>NC_068931.1:16792500-18042500 GCF_023091745.1 Budorcas taxicolor | reverse complement strand
GGAGAGAGAGAGAAAGAGTCAATAGCCAAGAGGGATAAGGAGATTTTCAGCTGTTATTCTTTCTTTTTCACACAAATGCCAATCATAGCAGCAGTGGGCTGTTAGATTAAAATGCAGCAGCAGCCCTGCCTCAAAGAGGAGTGTGATGTTTTGGTCTGGTGTCTCGCTCCCCAGATATAATCACCACACCAAATAAAGACAAATGAATAATGTTAGTATTTTTTAATGGAGAGTCCCTTTGAGTCTGGCTCAGAGACAATGGCCTGTGGTTGCATCTGATTATAACTCATCTCCATGGGGGCAGAGAGAGCTGTGGTAAATGTCTGAGAAATTATGAGCTTCTTTAGCAAGATGAACTCTGTGATTATAATGACACTTGGCATTTGCACATTTTGTAGTCTTTCTCATCTGAATATCATGGAGTTCTTTTTACATTATAACCAGATTCAAATGCGTCCCTTAAGGGTCCATACGAGCAAAATGGTGCTTTCTTTCTTCTCTCCTTCCTTCTTTCTTTCATTTTCCCTTTTTTTTTTTTTTTTTGGAGTGAGGAGGGGGCAGTTGTTTATAATATTGTCATTTGGGTAGGCAGTATCAGAATTTGAGAAAATATTTGAAATAAGAGCTTATAAAGCAGGTCAAAAGATCAGAGTATGGTGGCTATGTATTGGCTCTTTAGGAAGCAGAGACTCCTGTTTGGAAGTCAGCCTAAATGTAAATGCAAAGCCCAAAGTTTTTCCCTGAAGGCAGAGCCATCCTTGCTTCCCAGAAGTTTCCAACATGGCCTGATTTCAGAAACAAGGAAAGTCTCCATAACCTGAAACACCATCTCACTGGCTACTGGAGTCTGACTTTCTGCGTCAAGATCAACCTCTGGATGGCCTTACTCCTGTGCCTTAGCAATGTAAACTGTTAATATCATCATCAATAATGACAGCATGATGCAGTCTACAGAATTTGCTTCAGTCACATTATAGGAAATTAAGATAGGGAACACTGAGAAGATTTCAAAACTTTGTATGCCTTTGTGTGTATGTGTGTGTGAGTTGATGGGGAGAGGGATGCCCAAAACATGGTTGGGATAGTGGGATTCAAAAGAACTATGAGGGCTCTGGTCCTGAGAGGAAAAAGTGAGGCAAACAGCAAGTAGAAAGATGTTTAAACTGGCTTGGACAACCTAGGAAGCCAAGTGGCTTCCATATCAACACTAGCTTGGTTGTGTATTTCTATATGCTTTTTACCAAGAAGAAAACATAGTAAGAAAAAAAAAAAAATACTGTGTGACTAAAGCACAGTTAGAAATTTCAGAGTCTTCATATATCCAGATCCTGATTTTACTTACTCTCAACCATTGACTGACATTTTCACTGACTGGGTTCCAGAATCCTTCCATCCCTGGTACCCACCCCAGTGTGGACCTGCAACACAGGACACCAAGCTAAATTTTCATTTTAAGTAAAGATATACATATATATCATGCAATATTGGTGCATATTATTTTTTGTTATTTATCTGACATCCAAACTTAACTGATGGCCTATATTTTTATTTGCTAAATCTGCCAATCCTACCAGAATCACATCCCAGTAGGATAAAACAGATCACAGCAATGATCTGTTTACAGGTTAAACATTCACCTCTGGGCTGCTCCTTGAGTTGTACAAGCTGATGGTCTCTGATCTTACTCTGATCATCAGAGCTGCCTCCTGCCTGATTCTCTCAGGGCTGCTTGCCCTGCTGGTATCTTAGCCTCATAAGCAGGGAATCATCCATCTCCTCATCCTGGACTCATTGGACTGTCCCTGTCTTGTTGCCAACTAAATGAAGCAAAGAATACACAGGACTAGGGGTTTCAAATAGTCTTATTTTGTTTCATCAGATATTTGCAAACAATTAATCTCCTTAACTCACAAGTTTGCTAGAACGACAAAGCACTTTGCAAATTTTAAAGAGACATAAGATTCCATAACTGTTAACTCTGATGTAAAACAAATATTGGCAAATTGTTTAATGGAATAGGAAGTTGAAAGAAAACATTGATATGGGTTTACTCACTGTAAAGTTTTATTCCCCCAGGGCCTAAAACCCTCTAAGCTGTCTCTCCTTCCTGGTCCTCTTGCCTTCATCTCCCCTTAAGAATGACCCGGTTTACTTTGTCACCGTGTAAAGCTCAGTTTTGGCAATCAGCAAATCTTTGCTATTCAAAATTGCTGGAGCAGCTGCATTTCAGTACCCTGCTCAGCGAGCAGGTTCCTGGTCAAGTTCAAAAAAGGAGCCATACCTTCATTTGTGGGATGCTGTGTTGAAGTCAGACTTCAGAGACATGGCTTTGTGCAGCCTCCCAGGAGTGAGCGAGGCTTGAATCACGGTGACCTCTGCGCCCTTCGAACATCACAGAAAACACCATCACGGGCCCACTAATTGGTCACCTTGATGTCAGTCACAGCACAGAGATCAAGGACAGAGCCGGTCCTGGAAAGTGAACTACACATGCTCTCCGAGGTGGTCTCTACAGGTCAGGCTAGCGTCCTGCTGCGAGCACAGTGCGAGGGAACCTTACCCCGGGACTACTTGAAACATGGCTGCGCTGTACACGAACAAAGGACAGGTGGCCTCGCCGGTGACCCTTTCCTCGCCACCTACAAAGTCCAAATTGTCAGCCTTTCACACCTATTATGCTTCCATCATCTGTGGAAAATACTAAGTGCCATGGCTAGGATCTAGCATGCACAAAGCAGGCTCTTGAAATTAGTTTCTGCTTATTGGCTTTAAAAATTATTAAGATTATTTTATTGTGAAGGTAGCAAATCCATCAAGGATTGCTGGGGCGTTACATGCAGGGTGCATTAGAGAACCTCTCTGTAATAATAATCAAAATTTTTTTAGAATACAAATGCAGTGTGCTTTTGTGAAGAACTTACACAGAGGTAGGAAGAATGGGAAGAAACATAGGGAATACATTGACTACATTGTTCTATTATTTCCCTTGGGTTGAATACATTTGTGAGTTACCATTCTAACTCCTTCAAACCAGGCATTTTAGATAGTATGAGTGACTGGGATTAAATAGAAATTCAAAATTCTAGTCAAAAGTGAAAAAGAGAGATAATCATAACTACAGCAGAGGGTGAGGTTTATTAAAAAAACACTCTATTCTGTGGTTCAATTTAACATAAAATTTTGCATGGAGTCAGTTTAGATAATATAAGATCTTTCTCTAAACTTACTGATATTCCCAATGCCAGGCTTAGGAGCCCCTAGAAACATTGATTTCTGTCCTGAACATGGGGACCTGGGCTGCAGGAATGGAAGATAAATACTACAATTGAGAAGACATCTTGGTCAGTTAATGGTCTAGACAACCATGATCATAATACAAAAAGTTACCTGGAAGTCCTGGAGCTCCTGAGGGTAGAATCCTCTGAGAATAGCAAGGACCAACATCTATTGAATGCCATGGCAAATAAGTGTGGCAAAATTGTACATTTTCATAGATATAAGACAGCCCATAGGAGTTCTATTCATCTTTTGAGGCAAAAGATGTTAAACCAGAACTTCCTTGCTGGTCCAGTGGATAGGAATCCACTTGCCATGGATTCGATCCCTGGTCTGGGAAGATCCCACATGCTGTGGATCAACTAAGCCTGTGTGCCACAACTGCTGAACCTGCACACTCTAGAGCCCAGGAGCCAACAGGAGAAGCCATGCAATGAGATGCCCAAGAGTTGTAAGTAGAGAGTAGCCCCTGCTTGCTGCCACTAGATATGGCAGCAGACCCCGACACAGACAAAAATTAATTAATTAATATTATTTTTTGAAGCAGTTAAACATCTTTTGAGTTACTTAATGAAGGCAAAACCTTTTGGGAGTTGCCTGGATATGTTAAGATTTCTCCTTTAGGGGGTTCCATTTTCTGGGAGTGATTGAAAACCAGATTAAGGGACCAAACAGGTAATCACTGAACAGATGCAGCTGTAGGGGGCAGAAATCCCAGCCTGTCACATGGCACTGGAAGGGCCATCCAGGTAGGACTGAAGCTACTGTGCACAGGCTCACTGATTCCTGAGGTAACCCTGATATTTTAAGGAAAATCCCCTCCCATGGAAGTCTTGAAGGCAATCAGAGGAAGCATAGGATTAGAAAGTCCACTAAGGAAAAATAAAGGGGAAAAAAAAAAGAAAAGATGGCAATGACGACCCTGTATGCAAGACAGCAAAAAAGATGTGTATAACGGACTTTTGAACTCAGAGGGAGAGGGAGAGGGTGGGATGATTTGGGAGAATGGCATTGTAACATGTATACTATCATGTAAGAATCGAATCCCCAGTCTATGTCCGACGTAGGATACAGCATGCTTGGGGCTGGTGCACGGTGATGACCCAGAGAGATGTTATGGGGAGGGAGGTGGGAGGGGGGTTCATGTTTGGGAACACATGTACACCCGTGGTGGATTCATGTCAATGTATGGCAAAACCAATACAGTATTGTAAAATAAAATAAAGTAAAAATTAAAAAAAAAAAAAAAAAGAAACTAACAGGAAGGACCGGGTCAGTTAATGGTATTCTAAAAGATCAGACTAGTGTCTTATGGAAAAATTAACTTTTCTGCTTTTTCATCTCTCCTTTCTGTTGTTAATTAAAAAAAAAAAAAAAAAGGAAAGACAGAAAAAGAAGATAGTGTCCCAGGCTAAAATAACCAGACAAGGGGGTAGAAATAGCAATCAGAAAGTAATTTGTGCCTGCCTTTGTGAACCCAGGCCTGCAGCCAAGAGGAACAGTGCACACGATTCTGCACATGACTTAATAAAAACTGGGCTGGGAGCAAGAGGACAGGGAGCACTCTGGAAGTCTCCCTCCGTAAGCCTGGGATATGTAACAGACTGCACTGATATCTTGTTGGCTGACTTGCTTAACTATTTATAGCTTAATTAGCTGTTTAAGTGCATTTCTATCTCTCCTATTCTGTGGTGGCAGATTCAAGAAGGAGCCTAAGAAAGGGGAATAAAGAGACATTTGAGAAATTGTTTTGAGGGATGACTCCATTCAAAAGGGACTGGAGTTCCAACCTTAATAAGAGCTTAGGTAACTTACTAATATTGTGGGAATGAAATAAAGGGGCCTGAGGGCTAAGTCCTTGTTTCTCATGCAAAAGAACTATTGAGGGTTCATCTTCTCAAATGTGAACTCCGCTGGGTAATCAGTCATCCCCATGGTAACCCAGCAACTTTTAATTGTCTTTAATTAAGGGGCCACAGAGGCAATCAGCAACATTTCAGCACATTAATGAGGGAAGCATGAAGTGCAAAATGGCTGCCTGAGGTAGACAGGACTTGATATAAACCAGGACTCCTGGTAGAATTTCTCAGCAAACATATGGTAGGTGGTATATCCTTGAATTTGCAGGGTCTAGGAAAGCCAGTTGAGGAGGAGAAAAATAAAGAAAGTTCAAGAATGTCTGGAATAAAGGAAGAAATATGAGAAATAAATAAAAGAACAAATAGAATCTTCATGACTAAATTAATTTTAAAATAGAACATAGTATGCACTTGAAATTTTAAAAGACAGAGACTGAGAAAGAAGACAAAGTGAGCAAGTTAAATGAAGCTAGAGTGACTTCACCAGAAGCTTGACTTTGACTTACAAAGTAAAATTGGAAAATTGTGACTTTTAGTCCATCTTAAAGCTCATCTGCTTCCAGAAGCTTTCTCTGATTACTACAGTACAATTAACCACTCTCTTTAAAAAGTTTATTGTGGTCTTAACTACCTGAATATTTGTTTGAAAGTGAAAATGTGTCGTTCAGTCGTGTCTGACTCTTTGTGACCCCATGGACTATAACTCCCCAGGCTCCTTTGTCCATGGGATTCTCCAGGCAAGAATACTGGAGTGGGTTGCTTTCCCCTCCAGGGAATTGTCCCAACCCAGGGATTGAACCCAGGTCTCCTGCATTGATAGGCAGATTCCTTACCGTCTGAGCCACCAGGGAAGCCTGGATATTTTTTTGCCTAAAATGCACTTATAAAACTTTATTTAGGGAATAGTGCATCCTGATTCCTTTAGACGATTTAAGAAGTGATTTTATCTATATTTTTATGCTTAGGATCAATACATCCCTGTGAAGTTTTTGGCAGCATATGTCTGCACCTGTATTTGTCAGTGAAGAAACTGGGCAATAAAGACCAGTCTGACTCCTTTTCCCCCAAGTAGCAAACAAAGGTCAGGCCAGGATCTGTGTTCTCTGACAAATATTCAGTATTTTTTCCATAATAACATGTGGTCCCAGGCACAGGCACAACTTCTATGTCTGCTGCATCCTCTGACCCCTTTGCACATTATGGATGGTGAACATATATTTAACTCTAAAGAGTAACCTCAGACAATGACTGTGGTTCTGGAATGGGGCAGCAGAAAGAACATTTTCATTAAGTTTATAAATATGTTAATATGTATTGTGGGATTATTTCCTTTCATTCACAGTCTCATTAAACAATCTTAAAATATATTGTTTAAAATAATATCTAGGGCTTCCCTGATAGCTCAATTGGTAAAGAATCTGCCTGCAATGCAGGGAATTCTGGTTCGATTCCTGGGTTGGGAAGATCTTCTGGAGAAGGGGTAGGCTACCCATTCCAGTATTCTTGGGCTTCCCTGGTGGCTCAAGTGGTAAATAATCTGCCTACAATGGGGGAGACTGGGTTCAGTCCCTGGGTTGGGAAGATACTCTGGAGAAGAGAAAGGCTACCCAGTCCAGTATTCTGGCCTGGAAAATTCCATTGACTGAATAGTTTATGGGGTCGCAAAGAGTCGGACAGGACTGAGCAACTCTCAGTTCTTTTCTAGATACTTTAAGGGAAATTTGGACAGAGAGACTTTTAGGCACAAGGGTCTGAGTGAATAACTACTGGGGAATAGCCCACTCTCATTCTTCACAAGGAGATTTTTCCCAGACTTGCTTGTATATTCCTTCCCAGTGAACACAAGATTTGCTTGTAATGGGAGTTGATGCCTGAGTAAGTGAAAGTCACTCAGGCATGTCCGACTCTTTGCAACCTTATGGACTATACAGTCAATGGAATTCTCCTGGCCAGAATACTGGAGTGGGTAGCCTTTCCCTTAACCAGGGGATCTTTCCAACCCAGGTATCAAACCTAGGTCTCCTGCATTGCAAGAGGATTCTTTACCAGCTGAGCCAGCACAAAGGCCCTACAGATACTTTTTTGTTGGTTCGTGACAGATATTTTTATTAATACTTACAGTAACCTATTAATTCACAAAAATCTTAAGCCAGCCACCATGTGCAAATTTAGATTCTCTGACAGATCAGTCAGTTCAGTTCAGTTCAGTCTCTCAGTCGTGTCCGACTCTTTGCGACCCCATGAATAGCAGCACACCAGGCCTCCCTGTCCATCACCAACTCCCAGAGTTCACCCAGACTCATGTCCATTGAGTCAGTGATGCCATCCAGCCATCTCATCTTCTGTCATCCCCTTCTCCTCCTGCCCCCAATCCCTCCCAGCATCAGAGTCTTTTCCAATGAATCAACTCTTCACATGAGGTGGCCAAAGTACTCGAATTTCAGCTTTAGCATCATTCTTTCCAAAGAAATCCCAGGGCTGATCTCCTTCAGAATGGACTGGTTGGATCTCCTTGCAGTCCAAGGGACTCTCAAGAGTCTTCTCTGACAGATAAAAAGGTACAAAAATGGCCTTTTCTTCAAGGAATTCAAAGACTAGTTGGGAGGCAAAGCCCACATAGAAAAGAACATTGACAAGGCAGATAAGCCTATAGAATAGGTTTTACAATTTGTATATTTAAACTTTGCAGGTACTGATCAAGCCTGATGGCAACTTTTCTGTGTTGACTTTTCAGGCATTATCTCAATTTTTTTTAACCAGTCAAAGATATCAATATGATTATCATTTACGTTCATATCAGATGTGAACACAACGAAGACCATCTTCAGCTCAAAACCTGCCAATAGTTTCTCTTCTCAGGCACCTTAGTAGCAGAACTATTACAATGGCTATAAAGCCTGTTGGTTGGAATTCAATCTTCCTCTTCCACATCCTTGCTAGGTCCTTCCCTCCTGATCCTTGTCCCCTACTCCCCGACCCCCACCTGCCCCCCCGGCTCCCCATGCTCTGGATGTGATTGTCTCCTCAAAACACACAGAGCTTATCAAGTCTGTTTACACCTCAGTGTTCACCCACACTGCATTTCTTCCAATTCTTCCGTTCTCTTTCCAGATCAAACCTTGTTAGAAAGACCTTTGTAAATCTCCCTAAGGGAAACTTCAGGCCCCACCCTAGCAGCCAATTCTTCCACCACCTCACTTTTCTTTCCTCCAAAACCTTCTCCTGTTGATGTATCTTTACATGCTGATTCGTTTATTATCTCTCCCTGACCACCTGAGACTTTGCTTTGTTCCTTGGTTTAGTCCCAGCATCTGGGGTAGAACCAGCACTAAAGGGGCTCCATAGATATTTGTGGAGTGGTCTGGATAAGATAAGTAAGGCTTGGAGAGCTTAGACAATAGCCAGTCATAGCTCCATGATGGAAATGAAGCAGAATCCCCATCTTCTAATACTACCTTTCTGGATGGTCTTGGAGGAAGAATGTCCAACTATCTGTGACCTCATGGACTGCATGCAGTATGCCAGGCCCCCTTGTCCTTCACCATCTACCACAGGCTGTGGACCCTGGAGACACAGCTTAGAAACATCAAGTTCTGTCTTTGAAATTCTGATAAATGTGAAAGAAGGTATAAGATTTTTGAGAATGGGTCCACATTTTTTTCTTTGTTATTAGTGTCTAAATACATCAATTCATCCAGCATGGTTTCTGTATGAATTCTGTGCCAAGATCTCAAAGTTACTTTTGTTCTTCTTTCTTTTCTCAGGGAGATAGGTAGATACATGACTGATCAACCCATCAGTCAATAGACAGATAGACAAATTGTTGGTGGTGTTGTTTAATGGCTAAGTCGTGTCCAACCCCGCAGACTGTAGCTTCCTGGGCTCCTCCGTTCATGGGGACTTCCAAGGCTGGAATGGCTGCCATTTCCTTCTCCAAAGGATTTTCCCAACCCAGGGATCAAACCCAAATCTCCCATGTCTCCTGTGTGGGCAGGCAGATTCTTTACCACTAATCTACCAGGGAAGCCCAGATAGACAAATAGAACCTTTCAAATCTACTCTTGCTTGTTTCCTTATCTCTAACTACAAACACCTTTGCCTTATTTCCCCTTGCAGTATCCTACAAAGAGCAACAGCACTTCCAATATCTACCCAATTAAAACCCTGAATGACAGGGTTTCACCTATGCATTATTCTCTGTGTGCTGTGCTGTGCTATACTTAGTTACTTGGTTGTTTCTGACTCTTTGTGATCCCATGGACTGTAGATCTCCAGGCTCCTCTGTCCATGGGATTCTCCAGGCAAGAAAGCTGGAGTGAATTGCATTCTCTTTTCCAGGGGATATTCCCAACTCAGGGGTTGAACCCAGGTCTCCTGCATTGCAGGCAGATTCCTTACTATCTGTGTCACCAGGGAAGCCCACATTATATTCTTGGTACCTGAATAAACTTTACCTGAATAAAATCCTGAGTTTATTCAGTATTCACTCAGTACCTGAAGAAACTCCTGAGAAATTTGTATGCAGGTCAAGAAGCAACAGTTAGAACTGGACACGGAGCAACAGTCTGATTCCAAATAGTGAAAGGAGTACGTCAAGGCTGTTTATTGTCACCCTGCTTATTCAGCTTCTATGCAGGGTACATCATGCAAAATGCCAGGCTAGAAGAAGCACAGATTGGAATCAAGATTTCTGGGAGGAATATCAATAACCTCAGATATGCAGATGACACCACCCTTATGGCAGAAAGCGAAGAAGAATTAAAGAGCCTCTTGATGAAAGTGAAAGAGGAGAGTGAAAAAGTTGGCTTAAAACTCAGCATTCAGAAAACTAACATCATGGTTTCCGGTTCCATCACTTCGTGGCAAATAGATGGGAAAAAAATGGGAACAGTGACAGACTGTTTCTTGGGCTCCAAAATCACTGCAGATGGTGACTGCAGTCATTAAATTAAAAGACATTTGCTCCTTGGAAGAAAAGCTATGGCCAACCTAAACAACTTATTAAAAAGCAAAGACATTACTTTGCCAACAAAGGTCCATCTAGTCAAAGCTATTGTTTTTCCATTAGTCGTGTATGGATGTGAGAGTTGGACTATAAAAAAAGCTGAAGAATTGATGCTTTTGAACTGTGATGTTTGAAAAGACTCTTGAGAGTCCCTTGGACAGCAAGAGGATCCAACCAGTCCATACTAAAGGAAATCAATCCTGAATATTCATTGAAAGGCCTGATGCTGAAACTGAAACTCCAATACTTTGGCCACCTGATGGGAAGAACTGACACATTTGAAAAGACCCTAATGCTGGGAAAGATTGAGGTGGGAGGAGAAGGGGACGACAGGGGATGAGATGCTTGGATGGCATCACTGACCTTACAGACATGAGTTGGTGATGGACAGAGAAGCTTGGTGTGCTGCAGTCCATGGGGTTGCAAAGAGTCGGACACAACTGAGCAGCTGAACTGACTGACCTGAATAAACAAATCAAAGGTATTACTGCTTCTCATTTTTGTGAAGACTTTTGCATTTAGAGAGCTTCTGAAAAGATAGCAGGAATAGTAGAAATCATGCTACTCTTCTAGGCCAAAGAAGAGGTCTAGAACCCTTGTGGTTGTGTTAATCTAAATTCTCTACCTAAACTGAAGCTGGCTTTGGCCCAGAGGGGAAACAAAAGTTAAAATAAAGGAAGAATATGGGTTGCATGGCTTAAATGAAAATAATTTTCCACATTTGTTCTCTTCCCCTTTTTGGACTTCATTTTCTATCAGCAGAGGAATATTCTTTCATCTATAAGGAACAGTTTCTCTTTCATGCACTGAAAAATGTCATTTTGAGTTTCTCTCTGGGATGGTTTGATAAATTTTGAGGTTGCCTGGGATGCACAGATCTCTGTCTTTCCCAGTGGTTTAAAATTTAAAAAGAAAGAAAATAAAGTGAGTACCGCTCTCACAGAGGTTTCTGTTTTGTGGCAAAATATAATAAAAACTTGTAATAACGGCAGTGGTAATGGTCCGATGTAGTCAGTAGTATCTGTTTTCTTATTGGTTTTTGATGTTCAATTCTTGTTCGTCTAGAAAAGCAAGTTTTTTTAAAAAATACAGAAATACAAGTACAAAATATGAAAGTACAAGGGTTTTGTTTTTCTAACTCCCGCTCTCAGTTAATTAAATTGAAATGGGGATTCTGTGTTTGCAGCTTTAAAAAAATAGCCAATTGAAATTTAATTGGTATCTTCTTTTCTTTAGTATTCATGCCCTGAAGCTAAATTAATGATCAGTTGTAAAGCACTTCAGCTAAGAGACTATTATGACTTTTGAATGAAATTAAACTTAGGACCATAGAGTGGATAAAATAACTACTAAGATAAGAATGACAACTGTACTATACAAAGGGTTAAAATGTTCCTCTGTGTTTTCTCCCTGTATCTGTTTTTCTTTTTAACAATTACTGAGAGACAGGAGGCTCAAGTCTATTCTAGGACCAATAGTTATTTTAAATCGAATTGCTTTTGCCCCAAACTGTCCTCAGTGGAGGATTTTTGGCCACTGCTCTGTTAATACCTCTTTACTTAATCACTGTCCTATATTGTTATTCCCCTGACAGAAGGGGTGAACTGGAGCAATGGCAATCCTTTACTTTCTCAAGTCCCCACAAGACCCTGATTTGCAGGTTGAGAGTGTTATGTATCCTTTAGCCAAAGACCAATGACCTCTCAGAAGTTCCTTTTTCCTTTGGGAACAGAATAGAAGTTGACATGGGATGTGATTTTTATCTCCCTCCTTCTCCTCTCTGTCTCTCACAGATATATCTCTGTTTTTAATATCTTGTGAATTTCTTTTTCTCTCTGGATTTTAAAACATCTTTGATAGACATTATATCTATCAAAACTTTTGACATCCCCATCTCTTTAATCAAGAAGAATCCATCACCTTGATGGTTTACACCAAACACCACATCAGATGAATCCAGCTCACAGGGACAGGTATTCCCAAAGACAAGGCTACATGGAAGGCCATGCACTGAATCAGGGAAATTTGCTTGTTATGACTTATTGATGCAACCATCTCAGTCTTCATGTAACAAGGCCACCATTTCTGAAGGCAAATGGAGAATGCCAGAAGAAGGCCCAAACAAAAAATAAATCATAGGTTTATTTAGTACTGACATTTGTGTTTATAGTATGTAGTATTGACTCACTGTTAAGTAAAAAGTCCTGTTTTTCATCTTATTTAGAAATGGTGAAGCTAATATAATTTTTAAAACGAACTTTTTCTGATGACATGCCAACTTATTGTAAGGGTGACTAAAATATATTTTGATTAAGGAGTACCCCATATTTATTTGAAAACAGGTTCCCTGATGGATCAGTGGGTAAAGAATCTGCCTGTAATTCAGGAGACACAGGTTTAGTCCTGGGGTCAGGAAGATCCCCTGGAGGAGGAAATGGCAACCCACTCCTATATTCCTGCCTGAAAAATCCCATGGATGGAAGAGCCTGGCGAGCTCCAGTTCAAAGTGTCATAAAGAGTTGGACATGACTGAGTAACTAAATACACACAATATGTTTGGATACAAAATATTCTGAATCCAATTCTTACATATACCTGAGATATGGATGAATATGGATATATTGAAACAGCATTTGCCAAACTTGATCCACAGAAGCCAGTGCTGTTCTCTGACCTTATGGATTCTTTAGATGGAGTTGTTGTCCAAGACCTATGATATTAGATCTTTTCTTCTGAACAGATTTTATATGAGAGCCCACTAGGTGTTTCAAGAATTGGAGTCCTAAGGTCCTAGGATAGTTTCTGTGGAGAGGAACCAAATTTAGTGATTTTATTACTTTGCAGGGAAGGCTATGGTTATTAGGACCCTCGATTTGGATTCCCTCAATATTAGCATCATTTTGTAAGTTCTAATTTCTCCTCTATTAAGAAGCTTCTAGTTAATAATCAATAATTACAGGGACAAAGGTATGACTTTACATGTAGAAAGAGGTGTAGAGAATGACCTCACATAGCCCATCAAATGTAATGTACAAACTATAACAAACATTCTTTAACAGGAATTCTTATGATGAAATTTGGTTTTAGGTCCCATATTCATTGCTGTCTTTCTCTTTGTTCTAAAGGGTTAATGTCTGGAACACAGATGATGAAGCGAAGGAAAACTCTTTGGTTTAACAATATATAATTTAAAACTCTAGTGATTGTTTTTGGTCAGTTTCTTGCAATCTACAAAGTAATTTTTTTCAATTTATTTGGAATTAGTCAAGTGCACTGTTGAAAAGGCAGAGTGAATTGATGCTAAATAGTTTTTGGAAGATGTAATTGTCTGATGATTTGTAAATGGCCAAGCTTATCAAAAAAGTAATTTAAATGTTATGCTGACAATTTTGTTCAGTTTGGTATACTCTGTAAACTGGGGAATCCAATTTTTTGCCCTCATTAGCATGAGAATTCTCTTTGTTTGGTTAAATGATTTGGAGGCCTAAGGACATCCAGAGCTTTGGAATCTGAATTTTTAATGATCTTTTGCCCAGCATAAACATCACTCATAGGAAGATAACACCCAAGTTTCTCTTTTGAGAACTAAGTTGCATGTATCATTTGATTAGATGAAATGTGGTCCATACATATATTTTATAAATGTTTTTCTTGGAAGAAGAGGGGACCCCAGTGAGTCTGTGTCCATTTCTCTTGTTTCCCAATAACACCATCTGTGCTATCTTCCATGTAAATGCTCTGCACTGCAAAGTGATGACTATTTATCAGACAAAAGAACTCTGATCAACTGACTCATTTAAACATCTTAGAGACTTTTATTGTTTCATTCATACATACATACATGTTAAATCATTTCAACAATGTCCAACTCTTTGCGATCCTATGGAACATATCCTGCCAGGCTCCTCTGTCGGTGGGATTCTTCAGGGAAGAATACTGGAGTGGGTTGCCATTTTATCCTCCAGGGGTTTTTCCTGACCCAGGGATGGTAGCCACAGTCTCCTACAATGGCAGGCAGGTTCTTTTATCAATAGCACCACTTGGAAGCCCTATTTCATTCATAAAAATAGTAAATTTTATTTAAATAGGTTTTAACAAGGTGAAATATTTGCGAAGTACTTGAAGTGCTTTAACTGTATAGCTCTACAGAAACTGTGCAGTAATAATATATGCCTCAGTTCAGTTCAGTTGCTCAGTCATGTCGAACTCTTTGCGACCCCATGAATTGCAGCACGCCAGGCCTCCCTGTCCATCACCATCTCCCGGAGTTCACTCAGACTCATGTCCATCGAGTCCGTGATGCCATCCAGCCATCTCATCCTTGGTCGTCCCCTTCTTCTGCCCCCAATCCCTCCCAGCATCAGAGTCTTTTCCAATGAGTCAACTCTTCGCATGAGGTGGCCAAAGTACTGGAGTTTCAGCTTTAGCATCATTCCTTCCAAAGAAATCCCAGGGTTGATTTCCTTCAGAATGGACTGGTTGGATCTCCTGGCAGTCCAAGGGACTCTCAAGAGTCTTCTCCAACACCACAGTTCAAAAGCATTAATTCTTCAGCGCTCAGCCTTCTTCACAGTCCAACTCTCACATCCATACATGACCACAGGAATAACCATAGCCTTGACTAGACAGACTTAGTCGGCAAAGTAATGTCTCTGCTTTTGAATATACTATCTAGGTTAGTCATAACTTTTCTTCCAAGGAGTAAGCATCTTTTAATTTCATGGCTGCAGTCACCATCTGCAGTGATTTTGGAGCCCAGAAAAATAAGTCAGCCACTGTTTCCACTGTTTCCCCATCTATTTGCCATGAAGTGATGGGACAGGATGGCATGATCTTTGTTTTCTGAATGTTGAGCTTTAAGCCAACTTTTTCACTCTCCTCTTTCATTTTCATCAAGAGGCTTTGTAGCTCCTCTTCACTTTCTGCCATAAGGGTGGTGTCATCTGCATATCTGAGGTTATTGATATTTCTCCCGGCAATCTTGATTTTAGCTTGTGCTTCTTCCAGCCAGCCTTTCTCATGATGTACTCTGCATAGAAGTTAAACAAGCAGGGTGACAATATACAGCCTTGACGTACTCCTTTTCCTATTTGGAACCAGTCTGTTGTTCCATGTCCAGTTCTAACTGTTGCTGCCTGACCTGCATACAGATTTCTCAAGAGGCAGGTAAGGTGATCTGGTATTCCCATCTCTCTCAGAATTTTCCACAGTTTATTGTGATCCACACAGTCAAAGGCTTTGGCATAGGCAATAAAGCAGAAATAGATGTTTTTCTGGAAGTCTCTTGCTTTTTCCATGATCCAGCGGATGTTGGAAATTTGATCTCTGGTTCCTCTGCCTTTTCTAAAACCAGCTTGAACATCAGGGAGTTCACGGTTCACATATTACTGAAGCCTGGCTTGGAGAATTTTGAGCATGACTTTACTAGCATGTGAGATGAGTGCAATTGTGCAGTAGTTTGAGCATTCTTTGGCATTGCCTTTCTTTGGGACTGGAATGAAAACTGACCTTTTCCAGTTCTGTGGCCACTGCTGAGTTTTCCAAATTTGCTGGCATATTGAGTGCAGCACTTTCACAGCATCATCTTTCAGGATTTGAAATAACTCAACTGGAATTCCATCACCTCCACTAGCTTTGTTCGTAGTGATGCTTTCTAAGGCCCACTTGACTCCACATTCCAGGATGTCTGGCTCTAGATTAGTGATCACATCATCATGATTATCTGGGTCGTGGAGATCTTTTTTGTACAGTTCTTCCGTGTAGTCTTGCCACCTCTTCTTAATATCTTCTGCTTCTGTTAGGTCCATACCATTTCTGTCCTTTATTGAGCCCATCTTTGCATGAAATGTTCCCTTGGTATCTCTAATTTTCTTAAAGAGATCTCTAGTTTTTCCCATTGTGTTGTTTTCCTCTATTTCTTTGCATTGATCACTGAAGAAGTCTTTCTTTTCTCTTCTTGTTATTCTTTGGAACTCTGCATTCAGATGCCTATATCTTTCCATATATGCCTAAATACCATAAAATACTAAGAGACTTGGTAAATGAAACAACTAAGCCACAATATCAACTTACCATGCTCATACTTCGGATAAGTTACCAAACAAACTTAAAACTTACATGCTGTCTGATGTCAGGTGTTGAGTACCAGGCAATACTGCCTTTAAAAAAAAATAGGTCGCAACCAATTCTGACGATTGTGTATTTTCAGGTTCTGGAAAGGAAACATTTGGACATACCCAGTGTTGGTTCCAATTTTATTTTAGATCAGACTTAAGGACACCAATCTGTTTGGAGGGAGGATGTGAAGCTGCTGCTGCTGCTGCTAAGTCACGTCAGTCGTGTCCAACTCTGTGCGACCCCATAGACGGCAGCCCTCCAGGCTCTGCCATCCCTGGGATTCTCCAGACAAGAACACTGGAGTGGGCTGCCATTTCCTTCTCCAGGGCATGAAAGTGAAAAGTGAAAGTAGAGTCGCTCAGTCGTATCTGACTCTTCCTGACCCTATGAACTGTAGCCCACCAGGCTCCTCAGTCCATGGGATTCTCCAGGCAAGAGTATTGGAGTGGGGTGCCATTGCCTGCTCCACATTACTTTATATAAGAATTGAGAAAAATGCCAGCTAAACAATGGAAATAGAGAGGTGATGTAGTTTGTGAGTTTACTCAACCTCCACCTACCCACTCATATGTTTCTTCTCAAACCACTTACATGAGAGAATGAACTGAAATTCCACTGCCAAAAGTCTTTGAGTCAGGCTTACAGAAGGATAGAACAGATTATTCCCTCTTTCTAAGCCTTCTGTGGGAGGTACTTATTAAAGGTAAGATGATGATCTTCTAATGTGTGGAATATTAGTAAGGAATGAGTCATTACACCAGTTTTTGCAAGAACATCTGAGAATGGTGTGATATAATTTTAATTACCTTTGATGGATCATGGGACTAGACACAGGATGGTGAAGACAGAAGAAATGGCGTGACCTCAGGAGAGGACTTCTTGCAAAGAGGAGGCTAGCATGGAGCATGTTATGATAGAGGGTTCAGAGAAGCCATGGAGGAGACACTGAATGGAAGGAATGAGTGCTGAGAAATAGGAGAATTTTAACAAAGAAAAACTTACACCTGCTCTTTCTACTACCTTTTTTTCAATGGCCCTGCTGCTGAGGTTTCCATATATTTCAATTAGATCTGGCTGTACAGCTGGGACTGAAATGTATCTGCAACAGAAAGAAGGAAGGGTACAAGCCGGAGGTGGAGCAGTCTCGCTTCTCTGCTGTTTTGTTCTAATGCATTGAATAAAATGAATCTTTCAAACAGGTGAATTTTCCAACAGAAATGGCCCAAACAGCCTCAGCTCATTGAATAGAAAGTGCAATGGTGATCTAAACCTATTACCTTCAATGGAGTCTGTGACATTTTCTTCCAGCATATTGATTGGAGAGAGAGGGAGAGGGAGAGAGAACTTTTTCCTCCATGCATTGTGTTGCGTCAGTCATTGTAATGCTAGTCACAGAACATTCAAAAGCATTGAGAATCAACAGGGCTGGCTCTTTTGTAGCCAGAGTAATAAATGATTTTACTGAACAGAATTAAAATGCTGTTTAGAATCTACCCTGTACACATCCTTCTGATTTCTCACCAAAAGAACCTCTCTCTCCTCCCTTACAAATCCAAATATCAAAAATTTCGATTAATTAAAAATTTTCAGCAAGAATGCATATTTTCATTAATTATTCTGGCATATTTTATAGAGAAATGCCATTAATGCCTTCTCTCAAAAATATCTTCCCTCGTACCAATGTTTATCAGAGAATCTGTAATTGTGGTTGAGAAATTTTAAATTTATTTAAACTAATGTGGACAGCAGCAACTTCTGGAGGGGAGAAATGCTTATTTTTTATTGTTGTTTTCAAACATCTGTTGTGTTACTGTTTCTGTGTTTATTGCATAACACAATCTCTGGAGAGAAATCAAACAGAATCAAATCTACCCTCATTATACAGAAGTGTCGCGTTTGTGAAGACGGCACTCTTGTTTCCATTAGAATATGATTGAAACATCTCAGTTTCACTGACTGCAATAACCAACTTGTTCACAGAGTAGAGGGAATTTGGAACTTTTTATAACCCCTTATTTTCTAGGTAAATTTTATCTATCGTTTTCTATGAATTGCTAATTTTCTATATATGATATATACATTTATATGTAGTAAACACTATCATGAATTTCAAGGAAATATATAATAGCAAGCATCTCAAAAATGGATGAGAGAAACATGGACGTTCCCTGATAGGAGAGTACCTAATGAACTATCTTTACTATTAATGATATTAACTCATATAAATCCGTTTGTTTTGAATTTATCTTAATTTAGTCCATTCAACACCTTGTCACTAAGATTTGTATATATTTTTCTTTCTGTCAGTATAAACCTATTATATTTCATGTTATCTGAATTTTATAATCTCGCCTATTACTTACAAGCAATCTGCTGCTACAGTTGTTCCCAGGTGTTTTTATAAACTAATTTAACATCTGTTAGTACTATACAACAGTATCAACTTACAAATGGCCAATAGAATTTAGCATTTTTGAGAATTACCATGTGATAAATGGAGTTACATTAATTGTAGGATCCAGTCCATATTTCACGATAATTCAATGAATAATCAGTGTTATCTGGGTGATTTTCTTTTCAGTATTGCATGCAATATACATTTGAATGTGATTGCATTTAAGACAAGGGATCATACAAATTACCTTTTTAGTAAATTAATTGATAATTGTGCTGAATTAAGGAATTGATATAGGTAATTCAGGAAAATGAGTTTTCTAGTATAGAAATAAAGCTTGAACTAGTAGATAGAACACAAGTTGAAAGGAGTTTTGAGAAGTTACTTTGTTACTTTTAAAGGGCTTCCCTGGTGGCTCAGAGGTTAAAGCGTCTGCCTCCAATGCGGGAGACCCAGGTTTGATCGCTGGGTCGGGAAGATCCCCTGGAGAACAAAATGGCAATCCACTGCAGTATTCTTGCCTGGAGAATCCCATGGATGGAGAATCCCATGGATGGAGAAGCCTAGTAGGTTACAGTCCACGAGGTGGCAAAGAGTCGGACACGACTGAGCGGCTTCACCTTACCCTTTTGTTACTTTGGTCTAAAAAGACAATTGTAAAGTGGTAGCTGTAAGACAAATCCTACATCCAGAAGTGGAGTAGCAGAAACTGCACAGAACCAATCAGGAAAAATTTAATTCCAGCTCCAGTTTTGCTGCTTATTTGTTCTATTAATTTTGAATGAGTCGTCTCACCTTACTTTGCTTCCTAGAAAATGAGAATGATACTTAATCTTGACTATCCACAGAGTTACTGTGGGCATATAACAAGTTAATCATTGTAAAACTCTCTTGAAAGACACATGGGGCCCCTTTTTTTGCAGAAGACACAAAACTAACTTCTATGAAGGAGCATAGGTGAACAGTCCTTGCTCTCAAATAGGCGAAAACACTTAAACGACAGTAAGAGACGGTCACATAAACAATTGTCATATCATCTTCCATCTAAGATTGCTTCTTGTCCTGAATGAACTAGGCACAAAAGGATTCCAATCATCCCCTATATTCAGATAGATTCAAGAAAGACATTCTAAGGAGAACAGATAGAAGGAATGCTGCACAGCCTCAGAAGATTTGTGTTTCCTATTGGGGACAACCAGCTGTCACTGCATGAAGGCAAGGGTGGAATCCCAACAGTCTGTGCTACAAAAAGAAGTGAAAAAGAATATGCATTTCAAAGCTCAATTAACTTCTATTCTTTGATGTTCATTATTCTTAAAATATATCCTCCAATAGGAGGGTAGACTTCATCAGCTTGAATGTACTTTTAAACTCTAAGATTCTGATTGTATAATAGCCTGTTTTATGGAAAACAATAAAGGATTAAAGCTGGCAGACTCTTATTGATTATTATAGTCTTACATTCTTATAGAAACTGCATGATTTCTCATTTTTTAAATTGAAGTTTAGTTGATTTGCAATATTATATTAATTTTAGGTGTACAACATATTCATTCAATATTTTACACATTATACTTTATTTAAAGCTATTATAAAATAATACCTACAGTTCCCTGTACTGAACAGTATACCATAGTTTCTTAACTATTTTCTACAGAGTACTTTGTGTCTCTTAATTCCACATCCCTATATTGCCCCTTCCCACTTCTCTCTCCCCTCTGGTTACCACTAGTTTGTTACCTTTGTGAGTCTGTTTCTTTCTTGTCATCCATTTGTTTTATTTTTTAGATTCCACATATGTGTGATAACATACAATATTTATCTTTCTCTGTCTGATTTATTTGTTTTTTTAGCATAATGTACTCTAAGTCCATCAATGTTGTTGCAAATGGCAAAATTTCATTCTTTTTTATGACTGAATAAATATATGCTATAAACATGTTATATCTGTTATATATATGGTATAGATATATAGATATGTATGCTATATCTGTTGTAGAATTTCATTCTTTAAGACTGAGTAAATATATGCCTTATATGTTTATATGCTTTATCTATATCTAAATCAATATATATGCTATATACTTGTTGATCAGTCATTAAGTCACTTTTCAACCCCATGGACTGCAGCATGCCAGGCTTCATTGTCCTTCACCATCTCCTGGAGTTTGTTTTGCTCATGTCCATATGTCCATCGAGTCAGTGATGGCATCCAACCATCTCATTCCCTGTTGTCCCCTTCTCCTTCTGCTCTCACTCTTTCCAGTTATCAGGGTCTTTACTGAGTCGCCTCTTCACATCAGGTGGCCAAAGTCTTGGAGCTTCAGCTTCAGCATCAGTCCTTCTAATGGATATTCAGGGTTGATTTCCTTTAGGATTGACTGGTTTGATCTCCTTGCTGTCCAAGGGACTCTCAAGAGTCTTCTCCAGCACCAAAGTTTGAAAGCATCAATTCTTATTTATGGTCCAACTATCACATATATACATGACTGCTGGAAAAACCATAGCCTTGTTTATACAGATCTTTGTTGGCAAAATTGATGTCTCTGCTTTTTCATACATTCTCTAGTTTTATGAAAGCTTCTCTTCCAAGGAGCTAGCGTCTTTTAATTTCATGACTGAAGTCACCATCTGCAGTGATTTTGAAGCCCAAGAAAATAAAGTCCATCACTGTTTCCCCATCTATTTGCCATGAAATTATGGGACTGGATGCCATTATCTTGGCTTTTTGCAAGTTGAGTTTTAAGTGAGCTTTTTCACACTTCTCTTTCACCTTCATCAAGAGGCTCTTTAGCTCCTCTTTATTTTCTGCCGTAAGGGTGGTGTCATCTGCATATCTGAGGTTATTGATATTTCTCCTCGGAAATCTTGATTCCAGCTTGTGACTCATCCAGCCCACCATTTCACATGATGTACTCTGCATATAAGTTGAATAAGCAGGGTGACAATATACAGCCTTGACGTATTCCTTTCCCAATCTGGAACCAGTCTGTTGTTCCATGTCTGGTTCTAACTACTGTTTCTTGACCTGCATACAGGGAACCTATTTTCCCCAGAAGCTGAACTATTTTACATTCCCACCAACAGTGTACAAGTGTTCCCTTTTCTTTGCATCATGAGCAACATTTTTATTTATGATCTTTTTATGAAAACCATTTTGACAGGTGTGAGGTAATATCACACTAGAATCTTAATTTGCATTTCCCTGATAATTGCAGAAGTTAAGCATCTTTCAATGTGCTTGTTAGTCATCTGTACATCTTCTCCAGAAAAATGTTTATCCTGGTCTTCTGTCCAGGTTTGAATCAGGTTGTCATATTTTTTAAAATATTGAGCTGTTTAAGCTGTTTATATTTTAGATAAAAAACTACATATTGATAATATTATTTGCAAATATTTTCTTCCATTCAGTTGGTTATATTTTTATCTTTTGTTTGATAGTTTCCTTTGCTGTGCAAAAGCTCTTAAGTTTAATTAGGTTCTATATGTTTATTTTTGTTTTTATTTTGCCTGAGACAGAGCCAAAAATATTGTTGCAACTTATGTCAAAGTATGTTCTACCTGTGTTCTATTCTAGAAGTTTTGTGATTTCAGGTTTTATATTTAAGTCCTTAATCCATTTTGTATTTGAGACTGCTCTAATTCCATTCTTTTACATGTTATGGTCCAGTTTTCCTAGCACCTATTACTGAGGTGACTACCTTTTTTCCATCATATATTCTTGCCTACTTTGTCATCAAACTGACCTTAAGTGTCTGAATTCATTTTTAGACACTTCATTCAGTTGCATTTATCAATGTGTCTATTTTTATGCCAGTACCAAGCTGTTTTGATTACTGTAGCTTTGTAGTTTATTATGAAGTCAGGGAGCATGATTCCTTCTGCTTTGCTCATTTTTCTGAAGATTGCTTTGGCAATCTGTGATCTTAGGTGGTTCCATATCAGAAGAAAAAGCAAGAAAACAATCTCATTTGAAACTGATCAAACAAAACAAAACAACAAAAAAAATCAAATACCTAAAAATAAATTTAACCTAGGAGGTGAAAGACCTATACTCTGAAAACTGTAAAATTTTGATGAATACAAAAATGACACATTATTTTCATGGAATTCCAACTTACTTGTGATTGGCTGAAGGAAAGAATGAACTTGTCCAGACTGATAAACTGCTACAGGTTTGCTCCCGATTTGATTGCCCCTATTTTTGTCCGTATATTTTGTAATTTCATATTTAGAAGTTGCACCATGTCTAGAACACTGGAAAATTTCCAGTTATTTTATAGAGAACTTTGTTTTATTGGAAATTGAATACAGGCATACAGAAAAGCCCACCAACCTAGAAGACTACTTGGAGAGTTATAGTCCAATTTGAGTCATTATTTACATCCCAATGTATTAGACTTTCTAGGGGAAAAAATGGTCTGTATTTCAAAGGCAAATCCGATGCATTAGTTCAACAATTCAAAAGTTTAATTTGTAGAGTTGAAGTCCCAGCCATATTCCTTAGTTAAAAATTGGTTATTCAAAATCATCAAATCCAGCTTCTGTCGTACTTGCATAATCTGTCATTTGCCATCTATTACTCAGTCTTCAGAATTCTCTTCTTATAGTTATGAACAATAATACTAAGCCTCTATATCTCACTTTTTACTAATTAAGCTCTTGGGAGAAAAAATGTAAAACTTCTAATAAGAGTATCTCAGGATTGGAAGGTATTTGAGAAGTTATCTGTGCAAAGTTATGCCCCTACCTTACCACTTCTACCATATTAAATGTTTAAGTTCTCCCCTTTACTTTTAAAATAATATTATAATCATGTATTATTTGATAATCAAATTAAAATTCAAAATTTATAGATTATATCAAGAAAGCAATAAATCAAGTAAATATAAAGGACATAAAAAAAGGAAAATAAGTCAGAGGAATGAAATTTGCATTATTTTCTAGAAGTTAATGTTATCAGCAGTTTTTTTTTTTTTTCCTAACACGTTCCTTGTTTTACTATGGATAACCTGTGCATTCTGGTAGTAGATTTCTGAGGAAAATGCTGTTTAAAAAAATTTTTTTTAATTATTATTTATTGAGGCCTAATGGATGTGAAACATACTGGTTTCAGATGTACAGCACAGTGAATTTGTTGTTGTTCAGTTGCCAGGTCATGTCAGACTCTTTCTGACTCCATGGAGCATAGCATGACAGGCCTTCCTATCCCTCATCACCTCCCAGAGTTTCCCTAAATTCATGTCCATTGAGTCAGTGATGCCATCCAACCATTTCATCTTCTGTTGCCTTCTTTTCTTTCTGCCTTCAATCTTTCCCAGCATCAGGATCTTTTCCAATGAGTTGTCTGTTCAAATCAGGTGGCCAAAGATTTGGAGCTTCAGCTTCAGCATCAATTCTTTCAATGAATATTCAGGATTTATTTCCTTTAAGATTGACTGGTTTGATCTCCTTGCTGTTCAAGGGACTCCCAAGTCTTCTCCAGCACCCCACAGTTCAAAAGCATCAATTCCTGAGTGCTCTGCCTTCTTTATGGTCCAACTCTCACATCCGTACATGACTACTGGAAAGACCATAGCCTTGACTATATGAACCTCTGTCTGCAAAGTGATAAGATTATGTTAACTTGTGAAATGATCATCAAAGTAAGTCTAGGAAACATCTGTACATATGCAGAGTTTATTTCTTTTTTTCTTGTGATGAGGACTTTCAACATCTACTCTGTTATCAATTTTTGAATATACAGCATAATATTATCAACTGTAGTCATCATGTTGTACACTAGATTCCTGAGTAATGAAAATTCTTCTTCAACATCATTGACAAACTGCATTCAGACTTCATAAAACATGAAGAAACTAAAAATAGTATTTTCTCTTGATAAAGCTTATTCCATTTTAGATGATAATTATTGAATATTTCCATTTTCTTAAATGCTAATCATATATTTTGTGAGTCTACTTCATTGACCTAGATGTATCTCTAGAAGCTACATTTTGTGTACATTAAGGTTTTTAAAATAATTTCAGATCACCATTGTGCTCTCATTAAAAACTGATTCTGCAGTGTAAGCACCCTCTTTTCTTTAATGCATTATCATAGGATGCAATACTTAGATATTCCCCATCTTCACAATATTTAGACATACTTCCCCAGCAGTATAGTATTTAAAAACACAATATTCTGGTTCCAGTTGGCCAATTACAAAAAAGTAAAATATGAACTAAGGATTATTTTTATGAAATTATAGCACCAAATCTTTTTAAATCACCATTTACTATGTTGTCACCTCATGTTTGACTTTCCTCCATTAACATGTTATGACCTTTTCAAAACTGTACAGATTTCAAAATAGAGCTAAGGATGTATATTCCTTGGGATTGGACCATAAAACTCTCATTTATTTTCATGAAATATACCTAATCAAATCTCGCAAGTCAGATTTGGATTGGATTTTGCCATATAATATTTTCTACCTATTTTTGGCTTTTAGCTATCTGTGAACTGGGCTTTTTCATTAAATTAATATAAATGCACAAAAAGCTAAGACTGAGATCTAGACTACATTGGGAAAGATTCTCTACCAATTTGAAATTACAACTTTAATCAGCATGCAGTCCGTCAGTTATAATTCAGTTTCAAAGTTATACAATTCACACCTTTATATTCGTCTAAAATGATCTCATTTGGGGCCTGGAGCTGATAAATATCATGTTAATGTATACACAAATGTTATCTACCATTTTGCTGATCTGTTTATCAAGTAAAAGTAACATTTAACGAAACAGGGTAAATCTGTAACTAGTTTTTTGTTGCTGTTGTTAATTAAGCTCAATGATTTATTTTTATAAGTGTACCTAAAAATTACAAATATGACAATGGTAATAAATGTTAATTGAGAGCAACATTAAACTCATTTGTAGCCTGTGAATTAAAAATCTTCTTTATAATTATAAAGTTGGGTACAAATTCAACAAATTTGAGCAAATAAGTATGTCTCACTTCATTCATGTTCATTTTTATGATTGTGATATTCCAAAGACCCACACAATGATAATGCAACATGAAACACAGTGCATGGAATTGACCTAGCCAATTTTTGAATCATCAACTTTTCTCAAAATTTAGAGAAACAAAAAAAAATTTGTTAAACATTATGAAATTTACCATTGCTTTGTAATATTTTGCGCTACTTAAAACATCTTAGTCATATTACTTGTTTCCTTCTGTGAAAATTAGATCGATGTGATCACCTGAATTTCTTTGTTCCTCTTCCATTCTCCAAAACTGTTAGTAGATGATCAGTATTGATCCTATAGATTTTCTGAAAATTCTGTCAACACTTTGAGGTATAATATTTAATAACAAAAAGATTTAAAGTAGTTTGGCAAATTTGGAATTTGAGGGGTTTTAAGATTTTCTTGCAAGCATGTCTTGTCCTTTCATGTTTAAAAATAATTATCCTCGGTGTGTATGCCCAGCAGTGGTATTGCTGGGTCATATGGCAGTTCTATTTGCAATTTTTTAAGGAATCTCCACACTGTTTTCCATAGTGGTTGTACTAGTTTGCATTCCCACCAACAGTGTAGGAGGGTTCCCTTTTCTCCACACCCTCTCCAGCATTTATTGCTTGCAGATTTTGGATCGTAGACGTTCTGACTGGTGTGAAGTGGTACCTCACTGTGGTTTTGATTTGCATTTCTCTAATAATGAGTGATGTTGAGCATCTTTTCATGTGTTTGTTAGCCATTCGTATGTCTTCTTTGGAGAAATGTCTATTTAGCTCTTTGGCCCATTTTTTGATTGGGTCGTTTATTTTTCTGGAATTGAGCTGCATAAGTTGCTTGTGTATTTTTGAGATTAGTTGTTTGTCAGTTGTTTCATTTGCTATTATTTTCTCCCATTCAGAAGGCTGTCTTTTCACCTTG
Source organism: Budorcas taxicolor (assembly GCF_023091745.1). NCBI lineage: Eukaryota > Metazoa > Chordata > Mammalia > Artiodactyla > Bovidae > Budorcas > Budorcas taxicolor. Next base: position 18,015,920 of record NC_068931.1, on the reverse strand, counting down.
CTTATATTTTCCTTTGTTGTGCAGAAGCTTTTAATTTTAATTAGATCCCATTTGTTTATTTTTGCTTTTATTTCCAGAATTCTGGGAGGTGGATCATAGAGGATCCTGCTGTGATTTATGTCGGAGAGTGTTTTGCCTATGTTCTCCTCTAGGAGTTTTATAGTTTCTGGTCTTACATTTAGATCTTTAATCCATTTTGAGTTTATTTTTGTGTGCGGTGTTAGAAAGTGATCTAGTTTCATTCTTTTACAAGTGGTTGACCAGTTTTCCCAGCACCACTTGTTAAAGAAATGGTCTTTACTCCATTGTATATTCTTGCCTCCTTTGTCAAAGATAAGGTGTCCATATGTGTGTGGATTTATCTCTGGGCTTTCTGTTTTGTTCCATTGATCTATATGTCTGTCTTTGTGCCATTACCACACTGTCTTGATGACTGTGGCTTTGTAGTAGAGCCTGAAGTCAAGCAAGTTGATTCCTCCAGTTCCATTCTTCTTTCTCAAGATTGCTTTGGCTATTTGAGGTTTTTTGTATTTCCATACAAATCTTGAAATTGTTCTAGTTCTGTGAAAAATATCGCAGAATTGAAAGAGACACATGTACCCCAATGTTCATCGCAGCACTGTTTATAATAGCCAGGACATGGAAACAACCTAGATGTCCATCAGCAGATGAATGGATAAGAAAGCTGTGGTACATATACACAATGCAGTATTACTCAGCCGTTAAAAAAATACATTTGAATCAGTTCTGATGAGATGGATGAAACTGGAGCCGATTATACAGAGTAAAGTAAGCCAGAAAGAAAAATACCAATACAGTATACTAACACATATATATGGAATTTAGAAAGATGGCAATGACGACCCTGTATGCAAGACAGCAAAAAAGACACAGATGTGTATAGCAGACTTTTGGACTCAGAGGGAGAGGGAGAGGGTGGGATGATTTGGGAGAATGGCATTGAAACATGTATACTATCATGTAAGAATTGAATCACCAGTCTATGTCCAATGCAGGATACAGCATGCTTGGGGCTGGTGCACGGGGATGACCCAGAGGGATGTTGTGGGGAGGGAGGTGGGAGGGGGGTTCATGTTTGGGATCGCATGTACACCCATGGTGGATTCATGTCAATGTATGGCAAAACCAATACAGTATTGTAAAGTAAAATAAAGTAAAAATAAAAATTTAAAAAAAATGAAGTCTGGATAACAGACAACAACAACAAAAAATAAATAAATAAATAAAAATAAAAATAATTATCCTAATTGAAAAAAAAACAAAACAAAAACGAAGCAATATAAAATGTGACTACTTTTCTCTTAGTATTAAATCAAACCACCTATTCCAGGCACAACTAATAAAAGATTTTATGTTTCACTAAAATGTCTTTATTGTAAGCATTATTTTATTATTTTTGATGATTCCATTATAGGACTAAACTATTTTAATATTAATCCTGTGTTGGGATATTCTCTCACATCTAAGTAATTATTCCAAGTTGATACACTTTAAATAATAGTATCTCTCCATTAAAGCTGGTTTTTAGGGAGGAGAAAATGTGTGGATTTCTTGTTAAAAATAATAGATTATGCAAAAGACATTTATTATACAAAATTAAGAGGAAAACTAATAAGCAGGATAAAAAAGAAATCATCTTCATTCTTCCTTAGATGATTGTCAACCTGGTCTCCACCATGCCATCTTATCAGTGTTAAAATTCCTTAGCTTTGTTAATTTTGTTCATTTTTTGTTTGTCATTAAGAAAAAATAGCTATTCTTTTTTTTACTTTAAAAATTATAAACAGCTTTCTATCCTGGTACTTATTAGCCCTGGTCAGTAAGTGTTCAGGTCAGTTCTCTCTCTTTGGCTTCCCTAAGATCAGGTAGGTCCATGTGACTTGCTTTGACCACACCCCACACCTTTTAGAGAAGATTATCTATGTTTTTTGGGGGTGGAAGTCTACCTCACAATATCCCAGATAGTGGAGTCTTTGCAGTTCAGCATAAAGAGAAGGTAAAGCTTGACTGTTGAGAATCAGAGCTCAGGAGATTTACCATTAAATACTGATGGCACTATGTGAGAGATGGAGGTAGAAACAGGTCATATTACAGTGTTTAGAGGTTAAAACTATTTAGATTCAAGCTGAAAATAATTAATCATAACCATAATGGTGCTATATTTTGGAGGGTTACACAGAAGTCTGAAATGTAACCCTCAAAGATATGAGGGTTACTGTCTAAAATCTCAGCATTCAATTTAGACTGGAACTAGATCTCAAAATGAGGCTGAAATAGCCAGAGGTGGCACAGCAGTAAAGAATCTGCCTGCCCGTGCAGGAGACACAAGAAAAGAGGGTTTGCTCACTGGATTGGGAAGCTCGCCTGGAGGAGGAAATAGGAACCCATTAGAGTATCCTTGCCTGCCGAGTCCCATGTACCGAGGAACCTGATGGGCTACAAACCATGGGTTTGCAAAGAGTCGGACACAATACAACTTAATACACACATGAGGGAAATGCTCTTGGGTAAAGTAAACTGTGAAAAATTTCAAGACTTAGATGAGAAATCTGGGATTTAGGAAAAGCTTATAGTGAGGAAAGGAACTAGAATACGTAATGTAAACTGAGGTAGAACATCTAGTCTTTCAGCCTAGATAAAAAGCATACAGAGAAGGAAAGGCATGGTTTGATTTGGGCAAAGCTCAGAGCCATAGCTAGTCTAATTATTTTCAGCAGTACTCAGTCATTTGGCTTAAAAGAATTGATATGGGAAAAGGTGGACATTTGGAATTATGCCTATGTGATGCAAATGTGCTCATGGAGCTATGTATAATCTCTCCCCTTCTTAATTGCATGAAAGTCTAAGGAAGTATTTTTCCAAAACTCTTTCATTAAATTGATGTTAATTGTATAGAAACTATGCTGGGTATTGGAAAGATAATAGGAAATAAAACTTATATTTCATCAATGTAAAAACCAAAGAATAGTATATAAGTTGCCATGGTTAGTCCCTCTTCTTTAAAAAAAAAAAAGTGCTTTGCATATTACCCATATTTGGATATTAATGTAGTACAATCTGAAGGTTTGAGTGCTATATTTTATACAATATACTATAAATTCCATGAAATCAAGACTTTGTTTCATTCATCATTGTAATCACAGAGCCTAGAATACTGTTTAGTATATAATAGATTCCTAACAAATAATACAATTAATGAATAACTGTTCAATTTCCATGATTCTTCCCACCCCGCGCTTTTATGTTTTCCCACTCTGGAAACTAAATCAGCAACATATACAACTGCTTTTATGGCTTTAACAGAGACAGTTTTTCACTTCTTTTCACTTTAACTTCATATAGCAATAGAACCTGATTCATAAAGTCTTGAGCTCTCCTCTGCTGTGAGCATTGAAATCGTTGCTCTCACCATTCACTGTTCCTATTAACAATCTTATAAGCAACAAATATCATTCTTTTGTATATGAAATAAGGGAGATTAAGATAAATAAAGCCACATAATCACAGTCACAGGGTCCGGGAGATATACTCAGTTTGATTCCAAATTTCTTTTATAACACTGGGAAACATAGTCCTTCTCCATTGAAAGCCATTTTATCCTTCATTTAATTTATCAACTGAAAAAAATAGTTTAGAGAAGAGAGCTTTCATTTTTTATGTATGTATGTATGTATCTATAATTAGTTACTCATTTCCCAAGAACCTACAAATATTCTCTTAAATCTTTCAAAATCATGTTTATTTTATAATAAAATATAAGATGTTATGAGAGTTCCCTGGTGGCCTGTTGGTTAGGATTCTGGGCTTTCACTGCTGTGGCCTAGGCTCAACTGCCATTCAGGTAATGGAGACCCTGAAAGCTGCACTGTGCAGCTAAACGAAAACAAAAACAAAAACAAAAAAAAAAGCTATTGCTTTTCAGAGAAATGCAGCTTAACTTCTTTCAGAAAAGATCTCCACTGGCTTTGGTAGTTTTTTTTTTCTTAAAAAACATTTCTTTTAATCTTTAATCTTGGAAAACCTATAATCTACTCATATCTGCACTTTATTATTATAATTTCAAGATATTTTTAGGTAAAATTTACATACGTTTACAAATTTTTTAACTTAACAGTCATGATGAAGGGACATATCAATATAACTCACTTCATATGAGACTCAAGATATTTTTTTTGATCATTTGGCAAAATATATTTTTCTCTAGGGCAAATGTGCCATTGACAGGAGGGGGAGGGTGCATACTAAGAGGGTAATCAACCATCTCAGATCTAGCATTCAGGGTTTTTGTTTTGGAACCTTAGTACCTAATCTCAACCCCAGATAGGGTGCTGATGGCCACTGACAATAGGAGATGTCCCAGTTCATTCCTGGCTATAGCTTTAGCCAGTCCATCTTCAGCCTCCCCTCACACCAAAATGATAACTGCCAGAACACACTGTAGAAATATATGACCTATGCTCAATTTAGATATAGCTCTCCCATCAACACTGCTGCTAAATCACTTCTGTCGTGTCTGACTCTGTGTGACCCCATAGACGGTAGCCCACCAGGCTCCCCCATCCCTGGGATTTTCCAGGCAAGAGTACTGGAGTGGGGTGCCATCACCTCCGTCAACACTGCTAGGTATGTGTATACTATATAGAGATAATCCCACAGAAAGAAATAATTTCAGAAGCCAAATAAGGCAACTTTCACCTTATTCTATAGAAACAGAAAAATTAAAATGGTGAGAAAAAGCAATTTGTTTTGAATGAAACAAAACTAAAAAACAACAACAACAATAATGAAACACAGATGAATAATTTACCAGAAATAGAGGACAAAACATTCGTAATAAGAATGCTAACTGAACTTGGGGTCTTGAACACAGTAAGAATTTTAACAAAGAACTAAAATATATCAAAAATAACAAGTCAGAGCTGAAGAATATAATAGCAAATGAAAAACACACTAGAAGGAATTAAGAGCATTCTTGAGGATATAGAAGAGTACATTAGTGATTTGGAAGATAGAATAATGGAAATATACAGTCAGAACAGCAAAAATAAAAACAGTTTAAAAATTGAGAACAGTTTAATGAACCTCTGGAACAACATCAAGTATACTAACATTTACATTATCAGGATGCCAGAAAAAAAAAAGTGTCAAAAATGTATTTGAAGAAATTTTGGCAGAAAACTTTGAAAACTTGAAGAGGCAAACAGATACTCAGGTACAGGGATCACAACGTCTAAAACAAGATGAATCCAAGGAGACACACCACAAGATATATAACAATTAAAATAGTAAACTTAAAAATTAAAAAAAAGAGATAATTTTAAAGAAAGAGAAAAACAGTCACATATAATGGAATCCCAAAAAGCTATCAACTTTTTCAGTAGCAACTTTTCAGGCCAGAAGATGTGATATATTTAAATTGCTGAAAGAGAAAACCCCTAAAGTGAGGATAATATAACCAGTAAGTTTAGCATTCAGAATTGAAAGAGAGACAAACAATTTCTCTGATAAACAAAAATTAAAAGAGTTCATAAATATTAATCTTATCCTAAAAACTATTGAAGAGTCTTCTCTATGTGGAAAAGAAAATGCTATAATAAGTAAGAATCTTTAGGAAATGAATCCTACTAGTAAAGGCAAATATATTGTAAAGGCAACCACTTAAATAAGCTAGAATGAAGATCAAAAGATTTAAAAAAAAAGTAAAATGAACTATAACTACAATAAAGTGAAGGGAAAAATGTGAAGATGTAAAATATGATATCAAAAACACAGAATGTGTGAGGGGGATGTAAACAATGTGAAGCTTTTTAAATGTGCTTGAATTTAAATGACTGTCAATTTAAAAAAAAAAAAGTTATAGGTCAACATATATAGCATTTCCTGGAGGTGAGGTTTGATCCCTGAGTCAAGAAAATCCCCGAGAGAAGGAAATGACAACCCACTCCAGCTTTCTTGCCTGGGAAATCTCATGGACAGGGGAGTCTGGAGGGTTATAGTCTGTGGGGTTGCAAAGAGCTGGACACAACTTAGCAACTAAACAACAACAACAACACATATAAACCCCATGGGAAATAAATAAAAAACCTAATAAATGAATATATAAAAACTAGAGGGAAATGAACCCAAGGATAGCACCAAGAAATTGTCAAATCACAGGAGAAGGGACTGAAAGAATAAAGTGCAAAAACGGAAGAAAGAAACAGAGAAAATATCTTTTAAATGGCAATAAACATATACTTATCAATAATAATTTTAGCCAATGGACTAAATACATGAAAAAAAAAACCATAGGATGGCTGGTTGGATAAAAGTGCAAGTCCCATCTATACTATGTTTAAAAAAGACTCATTATAGACTTAAAGATAGAAAGATATTAAAATTGATTGGATGTAAAATGTAGTTATACAAACTGTAAAGACAAGAAATCTGGGATATCAATATTTATTACAGACAAAGTAGACTTTAAAACAAAATCTATAACAAAAGACAAATAAGGACATTATATGATGATAACAGGATCTACACAATAATAAGATATAGCATACCTTAATATATATATATATACCAACTATAGAAGCACCTAAATATATAAAGCAGATATTAACAAGCATAAATAATTTGACAATAATGCAATACTATTGGATTTTACATTACACTTACATCAATGGATACATCATCCAAACAGAAAATTAAAAAGGAACCTGTGATTTTAATTGACATATTACACAAGCTGGACTTACTAGATACCTATAGGATATTCAGCTAAAAACACCAGAATGCACATTCTTTTTAAGTGTACATGCTAGGAGAGATCACATGATAGGCCATAAAAATTCTCAACACATTTAAGAGAAGCTATATCAAATTTTTCTTCTAAGCATAATAATACAAAGCTTGAAATCAATTAGAAGAAAAAAAGGGGAAATCACACATTAGACAAAACCACATGCTATTAAAGCCAATGGGTCACTGAAGAAATTAAAGAGAAAATAAAAAAATAATAATTCTTGATAAATAAAATAAAAACAAAAAATTCTAAAATCTAAGGAATGCAGCAAACATAGTTCTAATAGTTATGTTTATGATGAAAGAGAATCCTCAAGAAACAAGAAAAATCTCAAATAAGTAATCTAATCTATTTAAGATAACTCAAAAAGAAAAAAATGATAATATTAAATCCCAAAGTCAGTAGAAGGAAGGAAATAATAAAGCTCAGAAAGGAAATAAGTAATATAAAGACAAAAAAGTAGAAAAGATAATGAAACTAGGTACTCTATTTTAAAAGATAAACTCATAAACCAGATTCTTTTTTTTTTAATGACAAAGAAAATAAATAGGAACTGAAAGAGGAAAGTTTGCGATCAATATCATACATGCTGAGTCGCTTCAGTCATGTCCAACTCTTTGTGACGCTATCGACCATAGCTTGCCAAGCTCCTCTGTCTATGGAATTCTCCAGGCAAGAATACTGGAGTGGATTGCTATACCTTGCTCAAGGGATTTTCCTGATTCAGGGATCAAAGGTGCATCTCTTGCGGCTCCTGCACTACAGCCAGGTTCCTCTACTGCTGAGCCGTGGGGAAGTCCCACAACCAGTATCATAGAGATGGGAAAAAATATGTGAAGAGAATACTGTGAACAGCTTTATGCCAACAGATTTCACAGCATAGAAGAAATAGAAAAATTTCTACAAATACTCTAATACTAAATCAGGAAGAAATAGAAAATATGAACAGAAGGATCACTAGCAGTGAAATTGAATTAATTATCAGAAAATTAGAAATCCGGGGTCAGATGTTTTCACAAGGCAATATGTAAGGAAGAGCTAAAACCTATTGTTTGAAAACTATTCCAAAACACTGAATAAGAAGAAGTCCCAAATTCACTCTTTGAGGCCACTATAATACAAAACCTACAAAAGATAATACCAAAAAATACAGAACAAAATTTCTGATAAATATATAGGCAAAAATCTTCAACAAATTATTAGCAGTGGATTCAACAATATATAAAAAGGATCACACATTATGTTCAAGTGGGATTTGCTTCAGGAGTACAATTCTGATTCAGTATCAGAAAGTAAATCAATATGATGCACCACATTTAGCAACAACAAAAAAGGATTGATATCATATGGTCATTTCACCAGATGTAGAAAAATTATTTGACAAAATTCAACATCCATTCATGATAAAAGCTGTCATTAAAATTGGTATAGAGAAAACCTATCTCAACATTAAAAAGGATATTTATGGCAAACCCACAACTAATATGACACTCATTGTTGGAAAATTAAACATTTTCATCTAAAATGTGGAAAATGACAAGGACAGCCAATCTCACTACTTCAATCTAGCTGAGTATTGGAAGTCCTAGCCACAGTATTGAAAGTCATAGCCACAACAATTAGCCAAATAAAAAAAGTATCCAAGTTTTAAAGGAAGAAGTAAAATGGTACCTACTCGAAGATGCCATGACATTATGTACAGAAAACCACAATATCTGCATTCAAAAACTATTCAAATTTAAAAAATGAATTTGCTAAAGTGTCAGGATACAAGATTGATATAAATATATGTTGTTTTTCTATACAATGATATAAGCTACCAAAAACAGAAAGCAAGAAAAAAATTCCTTTAAAATTACATGAAAAAGAATAAAATGCCTAGGAATAAACTTAAACTACTATACAACTACACTCATTTCACATGCTAGCAAGGTTATTCTCAAAATCTTTCAAGCAAGGCTTCAACAGTACACGAAATGAGAACTTCCAAATGTACGAGCTGGGTTTTGAAGAGGCAAAGAAACTAGAGATAAATTGCCAAATGTGTTACATCATGGAAAAAGGAAGGGAGTTCCAGAGAAACATCTACTTTTGCTTTACTTACTATACTAAATCCTATGACTGTATGATCATAATTATGATAAATTCTTAAAGAGATGGGAGTACAGACCAACTTACCTGTCCCCTGAGAAATCTATATGCTGGTCAAGAAGCAACAGAATCAGACATGGAATAACTGACAGGGTTCAAAATTGGGAAAGGGGAATGACAAGGTTGTATATTGTCACCCTTCTTATTTAACTTATATGCAGAAAATCATGCAAAATGCTGAGCTGGATGAATCACAAGCTGGAATTAAGATTCCTGGGAGAAATATCAACCTCAGATATGTAGATGATACCACTCTAATGGCAGAAAGTGAAGAGGAACTAATGAGCCTCTTGATGAGGGTGAAAGAGGAGAGTGAAAAATCTGGCTTAAAACTCAACATTCAAAAAACTAGAATCAGGGCATCAGTCCAATCACTTCATGGCAAATAGATGGGAAAAAACTGGAAGCAGTGACAGATTTTATTTTCTTGGACTTCAAAATCACTGTTGGATGGTGACTGCAACCATGAAATCAAAAGATGCTTGCTCCTTGGAAGGAAAGCTATGATAAACCTAAATAGCATACTAAAAAGCAGAGACATTACTTTGCCAACAAATATCTGTATAGTCAAAGCTATGGTTTTTCACTAGTCATCTACGAATATGAGTTGGACCATAAAATGGCTGAGTTTCAAAGAAACACTTTTGAACTGTGGTGCTAGAGAACACTCTTAAGATTTTCTTGGACTGCAAGGAAATGAAATTAGACTCTAAAGGAAATCAACTCTGAATATTCATTGTTCTCTTGCTGAAGCTCCAGTACTTATGTCACTTGATGTGAAGAGCCAATTCATTGGAAAAGACCCTGATGCTGGGTAAGATTGAAGGAAAAAGAAGGGGGCAGCAGACGATGAGATTGTTCTGTAGCATCACAGACTCAGTGGACATGAATTTGAGCAAACTCTGCTGGAGGACAGAGGAGCTTGGCGTGCTGCAGTCTGTGGGGTCACAGAGAGTTGGACATGACTTAGAGACTGAATAACAATAATAAAACTTAACAAAAGAGGTGAAAAATATGCTCTAAAAAAAAGGTACTATGAAGACTATGAAATATTGATGAAGATTATACAAACAAATGGAAATATATCTGTGTTCATATATTGGAATCAGCATTGTTAAATTACCTATATTATTCAATGTAATCTATAGGTTTATTGCAAACCTTGCTAAGCACTCATGGCATTTTCCAAGAACTAGAACAGGTATTAGAAAATCTATATAAAGAAAGAAAGTGAAGTTGCTCAATCATGTCCAACTCTTTGCAACCCCATGGACTGTAGCCTACCAGGTTTCTTCATCCATGGGATTTTCCAGGCAAGAATACTGGAGTGGGTTGCCATTTCCTTCTAAACTACAAAAAAACACCAAATTGCCAACGAAATCTTGAAGGAAAAAAAAAAAAAAAAAGGAAGATACCATGCTTTCTGACTTCAAACTATAATACAAAGCTACAGTGATCAAAACAGCATGGCTCTGGCACAGAAACAGATAAATTAATGAAACAGAAAGAAGAGACCCAAAATATTCTCACACAGTTATGGCCAATTAAACTATAGCAAAGCAGGCAAAAATATAAAATGGAGAAAAGCTTGTCTTCTTCAAAAAGTAATATTGAGAAAACTGGATGATTATATGCAGAAACTCAAAATGAATTAAAGACCTAAATGGAAAACTAGACCACAAAAATCCTAGAAGAGAGCAAAGACACAACACTCTTTACATAAATCATACTAACATTTTCTTGGATCAGTCTTCTAAAGCAAAAGAATTAAAAGTATAAATAAACATACTATATGTAAAAGATTTTATACAGCAAAAAAAAAAAAAAAAGAAAATTACAAAACTTCAAGGCCACCAACTGAATGAGAGTATGCATTTGCAGATGACATGATGGTTAAGGGTTTAATATTCAAAATATAAAAACAGCTCATATAAACCAATATGCTAAAAAAGAACAGCTTGTTTAAAAAATATGCAGAAGACCCAAACAGATGTTTTTCCAAAGAAGACATACCAATGGCTAATCGAACATGAAAAGATACTCAACATACTAGTCATCAGAGAAATTCTAATACAAACTATAATATCACTGCACAGCTGTCAGAATGACTATCATCAAAAAGACCACAAGTAACAAATGTTAGTGAGGATGCATGCAGAGAAAAGGGAACATGTGTACACTGTTGGTGGAAATGGAAATATCATATTAATTTCTCATTCCATGTATGGATGTGAGAGTTGGACCTTAAAGAAGTCTGAGCCCTGAAGAATTGATTCTTTCAAACTGTGGTGCTGGAAAAGACTCTTGAGGGTCTCTTGGACAGCAAAGAAATCAAACCCATCAACCCTAAAGGAAGTGAACTCTGAACATTCATTAGAAGGACTGATAATGAAGCTGAAGCTCCAAAGCTTTGGCCACCTGATGCAAAGAGCTGACTCATTGGAAAAGACTGTGATTCTGGGAAAGATTGAGGGCAGGAGAAGAAGGGGGCAAAAGAGGATGAGATGGTTGTAGGGCATCATCAACTCAATGGAAATGAGTTTGAGCAAACTCTGGAAGATAGTGAAGGACAGGGAAGCATGGTGTGCTGCAGTGCATGGGGTTGCAAAGAATCAGATCCAACTGAGCAACTGAACAACAATGACAACATGCAAGTTTCTCAAAAAAGAAAAATAATAAAAGTAGAAATTTTTCAAGAAACTAAATGTATAATTACACTTGTTGTTCATTCTCTAAGTCATGTCCAACTTTTTGTGGCCCCATGGACTGAAGCAAGCCAGGCTTCTCTATTCTCTACTATCTCCCAGAGTTTGCTCAAATTTGTGTCCATTGAGTCTGTGATATTATCTAACCATCCCATCCTCTGCTGTTCCATTCTCCAAGGTGAATTCCTTTAGGATTGAATGACTGGTTTTTATATCTTTGCCATCCAAAGGATTCTCAAGAGTCTTCTCCAGCACCAAAGTTCAAAAGAATCAATTTTTGGGTGCTCAGCCTTTTTATGGTCCATTTCTCACAACCATACATGGCTGCTGGGAAAACCATACCTTTGACTATACAGACCTCTGTCAGCAAAGTCATGTCTTTGCTTTTTAATAAACTGTCTAGTTTAGTCATAGTTCTCCTTCCAAAGAGCAGGTCAGTTCAGTTCAGTTCCTCAGTCGTGTCTGACTCTTTGTGACTCCATGGAATGCAGCACACCAGGCCTCCCTGTCCATCACCAACTCCCTGCTGCTGCTGCTGCTAAGTCGCTTCAGTCATGTCTGACTCTGTGCGACCCCATAGATGGCAGCCCACTAGTATCCTCTGTCTCTGGGATTCTCCAGGCAAGAATGGATTGGGTTGCCATTTTCTTCTCCAATGCATGAAAGTGAAAGAGAAAGTCAAAAGCGAAAGTGAAGTCGCTCAGTTATGCCCAACTCTTAGCGACCCCATGGACTGCAGCCCACCAGGCTCCTCCGTCTGTGGGATTTTCCAGGCAAGAGTACTGGAGTGGGGTGTCATTGCCTTCTCCACCAACTCCCTGAGTTTACTCAAACTCATGTCCATTGAGTCGGTGATGCCATCCAAACATCTCATCCTCTGTCATCTTCTTCTCCTCCTGCCTTCAATCTTTCTCGGCATCAGGGTCTTTTCAAATAAGTCAGCTCTTCACATTAGGTGGCCAAAGAATTGGAGTTTCAGCTTCAGCATCATTCCTTCCAATGAATATTCAGGATTGATTTCCTTTAGGACAAACCCATTGGATTTCCTTTAGGATGGACTGGTTGCTCCAAGGAGCAAGTGTCTTAATTTCTTGGATGCAGTCACCATCTGGAGTGTTTTGGTGACAAGAAAATAAAGTCTGTCACTGCTTCTATTTTTCTCCCTTCTATTTGCCTAGAATTCCCAGATGTACAAGCTGGATTTAGAAAAGACAGAGGAACTATATATCAAATTGCCAACATTTGTTGGATCATAGAAAAAGCAAGGGGTTTATAGTAAGATCTACTTCTGCTTAATAGGTTATGCAAAAGCCTTTGACTGTGTGGATCACAGCAAACTGCAAAAAAATCTTAAAGAGATGGGAGTACCAGACTACCTTTCTTGTCTCTGAGAAACTTGCATGCAGGACAAGAAGCAATAGTTAGAACTGTACATGGAACAGCAGGCTAATTCAATATTGGGAAAGGAGTATGTTAAGACTGTATACTGTCATCCTGCTTATTTAACTTACATGCAGAGTATATCATGTGAAATTCTGGGCTGGATGAATCACAAGCTCCAATCAAGATTGCCAGGAGAAATATCAACCATCTCAATTATGGAGATGTTCCACTCTAGTGGCAGAAAGTGAAGAGGAACTTAAAGGACCTCTTAATGAAGGTGAAAGAGGAAAATGAAAAAGTTGGCTTAAAACTCAACATTCAAAAAATTAAGAATATTGCATCTGGTTCCATCACTTCTTGGCAAATAGATGGGGAAGAAATAGAAATAGAAATATTCCTTTCTTTTTTAAAAAAAATTTGCTTTATGTCTTTCTCTCCAAAGACACTGTGGATGGTGACTGCAGCCATAAAATTAAAGATGCTTGCTCCTTGGAAGGAAATCTATGAGAAACCTAGACAGTGTATTAAAAAACAGAGATATCACTTTGCTGACAAAAGTTTGTATAGTTGAAGCTATGATTTTTCTAGTAGTCATGTATGGATGTGAGATTTGGACCATAAGAAGGCTGAGTGCTGGAGAACTGATACTTTTGGATTGTGGTACTGGAGAAGACTCTTGAGAATCACTTGGACAGCAAGGCGATCAAACTAGTCAATCCTAAAGGAAATCAATCCTGAATATTCATTGGAAGAACTGATGTTGGAGCTGAAGCTCAAATACTTTGGTCACCTGATGTGAAGAGCTGACTCACTGGAAAAGACCCTGATGCCGGGAAAGACTGAGAGCAAGAGGGAGAAGCGGGTGTCAGAGAATGCTATGGTTGTCTAGCATTACCAACTCAGTGAACATGAGTTTGAGCAAACTCTGGGACATTGTGAAGGACAGGTTAGCCTGACATGCTGCAGTTGCTGGGGTCACATATAGTTGGACATGACTTAGTGACAGAACAACAGCAACAATTTGCCATGAAGTGATGGGGCCAGATGCAATGAGCTTTGTTTTTTAAATGTTGAGTTTCAAGCCAGCTTTTTCACTCTCTTTTCTCACCTTCATTAATAGGCTCTTAAGTTCAGCCTCACTTTCTCCCTTTAGAGTGGTATCATCTGCACATCTGAGGTTGTTGATATTTCTCCTGGCAATCTGGATTCCAGCTTGTGATTCATCCAGCCCAGCATTCCTCATAATATTTTCTTCATATAAGTGAAATAAGAGTGACAATATGCAGCTTTGACATACTACTTTCCCAATATTGAACCAGTCTTTGTTTCATGTACAGTTCTAACTGTTGCTTTTTGTCCAGCACACAGGTTTCTCAGGAGATAAGTAAAGCAGTCTGGTACTCCCAACTTTTTAAGAATTTTCCAGTTTGTTGTGAAACAGCCTTGTTATTCTTTTTTCCCAATTTTAAACCAGTCATTTGCTCAACAGCAGCACTCCTGTAAGATTTATTACTTCTATTTTTGTATCTGTGAGTTTGCTTCTCTCTGTTGTATCCACTAATTTGTTTTATTGTTTAGATCCCACATGTAAGTGGTATACAGTGCTTGTCTTTCTCTAACTTATTTCACTTAGCATAATAATCTTCAAGTCCATCTATGTTATTACAAATGGAAACATTTCATTCTTTTTCATGGCAGAGCATTGTTCCACTTTTTATATACACCATGTTTTCTTTATCCATTTTATGTTGTTGTTGGTGGTGGTGGATGTTTATGTTGCTTCCATATCTTTGCAATTGTAAAGGATAATGCTATGAATATTTGGGTGCATGTATCTTTTCAAACTAGTTATTTTTTTTTCCAGATATACACCCCATAATGCTGGGTCACATGGTAGTTCTGTTTTTAGCTTCTTAGAAACTTCCATACTGCTTTCCATAGCTGTTGCACCAATAAATAGCTCACAAAAAGTGTACAAGGGTACCCTTTTCTCCACATCCTCACCAATATTTCTTACCTGTGATCTTTTTAATAATATCCAGTCTGACATGTGTCAGTTGATTCTCTTTATGGTATTGATGATCATTTCTCTGATGATTGGTGATGCTGAGCATCTTTTCATGTGTCCATTGGCCGTCTTATACTACCTCTTTGAAGAAATGTCTATTTGGGCCTTCTGCTCTTTTTTTATTGGTTTTTTTTTTTTTTTTTTAATCTAGAGTTGTATGAGCTGTTTATATATTTTGGATGTTAACCTTTTTCCAGTCAAGTCATTTGCAAATATTTTCTCTCATTCAGTAGGTTCATATTCTCAGTGATTTCCTTTGTTGTGCAAAAGCTGCTCAGTTGGTAAAGAATCTGCCTGCAATAAAGGAGACCCTGGTTCAATTCCTGGGTCAGGAAGATCCCCTGGAGAAGGGAAAGGCTACCAACTCCAGTATTCTGGCCTGGAGAATTCCATGGACTGTATAGTCCATGCGGTTGCAAAGAGTTGGACACAACTGAGTGACTTTCACTTTCAGGTCCAATTTGTTTATTTTTTCTTTTATTTGCTTTTCTTTAGGAAGCAGATCCAAAAGACTTTTGTTTCAAATTACATCAAAGACTGTTCAATATATATTTTCCACTAGGAGTTTTATGGTTTCTAGTCTTACATTGAAACTTCAGTCCATTTTGAGGTAATTTTTGTATATGGTATTAGTGAATGTTCTAACTTCATTCTTTTACATGTAGCTGTCCAGTTTCCCAGAATCCCTTATTGAAGAAGATTGTCTTTTCTCCACTGTACATTCTTGCCTCACTTGCCTCACTTAATTGACCATGTGTGAGGGCTTATTTCGCAGCTCTCTGTTCTATCCCATTGAGCTATATTTCTGTTTTTGTGCCAGTATCATATTGTTATGGTTTTGTGGGTTTATAATATATTCTGAGTATGACTGAAAATAGTTCCCTGGTGGCTCAGATGGTAAAGAATCTGCCTGAAATGCGGGAGACCTGGGTTTGATCCCTGGTTCTGTTCAGAAAACTCCATGGAGAAGGAATGGCAACCCACTCCAGTACTGTTGCCTGGAGAATTCCATGGACAGAGGAGCCTAGGAGGCTGTAGTCCATGGGGTTGCAAAGAGTCGGACATGACTGAACCACTAACACTTTCACTTCATGTTTATTAAATATATTTTAATATTTATATCTATAAATATGTAAAAGTAATATATTTTTTCTCTCATTTATCTATTTTTATGTTGTTTTGCCTTCTTTTTAATAACTTATTTTTAATATTCCAGTTTGATTCCCATGTGCATATTTTAGCTATAGTTATTCAGTTGTTTGCATTATGAAGCTATTGTCCTAAACATTAAGTTATGCATTTTGACTTTATATTCTTCAGATGATGCATAAGAATGCAGTCCTAGTTATCACTTTTTTATGCTGGAGTTATCATATATAATTCATCTAGATTATTTAAACTCTCTAACTAAAGTAAGGACTTCCCTGGTGGCTCAGATGATAAAGAATCTGCCTGCAATGAGGGAGACCTGGGTTTGATCCTTAGGTTGGGAAGATTCTCTGAAGGAGCACATGGCAACCCACTCCAGCTTTCTTGTCTGTAGAATCCTCATGGACAGAGGAGCCTGGACAGCTACAGTATAGCCCATTGGGTTGCAAGGAGTTGGACATGTAATTATTTAAAATTCTATATACTTTTGCTTTAAATAGCCATATCCTCTTGAATACTTAGAAAAATATTTGAAAAATATCATTCTGCTGTGTTTATCCCTTTGTTGTCATTCCTACTGATAATTATTGTTTCCTGTACATTTGACATTCAACCTGGTGCCATTTTTCTGCATTTTGAAGAATTATTTTTAGCATTTTTCTGTGTGTATGTGTGCAGAAGCTGAAAAGATTTTCTTAATTTTTGCTTATTTAGAACAATCTGAATTTCACTCTTTTTTTTTTTTTTTCAGGGCAAGTTTCACTTTTATTTGAAACTTTTTATTTCCCTTTAATTTTAGAAGGCTAATGTCTCTTTCTCTCCACAAATCTGGATTGACAGCTTTCTCCTTTCCTCTGCTACAATACTTTAAAGATATTTCATAGCATTTGAGACTCTACTGTTACTAATGAGAGCCTAATCAACATTGTGTCTGTGATTTCCTTCGTTTTCTCTGACTGACTTCAAGATTTTTAGCTTTATTTTTGGATTTCACAAATGTGACTGTTATGTAACTATATTTGTAATTTTCTTACTAGGAACTTATTAAGCTTCTTAGACCTGGGAGCATCTAAATTTCACCAAATTTGGTAAACTTTCAGCTATCATCTTTTTAAATGTTTTCGTTTTCCTATTATGGCTGTCTTCTTTCTGGGCTTCAATTGCACATATTTTTGATAACTTAATATTTTATTATTCCATAAATTTCTGCACACTATCTTTTTTTCTTAAATCTTTTTTTTCTCTTTCTCTTTCAGAATGTATGCTTTAATAATCTACCTTCAAGTAAATGTACTTTTTATTTTTTTCTTTCAAATCTGCTTTTAATGTTTTCCAGTTAATTTTGCATTTTAATTACTTTATTTTTAATGCAAAAATTATCATTTGATGTTTTGTACTTTTATTTCTCTTCCAAGGTTTTTCATTCTCTCATTTTTCATTTATTAATCCTTTAATATATTTATAATATTTTATCTAATTCACTTTTCAGTTAATTTTAACATCTGGGTGATATTGAACTGAATTTCCATTGATAACCTTTGTTTTCTTGAATATATGTTAACATTTTTCTATTTTCTTTGTATACCTAATTGTGTGTGTGTGTGTGTGTGTGTGTGTGTGTGTTTTGTTTGTTTGCTTGTTTTAATTCGATCCTGGATGTAAAAGCTCTTAATTCTGTAATGTTCCTCTGAAGAATGATTTCTGGTCAGAAAAAAGCTAACCTGTCTACAGTTAAACTCCAAACTTTGTCTCCTGATTCTGTACGTTGATGTCTTAACTTTCACCTTCTGCTTTATTGTTAAACCCCCTGGAAATTCCCCTCCTTTACTACATGTATAGTTTAAAGGTCAACCAAGCATTTGGATGGATTTTTATATTCATATTTTGGGACTCAGCTCCCAACAATGAAGGATTCTACTCTTAGCTTTTGAATGTTCTGCCAGCCTCACTGTCTGCTCTCTGATATCTCCAGCCTGTTAGGCTATAGCTTTCTGTAGCTTGAGGTACCTGCTGACTGAGAAGGCCCAATGCAATCAATATTATATGAGTAGATGATACCTGAAATTTCTGCATTCAAATGTTTTTCTTAAATAGTTTTCAGATTTTATAATTGTCATTCATGGGTGGTGGGCTGTCAGACCAAGTTACTCCATCATTTCCTGAAGTTGGAACACTTCCTCACTTTTAAAACTGTCATTGTCTTGTGTTCCAATCTTTGGAATTTTATTTTACTTTCTTATATCCTTCCTGTGTTATTTCCCCCTATCTATTAAGAACCCCTTATTTGCTTCATAAACTTGAGCTTTAAAAATTATTCTTCTAGCACAATTTTGCAAATCAACTATACTTTAATAAAATACATTTAAAAATATATTCTTCCAGTTATTTCACTTTCTTTGGCAGGTAGATTATATTTATATACACTGGACTTAACTCTTGTATTAAAATGAATAACTGGTTTATTGGTAATAATTTCTGTTTCCATGTCTCCACTTCAAGTATGTAAGATGAAATCCATTGAGGGCTTCTTCTAACACAGGTATTTAAGGTATGTACACTTATTTTTTATTTGTTAAACAAGATTATAAGATGATCAAGGAGGTCATGGCAACCCATTCCAGTATTCTTACCTGAAGAATCCCCATGGACAGAGGAACCTGGCAGACTACAGTCCATTGGATGGTAAAGAGTTGGACATGACAGAGCAACTCAGCACAGCATAGCACATAAGATGGTTATAGTTTCAATTCTACAATGAGGACACTGAAGCTCAAAAAATAAAGCTCAAAAGTAGGTGAAGATCTTAGAGTGAAAATGTGCTCACAGAGAGGATACAGGAACAGGGCCTGAGTCTGAAAAACAGATTTTTTCCCCCATGATTACCATGCTTTTCCACATCTTTAATAAACTGTAAATGTATCTGTTTCTGTGGCCACTTTTCAAAAGAAAGTCTTTCCCGATCAGGTAAATCTGAGTTTTATTGTCAATTTGAAACTTAGTTGTCCCTAATTATTAGCAGTGAATTAGCACATATCTTTTCAACAAGATGCTCTATTTGGCCTTACTTCCTAATCCATCCATCTACTTTGAACAAGATCTGTCTTCCCCACTCCCATACGCTAGTGATGATGGGCACATGTCTAAGTAGTCCAGATTACAAACGTTCTCCACCAGGAAGAAAGAAGGAGAGAAAGAGCAGTTTACTATTGGCACAGTTAAGGAATCTTTCCTCCTGATTAAGGTATTGATCATCTATCTTAATTGTTTCTTAAATAAGGCACTAGTTATTAGGATGCAGCAAGCATATGTGCAGAGAAAGAACACTGCAGAGTTCTCACAATTCAGTGTGGTTACAGGAAAAATAGACTACACAGATACTATCTTTCCTAAAGGCTCAAATGAGGGGCATTTTTTAAAGCACATTCAGCAGGCCTCAGGCCATGGAGAGTCCCTGGATACGTTTGTGTAAAACAGTGTGTGGAAGAAGAGGACCTTGGGGAAGATTAAATGATCTAATGGCAACAATTCGCTGCATCCTTTCCTCTGATGGTTACTCAAACTAGTGTACTCAGACTGTGAGCACCTGGAAGGAAAAGCTCCAGCAGGCACTTGCCATTGAAATATGGTCGGAGAGCAATCCAGCATGTAGGTATCACCCTGCTATTTTCTGAAACTGCCTGAAATTAATCAACCTGAAGCTTAATTGAAGAGGCATCTTTAGTCACACAATGTGGGAAATTTGGTTAGTTCATTTGATTTGTTTGGGGTAGGAAAAAAAAGAAGAAGAAGAAGGAAAAAAGGAAGAAATAAAGCAAGAAAACAAAACCAGAACTTGGAGCAGTGGGGATAAACAGAAGCAGAGCTGACTGCATACAGCATGTTTGCAGTAATAAACAACAATGTTATTAGCGAATATAAAGCCCATGATAAACAATGCCATGATGTTCCATTCACCCTAATAGGCAGGAGCAGATAATTGGGACAAATAAAGTGCTAAAACAGTCTCTAACCACCTTTCGGAGCGTCTCTCTGAATGAGTGAATCGCCCTGCATGCTGCAAGGCTCAGCGGTAGCCTGGGATACCAGCTTTTGTGTTTCACTAAAAGAATATGTTCCCGTTGCTAATGGAAAACAACAGAAGCTAAAGAAGATTGCTGGAATTGTCAGATCTTCTTTTTTGTTTTTTGTGGGTTTTTTTTTTTTTTTTTGTGGTAATGTGTAGACAAGGAGACAATTCCACAAATTCATCAAAGCCAGCACTTGGAAATACATTGCTAGTTGAAGTCCTCAATAATTCCAACCATTGTTGTTCAGTCACTAAGTTGTGTCTGATGCTTTGTGACCCCATGGACTACAGCATATCAGGCTTCTCTGTCCTTCACTATCTCCCAGAGTTTCCTCAAATTCATGTCCATTGAGTCAGTGATGCCATCCAACCATCTCATTCTCTGTCATCCCCTTCTCCCCCTGCCCTCAATCTTTCCTGGCATCAAGATTTTTTCCAATGAGTTGGCTCTTTCCATCAGGTCGTCAAAGTATTGGAGTTTCAGCTTCAGCATTAGTCCTTCCAATGAACAATCGGGATTGACTTCTTTAGAACTGATTGATTTGACCTCCTTGCAGTCCAAGGGATTCTCAAGGGTCTTCTCCAACACCACAGTTCAAAAAAATCAATTCTTCAGCATTCTACCTTCTTTATGGTCCAGCTATCATACCCATACACGATTACTGGAAAAACCGTAGCTTCCAATGATGGGGATTTTCAAATCGAAACTCAGAACTCACTCTTTAATGTGACAACTTTTCCTTTTCCACCCTTCCTGGACAAAATGTCTTGCCCCAGAAATGGACCTTTTTTTTTTTGAGCAAACATTCCTTTTTCTGTATCAGAATATCATTCTGATAGTTTTCCTTTCCTGTTGTTGGTTTAGGTTATGGGTTAAGTAGATGGGGTAGATAGGGGTTTTGGCACAACTGAGATGTGATGTGAGAAGTGGAAGTGAGAAATAGATTTAAGGGACTAGATCTGATAGACAGATTGCCTGATGAACTATGGACGGAGGTTCATGACATTATCCAGGAGACAGGAATCAAGACCATCCCCAAGAAAAATAAATGCAAAAAAGCAAAATGGCTGTCTGAGGAGGCCTTACAAATAGTTGCCAAAAGAAGGGAAGTGAAAAGCAAGGAGAAAAGGAAAGATATAAGCATCTGAATGCAGAGTTCCAAAGAATAGCAAGGAGATATAGGAAAGCCTTCTTCAGTGATCAGTACAAAGAAATAGAGGAAGACAATATAATGGGAAAGACTAGAGATCTCTTCAAGAAAATCAGAGATATCAAGGGAATATTTCATGCAAAGATGGGCTCAATAAAGGACAGAAATGGTATGGACCTAACAGAAGCAGAACATATTAAGAAGAGGTGGCAAGAATACACAGAAGAACTGTACTAAAAAGATCTTCACGACCCAGATGATCATGATGGTGTGATCACTCACCTAGAGCCAAACATCCCGGAATGTGAAGTCAAGTGGGCCTTAGGAAGCATCACTATGAACAAAGCTAGTGGAAGTGATGGAATTCCAGTTGAGCTCTTTCAAATCCTGGAAGATGATGCTGTGAAAGTGCTGCACTCAATATGCCAGCAAATTTGGAAAACTCAGCAGCGACCACAAGACTGAAAAATGTCAGTTTTCATTCCAATCCCAAAGAAAGGCAACGCCAAAGAATGCTCAAACTACTCATCTCACACGCTAGTAAAGTAATGCTCAAAATTCTCCAAGCTGGGCTTTAGGAATACATGAACCATGAATTTCCAGATGTTCAAGCTGTTTTTAGACAAGGCAGAGGAACCAGAGATCAAATAGCCAACATCTGCTGGATCATCGAAAAAGCAAGAGAGTTCCAGAAAACAAAACAAAACAAAACATCTATTTGTGCTTTATTGACTATGCCAAAGCCTTTGACTCTGTGGATCACAATAAACTGTGGAAGATTCTGAAAGAGATGGGAATACCAGACTACCTGACCTGTCTCTTGAGAAATCTACATGCAGGTCAAGAAGCAACAGTTAGAACTGGACATGGAACAACAGACCGGTTCCAAATAGGAAAAGGAATATGTCAAGGCTGTATATTGTCACCCTGCTTATTTAAATTATATGCAGAGTACATCATGAGAAATCCTGGGCTGGAGGAAGCACAAGCTGGAATCAAGATTGCCAGCAGAAATATCAATAACCTCAGATATGCAGATGACACCACCCTTATGGCAGAAAGTGAAGAAGAAAGAACTAAAGAGTCTCTTGATGAAAGTGAAAGAAAAGAGTGGACAAGTTGGCTTAAAACTCAATGTTCAGAAAGCTAAGGTCATGGCATCGGTTGCATCACTTCAAGGGAAATAGGCGGGGAAACAGTGGAAACAGTGGCTCACTTTATTTTTGGGGGGCTCCAAAATCACTGTAGATGGTGACTGCAGCCATAAAATTAAAAGACATTAACTTGTTAGAAGAAAAGTTGTGACCAACCTAGACAGCATATTAAAAAGCAGAGACATTACTCTGTCAACAAAGGTCTGTCTAGTCAAGGCTATGGTTTTTCCAGTGGTCATGTATGGATGTGAGAGTTGGACTGTGAAGAAGGATGAGTGCCGAAGAATTGATGCTTTTGAACTGTGGTGTTGGAGAAGACTCTTGAGAGTCCCTTGGACTGCAAGGAGATCCAACCAGTCCATCCTAAAAGGGATCAATCCTGAGTGTTCATTGGAAGGACTGATGTTGAAGCTGAAACTCCAGTACTTTGGCCGCCTGATGTGAAGAGCTGACTCATTTGAAGAGACCCTGCTGCTGGAAAATATTGAAAGCAGGAAGAGAAGGGGACGACAAGGAATGAGATGGTTGGATGGCATCACCCACTCAATGGACCTGAGTTTGGGTGAACTCCAGGAGTTGGTGATGGACAGGGAGGCCTGGCATGCTGTAGTCCATGGGGTCATAAAGAAGAGGACATGACTAAGCAACTGAACTGAACTGAACTGAGATGCGATGTTCTTTCCTCAGTCATAGAAACAGGTAACTTATTTCATACTATTTATTTTTTCAACTTCGCTTTTTCTTTTTGTTCCTTTAGAGATGACATTGATTTACCATTCCAGACACTGAATGGAGTAGTAAGAAATGCTAAGGTAGTGTTGCTATTGAAAAACTCTGTGTACATTATCATATGTAGGATGGATGACCAGTGAAAGTTCAATACATGAAGCAGGGCACCCAGGGCTGGTGCTCTGTGCAACCTGGAGGGATGGGATGGGGAGGAGGGGAGCGGGGAGTCAGGATTGGGAGAATACATGTATACATTTGGCCAATTCATGTTGATGTATAGCAAAAGCCATCACAATATTGTAAAGTAATTATCCTCCAACTTAAATAAATAAATTTAAAAAAGAAAAGCTCTGAAGTCATTCAGGCTCATGGAATAAGGAAAGCTAGTTGGAACTGGGCTTTCCATGAATTTTTTCTACACATTCAACTACTCAACAAACATTGTTTGAGCATCTACAACCTACCAGGCACAGTTTATATTTAGACTGTATTCCCATTTGCAGTCCATAGTTAAATTAGCCTATACCAAAGAATAATATCTTATATTATTTGACTTATAAATATCTGTCAGTTCAAACTACACTGTACAAAAATGCATCTTCGAACTGCACAGACCAGAATGCAGGATAGTAGAGAGAAGGGAGAAACGTCTGGAATAAAATTGTATTATACACCTGCATTTACACACACACATAGAAGAAATTAACACAACATTGTAAATCAACTATACTTCAATAAAATAAAAACAATTCAATGGTATAAAGCATTGTCTCTAAAACTCAAACACTTAAACAAATGTGGCGGCTAATTCATTCAACACAGCTAGTAGCATACTGTGTTAAGGAAGGGGAGGGTGGTCTTCTTGGATTATTGCTTCCTATGAGAATGCATTTGTTTTTTTGTTTTTTTTTTTTGTTTTTTTGCTGCATTACAATCACATTGAAGGCTGGTGCAACAAGAAAAAAAAAATGTGAAAATCTATCAGATTTGTTTGCTGTATCAAGCACACTGTTATTACTTTATTAGTGAAATTTTTGTATACTACATAACTAAACTTTTCCCTAAGACCCAAATCCCTTTAGCTAAAGCTGTTTATACCATTTATATTCCTTTTTAACATTGCCAGTGTTCTATATTGACCAGTACACTTCATCTCCATTAATATTATTTAATGCTATAATTCTGTCTTATCTAATGAAATACTAAAGTAAAGTAAAGCAGAGTCACTCAGTCGTGTTCGACTCTTTGCAACCCCATGGACTGTAGCCTACCAGGCTCCTCCCTCCATGGGATTCTTCAGGCAAGAGTACTGGAGTGGGTTGCCATTTCCTTTTCCAGGGTATCTTCCCAACCCAGGGATTGAACCCAGGTCTCCTGCATTCCAGGCAGACGCTTTAACCTCTGAGCCACCAGGGAAGCCCCAGTGAAATACTAAAGGTCATTTTAAAAGTTCATAAATCAGAATATTTAGCTTTACATACTTATTCAAATTTTCAGACACATTCTTAGGAAAAAAATGGCACAAAAGAACAATTTAGCACCTGGCTTACAGAGCCAAGTAAAATAAATATTTGAGTGAAATTCAAATGGTAGATTTCAAGTTCAGATAACTGAGATTTAAAAACTCACTCCTACTGTAAGGGATGACTTATTATATATATTTAACATATAGCTTAACTGAACATGAGTGCTGGGCTCCCCAGTCTCTAAACTCCTATAGCTTTTACTTGGCATCATCCATTTCACGCTGAGAATATTAGGACTTTATGTTTTCCTTATGTAAGTCAATCTCCAATTAAACTGTAAACTTTTTCCCCTCGGTTTTCTACAGGGCAGTGCATTTGGTACAATGGCACAATCACAGAAAGTTCTCAATAAATGCTTAATGCTGCTTATCATATCATTACAGGATAGACAGTCTGTACTGACCAACTGCACCAGTTCATTTCTCACCACCCTCTGGCCAGATTCATCCTAAACCTCCAGGCAATGGGAATGGGTTTTCTCATTGCATTTCTGGCTCAGTTCTTTGAATCAGATACAAATTGATTGTGAGTAGAAGTTATTCCAGTCTGACAGCTGTCCAGTGTCTTGTTTGTGGAGAGAAAAAATGAGAACATGTGGACTGTGTTAATTTTTCTGATGGGCCACAGGATAAATAGAGAGGAAAATAGGAAGAGTCTAACATTATCATGACAAGCAAGAGTGTGCCCTCTCTGAACTTGGTCCTGTGCTTAGCCTTGTCAAGGAAACAAGGTGGCATGCTGGCAGTCCCCTGAAAGCAAGTTGGGTGACTAATTCTGACAGGATGGCAAAAAATCCAGTGGTATTTTTGTGTCTTCTTTGCATTAATAGAAGATATTTGTCTCCACAGCTGTCATTGTACCAGCACTTTTCATTGACACTAGAATTCATCTTCCAACATGATACCAGTATCAAAACAATCTACAAATGGGATATTTCTAACTGAGATTGTGGACTTTTCTCAACATGCAAATTTATTATTTCACTTTATTTTCAAAAATGGAAAACATGACCTTTCTACTTCTGACTTCATCTTAGCATCATGGACTAATAAATATATTCTATCTTTCCCTAGATATTTTATGATTATTATCATATTTCCACAGCAGAAAATTTGATGGGGAAGAAAGATTAAAAATATATATGTATAAAATAGGGGAAAGAAAGAAAAATGCAGAATATCAGTCAGGCTTGAGGAGGTTCCCCTAAGAATAGATTACCTAGTCTAATGTGGTGGAAAAATGACTGCTATACATCAGCAAAAGAGGTCAGGAAATTAAATTTTATGTGTCCTGCCTGGAAAAAAAAAGAGAGAGAGTTTGGCTGAAAAATAGAATCTTTCATGGCCTGGTGGAAATTTTGAACATTTCAATTCTACTTAAAAAGAAAGAAAGAAAAATTCAGTGGTGGAAGAAACCACAAGTGAAGGAATAATCTCTTCTAAACTATAGTGAACAAGGTCTATCAAAGGCCTTGTGGCAGCCAGATCCTCTCCCATGAGATGGAAGGAAGAGTGGCAGCCATGTTTTAGAGAATTTGTGAATTCTGTGAGAATCAGATTATAGGTAAAACTGTGGTAACCCCTATAATTATTTATAGTTTCCCTCAAAGGTGTGACATCTTGGATTGGATGGCTTATGAAACTGAAGGACTATTATCTACAATACATTTAAGTAGAATTCTTTTCAAAATACTCTTCTTTGTGAAGAGACAGTACACTTTCTCTCTTCTAGTGACCTTGTCTGCTTCTTAAGTCATGTTCTGAACTTTTAAATTACATTATAATTTCTGTTTTCACCTCTCTGTCTCCTTTCCATATAATTCATATGAATCCATGCCTCTTTTCTTTTCACCAGTGGTAGGTAACTCATGCCACTAATATAATTGTACCGCTCCTTTATCTGATCTATCAAAAATTGCCATACCATTTACGATCTTCATTTTTCTTTTCTCATCAATAATTTCCATGTATTTACAAATATATACTAACCTCTTAATAGTAGCAAAATAAAACAAAAAGGACAACAATCTCAATGATCTGATTCTCATTCAATTTGCCCCCTTCAATCTTCTCTATTTTTGATGAGCTAACTTGGTGAACAAGAAATGAAGTCTCTGGCATCAACTTTCTTATCCATCAGATTCTTTTTGTGTGACTAATCCCCCACCTACCTTAGAAGATAGAAATACATAGTTTATCTTTTCAAGAAGAGAAATAACTCCTTAACAATCAGTATTAGTATAATTTTCTCATCTTCCTTGACTCTCAGCATTATCTTCTCTTTGTCCTACCTTTCCAATATTTCCTTTCTTTCTGTTATCTTTTAAATAAATGCACTCTCCGTGGTCAAGTGCTAGATCAAAGTTATCTCTTCTCTTCCAGTTCTTTTATCTCTTTTTCCTAGTCCTTCTATATTCATTTCTAATTATAAACTAATACTTCTAAGAGTCTATTTCTTGAAGGGTGGTGAAACAAAAAAAATTGGAAGCATGGATATAGAAGATGGTCTGGTTCAAGTCTAAATTTGATGTTTCTCAGCTATAGAGCTATAAGCAAGACATTCAACTTTTAGAGTTTCATTTCTAATTTTCAGAAAAATAATGGCTACATCAAAATGATATTGAGAGGAATAAATTAGAAAATATATGGAAGCACTTATCACTGAGATAGAGACCTAGTAAATCCATAATACTTTTTTTTTTTTTTTTTCAGTTCACACCATCACCCATTCGGGTTCATGTCCTCATCGTATCTCCTATAATGCATTAAGTCTTTCCATTCCCTTGCTTTCCATGCTCATATCATCCCATTACTCTGTCATCCAGAACTTGGTAGGTTGGGATTTTCTTCCTGAAGCACTGCTCAAATTATGTCCTACACTGATCCCAATCTCCCTTTTATTTAAAAATTTATATTAATTCTTTGCTGCTGATAGAATAAAGTTTAAATAGCTTAGTCCTAAACATCATCCCCAGTATAGCACCAACGTCCATTTTTTCCCTTTTTACTTCTACTTTAAGGCATCCAATGTTATAGTAGAAGTAATTTACCTAATCTCCTCTGAATATACCATGATATTTTTGATGCTTATATGCTATGGCTGTGATATGCTTTCTATAGGCAATTCCCTCTTCTCGTCCCATGTACTCCTCTAGACATATCAGGAGTGCTCATTCCAAAATCACCTACTGAATGATTTCATTATTCAGATAACCTCTCTTCCTGTTCTAACTTACCATCTTCTCTGATAAATCATAATAAACCATAACTCTTTTAGAAGGCATAGGTTGATGTTTACATCTTTTATATGAACCCATCATTAAGGCTTCCTTAGTGTTTTTTGAATTAACAAAACCCTTTTATTCTACAGGTGCAAATCATCTCTATTTTTTGAAGAGATTTTGTTGGATTTCAAACTCCCCCCCCCCACATGTAATGCCATCTGCTGAAAGCACTATAATTTGTTCTTTACTTTCATCTTTCCATCTATATACTGTTGAAAACTTAGGAATTAAAATTTTCCAGTAAACAGGAAGGGCAAGGAATATACTTCTTTTCTTATATCTTTTCAATAGCTTACTCTTTATTTGTTTCAACTTTATTGAGATATGATTGACATAAAATTTTGTATAAGTTTTACAATGTTAATTTGATATTTATAAATTATACAATGATTATCACCATAGTATTAGTTTCCTTATTCTTCTTGAAATGAAATTTGAATTTCATACATGACCCTCAAAGTCTTACTTGACCATCCACTTCATTATATTTCTGACCTTGCTTTCTAATGTTTCCCATATTGTTCACTTGCCCCAGCCGAGAGTAGGAATAGATTTTCCAGAAGTCACGTATAGCTAGGAATGGTATCTTTTCCCAACAGCTAGACTATTGATTCACAAAACAAGAAACAGAGAACATAGAAAAGGTCCATATAAGTAGCGGAAAATAATTAGACCTACACTAATCACTGCTTCAATCCAACCTAAAAAATACTAGAAGCAAGGCCAAAAAATATAAAGCTATTTTCAAATAACATGTCTTCCAGGCCAAAGCTCAATAGAGGAATAGGTACAGTATCTAGTACCTATACGCCAAAATGATGATGTCTTATATCCATTCAGAACTTAACAAATATGCAAAGAAGCAGAAAATATGCCATATATCAAGGACAAAATTTACAAATCAACACTAACCCAGAACTAATACAGATATTATAACTAATAGACAAGAACATTAAAACTGTTATATTTACATCCCATAAATGTAGAAAGTTAAATGCAGCAAGTTTAGGCATTTAAAAGAAGACTCAAACTAGACTTCTGGAGATTTTATTAATATTTTTAATGTGTGAAATGAAAAACACACTGGATACCATTAACAGGAGAGTAGATGTTGCAGAAGGAAAGATTAGTGAATTTGAATTTGAACAAAAAATGAGACATAGTAAGACAAGAAAATTTAAAAATTGAGCAGAGTGTCACTGTACTATGGAACAATTTCAGGGTGCCTAAAAGAACTTTTTGAATCAGTGTTTTCATGTTCTCCAAATGAATACCCAGAATTGGAATTGCTGGAACATATATCTACTTTAAAAAAATTATTATATAAGTTACAGATGTGCAGTATAGAGTCAAAATTTCTAGAGTGATACTGCATTTATAGTTATTATAAAATACTGGCTATATTTGCCATGTCGTACAATATATCTTTGTAACTTATTTTATACTTAATAGTTTGTACCTCTTACACTTTTACCCCTATATTGACCCTATCCTCTAACACTTCCCCACTGGTTACCACGGGTTTGTTCTCTATGAGTTTGCTTCTTTTTTTTTGTATGATTTTGCTTCTTTAGTTTGTTGTATTTTTGAGATTTTTATAAATAGGTGACATCATACGGTATCTGTCTTTTTCTGCCTAAATTAGCTACCCACTCCAGTATTCTCACCTGGTGGGCTACAGTCCATGGGAGCTCAGAGTTAGACATGACTGAGCGACTAACCACATAATGCTCTACAAATCTAACAATTTTGCTGCAAATGGCAAAGTTTATTCTTCGTTTGTTTTTTTTTTTAAATAGATATTATTCCATTGTGTACCTGTGTATTTGTTTTTCTACTGATGGACTGCTGCTGCTGCTAAGTCACTTTAGTCATGTCCGACTCTGTGCGACCCCATAGACAGCAGCCCACCAGGCTCCCCGTCCTTGGGATTCTCTAGGAAAGAACACTGGAGTGGGTTGCCATTTCCTTCTCCAATGCATGAAAGTGAAAAGTGAAAGTGAAGTCGTTCAGTTGTGTTCGACTGTGTGTGACTCCATGGACTGCAGCCTACCAGGCTCCTCCATCCATGGGATTCTCCAGTCAAGAGTACTGGAGTGGGGTGCCATTGCCTTATCCACTACTGATGGACACGTTGAACTTAAGTCCATACCTCAACTCTGTTTCAAAATGAATTTAAATTAGATCCTAAAACTAAATATATGATCAAAAATGGCAAGTAGAAAACTTCTGTAAGCCTGAGTTAGGCAGAAGTAGTTTGGATATGATATCATAGAGCAAAAATTTGATAACTAGAGTTCATCTAAATTAAATTTTACTCTTTGACATTCACTAAAAGAATAAAACCTATATCTTTACAATACTTGTATAAAATAATACATTAGAAACTGTCAAAGTCAATAAGGAAATAAAAAGCCTAATAAAAATAGGCAAATGTTTAACCAAACAAGATATACACATTTCAGATAAGTGCATGATAAGATATTCAACATTATTAATTATTAGGGAAATGTATATTAAAACTGCAGTGAACAATTTCAGTTACAGTTTTCTCAGAGTATAAGCCCAGTAGTGGGATTTCTCGGTTATATGGTAGTCCTATGTTTAATTTCTTAAGGAATATCCACACTATTCTCCACAATGTCTGTGCCAATATACATTCCCACCAAAGTGTAAGAGGGTTCACTTTTCTCCACACCCCCTCCAGCATTTATTATTTGTAGATTTTTGATGATGGCCATTCAGACCAGTGTGAGTAGATATCTCTTTGTAGCTTTTGTTTTGCATTTCTTTAGTAATTAGTGATGTTGAGCATCTTTTCATATACCTCTTGACCATCTGTATGTCTTGTTTGGAGAAATATCTGATTAGGTGTTCTGCCCATTTTTGATTAGATTATTATTTTTTTAATATTGAACTCCTTAAGCTCTTTGTATATTTTGGATATTAATTCTTTATCTATTGCTTCATTTACAAATATTTTCTCCCATTCCAAGATTTTTCTTTACATCTTGCTATGGTATCCTTTGTTGTGCAAAAGCTTTTAATTGAGTTATGTCCCAATTGTTTATTTTTATTTTCATTATTTTAGGAGGTGGATAAAAAAAAAATACCTTGTGAATTATGTCAGAGTATTTTTCCCAAGTTTTCTTCTAAAAGTTGTATGGTGTCTGGTTTTACATTTTTGTCTTTACTTCATTTTTAGTTTATTTTTCTATACGATATTAGATCATGTCCTAGTTTCATTATTTTAAATATAGCTGCCCAGATTTCCCAGCACCACTTATTGAAGAGGCTTTCTTTTCTTCATTGTGTATTCTTGCTTCCTTTGATAGGTGCTCAGTGTTCAGTGAAGCACTACTCACAATAGGCAGGACTTGGAAACAGCCTAGATGTCCATCAATAGATGAATGGATAAAGAGGATGTGGTACAGATACACAATGGAATATTACTCAGCCATAAAAAAGAATGAAATTGAGTCAGTTGAAGTGATGTGGATGAATCTAGAATCTGTCATACAGAGTGAAGAAAGAAATGGAAAAACAAATATCAATAATAACACATATATATGGGGTCGCTAAAAGTTGGATACGACTGAGCGACTTCACTTTCACTTTTTATTTTCATGCATTAGAGAAGGAAATTGCAACCCACTCCAGTGTCTTTGCCTGCAGAATCCCAGGGACGGGGGAGCCTGGTGGGCTGCCATCTATGGGGTCGCACAGAGTCAGACACGACTGAAGTGACTTAGCAGCAGCAGTAGCAGCAGCATGGAATCTAGAAAAATGGCACCAATCAATCTATTTGCAGGACAGGAATAGAGGCACAGACAGAGAGTGAATCTGTGGACACAGACAGGGAAGGAAAAGGGGACAAGCTGAGAAAGTAGCATTGACCTATATACACTGTTATGTGTAAAATAGAAACTGTTGTATAGCACAAGGAGCTCAGCTCAATGCTCTGTGATGACCTAGAGTGGTAGAATAGGAAGGTGGAAGGAAGGCTCAAGAGGGTGGGGATAAATGTGTACCTATGACTGATTCACAATGTTATACAGCAGGAAATACCACAGCATTTTAAAGAAATTATATTCCAGTTAAAAAATTCAAAAAATGAAAACCAGATATAAAAATTAAAGAAAAAAACAGTGAACTATACTATTTACCAGTAGAATGACTAACATTGTAAAAAGTTTCAATCACACATGGGCAAGTAACAGGTGGAGCTCTTTTACACTGTTGCAGAGATTCAATCACTTTGGAAAACTATTTGACAATTTCTTGAACAGTTACACATACAAATTCTATATGATCACACCATTCCACTTCTATGTATTTACCAAGAGAAATAAATGTATATCTTTATTCAAAACTTACACATTATTTTTCATAGATTTATTTCAATAATGAAAAATCTAGGAAAAAAACAAACGCACACCAACAGATGAATGGATAAGCAAATTGTGGTATTTTACTTAGTAATACAAAAGAATGAACTATTGATATACTCAACAGGATGGATGAATCTCAGAATAAGTATATTGATGAAAAGAAGCCAGACTAAAAAAGAGTATATACAGTATGCTGTTATTATCATAATAGTTTCAATATATCAACAAGTGAGAGAAGGCAGATTAGTGATTGCCTAGAAGGGAATTTTCAGGCTGTCTATCCTAGGAAATCCAGAGTAAAGAAAGAAAAATTCACAATGATATTTACTATTATGTAAATCTTCCTATTGTTGTTCAGTTGCCCAGTCATGTCTGATTCTTTGTGACCCCATGGACTGCAGCTCATCAGGCCTCCCTATCCCTACCATCTCTCAGAGTTTGATAAATTTTTCTACTCAAACCTTATTATTGTTGAATTTCTATGAGTTTTTGCATATCAAAAACTCAGTCCCAGAATTTATGGAAAAAAATCTGCAAAATGTTATATCCAAATACTGAAAAAAATTCATAAATCATCATCTGTAGCAATAAAAAAATAAAAGAGCACAGAAGGATTACATTTTAGTTTTTCTGTATAGAAACCGTGAAAAATTTCTTAAACACCACCTATGATGTTCTTAAAACTTCAATGGCATTACAGCAGACAGAAAGAACTAAAGCATTTTATTTGCCTTTAGCATGTTTTTTTAATTGAATTAAAAATGAAAGAAATGAAATGGTGAAAAAATAATAAGTATCTTCACCTAATAAACTTCCTAAGACAAACATCAATTCAGATGTGAAATCTTCCTTTAAGTGCTGAGACATTAGGTGGGTCCTGAGATTCACTAAGTAAGACATTGTAGAAGGGAAGAAGGTATCATCAGCAAGGTAAGGAGTCTATGTTTAGTCAGAGAGTCAGAGATCTCAGGAGGAAGAAGAATAAGACATAGCTTTCTGGACGTAATAGAAGTCATTTTAGGCCCTAAACTATTCTGTGATCTAAGCCTGATTGCAATGCTTAGCCCTGCAGAAGTGTAGGTCTCAATAGATAATGACTTTCAGGGAACAAAAGAATGTAAGAACAAACCGTTATTACCAGACTAGGAAAATAACTTAACCACATCACAGATAATCAGTTGTAAAGACTCCCAGATCTATTTTAAAGGTAAATACTACCCTGGTGCACATTCTTGAGTTGTTTTACAGACTCTCAATCCCTTGAGCACGCAACCACCAGACTTGCTGAAGCCTGAGAATTCATAATTCCAACACTTGCTAGAGCTCATAACTTCAACCAACAAGAGCTTGGTCTCTCTCAACCTAGAATGACCTTTGTCCCAATTTTATGTTGAAATTTCCTATCTATCAAGGGAGTATATCTGAGAAAAGTCCATCTCTACCTGGAAAATTATAAGCCCACTGCATATACGTGCACATATCCTTAACTTAAAACTTCCCAACCTTGTTATTTGGAGAGACATTACTTTGGGAGATATCCTCAGAGTCTTCTTGTTGCAAATATTAAAATCCTTTCTTCTTCCACTGTTTGGCTTGGTTATGTCATTTGGCTCCACATCCATGAAGAGGTGAACCCATTTTTGAGCAATATATGGGGCCTGAGTATACTTATAAGCACACAGCTATTATAATGTGTCAGGGGTAGCAATAAATAAGGTCTAGTGGATATGAAGCAGCTTAAACCACAAGGTACAGAAGTAGAACCTGATGGAGCTGGCAATAGGGATCTATTGAGGATGCTGATGGAGAAAAAGGTTTTTTTTTCATGATAAAGATGGTACTATACTTTTTCACCCAATATTCATTGACTTCTTTCTTTTTAAGATACTTTCAAATCTGTTGGCAATAGCAAACTTACACAGCTAAAAAATTTTCCAGACTGACTGCAGACAATGGTGACAATTTCACTTTCCCAACTAATTAAATGGAAGCAGATGCTATTGAAGGAGCTTCTGTAATACAAACCTTCAGACCTTGGAATAAGCGGCTTACAGAGAATGGGTGAATTTTAAGGATGGTATGAGAAGAAAGTAGAGTGTTTGGTATGACCAGTGTTTAGGGGTTGGATAAAGGCAGAGGTGCTTGTGAAATAACAAATAGGAAATACATGGAGATAGATTAACCATGAATCAGGAAAGTGAACAGTGTAAAGTGTTCAGGCACTTCGTGGGGGCCAAGAAGACACTAGATATCCCCACATTCCATTAATGAAAGGAGACCTGGACATGTGGGGTCAAGCCACCTAGGTTCACAGAAGTAAACTAAAATTTCTTATATTAACTCATAGGTCAATATATGAAAACTAAACTGAACTTGGTTTAAAAAATAGTGGAATGACATATACATAACTGGATATACATCCTCCTATAAAGAAATGCTAGGATTGATGGATTTAGCACCAAATGTCAGGTTTAGGAAATTAAATGATTTACCTAGAGGATGAGGAGAGAGATTTAATTTGCAAAATAAGTCAGCATTTCATCCAATACATATTTTTGATACCTACTTAGTTTGAGGAAAGGATTCTAGAAACTAGGGTTATAGAAAGAAACCATACTCCTTCATATCAAGGAATTTACAATCAGAGTTCATATATCATAAAAAGTTGATATGTGATATGATTAGTTACTATTTTATAGGAGAG
The DNA here is from genome assembly GCF_023091745.1 of Budorcas taxicolor. Classification (NCBI taxonomy): domain Eukaryota; kingdom Metazoa; phylum Chordata; class Mammalia; order Artiodactyla; family Bovidae; genus Budorcas; species Budorcas taxicolor. The sequence goes on along the minus strand of NC_068931.1, from coordinate 17,980,652 downwards.
TATAATATAGTTTGTTTATATTATATATACATATAGACAAAAATGTTTATTTTTATTGTGTGTATAAAATGTAAATGGAATTATTCACATCCTTAGAGACATATACAGGTGTATTTTTCTTTCAAAATGCTTTATTCAACATAAACAAATAGCATCTATTTTCGTATGTCCACCAGTTCAGTTCAGTTCAGTCACTCAGTTGTGTCTGACTCTTTGCGACCCCGTGAATCACAGCACGCCAGGCCTTCCTGTCCATCACCAACTCCCGGAGTTCACCCAAACTCATGTCCATAGAGTTGGTGATGCCATCCAGCCATCTTATCCTCTCTCGTCCCCTTCTCTTCCTGCCCCCAATCCCTCCAAGCATCAGGGTCAAATCTTCTCATGAGGTGGCCCAAGTATTGGAGTTTCAGCTTAAGTATCAGTCCTTCCAATGAACCCCCAGGACTGATCTCCTTTAGGATGGACTGGTTGGATCTCCTTACAGTCCAAGGGACTCTCAAGAGTCTTCTCCAACACCACAGTTCAAAAGCATCAATTCTTCAGTGCTTAGCTTTCTTCATAGTCCAACTCTCACATCCATACATGACAACTGGAAAAACCATAAGCCTTGACTAGATGGACCTTTGTTGGCAAGGTAATATCTCTGCTTTTCAATATGCTATCTAGGTTGGTAACTTTCCTTCCAAGGAGTAAGCGTTTTTTAATTTCATGGCTGCAATCAACATCTGTAGTGATTTTGGAGCCAAAAAAATAAAGTCTGACACTGTTTCCACTGTTTCCCCGTCTATCTTCGTTTTCTGAATGTTGAGCTTTAAGCCAACTTTTTCACACTCCCCTTCCACTTTCATCAAGACGCTTTTTAGTTTCTCTTCACTTTCTGCCATAAGGGTGGTGTCATCTGCATATCTGAGGCTATTGATATTTCTCCCGGCAATCTTGATTTCAGCTTGTGCTTCTTCCAGCCCAGTGTTTCTCATGATGTACTCTTCATATAATTTAAATAAGCAGGATGACAAAATACAGCCTTATGTCCATAAAGATATATAAATTGAAAAGAAATAAATGTATAATTTGTAATTAAGTCATCATAGAGGATAATTGATCTTCTCAGGGTAAGATTTCTGAAAGGTTTCATAATAGCTATTATGTTTAAATGTGTATAAAAATGTCTGTGATATATAGAAAGATTTGAGTAAAATGAAAAACAAAAAATCCATGTGAAGTATTGGCATTTTGTCCCACTTCAAGTTTTAGAACTCATGGGCCAAATAGATTTAGTTTGAACATTTGGCTTATTTCTAGTTTTGTGTGTGTATATATATATATATCCAAGGCTATATATAATTGTATATACATACATATGAATATCTGTCATATATATATATACACACATTTATTTATATGCATAAATTGGAATGTTTCTCCTATTTGATACTTTGAAACAGACTCAGATGCTGAATGCAGTAGTGTTTAATAGTATTAACATAAACAAGGAATTGTTCTGTGTTAGTATGAAAATCAAGCAGAAAAGTAAATGCTGACTCTGTGTATGAAGATAAAGCAGCTTCCTATACATGGCATTAACTCCTGGGTTACTCTATTTCCTTAAACCAATAAAAAGAATTAGTATCTCCACTCACCTCTGACACGAAATTAATCCTGAAGGTGTAAATCCATTGTGTTTCTTCTGCTATCCCAGAGAAGAATTTCAGAGAAGTTTATTTTTCATGATAAAGAGACAAGCTTCAGTTTTACAATGGAAATAGAAGTGTTCAATAATAGTTTAGAAACAAATAACACATATATTATAAATTTATTTATTTATAAATGAAGAACAGAAGAATAAGGAGGGAAGGAGGGAAACATGGAGAGGAAAGAGAAGGAAGAAAAGAGAATGATGTGAAGTATGAATCCAGGAGCATGGGAAGGAGTTGGTCTGGTTATCTTTAATAGGGAGCATACTCTTTGGAGTCGCAGATTGGAATCAAGACAGAAACAAAAGGATGAAGAGGAGACATGTGCAGGAAGGATGTGAAATATTCCTTATTTATCACTTGTATTTAGGAGATGGGGGGAAGAAAAATTTTGGGTGAATGAAGCTCAAATTACCTTAGACTAGTTTTTGAGGTAGAATTTGTACAGAATAAGAAAAAATAACCAAACCTTGATTAACTACAGAATTATAATTCCTCTGGGAATGTGAAGTCCTGCCTTATTATAGGCAAAGAGAGGTTCTTATTACTTTTTTTTTTTTTTTTCTTTTCTGACAATACTTTTGGAGATGTCCATGGGTGCTTGTTCTTGTTAACTCCAAAATTAAATGAACTGCCTTCTTTGCCAACAGAAAGGCTATAGCAATCTAGTTTACCACTGAGTAAGAGTTTTTCTGCTAATTTTTAGACTGATTCTGTTGTCAAAACTTTTAGAGAAAATAAAAACAAAACTTTGTTAAACTAGTGATCAGAAAAATTAGTTAAATGATAGCTAAGCAGTTGTTTTGAAATAAATCTTACTTCAATTGTTAGAAATGTTAATTATTTATGACATCTGAAATAGCATGAAAGGACTTCAGGGGAAAGGGCTTGTAGGTAAAAGCTAGTGCTTTTTTAATAAAAAATTAAAAAAGCAGTTTTAGAGTTAAAAACCACTCTGAAGTTTTCATATTGTTAATAGACTGGCTAAGGCAAAATTTATGTCTCCATACTACATGAATTTGTTTTATATAATTTCACAGTTCATCAGAAATGAGAGTCAAGTTCAAGAGACCTTTATACAGTGCAGAAATGGAAGATATAACAATATGCACAGTGCAGATCTTTATACCTTCTGTTCAGCCGGCTAACATTGAGATCTTCTAGGGAACAGCGGTTCTCAAAGTTGAGGCCTTGAATGTCTGGAGGTAGCCAAGACTTCTCCTGGCAAGAATATTGAAGTGGGTAGTCATTCCCTTCTCCAGGGAATCTTCCTGACCCAGGGATTGAACCTAGGTCTCACCCTCATTGCAGGCAGATTGTTTACTGTCTGAGTCACCAGGGAGTTCCATCTACTACTTTAAGCTAACAATTTCCCAATACTTATTATTTTCTTCTGAAGATGAATGGCATTAATCAATGTATTTATCAGCATTCCAAAACTCAATAAACTCATATTTTCCAAATGACAAATGCACAATGTTATAAAATTAGGCACAAACAAGAGCAATTTTAAAAATGATATATAAAGAATTTAATGGAACAATGTGAAAAGCTTGTTGGTATGGTTTTATATATTGCAATCAACATATAGGGAACAATTTGTTGAACTTAGGTATATATATATATATAAATCCACAACTGTAAAGAAAAGGCTATTAAAAACAGTCCTACCTTATCTAACTCATATTTACCCTTAGTCATATTTTAAGTAAGGTTAGCATTTATTCATATAATTCATCAGAGAAACATACTCTATATCCCAATTATAGAAGCTATGGGAACCTAGGAATCTTCTATCGATAGCATATATATTTGCAAAAATATAAAACATGCCATTCTTATTAAATTTTCTTGTTATGGAAGATATACTTTTTCTTTACACAAAATAAGATATTTTTGCTACATAATGGACCTGTTATTTCTATTTTTTTATTTTTTTTGTATTTTTTAAAATATAAATTTATTTATTTTAATTGGGAGCTAATTACTTTACAATATTGTGGTGTTTTTTGCCATACATTGACATGAATCAGCCACAGGTGTACATGTGTCCCCCATCCTGAAACCCCTCCCACCTCCCTCCCCATCCCATCCCTCTGGGTTGTCCTGGTGCACCAACTTTGAGTGCCCTGCTTCATGCATCGAATTTGGACTGGTCATTTATTTCACATATGGTAATATACATGTTTCAATTCTATTCTCTCAAATCAACCCACCCTCACCTTCTCCTACAGAGTCCAAAAGTCTGTTCTTTATATCTGTGTCTCTTGTTATTTCATATATAGTGTCAGTGTTACCATCTTTCTAAATTCCATATATATGCATTAATATACTGTATATAAGAGGAACTAAAAAGTCTCTTGATGAAAGTGAAAGTAGAGAGTGAAAAAGTTGGCTTAAAGCTCAACATTCAGAAAAAGAAGATCATAGCATCTGGTCCCATCACTTCATGGGAAATAGATGGGGAAACAGTGGAAACAGTGGCAGACTTTATTTTGGGGGGCTCCAAAATGACTGCAGATGGTGATCATAGCCATGAAATTAAAAGAGGCTGGCTCCTTGGAAGGAAAGTTGTGACCAACATACATGGCGTATTGAAAAGCAGAGATATTACCTTGCCAACAAAGGTCTGTCTAGTTGAGGATATGGTTTCTCCAGTGGTTGTGTATGGATGTGAGAATTGGAGTATGAAGAAAGCTGAGCACTGAAAAATTGATGCTTTTGAACTGTGGTGTTGGAGAAGACTCTTGAGAGTCCCTTGGACTGCAAGGAGATCCAACCAGTCCAGTTTGAAGGAGATCAACCCTGGGATTTCTTTGGAAGGAATGATGCTGAAGCTGCAACTCCAGTACTTTGGCCACCTCATGCGAAGAGTTGACTCATTGGAAAAGACTCTGATGCTGGGAGGGATTAGGGGCAGGAGAAGAAGGGGACGACAGAGAATGAGATGGCTAGATGGCATCACGGACTCGATGGACATGAGTCTGAGTGAACTCCGGGAGATGGTGATGGACAGGGAGGCCTGGCGTGCTGCCATTCATGGGGTCGCAAAGAGCTGGACATGACTGAGTGACTGAACTGAACTGATACTGTTAATATACTGTCTTTCTGTTAATATATTTTAACATATATGTTAATATATGTTTTTCTCTTAATATATGTTAATATGCTGTTTTTCTTTCTGACTTACTTCACTCTGTATAATAGGCTCCAGTTTCATCCACCTCATTAGAGCTGATTCAAATGCATTATGTTTAATAGCTGAGTAATATTGCATTGTGTATATGTACCACAGTTTTCTTATCCATCCGTCTACCGATGGGCATCTAGGTTGCTTCCATGTCCTAGCTATTGTAAACTGCTGCGATGAACATTGGAGTACATGTGTCTCTTTCAATTCTGGTTCCTCGGTGTGTTTGCCTAGCAGCGGGATTGCTGGGTCATATGGCAGTTCTATTTTCAGTTTTTTCAGGAATCTCCACACTGTTCTCCAGTGGCTGTACTAGTTTGCATTCCCACCAGCAGTGTAAGAGAGTTCTCTTTTCTCCATACCCTCTCCCGCACTTATTGTTTGTAGACTTTTTTATAGCAGCCATTCTGACGAGCATGAGATGGTACCTCATGGTGGTTTTGATTTGCATTTCTCTGATAATGAGTGATGCTGAGCATTTCTTCATTTGTTTGTTAGCCATCTGTATGTCACCTTTGGAGAAATGCTCAATATTTTTAAGAAGGTAAAAGGTATCTAGATCCCCAAATATTTAAAAATCACTGCTTTAGATCAGTTAAGGCATTTTTGATACATAGGAAAGTGCACAGGCTTCAGAATCAGGAAAATGGTGGCAAATGCAAACCGTATTTATTTGTTTGGTCCTTGGCTGTTTACCTTTACAAAACATCAGTTGTCTTAGTGGGAAAGTGGGTTTTAAAGTATTTATGTAATTTTATAAAAAATAGATATAGTCTAAATAATGTACCTAGCACAGAAACTAGTACATAGTAGATCTTCAATGACTTTAGTACAAAATTTTTTTTACATATTTCTGTCTAAAATGGATGTATATATTGTCATTAAATAGTTTAAAAAAGACAAAAAAATGCTTACCTTTTATTTAATCAGTCATAATATTATCAATAGGTTTGGGAATGTAGAAATAGCTTTTGACAATGAGACACCAATAAAAAATAGAATAATTATGTAAGAGAAGTTCCCTTAACCCAAGGTTATTAATTATATATAGGAATTTAGTAGTGAAAATTACAAGTGATTTCCTATGATGAGTACTAATTTAGTAACCATAGTTATTATGCTGCAAGAAATTATGTGGTTGAAGTGTAAAACTAGTTGAAATACCACACTTTCCAAATTTATGTTAGAAAGGTGTTTTGAAACTTTAAAGTCTGAAGAGAAGTTTCTGTCCTGTGGCCAACTCTTAGAAGGAGCGAAAAATCAGAAGGCAATGAAATGCACCAGAAAAATGACAGAAACTAAAGCCATCATTGTTTGCAAATCTTCCTACTGCTTGCCCCCTCTTCCTATCGTTGGGACAAGGTCCTCAGTATTCCTGCCTTAGAACCATTGCACTTCATTCTCAATTCACCTCACAGATGTTCTTCTCTTCCATGGAAATTACTTCAGCTGTACTCCCTTTCCTCTGCTGTTCCCAAAGAACAGTACGGGCCTTGATGCTACTCTCTTCAACACCCGATTACTACCACCAAACACTGAAGTTGTATGCTTGTCCCGCTTATTTCAGAAACCCATCTCCCATCACCCTTTTCATCCCATTCTCCATTCAAGTGTAATTGCTTCATGGTCCTTCAAGTGCTATACAATTTTCTTCTACAATTCATCATATACTACATTTCTTATATTTGGATTTCCTTCTTTCCAGTCCACAGTTCCTCAAGATGAATCCCAAACAGCTAATTTTCTTCAATTATCTTCTGTGAGGTCCATCTTTCCATGAAAATCAAAAATGATCTCTGTGTTCTCTAGTCTCTCATTATAATACATATGAACAATTTCTATAGTACGTTTTTTTTTATCATTTGATTACTATTTGAAAAATTTATTAATCTCCTAATCTAGGGTGTTTCAGATTAAACTACCAACCACCACTTTTCTTGACTAATGCCAATAGCCTCCTAATTGGTCTCCATGCATTCATCTTGGCTCCATTTAAACCATTTCCTACTTAGCAGCCAGAGTGATCTTCTTAAATTATACTCAAACCATTAACCTGCTCAAAACACTTAAGCAGTTTCCCATTTCACTTATAATAAAATCCAAATTTCTTATCATGGTCTGACCAGTTGTGCATGATCTGACTTCTGTCTATTTCTTCAAACTCATCATCAATGTCTTCCTTGTTCCCTCTATGCTGCAACCATGCTGTACTTCTTTCAGTTTTTTGAACTCCCAAAGCTCTTTTTCAAAGGAAAAAATAAAAATATATATATATATATATACACTACCTTTTCTGCTGAAAGCTTTTTTCTCTTGTTTTTCACGTAACTACTTATTCTTAATGTTTGAAAGTCTATGTTAGGTATATTAATAAAAGGGCAGTCTTGATCTTTCAGCCTCTCACTTCTTTCTTTCATTGTATTTATTAAACTTATACTTTAAAAATTATTTAAGTTCATTTGCATTTGTCTGTCTTCCACACTGGAATGTGAGCACCATGAGGTTGGGAAACATGTATATTTTGTTCTCTGTTGCGTTACTATCACCCAGCAGAGCACCTGACACAGGGTTTAATAAATATTTGTTGAGAAAATAGATTAAAAATTTAAATGGTATCACTTGGTAGAATTTTACTTTTAGTCAATAAGATCAAAGTATCTTAAGGGATATAAATAAAGCCTGACAAACAATATTTGTAAATTTTCAATATCCTGAATTTATGTAATTAAAGATTGATCTTCCAAAGGAAATGTTAAGAATCTTCAGAATAAATTATGATGACTCTCCAAAAATTTGGGTAGAGAATTAAATGTAACATAATGCAAACTTTAAGAAGAAATACACTGACAATATGTTAACTATATATAAGGAGAGTGACTATCCAGAAATTAAGCTGATGTGTAATTTTTCAATAGTTCTCTATAGGAGCATATGGCAACTTTTATCTCCATTTCAAAGAATGCTGCTCAACTTCTGCATTTACTTTCCCTGTTTTATATGCACAACATACATATTTCATTTCTTAGAAAGTAATTTACTTTTTCTTTATCTTTAGTGTTAAAAATATTCAAAGCGTTATTTTCAGCAAAAGAATGGGAATATACTTGACTTTACTTTTCATTGACCTCAAAATTCTCCCTTCCTTTCTGCCATTTCTTACTTTTTCTTTTTTTCTTTACTTCCATCCTTTCTTCCTATTTGTATTCTGGAAATTCTTCATCCCCTTTGTATTTTCTAAGTGCCGTATCTGTTTCAACAGTATGTTGGGCAACTTGTGGATGCTGGATTAAAGGAACAATTAAGAAGTTGCCAAGTATTACTGATTCACATTATCAAGGCACTCTACTTATCCTGCACAAAGACCTCCTTTAGATATTTTAATATGCTTCACACTCTTCCATTTATTTTCTTGCCTTCTCTCTGATTCATCCCTCCCTAGATACTTTGTATAATGGTCTCTCCACCTTCATAGTATTATTCTTACTGCCTGAATCCTCCTGGATCATGTATTTTGCCCATTTCATTTGGAAAATCTGATCCAGGGCTTTTCAATGGATCAGTTGTTCCAGTGGCCATTTAAGCATCACCTTAGAGCCTCTTAAGCTCACCTGTGTTCAGAATCCTGATCCTGTTGTTTTCCCCCAGTACTAGCTACAGCAGTAGCTAAGCTCAGACTGATTTAAGTACTGCATAAGCTCAGACTGATTTAATTTAGACTCTCAGCCCACATTTATGATTATGACCTTGACTGAATCTGCACCTCCCATCTATGGGCTTTGGTGAGGAATGAGATGATGGAGTTGCAGTTGGCTCCCAAAAGGCTCAAGTCTGACATGAGTTGTGTGTTCTCTTGTGGATAAGTGTTTGGCCCATAGAAGATGGTAACAGAAGGGTCAATTCTCCTTCCTCTAACCTAGGGCCTTCCTGACTTGAATCAATGTAAGAGGTGACTGGTGTTGAAAGACTCTACTAGAAGAGGGAACATTTTGATGCTTCCTTTAACAACAAGCAGATGTCAGCCATGTCCAGCACCACATGTTGGCTCTGCCTCTTTCCCTCATCATTTCCCTTTTTCCTCTCCTTGCTTCTTTGGAGCTTTTTCCACTGATAATGAAATACCTTCAAGAATTCATTAATTTTTGCAACAAGTTCTACTTCCTGGAGGAGGAAATGGCAACCCACTCCAGTATCTTGCCTGGAGAATCCTGTGGACAGAGGAGCCTGGAGGGCTGCTGTCCATAGGGTCACACAGTCAGACACAACTGAAGTGACTTGGCGGTGGCAGCAGCTACTTCCTGGGTTGCTCAGTTAAGGCAGAGCTCCTGTTATTGGTACGTTCATGATCTCATGTTTGTTCACTAAGCATCCTCGCCAACAGATTTGTTTGTAGTCTATGAATATGTGGGAAGAGATTAAAGCTCAAATGTCAAAATGATGGTTCCACCATCAATGATGAAACCAAGGAAATTGTACTTGATCAGGTATTTTATCCTTTTAGTAGACATGACTATTATGTCAAAATTTAAATGAGAATCTTCAAAATTAGGCTATAAATCACCCACAGAATTCTTGAGACAGAGAGTGTAGTCTATGCATTACAATACCTATTTAAATGTCTTGGTTCTTTTATAAAAAATGTCTTTAAGTTATCCGTGTGTGTGTGTGTGTGTGTGTGTGTGTGTGTGTGTGTGTGTGTTAGTTGCTCAGTCGTGTCCAGCTCTTTGCAACCCCGTGGACTGTAGCCCACCAGGCTGCTCTGTCCATGGAATTCTCCAGTCAAGAATACTGGAGTCGTGGCCATTGCCTGCAACAGGGATCTTCCAGACCCAGGGATGGAACCTGGGTCTCCTGCATTGCAGGCAGACGCTTTACTGTCAGAGCCACGAGGGTAGCTCCTTACTATAAGCTATCCTTACTGATACCAAATAATCTCTGTCTTTTCTGAATATCTAGCTTGCCCCAAATCCAACTGTAGGAAGAATTTGTACATTAAAAAGTATATTAAGACTTCCCTGTTGGCAGAGTGGATAAGAATTTGCCTGCCATTGCAGGGGAAAATAGTTCAATCTTTGGCACAGGATAATCCTACATGACATGGAGCAACTAAGCCCCTGAACCACAACTATTGAGCCTGTGGTCTAGAACTCACATGTTGCAACTACTGAAGCACTGGCACCTAGAGCCTGTCCTCTGCAACAAGAAAAGCCACTGCAATGAGAAGTCTGCACTGCAGTGAAGAGTAGTCCCTGCCTGTTGCAACAAGAGAAAGCTTGAGCAAATCAACAAAGACCCAGCACAGCCAAAAATAAATAAAGTTTAAAATATGTTAACAATACATTAATTAATTAATTCAAGATAGTTTTTTTTTTTTTCTCTTTCTATGTACCCTACAGTTTTCTAGGCATTGATTGGGTTGATTTAAATAATCACAGCTCATATTCATATTGAAATTATAGTTTAGTGAAAATTGTCTCTGAACTCCATAAAAATAAAATATTTTAAGGTCTTATTAGTTTTAAAGTGTTCATCTCACATTTTAATATGTGCCCTCTTGCTTTCATCTCCAGTTGTATCTCATGCAGATATTACAAACATATCTTTTGCTGAATTATTTGAAAATGAAACAAACCAGTCAAGCAGATCACAATATTTAGAAACATTAGTACAATCCTCAGGGAAAACTGGAATTTTATCTGATCCATCACACATTCAGGAAAGGAAAATGAGATTGAATTTATAATTTACCTGTTCAGTTCAGTTCAGTCGCTCAGTCATGTCCGACTCTTTGTAACCCCATAAATCGCAGCATGCCAGGCCTCCCTGTCCATCACCAACTCCTGGAGCTTACCAAAACTCATGTCCATCTGGATGGTGATGCCATCCAGCCATCTCATCCTATGTCATCCCCTTCTCCTCCTGCCCCCAATCCCTCCCAACATCAGGGTCTTTTCCAATTTATCTGTACCAGAGGACTAATTTAAAAATACAAAATTGAACTCTGACTTAGATTAACATAAAGTTTATGCTTTTCATGCTAAGCATACTCAAGGTATACAAGGGTCATTACACTTTTGAAAAATAAAGAAAACAGGCTGAGTTTCTTGGGATTGCTACAAAGATAAACATGCAGAATTCACCTTTCCCTTCTCCCCTCTTTCAGGTACAGATCAGCATGGGCTCCTAGGAGACACAATGCAAAAATATGCTTAAGTATATATACCACTAATTGTAGCCTTCTAAGCTATAGGAAAAAAAAAAATAATAATAAGATTGCTTTTAGACTCATCTACCTTTATGGAGGCAAGCTAAATACATGTTTCCAAAGGAAAGAACCTTTTGGTCAATAGGACATTCTACCAAATATAAGAAATGGAAATGAAAAGTATTTGGAAATATGGCAAAAATACAAGTATAAACAAAGATTTAAGAGAAACGTCAACATACTATGATGATGAGTTCATCAAGCCCTTAACTCTAGACAAGAATTGAGAAGGATAATTTGCTTAACTCCCAAGTTAGGAATACATTTTGAGAGCAAGTGTAAAACTAGAATTCTTATTTCCATTTCAATAAAGGACTCAAATTATGAACCCTAGATTTGACATAGAGAAAGACTGAGTTGTCTAAATGATTTGTTCCATTGTTTAGAAGAATGAGTAAGAAATATTTACTAAACCACTATTTATTAAGCATTTACTATACCCTAGCTAGGAAATGGCAACCCACTCCAGTGTTCTTGCCTGGAGAATCCCAGAGACGGGGGAGCCTGGTGGGCTTCTGGCTATGGGATCACACAGAGTCAGACACAAATGAAGCGACTTAGCAGCAGCAGCAGATAGCCTTCTAGGTAATTTGAAGATTTGTAGATTAAAAACTACAAGACATTAAAGGAAGAAATTAAACACACAATGAAATGGAAAGATATTCTATGTCCAGGGATTGGAAAAATTAATATTGTCAAAATTATTACTATACAACCCAAAGTGACCTATAGATTCAATGTAATCTTAATCAAAGTCTCAGTGTAATTTTTTATAGAAATAGAAAACAATCTTTAAAATCTATATCAGTTCAGTTCAGTTCAGTTCAGTTCAGTCACTCAGTCGTGTCCAACTCTTTGCGACCCCATGAATCACAGCATGCCAGGCGTCCCTGTCCATCACCAACTCCCGGAGTTCACTCAGACTCACGTCCATCGAGTCAGTGATGCCATCCAGCCATCTCACCTTCTGTCGTCCCCTTCTCCTCCTGCCCCCAATCCCTCACAGCATCAGAGTCTTTTCCAATGAGTCAACTCTTCGCATGAGGTGGCCAAAGTACTGGAGTTTCAGCTTTAGCATCTATATATGGAACTCCAAAAGACCCAGATAGACAAAGTAATCCTGAGAGAGAAGAATGAATCTAGAGGTATAACATGTTCTGATTGTAAAACTTTTAAAATGCAAACTTTTTTCACAACAGTAGAATATATGAATAAACAAAACACTATGCATGTGTATTTAACTAATTTTTGACAAAGAAACAAATAATTTATAATAGAGAAAGAAAGAATGGTCTTCTCAATAAATGGTGCTAGGAAAACCAAGTATCTACATATGAACTCATTGAACTCCTTTTACATCATATGCAAAAATAAACTCAAAATAGATTAAAGATTTTTATTTTTCATGAAGGTTTTGTTTTTATTTTTTCAACATTTTAATTTTATTGGAGCATAGTAGATTGGAGCAAAGTAAAACTTTGTTATATTAATTTCAGGTGTATAGGAATGTGATTCAGTTATACATATAATATGTTCATTGTTTTTTATATTATCTTCTCATATAGGTTATCAGAGAGTATTGGGGAGAGTTCCCTGTGCTCTACGGAAAGTCCCTGTTGATCATCTAGTTTATATGCAGTAGTGTGCATGTATTCATCCCAAGCTCCTGATTTATCCCTCCCCCTCACATTTCCCCTTTGGTAACCATGTTTGTTTTTGATACCATAGGTCACTTCTGTTTTGTAAATAGGTTCATTTGCATACATTTTAAAAACTTAGATTTCAGATAAGAATGATATCATATGATATTTGTCTTTGTATGACTTCATTTAGTATGACAATTTCTAGCTCAATCCAAGTTTCTGAAAAATTACATTATTTCATTATTTTATATAGACAATATTCTATTATATGTATATTCCCCAACTTCTTTATCCATGCCTCTGTTAATGGCTATTAAATGTTTGAATATGAGATCTGAAGTCATAAAATCTTCTAGAAGATAACATAAAGAAACTACTTGACATTAGCCTTGGCAATACCTTTCTTTGACTTGACACTAAAAGGAAAGCCAAAAGCTAGAAAAATAAGTAAAGACTATATCACATTGAAAATCTTCAGCACAGCAAAGAAAACCATCAAGGAAACACAGTCTGTAGAATGGGAGAAAATATTTGCAGATCACATATCTGATAAAGGGTCAATATGTAAAATATACAACAAACTCATACTGAAGAAATTGAATAGCCTAAGAACAAATAACTCAATTAAAAATGGGCAAAGGACTTGAATCAATATTTTATTAAAAGAAAAGTTATGACCAACCTAGATAGCACATTGAAAAGCAGAGATATTACTTTGCCGACTAAGGTCCATCTAGTCAAGGCTATGGTTTTTCCAGTAGTCGTGTATGGGTGTGAGAGTTGGACTGTGAAAAAGGCTGAGCGCCGAAGAATTGATGCTCTTGAACTGTGGCATTGGGGAAGACTCTTGAGAGTCCCTTGGACTGCAACGAGTTCCAACCAGTCCATTCTGAAGGAGATCAACCCTGGGATTTCTTTGGAAGGAATGATGCTAAAGCTGAAACTCCAGTACTTTGGCCACCTCATGTGAAGAGTTGACTTATTGGAAAAGACTCTGATGCTGGGAGGGATTGGGGGCAGGAGAAGAAGGGGACGAACTGAACTAAAAGAAGATATGCAAATGGCCAACAGGTACATAAAACAATATTCAACATTACTAATCATCAGTTCAGTTCAGTTCAGTTCAGTCGCTCAGTCATGTGAATCACGACCCTGTGAATTGCAGCACGCCAGCCTCCCTGTCCATCACCAACTCCCCGAGTTCACTCAGACTCACGTCCTTCGAGTCAGTGATGCCATCCAACCATCTCATCCTCTGTCGTCCCCTTTTCCTCCTGCCCTCAATCCTCCCAGAAGCAGAGTCTTTTCCAATGAGTCAACTCTTCGCATGAGGTGGCCAAAGTACTGGAGTTTCAGCTTTAGCATCATCAGGGAAATGTAAATCTAAATCACAATGAAATACCACTTGTATCTGTTAGAGTGTCTGTTGTCAAAAAAGACAAAAGATAATAAATGACAGTAAGTATGTGGAGCAAAGGAAACTCTTGTACACTGTTGGTGGGAATATAAACTGATACAGTCACTATGGAAAACAGTACAGATTTCCTTATGAAATTAAAATTAAAACTACCATCTGATCTACAAATTCTACTCCTGAGTATACATGCAAAGGAAATGAAATCACTAACTCAAAGAGATATCTGTACTCCATGTCCATTGCAGCATTACTCACAGTAGTCAAGGAATGGAAACCACCTAATGTTTCCCACTGACAGACAGATGGGTAAAAAAATGTGGTACATATAAACAATTGAATATTTTTTCAATCTCGCAAAAGGAAGTTCTGCCATTTGTAACAATATGGACAAACCTGGGAGGCAATATGCTAAGTGAAATAAGTCAGGTAGAGAAAGACGGATGCTACATGTCATCACTGATATGAGAAATCTAAAAAAAAAAAGAAAAAAACATTAAATCATGAAAATAGTGGGATGGTGGTTGCCTGAGACTGAGAGGGTGAGAAGAATAGAAAGAGGCTGATTAAAAAAAAAAGTGCAAACTTCTTTCAGTTACAAGATGAATGAAATCTGAGATACTAGTATGTAACATGGTCACTAGTCGATAATAGGTGATAGAGTTGGCACCCTGCTTTATAAGTGAAATTTGCTAAAACTTAAGTGCTCTAACCAAGAAAATTAGAAGAAAAGAAAGAAAAGAAGTAAAGTGATGAATATGTTCATTAATTCATTGGTGGGAATCTTTTCACAACGTACATACTTTCATCACATATTTAAATACGTTAAACCAATTTTATTTCTCAATAAAGCTGAAAAATGAATACAATAAATATGTTATATAGTATATTAGAAGGTAAAAAATGCTAATGCTTCTAAAAAGTATTATGGAGTCAGAATTCACCTCAGTTTCTCCCTCCCTGTTAGCCACTGTAAACAGTTTTGTTTTCTGAGACACAAAACAGGGCCAGACTTCCACCTCCTTTCCTAGGCAATCACAAAATCACTGCTACTGGGTCTAGAGCTTACTTGGAGGACTTGGGGCATCCCCAAATCACTTCATTCATTTGGGGGGGGGGTCTCATTTTTATAATTTTTGCTAGTTTCGTTTCTCCCTTATTCTAAATTTTTAAAAGTTCTCCAAACCCTGGGGACTCTTTGGTTCTACAGTGCATGTTGGTGGAAACTCTCTGGTGGTTAATTGAGGATGAAGGTGAGGAGGAGACAGCTGCTTACTATCATCTACTATCATTGCTGGGTCTTGGAAGAAAGGAAGGCCACGTGGCTGACAGGTTTAAGAAGACCTAGTGCACATGACTCAAACTGGCAGGACCTCAGTGACCTGCCTTCCTTTCCAATATCTACTTGTGGCTGGAATAATTAAAACCCAGGAGAGAGCCAGCAGGATGTATAATAGGACTTGGTAATGACCCTCTTTGTTTCAACAAATTCATATAGCAGTTCCTGAATTTTAAAAAGTGCTGTGCAAATCGATTTGTTAGCTGATAAAAAGTGAATAGTAATTAGTTTATAATAAAAGGCCCATTTTCATGCTGGCTGGTGTGATAGGCTGGGGGAGGGATAATGGAATTTGTGAGGCCAAACTCACTCAGGTAAATCTTCTATTGGACCTCCTCAGCAAAGTTAATAAAGCTAATCATAATGGAAGGACTGGATCAGAGCTGTGGATTTTACCACTACTACTCATTTTGAAGACAGAAAGATTTTATTTCCAACCTTCCTTGTTTCCTCTTCCCCAGAGTACCACAATAGGCCATGAATACATCAGTGTAAAGTTCTTTGTTCCATCCTTTTCCTTCAAATTAGAAGGTCCAAGAAAGTTGCCCTTTGACTCAGAAACAAGTTTCTAGGATGCTGATGGGAAATGCAGCTAATAAGAAGAAGAAGAAGAATTATGAATTACTTAGTTTTTCTCGTTAACCTAGCACTATAATAATATCTAAATAGATATCTTGTTAAATGCTCACAATGATCTTTGGAGATAAATGTGATGCCAATATGAAAAGTTAAAAAAAAAAATGAAGCTGAACTGTCTACAGTTAAGTAGTATGATAGTCAGAATTTGAACCCAAAGTAGCCTGATCCCAAAATTTGGGCTGTTCTATACTATTCTTCTGTATCTCTGAAATAAAGACTTTGAATTTTGAGTGAACTTATCTAGACTTGATGAAAGTGAAAGTGGAGAATGAAAAAGTTGGCTTAAACTTCAACATTCAGAAAACGAAGGTCATGGCATCTGGTCCCATCACTTCATGGGAAATAGATGGGGAAACAGTGGAAACAGTGACAAACTTCATTTTTGGGGGCTCCAAAATCACTGCAGATGGTGACTGCAGCCATGAAATTAAAAGATGCTTACTCCTTGGAATGAAAGTTATGACCAACCTAGATAGCATATTGAAAAGCAGAGACATTACTTTGCCAAGTAAGGTCCGTCTAGTCAAGGCTATGGTTTTTCTAGTGGCCATGTATGGATGTGAGAGTTGGACTGTGAAGAAGGCTGAGAGCCGAAGAATTGATGCTTTCGAACTGTGGTGTTGGAGAAGACTCTTGAGATTCCTTTGGACTGCAAGGAGATCCAACCAGTCCATTCTGAAGGAAATCAGCCGTAGGATTTCTTTGGAGGTAATGATGCTAAAGCTGAAACTTCAGTACTTTGGCCACCTCATGTGAAAAGTTGATTCATTGGAAAAGACTCTGATGCTGGGAGGGATTGGGGTCAGGAGGAGAAGGGGATGACAGAGGATGCGATGGCTGGATGGCATCACTGACTTGATGGACATGAGTCTGAGTGAACTCTGGGAGTTGGTGATGAACAGAGAGGCCTGGCATGCTGCGATTCATGGGGTCGCAAAGAATTGGACACGACTGAGTGACTGAACTGAATTGAACTGATCTAGACTTAAGTAAAGCTTAAGAAAAACATTCTGACCCTTGTGGGGTTGTATCATTTGAATCCTCATAAAAATGTTGGAATGATTTGTAAAGGGTGATTAGCCAGGCACTCTGAAGGAAGATCCATACACATTTCATTAAACAATTATCTTAAACATCAGTGCATTTTGTAAACTGTGATTGTAGCACAAAGGGTTGCCCCACTTGGATCTAGAAAATTGGCAGTGGCTCCCAGGAAGAAAATGCTATGTCTGGAAAGAAGTGGTGTGTCCAAGATATGTGGCAGTAACCAGTGGAATTTATGTTACTAAACAATACCCATAGAGTTCAGAGAAGAAAGTTGGTACCCAGTGGCCACTGAGAGCATAGTGAAAAGTGTGGTTGTGCACCTGTGAGCCACATGGTACAGGGAATCAATGGCAGCAGTGGAGGTGTGGCCCTGAAGATACAGAATAATAGAGTGATAATTGAGAGGTAGTTTGTATGCACATGTGAGTACTGAGGTAGCTTCCATAAGTACCTGGAGGGGTACTTTTCAGGAATTCAAGTCTCTGACTTCTTAACAGGTATAGTAGAGGTGATTTAGTTGCTAAGTCATATCTGACTCTTGTGACCCCTTGGACTGTACCTTGACAGGCTCTTCTGCCCATGGGATTTTCTAGGCAAGCATAATGGAGAGAGTTGCCATTTACTTCCCAGAGGATCTTCCCAACCCAGGGATCTAACCCACATCTCCTGCACTGCAGGTGGATTCTTTTACTGACTGAGCCATTAGGAAAGCCCCTGATAGTTGAGAGGCAGTTTATGAGCACATGTGAGTACTGTGGTAGTTTCCATAAGTACCTGGAGTGGTACTTTTAAGGAATTCAAAGCTCTGACTTCTTAGTAGGTATTGTGGAGAACCACTGAAAAACTGATACCACTATCATTATTGCACTTGTTATCACAGTCAAGTTGAGATTAGAATAAGACAGATTATCAATAATTTACACAGTCGGTAACATCAAATTCTTATATCCACATAAAAAAGGCAGAACCAGTCAGAAGAATAGGACACTTCATTCCCCTCCATACTGTTGGATATTGCCTCTTTTATTCTCCTTTTATGTGTTTTTATTTCTAGTTGCCCAATTTTGATCTAAGCTTTTCTGTCAAAGATATATTATTATTTTCAATCATTCTGTGATCAGCTTGCTGATTGTGTTGATTTGAATATTTCTTCTTTGATTACTTCATGATACAATGTACATCAAGGGGTAACGTTATTTTCAAGTTTGTAGAGTACACTCACCCCTATATACTTCTACTTCAGTTTCTGTTTCATGAATGTGGATATATTTGACATCATCTGAAGTGCACTGGAGAGTCCATGCTCAGTTTCTCAGACTCTTACATGGATCTGTCCCTTAAGAAAAAATTCTGCAAGGTGAAATTCTTCATTCATTCATTTGACTCCTTGCCACTGAGATGAGGATTCCGTCTATAACCTTCTATAATGTCCATTTTGTTGAAGAGTTGCTTGGCTTTCCAAAAAGTGAAATTACCCACATTGTGAATAATGATTTGACTTGGAAGTGATATTGATGAGAAAGGTGGCTCATCCTCCTTTTAATTGAGAGGTCAGTTTCTGGATCTTTTATTTCAAATTGCTCAGGTGGAGGGACTGAGCTACAAATAAGCTTGCTCACTCTTAGAAAATACTAAAATTATCACAAAATACTCATGAAGTGGTAGGCACATGGTAATTCTGAAGTAAACTGCTATCTATGAGCTGACTGGGAAAAAGGCCCTAAAATACCACTGACATGATTTTTTGGTATAAGAAGGACAACATGATAATATTTTATATACATGGAGCATTTACAAGTAAAAGCACCTTCATAATTATTCACAACTGTATATGTTATAATAGGACATGTATCATTAGTAAAAATTAATGGGAAAAGAGTAAAGAAGCTAATTTTTACCCCATATGGCAATGATAACAACCTTAACTTTTTATCCAACAGAATGCATGGCATGTGGAGTTTTGGTTAATTTGAGTTTAAAAAATATACCACATTTCCCTTTATAGACCTGCCCAGTTTGAAAACAAGTCTGAAATCTTTAAAAAAATAAAATAAAATAAATAAAGTACAAAGAAAAAATGGGAAGATTACTAGTGAAGTCTCCAAAGAAACAGGTAGAAATATTTAATATAGATAATTATGCAAACAAGGTTTTCATATCCTAAGTTTTAATAAAATTAGGTTTAACAAAATCTCTAGGGACCAAGCCCTAAGAAGTTTATCAAGACGAGCATTCAACTGAAGAAAATTGAACTTAAGGCTAAATTGATTTAAGGGTGAAAAATGCAGTGCCTATCAGGGATCTATTGGAAAGAGATGGACTTGTTTTTGGAAAAAAAAATAAAACATCTGCACACATATGAAGAAGTTTAATTTTTTTTTAAGCCTGGAGATAAACGACAACCATTAATAAAATAGGCCAGGTTGAAGCAAAAATGAAAAGAGACAAAAATGTATATCTGTTTTCTTTAAGCCAGCAATGTTTTACACTGAGGACTCAAATTTAAGACAAGAACAATTTAACTGCATCCAGGTCAAACATGTGGTGAAGAGATCAGCTATCTTTGCATTGTCTCTTTCTGTTTAGAAAAAAGATTTCCTCATATCAGTGTTTATTGCTGCTGCTTCTGCTAAGTCGCTTCAGTTTTGACCGACTCTGTGCGACCCCACAGATGGCAGCCCGCCAGGCTCCCCTGTCCCTGGGATTCTCCAAGCAAGAACACTGGAGTGGGTTGCCATTTCCTTCTCCAATGCATGAAAGTGAAAAGTGAAAGTGAAGTCGCTCAGTCGTGTCCAACTCTTAGTGACCCCATGGACTGCAGCCTACCAGGCTCCTCCGTCCATGGGATTTTCCAGGCAAGAGTACTGGAGTGGGGTGCCATTGCCTTCTCTAGAAAAGATATAAAATCTTTATGAAAGGCAGCTGAACCCTTTGAAATTTCATGTAAAATTGGGAATAAGTGAAATTTTCTATTTAGCTCTCTATTAGACCGTCAAATAATAGTTTAACTTTGAAAGAAAATGTTTGAGTGAATCCCTATTAGGCTCTTCTAATCTCATATACAAGATATTCGCTCTACATATGATGAATTAACTGGACATTATGATCACCATAAAAACTAAATAAACTATTTTGTATTTGTAATAAGCTATTAATATTAAATACAAGTCTTATCTCACAGAAAAGCCTTCAATATTTTGCCCATTAACTCCAACATAGACAAGAAACTTCCAAAAAAAAAAAAAAAAATCACCAAATCAAAGGTCAGTACTTCAGTCCTACTCAATCTGAGACTGATGTCTTTAGATTGAATCAGGGACATTTTATTTATTTTAATTAAATAGCAACAGTGCTTTTTTTTTTTTAAAAGTAAAGAACTGTAACCACAGGGAGAAAAATCTTTTCAAAAGAAGAAATAAGATAAAAGCATATAAAAAGGAACTCAGAAAAATGTATTTCAATATCAATATGTGTGAGGGATCTCAATAGAGGGGAGAGTTCAGGAATCTTTGGCAGCTCTGTTTTGTTCTAATAATTTCTACAAATACCTTCATATATATTCTCTGCAATAGCAAAAAGACCGTTTAAATAGGTTTCCATTTTGTAATAGTTGGCCTTTGGCAAAATAAACGTAATAGTATTAGTAATAAAGGCTTCTTCTGGCCACGAGATGGAGCTCAAGACTCCTTTCCTCAAAGTTTTGTTGAGATCAAGGACCACAGGCGATGGGAGAAGGATAAGAACTTCAGCTGGAGCAGTGAAGCTGACAGGGATTGCCTCCTGCCTGAGAGCAGGCTGATTAGACAGATTTTGCTCTGACATTAGGGCACATGTTCTTGCTGTTAGTGTGCCCTTTCTTTTGTTTTTCTTTCTATACCAGCACAGTGCTAAAATCTAGAATGAATAGTCTAATTCATGGTCTACCACAGAGAACCCTGGGGCATTGGTTAAACTGTATATTCTTTAAATCAATCCCATATTTTTTGAATCGGCTTTTATTGAGCTTGAAGTCCTAGTAAATGTGTTACTATTTTATGATAGTCCCCCCACTACTGCAGACAGTAAATTAACTTTACAATTAAGGGTAAGAATCACTGACCCCAAGGAAAGACAAATTAGGCAGCTATGCTACTGTTTAGGCAAGAGTTTTGTGACTTAATATGATCTAGTCTAATCCCAAGAGACTACCTAGTTGTTTGGAATGACAGAACCCAAGTATTTAAAATTTATTTTGCCTCTATTTCAGGTCATTTATCTCCTGAAGATATCAGGAGATATCCTCAGGTCAGATATCTCCAGGGCATTTAATGACTATTAGCCTAATAAGTGGCTGATTGGTCATTAAAGTATCCTTGGACTTTGCCCCTGAGCCAGTCTGATACAGCTGATTTTTCTTTTCTATCTCAGGAGAGATTTGGAGATCAAGGACAAAATATTTCAGATAAGCTCATGTTATTCCAGCTGGCTCTAACAAGTCCAGGTTCATTCAGCTAATTTGATGACCTTTGATGTACAATCTGCCTTGATAAAAGTGCCTCCTCAGCACAAGGATGCCAGATTTAATACTACAAAAGAGTAGGATCTAAATCATGTCAATAGGAGATATGGCTTTATGTATAGGATTATTTTACACTTCTGATGGGAGAAAATGAACACTCACTCAGGTGAGTTACCCTTGATCTAAGAAAAGTAGCTTCCAGTGTGACTCAGCCATGGCTGGTGAAGAGACCAAAGTCAGTTTGAGTGTTCAGTTCCTTCTGTTCATTCATGGGGTCCACTGTAGTTCAAATAAAGATTCCAAAGTGACTGTAGACTTTGACAAGGAAGCAAGGGCTTATTTCAAGGGAATAAAGCATGGAGTTTACCAAGGACTGAAGAAAAAATAAATAAGGGAACAGAAAAAAAGATATATATGAGCAACATGAGAGCAGCCACGAGATGCTCTATGAATGTTAAGACTCATTAAAGAGTTAATATATGACAGAACCAATACAATATTGTAAAATCATTAACCTCCAATTAAAATAAATAAATTTATATTAAAAAAAAAAGATTTTACCTAAGCTAATTAGCAGAATGTTTCTTCCTTGGCTCTCTCTTAACTGCCCCTACAATATCTACTTATTTTCTTGGACAACTCCACAGGATGAATCTTCTTCTAAAGGTAATTCTGGTTTCTCATGGGCCTCTGAAGCAACTATACTAATTATCACGTCAGTTTCCTGCTGATGTTATTTTATCCAGATGGGATTCTCTCTTCTTTCTCTGTATTCTATAGGCCTTCCATTACTCGGTTACTAAAGTACAGGTATTTTTGTAGAATCTTCCCAGATTGCTTAAATCCATGTGAATCTGTTATTAATTCAACCCATTATGTTTGAGGGTTTCTTCTTGTTGTTGTTATTTGGTTGTTTGTTTTTTGCTGTTTTTCCAAATGTAAATGATCAGTTATGGGCTAATTTGTGACCATCCCAAACTCCATAAGTGAAAAGTTTTATGACATGGATGTGTAACATTTTTATGAAGGCACCTAAGAAGCATTCCTGATCCAGTTAAAAATGTTGTTAGGGTGACACACCACTTGAGCTGAGTATCTGAGCCTGAACATGTGAGTATGTATTAGCCAGGTGATATACTTGGAGAAGTGAAGAGTATCCTATGCCAAGAGAACAGCATATACAAAAGCCCAGGTATGAAAGAGAATTCTCACTAAGGGCAGAGTGTAGTGTGAGAAATGGATTGAGGGTGAGACACGAGTTGAAACGGCCATCCAGTCACTCAATAATTACTTTAATTTGCCAGACTCTGGGGATTTGTAAATGAACATATAAAACTCAATATCTGCTCTTTAATACTTATAGTCTAATTAGAGAGAAACAAATAATCACAATGGAATGTGGACATCTAATATTCATTTTATCTTATTGGATTTTATTACAGGGGTAGAAGAAAGTCAGAATCAGGAAAGCTGTCAAGAGATGTATGACCTTTGATATTATTTTTAAATGAAAAGAGGAGTTTATGAGGGAGAGTTTCTGTTCCTGAAACATTTGGGGCAACAACTGAATGATAGTACAGGCATATTGCTGCTGCTGCTGCTAAGTCGCCAACAAGTTCCTCTGTCCCTGGGATTCTCCAGGCAAGAATACTGGAGTGGGTTGCCATTTCCTTCTCCAATGCATGAAAGTGAAAAGTGAAAGTAAAGTCGCTCAGTCGTGTCAGACTCTTAATGACCCCATGGACTGTAGCCTACCAGCCTTCTCCATCCATGGGATTCTCCAGGTAAGAGTACTGGAGTGGGGTGCCATTGCCTTCTCCAAAGTACAGGCATGGGAATTACCAAAAAGATGTGGCACATATGTAGATTAGCAAGCAATTTTCTAGCACTTGCTGTGCAAATATGGGCATGCAAGAAGTTGAACCAAGCAGGTAAATAATGACCAAGATCATGAAAGTTAATAAATATGTTTCCATATGCCTGGAATGTATCCTTCAAGTAATATGAAATTGTGGGAGGACTATAAGCAGAAGAATAATATGATTGGATTTTGATTTGCGTTTTAGAAAGATCTTTTTAATAAAAATACACATAATGGAGAACTAAAAGGTAGTCTGGAAAGGGAAATCTAGCAACTGATTATATTCTCATTTGCATTATTTTTAATATAAAATTTTAGGGTCTGGTCTGTTCAGCTTCATGTTCAGCTCTCTAAGGACAGAAGATCCTGGCACTTTTCCCCCCCTTTAATCAAAGAGCACAAAATTAGGCACAGAGCTTTTCAGTAAAATTATACTGATTAAATGTTTGATTAAGGTTAACTTTAAGCCTAGACCCCCTACTGAGTGAAGGAAGATGTCATTCCTGCCTTGTAACAAAGGAGCAGCTGTATTTTCCTCCTTGAATAAATGTCTTATCCTGTCCAGAAAGAGGATATAACTACATCTGTACAAAGAAGGTGTTGGGAAGTTTAATTAGCTAGTGTTTATAATCTTCTTTGAAGCTGAAAAGTGTTAATTATGTTTTTCCCACTTTAAGATTCTATGTCACATGGACCATATCTTAAGAGTTTCTGAGTCTGGAAAGTTGTTGCCTTCCTGAATTGAGCTAGGTAGCTTTTGCAAACACATATTGCAGCAAGATTGCCTTAGGGTTGACCAAGTAACTGTGAAGATGAGAGGTATACAGGTGAATTTGTAAGAAAACATGCTGACTCTGTTAATATCAAACAAACAGGAGCTATGGAAGGAATGTTGCTCTGTGAAGAGATTTCAGGTTCCTCTAGGGATCCCCTGCTGATCACTCCTTCCCTCACTTCAATGGACTTGATGTTATAGCTTCCCATTCAATCTAAGTATAGACACTCTTAATCCTCCATATCTAAGCATAGGTGGAAAATATTACTGGTAACTTGATAAAGAGAGTTAGATCTCAAAGTAATATGCAAGTCAACAACAACAAATCTTGTGGGAGATCACTGTGCCTATACATGAACAGTCTAGATATAAGAGAGTCATCTGGCCCTATCCCAAAAGAATGTCTTCAAGCCTGCTTTAAACCTTCAAATTCATTTCAAATACCCTAAACCTGAAATACTAGACTTCCCTCCTTATCTTTTAAAGTCTCGTTTTCTGCATTTTTGCTTCCATTCTGAGGTCTTGCCTTTTCTTTCAAATGATTTACACTAAGAAGATTCTCTTTCTTCAGAGAAAGAAAATTTTTCCCTACTGAAAGGTAGGGAAGTCTTACCATATGGCTGTAATATACTTCATTATTTATAAAATAGCATGATGGGATCAATAATTATTTAAAAGATAAACTCAGTGGGTGTCAGATTGCAATGAATATAATCTATGGACCAAGCATTTTGAAAAGTGCCTAGAGGAAGTTTGTGGTTATGTGTGTTCAAAAGCATGTCATCTGAAATTAGTCCTAAATGGAAATGAATGTTTACTTATTGAAGGCCATACCCTAATAGAGCCAATACTGTGAATGATATTGATATCTACTGATTGTCAAGTGTCAGTTATGTTCTAAGCACTGTGCTATGTACTTTGAATATAGTACTTCATTTCATTCACTTAATAACCCTATGGAGTAGGTATTATCTACAATTTAGAAATGATTAAATTGAAAATTAGAGTGAGTAAGGAGCTTGCTAAAGACCATTCATTCCCTAAGTGGAATCTATGCAATGTGGTTGTTTGGACCGAAACTCCAAACAGCTTAACCGCCTAACTGCTGCAGTCATGTTTCTCAAACTAGGATAACAAGCAATATACTCAGGGTACAAAATGCCAGAGATAAACATGGCTTATCAACTTAATTTAATGGTAAGTAGTGGAATTCCATGAAAATTTGATATATTTTTCTCAGATAAAGCATAGTACTTTAGACTTGTCAAATTGTACATGTGCTTCTAACTACATGCTTCAAACTCCTTCAAACTGCGTGCATTCCTCTCTTATATTACTCTATTTTGATGAAAAATTTGAACAGTCACACACTCTTCTACAAAAATTACTGAAATTTCTCTCCAGATGTTATTTAGCCAAGCCATTTATTTGCTATCTTTCTGAATTCCAAGGATATTACTGTGATACAGTTAAGCATAGGAGGAGGAGTTGTGATGTTGTGACTTCACTGTTTTCTGGAATTAAGAGCATTAATTCATAAATGTTATCTCTTCCAATGCAAGATACAGTAGTAGAGAAAGAAAAGGACAAACATAAGTGCATTCAACACCATGTATTCAGTTTAAAAGGCAATGGAAAAAAAAAATCTCAAGAACAGCAATGCATCTAGATATATTACACCCCCTGGTAAACACTCATAGAAAGGTAAACTATATGACCAGGTATGTTCAAAGATAGCATTATTTTGTCTTATTCTTATTTAGTTATCATGGAAAGTGGTTTCTTGTTCAGTTGGCCAAGGTTTCTTTTCTGTTCAGGTGATTGTTCTTGACTTGAGATGAATATTGGTACAAATACCTTGGTGGAGAATGGCATGTCCAAGTTTTATTGCAATTGTTAACGTTTAGGTTGCATTATCCTATAGGAGAGGTTGAGATTCCCTACCCTATTGGTTTTAGGTTAATTGTGCTATTGTGTTTTCTAAGCTCACACTTTTCTGGTGATAAAACTTCCAATAGAATTTTTTAGGATCTATACATTTTGCATTTTGGAGGTCTATTTGCTAAGAAATATTTCCAGAATTCTCTGCTGATCAAAATATTTCCTGAATCTTGATCATTAAGTCATGTTAACAGTTTGATGTTTAATGCCATATTCACTTTGTTTCAGTTGACTTGCAGCTGCTACTGGGACTCTTCCCAGTCTTGTTTTTCCATGCTTAATTGCCTTAAATTCAGAAGCTGTCTGGGGAATAGAGAGCTGGAGTAGAGTGATCAAACAAACAGCATACCATTGAGAGAAGGATGAGATGGCCGAACAAGGAGAGTCTCGGCTTGTCTCTTACCACAAACGTATCAATGTTCCTACTGCATATAGAGAAACTATCGGAGAGAATTACTTAAAAACTACCAAAAAAGATTCTCCAAAACTAAGGATAAAAGAGGAAAAACACACTGACAGGTAGGAGGAGCAAAGATGTGATCTAGTACTGACACCCTGGTAGTGTGACCCACAGCAGAAGAGATATCACAACTTCAGAGTCTCCACCTGACAGCTGAGGACTCTGAATCCTACATTAGGCTCCCAAGTCTTCCAGATAGATCATTTTAGGCCACCATACAAGTCTCAATAAATTTAAGAAGGTAAAAATCATATCAAACATCTTTGCTGATCACAATATGAGGTTCAGTTCAGTTCAGTTCAGTTGCTCAGTCATGTCGAACTCTTTGCAACCCCATGAATTGCAGCATGCCAGGCCTCCCTGTCCATCACCACCTCCTGGAGTTCTCAAACTGAAGTCCATCGAGTTGATGATGCCATCCAGCCATCTTATCCTCTGTCATCCCCTTTTCCTCCTGCCCCCAATCCCTCCCAGTATCAGAGTCTTTTCCAGTGAGTCAACTCTTCACATGAGGTGGCCAAAGTACTGGAGTTTCAGCTTCAGCATCATTCCTTCCAAAGAAATCCCAGGGCTGATCTCCTTCAGAATGGACTGGTTGGATCTCCTTGCAGTCCAAGGGACTCTCAAGAGTCTTCTCCAACACCACAGTTCAAAAGCATCAATTCTTCAGTGCTCAGCTTTCTTCACAGTCCAACTCTCACATCCATACTTGACCACTGGAAAAACCATAGCCTTGACTAGATGGACCTCTGTTGACAAAGTAATGTCTCTTCTTTTCAATATGCTATCTAGGTTGGTCATAACTTTTCTTCCAAGGAGTAATCATCTTTCAATTTCATGGCTGCAGTAGCCCAAAAAAATAAAGTCTGCCACTGTTTCCACCGTTTCCCCATCTATTTCCCATGAAGTGATGGGACCAGATGCCATGATCTACGTTTTCTGAAAGTTGAGCTTTAAGCCAACTTTTTCACTCTCCTCTTTCACTTTCATGAAGAGGCTTTTTAGTTCCTCTTCACTTTCTGCCATAAGGGTGATGCCATCTGCATATCTGAGGTGATTGATATTTCTCCCAGCAATCTTGATTCCAGCTTATGCTTCTCCCAGCCCAGTGTTTCTCATGATGTTAGAAGTCAACTATGAGAAAAAAACAAACAAACTGGAAAAAAAAAAACCACCACAGACACTCCAGATCTGAACAACATACTACCAAATAATCAGAGGTCACCAAAGAAATCAAAGGGGCCAATAAGAAATACTGTGACAAAAATCAAAGTAGAAACAGAACATTCCAAAATCTATGCAACTTGGCAAAGGGGAAGTTTATAGATATACAGACCTACCTCAGATAACAAAGAAAATCTCAAATAAACA
This sequence comes from Budorcas taxicolor, assembly GCF_023091745.1. Classification (NCBI taxonomy): domain Eukaryota; kingdom Metazoa; phylum Chordata; class Mammalia; order Artiodactyla; family Bovidae; genus Budorcas; species Budorcas taxicolor. Next base: position 17,952,515 of record NC_068931.1, on the reverse strand, counting down.
ATCTAATTTTACACCTAAAGAAACTAGAATAGGAATATATATATTTTTTAAAAAGCTCAAAGTTAGTAGAAAAAGGAAAATAATAAAGATCAGAGCGATAAGAAAATAGAGACTAAAAAAAATAGCAATGATCAATGAAACTAGGAGCAATTTCTTTGAAAAGATAAACCTTAGGAAGACTCATAAAGGAAAAAAAAAAAGAAGCCCAAAATACATAAAATAAAATAAATACATAAAAACAGAATTATAACCAAAACCACTGGAACATCATAAGAGATTACCACAAAAATAATGCCAGCAGATTGAACAACCTAAAAAAATGTATAAATTTCTAAAAGCACATAACTCTCCAAAATTGACCCAAGAAGAATTAGAAAATCTGAACAGAACAATGGCTATCAATGAAATTGAAACAGCAATCAAAAAACTCTCAGTAATTAAAAGTCGAGGGCCAGATAGCTTCATGGGTTAATTCTACTAAAGATTTAAAGGCTGTTTAATACCTTTTTCTCTCAAGCTGTCCAAGAAATTTGAAGAGGAAAGAACACATATAAACTCATTCTACCAGGCCAACATACATTGATAAAAATTAATCAGACAAAGACACCAAAGACAGGAAATGAATAAAAAGAAAGAAAGAAATTTGCAGGCCATCTAATATAGAGATGCAGAAGCATATGAGATAGATGCAAAAAAATATGTGTTGACAAATTCAACATTTTTTCATAATATATAGTCTCAAAAAAGTGGGCATAGAGGGAACATGGAAGTGAAAGTCACTCAGTAGTGTCCGACTGTTTGTGACCCCATATAGTCCATGGAATTCTCCAAACCAGAATACTGGAGTGCATAGCCTTTCCTTCTCCAGGGGATCTTCCCAACTCAGGGATCAAACTCAAGGTCTCCCACGTTGCAGGGAGATTCTTTACCAGCTGAGACACAGGGAAAGCCCAAGAATACTGGAGTGGGCAGCCTATCCCTTCTCCATTAGATCTTCCCAACCCAGGACTCGAACTAGGGTCTCCTGCATTGCAGGTGGATTCTTTACCAACTGAGTTATCAGGGAAGCCAGAGGGAACATACTTCAAGATAATAAAGGCCATATAAGGCAAACCCACAGCTGACATCATATTCAATTGTGAAAAGCTGAAAGTACTTCTAAGTCCAGCAACAAGAAAAGAATTTCCACTCTCATGCCTTGTATTCAATGCAGAAATCAATGACCTAGCCACAGCAATTAGACAATAAATAAATATATATATATAATGTATCCAAATTGAGAAGAGAGAAGTAAAACTGCTGCTGTTTACAGATGTCATGGCACTACATATAGGAAATGCTACAGATGTCAACAAAAATCTAATAGAACTAATAAACAAATTGAGTAAAGTTGTAGGAAATAGAAAAAAACAACAGAATGGGAAAGACAAGAGATCTTAAGAAAATTAATGATACAAAAGGAACATTTCATGCAAAGATGAGCACAACAAAGGACAGAAACTGTATGGACCTAACAGAAGCAGAATATACTAAGAAGAGGTGGCAAGAATATACAGAAGAACTATACAAAAAAGATCTTAATGACCCAGATAACCATGATGGTATGATCACTCACATAGAGCCAGACATCCTGGAGTGTGAAGTCAAGTGGGCCTAGGAACAAAGCTAGTGGAGGTGATGGAAATCCAGCTGAGCAATTTCAAATCCTAAAAGATGATGCTGTGAAAGTGCTGCACTCACTATGCCAGCAAACTTGAAAAACTCAGCAGTGATCTTGGACTGGAAAAGATCAGTTTTCATCCTAATTCCAAAGAAAGACAATGCCGAAGAATGTTCAAACTACTTCACAGTTGCATTCATTTCACATACTAGCAGAGTAATGTTCAACATTTTAACAGTACATAGACGGAGAATTTCAAGCTGAATTTAGAGAAGGCAGAGGAACCAGAGATCAAATTGCCAACATCCACTGGATCATAGAAAAAGCAAGAGAATTCCAGAAAAACAAACAAACAAACAAACCTATGATAAAGCCTTTGATTGTGTGGATCACAGCAAACTGGAAAATCCTTCAAGAGATGGGAATACCAGATTGTTTTATTTGCCTCCTGAGAAACCTTTGTGCAGATCAAGAAGCAACAGTTAGAACTGAACATGGAACAATGGACTGGTTCCAAATTGGGAAAGGAGTACATCGAGGCTGCATACTGTCACCCTATTATTTAACTTATATGCAGAGTACATCATGCAAAATGCCAGGCTGGATGAAACACAAGCTGAAATCAAGATTTCCAGGAGAAATATCAATAACTTCAAATATGCAGATGACATCACCCTATGGCAGAAAGTGAAGAGGAACAAAAGAGCCTCTTCATGAAAGTGAAAGAGGAGGGTGAAAAAACTGGCTTGAAACTCAACATTCAAAAAACTAAGATCATGGTATCCATGATATCCTGTTCCATCACTTCATGGCAAATAGTTGGGTAAACAATGGAAACAGTGACTGACTTTGTTTTCTTGGGCTTCAAAATCACTGTAGTTGGTGACTCCAGTCATGAAATTAAAAGATGCTTGTTCCTTAGAAGAAAAACTATGATAAACCTAGACAGCATATTAAAAAAAAAAAGACGTTGCTTTACCAATAAAAGTCCATTTAGTCAAAGGTATGAATTTTCCAGTAGTCATTTATGGCTGTGAGAGATGAACCATAGAGGTCTGAGCACCAAAGAATTAATGCTTTTGAGCTTTGGTGTTGGAGAAGGCTCTTGAGAGTCCCTTGAACTGCAAAGCGATCAAAACAGTCATTCCTAAAGGAAATAAATCCTGAATATTCTTTGGAAGGAAACTCCAATACTTTAGCCATCTGATGCAAAGAGCTGATTCTTTAGAAAAGACCCTGGTCCTAGGAAAGATTGAAGGCAGGAGGAGTAGGGGACAACAGAGGATGAGGTGGTTGGATGGCATCATCAACTCAATAGACATGAATTTGGGCAAGCTGCAGAAGATGATGAAGGACAGGGATGCCTGGCATGCTGGGCTCCATGCGTTGCAAACAGTAGGACACGACTGAGTGACTGAACAACGTAAAAGTAGTAGGATACAGACGTTCAGAATTTGGTGGAATTTCTCTACAGTAGTAATGATCTATTTGAAAGACAAATTAAGAAAGTTAATCCTATTATAATTGCATCAAAATATTATTTAATATAACTCTATTTATTTTAATTGGAGGCTAATTACTTTACAATATTGTGTTGGTTTTGCCATACATCAACATGAATCTGCCACGGGTGTACATGTGTTCTCCATTCTGAACCACCCTCCCACCTCCCTCCCCATACCATGGCTCTGGGTCATCCCAGTGCACCTGCCCTGAGCATCCTGTATTATGCATCAAACCTGGACTGGCGATTCATTTCACAGATGATATTACACCTGTTTCAATGCCATTCTCCCAAATCATCCCACCCTCACCCTCTCCCACAGAGTCCAAAAGAGTGTTCTATACATCTGTGTCTCTTTCGCTGTCTTGCATACAGGGTTATCATTGCCATCTTTCTAAATTCAATATATATACATTAGTATACTGTATTGGTTGGAGAAGGCAGTGGCATTCCACTCCAGTACTCTTGCCTGGAAAATTCCATGGGCAGAGGAGCCTGGTGGGCTGCAGTCCATAGGGTCTCTAAGAGTTGGACACGACTGAGCAACTTCACTTTCACTTTTCACTTTCATGCATTGGAGAAGGAAACGGCAACCCACTCCAGCGTTCTTGCCTGGAGAATCCCAGGGATGGTGGAAGCCAGGTGGGCTGCCGTCTATGGGGTCGCACAGAGTCGGACACGACTGAAGCAACTTAGCAGCGGCAGCATACTGTATTGGTGTTTTTCTTTCTAGCTTACTTCAATCTGTATAATCAGCTCCAGTTTCATCCACCTCATTAGAACTGATTCAAATGGATTCTTTTTAATGGCTGAGCAATACTCAATTGTGTTTATGTACCACAGCTTTCGTATCCATTCGTCTGCTGATGGACATCTAGGTTGCTTCCATGTCCTGGCTATTATAAACAGTGCTGTGATCAATATTGGGGTACACGTGTCTCTTTCAGTTCTGATTTCCTCAGTGTGTATGCCCAGCAGTAGGATTGCTGGGTCATATGGCAGTTCTATTTCCAGTTTTTTTAAGGAATCACCACAATCTTCTCCATAGTGGCTGTACTAGTTTGCATTCCCACCAACAGTGTAAGAGGGTTCCCTTTTCTCCACACCCTCCCCAGCATTTATTGCTTGTAGACCTTTGGATCACAGCCATTCTGACTGGCGTGAAATGGTACCACATTGTGGTTTTGATTTGCATTTCTCTGATAATGAGTGATGTTGGGCATCTTTTCATGTGTTTGTTAGCCATCTGTATGTCTTCTTTGGAGAAATGTCTGTTTAGTTCTTTGGCCCATTTTTTGATTGGGTCATTTAGTTTTCTGAAATTGAGTTGGAGGAGTTCCTTGTATATTTTTGTGATTAATTCTTTGTCAGTTGCTTCATTTGTTATTATTTTCTCCCATTCTGAAGGCTATCTTTTCACCTTACTTATAGTTCCCCTTGTTGTGCAGAAGCTTTTAATTTTAATTAGGTCCCATTTGTTTATTTTTGCTTTTATTTCCAGTATTCTGGGAGGTGGGTCTTAGAGGATCCTGCTGTGATTTATGTCGGAGAGTGTTTTGCCTATGTTCTTCTCTAGGAGTTTTATAGTTTTTGGTCTTATGTTTAGATCTTTAATCCATTTTGAGTTTATTTTCGTGTATGGTGTTTGAAAGTGTTCTAGTTTTATTCTTTTACAAGTGGTTGACCAGTTTTCCCAGCACCATTGTTAAAGAGATTGTCTTTTCTCCATTGTATATACTTGCCCACTTTGTCAGAGATAAGGTGTCCATAGGGGCCTGGATTTATCTCTGGGCTTTCTATTTTTTTCCATTGATCTATATTTCTGTCTTTGTGCCAGTACCATACTGTCTTGATGACTGTGGCTTTGTAGCAGAGCCTGAAGTCAGGCAGGTTGACTCCTCCAGTTCCATTCTTCTTTCTCAAGTTTGCTTTGCCTTTTTGAGTTTTTTTTTTTTTGTTTTTCTATACAATTGTGAAATTGTTTGTTCTAGCTCTGTGAAAAATACCATTGATAGCTTGATAGGGATTGCATTGAATCTATAGATTGTTTTGGGTAGTATACTCATTTTCACTATATTGATTCTCCAGATTCATGAATATGGTATATTTCTCCATCTATTAGTGTTCTCTTTGATTTCTTTCACCAGTGTTTTATAGTTTTCTATATATAGGTCTTTTGTTTCTTTAGGTAGATATATTCCTAAGTATTTTATTCTTTTCGTTGCAATGGTGAATGGAATTTTTTCCTTAATTTCTCTTTCTATTTTCTCATTATTAGTATATAGGAATGCAAGGGACTTCTCTGTGTTGATTTTATATCCTACAAATTTATTATATTCATTGATTATTATTATGTTGGGGTATGTTCCTTCTAATCCTGCTTTCTGGAGAGTTTTTATCATAAATGGATGTTGAATTTTGTCAAAGGCTTTCTCTGCATCTATTGAGATAATAATATGGCTTTTATTTTTCAATTTGTTAATGTGGTGCATTACATTGATTGATTTGCAGATATTGAAGAATCCTTGCATCTCTGGGATAAAGCCCACTTGGGATGTATGATCTTTTTAATGCATTGTTGGATTCTGATTGCTAGAATTTTGTTAAGGATTTTTGCATCCCTGTTCATCAGTGATATTGGCCTGTAGTTTTTTGTTTGTTTGTTTGTTTTTGTTTTTTTTTTCTTTTTTTTGTGGCATCTTTGTCAGGTTTTGGTATTAGGGTGATGGTGGCCTCATAGAATGAGTTTGGAAGTTTACCTTCCTCTGAAATTCTCTGGAAGAGTTTGAGTAGGATAGGTGTTAGCTCTTCTCTAAATTTTTGGTAGAATTCAGCTGTGAAGCTGTTTGGGCCTGGGCTTTTGTTTGCTGGAATATTTCTGATTGCAGTTTCAATTTCCGTGCTTGTGATGGGTCTGTTAAGATTTTCTGTTTCTTCCTGGTTCAGTTTTGGAAAATTGTACTTCTCTAAGAATTTGTCCATTTCTTCCAAGTTGTACATTTTATTGGCATATAATTGCTGATAGTAGTCTGTTATGATCCTTTGTATTTCTGTGTTGTCTGTTGTGATCTCTTCATTTTCAGTTTTAATTTTATTGATTTGATTTTTCTCCCTTTGTTTCTTGATGAGTCTGGCTAATGGTTTGTCAATTTTATTTATTCTCTCAAAGAACCAGCTTTTGGCTTTGTTGATTTTTGCTATGGTCTCTTTTGTTTCTTTTGCATTTATTTCTGCCCTAATTTTTAAGATTTCTTTCCTTCTACTAACCCTGGGGTTCTTCATTTCTTCCTTTTCTGGTTGCTTTAGGTGTAGAGTTAGGTTATTTATTTGACTTTTTTCTTGTTTCCTGAGGTATGCCTGTATTGCTATGAACTTTTCCCTCAGCACTGCTTTTACAGTGTCCCACAGGTTTTGGGTTGTTGTGTTTTCATTTTCATTCATTTCTATGCATATATTGATTTCTTTTTTGATTTCTTCTGTGATTTGTTGGTTATTCAGCAGTGTGTTGTTCCGCCTCCATATGCTGGGATTTTTAATAGTTTTTCTCCTGTAATTGAGATCTAATCTTACTGCATTGTGGTCAGAAAAGATGCTTGGAATGATTTCAATTATTTTGAATTTACCAAGGCTAGATTTATGGCCCAGGATGTGATCTATCCTGGAGAAGGTTCCATGTGCACTTGAGAAAAAGGTGAAATTCGTTGTTTTGGGGTGAAATGTCCCATAGATATCTATTAGGTCCAACTGGTCTATTGTATCATTTAAAGTTTGTGTTTATTTGTTAATTTTATGTTTAGTTTATCTCTCCATAGGTGTGAGTGGAGTATTAAAGTCTCCCACTATTATTGTGTTATTGTTAATTTCCCCTTTCATACTTGTTAGCATTTGCCTTACATATTGTGGTGCTCCTATGTTGGATGCATATATATTTATAATTGTTATATCTTCTTCTTGGATTGATCCTTTGATGATTATTTAGTGTCCTTCTTTGTCTCTTTTCACAGCCTTTATTTTAAAGTCTATTTTATTTGATATGAGTATTGCTGCTCCTGCTTTCTTTTGGTCTCTACTTGCATGGAATATCTTTTTCCAGCCCTTCACTTTCAGTCTGTATGTGTCCCTTGTTTTGAGGTGGGTCTCTTGTAGACAACTTATATAGGGGTCTTGTTTTTGTATCCATTCAGCCAGTCTTTGTCTTTTGGTTGGGGCATACAACCCATTTATGTTTAAGGCAATTATTGATAAGTATGATCCCGTTGCCATTTACTTTATTGTTTGGGTTCTAGTTTATACTCCCTTTTTGTGTTTCCTGTCTAGAGAATATCCTTTAGCAATTGTTGGAGAGCTGGTTTGGTGGTGGTGAATTCTGTCAGCTTAAAGCTTTTGATTTCTCCTTCATATTTGAATGAGATCCTTTCTGGGTACAGTAATCTGGGCTCTAGGTTATTTTCTTTCATCACTTTAAGTATGTCCTGCCATTCCCTCCTGGCCTGAAGAGTTTCTATTGAAAGATCAGCTGTTATCCTTATGGGAATCCCCCTTGTGTGTTATTTGTTGTTTTTCCCTTGCTGCTTTTAATATTTGTTCTTTGTGTTTGACCTTTGTTAATTTGATTAATATGTTTCTTGGGGTGTTTCACCTTGGATTTATCCTGTTTGGGACTCTCTGAGTTTCTTGGACTTGGGTGATTATTTCCTTCCTCATTTTAGGGAAGTTTTCAACTATTATCTCCTCAAGTATTTTCTCATGGTCTTTCTTTTTGTCTTCTCCTTCTGAGACTCCTATGATTCGAATGTTGGGGCATTTAACATTGTCCCAGAGGTCTCTGAGATTGTCCTCGTTTCTATTAATTCATTTTTCTTTTTTCCTCTCTGATTCATTCATTTCTACTATTCTATCTTCTACCTCACTAATCCTATCTTCTGCCTCCATTATTCTACTCTTTGTTCCCTCCAGAGTGTTTATAATGTCATTTATTGCATTATTTATTATATATTGACTTTTTAAAAATTTCTTATAGGTCTTTGTTAAACCTTTCTTGCATCTTCTCAATCCTTGTCTCCAGGCTATTTATCTGTGATTCCATTTTGTTTTCAAGATTTTGGATCATTTTCACTATCATTATTTGGAATTCTTTATCAGGTAGGTTCCCTATCTCTTCCTCTTTTATTTGGTTTGGTGGGCATTTATCCTGTTCCTTTACCTGCTGGGTATTCCTCTGTCTCTTCATCCAGTTTATATTGCTGTGTTTGGGGTGACCTTTCTGTATTCTGGCAGTTTGTGGAGTTTTCTTTATCGTGGAGTTTCCTCACTGTGGGTGGGATTATATGGGTGACTTGTCAAGGTTTCCTGGTTAGGGAATTTTGTGTCAGTTTTCTGGTGGGTGGAGCTGGATTTCTTCTCTCTGTAGTGCAATGAAGTGACCAGTAATGAGTTATGAGATGTCAGTGGGTTTGGAGTGACTTTGGGCAGCCTGTATATTGAAGCTCAGGGCTATATTCCTGTGTGTCTGGAGAATTTGTGTGGTATGTCTTGCTCTGGAACTTGTTGGCCCTTGGGTGGTTTTTGGTTTCAGTGTTTGTATGAAGGCGTTTGATGAGCTCCTGTGGATTAATGTTCCCTGGAGTTAGGAGTTCTCAGGATTTGGACTCTGGTTTGCAGTCTTATTTTTACAGTAGCCTCAAGACTTCTCCATCTATATAGCACTATTGATAAAGCATCTAGGTTAAAGATTAAAAGTTTCTTCACAGTGAGGGACACCCAGAGAGGTTCACAGAGTTACATGGAGAACAGAAGAGGGAGGAGGGAGATAGAGGTGACCAGGATGAGATGAGGTGTAATCAAAAGAGGAGAGAGCAAGCTAGCCAGTAATCACTTCCTTATGTGCACTCCACAGTCTGGACCACTTAGAGATGTTCAGAGTTATACAGAGAAGAGAAGAGGGAGGAAGGAGATAGAGGTGACCAAGAGGATAAAGGAGGGAATCAAAAGGAGAGAGACAGGTCCAGCCAGTAATCAGTTCCTTAAGTGTTCTCCACTCTCTGGAATACACAAAGAGATTCACAGAGTTCAGTAGAGAAGAGAAGGGGAAGGGAGGAGATAGAGGCGACCTGGTGGAGAAAAAGGAGAGTACAAAGGGAAAGAGAGCAGTCAAGGCAGTTATCTCACTCCCAAGTAAAAATGGGTACTGAAGATTGGGTTCTTAAAGCTACAACATTGATAACAAATACCAAAAAACAAAGATTAAAAATCTAGAGTAGAGGTTGGATTTTCAAAAATTTAATATTAAAGAAAAAAGTCACAAAATTATGAAATATATATATATTATGAAGTTTGCTTTAAAAAATAGGATCTCTCTCTTGTGTGTGTGTGTGTGAAGTAGTAGTATGTTATAAAAATGAAAATTAAAGTAGTAATAAAGCACTTAAAATTAAAAAAAATTAATTAAAGAATGATAATAAAAATAGTAAGAATATATCTAGGACTTTCTCTGGTGTTGTTGTGGGCAGTGTGGGGTCAGTTCATTTTCAGATAGTTCCTTGATCCGGCTTATATTTCTCAAGATCTATAGGCCCCTTCCTATGTTCAGTTCAGTTCAGTTCAGTTAAGTCACTCAGTCGTGTCCGACTCTTTGAGACCCCATGAATTGCAGCATGCCAGGCCTCTCTGTCCATCACCAACTCCAGGAGTTCACTCAGACTCACGTCCATTGAGTCAGTGATGCCATCTAGCCATCTCATCCTCATGTATGGATGTGAGACTTGGACTGTGAAGAAGCCTGAGCACCAAAGAATTGATGCTTTTGAACTGTGGTGTTAGAGAAGACTCTTGAGAGTCTCTTGGACTGCAAGGAGATCCAACTAGTTCATTCTGAAGGAGATCAACCCTGGGACTTCTTTGGACAGAATGATGCTAAAGCTGAAATTCCAGTACTTTGGCCACCTCATGCGAAGAGTTGACTCATTGGAAAAGACTTTGATGCTGGGAGGGATTGGGGGCAGGAGAAGAAGGGGACGACCGAGGTAGTCAGTACTAACTACAGGGTTTTAATCTATTGCACCTGTCACTACCAAGGAGGTTCCCTCTGTTTTAGCTTCTTATGTTTGCTGGTCTCTTCAGTGTCTAATTTCTACTCTGACACAAGGGGGTGGTGGTGGACACTTATAAATTTAACCAAGGAGGTGATAGGCATAGTCTAAAAACTGTAACTAACATTGATAAAAGAAATTGAAAAGGATAAAAATAAATATATATACTGTACTGAAAGATCAGAAAAATTAATTTTGTTAAGTTGCCCATATTATCCAAAGCAATAATGGCTTTAACACCATATCAAACTGTCAATGATATTTTTCAAAGAACTAGAATTCTAAACTGTATGAAAATGCAAAACACCCCAAATAACCAAAACAATCTTGGGAAAGAAGAGTAAAGATGGAGGTATCATGTTCTCTGATTTTAAGCTATAGTACAAAGCTACAGTTAACAAAAGAGCATGGGAATCATAGAAAAATAGACACATATTGATGGAAGAGAATAGTGAAATGAGAAATGAACCCACAATTATATGATTAATTAATCTATAACAAAGGAAGCAATAGTGCACACTAGGGGAATGAAATAGCCTTTCAAGAAACTGTGTTGGGAAAACCAGAGAGCTACATCCAAGATAATCAAACTGGATTACTCTTTCACACCATGCACATAAATAAAGTCAACATGGATTAAAGACATAAATGTAAGACCTAAAACCGTAAAACTAAAAGAAAAATTAGGCAATATATTCTTTAACAGTGATCTTCTAAATACTTTCTGTATACGTTTCCTCAGGCAAGGGAAATAAAAAATAAAATTTAACAAATACAAGTACAACATACTGAAAAAAAAAAAAGAAAACAAAAATGAAACCAGTAACTGAAACAAAAGGCAATCTTTTTGTTGGGAGAAAATATTTTCAAATGATATTATCTGATAAAAGGTTAACATTCAAATTATATTAAAAAATATAATTTCATATAAAAAAACAAGCAATATAGTTGAAAAATAAGCAGAGGACCCAAGAGGGCCTTTTACCAAAGAAAAAAATACAAATAGCCAATTGATGTATGAAAAAATGCTCAGCTTAACAAATCATTAGGGAAATAAAATTAAAAATCACAATGAGGTATCACCTCACACCTGTCAGAGTGGTCATCCTCTAAAAGACAATAATAACAAGTGTTCATGAGAACTTGAAGAAAAGGAAACCCTTGTTAACTGTTGGTGGGAGACTAAGTTGGTACAGCCATGATGAAAAATAGAATGGGCCTTCCTCAAAAAACTAAAAATAGAGCTACACATACAGTGCAGTTATTCTACATCTCAGTATTTACCAATAGAAAGCAAAAACAGTAATTTCTAAAGATATATGTACCCCTATGTTTATTGCAGCATTATTGACAATAGGCAAGATATTGAAGCAACTGAAACATACCTTGAAAGATAAACTAATAAAAAAGAGAGAGGAATACTGTGTTTGTCAGTCATGTCTGACTCTTTACTCAGCCAAAAAAAAAAAAAAAAAGAATGAAATGTTGCCATTTTGACAACATAAGTGGATCCAATAGGCATAATGCTAAATGAAATAAGACGGACAGAAAAAGACAAATACTGGTTTGTTTATTTATATATGGAATATTAAAAATTAAATAAAGTGAATCAGAAATAAACTTATAGCTAAAGAAAGCAGACTGTGTTTGTGAGGTGGGGGGAAGATATTCAGGGGTTGGGCTAAATCAGTTCAGTTGTTCAGTTGTGTCCAACTCTTTGCGACTGCATAGACTGCAGCACGCCAGGCCTCCTTGTCCATCACCAACTTCCAGAGTTTACTCAAACTCACATCCATTGAGTCGGTGATGCTATCCAACCATCTCAACCTCTGTCGTCCCCTTCTCCTCCTACCTTCAATCTTTCCCAACATCCGTGTCCTTTCAAATGAGTCAGCTAAATAGATGAAGGTAATTAAGAGGTACAAAAATTCCAGTTAAAAGTGAATAAGTCACAGGGATACAGTATACAGTGAAAATAATATAGTCAATAATACTGTAATAATTTTGCATGCTAATGGATGATTATTGAACTTGTGATGATAATTTCATACTGTATTTGATTGTCATATCACTATATCATTTACCTGAAACTACCATAATATTGAATGTCAACTATGCTTCAATAGACAATAGCAACAACAAAGCAGAAAACAGTATAACAGCTTCCCAGAATTTTACTCCTTTGTTAAATTTCAAGTCTGGTCATGGAATATACTTTGCAATGGCAAGTGGAAATGAGGCTAGAGGGTATGCCAGGAGCTCCTCAAGAGAGAACTAGTAGCTTTGGTTCCCTGACTTCTCTTCCTCCTTCCAAATATTCCCATGCTATTTTCCAGTATATTTCCATTTCTTGAAAAATATTTCAATGCTATCTATAGAAGCAAAAAACTAAACAATATATATACTATGTCATATACATTTCTTCTAGAATTTTAGAAATATGATCTAGCAGTACAAATTTCCTGCATTTACTTCTAGTGGGAAGTTTCTGTTTAGAGTTTGTTTCTTTTTTGTTCCTTACTGAAGGAATGCAAAAGTAATTAACAGAGTAACAGAGTCTGTGTTTTTGCTGTTTTGATTCTAGGCCCCCCAAAATATCACCAAACATGTTCATATGGCCAGAGTCTCAATAGGTAACAGGTAATATCTTACCTGACTACTTCACCATCAATATCATGGGCTGACAATCTTTCATTCTATGGTGAGTGGAACTGCATCATTGACCATACCAACCAAGTTCAGTTTACTCTGTATTTACTAAAAGAGGGTGAAGGTTATTATTCATTGTGTGCATTTCCTAAATCAGAAAAAATCTAGTCCTCAGAAAGAGACTAGAGTTATAAAATAAAATGTTAGTAGAATGCTTTCTCTTCTCTCAACTCTGATCTTCCACCTAAGTACAATTAGTAGCTATATATCTGCAGATCAGAGTCTATGATCTCTTTAAATACCATTTAGTTCACTGAATTTGCCAACCGTCTATTTACACAGAGTCTGAAACAGATGTTGGTCCAATCCAGAACTACTGGTGTTACAGGCACCAGCCCATATCTTCTATTTTTTGGATTTATTGGAGTAGTTGAATGTGTTACTCATAAGAAACTGTGCTTTAGTGATGAAGCCCATCAAACAACATTGAATCAGTGGTTTTCATGGAGCTGATGAGAGCCATGAACTTCCATCTCTATAGATTTCACAGCCCCATAATTTTAATATACCCATATGTACTAGGGGCAGATAGTAACTTACACACTCTCCCAAAGAGTGTTATACTGGGATCAATATTTCATTAGCACTCTCCAGTGATTAAGCCATGCACCAGCTGGACTCAATTCCCTGCAGTGAGTCATTGACATTTGCACTGTGGCCTGTGAGGTAATCTGCCCTTTTAAAGGAATGAAAAAGGTTAACCCAGACCCTTGTAAACCTTTATCAATTACTTGACATCATTAAAATCTGCCCAGTCCATTTTGTAACAGTCAATCAAACAGAAAATTCTCTAGAGTAGTAAGCCTTCATGTTTCTAAACTGAGAAAACTGAACCAACAATATCTTGAAAATTATCATTTAAATAACTAATATGTGCTCCAGACAAGAGAAGGTGCTTTGGCAAATACAGAGAAAACCTCCTGCTACATGCCCTCGATATACTTACTGACTAGTTGAAAAGTCACATAAAAATCTAAGAATAACATAAAACTTTAAGTATCAGCTAAGTAACAAAAATAAGAATTAAATGGAAACAAAATCATGGAAAATTATTACCCTTCAAAAATTTGTATGTGATATACCTTGCATCATGAAAGGAAAGAGGACATAAATATGGTAAATGAAACTTGAGTTGCTTTTCCTAGGATTTGTAACATTTTCACAGGTTGGAAAAAAGAAGACTCACTTTCATCTAGCTTTGTTTAGGGAAAGAGGGGAGGAATATGACATGACATAAAAGAGCTGAAGCTGTGAAGCTTACAAAATAACTTTTCACCTAGCTATTTCTGCACACCTGAGAATGACCACTGCAAACCGAGGAGAGAGGTATGGTATGAACCAGAACTGAAAAATTACTAGTAGAACCTGTAAAAATGAGAACCAAAACACCAGTTTGCATTAGGTGTGAGAAAAATCCTGTTTATAGCATACTACTAAGAGAGAAGCTAGAACCATCAGTGTGAAATCTCACAGGTGTATTCCGCCTTTCTAAGAACACTCTACCTCTCCTTGCATACATTACATGTGCATACAGATCTCTCCAACAGGTAGACTTCTATTTCCAACAATGTTTCCCTTCCTGGGCTTTGCTCTTACTACTGAGATAACTACCAGGTTGGTCTTGGCAGCTTCCAAAACACTTTCATCTCTTATTATGTTTTACCCGCAATCTTTCTCACCTCCCACTGGGCATCAGCTAATTTTTCATTTGCTCAAGGCCTCAGAATGACAGGTCCCGCAATTAGCCTTCCCAGAGGCTTCCTTCTTCCTTGGCAGTAGGTGTGGTGAATGTCAAAATCTAATCTTGTTAGCAGCCTCAGTTTAGTACTAAAAGTGTTGTCTATGACAGCAAACAAATGTTTAGGGGCGTGGAGGAACAGAGGTATCTTAAGAAAGAAAATGACTGTGCCATTTGTTTCATCCAGTTGTAGAGTGTTAGAGAAAAAGCTCATCTAGCTCAACCCCATCCTTTTACTGAAGAAGAACATGGAAACCTGAGAGGCAAAGTGCCTAATCCTAAATTTGACAGAATGTTAATGTCAGAGGTAGTATTGGCACTTAACTGGGGAGACAAAAGGCCATGATCTAGACATTTTTGGAGCTGCACAATTCCTAGAACAATGCTCTGTCCATAAAGATGCTAATTAAATGTTTTGGCAAAAGACAAGAAAATCTAAGGATGGATTCTTAACTAAAATTCTGATTGCTAAGTCAGTTTCCAATTTATTTTTCATTAGTTCAATTTTTCATCTTCTAATTTACAAGATTTCATATTTCACCTATTTTTTACCTATATATATACATTTTTTTTTTTTTCTCCTCTGAATCAAGCTGTTTTCCTTAGTCAAGTGGAGCACTTCTCTTTGCTTTTGGAAAATAAAAAATGAATTACTTCCCTGTACATGCATGTTAAATCATTGCAGTCATATCTAATTTCATGCAGCCCTATTGACTGCTGCCCTTGAGTCTTCTTTGTCCATGGGATTCTCCAGGCAAGAACACTGGAGTGGGTTGCCATTCGCTCCTCTAGGGGATCTGCTGGAACCAAGAATGGAACCCGCATCTTTTATGTCTAGCCTGCATTGGCAGGTGGGTTCTTTACCACTAGCACCACTTGGGAAGCTCCATTATGTCCTTGCTCCTACCCATCTCTTTTATCATCTTGAGATTTTCCTTGACTCGTTTCCACAGTCTCTTTTCTGATCCTTAATATTGACCTCTCTGCACAATGTCTTCAAGCCTGACATGAACTTATCATTCAACCATTACTGGATGAAATATTTTTATGCTAAAGGCATTAAATTCATCAATTATGAATCATTTGCATGTATATTGTTCAATATTATGCAAATAGAAAATATAAAAAATCAAATAAGTGATTTTTGCTTCCAGAAAGTATTTTATTCATTTTGGAGAAAACAAATAATTTTGTGAAGTTTAACTGACAATACAAAAGTGCAAGAAATGACATAAAACACAAAATACAATAGATTTCTATACAGATAATAAATGTGTTAACAGTGAATCCTGTGAGATAAAGTGAAAATATCTTCTGAATAAAATAGACGTGAAATGAGCTTGTAGATCAGACTTATATAAGCAAACAGGAGTGAAAGAAATATATTGAGACAAAGCTTTAGAAACAGATATATACCAGTTAGTTTTAAATAGGTATTGGTGAGTAGATAGTATTGGTTGCAACAGGGGCCATGTATCAGGAATAAAATGCTGATATTGATGGGACAGAACTCTGTGGCCTTGGGTTTTGACATGTGTGCTCAGCCAGATAAAAATCACTAGGTGATCTTGCTCTTATAGGGCTCATATTCTCACTAAAGACCCAGACACCCACAGTAATTTAATAACATATGGAATCATGTGAAATTAGTTGATACTGAACCAACCTTAAAAGATAGATGTCCACAGGCCAACAGGAACAAGAAAGACTTCAAGTAAGCCTGAATTTAAGTTGATATTCAAATAGTATTGAGAATTTAATCAGCATGAGAGTAGGAGGCATTACAGAGAGAGAAAAAAAAATTCTGACTTCTTTTATTTTTACCTGTTTGTTGGTTTGGTTCTCACACCTGATTTTAATTGGAAATAAAAATATTTTATTGTTCAAAAATTACATCAAGTATATTTTCTACCCTGAGAGAAGAACACACACATGGTAAATTTTAGAGCTAGGCAGTTAATGTTTATGGAGGACTCACTGCAGAATATATGCTCTACTAAGTTTCATTGCTCTTTTGAAATTAATAATTATTGATTTTTAAAATGTCAGTTTAAGTAAATATTAAATATTTAAGAAATATAGACAGTGTTTAATTATGAGATCTATTTTCCTTTCTTTTCCTCATATTCAAGAAGCAGCTAAAGAAACGAGAAGTTTATACTTTTGAGTTCACTTACTATAAAACAATCACTATACGAGAAACAATATTAACATAATTAGAAATTTACTCCTTCCAAGAAGTTATAATGCTGTTCTTCTATATATTAATTAAGAAAAAAATTTATAAACTCCAACAACTTTTGTGATTAAAACTCAGTAAACTCAAAAAAGAAGGGAGCAGTTTCAACTTGATTAAAAAAAATTAACAAAATCTACTTTTAACAATATACATAATTATAAGAAACTGGACACTTTCCCACTTAAGACAGAGAATAAAGAAATGATATCTTCTCTCGTACCTCATTTCCAAAATCAGACTAGAAGTCTACACTAATACAATAACATATGCAGGACAGAAATGGTATGGACCTAACAGAAGCAGAAGATATTAAGAAGAGGTGGCAAGAATACACAGAAGACCTGTACAAAAAAGATCTTCATGACCCGGATAATCGTGAAGGTGTGATCACTCATCTAGAGCCAGACATCCTGGAATGTGAAGTCAAGTGGGCTTTAGAAAGCATCACTACGAACAAAGCTAGTGGAGGTGATGAGATTTCAGTTGAGCTATTTCAAACCCTGAAAGATGATGCTGTCAAAGTGCTGCACTCAATATGCCAGCAAATATGGAAAACTCAGCAGTAGCCACAGGACTGGAAAAGGTCAGTTTTCATTCCAATCCCAAAGAAAGGCAATGCCAAAGAATGCTCAAACTACCACACAATTGCACTCATCTCCAAGCCAGGCTTTAGCAATATGTGAACCGTGAACTTCCTGATGTTCAAGCTGGTTTTAGAAAAGGCAGAGGACCCAGAGATCAAATTGCCAACATTTGCTGGATCATGGAAAAAGCAAGAGGGTTCAAGAAAAATATCTATTTCTGCTTTATTGACTATGCCAAAGCCTTGACTGTGTGGATCACAGTTAACTATGGAAAATTCTGAGAGATGGGAATACCAGACCATCTGACCTGCCTCTTGAGAAACTTGTATGCAGGTCAGGAAGTAACAGTTAGAATTGGACATGGGACAACAGACTGGCTCCAAATAGGGAAAGCAGTATGTCAAGCCTGTATATTGTCACCCTGCTTCTTTACCTTCTATGCAGAGTACATCATGAGAAACACTGGACTGGAAGAAACACAAGCTGGAATCAAGATTGCCAGGAGAAATATCAATAACCTCAGATATGCAGATGACACCACCCTTATGGCAGAAAGTGAAGAGGAGCTAAAAAGCCTCTTGATGAAAGTGAAAGAGGGGAGTGAAAAAGTTGGCTTAAAGCTCAACATTCAGAAAGTGAAGATCATGGCATCCGGTCCCATCGCTTCATGGGAAATAGATGGGGAAACAGTAGCAACAGTGTCAGACTTTAGTTTCTTGGGCTCCAAAATCACTGCAGATGGTGTTGCAGCCATGAAATTAAAAGACGCTTACTCCTTGGGAGAAAAGTTATGACCAACCTAGATAGCATATTCAAAAGCAAAGACATTACTTTGCCAACTAAGGTCCATCTAGTCAAGGCTATGGTTTTTCCAGTGGTCATGTATGGATGTGAGAGTTGAACTGTGAAGAAGGCTGAGCACTGAAGAATTGATGCTTTTGAACTGTGGTGTTGGAGAAGACTCTTGAGATTCCCCTGGACTACAAAGAGATCCAACCAGTCCATTCTGAAGAAGATCAGCCCTTGGATTTCTTTGGAAGGAATGATGCTAAAGCTGAAACTCCAGTACTTTGGCCACCTCATGCAAAGAGTTGACTCATTGGAAAAGACTCTGATGCTGGGAGGGATTGGGGGCAGGAGGAGAAGGGGACGACGGAAGATGAGATGGCTGGATGGCATCACAGACTCGATGGACGTGAATGTGAATGAACTCCGGGAGTTGGTGATGGACAGGGAGGCCTGGCGTGCTGCGATTCATGGGATCGCAAAGAATCAGACCTGACTGAACGACTGAACTGAACTGAACAGGACTGATGCAGATTAGGAAAGAAAAAAATTAAGCTATGTTTTTTGTCAGTTCAGTTCAGTTCAGTCGCTCAGTCGTGTTCAGCTTTTTGTGACCCCGTGGACTGCAGCATGCCAGGCTTCTCTATCCATTACTAGCTCCTGGAACTTGCTCAAACTCGTGTCCATCAAGTTGGTGATGCCATCCCACCATCTCATCCTCTGTCACCCCCTTATCCTCCTGCCTTAAATCTTCCCCAGAATTAGTCTTTTCCAATGAGTCAGTCCTTCTTATCAGGTGGCCAAAGTATTGGAGCTTCAGTTTCAGCATCAGTCTTCCAGTGAATATTCAGGGTCGATTTCCCTTAGGATTGATTGGTTTTATCTCCTTGCAGTCCAAGGGACTCTCAAGAGTCTTCTCCAACACCACAATTCAAAAGCATCAATTCTTTGGCTCTCAGTTTTATTTATGGTCCAACTCTCACAACCATACTTGACTACTGAAAAACCATAACTTTGACTAGATAGACCTTTGTTGGCAAAGTAATGTCTCTGCTTTTTGATATGCTGTTTAGGTTGGTCATAGCTTTTCTTCCCAAGAGCAAGCTTCTTTTAATTTCATGGCTACAGTCACCATCTGCTGTGATTTTGGAGGCCAAGAAAATAAAGTCTCCCACTGTTTCCATTGTTTCCCCATCTATTCGCATGAATTGATGGAACTGGATGCCATGACCTTAGTTTTATGAATGTTGAGTTTTAAGCTAGCTTTTTCACTCTTTATTCTTAGATGATATAATTGTCTTTGTGTAAAAATTCAAAATTCAAAAGAAGTGATAATGAAACTCTTAGTAATTAATAAATGAATAACAATATCACAACATACAAGGTCAGTATACAAAACACACTGGCTTTTCTTAGAATTTAAACTTTAAATAATGTACCCTTTATCATCTCAGCCCAACCCCCAAATTGAACAACTTATATATGACCTTGAGTGAGTGAGTTAAAGTCACTCAGTCATGTCCAACTCTTTGCAACCCCATGGACTTTTCCCGACCATGAAATCATCCAGACCAGAATACCAGAGTGAATAGCTTTTCCTTTCTCCAGGGGGTCTTCCCCACCCAGGGGTTGATCCCAGGTCTCCTGCATTGCAGGGCAGATTCTTTACCTGCTGAGCCACCAGGGAAGACCAAGTATGACCTTAGTAATATAAATAATAGGATTTGTATGGGAAAAATGCAAAACTCCAACAAAAGAAATTTAAAAATGATATAAATACATGAAAAGATAGTTCATGTTCATGAATTAGAAGATTCAACATTGTCATGATTGCAATACTTCCAGACTTGATCTATTGTATATAACTGAATTATGGTCTCAGTCAGCTATTTTACAGATAGCAACGAACTGATTTACTATTCATATGGAAAGATAAAAGACCTAGACTAACCAATACAAACTGAAAAAGTACAAAATTATGAGTCATATCATCCAACTTGAAGACTTACTAAAAAGCTAATAATAAAATATTGGTGAAAGAATGAACACATAGAACAATAAAACAGAACAGAAACCCCAGAAATAGTCCTTATAAACGTAGTCACTAAACCTTTAGAGAAAGGCAAAAGCAATTCTATAGAAAGAGCATGTTTTTTTATGAAGAATGGTGATGAGTTTTCATACTATCCATGGGGTTTTCCAGTCAAGATTACTGTAGTGGATTGCCATTTCCTTCTCCAGTGGATTATGTTTTATCAGCACACTTCACTATGACCCGTCTGTCTTGGGTGGCCCTTCATGGCATATCTTGTAGCTTCACTGAGTTATATGCAAGTTCCTTTGCCACAACAAGGCTGTGATCCATGCGTGGACTGCAAGGAGATCACACCAGTCAATCTCAAAGGAGAACAACTCAATATTCATTGGCAGGACTATTGCTGAAGCTGAAGTTCCAACACTTTTTGGTCACCTGATGGGAAGAGCTGACTCATTGGAAAAACCCCTGATGAAGGAGATGATTGAAGACAAAAGAAGGAGGGAGCGGCAGATGATGAGATGGCTTGATAGTATCGCTGGCTCAATGGACATGAATTTGAGCACACTCCAGCATATAGTGGAGGACAGAGGATCCTGGCGTGCTGCAGTCCATGGGGGTCACAAAGAGTCAGACACGACTTAGTGACTGAGCAACAACAAAGACTTTTCAGACAAACACCAAAAGTATATAATTTAAAAACCATTGTTAAGCCAGATTTATTAACTTTCAAAATATCTCCTCTGTGAAAAATACTGTAAGATACTGGAACCAAAGATGGGAGAAAATATTTCAAAATATATGTGATAAGGAATATTACCTATACAAAGAATGTGTGAAACTCAACAACAGGAAAATAACTTATAAATAATGAGATAAATGTGAGAAACATCTTAACAGACACTGCTCAGTAGCATCTGATTTTTTGCAACCCCATGGACTGCAGTCCACCAGGCTCCTCTGTCCAAGGACTTTTTCAGGTAAGAATACTGGAGTGGGTTGCCATTTCCTCCTCCTGGGCAGTCTTCTCTGCTCAGGGACTGAACTCACATCTCCTGCAGCTCCTGCATTGCAGGTGGATTCTTTATCACTGAGCCATTTGGGAAGCCCAACATAAGACATGCATATTTCAAAAAGCATTTGAAAAGATCACCATTATTTATCATTCAGCTCAGTTCAGTCACTCAGTCGTGTCTGACTGTTTGTGACCCCATGAATCACAGCACACCAGGCTTCCCTGTCCATCACCAACTCCTGGAGTTTACTCAAACTCACATCCATCGAGTCAGTGATGCCATCCAGCCATCTCATCCTCTGTTGTCCCCTTCTCCTCCTGCCCCCAATCCCTCCCAGCATCAGGGTCTTTTCCAATGAGTCAACTCTTTGCATGAAGCGGCCAAAGTATTGTAGTTCATCTTCAGCATCAGTCCTTCCAATGAACACCCACGACTGATCTCCTTTAGGATGGACTGGTTGGTTCTCCTTGCAGTCCAAGGGACTCTCAACAGTCTTCTCCAACACCACAGTTCAAAAGCATCAATTCTTCGGCCATCAGCCTTCTTCACAGTCCAACTCTCACATCCATACATGACCACTGGAAAAACCATAGCCTTGACTAGATGGACCTTTATTTATCATTAGGGAATTTCAATTTAAAATAACTATGAGATACTATTACACACACATTAGAATGCCTAATATCCAAAAAACCTGATGAGACTAATTACTATCAAGAGAGTAGAGTTATAGAAAGTTTTGTTTATTACTCATGGGAATGTAAAATGGTACAGCTATTTTGAAAGACAGTTTAGCAGTTTCCTACAAAGCCACATATAGTTTTACTGCGTGATCCAGCAATTGTGCTCCTTAGTATTTACCCAACTGATCTGAAAACTTATACCCATATAAAATCATACACATAAATGTCCAGAGCAGCTCTATTAATACTACTACTAATAAAAACTAAACACAACCAGTCATTCACTAGGTGAATGGATAAACAAATTTCAGTATGCTGGTACAGTGGAATATTACTTAATAATAAAAAGCAATGGGCTAGCAAGCCATGAAAAGAAGTGGATGAATCTTAAATTTCCAAGTGAAAGAAACCTGTTTGAAAACGCCATATGCTGTGTGATCCCAGTGATATGACATCTTGCAAACAGTAAATCTATAGTGACTGCACAAAGATCAATTCTTTCAAGGGCTCATAGGAAGGAAGAGAGTTGAATCACAGGTGATTTTTTAAGGTTGAAAAACAATTCTATATGCTGCTTAATGTTGAAACATTACTCTATGCATTTGTAAAAATGTATTGAATTTTACAAAACAAGAGTGAATCTTGCTTGTGAATCACAAGATGGAGTGCAGAATGTGACAAAACATTATAAATGTATCACAAATATATGAAATAAACTCACTAAAGGGGACAGGGAGATAGCAGTGTACTGACCTAAGTTGCTAGAAATGAAGGGAATATGTAAAGCCTAAGGCAAAAGAAACAGTACATACGTCTTGTACTAGTTTGCAAAATTATTTCTCACTGGGATAAGGGTAATCAATTTTGCTAATAGTATACTTGTGGTATCAAATCATATAAAGCAAGTGTTCAGTAATAGAAATGAACACCTAAATAAGTGGATAGAGAATGGTGGAACCTGGATGCTTTATTGGAGATAAGTATAAGGAGGCTTGGAGAAGGAAATGGCAACCCACTCCTGTATTCTTGCCTGGAAAATCCCGTGGATGGAGGAACCTGGTAGGCTAGAGTCCATGGGGTCGCAAAGAGTTAGACATGACTGAGTGACATTTACTTTACTTTATAAGGAGGCTAGAAGGATAATATGATAATGAATTAGAATAAGAGATAGCATGGCCTCACATATAGTTTAATATTGATACATACAGAAATACATATATATTTAATAATTACACATAAAATATTTATAGATATTCACATTGGCTAGTAAATACTTTTTTTTTTTTTTTGCCCTGAGAGAGCCTAGAAACAATATGTAAGTAGGAATGAACATACTTATTGTCTACCCTTTGGTTCTTATGCTCCAATAAAAGGAATGAGAGCTCATTGAAGAAATCACTGATACTAGAATGAGGGCAGCGATTTACAAGATGAACCCAGAGCATCTTAGAATGCCAAGAAGGGACATGTTTAAAAAAAAAAATCCCACAATGATGGGATGTTGGTTCAGAACTTTAGGAGTTCCCTGGGTAAAATCTGAAACAGTCCTTAGTTCCCAGAGGGTATGAAAAGACCATAAATAAAAAAGAGGTAGATCACTACAGATTGGTACATATCAATAAACACCCAAAAACCTTACATTCATAAGACTTGTCTTGGGTAGCCACAAGACAAGAAGATCTCCTCATCTGCCCACCAGAATTTTAAAAGTTTATATAGTCAGCCCTCTGCATCTATAACTGTACTGTGCCTTTTACATAGGAACTTAAGCATTCCTCAGAATTTGGTAGCCCCGAGGGTCCTGAAGGCAATTTCTTGGAGATAGCAATATATGACCCGTGGGGTATTAAAGGGGTTTAGTCATGTGTCCAGTCCAAATGGTCTCAACCCACAAAACTTTCTTTTTTAGTCCTAGAGAGGTCCAAAATCTGGGTGTTGGCAAAGTCCATTACTTCTGGAGGCTCCAAGGACTCCATTCCAGGACTTCCTCCTTTCCCTAGTGGCTTCTGATAATTCTTGGCATCTCTTTGCTCAGAGTAGCACAGATCCAGCTTCTGCCTAGTCTGCATGTGGGTTTTCATGTGACTTCTCCCCTCAGTCTGTGTCTGTTCTCCTTTTCTGTTTCTTACAAGGACACGGTTGGACACTGGATCTATGTCAATGGATAGAGGGCCCAACCTTGGTGGCTCAATGGTGAAGAATTCACCTTCCAGTGCAGGAGACATGAGTTTAATCCTTGGTTCAGGAAGATACCCTGAAGAAGGAAATGGCAACCCACCCCAGTATTCTTGACTGGGAAATATCATGGACAGAGGAGCCTGTAGGACTATAGTCCATGATATTGCAAAGCAGTCAGACACGACATAGGAACTAAACAACAGTATAATGCCATTTTCTTTTAGGTAGACAGGTTTATGTATATTAAAACAAGTGTCTTTTTTTAATTAAAACATTTTTATGAAGAAATTAATCAAGAGATAAATGAATAAATATTCCATGAGGTTTAGATGTCAATGAACTGGAAGAACTGAAATGTTCCTACACACAACATAAATGTATGAAACTTCAAAATTTAATTCTCTACTTATTTGGAGTTATTATTATTTGTTCTTGTTAAAGCTAACCCTGAATATTCATTGGAAGGACTGATACTGATGCTGAAGTTGAAGCTCCAATACTTTAGCCACCTGATGCAAAGAGCTGACTGATTGGAAAAGATCCTAATGCTGGGAAAGATTGAAGGCAGGAGGAGAAGGGGGTGTCAGAGTATGAGATGGTTGGATGGCATCACTGACTTAATGGACATGAGTTTGAGCAAACTCTTGGAGATAGTGAAGGACAGGGAAGCCCAGTGTGCTGCAGCCCATGGGGCCACAAACAGTCACACATGACTTAGCAACAGAACAACAACAAAAAGTTAACTCTTGGGCTTCCTAGGTGGTGCTAGTGGTAAAACCCTGCCTGCCAATGAAAAAGACATAAGACACATGGGTTTGATCTCTAGGTCAGGAAGATCTCCTGGAGGAGGGCATGGCAACTCACTCTATTATTCTTGCCTGGAAAATCCCATAGACAGAGGAACCTGGTGGGCTATGGTCCATAGGGTGGCAAAAGGTCGGACACAACTGATGTGACATAGCACACACGCACCCAAAGTTAACTCTTAACTGATTTTTAAAACATTAAACTGACAATGTTAAAGTGAAAGAGTATTTAGCTCTTTTCATAGTGAAGGGCTAAACTGGATAACCAGTTTAGCTAGATGAATAAAATGAATGTATCCAATCCATTAAAATGGAATCCTGTAAATTGATAAGCATGTCATTTCTATGTTAAAATATAAAAACCTGCGTCAAAAATTCCTTCCAGCTTTAGAACAGCATCACTCTCTTACTTTATACTAAAACAATCCTATAAATAAAATATTTCATTAAATTTTTATTTCTTTTAACTATTTAATAGAGCAAATG
Source organism: Budorcas taxicolor (assembly GCF_023091745.1). Classification (NCBI taxonomy): domain Eukaryota; kingdom Metazoa; phylum Chordata; class Mammalia; order Artiodactyla; family Bovidae; genus Budorcas; species Budorcas taxicolor. The sequence goes on along the minus strand of NC_068931.1, from coordinate 17,927,003 downwards.
TACAAGATTTTACTAGACTATACCACTATCTATGAAAATTAATCATTTTTATATTAAATTTGAAGATTGTCATTTATTTACTGGCCTGAGGCAAGACATGTTTTACTTTTCTTATCCAAGTATTAAAGAACTCCCATAAAGTAAATTAATTTCTAACATTAGGTGTTATAGAGAAATGAAGGAGTAAACCTTTCTGAAAGCTGGAACAGGAATGGTTTGTATACACCAGGTTGTATTGAAATACACTCAAATAGAAATCAGGAAACTTGACTTTTTTTTTTTTTTTAATGGCAGGAGTCATGGATGGAGAGGCAGATAAAATTGCAGGAGATCTTGGATGTTCCTCTACTTTTATTGTGCTTTCTTTTGTCAATAATTATTATATTACTGGTGAGTGTATGTGTATGTGTGTGTGTGTGTGCATTTGTGTGAATGTGTGTTTCCCTGTTACAACTTTGTTTTTAGGCTTTAATGTGTCATTCTTCCTGGAGACTATGACTGGGGACTCATAAAGGATATCAGATTGTATTTGGTGACATTGAACCTTAGATTCCTACTAGTTGTGGCAATTTCTTAGACTTTCCTTGTTTTTTCATGAGCTTGTTGAGTTCTGGCAAGATAGTTCGTAGAAAGCCCTCAATTTTGATTTGTTTCATTATCTGATGATTTTCTCATAATTGTTTGAGATGGAAAACTGCAGAGGTAAAATGGCATTCTACTTATATAAAAAACACATTCTATCAACATGACTTATCATTGTTGCTACTGACTTTGATTGCTTGGCTGAAAAAGTGTTTGCTAGGCTTCTCTAATGCAAAATTACTTTTTTTCACTCATTTTCTATACTGTTCTGTTTGGAAGGAAGTCACTGTGGTCACTATGTGCAGCTCGTAATGAGTGATGAGTTATGTTTCGCCTTTTTGTGGGGAGTGTAAATGATTTGAATTCTACATGGAATATTCTTCTTCCTCTTCAACTGTTTATTGTTTATTTGTATCAGTGTGAACTCATGGGTGTTTATTCTATAATTTGGGTTAAAGCCCAGTATTACTTTATTTTGTTGTGCAAAATAAAGCTATTTGCTGTTGAGAACTTTCAGTCCTTTCTTATAACCCACTGACATACATACATACATATGTACATCTTGGAGGAGGTGATGCAGAGGATGTGGCCACTGACTGGACCCAGACAGTTAGGAGCTCCTCACCATTCCCCATCCTTGGAATGTAACTTCTGTGCTTCACTCCCACAGCTGGAATCATTTCAAGAACCCAGCCTCTAGAGGGAAAGCTCTCAATATCATCTTATGAAGCAACCATCACCCTGATACCAAACCCAGGCAAAGGCACTACCAAAAAGTAAAATTACAGGCCAGTACCTTTGATGAATGTAGGTTCAAAACTTCTTAAGAAAATATTAGCAAACTGAATCTAACAGCACATAAAAAAATCATACTGGAAATCAAGTTAGATTCATCCCAGTGTCACAATGAGGGTTCAACATACAGAAATCAAACACTGTGATATACCATATTAATAAAAGAAAAGACAAAAATAACATGATCTTTTAAATATATAAAGAAAAAGCATTTGATAAAATCCAACATTAATTCATGATAAAAACTCTTACCAAAGTGAGTATAGAGGGAATGTATTTCAACATAATAAAAGCCCTTTATGAAAAACCCACTGCCAACATAATACTCAGCAGTGGAAACTGAAACCCTTCCTGCTAAACTCTGGAATGAGACAAGGATGCCCACTCTCACTACTTCCATTCAACATAGTATTAGAAATTCTACTCACAGTAATAAGACAAGAAAAAGGATATAAAAGATATCCAAATTTGAAGGGAAGAGGTAAAATAATCATCACATGCATATGACATGATACTCTACACAGAAAGCCCTAAAGGCCCACAAAAACTGCTAACTTACTTACTTAAGTTTACAGAATACAAGTTTAAGATACAAAAATTTGTTGCATTTCACTGACATGAAATATCAGAAAGAGAAAAAAATCACTTTTCAAATTGCATCAAAATACTTAGGAATAAACCTATCTAAGGAGGTGAAAAAGTAATATACTGAGAACTATAAAACATTGCTAAAGGAAATTGAATATAATTCAAAGAAATGAAAATATATATCCTGCTCTTGGATTGAATTGGAAGAATTATTGATAAAATGGCTATGTTTAATTAAACATGCTATAGATTTAATATGTTCCCTATAAAATTACTCATGACATTTTTCATAGAAGTAGAAAAAATTAATCCTAAAATTTATATTAAACCATAAAAGACCTAGAATTGCTAAAGCAGTCCTTCAGAATAAGAACAAAGCTGGAGGCAAAACCCTCCCAAATACTAGGCAACATTGCAAAGCTACAGTAACCAAAACAACAATGGCACAAAAACATGTATATATGGAACAATGAAACAGTATATAGGGCCAAGAAATAAATCTACATACCTACAGTCAATTAATCTTTGATAAAGTAGGCAAGAATACACAATGGAGGAAAGACAATTTCTTCAGCAAGTGGTGCTGGGAAAGCTGTATAGCTGCTGGTAAAGCAATGAAGCTAGAAAATTCCTTCACACCATACACAAAAATAAACTCAAAATGGCTTAAAGATTTGAGTGTAATACGTGATACCAAATAACTCCTTGAAAAGAACATAGGCAAAACATTCTCTGACATAAATCATAGCAATGTTATCTTATATCAGTCTCCCAAGACAATAGAAATGAAAGCAAAAATAAACAAATAAGAAGGAAACTATTAACAAAACAAAAACCCACAGGGTGAGAGAAAATATTTGCAAACAATGTGAGTAAAATAGGATTATTTTCTAAAATATACAAACAGCTTATAGAAGTCAAATCCAAACAAACAATAACAGCAACAACAACAACAAAAAACAATCAAAAATGGGCAGAAGGCCTAAACAGACCTTCTCCAAAGAATGCAAACTGATGACCAGTAGACACATAAAAACATGTTCAACATCAGTAATTATCAGAGATGCAAATCAAAACCACAATGAGGCATCACTTCACAGTGGTCAGAATGGTCATCAATAAAAGCTCTACAAATAATAAAGTTTGGAGAATATGTGGAGAAAAGAGAACTTTTATACAATGTTATTGAGCATGGAAATTGGTGCAGCCACTATGAGAACAGTATGGAGGTTCCTTAAAACACTAAAAATAGAGTTACCATATGATATAACAATCCTACTACTAGGGGTATATCTGGAAATAATTTCCCCTAAAGTCAGGAACAAGGCAAGGGTGTCCACTTTCACCGCTACTATTCAACATAGTTCTGGAAGTTTTGGCCACAGCAATCAGAGCAGAAAAAGAAATAAAAGGAATCCAAATTGGAAAAGAAGAAGTAAAACTCTCACTGTTTGCAGATGACATGATCCTCTACATAGAAAACCCTAAAGACTCCACCAGAAAATTACTAGAGCTCATCAATGAATATAGTAAAGTTGCAGGATATAAAATCAACACACAGAAATCCCTTGCATTCCTATACACCAATAATGAGAAAGTAGAAAAAGCAATTAAGGAAACAATTCCATTCACCATTGCAACGAAAAGAATAAAATACTTAGGAATATATCTACCCAAAGAAACTAAAGACCTATATACAGAAAACTATAAAACACTGATGAAAGAAATCAAAGAGGACACTAATAGATGGAGAAATATACCATGTTCATGGATCGGAAGAATCAATATAGTGAAAATGAGTATACTACCCAAAGCAATTTACAAATTCAATGCAATCCCTATCAAGCTACCAGCCATATTTTTCACAGAACTAGAACAAATAATTTCAAGATTTGTATGGAAATACAAAAAACCTCGAATTGCCAAAGCAATCTTGAGAAAGAAGAATGGAACTGGAGGAATCAACTTGCCTGACTTCAGGCTCTACTACAAAGCCACAGTCATCAAAACAGTATGGTACTGGCACAAAGACAGACATATAGATCAATGGAACAAAATAGAAAGCCCAGAGATAAATCCACACACATATGGACACCTTATCTTTGACAAAGGAGGCAAGAATATACAATGGAGTAAAGACAATCTCTTTAACAAGTGGTGCTGGGAAAACTGGTCAACCACTTGTAAAAGAATGAAACTAGATCACTTTCTAACACCACACACAAAAATAAACTCAAAATGGATTAAAGATCTAAATGTAAGACCAGAAACTATAAAACTCCTAGAGGAGAACATAGGCAAAACACTCTCAGACATAAATCACAGCAGGATCCTCTATGATCCACCCCCCAGAATTCTGGAAATAAAAGCAAAAATAAACAAATGGGATCTAATTAAAATTAAAAGCTTCTGCACAACAAAGGAAAATATCAGCAAGGTGAAAAGACAGCCTTCTGAATGGGAGAAAATAATAGCAAATGAAGCAACTGACAAACAACTAATCTCAAAAATATACAAGCAACTTATGCAGCTCAATTCCAGAAAAATAAATGACCCAATCAAAAAATGGGCCAAAGAACTAAATAGACACATCTCCAAAGAAGACATACGGATGGCTAACAAACACATGAAAAGATGCTCAACATCACTCATTATCAGAGAAATGCAAATCAAAACCACAATGAGGTACCACTTCACACCAGTCAGAATGGCTGCGATCCAAAAATCTGCAAGCAATAAATGCTGGAGAGGGTGTGGAGAAAAGGGAACCCTCCTACACTGTTGGTGGGAATGCAAACTAGTACAGCCACTATGGAGAACAGTGTGGAGATTCCTTAAAAAATTGCAAATAGAACTCCCTTATGACCCAGCAATCCCACTGCTGGGCATACACACCGAGGAAACCAGAATTGAAAGAGACACATGTACCCCAATGTTCATCGCAGCACTGTTTATAATAGCCAGGACATGGAAACAACCTAGATGTCCATCAGCAGATGAATGGATAAGAAAGCTGTGGTACATATACACAATGGAGTATTACTCAGCCATTAAAAAGAATTCATTTGAATCAGTTCTGATGAGATGGACGAAACTGGAGCCGATTATACAGAGTGAAGTAAGCCAGAAAGAAAAACACCAATACAGTATACTAACACATATATACGGAATTTAGAAAGATGGCAATGACGACCCTGTATGCAAGACAGGAAAAAGACGCAGCTGTCTATAACGGACTTTTGGACTCAGAGGGAGAGGGAGAGGGTGGGATGATATGGGAGAATGGCATTCTATCATGTATACTATCATGTAAGAATTGAATCGCTAGTCTATGTCTGACGCAGGATACAGCATGCTTGGGGCTGGTGCATGGGGATGACCCACAGAGATGTTATGGGGAGGGAGGTGGGAGGGGGGTTCATGTTTGGGAACACATGTAAGAATTAAAGATTTTAAAATTAAAAAAAATAAAAAATAAAAATAAAAATTAAAAAAAAAAAAAAAAAAAAGAAAAATTCCCCACACAAAAAAAAAAAAAAAAAAAAGATACATGCACTTCAATGTTAATAGCAGCACTATTCACGAAAACCAAGACTAAGTATCCATTGACAGATAATATATATGCATGCAGATGATATGTATGCATATATATACAGACACGTGTGTGCAAGAGTGCTAAGTCACTTCAGGTTTGTCAGTCTCTTTGTGACTCTATGGACTGTAGCCCATCAGGCTCCTCTGTCCATGTGATTCTCCAGGCAAGAACACTGGAGTGGGTTGGGCTGCCCTTCCCTCCTTCAAGGTATCTTCCTGACCCAGGGATGGAACCTGTGTCTCTTATGTCTTCTGCATAAGTGAGTTATTTATCAGTAATGCCACTTGGGAACCCCCCCTCCACCCCGCTCAGTGGAATACTACTCAACCATAAAAAGAATGAAATTATGCCATTTGCAGCAACCATCTCTAGGATGGTCCTAGAGATTATCATATTAAGTTAGATAGAGGCTTCCCAGGTGGAGCAGCAATAAAGAATTTGCCTGCCAATGCAGGAGACACAATAGGCACAGCTTCCATTACTGGATTGGGAAGATTCCCTGGAGTAGGAAATGGTAGCTTGCTCCAGTATTCTTGCCTGAAAAATTCCATGAACAGAGGAGCCTGGTGGGCTATAATCCATGGGGTTACAAAGGGTCGGTCACGACTGAGCAACTAAGCATAAAAGTCAAATAGAGTAAGAAAAATGTCATTTGATATTACTTGTATGCAGAATCTTAAAAAATGATGCAAATGAACTCATTTGCAAAGCAGAAACAGACTCATAGGCAAGAGACAAATTTATGGTTACCAAAGAGGAAAGGGAAGTGGGGGAGGGATAAATTTGAAGGTTTGGTTTAGTAGACACAAACTATTACATATATAAATATAAACTACAAGTTTCTATTGTATAGCAGACAGAACTATATTTAATAATCTTAAACTATAGTGGAAAACAATATGAAAAAGAATCTATCTATCTATATATATAACTGACTATATATATGTATATCTATCTATCTATCTGAATCTCTTTGTTGTACATCAGAAACTAACACATTGTAAATTAGCTATACTTCAATAATAAGAAAAGAGAGCGCACACACAAGGACTTGGGTGCAAGGCCTCTTTTGGGTACTGGGTTCTTCTGGTGGCACTATCAAAATAACATTATGTGAGATGTATTATGTATATTTCTAGGCAGAAAGAAGTGATAAAGATTTTATTGTTGATTTTATTCACTTGTTTATTTACTTACTGTATTCTTGTTTTATTCACTTTGAGGACAGAAAAAGAATTATGGAAGCACAATGGCAGCCCTTTTAATTCACTGAGTGCACTTTGTCCATTAGAAAAAATACTGTCTTGTTTATAGTATGCATAATCAGATTCATTTTTCCCACCACAGAAAAGCAAATTTCTCAATATCCAGCATGTGTCTTGCCTTTTACTTAGTGAGTGAATTAGGTGGGTGTGGCACAGCTACATATATATATATATATATATATATGTATATCTTCTACAAGACCATATATATATTCCAAGACATATGTATATATATATATGTCTTATATGATATGACTCCTATATCTCTTGGAATTTCCTAAATGATAGAAAACATAGAAGCATTATTTTCTTTTTCTTTTTCCTATGAAGCAACTCTATAAAAATTGCCACACTTCTAGTTAAAATTCTAGTTAAAAACCTAGATACTTTCAGGATGGAGGCTGTTTGTCAAAAAGACCAAATTTTAACTAGAAGTATGGCAATTTAAGCCCCACTTTCTCAACCTCTGAGAGAGGAGAGGCAAACCCAGAGAAGGCAGAGAAGCCCCACCCATACCTTCCCCCACACTTTATCCTACACACTTGTTCCTTTTGGTTGTTCCTGAGTTGTAGCATTTATAGTAAACTAGCAAGAGTAACTAAAGTGCTTTCCTGAGTTCTGAGAGCCTATCCTGGCAGATGATCAAACTCCAGGAAGGAATCTTAGGAACTCCTTATTCACAGCATGTCAGTGAAAATATGAGTAGCCTGGAACTTACAATTGGCATCTGAAATGTGATAATCCAGTGGGACTGAACTCTTTAGCTTATGGGATCTTATTCAACCTTCAGGTAAACAGTGTCAGAATTTAACTGAGTTTTTAGACTCCCAGTTGGTGTCACAGAATTGAAGAAGTGGTGTTGCGTAAGGCACCATAAAATTTGTGTCTGAAGGAGGAAACAACCTGTCTGTTCTCCTAAGAACTCAAAACAATTGATTAACCAATAAATAAAATTTGCTTGCTAGCTTCTAGATTAAAATATTTATAGATTTTATGGAGGATATGTTAGTTTAGATAGAGCCCCTTAATGAACATCTAGACAATTTGCATTTTTGAAAGTATTTTTAACAAAAGAGATCATTTATATGCTGTGCTGTACTAAGTTGCTCAGTCACGTTCTACTCTTTGTGACCTATAGATTGTAGCCTGCCAGGATTCTCTCCATGGGGATTCTCCAGCAAGAGTATTGGAGTGGGTTGCCATGCTCTCCTCCAGGGGATCTTCCCAACCCACGGATTGAGCCCAGGTCTCCTGCATTCCAGGAAGATTCTTTATCATTTGAGCCATCAGGGAAGCCCAAGAATATTGCAGTAGGTAGCCTATCCCTTCTCCAGGGGAACTTTGTGATCCAGGAATAGAACCAGGATTTCTTGCATTGTAAGTGGATTCCTTACGAGCTGAGCTACCAGGGAAGAATTTATATCAATTGCCACATTAACGCAGAGATGATAAATGTCATAGAAATTCCAGGCATATACAGGTCAAAATCACAAACAGATGACAGACAATTAGGAAAATTCTTCCTGTGTTACAAGACTAGTGTATGTCTTTGACTCTCCTCTGGGCAGTGAAGAGCACAGTCTGGAGTAAATCTCACCATTTCTCTGACCAGTGGCATCATTGTGGGTCCCTCTGATGTTTTCTCAGTTTCCTTCTTTACACAGGTAAGAGAACTTTTATTGTTTCACCCAGGTTCCTTCCAAATCCTTCCACATACTCATCACTCTCTCTCTCTCTCTCTTTCTCTCTCTCTCTCTCTCTCTCTCTCACACACACACACACACACACACCTTGAAAGACATTCAAACACACAGAAACACACACACACACACACACACATTGAAAGACATTCAATGTCTCACTGAATTTTACAGAAAAATTCCGAATCATATGGAATAAAGAGGAGAACAATGGTGAGTACAGTCAGCTATTCTGCTCCTAATTTAACTGCTGTGTTGCCTTTGGACTATGGTGGGAAGCAATGTGTGGATGGAGTTACTTCTTAGAACTGTAACTGTATGATAAGCTCTTAAGGAATCTGGTATATGTCTCCTCTTTAGCATTCTGGTTATAAATGGAGCCTATGTCTTTAAACTCCATGTAAAATGTCACCAACCTAATACTTTCATCACAACTGGCTAGAGCAAGAAATGGCATTAAGGCACTGAAGTGTGTGATATTATGATCTATAAGAAACATATATTTGGTTTTCATCCATGTTGTTTGAACAGAGCTCCTAAGACCCTTGGAATTTCCTCAGATGAGAAACTCCTTCTTGACTCTAATGAAGTGACTTTCAGAAAGCACCCAGTGATGGTGATTGGTTGCCAATGAACCCACTATATGATTGAAACATTGAAACCATGTGATTGAAGGGTTGAAACTTTCCGTAATATCCCTAACCTCTAGGAAAGAGGACAGGGCTGGAGATTGAATTCAAACACCAATGATCAGTGATCTAATCAGTCATACCTATGTAATGAAGCTTTCATAAAACCTCAAAAGACATGCTCTGGAGAATTTCCAAGATGGTGAGCTTGATGAGGTGCTGGTAGCGTGATGCACCCAGAGAGTATGGAAGTTCTGTGTCTCTTGCTCACACCTTTTCCCTAGAAATCTCTTCCATTTGGCCATCCCTGATTTATAGTCTTTTATAATAAACTGGTAATCTAATAAGTAAATTATTTATCTGAGTTGTGTAAACTGCTCAAGCAACTAAATCAAACCTAAGAAGGGGGCCATGGGAACCTCCAATGTATAGCTAGTTGGTCAGAAGCACAGAAAGAAACCTGGACCTGCAACTGGCATCGGAAATGAGGGCAGTCTTGATTGCTGAGCCATTAACCTATGAGATCTGCTGCTATTTCCAGGAAGAAAGTGTCAGATTTGGGTTAATTGCTTGATGGTGTGGAAAAACACACATCAGAATTGGTATCAGAATTGGAATGGTTTTGCTTGCAATAGCAGCTAGTGTTACTAAATAGTAAATAAACTGACAATAAAAGCTAGGTACTGTCAGCATTAAAAAAAAACAAACACAAAAGTAAAATTTGAAGCATTAGTTTAGTGCTAGACACTAGGCAACAAGGAAACACATTAATTAAGAAAGATTAAGATTAAGAAAATACATTAATCTGGTCTCAAATATTTGGCAAAATTGCCATGTGCAATAACTTAGAAGGAAGATTTTGCCCACTGAGCTATGGCTCACAGTAAAATGGTTGGAAAGGTCCAGTGGCATCGTGAGTTGGCTTCAAATCATGGCCTTTAGCAAAGTTTTACAAGAAAGAGGTCAGTTCAGGAGAGAATCAGCTGGTTTTCAAACAGAAGTTGAAGTAGAAAATCCAAAAAAAAAAAAAAAAAAAAGGACTTTAGAGTGTTGGAAAAATAAAGTGCATCTGGACTCTAATAGGAAGAGCTATGGGTATAATTTCTGGCATATGAGAAGGTCTAGAAATAAACACACCGAGACCCTACAGTAGGGAGGGGATGAATTAAAAAAAAAAAAAATCTGTCCTTTCCTGTTCATAGGTCTCTGAATTGACACGTTTCACAGTAAGAACTACCTCTGGACCTAACAGAGGTCACAAGGTCATTAACTTCAAGCACAATAACATGATTAAATGAAATTTTGGGGAGTCTTAGGACAAGGGGATATGTGCGTTTCTAATGTAGGAAAGATATGAAAATTTATGACCAGAGGACACAAATTTCACACTGATTTTAAACATGACTACACTAATTTTCTTCCTTGACCTAAGTCCTTTTGCAGCTAAACTTGGCAGATTGTCTCATTAAGAAGTGGAGTTTAATTTCTTACATCTTGAATCTAGACTGACCTTGGGTTTTGGGGTTTTTTTTTTGACCAACAGAATGCAGGGGAGGTAAAAGCAAGCCATTTTGAAGCCTGAGCCTCTAAAGGCTGTGTGTACTTCTGCTTTTCTTCTGGTAATCCTGCTGCCCAGATGGACAAGCCCAAGGTAGATTTCTGGATGATAAAAGACAGGGGACCAAGTCACTTCACTGCTACAATCGATGGCCAACTCAGATTAGCAAGTGAGGCCATCTAGACTAGTTAGACTCCACTAATCCACCAGCTAATCACATATACAAGAGTTTACTTCAGTTCAGTGAAGCTTAACCAGGCCCAGCCAACTCTCTATAGCATTTTGAGAAATAATAAATAATTGTTTTTTAAAACTAATAAATTTTAATGTGTTATTTTTACATAGCAATAGCTAATACAACTACTAAAATGATGAACTATTGATGGAAATTTTGAATATAACTGGTACCAAGCTTGAGAAAGAAAGACAAAGATGGAGAATAAAGCAATGACATGAAGAGAAGGTGCTATTAGTGTACTTAATTTGAGGGCTTTGAGAAGATAAGAAATGGTAAAAGAGCATCCATCCCATAGTAAAATGAGGACAGGAAAAGGAAGAAAGCATATATGAGCAAGGGAAATAGGAGAATACCAAAAATCCTCTGTGGTACTTCTTTTTTTGCTTGCTAGGATCGAGTTTAACTCATTGTGGATGATTATACAGAATACAAGTGAAGAATCAGAGCTAAAATCAGTATGAATGGATTCTTAAGAAAATAACAGAAAACCACTGAAAATTATCTACATTCTCTAAAACTTTAAGCAGTTGAAGTATATAAACAATATAAGTCATGGTCTCTATTCACAAAGGATCTGAGTTTAATGAGAAAGCAAGAGCCACATATATTAGGTATTAACAAGAAAGCAATATTGTATTAATAAGATGCAAAGCATTGCTCCATCTGAGTTATGCAAGAGAAGAGACACTACAGTTGACTCGTCCAGTTACCACTAATATATAGATGCTCTATGCAGTATCTGTGTTGATAATAACCTGGATTATACAGGAACATATCAAATGAGTAACATGCTATGCCTGAAATGGAGGACATGCTTCAAAAAAAAAAAAAAAGATATTAATTATTCTAAGCTGTGCTTGTTAAAGGAAAGACCCTTAAGTATATTCCAATATAATAGTAACCAAGTTGGTAACTTTTCTCTGTGTAAGGATTAAAAATTGATGCAATGAAGCACAACACTGAAAAATTATAGAACAACAGAGATGAAGAAAATCAATTGAACTGGGGTTGGGGGTATTACACATACAAGAAATGAGATTGGAGTAAAATTAGACTTTTCAAAAGTAACACTGAATCAAGAAGAGTTGTGGGAAGCCTTCACAGACCATATGAAAATTATTTTAATGTATTTTTAATTCTAACAGGTTGGAGTCATCTTGAAATGTGTAAACAAATGTACATCTACTGCACACTTTAAAGAAATTTTTGATGATGAACATCAACAAAATGAGGGTAAGACTAAGAAAGATGGTGTGAGTAGGAATTATACAATGATTGAACAGCAAGTAAATGTTCCAGAATAACAATTATTTCAGAGACCTAAAGAAAAAAAAAAAAATCCTGAATGTAGCACATATGGCAAAAATAGTACCCAGAATAGAAAGTTGAAAGACAAGTTAGTATATGATAGATGAATAGGTAGATGCATACTGAAAAGGAAGAAGGGAATGAATTGGTGGATTATATTACACATTAGCCTTCTAAAGAAAATTGTTTATGGATGTATGACAATTTTAGGGAAATTATGAATAGATAAGTAGAAAATTATAAAATGAAAAACTTAATATAATTTCAATAACAACAAAAGTTATTGGAAGAGAAGTTATCATAATAAAATATTTGTTGAATCATCAAATAATGGTTATACAAATATAATTAAATCCTACCTATTGCCTTAACTACTTTTTAAAATTTAGTTTATTTTTAAAAAATACATTTGGTGTAGTAACAAATATCCATATTGCAGCTTGGTATTGAAGAACAGAAGTATAGTGGTAGGATTGGAAGACTGGAACAACCGAAAAAAGGCACTCACTGATAAAATAATCATGATATAATAAGGTCTCTGTGTTCACTAAACATCTCTGATTCTGTGAATCTCTGGATCTCATGATTTGACTTTTATGACAACCAGGTGAAGACAAAAAGTGAGTATGCAGAAGGTCCTTTGGATTCTCTAAAATTGAATGCATTAAAGACACTTATTCTTGCTCTCTTGATTTTTTTCATGCTAGGCAAAATCTTTTGTTCTTAATGTTATTACATCTCTATGAACTTCCTTTATACTGTATTACAAAAATGTCTCTAACCTATATATTTATCTTCCATTTATATTTAAATCAAATTCTGTAAATAATGGCCATTCCTTTTTTTCCTACTTTATATAACACAATTATACTTCTGCAGATATTCTTGTACATCAGTGTGGACAAAATGTATCTTAAATATCTATGAGTAAGTTGAACTAGTGCTGGAGCGGTGGCTACATGGGGCTGGAGCAACTTTGAGGAGATATCCCACATCCAAGGGCAAAGGAGATGCCCCAGAAAGATGAAGAAGGCACAAAATCATGTTTAGAATCAAATCCCATACCCACCAGAGATGCTCAGAGGGCTCAAACATACCTTGTGCATACCAGGACGCAAGGACCCCACAGAGACTGAGACAGAACTGTGTTTGAGTGTCTTCTGAGGAGGTACAGGTCAGCAGTGGACTGCTGAAGGGGCAGGGGCTCTCTGTGCAGCAGACTTGGGTATGGCATAAGCCCTCTTGGAGGAAGTCACCATTAACCCACCTCAGAGCCACCAGAACTTACAGAGGACTGGGAAAACAGACTCTGTAAAGGCACAAACAGAAATTCGTGTGCACCAGGACCCAGGAGAAAGGAGCAGTGACCCCAAAGGAGATTGACCTAGACTTGCCCGTGAGTGTCCAGGAGTCTCTGGCAGAGGCATAGGTTGACAGTGGCCTGCTGCAGGGTTGGAGGCACTGAGTATAGCAATGTGTACAACCTTTTGAAGGAGGCCCCCATTATCTTCATTACCTCCACCATAGTTTGGCCTCAGGTCAAAAAACAGGGAGGGAACACAGCCCCACCCACCAACAGAAAATTGGATTAAAGATTTACTGAGCATGGCTGCCCCTCTCATCAGAACAAGACCCAGTTTCCCATTCAGTCAGTCCCTCCCATCAGGAAGCTTCCATAGGCCTCTTATCCTTCTCCATCAGAAGGCAGACAGACTGAAAACCACAATTACAGAAAAACAACCAATCTGATCACATGGACCACAGCCTTGTCTAACTCAATGAAATGATGAGCCATGCCATGTACGGCCACCGAAGATGGACAGGTCATGGTGGAGAGTTCTGGCAAAACATGGTCCACTGGAGAAGGGAATGGCAAACCACTTCAGTATTCTTGCATTGAGAACCCCATGAACAGTCTGAAAAGGCAAAAAGATAGGACACTGAAAGATGAACTCCGCAAGTGGATAGGTGCCCAATATGCTACTGGAGATCAGTGGAGAAATAACTTCAGAAAGAATGAAGGGATGGAGTCAAAGTGAAAACAACATCCAGCTGTGGATGTGACTGGTAATGGAAGTAAAGTCTGATGCTGTAAAGAGCAATATTGCATAGGAACCTGGAAAGTTAGGTCCATGAATCAAGGCAAATTAGAGGTCGTCAAACAAGAGATGGCAAGGGTGAATATCAACAATTTAGGAATCAGTGAATAAAATGGACTGGAACGTGTGAATTTAACTCAGATGACCATTGTATCTACTACTATGGGCAGGAATCCCTTAGAAGAAATGGAGTAGCCCTCATCATCAACAAAAGAGTCTGAAATGCAGTACTTGGATGCAATCTCAAAAAGGACAGAATGATCTCTGTTCGTTTCCAAGGCAAACCATTCAATATCGCGGTAATCCAAGCCTATGCCCCAACCAGTAACACTGAAGAAGCTGTAGTTGAATGGTTCTATAAAGACCTACAAAACCTTCTAAAACTAACACCCAAAAAAGATGTCCTTTTCATTACAAGGGACTGGAATGCAAAAATAGGAAGTCAAGAAATACCTGGTGTAATAGGTAAATTTGGCCTTGGAATACAGAATTAAGCAGGACAAAGGCTAACAGGTTTACCAAGGGAATGCACTGGTCATAGCAAACACCCTCTTCCAACAACATAAGAGAGGACTCTACACATGGACATCACCAGATGGTCAACACCAAAATCAGATTGATTATATTCTTTACAGCCAAAGATGGAGAAGCTCTATACAGTCAGCAAAAACAAGACTGGGAGCTGACTATGGTTCAGATCATGAACTCCTTATTGCCAAATTCAGACTTAAGGTGAAGAAAGTAGGGAAAACCACTAGACCATTCAGATATGATCTAAATCAAATCCCTTATGACTCTACAGTGCAAGTGACAAATAGATTCAAGGGATTAGATCTGATAGGGAGAATGCCTGAAGAACTATGGACAGAGGTTCATGGCATTGTACAGAAGACAAGGAGAAAGACCATCCCCAAGAAAAAGAAAGGCAAAATGGTTGTCTAAAGAGGCCTTACAAACAGCTTTGAAAAGAAGAGAAGAAAAAGGCAAAGGATAAAAGAAAAGATATACCCATTAGAATCCACAGTTCCAAAGAATAGCAAGGGAGATATGAAAACATTTTTCAGTGATCAATGCAAAGAAATAGAGGAAAACAATAGAATGGGAAAGACTAGAGATCTCTTCAAGAAAATTAGAGAAACCAAGGGAACTTTTCATGCAAAATGTGCACAATAAAGAACAGAAAGTTTGTGGACTTAATAGAAGCAGAAGCTATTAAGAAGAGGTGGCAAGAATACACAGAAGAATTATACAAAAAAGATCTTCACGACCCAGATATCCACGATGGTGTGATCACTCACCTAGAGGCAGACATTCTACAGTCCAAAGTCAAGTGGGCCTTAGGAAGCATCACTACAAACAAAGCAAGTGATGGTGATGGAATTCCAGCTGAGCTATTTCAAATCTTAAAAGATGATGCTGTGAAGGTGCTGCATTCAATATGCCAGCAAATTTGAAAAACTCAGCAGTGGTCACTGGACTGGAAAAGGTCAGTTTTCATGTCAATCCCAAAGAAAGGCATTGCCAAAGAATATTCAAACTATTGACAATAGCCCTCATCTAACACACTAGCAAAGTAACGTTCAATATTCTCCAAACCAGGCTTCAACGATACATGAATCATGAGCTTCCAGATGTTCAAACTGAATTTAGAAAAGGCAGAGATCAAATTGCCAACATCTGTAGGATCATTGAGAAAGTAAGAGAGTTCCAGAAACACACACACACACACACACACACACACACACACACACACACACACACATCTATCTCTGCCTTATTGACTATGACAAAGTGTTTGACTGTGTGGATCACAACAAACTGTGGAAAATTCTTCAAGAGGTGGGAATATCAGACCACCTTAGCTGCCTCCTCAGAAATCTGTATGCAGGTCAAGAAGCAACAGTTAGAACTGGACATGGAACTAACGGATTGGTTCCAAATCGGGAAAGGAGTATGTGGAGGCTGTATATTGTCACCCTGTTTACTTAGTTCACTTCAGTTAAGTACCTCATGAGAAATGCCGGGCTGAATGAAGTACAAGCTGAATCAAGATTGCCGGGAGAAATATCAGTAGCCTCAGATATGTCGATGATGCTACCCTTATGGCAGAAAACAAAAAAAAACTAAAGCGCCTCTTGATGAAAGTGAAAAAGGAGAGTGAAAACATTGGCTGAAAATTCAATACTCAAAAAACAAAGATCAAGTCATCTGGTCCCATCACTTCATGGCAAATAATTGGGGTAATAATGGAAATAGTGAGAGACTTTATTTTTGGGGGGGCTCCAAAATCACTGCATGCAAAGATGGGCTTGATAAAGGACAGAAATGGTATGGACCTAACAGAAGCAGAAGATATCAAGAAGAGGTGGCAAGATACACAGAAGAACTGTACAAAAAAGATCTTCATGACCCAGATAATCATGATGGTGTGATCACTAATGTAGAGCCAGACATCTTGGAATATGAAGTCAAGTGGGCCTTAGAAAGCATCACTACGAACAAAGCTAGTGGAGGTGATGGAATTCCAGTTGAGCTGTTTCAAATCCTGAAAGATGATGCTGTGAAAGTGCTGCACTCAATATGCCAGCAAATTTGGAAAACTCAGCAGTGGCCACAGGACTGGAAAAAGTCAGTTATCATTCCAATCCCAAAGAAAGGCAATGCCAAAGAATGCTCAAACTACTGCACAATTGCACTCATCTCACATGCTAGTAAAGTAATGCTCAAAATTCTCCAAGCCAGGCTTCAGCGATAAGTGAAATCCCTGATGATCAAGCTGGTTTTAGAAAAGGCAGAGGAACCAGAGATCAAATTTCCAACATCCACTGGATCATGGAAAAAGCAAGAGACTTCCAGAAAAACAACTATTTCTGCTTTATTGATTATGCCAAAGCCTTTGACTGTGTGGATCACAATAAACTGTGGAAAATTCTGAAAGAGATGGGAATACCAGACCACCTGACCTGCCTCTTGAGAAATCTGTATGCAGGTGAGGAAGCAACAGTTAGAACTGGACATGGAACAACAGACTGGTTCCAAATAGGAAAAGGAGTATGTCAAGGCTGTATATTGTCGCCCTGCTTATTTAACTTATATGCAGAGTACATCATGAGAAATGCTGGACTGGAAGAAACACAAGCTGGAATCAAGATTGCCAGGAGAAATATCAATAACCTCAGATATGCAGATGACACCACTCTTATGGCAGAAAGTGAAGAGGAGCTACAAAGCCTCTTGATGAAAGTGAAAGAGAGCGAAAAAGTTGGCTTAAAGCTCAACATTCAGAAAACGAAGATCATGGCATCGGGTCCCATCACTTCATGGGAAATAGATGGGGAAACAGTGGAAACAGTGTCAGACTTTATTTTTGGGGGCTCCAAAATCACTGCAGATGGTGACTGCAGCCATGAAATGAAAAGATGCTTACTCCTTGGAAGAAAAGTTATGACCATCCTAGATAGTATATTCAAAAGCAGAGACATTGGCGACTAAGGTCCATCTAGTCAAGGCTATGGTTTTTCCTGTGGTCATGTATGGATGTGAGAGTTGGACTGTGAAGAAGGGTGAGCCCCAAAGAATTGATGCTTTTGAACGGTGGTGTTGGAGAAGACTCTTGAGAGTCCCTTGGACTGCAAGGAGATCCTCATGCAAACAGTCGACTCATTGGAAAAGACTCTGATGCTGGGAGGGATTGGGGGCAGGAGGAGAAGGGGACGACCGAGAATGAGATGGATGGATGGCCTCACTGACTCGATGGACATGAGTTTGAGTGAACTCCGGGAGCTGGTGATGGTCAGGGAAGCCTGGCGTGCTGTGATTCATGGGGTCGCAAAGAGTCGGACACGACTGAGCGACTGAACTGAACTGAACTGAAAATCACTGCAGATGGTGACTGCAATCATGAAATTAAAAGACGTTTGCTCTTTGCAAGAAAAACTATGACCAAAACTAGACAGCATATTAAAGAGGAGAGACATTTCTTTGCCAACAAAGACCCATCTAGTCAAAGCTATGGTTTCCCCAGTAACCATGTATAGATGTAACAAAGAACATACTTGTATGTATTTGTTAAGTGAGGTGTTATATAGTATACAGCAAGGAAAATGAATAGACTACAGGTATGCATAATTTCAGATGACTGAAAAAAAAAATAGAACCATATAGATGAAAACACAATATATTCCTTTTACTAGACTCTGTACGCTTGTGCTTTTCTTCCTTGTGATGGAGTTCGATGTTTCTTCTGATAGTTTTTTGAGTATTTTTTTGCATATATGCACAAATATGCACATATCTTTCTTTTTAAAATAGAAGGAATCATATTCCATATGTTATTCTGTGACTTTTTTTTTTTGCTTATAAATATATCTTGAAGATCTTTCCCATTGATATGTCTTTCTTACACTTCTTAATAGTTATTCTATACTCAGAGTAGAGCC
Source organism: Budorcas taxicolor (assembly GCF_023091745.1). Taxonomy (NCBI): domain Eukaryota; kingdom Metazoa; phylum Chordata; class Mammalia; order Artiodactyla; family Bovidae; genus Budorcas; species Budorcas taxicolor. The sequence continues at coordinate 17,908,207 of NC_068931.1, read as the reverse complement.
ATACTATAGTTACTGATTCTTTTTTTGATAAGCATATATATTGTTTCCATTTTATACCCACGACAAATATACTACAATGAGAACACCTGTATATTTGGACAAGTGTATAAGTATTTTTATAGGCCAAATTATTAGAAATAGAATTAGTAGGCAAAAGTTTACAAATATTTAAGACGAGCTAGTTTACTTCAAAAAGCTAATACCAAATAGCTGTTAATAATCTTTATCAATATTCTTTCATAAAATTGTCTAGTCACTAAGTTTTTGATGTTGTGAAACATCATATACCTATTTTCAGTGTAAATATTTGTGCCAGACCAAGCAGAAAAGTCAGAAACATGTGATTTGCTATGATCACCTCTCTGCTTCTATTAGACATCAAAAAAAAAAAAAAAAAGATCAATTGATGAATTGTTTGCTGTGGAGTTAAGATGTGTAATGTTCAATTCTACATGCCAACTCAGCTAGACCATGGTACCCAAATATTCGGTCAAACACTAGTTTGGTTGTTTCCCTAAGGTATTCTTTATATGAGAGCAATATTTAAATCAGTAGTGTTTGAATAAAGCAAATTGTCCTCTGTAATATGGGTGGGTCTTATCCAGTTGAAGGCTTGAAGCAAAAACAGACTGAGGTCCCACAAGAAGGAAAATTTTGCCTCCAGATTCCTTTTATGCTTGAACTGTAATATCAGCTCTTTTCTAGATCTCCAGCCTACCTGCCTACCTTGTAGATTTTGTACTTACTGGCTTCTATGATGAGATGAGCTAATTTCTTAAAAGAAACCTCTCTCTCTCTCTAGCTGTCTTTCTTTGTACACATTCTTTCTCTGTCTCACATACACACCACCACCACACAAGCACATGAATTCTATTTATTCTATTTCTCTGGAGAGCTCTAATACAATATGTAAAGTAAAAAGAGCAAAATGCTAGGCAGGTATTTGAGCAGCTCAGGAATGTGAACTACCAGCTTTAGGTTGAGTGGCCAGAGAAATAAGCCCTAGAAATATGGACTTGGTATTTGAATTGTCATGGTTGTAGGCCTCAGTGTTCATTTTGATCTTGACATTAGGTTGCTATATACCAATCAGATTTTTCTGTATCATGCAGTCATGCATGAGGGTTTTCATCAGGCAAGCTTATTATTATTATTTTCATGAATCAAGACTATTACAGTCTTTGTGACACATAACTTTTTAATTTTGTGACATGAAATATAATTTTCCTAGAATTTTTCCAAAATACTTAATGACTCTAATAATATAAATTGCCTGAAACTTGTTTCTCTCTCTCTTTTGTTTCCTCCTGTTTTTCAACACAGGGCTGGCTACACACAAAATAGGAGCTTAACAAATGTGCATATTAACTATTCCTTGAGGAATTATGGGGAGAATGCTCGAGTTAGGGGACTAACTTGTAAGTCTTCTGATGCCAAAGGTGCTGAGTTTCAATCAGAGTGATGTCGCTGACTCCAGCATGTTGCTAGGACCAGAAGTAAGTAGCCATGACCCGTTAGCAACTACAGATAGTTGCGGACAGCTCAGAAATAATGCAAAGACCAAAACACAACTCATCTTCAGAAAAAGGGAATTTGATGAGTTTCTCCCAGTAGGAACAGGCTCCTTCTTGTGGCAAGTTGAAATATAAGATTAACAAACTTTTCTCTATGGGTTTCCCCTTCATTAAAAGACATGAGACGTGACAACTAGATGAATTCCTGAAGCAAATGAATGATGGTACCTATACATACCTTCATTGAGGTAAAAATCACAACAGGATGCAATTCAAATCAAAGGAAGCAGTAGAGGGACCATACATAGTCATATTGAAGACAAGTGTTTTAATCTAATAATTAGTTTTACCATGGATCAAATACTTTTTAGTAGCTTGAAAAGAAACAGCATTTAGTTTTATTCTGATGAGGATGAAGCTTTGCTTCATTTGACCAAGGGTGTTTAAGATTTGAACAATAATGTGTAATATAGAAAGTCTTTAACAGCAACCTTTTCCTTTCTAACTAGTGCATAATATTGGTTTTGCAATCATTTAGTAATTATATGAGGAGGACATATTTATTACGAATTATTGATTTTATAATTACTGCTGCTGGTATTCACATTATTACATAATGAAAATCTTTTAATATACAATGCTTTTCACCCTCAGCTGGTGAACAGACAGTGCAATGCAATTTAGAGAGTAGCCAAGAATAGATTTTTATCGGTATTTTTTTTTTTTTTTTTTGGCCAACCAGCTAAATGGTTTGCTTTCTGAAAAATATTGCTAATGGCGCTTAAGCAGAGAGGAATGTCCAATTTCAAGGTCATTCCTGGCAGTTGATTACAGTCACCCAATGAGCACAAGGTTCCTATTTAACTGTTAAGTTATTTTTGCTGCATTCATTGCTGGGAATTAAAAGTTATGGCTGTAAATTTGCTGCCAGCTAAATAGACATCAAAGGCCACAATCATACACTGGATCATGACACATGAAGATATATCTCTTATGAAATTGATTTTTCTCCATGTGCAAGGCAGCTTTGCATTACTCTCTTCGTGGAGTTTAGCACAGGAAATGTCTAGGCAGGCCAAGTGTAATTGTCAGCATAGTTTATATTCTGAGCCGAGAACTACTTTTTATTATTTTTCCCCCTCCATGAAGATGTGCAAAAAAGGTTGTCTAAGCATATATTTTGATTTCACTTGCCAACAGATTGTGAATAGCTGATTTAAGGTCACTGTTGCCCCCAAATGGGAACAGATTAGGTTTCTGAAGACCAGAAATATTAAAAAGTCTGCCCAAACAATATTTGCTGCTCACCAGAATTCAAAATTGCTGATTTTCTCCCTAGAAACATCCCATAGTGTTTTGTAAAAGCAGTAAGTCTATTATGCTATTTTAATCCATCAGATTTTCACTATCCTGAGGATAAGAGCATCAAATGGAATTACATGGACTTGATTAGTGTTTTTCTTTTCTGACTCTCCTGTTTCTATTACAGAGGGATCCACCTTTTTTTTTTTCTTTCCTTTTTTTTTTTTTTTTTAAACAAAGAATGTAAGTTGTGTGTGAATAAAATATCTGAAAAAATCAAATCATATTTTAAATGTATGTTGGTGGAGATGCTATTTCTGAACTCCTTAATAGGAGAGCTTTATAGTCCTGGACCCTGTGCATTTCACTGGTGTGATTGGAAACTTGTCATTAAAACTGACCATTAGAGACTTGCTGACTCCAACCCCCCTTCCTTCATCTACAAAGTGAAGTTTTCATGTAGAAGTTAAATTCCAAACTCACCAGCCTGACTTTTAAAGAGTTCTTAACTTTACTTTTCCAGCTTCTCTCTCACTCTCCTCCTCCTCACCCTGTAGTCAGGTTTAGTTGCTCACTTCCCATGATTTGGAATGCTCATTTGCATCCTCTTGCAGCCTTACCATCAGCTTATATATTGTCTCCTTCTCTCGCTTGCATATTAATTTGCTGTTTATACTTCACATACCAGTTTGAGACCTAAGTTCATTAAGAATTTCTCTTCCTCTCCTTTTAGTCTGTACAACTCGCTTAAAAACTTGGTTATATTCTAATTTCCTCATTGCTTACTTTCTATGTTAATTTGCAATGGTTTTCTTCAATTAAAAAATATTTTTCCTGAGGTTGAGGAAGCTACCCACTCCTCCATGAACATACAACTTGGACCAGAGCAGTGTTCACTAAAGCTTTGGTAAATTGAATGTGAAAGTGAAAGTCACTCAGTTGCATCCAGCTCTTCTGACCCCATGGCCTATGCAGTCCATGGAATTCTCCAGGCCAGAATACTGGAGTGGGCAGCCATTTCCTTTTCCAGTGGATCTTCCCAACCGAAGGATGGAACCCAGGTCTCCCACATTGTGGGCAGATTCTTTACCAGCTGAGCCAAAAGAGAAGCCCAAGATCACTGGAGTGGGTAGCCTAACCCTTCTCCAGCAGATCTTCCCAACACAGGAATCGTACTGGGGTTTCCTGCATTGCATTTGGATTCTAACCAACTGAGCTGTCAGGGAAGCCCTGAGATTGAATTCTGAGAAATGGGACTTTAGCAGTGACTAACAGGGGCAAATAACAATCAGTGAAGAATCTTATCACAACATCACAGCTCCTTAACTTGACAGAGTGATGACAGCTTTATTAGCTACACTTTGGACCTAGGAGACAACCAATCTCCTTCCCACCTCAGGGTGAAGGAAAGTGCCTAAGATTTATAGAATATGTCAAGTACTGGGCTAGGTAGGCAATATCATTCATGTTACCTAACCCCTACAGTAATTCTGTGAGGTAGGCATCATAATGCCCATTTTATATAAAAAAGAAATGAGATTCAGAGAAGTGAAGTAGCATAGCCAAGGCCATAAAGTTAGCAAAAATGTCAGGAAATATCAGAATCTTGACCTTGAAGTCTGTACTCAATTTTCCATTGCCTTCCTTGATATTCCACTAATGTACAGAAGGGATTTCATATATTTTAAATGAATAAATAGTCTAAGGAAATTTTCAAAGAGGAATATCATTGTGTCACCATTAAAAGCATGTTCATCATCCTCACTCCCTCAGTTGATGTCTTCTCTCATTTTCAACCATGAAGAGGCTAAGAATCTTTCAGAAACCAGTTTTAGTCTCACCTCCAAAATTAAACTGCATATGACTCTTTCAGGCCACATTAACCTCATTGTGCATTCATCACAAATTATTGTTTTATCTTTTATTTATGAAAGATTTTGTTTCTGAGTGATTTTCTTAGTCACTTCATAATTAAACTCAGATATATTTTAGTTTAGAGTTGGCCAGAGGACCAGAGTGATTTACTGAGGATCATTTATGAGTGAGATTTGAAAATTAATGATTTTTGGCTCTGGACAAGTTTAACCTTCTTTGCCTTGTGGTACAGATCCATAGTTGGAATCCAAACCATCTTATATCACATACACACATGTACACACACACACACATGCACACACACATGCATATGCACACACACAATTTAAAATAAAATCAACAGTCTAATATCCTGACTCAGTGTCTATCCAGTTAAGAGTCAGACCCTGAAAACAGCATGGAGGGATGGACTAAATCTGTACAGCACTCAATTTTGCTGTGCAGTGATTTGACTCTGTCCTCTAAGCCTGTTTCCTCAGCAGTATCATTTAGTTACTTGAGGTAGAATCAGTGCCATGATAGTTATTTTTCTTTTTAAAGCATATACAAGTCAACACATTGCTGGAAACGTAAGAGATTTTAGGAAATAAAACCTCTTTACAACTCAGTCACCTGCCACTAACCCACCATGGTTTCCATCAAGAGATGAGTACATATGGAGACTGGTGACTTGAACAAAGGCATCTCGATACTACAGTGCCAGCGAAGACAGAATTCATCTTGTGTCTCCTATACGCAGAGTACATCATGAGAAATGCTGGCCTGGAGGAAGCACAAGCTGGAATCAAGATTGCCAGGAGAAATATCAATAACCTCAGATATGCAGATGACACCACCCTTATGGCAGAAAGTGAAGAGGAACTAAAAAGCCTGTTGATGAAAATCAAAGAGGAGAGTGAAAAAATTGGTTTAAATCTCAACATTCAGAAAACTAAGATCATGGCATGTGGTCCCATCACTTCATGGAAAATAGATTGGGGAAACAGTGGAAACAGTAGCTGACTTTATTTTGTCTGGGCTCCAAAATCACTACAGATGATGACTGCAGCCATGAAATTAAAAGATGCTTATGCCTTGGAAGGAAAGTTATGGCCAAGATAGATAGCATATTAAAAAGCAAAGAGATTACTTTGTCAACACATGCCCATCTAGTCAAGGCTATGGCTTTTCCAGTAGTCATGTATGGATGTGAGAGTTGGACTGTGAAGAAAGCTGAGTGCCAAAGAATTGATGCTTTTGAATTGTGGTGTTGGAGAAGACTCTTGAGAGTCCCTTGGACTGCAAGGAGATCCAACCAGTCCATCCTAAAGGAAATCAGTCCTAGATGTTCATTGGAAGGAATGATGCTGAAGCTGAAACTCCAATACTTTGGCCACCTGATGCAGAGAGCTGACTCATTTGAAAAGACCCTGATGCTGGGAAAGATTGAGGGCAGGAGGAAAAGCAGATGACAGAGGATGAGATGGTTGGATGGCATCATCAACTCAATGGACATGAGTTTGGGTAAACTCAGGGAGTTGGTGATGGACAGGGAGGCCTGGCGTGGTACATGGGGTCGCAAAGAGTTGGACACGATAGAGCAACTGAACTGAACTGAACTGAAGGTAAAAGGATTGGGAGTTCACTTGATTCTCAGAATGTTGGCAAGTCAGAAGCAGTAGGGGATATTGATAAATTCTTAGATTTCTCTACCCTATCTCATGCTAATTTAAGCACAATCATGTGGACAGGAAAGTGAATTATGTAGGCTGCATCTTCCAGAGTCCAGTAAAGAGTAAGAAGGTCTCATTGGAAAGCATTGGATTTATCGATCCTCACTTTCCTAAATCTTGTAATTCTCTTCCTTATGGTAAAGAAAGAAGCTCAATCCTCACCACCTCTCCCCAAGTAGAGAGAGAGAAGGTCCAGTTTAACTGTGATGTTATAGGGTTTAGATATTTTCTCTCTTGTCTTCTTAGACCAGTATTTCAATAGGAGAATTTTTGTTTTTCACTTAAATAAATGAATTTGTTTCATATTTATCTAGTACCTACTCTGAGTCACAAAAGAATCATTTTTGAACTGTGGGGCTGGAGAAGATTTTTGAGATTTCTTTGGAAATCAAGGAGATCAAGCCAGTCAATCCTAAGGGAAATCAGCCCTGAGTATTCATTAGAAGGACTTACGCTGACGCTGAAGTTCCAATACTTTGGTCACCTGATGCGAAGAGGTGACATGTTGGAAAAGATTCTGAGAAAGATTCTGGACAGTTGGAGAAAGGGGTGATATAGGATGAGGTGGTTGGATGGCATCACCAACTCAACAGACATGAGTTTGAGCAAACTCTGGGATATAATGAAGGACAGGGAAGCCTGGAGTGCTGCAGTCCATGGATCACAAAGAGTTAGACATGACTTAGGGACTGAACAGCAACTGACTGGAATGAATGGAGCTCTTTTAGGTTAGATAGTCAAATGAGGTCCTTCTGAGGAACTGGCAGGAAAGAGACAGACACCCAGGACTAGAGTGAAGCAAATGAGGTGAAACAGGCATTTGCTTTTCTATTGCAAAATTTAAGAGGGCACGAAAAAACTCAGTAATCAATATAAATAATATTCTGGGCAACTAAGAACATTTAAAGGGCATTAAAAAAAAAAAATTCCTAGAATTTCAGGGCTTCAGGCAGAGACAAGTGAGTATGAAAGGCCTGAGGTGAGGACAAGTTCTTGTGGTGCTCAATTAAAAAATAAATAAAATAAAGTTTAATAGACTGGAGGAGGGATAAAAGGACATAATGGTTTGAAATAAGGTAGGCATGCATGGTCAGATGAAAAATTGCCTTGTGATGGCAGTAAGCGTGGATGCAATTTGAAGTATAATTAGAAACAATTAGAAAGTTTTAAAGAAAGAAAAAGATGGTGATCTCATTTACCAGTTGAATATGCATGAGATTCTGTGATCTGGTTGGTATTATGGAGAGTGCAGTGATGGAGCAGTGAATTTTACAGTTCCCTCTGCTTTAGAATTCAGCCACAAAATCACACTGGGGAAGGATTTTCCACTAACATATATTCACCTCATAGAAACATTTCAAAGTATATAGTTGTGTATATTTACATATATGTGTATATGTATATACATAACTTATATGTATTTTAGATAGATTTTCACACACTTACAGAAATTGCCAAGATAAAACACATAGCCAGTTGGAATCTTGTATTTCTAAAGAAGCTCTTTTACTTGGATTTATGCCAAAGTGAAACATGGATGGCTTCCTTTCATTTACATTGCTTCTAGAGAAGTTTATTACCATTGTATTTTCCAAAATAGATTTTTATTTTCCCATCTTGTGAAACTATGATTGTTATTTATGTACCTTTCATTTGTCTCCAGATATTCAGCTTAGTGACAGTCAATCAAACTAATGAATTATGAAATGAAACTAATAGTAACTCAGCTTTCCCAAATTGCTGGGATGGAAAGTAACAGAATTGATTCCTGAAATTCCAGGATGGTGGAGTTCTATAACCATATTTTGCGTCAGCATCAATAGTCTCATATTTGAGAGCCAAGTCATTCTCTAAGGTTGCACGTTAATGGGTCACAAAATTAGGTTATTCAGCTGGTTGGGGTCCTGAACATTTAACAGTCTAGTCACCATCACTTCTTGGGAAGTAAGGGGCTTTGATTAGCATTATTCTAGGAACAAAGAAATATTATTTACCTCAGAATAGCATCTATGACCATTTGTGAAGTCTGTGAAATTCTGATCAACTGCTTCCAAAAAAGATATCACTGAAACTCCTTTCTGGGACACAGAGACATGTTAGCATCATACAACTGATTTTTCTTCCTCAAATAACCCTGCAATTGAACCAGCCTATTCAGTAGATGGGCTTCCCATCTGGCGTTAGTGGTAAAGAGCCCACCTGCCAATTCAGGAGACATAAAAACCACAGGTTAAATCCCTGGGCCTGGAAAATCCCCTGGAGTAGGGCATGGCAATCCACTCTAGTATTCTTGCCTGGAGAATCCCATAGGCAGAGGAGCCTGGCAGGCTATGATCCATAGGGTCACAAAGAGTTGGACATGACCAAAGTAACTTAGCATAGCACACAGCACATTTGGTATATATCTACACTTTTTACAAAGCTTTTTTTCAAAATACACATCAGCAATTCTCTTTGAAAATACATCCCACAATCTTCAGTACTTTTATCAGAGTCCCTCTTTTGCATGATGATATAGTGAAAAAATGATAAGTTGAGAATTAGTTGTTTTCTGTTTTTACCATGTTGACCAGACTATGTCAACTAGGTGTCAATTTAGGTAGCTAAGTTACTTCACCTCCTTCAGGCAGCTTGTTTATTCATCATAATAAGGAGATTGGATTAATTTATTTTTGAGGTACTGTCTAACATAAAATATTCTTTTTGCCTTGATTGTTTCATTTTACTTGTTTGCTTTCTTCCATCTATCATATATTAAAAGGCAGAGAAAGTCTTCCTACTCCTATTTATTATAATCTTTCACATATATGAAGAGTACAGTAGGTGCGCCACCCTATTTTTTATTTTCCTTTAAGGCAAAATACTGTGTTTACTTTCATTAGGCTTCAAAATTTTAGCAAATATTTTATCATGAAAGTAGGAATGCCAGGTTAGGCAACCAACCATGCAGAATAGTCTTTCCTTCCTACTATTACAAGGGATACTTCCACCTCTTGCTAATCTAGAGAGCTTCCAAAAACTTTGAGAGATCATGTGATTCTAGTCCATGCTTTGTTTTTTATTGCTTTTCATTTTCATTTCTGTTTATGTCTTTTTAAAGTATCACCATGCTCTTTAGCTTTCAGACTAAGTTTTAGCGTGCCAAGCCAAAGAGTCCACTTGCAGTGTTAAAGAAGATCAGTATTATTTTGGATAAATTCACACTATCCATCTCAAAATGCATGATTAAATGTGGTAGCATGACTTTTGATTATCTGTGTGACATGATTTAGTAAAATAGCAGATCATTCAGAAATCATTCATATTTGGCCTTGAGATATATTAGAGGATGCATCTTTGATCTCCTTTTCTAATTATGTTTTGCTTTGGTCTAATCTTAAAAAAAATAATAATTTGCATTCCCAAAGCACATACCAAGTAACAACAGAGAACAGGGACTTAGAAAAAAGCAAGGGAGAGAGAACTAGGATAAGTTTTTCAAATGCCACAGAAAGTCATAGAGTAAACGTGTATGCAAATAATCTAAGATTTTATTAAATTTACCCTTTGTTCTGTAGGCCAACTTTTCTATCTTAAAATTATTTCCATTCCTCTCCTCCTTAAAACCAAAGTCACTGAAGATCAAAAAATAAGCATAAATTCATGAGGAACTTCTATAAATACAGAATTGTAGAGGATGCATGTTGAGAAAAGCTTCATTCAGAAGCTTCCAATCAATGCCGACCCATGAACTTAAAATGCATGCATTGTAGAAAATAAGAAATGGCAGAGCACAAAATACCATATAATTAAAATTGTTCAATTGCTGTGGCACAGCACATCCTCACTGAAAATGTTTAAAGAGAGATCAGTAAGAACTGCTACATGAGAGACAGCATCACAGTGGTGTTTGGAATGGGGTTTTAAGTGTGAGCAAAATTTGAGTAAATGTAAAGAAAGACCAGAGAAGCACCTCCAGATTCCAGTGTCCAGAAAAGAAACGATTTGGAAATACATTTTGCAATTCAAATACCAATTATATTGGCAAAGGAGCTGGGGGAAAAAATCAATTTTACCCATAAATTTCAAATAAAAAACTTGAATCAAGATGTTTTGCAATGAAAAATGGGTAAATACCCCTAAAATCTTTGCAATGAAGGAGGGATAAATGTCCATAGATAACTTTGTATATCAGCTGTTGAAATTCGCTGTCTCCTTCCAGTTAAGCACAGTAGCTGGGTTTAAAAGAATTCTAAAGTCTAACAATCATTTGAAGTCTTGTGCTAAGATAGGGTGATCAAATCTCATGCTTTAGGGCATCAAGTTATTGCTGAAGGGCCCTAGTGAGGATTTTTATCCAGTCTCATTGTCATGTAACATCAAGAAAAAGTCGTGTTCAAGATCAGGTTACTGATGTCTGTGTGAGCATAACTTTAGACAAAAATAAATTTCTATGGACTTTGACATATTTCCACTTTCCCACACCGCAACACTCAGAGAATCCCTCAGTGCTTTTGGTTGCTTAAATCCTCATCATTGAGACCAGCTGGAAAAATAATGCCATTAATGAGAATCTTACTGTTTTTCAGAAAGCTTGATTGTAAACTATGCTTCTCATATACTTCACTAATTAATGATGTAGATCCTATGATCCTATTTTGGAACTCTGCATTCAGATGCTTATATCTTTCCTTTTCTCCTTTGCTTTTCGCTTCACTTCTTTTCACAGCTATTTGTAAGGCCTCCTCAGAAAGCCATTTGGCTTTTTTGCATTTCTTTTTCTTGGGGATGGTCTTGATTCCTGTCTCCTGGATAATGTCATGAACCTCTGTCCATAGTTCATCAGGCAATCTGTCTATCAGATCTAGTCCCTTAAATCTATTTCTCACTTCCACTGTATAATCATAAGGGATTTGGTTTAGGTCATACCTGAATGGTCTAGCTGTTTTCCATACTTTCTTCAATTTAAATCTGAATTTGGCAATAAGGAGTTCATGATCTGAACCACAGTAAGCTCCGAGTCTTCTTTTTGTTGACTGTATAGAGCTTCTCCATCTTTGGCTGCAGAGAATATAATCAATCTGATTTTGGAGTTGACCATCTGGTGATGTCCATGTGTAGAAACTTCTCTTGTGATGTTGGAAGAGGATGTTTGCTATGACCAGTGCATTTTCTTGGCAAAACTCTATTAGCCTTTGCCCTGCTTCATTCCATACTCCAAGGCCAAATTTGCCTGTTACTCCAGGTGTTTCCTGACCTTCTACTTTTGCATTCCAGTCCCCTATAATGAAAAATACATCTTTTTGGGGTGTTAGTTCTTAAAAATCTTGTAGGTCTTCATAGAACCATTCAACTACAGCTTCTTCAGTGTTACTGGTTGGGGCATAGGCTTGGATTACTGCGATATTGAGTGGTTTGCCTTGGAAACCAACAGAGATCATTCTGTCATTTTTGAGATTGCATCCAAGTACTGCATTTCAGACTCTTTGGTTGACCATGATGGCTACTCCATTTCTCCTAAGGGATTCCTGTCCACAGTAGTAGATCCAATGGTCATCAGAGTTAAATTCACCCATTCCAGTCCATTTTAGTTCGCTGATTCCTAGAATGTCGACGTTCACTCTTGCCATCTCGTTTGACCACTTCCAATTTGCCTTGATTCATGGACCTAACTTTTCAAGTTCCTATGTAATATTGCTCTTTACAGCATCAGACCTTGCTTCTATCACCGGTCACATCCACAGCTGGGTATTGTTTTTGCTTTGGCTCCATCCCTTCATTCTTTCTGGAGTTATTTCTCCACTGATCTCCAGTAGCATATTGGGCACCTACTGACTTGGGGAGTTCCTCTTTCAGTATCCTATCATTTTGCCTTTTCATACTGTTCATGGGGTTCTCAAGGCAAGAATATTGAAGTGGTTTGCCATTCCCTTCTCCAGTGGACCACATTCTGTCAGACCTCTCCACCATGACCCGTCCGTCTTGGGTGGCCCCACAGGGAATGGCTTAGTTTCACTGAGTTAGACAAGGCTGTGGTCTGTGTGACCAGATTGGCTAGTTTTCCATGATTATGGTTGCAGTGTGTCTGCCCTCTGATGCTCTCTCACAATACCTACCATCTTACTTGGGTTTCTCTTACTTTGGATGTGGGGTATCTCTTCCTGGCTGCTCCAGCAAAGTGCAGCCGCTGCTCCTTAACTTGGATGAGGTGTATCTCCTCACGGCTGCCCCTCCTGACATCGAACGTGTAGTAGCTCCTCTTAGCCCTCCTGTGCCTGTGCAGCAGCTGATCCTTGGATGTGGGGTTGTTCCTCTCAGCTGCCGCCCCTGACCGCGAGCGTGGGGTAGCTCTCCAAGAAAAAGAAATGCAAAAAAGCAAAATGGCTGTCTGAGGAGGCCTTACAAATAGCTGTGAAAAGAAGAGCAGTGAAAAGCAAAGGAGAAAAGAAAAGATATAAGCATCTGAATGCAGAGTTCCAAAGAATAGTAAGAAGAGATAAGAAAGCCTTCCTCAGGGATCAATGCAAAGAAATAGAGAAAAACAACAGAATGGGAAAGACTAGAGATCTCTTCAAGAAAATTAGAGATACCAAGGGAACATTTCATGCAAAGATGGGCTCGATAAAGGACAGAATTGGTATGGATCTAACAGAAGCAGAAGATATTAAGAAGAGGTGGCAAAAATACACAGAAAAACTGTACAAAAAGATTTTCATGACCCAGATAATCATGATGGTGTGATCACTTATCTAGAGCCAGACATCCTGGAATGTGAAGTCAAGTGGGCTTTAGAAAGCATCACTATGAACAAAGCTAGTGGAGGTGATGATATCCCCGTGGAGCTATTTCAAATCCAAAAAGATGATGCTGTGAAAGTGCTGCACTCAATATGCCAACAAATTTGGAAAACATAGCAGTGACCACAGGAGTGGAAAAGATCAGTTTTCATTCCCATCCCAAAGAAAGGCAATGCCAAGAAAGCTCAAACTACCACACAATTGCACTCATTTCACATGCTAGTAAAGTAATGCTCAAAATTCTCCAAGCCAGGCTTCAGCAATATGTGAACCATGAACTCCAGATGTTCAAGCTGGTTTTAGAAAAGGCAGAGGAACCAGAAATCAAATTGCCAACATCCGCTGGATCACAAAAAAGCAAGAGAGTTCCAAAAAAACATCTATTTCTGCTTTATTGACTATGCCAAAGCCTTTGATTATGTGGATCACAATAAACTGTGGAAAATTCTGAAAGAGATGGGAATACCAGACCACCTCACCTGCCTCTTGAGAAACCTATATGCAGGTCAGGAAGCAACAGTTAGAACTGGACATGGAACAGCAGACTGTTTCCAAATAGGAAAAGAGGTACATCAAGGCTGTATATTGTCACCCTCTTATTTAACTTCTATGCAGAGTACATCATGAGAAACACTGGGCTGGAGGAAGCACAAAGTGGAATCAAGATAGCCGGGAGAAATATCAATAACCTCAGATATGCAGATGACACCACTCTTATGGCACAAAGTGGAGAGAAACTAAAAAGCCTCTTGTTGAGAGTGAAACAGGAGAGTGAAAGGGTTGGCTTAAAGCTCAGCATTCACAAAACGAAGATCATGACATCCGGTGCCATCACTTCATGGGAAATAGATGGGGAAACAGTGGAAACACTGTCAGAGTTTTTTTGGGGGGTTGGCCCCAAATCACTGCAGATGGTGATTGCAGCCATGAAATTACAAGACGCTTTCTCCTTGGAAGGAAAGTTATGACCGACCTAGACAGCATATTCAAAAGCAGAGACAATACTTTGCCAACTAAGGCCCGTCTAGTCAAGGCTATGATTTTTCCAGTAGTCATCTATGGATGTGACATTTGGACTATGAAGAAAGCTGAGTGCCGAAGAATTGATTCTTTTGAACTGTGGCATTGGGGAAGACCCTTGAGAGTCCCTTGGACTGCAAGGAGAACCAACCAGTCCATTCTAAAGGAGATCAGTCCTAGGTGTTCATTGGAAGGACTGATGTTGAAGCTGAAACTCCAGTACTTTGGCCACTTCATGCGAAGTGTTGACTCCTTGGAAAAGACTGTGATGCTGGGAGGGATTGGGGGCAGGAGGAGAAGGGGACAACAGAGGATGAGATGGCTGGATGGCATCACCAACTTGATGGACATGAGTTTGAGTAAACTCTGGGAGTTGGTGATGGACAGGGAGGCCTGGCATGCTGCGATTCATGGGGTCACAAATAGTAGACACGATTGAGCGACTGTACTGAACTGAACTGATGAGGTATTTTGTTTTGAATGTGGATAAAAAGAATGAGGACAGGGATGAGGTTGGAGAGGACTAGAAATTTTTAACAAAATAATAATAAATAAACATCAGATTCCTCTATCTTCACAGGAAACGCATGCAAGTGAAAAAAATCTAATGAAGTAGGCACAATTAGAGACAGTAAAATAAGTCTGACGGTTAAGTTCAATTCAATTCAGTCACTTAGCTGAGTCCAACTCTGTGTGACTCCATAGACTGCAGCACACCAGGCTTCCCTGTCCAGCACCAACTCCTGGAGGCTACTCAAACTCATGTTCATTGAGTCATTGATACATCCAACCATCTCATGCAAACTATGTGGAATAGACACTGTGGCAAGGAAGGAAGACGTAAGCTACTACTTTGAATGGCATTACTAAGTGACAGAAAGGGGAGTAGACGAAAGACAAATCTCTGCCAAGATGTGGATCAGGGAAGCATGTTTAAGTCCCCTTATTTTATCATGTTTTTCTATGAGTTAAATGTATTTATTCTTACTTTATGGGTGAGAAAGGTTGAAGTTTAATAGGTTAATCAATTTGCTCAAAACTACACACTCATGTAATTGCTAGAGCTATAGATAGAGAAGATTCTTGAGAGTCCCTTGTACAGCAAGGAAATCAAATCAGTCAATCATAAAGGAAATCAACCCTGAATATTCATTGGAAGGACTGATGATGCAGCTGAAGCTCCAATACTTTGGCCACCTGATGGGAAAAACTGACTCAATGGAAAAGGTCCTGATTCTGGGAAAGACTGAAGGTAGGAGGACACAGGGACGACAGAGGATGAGATGGTTGAATGGCATCACCAATACAATGGACATGAGTTTGAGCAAGCTCCGGAGATGGTGAAGGACAGGGAAGCCTGGTGTGCTGCAGTTCTTGGGGTCACAAAGTGTCAGACATGACTGAGTGACTGAACAACAATTGATAGATTAAAACTTGGGTGTGTCTATTCCCAAAGCCTTTGCTTTTCTCCACTTATGAGCAAAGCATGAGTTGATTCTGCAAATGAGGAAATTATAGCCTGTGATGATTTTTTAAATAATCAGAGATTCAGCTGATTCCAGTTAGATCTTGTCATGAAAAGAGAAAAGACACAGAGAGAAAGTGAAAGAGACCAAAAAAAAAAAAAAAAAAAAAAAAGAGAGAGAGAGAGAAAAGACAGAGAGAAATAAGACAAAATCAGAAGAAGAGAACAAAAGTCTTGAAAGTCAGGTAAATGATTTCCATTTTTTGATATTTTAATATATTTTAGATACTTATCATTGTATTAATTAATAAACAAATTATGTTAATTCTATTGCAAGCTTAGTCTCTCAATCCTGTCTGACTCTGTGACACTTTGGACTGTAGCCCACCAGGCTCCTCTATCCATGGGATTTTTCAGGCAAGAATATTGGAGTTGGTTGTCATTTCCTCCTCCAGGGGGTCTTCCTGACCAAGGGATTGAACCCATGTCTCTTATATCTCCCATATTGCAGGCAGATTCTTTACCTGCTAAGCAACTGGGAAAACCCAATGTTAATTCTATTACAGTTATATAAAAAATTTCAAACAGAATATATCTTTATCATTTCTCATGTTGAGTATGGTTAGCTGCTACATCTCCCAGATGAGTCTAACATCGTTTGCTTAGATCCATGGTCCCCAATCACATAGGGAATTTTAAAATATTACAATGCCTAGGTAACATTGCTTGTCAATTAAATCAGAAAGTTTGAGTAGGATCAGGTGCCAGGGTCCAGCCCCAGTGGATCCAGGGAATTTAAAGTGGGGATGGAGTCAGTGAGGAAAAACTTATTTATTTAGAAATATAAAGAAATATTAAGGAAGAATAGTGTAGTAGGAAAATTAGTGGAGAAAAGAGGCTGAATAACTTGGTTTATGTGGAAAACCAATAAACTTCCAAGACAAGGAACTTGCACCATCTACATAGGCCACTGGCGCCCACTTGAATAGCGGAGGGTGCCCCACCTTGGGCTCCCTCTTGCATGGGTCTTAGTAGCCAGGGCAAATAAGTATACACGATGAGCCTCCATGCTCCAGATGGGGATTCAACCAGAAAAGGGAGAAAAAAAATGACATGGGGGAGCCAAGCATTGGTGCCAGACTCATGACCCACAACTTTATTTTCAAAAGCAGCTTATATACCCCAAGTTGTACATCAAGAAATAATGGGATATGCAGAGTTATGCAGGGGCAGCAGTCCAGACCCTCATTGAGACCAGGCTTTCTTTTCGCATACCTTCCCGTATACAAAAGGTCCCAGGTGGTTTTACATCATCTTCTGGCCAGGGGGCTTGTTAACATTTTTATGGCTCTCTTTCTAGATAAATGATCAATAATCAAATGATAAATAATCAACCAGAACACTCTTTTTCCCTTGAAGTGTTTTTTCTTTAATCTGCATTACCCTCAAAGTACTAAATAAAATTGCATTCCTGTAGAACAAAGGTGCAGTGGGTTATAACAAAGACAGTACTTAACTCAAAGATCTAATATTGCTAATACCAGGTCTACTACCTGTTTTCTCTATATACCAACTATATCTACAAATAAAAGATATGAAAATTTGGCAGCAAGTATGGCTCAACAAATGAAACCCTTAATCAGTCCTATTCTAATGATTTTGACTCCTCAGAAGCCCCTACATTCCTAGGATGTTTTAAGCTTCCTGTGCCTCTCGCAGTTGGGAGGCTGCAAACAATCACATGTGCAGCTGTAAGAGTCCGGCAGGCAGGCTAGAAAGCCATCAGAGGGGTTTTTGGATAGAAACACTCATAATATGCCCAGATTTATTATCTAAAAGCTCTAAATTAACTTTTTCCAAAAAAGGTGGTGGGGGGACAGCCCCCGTTAATGTCAGAAGAGTAGGTGGAAAGCATAACACAAAGTAAAGCAGGCAGACTCTGGTTTTGGGGGGTCGTAGTTTGGGAATAGGGGGTCTCCTGAGGCTTGATCCCGCCTTTGCGTATGCCGAGCCTCCTTCCTCATGACCTTTGCCAGGGGCGGAGATCCTCACGCTGGCTCCCGGCAATCAGGCATAATAGTTTAAAAATTCCCAGGGAGGAATTTCCTTGTGGAACAGTGGATGAGAGTCCACCTGCTAATGCAGGGGCCATGGATTCCATCCCTGCTCCAGGAAGATTCCACATGCCATGGAGTAACTTGGCTTTTGTGCCACAGCAACTGAGCCTATGAGCTGCAACGATTGAAGCCACACATCTATAGCCTGTGCTCCGCAATAAGAGAAGTCCACACACCACAACAAAGAGTAGCTCCTGCTCACTGGAGCTAGAGGAAGCCCGCATGTAGCAATCAAGTCCCAGCACAACCAAGAAGAATAATTGCCCAGGTGATCCTAATGTGCAGTAGTATTGGGGAATTAGCAGTTTACTTGAAAATGTGCTTACTTTTATTTTATCTTAAATTTATCTTAATTTCATGTTTTCCATATAGAGGTAGATATCAGATAATTTTGCTTAGAGCTTAGGATTTAAACTCTGTGTAAACCTTAATTCAAAAACCAGCTCTGATTTCATTCTTTTACACATGGTTGATCAGTTTTCCCAGCACCACTTGTTAAAGAGATTGTTTTTAATCCATTGCATATTCTTGCCTCCTTTGTCAAAAATAAGGTGTCCATAGGTGCATGGATTTATCTCTGGGCTTTCTATTTTGTTCCATTGATATATATTTCTGTCTTTGTGCCAGTACCATACTGTCTTGATGACTGTGGCTTTGTAGTAGAACCTGAAGTCAGGCAGGTTGATTCCTCCAGTTCCATTCTTCTTTCTCAAGATTGCTTTGGCTATTCACAGTTTTTTGTATTTCCATACAAATTGTGAAATGATTTGTTCTAGCTCTGTGAAAAAAAACGTTGATAGCTTGATAAGGATTGCATTGAATCTATAGATTGCTTTGGGTAGTATATTCATTTTCACTATATTGATTCTTCCAATCCATGAACATGGTACATTTCTCCATTTATTAGTGTCCTCTGACTTCTTTTACCAGTGTTTTATAGTTTTCCATATATAGGTATTTAGTTTCTTTAGGGAGAAAATAATAGTCAATGAAGCAACTGACAAAAAACTAATCTCAAAAATATACAAGCAACTCCTGCAGCTCAATTCCAGAAAAATAAATGACCCAATCAAAAAACGGGCCAAAGAACTAAATAGACATTTCTCCAAAGAAGACATATGGATGGCTAACAAACGCGTGAAAAGATGCTCAACATCACTCATTGTCAGAGAAATGCAAATCAAAACCACAATGAGGTACCATTTCATGCCAGTCAGAATGGCTGTGATCCAAAAGTCTACAAGCAATAAATTCTGGAGAGGCTGTGGAGAAAAGGGAACCCTCTTACACTGTTGGTGGGGATGCAAACTAGTTCAGCCACTATGGAGAACAGTATGGAGATTCCTTAAAAAACTGGAAATAGAACTGCCTTATGACCCAGCAATCCCACTGCTGGGCATACACACTGAGGAAACCAGAATAGAAAGAGACACATGTACCCCAATGTTCATCGCAGCACTGTTTATGATAGCTAAGGCATGGAAACAACCTAGATGTCCATCAGCAGATGAATGGATACAAAAGCTGTGGTACATATACACAATGGAGTATTACTCAGCCATTAAAAAGAATACATTTGAATCAGTTCTAATGAGGTGGATGAAACTGGAGCCTATTATACAGAGTGAAGTAAGCCAGAAGGAAAAACACCAATACAGTATACTAACACATATATATGAAATTTAGAAAGATGGTAATGATAACCCTGTATGAGGGACAGCAAAAGAGACACAGATGTATAGAACAGTCTTTTGGACTCTGTGGGAGAGGGAGACGGTGGGATGATTTAGGAGAATGGCATTGAAACATGTACAATAACATATATGAAATGAATCACCAGTCCAGGTTTGATGCATGATACAGGATTCTTGGGGCTGATGCACTGAGACGACCCAGAGGGATGGTACGGGAAGGGAGGTGGGAGGGGGGTTCAGGATGGGGAACACATGTATACCTGTGGCAGACTCATGTTGATGTATGACAAAACCAATGCAATATTGTAAAGTAATTAACCTCTAATTAAAATAAATAAGTTTATATATAAAAAAGAAAATATGTAGTTTTTTAAAAAATTCTAGCTCAAACAGATAATACAGTGCAAAACATAGTCTGCTCATATTCCAGGATTTACAAACCTAGCACGTCCCTTGGGAGTTAAATGACATGAAATTTACTATGTCGTCATGTTTTATAATGTACTTGGAAATAAACTGTTGGAAAGTTTTGCAAAAAAACAAACAAACAAACAAACAAAAAAACCCAGCTCTGACACTCTCTTGAGCATGCTACTTACTAAATTTTTGTTTTCTCATCCGTAAATAAATAACTTCCATTTCCCAAAGCCCTGCAGTATTATATGAGAGGATAGATGGAAAGGATCTGACACAGTACCCCTCTATGGTGCTCAGGTAACAGCAGCCCCCTTTTTTACTTTACCCAGTTTAATGAAGTAGAGTTTGCTAACAAAAGCGATTTGTCCCAGGTTCCAGAGCTAGTTAAAAGCATAACAAAGCCTAGAAGCTTTCCAGCGTATCTCCTTCAAGCATTGTTTTCATTATAAAATTTTAAAGGTAGTTGGGGGAAAACAGTAACAACAGTAAAAACTAATTGAGAGGAATAAATAAACCTGTATATGGGTTTCCACCCTTCTGCCTGAAAGTCCCCAATATGCCTCTGAATCAAGCTTATGATCTGCTTAATGTGTGTCTGCCTCATCATATTGTACATTCTTATCTCCTCTTTTGCAACATCTTTCCCACTGAGCCTGACTTCTGTCTTGCAACTCTTACCCAACCTATTTTTTCCTCACTGTTTTCTTCTTGCTCAGGTGTTTCTTCTGTCTTAGCTTCCTTTTATCAGAATATGGCTCATACTTTAAGGGCCAAACAAAAATGTATCTGGTCTATGAAATATTTCTTATTTCTCCTTACTAGTCTTGGCTGTATAATAATATTAATAAAATAATGATGATAATAAAAGTATTCTATTCTTAAGTTAAAGATGTTCTGTTTATCCAGATGTTTACTAATTTTCTCCCCTGGGATGGGGTTGAGGGCAGGGAGAAAGATTAGAATGTAGTGCATCCTGGGGCTATTTGGGGATTTCTCAAGTAAAAGAGAACATTTTACAGAGCATAAGATTGGGACAGACTGTTACAATTAAGGAAAGCAAAACATCACATAAGATTTCAATTACAAATATGAATATGTCTATAGTTTATTTCTATATGTGAAATGTGAAATAACCATTTAGATAATTCAAGCCTGTAAGTGCCCAGTGCTATATCAATTTTCTAGCTATTTTGGAGAAAATGGTTATTTCTTCTTTAATTATTCAGTTGATTATGTCAATTCTACAATTCATTTAGCCAGTGTAGACTCAGTCTCAACATTTTAATCCAGAGCCTGTCACTCACTTCCTCAATGACCTTGGGCAAGTCACTTAATTTCTCCATATCTCCATTTCTTTGTCTATAAAACTGGGATAATAATCTTGACCTCACAGAGAGGTTGCATGAATTAACTGATTAATGATTATAAAGCAATTTGAAAATACAGAACACTATATAAATGCTAAGTATTGTTATTAAGCAAATCAATTCAGAAAATCAAGATAATGACATTTCTTTTCAATCTATTTCTTAAAGTGCCTAATGCCTTTGCATCTAAGCTCTGTGTTGTAAAAAAGCAGTTTAAATATTTATAACAAAATTTTCTAGTTTAACCAGTTCCTACTGAATACCATGAAGAAGAAGAGGAGAAAAAAAAATTCTTGAGCTGGAAACTTGAACTTCTCACTCATTTTAACATTGTGTTTATTATCTAGTTTAATTTGGTGGAGGGGGGTTGTAGGTCTGTTGATAAAGTACATCTGTCTATCAATTTACTGGAATCTTGGAATGAGAGTTAATATGAGTAATAAAGGCTTTATATTCCAATACCTTTGTTTAATTAATGTGGAGGAAATATTTGAGGAGAAATGATTTGTTTATGTTTGCGTGGACAATTTGTGCGAGAGATGATCTCTCTTTTCAATCTTGACTTCCTAGCCTTCAGATGCAGAACAGATAACAAAACAGCAGAAACATAAGCCCATCCCTATGACCTTACTTGGAGAGACTTTTGAGTCTAAAAGTCTTAAAGATTATGATCATTTAATGTGAACTTTAAGAACTACATTGAAATAATTTGGCCAATTCCTAATTCATAAGTTGTGGAGTTTGTACATGCAGTTTTAGAGGTTAAAAAAAAAAAAAAAAAAACACCCTATTAGGATTGACTATTGTGCAATTTCCAACTCTAATCAACCTTTTCATTTACTTACTTTTGTCACTTATCCTTAAAATCAGGTGACCCCGAGAATTAGGTTTCAGATTATATATAGAAATACACATTTTAAATAAAGATACAAGAGGTAGTATAGAGTACTGATTTTCAAGTAAAATATCCCAGTTCTGTGCCTAGCTCACCTGAATAGCCTCAGCCTGATATCCTCTTACTGGGGCATGGTCCTCTAATTCATTAAATAAAATGTCAGGGTAGAAACCAGCTAGAGTCTCTCAGTGCTGAGGTTCTGAATGCAGTCATATTTGAAACCAGAGTTTAGAATTCCTCTGGTAGACAGTGGATTCTGAATAGGTCATAGACAATAAATCTGATTATAAAACCAGTCACACTTAAACCAAATGCTCATTTGAGGTTTCCTATCTTCAACGAATACATTTGCAGATTGTTAATGCTGGAAGGAATATTAGAGATCATTTAATCTGATTCTCTCATTTTATGTTGAGAAAACTGAAGTCTTGAGATATTAAATAAATAGTCCAAGGTCACAAAGTCAATCAGTGAGGAAGCCAGGTATAAAACTAATGTGAATACTAGTTGACTTTGCTTTCTTCTAAATCATTAATTAAGATGTGTGCTCAATTGCTTCAGTTGTGTTCATCTCTTTGTGATTCTATGGGCTATAGCCCATCAGGGTCTTCTGTCCCTGGGGTTCTCCAGGCAAGAACACTGGAATGGCTTGTCATGCCCTCTTCCAGGGGATCTTACTGACTCAGGGATCAAAGCCAAGTCTCCTGCATCTCCTGCACTGCAGACAGATTCTTTACCTCTGAGCCACAACGGAAGCCCCTAAATGACTTTCAGATGAATTAAGATGACTGAGAAAAATGACAATTTTCTGTTGAGGTTAGAACTTTCATAAGCCTAAAGAATAGTTAAATCTATAAATATTGCTTCTCCTGGTTGTCTTCCTCATACTCTTCACATGGGCTTATTGTGAAGACATGGTTTTTATATATTTTAATTAATTTATTTACTTTAATTGGAGGATAATTACTTTACAACATTGTGATGGTTTTTGCCATGCATTGACATGGATCAGCCAAGTGTCCCCCATCCTGAACCCACCTCCCACCCCACCCCATTCCTCTGGGTTGTCCCTGAGCACCAGCTTTGAGTGTCTTGCTTCATGCATCAAACTTGCACTGGTCATCTACTTTACGTATGGTAATATACTTGTTTCAATGCTATTCTCTCAATTTATCATACCCTTGCCTTCTCCCTCAGAGTCTAAAAGTCTATTCTGTATATCTGTGTCTCTTTTGCTGCCTTGCATATAGTATCATTGTTACCATCTTTCTAAATTCCATATGCAAGTGTTAATATACTGTATTGGTGTTTTTCTTTCTGACTTACTTCACTCTGTATAATAGACTCCAGTTTCATCCACTTCATTAGAACTGACTCAAATGTGTTCCTTTTTATAGCTGAGTAGTATTCCATTGTGCACATGTACCACAACTTCCTTATCCACTCATCTGCCAGTGGACATCTAGGTTGCTTCCATGTCCTAGCTATTGTAAACAGTGCTGCAATGAACACTGGGGTACATGTGTCTCTTTTTTGCAGTATGTATGCCCAGCAGGGGGATTGCTGGGTTGATGGCAGTTCTATTCCCAAAAGGAATCTGCACACTGTTCTTCATAGTGGCTGTATTAGTTTGCATTCCCACCAGCAGTGTAAGAAGTTCCCTTTTCTCTACACCCTCTCCAGAATTCATTGTTTGTAGGTTTTTTGATGATAGCCATTCTGATTGGCATGAGATACCTCATTGTGGCTTTGATTTGCATTTCTCTGATAATGAATGAAGTTGAGCATTTTTTCATGTGTTTATTAGCCATCTGTATGTCTTCTTTGGAGAAATGTCTATTGAGTTATTTTGCCCCCTTTTTGATTGGGTTGTTCGTTCTTCTGGTATTGAGCAGCATGAGCTGCTTGTATATTTTGGAGATTAGTTTTTTGTCGGTTTTTTTCATTTGCTATTATTTTCTCTCAATCTGAAGGCTGCCTTTTCACTTTGTTTATAGTTTCCTTCATTGTGAAAATGCTTTTAAGTTTAATTAGGGCCCATCATTTGTCAAAGATAAGGTGTCCATAGGTGTGTGGATTTATCTCTGGTCTTTCTAACTTGTTCCATTGATCTATATTTCTCCCCATGCCAGTACCACACTGTCTTGATGACTGTAGCTTTGCAATATAGTCTGAAGTCAGGCAGGTTGATTCCTTCAGTTCCATTCTTCTTTTTCAAGATTGCTTTTGCTATTCTGGGTTTTTTGTGTTTCCATACAAATTGTGAAATTATTTCTTCTAGTTCTGTGAAAAATAACATTGGTAGCTTGATAAGGATTACACTGAATCTATAGATTGCTTTGGGTAGTATACTCACATAGCTTTTAAAAGAGGATAACTCTTTCCAAAATAATAAGACTCAGAAGTCATACTGTCTAAAATAGCATCATCAATACTCACCTTTATCTCTGATGGCCTGTCAATAACAGGTTTCATAAGGTTTTTGCTGCATGAGTTGGGAGAAATCTGTTTTCTACTTCCTTTGAATGTTTGATTGAACAATGGAGACCTCATAACTTTCTCTCTCAACCTTGGTTTTTCATAGCTATCCTACAGATTAGGAATGGGTCTCATACTATTTACAGAGTAACATTTGTCAACTGAAATAAATGTTGCTGCTTTGACATCCTCTACTGCGCAGTTTAAAATATATTTTACCATTAATGTGAATCTTTGCATTGGCATTTGAGAACTCCTGAACCATTTCATAGGGCTTCCCAGGTCACACTAGTGGTAGAAAACCCATCTGCCAATGCAGGAAACATAAGAGACATGGGTTTGATCCTTTGAGAAGATCCCCTGGAAGAACGCATTCCTACCCACTTTAGTATCCTTGCCTGGAGAATTCCATGGAGAGAGAAACCTCGTGGTCTACAGTCCATAGGGTGACAAAGAGTCTCATATGACTGAAGTGACAACACGCATGCACAAACTAGTTCTTATTAAAATTGAGTAGGTTTTTGAATATCTGAGGACCCACAGAATCCCATCTGTATAGCCTCACCTCATTCATTGAAACATGGAGGAGGAGACCCCAGTAAGAACCTCCCATCTTCACAGAGGCTGGTGAACAGAAATGTGTTAATGTCATGTAGATACAGATTTGTGGATCTTCTTCAGCATCTGGTAATGCTAACAGTTTTTTTCTGGATATAATGCTTGGCATTCAAGTGTGGAGTTTGTCAGCCTGGTGGAGAACACAATTGCACCATAAGATGATACAGAATAACAAATTTCCACAAATGGCTGTACATTGAAAATCTTGTTCATTTTCAAAATTTTGGATTAAGTAGAACAGGTATCTACCTATCATTTCTGAAATCAGAAGCCCGTTGCTCAGAATGTTATTTGCATCACTACTGAAGTCTTTCTTAAGAAATATCAGTCCACTCACAATCCCCCATATTAATCTCCCATGGGAATCCCAAACTTGAAATATCTCACACTTAACTCACCAGCTTTTCTTTTAAGCTGTTACAGTCAATGAACTAATTTACTAAATGACTTCTCATCACCATTGGTCTCCATATATGAGTCTCTATACAAAAGGATTTGTGGGTTCTAGGAAATATCTGGATAAAGTTCCTATTTTTAGATGTCTGAAATTTCAAGGGAGCATCATTTCTGTTAAATATCTCTGAAAAGTAGCAAATCACCACTTACGACTTAGAATAAATGAATTGATTTGAAAATATCCTAGCACAATTTGAATGATAGAGCCCAGGGGAATGTTAGACAGAAAATATCATAGAGGATATATATACATGTGTGTGTTTGGAGGTGAGGGTGTGTATACTTCTGGTTTTGGACATATTGGGAAATCAAGAAATGATCTCAACAGAGAAACGTTTCTATAATCCTTCCTACCCTTAAAATCCTATTTCTCCTGTCTTGGAAGATAACCACCAGATCAGTGGTCCTCAATTCTCTCTTCATCAAAAACACAGATACCCAACCCAACCCCAGAAATTCTGACCCTGGTTGGCTTGGAATAGTGCTATGTCATTGATTTTTAAAAATCTGATTCTACAGATAATTCTGTTGTACAGTAAGCATTGAGAATCACTGCACCAGACCTACACCTTCCTGCTTCCGTCATCAGTTTCTGGCTTCCTCTGTACTTTTCATGTACTTAAGATGGAAAATATTCCTCTAGTGTTAGTTGCCCTCTCAACACAGTGAAATGAGGCATTGATCTTCACACTATACATCTTCTCTAAGTTTCACAGTTCACAGCATGTTATTAAACATGAATGCTTTTCACCAGTTTTCCAGCACCTCCATTTGAAAAGATGCACTTGAACATCAAGCACCCAGGGTACAGTATTCCTTTGTACATTAACACCTGAGAGTAGGAAAACCTATTTAGTGGTCCATAACCGTTTGGGATTAATCACTCAGTTGTGTCCAACTCCTTGTCACCCCCATGGACTGTAGTTCACCAGGCTCCTCTGTCTGTAGAATTCTTCTTGAATAATACTGAAGTGGGTAGTCATTCCCTTTTCCAGGTGATATTTCCAACCCAGGCACCAAACCTGAGTTTCCTGCATTGTAGGCAGATTCTTTACCAACCAAGCCAGGCTTTACAACCATTTGGGGTTATGTTCTCTTGAGAATATACTGAGTATCATCCCATGCTGAAACAGTCACACCCACTTTACCTTGCAGTGATGTCACAGCTCCATAAAATTAATCTCTTGATCTATGGATCCAAGAACCTTGTGTTTAGAATGTATAAACTGATTTTATTCAGGAATAATGTTTCTAATCAGATGAAACCCTATAAAATAGCATTTTAAAATATGGGCTTTGAATTTAAGCATGGGCTTTAAAATCTATTAATAGTTTATCTTAATCATCACTATCATGGCATTGGATGAAATATGTAATATTTTTGAGTCTTAGTTTTCTTATATTTTAATTAAGGGTAGTAATATCCATCTGTAAAGATTTTATTGATATTTATAAGAAATCATGGATCTAAGTCATTTAGCAGAGCACCTGGCCACAAAGACTCAGTAAATAGAAATCATGGTGATGGTAATTGACAGTAAAAATAACCCTTTAGAAAATCTAGCAAGTTCTAGGTAGATATAACTTTGAGAGAGTGACGAATTGCTGTTGATATATTAGGGCAACCAAAACATTTTCCCCTTCATATAATCTTGTATTTGTCTGTTTGCATCTACACAAATGGTGCATGAATATTAGGAAGCTGATCTGAAGATGGAAATACATAAAAAACTCACTATAGTAAGTTCAGCAGAAAAATGGGACAGTCAACTGAACAGTAAGCGCATGAAACAGATTAATGAGGACTAAGAACAAAGGGTTGGAATCTGATACAGAAACCAAATCTTCTGCCCTCTGCTGCTCCTGTTTGGCTTATCATGGCTTAGGATGACATAGTCTTGTATGAGCCCATTTAGTAGCTCTCTGGAGTTGATTGTCTACAGCTGGCTGCTGGGCAGTGCTAAACAGAGTTAGGTAAGACCCCTCTTCTCTATTGGTGGAAGAAATGCCAGAAGGACTGAGTTTGGGGATTTAGAATTTTTATTCCCAACTAAGGTTGTCTTCTAACTGATCTTTGGGCCTGAGAGTAGAAAAAAACACCCCTGTTCGCCATGCCCCTCTGATGGAATAGGGCTGCTTCCTGCAGTTTAAGCACCAGAATAGGAGCACAGACTCCAGGGGGCTCATAGATCCATAGTGGGAAACATGCAACAGCTTGCATTTGTCACCTATACCTTGTTTTTCATAGACAAGTCATAATATTGGCTCCAAAATGGAAAACACACAACTCTAAGCTTGGTTTTGGCAGGCAAATGAAAATGAAAAGAAGAAATCCACCCTTTCCTTATGGAATGTAAACATCTCACTTCTGGGCAGAAATTTACATCAGATTTTCATATGTACAAGGGAATGTATATAAGTTACTCCTCAGACATTTATCTATATATATTTAAATTTTGATTGGCAATTTTGAACCAGCTTATAAAATGGCCTTTGATTTTTTGATACACACTTTTTTTTTTTATCAGTTTCATATAATAGAATTTGGGCTTATGATGTAGTATTTTTTTCTTAAATTCCTGGATTATTAATTTGAGTGTGTCATTCTGATATGACTGCAGACTGCCACAGTGAAGTTTGAGAGCAAGGCTGAGCAGTTCCATTACACAAGTGTCTAATGACAGGAATGGACATTGAGGAGGAATGTGGTGGAGGAGGGTTTGGATTTTAATGGAGCTACTTGCCCAGTCTACACCACTTGACCTGCTTTCTGCTTCATACAGGCCAGGCTCATGCAGCTAAGTAAAAAGCAGACTGTAGGTAAAAAATCAGATACCACTTCTCAGCTAGATTTCCATGGCAAATAATGAAATTAAAAAATATAGACCCACATACATGGGTTGCGCAACTCATTTATAATGAACCTGATTCAAAGACTGTTAGGTTTTTATGTATTACTGTTTACATCCAATTATTCAGTCAGCCTCATAGAGGCAGGGTTACAAGATGGATGCCCATTTCATGTTACCTTTCTGAACATTTTTTATAACATGATGAAAAACAGATACCCAGATATGGAGACAGTGAAGTGAAAGTTGCTCAATCATATCCTACTATTTGTGACCTCCTGGACCATACAGTCCATGGAATTCTCCAGGCCAGAATACTGGAGTGGGTAGCTGTTCCCTTCTCCAGGGCATCTTCCTGACCCAGGGACTGAACCCCTGTCTCCTGGATTGGCAGGTGGATTCTTTACCACAGAGTCATCAGTAGAAATCTAGTGGATGCCAAAGACGACTGCAGATAAGGAAGAACAGGAAATTTCTACTTTTTCCTATCCATTGTTTTGTATGTCTAGTTGAATCCCGGAGAAGGCAATGACAACTCACTCCAGTACTCTTGCCTGGCAAATCCCATGGACGGAGGAGCCTGGTGGGCTGCAGTCCATGGGGTCGCTAGGAGTTGTACACGACTGAACGACTTCACTTTCACTTTTCACTTTCATGTATTGGAGAAGGAAATGGCAACTCACTCCAGTGTTCTTGCCTAGAGAATCCCAGGAACGAGGGAGCCCAGTGGGCTGCCATCTATGGGGTCGCACAGAGTCGGACACGACTGAAGTGACTTAGCAGCAGCAGCAGTTGAATTCATTAATGACCAAACCCAGATACAGCCACACAAATAAAAACCCTAAAATGCACTCTCAGGATTTCTAAGACTGAAGGGTACGAGGAATTAATTCAAATTCTTCCCATTGCTGTGCCTTTTTCCTTTTGGAGTTCCAAGGTCTAAATAATTGCATAGAGCAAATCAAGGGAAATAGGGCCCAGCTGCCTATGGCCTTTGTTGATGAATAGGGCTCTAAGTCAGTCACTCAGCTGTTTTATTACTTGTCTTTAAGGCTGATGAGTCCCAAGCAGACCTGCATCACTGAATTCTCAATAAAGGGTTAGTGCTTGTCCTGCAGAATAATAAGAACCGCTAATGACACCAATTAAGAGCTGTAAATGTCATTTATACTTGTTTGTTATTTTTCAAATCAATAAGGCTAGAAAGACACAGCAGTCTGAGATAATTTAGATTGGAGCAGTTTGTGTGGACATTTTAATGGATATATTGCAATCAGGATTCGAGTTCTCTTTTTGAAGAAATTGCATTCCTCGTTGGGTCAATTCTGATACTTATTTAAAGCAGAACTTAGGCCCCAAATAATTAAACATAGGGGGAAATATTTAGGGCAATAAAAATGAGAGACAAGTATATATCTGTCTTAATTATATTCATTAAATCCCCATTTTGAAAATGCCCCCATTTTATTTGAGAAGGAATCTTCAAATAGAATAATGAGTAACTTAGTAAAAAGGGGCAAATATATTCAGGAAGAAAAAAATTAGGAATACAGACTGCAACACTATGTTCTGATGCTGTATGAATTGCAGAAACATATATTTTTATAAAGTCCTTACTCTTTGGCCAAATGTCAATAGTATACTTATAACTGGTGCATTCAAAAGATTGTGCAAGTTGTGTGTTAGGTGTTAGTTTTGCTAGAGTATGAGGTAGTCAGACAGAACACTAGAGGTATGTGTTTCTTTAATTCCAAAAGTAGCACAGGAGTCTCATTTCTCACTGGGGCCCTGTTCTAGCAAGAGGAAACTATTAAACATTTCACTGACTAAGCAGCAACCAGGGACAGCCAATCCATTCCCCACAAAATGACTGGATTGTACCAATAATCATAGCTGAAGGGACATGGCACCAAAAAATCTGAGAATAACTAACCAAATGAAATTCTGGGTGCCTCTGTGAATGTGTTCTTAAAATTGTGTATTAGAATTTGGGATGTTGACACAGGTTATAAGAAGCAGCACATGAAATTTAAAATTGCCTCTTCTAGTTATTTATGTCTATACTCCTTCTTATCTGAGTAGGTTTTCTGCTTTGTTTGAAAAATCAGATTTAGTGGTTAACTTTTGAAGCTTTGATTTTAGTTACTTTGAACAGGACAGTGAAATAACAAAGTAAGAGAAACCTTAAAAGTACAGCTTGGAAAACTACTGTTTAAACTATCATTTTGCATGAAAGTGTACCTGACAATAAAATAATCAGTTCAGATACTAAATTTATTGTCAATGCATGGCACTCATTATCCCGTTTGATTATTTACACTGAGGAGAAGCATGGGCATTTAAGGCTGTAAATTAAAATAATTTTTTTAATTAGCTGTTTTTTTAAAGTCAAACACAATGATGCAGTAGGAAAGATTAAAGTTTACAGTGGTCCTACTCTACCCATATTTCATTTCTGCTTGATTCATTGATACATATATTGTTGGCCTTTTGTGAGTTTCAATAATGTAATATCATAGATAAGCGAAATAAAGAAAAAAAGAGCCAAAAACTGACTTAGGCATCTGTCTTGGAATTTGTAGTTGTTCAGTTACTCAGTCATGTCCGACTCTTTGTGACTTCATGGACTGCAGCATGACAGGCTTACCTGTCCTTACAATCTCCCAGAGCTTGCTCAAACTCATGTCCATTGAATTAGTGATGCCATCCATCCATTTCATCCTCTATCATCCCTTCTCCTTCTGCCTTCAATCTTTCCCAGCATCAGAATCTTTTCTAATGGGTCGGCTCTTCGCATCAAGTAGCCAAATTATTGGAGCTTCAGTTGCATCATCAGTCCTTCAAGTGAATATTTAGGGTTGACTTCCTTTAGAAGTGACTGGTTTGACCTCCTTGTGGTCCAAGAGACTCTCAAGAGTCTTCTTCAACACCACAGTCCAAATACATCAATTCTTCAGCATTCAGACTGTAGTCCAACTATCACATCCATACATGACTTACTGAAGAAACCATAGCTTTGACTAGATGGACCTCTGTTGACAAAGTAATATCTCTGCTTTTTAATATGTTGTCTAGGTTTGTCACAGCTTTTCTTTCAAGGAGTGTCTTTTAATTTCGTGGCTGCAGTTACCATCTGCAGTGATTTTGGTACCTAAGAAAATAAAGCCTCTCGCTGTTTCCATTGTTTCCGCCATCTATTTGCCATGAAGTGATGGGACTGGATGCAATGATCTTAGTTTTCTGAATGTTGAGTTTTTAAGCTAGCTTTTTCACTCTCCTCTTTCACTTTCATCAAGAGACTCTTTAGTTCCTCTTTGCTTTCTGCCATAAAGGTGGTGTCATCTGTATTTCTGAGTTTATTGATATTTCTCCTGGCAATCTTGATTCCAGCTTGTGCTTCATTCAACCCAGCATTTCACGTGATGTATTTTGCATATAAGTTAAATAATCAGGGTGACAATATACAGACTTGATGTACTACTTTCCCTATTTGGAAACAGTCCGTTGTTCCATGTTCAGTTCTAACTGTTGCTTCTTGACCTGCATGCAGATTTCTCAAGAGGCAGATAAGGTGGTCTGGTATTTCCATCTTTTGAAGGATTTTCCAGTCTGTTGTGATTACACACTCAAAGGCTTTAATTTAGTCAATAAAGCAGAAATAGATGTTTTTTTGGAACTCTCTTGTTTTTTGATGATCCAATGGATGTTGGCAATTTGATCTCTGGTTCCTCTGCCTTTTTTAAATCCAACTTGAGCTTCTGGAAGTTCTCAGTTCATGTACTGTTGAAGCCTAGTTTGAAGAATTTTGAAAATTATTTGCTATAGTGTGAAATAACTGCAATTGTGTGGTAGTTTGAATATTCTCTAACATTGTCTTTCTTTGGGATTGGAATGAAAACTGACCTTTTCTAGTCCTGTGGCCACTGCTGAGTTTTCCAAATTTTCTGACGTATTGAAGCAACACTTTCACAGCATCATCTTTTAGGATTTGAAATAGCTCAACTGGAATTCCATCACCTCCACTAGCTTCACTTGTAGAGATGCTTCCTAAGACTATTTGACTTTGCACTCTAGGATGTCTGACTCTAGGTGAATGATCACACCATTGTGGTTATCTGTCTTGGAATGCTGCTGCCCAAATTATTTAATATAGATTGATATAAAACTTGAACCCCATTAATCTCTCAATTTGGTCTTTGTTTTGTGTGATGTAAATATTATATTTACAAATTGTCTCTAACTTAGCTCCTGACTCTATTTGGACTATTCCATTACACTTTCCCAGTTTTATCATTTAGTCAAATTTATCTGTTCATTGTTTCCCAAGTATTTCTCACACTCTTTTCCATAAAATTGCCTCCATCTAGAATATATTCTATTTTACCTCATCACCGGCTATGGCTATTCTACTATCCCCTGAAGACCAATGCATACATAGCTCAGCCTCTCAATAAGTCATTACCTGATCAAGCCAGTGGTGAATAATGCCCATTCATTTGTTTGGTCATTTATTCAACACAGATTTATTGAAGGTTGACTATATGCCAAACATTGTTGTAGGCTTATCTCTCCTCTATAAAATACTAGTTCTTTATTTAGACCATTCACCTAACAATTTCTATATTTTGACTGATGTTACAGCAATTTGTAGGTAAGCTTTATTTCAGAAAAATATATGGTAAGTTTCTTGAGTGCTGAGACCTTGTTTCAGTCATTTTAAATTTTCTGCACAAAATAAATGAGTGAGCAGGAGGCTCTATATGTATGATTCTGTAACAACTAAGCTGCTCAGTTTGGAGAAAAACCCATCAAAATAGATAGCCTTGTGTCAATTTATATAAAATGCTAGGTTGATTGACTTTTTGTTTTCCTTTTCCACTGGTTATCTGGAACAAAAGTAGT
Source organism: Budorcas taxicolor (assembly GCF_023091745.1). Classification (NCBI taxonomy): domain Eukaryota; kingdom Metazoa; phylum Chordata; class Mammalia; order Artiodactyla; family Bovidae; genus Budorcas; species Budorcas taxicolor. The sequence continues at coordinate 17,874,750 of NC_068931.1, read as the reverse complement.
TGGTTTTCTTGAATTTGGTTTCTTTTTGCTGAAGGTGATTCAGGTGTCCCAATAAGTGAACTGAATCAGGAATACCTGGTTTTGAGATGTCGTTTAGTTTTGTTGTTTCTTTGATTTTGTTTTTATTTTTAACACAGATGTTTACAGGTCCCTGTGTCAATCATTGCTGGTTACAGAACTGGATGAAAGATATATAGGAGTCCTCCATCTCATTTGGTCTGTGAAAAAAGAAACAGGAAAAGATTTCCATTAGCTCAGCTGGTGAGCTCTGTATCAAACTAAAACCAGTTCTTAGTGTGCAGAGGGTATGGTTAAACTGATACTAACTCAAATACTCTAGGCTGTACAGAAGCGGGTGGACAGATAAGGCCAAATTTGGCTCACTGCACTTGGTAACACACAGTTTTATCTTGATGCCTCCTTTTATTCTACATCAGTTCTTTCAATTACCACTTTTTTTCTTGTCTGAGTTTCCCTTGACTTACTCTTTCTTTCTTCAAAAGAGATGCACCAGAAATCTTGGAATAGTTTATTTTAAACATGGGAAAATTTATCCTATCTGTGGCATACCAGGCACCAGGAAATTGGATGAGATCATATATTTTAAGGGCAAAAAGCCATAAATGTAGAAATAAACTGTATACCTGACACTCATATAATGTTGTATGCCAATTATACCTTAATACAAATAAATACAAATAAAGATAAATTAAATAAATTTGGCAACTAATAGTTTAATCACTTCATGGAAAGATTATGTGCCTAGGGACTTAGGCTCCATAGAGATGTCTGTTGGATGATTGCATTCACTCAGTTTTCTGAAGTTTAGGAACTTCTCTTTCTGTTACTGGCAAGGAATCCAATAAGCCAGGATGACCTCAATGGTGGAATGGATGCTCTTGTTCATATATATATGTATATATATATATTCTTTTTGAAAAGAAATGTCCAACTCCTTCATATATGAGAGTCATAGGGTCACTAGTAAACAATATTCTCTGTTCAAAGATAATTTATGTGAATGCTCCCTCTCCGCTATCAAATGTAAGCCAAGGAGTCTCTCATTTCCTGAAGGAAAGACCCCTCCAGGGTCAGGTAGCTCATACAATCATGAATTAAGCTAGACTGGGATGACCAGAGAGGAGCAAAACTGTGTCAGCCTTGAGGGACGGGACCCACCTCTGGGAGGCTGCTCCCTGCCATGCAAGAATGCAGTCTCAGTGTTATCATATCTCCAACAAAATATGAACATTTTGTATGAAATCTTTCTATTTTCAAACATTGGCCTTTTTTGTTGGCTTTGCTACACAGCTTGTGGGATCTTGATTCCCTGACCAGGGATTGAACCTGACTTGGAAGTAAAAGTGGCAAGTCCTAATCACTGGACCACCAGGGAATATTAAGGGTAATACTAATATGCTGTTAAGAATAAAGAAAATATACCTGTGAACCATATCCAGGCTGTGAACTCTTAGTTTGCCAATCTTTTTTTTTTTTTTTTTTTAACAAATTTGTGGTATGATAGAGGCTGTATTGAAAGCAGTTTCCACCCCCATCCCACCTCCCATGCTCCACCTTGCTAATTTGACCCCCATATGGTCAGTTTATTGGTTTATCAACAAAAGGAAAAGATATTCCTTAAAAAAAGGACTTTTTAAATGGTGTGTGAGAAAATCTGCCATAAATATCTCTGAACTTTTGAGGTTACTTTCCTGAAATACTGTCTCTACAAGGAAAGAAATAGTAGCCTTTACCTATTTCCCATGCTTCTGCTGGTTTCGTGGTCAACGCTATCTGTGTCAATTCTGTATTTAGGTATTAAAAAGTAATGAGGATTTTTCAATAGCCATTTATAACTGTAACTAAGAATATCCTCCCTCTTCTGCATAAGGCTTGCCTGTCCTAACTAAGCACTTAGTGATTTTTTCTTATTCTAATGCCCTTAATTAGATTTATAGACTCTTTACAGAGTTTTATGTTGATGAGGGACTTGGAATAAAACACACACTAATAAAATATACCCACTACCCAACTTGTGCTTTTGCATGTTTTATTTCAATCAATAATGAGTTTTAAATAATGTTCAGAATATGTCGTTGAGGATGTTCTAAAGAAATATGGACTCATGATCCATCAGGGAAGATTAATAAACATATAACCACATGGAAGTGGTGACTGAGAGAAAGTGATTCATTGGGGCATAAACCATTAAGGAATTGGGTCATGATGCCTGCTACAAATAAGAAAAAATATATTTTAAAAACAACAGTTATACCTTCTCATTTTTTAAATTTCCTTTCTGTGACTTTTAGCTTGCCTAAATGTTTTAAAATTGGAGGTAATCATTGTATAACATTCTCAATCCTAGGGTAAAAAAATTTACTCTACATAGTTCCCTTTTCACATGACACAGCCATTTTCACGGTTATAGCTAATTAGCTTCCTTTCGACATTAGATACGGAGGATGTTTAAGCAACGTAAACTAGCTGTCATCCAGCAGCATCATAATCAAAATGGCATAAAATTTGCCATAAAACCTGCAGCTAATAACATTTATAAGGCGCCTTATTACATAAGGATATTGAAGAAGCTCAGACACTGTATATCACAATGCTTCCCCAGGGACCTGGTTCATTTTCCTAATGACTGTGTATGGGTTTACTTTAGGAGCTTTTATGCACATGCCTGAGCACAGAGCTTACCCAGGCAGACTGATAAGAACTGAGGAAGAGTGATGTCCAAATCCTGCAACAAAGTACTGGATCTGCCTGAAATGAATAAGCAATACAGTCCTCTTTCTCATTCACCAGCCAAGTCTTCTCACCATTGCATGGCCATGCTCATTTTAATATTCTTCTATATTTTATTTGAAGATGTTTATAGCTGTTCTCCACTTAAAAGATTTTAATCTTTTCTTCTCCATGCCCAATTCCTATAGCCTTTATGCTTCCACTCATCCTCCATGGCTACCCTCAAGCTGTGTTTCTCCAATGGGGGTTTCCTCTGATGCCTCTAACTCAACATTAATCTTTACCTTTGAGCTTTTATAGTTTCTTTTTAAAAATCTGTCCTGCATAGACAGTATCTATTCCTGTCTACCTTGTTTCCTTTTTTAACAAATTAACAACGCTAACAGTTCATCCTTATCCCATCACAGAATCATAGATGATCAACTCTGGAAGTACATTAGAGCTCATGTTCCAACACTAAGTGATATTTGACCAGTCCTATTTGAGAATTTCTTTTCCCATGTTGACTTGCTGGCAGGGTCCTGCCCAGGAATATTCAGGATATTCACATGATTCCTGACTTGCTAACGTAGCTCATGTCATTCCACAGTGCCAGATTTTGTTTTTCGTTTTCTTTGTTGTTGTTCAGTTGCTAAGTCATGTCCGACATTTGTGATTCCATGGACTGCAGCACACCAGGCTTCCCTGTCCTTCAGTATCTCCTGGAGTTTGCTCAAACTCATAGTCATTGAGTCGATGATGTCGTCTAACCAGATCACCCTGTGTCATCCCCTTCTCCTCCTGTTCTCAGTCTTTCTCAGAATCAGACTCTTCTGACAATGGGTGGACTCTTCCTGTCAGGTGGTCAAAGTATTGGAGCTTCAGCTTCAGCTTCAGTCCTGATGCTGCCTGGTTGACAGATTTGATCTCCTTGCTGTCCAAGGGACTCTTAAGAGTCTTTTCCAGCACTACAATCTGAAAGCACCTAATTTTCTTTACATCACATTGAATATATATTCTGAGCCATGATTCAGTCATTACCACCAAAAACAATTATTACCTACAAGCTCTACTACCGGTCCCATCCACTCATTTCTCATTCAGCAACTTGAATATCAAATGTAATCTATGTAGTCAAGTTTGTTCTATTCTCTCTTGGCTTAATGAGCCCTCTCTTGGGTGTATGACCAACTTTATTATCTGAACCAATCTCATACAACTTAGAGCCTGTCAGCAATCATAATCATGTTATCTTATTTCCAATCATTTGATTTAAACATTATGTTATACACTCTCCAGTTTCTGATTATTCCATGTGTAAGCTTCTTATGAAGAAAGATACTTCTATTATACTATTTTAAATCAAAACTTTAATGTATTCTCTGGTCTTAGACATATAACAGGGCTCAAATAGCCATCAGTGATTACCTTCCATAAGCAACTTGTATACATCATGATTCTAATTTAATAAAGTCATCCTTCCAGCACCTAACAGGATCTGGCTATTGGATCTGGCTACCAATATGCAGGCCAGGAAGCAACAGTTAGAATTGGACATGGAAAAACAGACTGGTTCCAAATAGGAAAAGAGGTACGTCAAGGCAGTATATTGTCACCCTACTTATTTAACTTATATACAGAGTACCTCATGAGAAACGCTGGGCTGGAAGCACAAGCTGGAATCAAGATTGCTGGGAGAAACATCAATAACCTCAGATATGCAGATGGTACCACCCTTGTGGCAGAAAGTGAAGAGGAACGAAAATGCTTCTTGATGTAAGTGAAAGAGGGTTGTGAAAAAGTTGGCTTAAAGCTCAACATTCAGAAAATGAAGATCATGGCATCTGGTCCCATCACTTCATGGGAAATAGATGGGGAAACAGTGAAAACAGTGTCAGACTTTATTTTGGGGGGCTCCAAAATCACTGCAGATGGTGATTGCAGCCATGAAATTAAAAGATACTTACTCCTTGGAAGAAAAGTTATGACCAACTTAGCATATTAAAAAGCAGAGACATTACTTTGCCATCTAAGGTCCATCTAGTCAAGGCTATGGTTTTTCCAGTAGTCATGTATGGATGTGAGAGTTGGACTGTGAAGAAGGCTGAGTGCCGAAGAATTGATGCTTTTGAACTGTGGTGTTGGAGAAGACTCTTGAGGGTCCCTTGGACTGCAAGGAGATCCAACCAGTCCATTCAGAAGGAGATCAGCCCTGGGTGTTCTTTGGAAGGAATGAAGCTAAAGCTGAAACTCCAGTACTTGGCCACCTCATGCAAAGAGTTGACTCGTTGGAAAAGATTCTAATGCTGGGAGGGATAGGGGGCAGGGGGAGAAGGGAACAACAGAGGATGAAATGGCTGGATGGCATCACTGACTCAATGGACATGAGTCTGAGTGAACTCCGGGAGTTGGTGATGGACAGGGAGGCCTGGTGTGCTGCAATTCATAAGGTCGCAAAGAGTCAGACATGACTGAGTGACTGAACTGAACTGAACCAATAGAAAGAGCACCATAGTCACTAGTTGTAAGATATGCCCCAAATCCACCCTAAACTATACTTTCCTTACAATAGATTTGATTCTACATATCACTTCATCCGTAGTTTATAATTTTTGACTTCATTCACCAATATTCCAGTTCTTTCCTGCTTTGAGACTCTTGATTTAGAGGGCCTTTCTGGTAGAAAATTTTCTATGCTTTATTCAGCATACAGCCTATATATGTATATATATATATATATATATATATATATATATATATATACACACACACACACATCCCAGCATACAGTTTAAAGTGTGTGTTTTCTGGGGTTTTCATTTTGGAATATTTTCCCTCTTTTACTACTGTTCATACCGTTCCCTTTTCCATCCATGGAATTTACTATGCTTCTTTAAGACGATGCCTAATTTTTCCCATCTTTTATTATATATATATGTATATGCTATCATGACTTAGCATCTTAAACTCATTATGATGCAAAATATTGTGATGGAAAATTTGGAAAGATTGTTAAACTTGGAATCAGTGCAAATTAATTCATGATTATAGAGATCACTGAATGCCAAAAATACACCAGCAGTAGGAAAGCATCATTGTCATCCCTTCCATTTAATAAATAAGTTTGTAAATTATGGATTAGAGATTATTATGCTGAGAAGAACAGGAAGCATTGAGAGGATGTTGCATTATAATATATCATTCAGACATTTCTAATATCTTTATGCAGGGCATGAAACTTCTTATGGTGTCACTGGACAGCAACTGGTCAGTGATTCTTCCTGAAACTGAGGGAATAACAAAACAGCTGAAATGGCTTGAGAAAAGAAATTGACCTCTTCATCTTAGAAAGCTAGGATAAATCTTATATCTGGCAGTTACAGGAACAAAATTATAAATACAATGAAATATTTTAACAAAGATATTTACCCTCATCAAACTTGCATTTTAATGTGGTTAAAGATGTCATAAAACACAAATAAATAATATATGAAGTATGTCATGTGGTGATAAGGTTGGGAGAAAGCTAATACAGGGTTAGGGGAGGCTTAACAAGACAGGGGTACACTAATTTAAGTAAAAATGTCAGGATGGATTTTACTAATATTTTGATATTGCACTCTCAAAGAAAGAGATACAGAAGAAAGACAATAGAATATATGTTGAAAGCATCCTCTAGGAAAGACAACCAGTGAAAGCAAATATTTCAATCTTGCTAGGCAAGACCAATGAGCCTTGTGTGCTTGGTGGTCATAAATGTAAACTGGTATCAGTTAGCATGGTTGTGTGGTTTTGTTTACACTGGTTTTGCCTCCAAGTTTCAGAATAAGTGGAAGTGTGGATCTAACTAAATTTGGTCCTTTTTACAAGTCAGTATAATAAAGAAAAAAGAAGATCAGGAAAATTGAGAGACTAAACAAGGAAAAGGTAATAAAGATGGAGTCTAAACTAAGGAAGAAAATGGAGACATGGAGAAGGAGTGAGGGACCCCAAAAAGGTGAGGAATCACCTAACTGTCAATAATTGTGAGGTCAAAGTTTTCTTCAATCTGATACTTAGAGTGTAAGCTGAAAATGTGGGTGATGATTATTAGAGGGGGGATTCTCTGGAGGATATAGAGGAAGGGGGTCAATTATGTTGGTAAGGTCCAAAGTGTAACTATGTCTGCTGACAACAAAAGTAAAAAGAAATTCAAAGTGCTTGCAGAAGAGTGATTGCAAAGCACACAAGGGACAAGGCATTTCTGAGCACTGTCACATACATTATCACTGAGAAAATGACATTTTTATTGTATAATCTAGAACCAAGTATTGTTCTAGCTGAAGGTATTGCTAAACAGCTTTTTCACCTACATGAATGCCCAATGGAATACTGGAAATTAATGTGGAAAGCAAACCAATTATTTCTTTGCAGAGCCACCACTCTTCCTGCAGGGTAACTACCCTACAGTTAATGTTGCCCTTCTCAGTTCCAATCATTGTGAAAGTAAAAAAATATTCACAGATATTTTCAAACTGCACTCATACTTTCTCCGATTAGAACAAAAAGATTTATATCCATGTTAGTCTATAGGAAAAAAGAAGAACTTAAAGAAAAGTCTAAAACATAAAAGAAACTTTGAAATTGTGATCAAGTCAATTCTCAAAGTGATTAAAACATAGGCCACTTTGGACAAAAATCTAAATACACATATGTGTATATGTGAATATACACATATACTTTGAAGAGTGAATCTTTTCTACCTTATTTCAAGATTCAAATACTAGATGTGTCTCTTCTCCACTCATTGCCAGACTTAAACTATAAAAATTAAGACAAGAAAAACAAAAAGTCTCAAAGGATCCTTCATATTACTAGTTTCCAAAAACTGTTAAGAATTTAGAAATTTTTAGTAGAATTCTATGAACCTGAGTTTCAGCCACATATATCATTTAATGAATAGATCTTCTGGGTGTTTCCTTAATGTGAGTGGGCCAAGAGAATGTGTATATATGCACACATACATGTTTAGATGAAGGTTCACAGGAAAAAAAAGCTGCCCTTTAGTGACAGGAAAATTTAAGCGAGTGCTTGCTTTGCAAATTCTCCAAACTGCTGATTAGTCAGAGCTCCCTTGGACTGAGAGGAGATCCAACCAGTCCATTCTGAAGGAGATCAGTCCTGGGTGTTCTTTGGAAGGAATGATGCTTAAACTGAAACTCCAGTACTTTGGCCACCTCATGCAAAGAGTTGACTCATTGGAAAAGACTCTGATGTTGGAAGGGATTGGGGGCAGGAGGAGAAGGGGACGACAGAGAATGAGATGGCTGGATGGCATCACCAACTCGATGGACATAAGCCTGAGTAAACTCCGGGAGTTGGTGATGGACAGGGAGGCCTGGCGTGCTGCAATTCATGGGGTTGCAAAGAGTCGGACACGACTGAGCGACTGAACTGAACTGAACTGCTAATCAGGAGGACAGCAAGGGTATTGGCCAGATGGAGAGTGATGTTGATGGCAGTGTCAAGAAAAATCACACCTGAGGGGTCAGCTTACTACAGCTTCAAATGCTATTTTCAACAAAAACGTTGAAATGATATCTGATTATTCATAGGTAAAACAAATGGAAAAAATGGCTTCCAATTCTATGAACATTTATCATAACATTTGCACCATCAAAACTTTTTCAGGCTATAAAATAAATACAAACTAGTCCTATCTTTACACACATATTCAAGTGCTTTCTATATATGCACATACATTTTGTGTGCACAGATAAGCAGATTTTAGCTTTTGTTCATCAAATATTTCAGAGCATTTTTCAGATATTTAGCTCTCTTTTCTCATAGCTTTTTAACGATATTTAATGTAATGGGGAAAAACTCCAGATTTTTTAAAATTCATTTACACTTCAATCATCCATGTTGTTTAATATTATCTATTTGATATTCAAGAGCCCTTGGGCTTTTTCAAACATGCTTTGGAATTTTTTTTTTTTTTAATTTTCCCATCCCTTAATATAAGAAGAAGTAGCATTTTGCCAAAGGCAAGCCATAGTGAATGCCAGGGGAACAGTGTGCTACTTTACTCTGAACTTGTGCATTTTGAGTAATATCTAAATTAGAAGAAAAGGGAACTCTTGGTCACTTGCTGTACGTGCTTACTTGGGCATCTCTGTTTTGAACAGTTACATATGCAATCTGTATTATCTTATGAATGGTAATATTAACTTCATTCTAGAAGGACTGGCTATGTAGATATATGATTAGCTTGTTTCCCTCTTTCTCTTCATCCTCCTCCTCCTTCCCTTCTGTTTCTCCTCCTCCTCCTCTTCTTTCTTCTTCCCTTTTATCTTAAGAAAATCGTCATTGAGTCTAATTAAGCTTTTCTCTTAAGATTTTCTTTCTCATGTTGAGAAATAGAGATATAGAGCAACTTAAAAGAATCATGGGATTTTGATCTTTCAACTTGTTCATGATTTTTTTCTATTAAATATCATGCTAATAATGATCCAGTCTCTAGTTTATTCCATATATGTGAGGCTCACTGACTTTGAAGGGAAGCAACATACTTTTTAACAAGTCATCATCATTTATATACTCCTGTAGGAAAATATACACGATTTTATAGAGTTAGAAGCCCAAGTGTTTTGGTGACCCTCTTAAAGGTAATGAATCAAAAATTTAAATACAGAATCAGTCATGAAACTAAATATTTAGTTAAATTATAAGCAAAACTATAGTATACACTCTGGAAAGTATAGAAATCCAGCAAAAGAGCATATTTATATTTATTATATTTATTTATTAACTGCCTGACATAATATCTACCATTTTCCTGAAACTTTTTGACTGCTTGATCTTTGATCATCTCTCTATATGCTAATGTTTTATAGCATCATTGCTTTATGGGATAAGTAGAAAAAAATGTCTCTCTTTTAGCAAGTTTTGAAAGATATGTGTTTCTAACCATTGATAATTTGCTAACTGAATAGTTTGCTAAGTTTTCTGTCAACATCTTAACTTGTCTGTTATGTCACATAACGTGTTGAGACTACTATCTAATTTGGATAAACACCTCTCAAGGTATTTTTTTTCATATCAAGCTATTAATGTAAAAGATGTCAGAACATTTCAGCGTCTGTGTCTGTGTATGTGCACATATACATGCCATGATGAGCCTAAAATCCTTTGTGAATTAATGACACACACCAGCCAATTTATGATAAACACCCTTTTTATAGTGGCCTATTAAGAGTTTTATGTTATCTTTACCAATATTTATACTTTGTATCAGATCATTAAGTAATTAATAAGAACCAGTGTAGATGCAAAGGAAAAGGCCCTGTTAGACAGGGACAAGTGCGGGCAAAGTCATGGCCTGGGTGCTGATGAGAACGGCATGGTGCATTGGAGTAGAAATTTCCAGGGACGATGAGAGACGTGTGTGTGGAGCCAAGCAGGGAACTGAAGAGAGGACTGGTCACTGGGCAGTGGCTCTCAGTCTATCAGAATTTGAAGACAAGAAAATGACAGGCTGTTACTGGGTTATTATGCACACGAAGTGTAGCTTTATGATTATTTTCATTCAAGTTCTACACATCCAATTCTTGCATATACTAGCCTATGGAACCTAGACAGAGGCAATCTAACTTCATTCAAGTTCTACACATCCAATTCTTGCATATACTAGCCTATGGAACCTAGACAGAGGCAATCTAACCACACAAATGTGACTGTGTACTGTATAAATATAACCCATTAAATTTGCATTGTATGTGTCTGCAAATGAACTTCTCTGCTCAGATTTCAGGAAACCAAGAGCCACTCCAAAGTTACTTGACAATAATGATTTGGCAGAAGGAAAGCTGGAGTAGAAAGAGAAAGTGTTAGTAAAAGTATCTTACCTTGTAAGTTTTTCATAAAGATATGACCATGTGAGTGATTGCATATCTGGCCTGTGGAAGCAAAAGTTCCTGTTGTGTGAAGTTTCACTGATTTGATTCTGATATGCCTCTGTCCTTCCCCTTTCTGGCCCTGCTTCTATGCTCTTGGAACTTTCAGCATGAATCTTTTAAGCATCTGAGGACAGCTGCATGTTTTTTGTTTTTAAATCTCTTCTCTCAGTCAAACATCTTCGCTTGGGCTCACACTCCAGAGTATTTAAAGTGTTTCCCCTCTACTCTTGCCATCCAGTTTGCCATTGTACCTCAAAATGCAACTTCAGGAACCAAACATCAAAGGAGGCTTCTGGTGCTTATGGCTTATACATTTGTTATTTAGACTATACTTAAGGTCTGATAGAATCGCATATTGGCAACTATGTGAAGGTACAGCACATTCTCATCTACAGCTGGTGGAAATGTAAATTGGGACAATCATTGAGGGGGAATATATTAAGCAATAGCTATTTAAATAAAAAAAAAATTGCATACTCTATGATACAACACCAGCGCTTAATCATTTCTGCCCTAGAGAAACAGGCACATATGCAAAGTAAGTCATATAGGAGGGTATTTGCCCAGCACTGTTTATGCCAGGGAAAGTTTGGCAATAGTGCAAATGTTAATTTAACAGGGAAATGACATTAAAAGGTGGTGCATTTGTATTATGGCATACTGTAGAAGCTGTCGTCTTTACAGAGTGATAGATATACAGATTGATAATAGGTTGATAGTCAAGACAAAATTTTCACTAAAAATTAAGCAAAACCATCAGAATGATATACAAACCATAATGTATTTTTTTTTGTAAAAACAAACAGGCATAGAATATATATAAACGTTATGTAGAACATATAGCAGCAAACAAGGAGGATTCAGATTGGGATGATTGGTTAAAGGAAATTTTTGCCATAGATGTAGACTTTTGAAATGCTTAAAGCAAGGAGAACATATTCAAATAGCATTAGAGTTACTATAATTTTCTAAAACAAAATCATGTTTTTTTCATGAATAAATAGAATATATAATTCTGCATTACTGTTCCACAGCTTATTCACATACACACACACATACACACACACCTCAGGAGAGGCTTTATGTGACAGGTAAAACAAACATAAATTAAAAACTCTAGATTTAAAGTGCACACATACACCAAGTACACACAAACTCCTTTTTAGTGACCCAGAATCATAAAGTCATGTCATCTAGCATAAAAAGTTGTTATTGAGATAATATTAACCTGACAAGAATCACATGGGAGTCCCTGGTGTGATTTCAGACTTTAACAAAAAAATCTATATATCTTTTTTTTGTTAAATCTTGGGCTCTCTGACCCAGAATAGATTCATAAATATGTATTTATACAAATGAGAGTGGTGGGGAGAAACAGGGCAGTAGATGCAAGCGCTGGTTGGGAGACCTGAGATGAGCACTTCTTGCTCTCTGGTCCATGTCCTCATCTACACCATGAGCTGTACTCAACCACACACACTTCGTGGGAACATTGTAAGGGTCACAGAACAGCACATATGAAAGCTCTTCTGAAAGTAAAAAGTGCTTTACGCATGCCAGGCATCATTACTCTCAACTTGGTGATTAACCCACAAATGAAAGATTGCTATACATCTTTACTAACCATAAAAATTGAGAGAAAAGGAGAGTCCACACCTGCTTGATGAATAGTGACTGAGCTCCATGATGTCAGAAACCTGTGACCATGTCCATGGCATTCACAAGTCGGTTGAATGAAAATAGTCACCCTTTAGGTAGACTGTGTGAGATTTTTACTTTTGTAAACAAGGTCAGTTGAATGGCCAATCCTTGGGCAGTATGAACTTAAAAATAAGTGATGTTATCTTTATTACTACCCTTAAATTATAATCAGGAGAGTCTTGTTCAAATGATACTTGCTCCTCTGAATGTCCAAAGTCTGAAACCAGTCAGAGAGGAAGAAATATTCATCAAAGGACCCTTTAACTGGTAGTATATTTGATCAGGATTTTAAGAAGATTTACTCTCTTTCTCTCTCTAACAAAATAATAGCTTCTCTGTTCTTTTCTTTTGCTCTCAAGCCTGAAGATGATTTGTGCCCAATAGAGAAGATCTGAATCTAAGGTTTTAATGTTGTCTTATCATAGTTTTCATTTTTAATCTGGAGATAATCCTAATATAATGGACTGGGAATCAGTATTTATAAATGAATTTTAATCTTTTATAGAAGATCCATTAACAAACTCCAAATTTATTGAGCAATAAAAGTTGGCCCAAAGCTATGGCATGTAGTATAGTCTTATAGTTCCCAGTTGAATCACTAGGTGCTGTAGATACATTGCTTCCCACTGCACAAGTGCTCTCCAAAAAAAAAAAAAAAAAAAAACACAAAACCAAAAGCAAAGAAGAAGTAGCATATTTGTTGCCTTTAAAAAAAAAAAAAAACTTTTCTTTGGGATAAACATGGAAACAGTGAAAGCAAAAAAGGGCAGGGTGGGAGGGCTAGGATATCACAGGGGATACAAAGCAGACAGGCTGCACAGCCTACAAGGGAGGCTTTTACAGAATTACAGTGGAGATTGCAGGGCAACCAGCTGTGCATCTGGAATGAGCTGGTATAAACGAGGCACTTTTAATACAGAACCAACATTTTCCTTGGATGTTACTCCATTTGCCTTCAATTTTTATTAGGACATTTTCAAAATTTATCCTTCTACCACCAGATGTGCAAACAATGAATATAACCGTGATTTTGTACTTTGACTTTTTCTTAAATGATTTCTTTGAATAAAGGCAAGTATAATCAAAATTGCCAGGCTAATTGTTTCTGTGCTCCAAATCCAACAACAAAAGTTCACGGGACCATGTATAGTCCTCCCCTTGCCCCTTTAACTGGGTGTGTTTTTACCTGAAAGGATTCCTGGACACATTTCTTCCCTACCCTCCCTCAGCCACCTCTCATACAGACACGTATGTGCATTCACACAGAGACACACAAGTATGGGAAGGGCCTTTCAGGAACAGGTTTGGCATGAGGACCCTTATATGGACCTAGAATTTCATGTGGAAAAAAAGCTGACACTTGAATTCTAATACTTGAAATTGCTGCAAGCTTTTGTAAAATTGGTCAAGCCACTGGAGCACATGGAATAACTCAGCTGAACCTTGAGAAAGTACTATCACATTGTACTATCCTTAAAATTCATGTTGGAGTTATGAATTTCTGAGAATTAACTCTAATTGTTTGAAGACTTATTAAATCATTGTACTATGGAAATCAAAAGAACTGCAGAAATAATTTACTTAGTTCTCTTAGCTTTCCTGGAGACTGAGTTCAGAAGTCAGTTGCCAAAGCTCATGCAGCTGTTGAAGGTAGAGCCAGAACCAGCAATCACTACTCTGTACATTATTATGAGAACATCCATTATTTTGAAAAATGAAATAGTTTGCATTTTCTTTCTATTTCCTCATGACCATGCATGTGCTAGTTCAAAACTGGAGAGAAATTTTGAAAGGTAGAAGTGAGACAGCATTATGGGCTATATGTATTTGATGTATCCTGGTTTGGAGGACCATGTCCAGAAGCTATTCAGCTCCTGAAGAACCAGGTGACTGCTCTTACTGCTCTCCATCTGCATCACAGAGGCGAAGCAACTGTCTTATACTCCTGTGTGCAGAAGGACACTGTCTGTCCCAGTTTGCTCTCTGCATGTCCAGACTTGTGTGAAAGTGAAAGTTGCTCAGTCGTGTCTGACTCTTTGTGACCCCATGGACTCTACAGTCCATGGAACTGTCCAAACCAGAATACTGGAGTGGGTAGCCATTCCCTTCTCCAAGGGATCTTCCCAATCCAGGGATCGAACCCAGGTCTCCTTCATCGCAGGATTCTTTACCAGCTGAGCCACCAGGGAAGCCCTAAACTTGTGTGTGCCTTTACCAAAAAACAAATTCATGCATTGTTGTTCGTTGTTCAGTCACCCCCTCATTTCTGATTCTCTGCAACTCCATGGACCACAGCACTCCAGGCCTCCCTGTTCCTCACCATCTCCCAGAGTTTACCCAAGTTCGTGTTCATTGCATTGGTGATGCCATCCAGCCATCTCATCCTCTGACACCCTCTTCTCCTCTTCCCTCAATCTTTCCCAGCATCAGAGACTTTTCCAGTGAGTTTGAATCCAATGACCAAAATATTGGAGCTTCAGCTTCAGCATCAGTCCTTCCAGTGAATATTCAGGGTTGATCTCCCTTAAGACCATAATCTCCGAGATCTGCACATGTGAGAACCATGTAAAATAATTACTGATTTTTTTTAAGTGCAAATGATAAACAAAAACTAGCATCTGAAAAACAAAACAAAAAAAGATAATGATTGACTGGTTTGATCTCCTTGCCCCTGGTGGCTCAGCCAGGAAAGAACCCATGCATACCAATGGCCAATTCTCTGTCTAGAATGTTCAAGAGTTCCCTGTGTTCCTAACTAGATCAAAGTCTGTGCTTTTGTGTCTCAGAATCTCAATGATTTTCAGTAGAAGTTGATACTCTAGGTCACTGAAGACGATTCGATGATATTCTGAGTGTTTGCTGAGCCTACTACAGATCCCTCTAGATGATCTTCCTAATCTAGTGTCTCTTGCATTGCAAGCAGATTCTTTACCATCTGAACCACCAGACTATGTGTAGTCTCCCCAAAATGTATTCTTTAAATCTGAGAAATATATACTCTTGCCCTATATGTGAAGAATTATGGACACAGTAGGTTAAGAGTCAGTCTTGACCTTTATATTATTCTACTTTTTCATTTTTGTAGCCATTTAAAGGAAAATAAAAGTTGGTTTAGCAGTAGCTAACCCAAACCCTGGCAGCTCAGATGGTAAAGAATGTGCCTGCAATGCAAGAGACATGGGTTCAATCCCTGAGTCAGGAAGATCCCTAGAAAAGAAGAGTTGCCCACTTCAAGATTCTTGTCCAGAGTATTCCATGGACAGAGAAGCCTGGCAGGCTACAGTCCATGGAGTCACAAAGAGTCAGACGAGACTGAGTGACTAGTACACAACACACATAGCCAAAACCACTTCTAGGTCCACTAAATATAATATCTCTAGTTATCTCAGTGATTCTACAAGGCATTACAATACAGTTAAAGCAACCAGGATTAAGGATTTTAGAGACTGCAGTTCACAGTTACTCAGATAGTATGGGGAAAGCCCAAGATCTGAAAGTAAATATCTAAAGGATATAGAAATAGCATTAAAATTTCAATAACTGAAAAGTCAATATGGCCTGTCCCATCAAGAAATAGTTTCAAAGAAGAAGTCAGATTTGATCTTTTGCTGTGGTTGTTGTTTTATGCATTGAATTGTGGGGTAGTATTTTAATATTCCAAAAAGCTGTAAGGTAAAGTAAGTTTGGGGCCATACTTTCTATGTTTAAGCTAGGAAAGACACCTCCACCAAAGATTTGGAAATATTCTGGCCTGGTGGGGAAAAAGGTGGGACATAAATTTGGATAAACCAGGTGAAACCAGATTAAAGAGGTCCTGAAAAACATCAGAGGGGTTTGGACTTAATGTGATAAGAAATAAGGCTGTGAAGGCTGTTGAGAGGCAGAGGACATGATAAAAGCAGTGCTTGGGGAAGATTAATCTGTCAACAGTTTGCAGGATGGATGCTATTTTAAAGATTGTATATTGTTATAGTACTTTATGTTTCCTTGGGGGTGTTTTGTATATATTTTTCTCTCCTCCATTAGATTATAAACTCTAGCAAGGCAGAGGCCATGCTTTTAGCTGATTCTTTCAATTTCCCACAGCATTTACCCCAGTGCTTGTCTATTAGTTGTGATGGTAAAGAAATGTAGAAAACACACCTAATTGTCAGGAATATTCAAATATTTCAGGATATTTAGTACACAACCTTGGAGAAGGCAATGAGAACCCACTCCAGTACTCTTACCTGGAAAATCCCATGGACGGAGGAGCCTGGTGGGTTGCAGTCCATGACATCCTGAAGAGTCGGACACGACTGAGCGACTTCACTTTTGCTTTTCACTTTCATGGATTGGAGGAGGAAATGGCAACCCACTCCAGTGTTCTTGCCTGGAGAATCTCAGGGACGGCAGAGCCTGGTGGGCTGCCGTCTATGGGGTCGCACAGAGTTGGACACGACTGAAGTGACTTAGCAGCAGCAGCAGTTCAGTTCAGTTCAGCTCAGTTCAGTTGCTCAGTCGTGTCCGACTCTGTGTGACCCCATGAATCGCAGCATGCCAGGCCTCCCTGTCCATCACCAACTCCCGGAGTTCACTCAGACTCACGTCCATCGAGTCGGTGATGCCATCCAGCCATCTTATCCTCTGTTGTTCCCTTCTCCTCCTGCCCCCAATCCCCCCCCCCCCCCCCCCCCCCCCCGCCGCCCCCAGCATCACAGTCTTTTCCAATGAGTCAACTCTTTGCATGAGGTGGCCAAAGTACCGGAGTTTCAGCTTTAGCATTATTCCTTCCAAAGAAATCCCGGGGCTGATCTCCTTCAGAATGGACTGGTTGGATCTCCTTGCAGTCCAAGGGACCCTCAAGAGTCTTCTCCAACACCACAGTTCAAAAGCATCAATTCTTCAGCCATCAGCCTTTTTCACAGTCCAACTCTCACATCCATACATGACCACAGGAAAAACCATAGCCTTGATTAGGCGGACCTTAGTCGGCAAAGTAATGTCTCTGCTTCTGAATATACGATCTAGGTTGGTCATAACTTTTCTTCCAAGGAGTAAGCGTCTTTTAATTTCATGGCTGCAGTCACCATCTGCAGTGATTTTGGAGCCCCAAAAAATAAAGTCTGACACTGTTTCTACTGTTTCCCCATCTATTTCCCATGAACTGATGGGACCAGATGCCATGATCTTCATTTTCTGAATGTTGAGCTTTAAGCCAAATTTTTCACTCTCCTCTTTCAGTTTCATCAAGAGGCTTTTTAGCTCCTCTTCACTTTCTGCCATAAGGGTGGTGTCATCTGCATATCTGAGGTGATTGATATTTCTCCCAGCAATCTTGATTCCAGGTTGTGTTTCTTCCAGTCCAGTGTTTCTCACAATGTACTCTGCTTATAAGTTAAATAAGCAGGGTGACAATATACCGCCTTGACGTACCCCTTTTCCTATTTGGAACCAGTCTGTTGTTCCATGTCCAGTTCTAACTGTTGCTTGCTGACCTGCATACAGATTTCTCAAGAGGCAGGTTAGGTGGTCTGGTATTCCCATCTCTTTCAGAATTTTCCACAGTTTATTGTGATCCACACAGCAGTACACAACCATAATGTCTTCCCTAGACTAAATTAGAAACATGCCTTTTTTTTTTTCTGAGTCAGAACTGTATGTCCAGTAATGAAAGAAGTTATTGAAAAGGACAGAAATAGTAAGAGTGAAAAGAGGGAATTCCTTCCTTGACCCAGTGGTTAAGAATCTGTGCTCTAGGTCCCGCATGCAAAGCCCATGTGTTGCAACTAAGATCCAACACAGCCAAATAAATTTAAAAAATAAACACAAATAATAATAATAATAATGCCACAAGTGATTGGAGTGTCTGATTATTTAAAAAAAAAAAAAAAAGAGTGAAAAGAAGAGGAAACAAAGCAGATAACACTGACAGGTGATGGGCTAATGTGAATGCTGGCTTTCAGAGCACAGGGGACCAAAATGCTGGGAGATGCCTTCTGACTCCACGTGGGTAGGGGACTGAGTAATTTTGCTAAATACAAAGACTGGGAACTGAAAACACTGTAGTGCCAGATTGTACAGTCCTGTGGTAAATTGTATTACAGCCCTAACAGTGTCCTCCCACACCTGGATTTGGCACACTTGTCAGGTAGCTGCTCCTGGAGTATTGTGTAAGGACTGTGATGTCACATTTGGGTTCAGTTGTTTTTAACTGATTATTTGATAATATCTTCCCTGACTCAGGATAAAGCAAAGACAGCACACAAACTTTGTCTTTATCTATCCTGACTTTCCTCAACTAAGAAAAAACCAGAATCCACAGTGATATGATGGGTCTCTAGAGCTTGTTAGTGTGAAGGAAGAACTAACCCTGAAATCTATGTCTCCAGGGTCATAGTCTTGGTTTTGTTCACCATTCCAATATCTCACATGCAGTTTTGTTTAGGACATTGGAATTCTTTTTTCTTTTTTTCTATCTCCCAAAAGCATAAAACTAAGTGACAACTTCAGGCCCAAATATTTGTGATGTCAGAACATTTACTGGGTGTATCTATAGGCAGATTCACAAGCGCCTTTTGTTTATTTTGCCTAATTTTCAGTCTTCTGTGACAGTGGATTTGCCAAGGCAAAAATAACTAAAAATTCTCTGAGACAAACCAGCATCACTAAAAGCTGTTACATTCCACACTGCTCAATGTCTGTAGAGTGAAAGTAATCTACCTTGCTAATTTTATAATGCAACATATCAAATCTTCCTTCATACGTCCCTTTCAGGACTGATGCCTTATGCATACATATTTTCACTGGGTAAAGGGAACGTCTTTGTTTCTATGCTTTCTTTATGATCATGGCTGGTCCCTACTTAGATAATCTCCTCCGCCTCCACAGTGGTACTCTTGGTAATGGGAAGTTCAGCTAGTGGTATAGTTTACATCACCATATACAGTCGGTTAATGGCTGCTTTATTAGGTATCTCCAGTGAGATGATGGGCCATCTGAGAGTATTAACACCTGGATTTACAGTCATCATGATGGAATACATTGAAGTTCTTTACTAAGCTGAATTACTCGATAACATCTTAGAAACATAAATAATCAAGAAGCCTCATTTTCAAACTTAAAAGCCAAGAGTCTGTCTTGCTAATTGACCATGATGGAGTTATAATAGTGAAATACAACACAGAAAAACTCTCTAGAAGGCTGCCTCGGGCATATAACATCAATAAAGCACCAGTGATCCCATTTACAGACCCACATTCTTATGAAGGGCTCCGTCAAGACAGGCTCATGTTTTGAGATGCAGATCTTTGGGGAGATGTTTCAAATGTCTAGTTGTTTTACAGAATAGATAGAGAAGACTATTTCCATGTAATTAAATGTAAGCTCCAAGATATTTCCAAAAGGCTTCTAGGTTTCTCAAAATTAATTTATCAGCTTCAGGTACTCAATGAGAATTCCTCAAGAAAATGCAAAAAAAAAAAAAAAAAAAAGAAAGAAAGAAAGAAAGAAACACAAACAAACAATAGAAATCAAACAACAGATGTGTGGAATGCACACATATGCTTCCAAGATACTTATTAGGCCAATTTGGCTAATATGAATGATAAAAATACTCAGAATTACTCATTTCCTTAAAGTATTATGATCATCAAATGACTTGTCCTTAAAATATCTATGGGGCTTCCCAAGTGGCCTAGGAGTAAAGAATCCAACTGTGAATGCAGAAGAGGCAAGTTTGATCGCTGGGTCAGGAAGATCCCCGGGAGAAAGAAATGACAACCCACTCCAGTATTCTTCCTGGGAAATCCCATGGACCGAGGAGACTGGTGGGCTACAATTCGTGGGGTCACAAGAGTTAAACACGATTTAACAAATTAGCAGCAATAACAAGAAAAATGATAACGTAGGCACTGTTGTCATTTTACAAATTATAAAACTGAAGCTTGGAGAGATTGATATTAAATAAGAACTCGTGTATTTTGATTCCTAGTTAGTGCCTTTGCATAACTTTAGTTCTCAAATTTCATATTTTCCTTGAAGCTTGGGTTTATCTGGTATTTGTACTTCTCTGTCTGTTTGCAGTGATAGACCATAATACAACTATATGGCTCTGAAGTCAATGGGAACAGTACATATCATTTATTCTCCATGCTAAACTAGCAAGATCACCCTCTGGTATTGTTTGTTCACTCAGTCATGTCTGACTCTTTGCAATCCCACGGACTGCACCACACCAGGCTTACCTTTCCTTAACCACCTCCCAGAGCTTACTCAAACTCATGTCCATTGAGCCAGTGATGTCATCCAACCAACTTGTCCTCTGTTGTCCCATTCTCCTCCTTCTTTCAATCTTTCCCAGCATTAAGGTCTTTTCTAATGAGTTGGCTCTTCATGTCAGGTGGCCAAATTATTGGAGTTTCAGCTTCAGCATTAGTCTTTCCAATGAATATTCAGGATTGATTTCATTTAGGATTGACTCGTTCGATCTCCTTACAGTCCAAGGGACTCTCAAGAGTCTTTGCCCTCTGGACTACTTGTCATATACTGATCAACCAGTATTAGTTGCTTCAGGAAACAGTATTTATAGTTCAATTTACACTATTAGAAAATAAAATGGCAATCAGGTCTTCAAAACACTGGCCTTTCAATATTCCAGTTTTCAAATATCAAAGACTACATCACATTTACAAATCATATGGACAGTTGAGAGAAATATGGATTTATCTCTTAGTCTTTCAAAGTCGATTGTATACAATAAATACAAACATCCAATTTGTATCATTAGGAAATCTATGAATATTTTATCTGACTCAAATACAATGTATTTCCTCTGTGGCACAAAGGAAGTGAATAACTGCATAATTGTCCTTTGGACACTCTGTTGCTGGAGCTGAGTGTTCAGGGTAATACTTATCACCTTGGACAGAGACTATGTGGTGTCCTGTGACCACTCCAGGGACTTTTGATGGCTATTTCTTGCTTTCAAGAGTAAAACATATGGGACATGTCAGGAAGAGTTCTCATTTTTCACATTTGTTTTCCTTTTGTCTTCATTCACTCTCCCTCCTTTTTACTTTAGCCTCCCACTCTTTCATTAATATTATGTTGAATTATTTTGACCCACAATTCTGGTCTGTTACTTGCATCCATAATGCTTTATAAAGAGGCTATAGCATAGCAAAATTGTCTAGCAGGTGCTTCCCTGGTAGTCCAGTGGTTAAGACACCACACTTTCAATGCAGGGATCAGGGTTCAATCCCTGGTCAGGAACTAGATTCCATATGCCACAACTAAAGATTTCACATGCCACAATGAAGATCAAAGATGTCACGTGCCACAGCTATCATCCAGCAGACAAATAAATAAATTGAAATGAATATAAAAAATTGTCTAGCATACCTTATGACTCGATGAAATAGAGGAATGTATACAACAGTGTGAACCCATTCTGTCAATACTTTGTTGGAAATCTCTTCCATTTATATGACTGCTATGTCTCAATGAAGGTAGAACAAGAGGAGAGGGAAAGCAACTAGAATAAGTCATCATCAGATAACAAAATGAAAGAGCACAATTTTAAGAAGCAATAAGGGACAGACACCAGAGGAATTTATGTTAGAGTCTTCACCGAGTGTAATTAATACATTGCATATGAAATCAACCCATTGAGGGATGCAATGGAAGCAATTAGTGTGAAGTTTTAATAAAGGAGTTAGACATGTATTTAAAGGAAAGAGAATGCTGTAATGTACAATTAATAACTCTGAAGCTTGGACGAAGCATATAGGACATGGGCTTTCTGGCTGCTTTTCTCTATTCTCCCATCAGCCAGTCAGCTAAGAATGTGCCTTAGTGAATACTTCCTACAGCAGGCTCCCAGGAGTGTCTCGTCTGTGGAAATCAGGGAAATCTAAAAACAGCTCTGTTCTGTTTCAGAAAGATAAATGAACCTTCTATGGAAAGCAGAGGTGTGAAAGGCTTTAGACAAACTCATTACAAGCTCCAGCACACACTTAGTGAACAGAATTGTGACTTAGAACCTCATACTGCCCAGTGTCCCTAGGGGCCAGGAATAAAAGATAAAATACAAAGAGTGCATTCAATTAAATATTGTAAATGAATGACAGCATGTCTCATCCTGTACTGTCATTCTTACTCTATCTCTCCTCAAAGAAAAATAGCAAAAAGCATAAACTGGGGTTGTCAGCCATAAATATGTTTATGTGGTCTCCTACTTTTAGGCAAAGATCCCGTATCATCCCTATAACAATTTACCAGTGAATAAATGATACATACAATCTGTGATTGGCACTCAACTCTGGTTGACCCATGTAGTCAAACTTGTAGTTTCTCAAGGAAGAGTAGAAACCAATACTATATTTTATATGTAAATGTCTCACTAGGTGAAGCATCTCTGCTTTGGGCTTATTTACATGAATTTTAAGTCATGTATAGAGAAGGGTGGGCTTCCCTGGTAGCTTAGCTGGTAAAGAATCCTCCTGCATTGTGGGAGACTTGGGTTCAATCCCTCAGTTCGCAAGGTCCCCTGAAGGAAGGTATGGCAACCCACTCCAGTATTCTTGCCTGGAGAATCCCCATGGACAGAGGAGACTGTGAGCTATAGTCCATGGGGTCACAAAGAGTCAGACACGATTGAGTGACTAAGCTCAGCACACAGTGCCCTCAGAAGAGCACTGAGAAATAGCTAAGAAAGTCTTCAAAGGGATAGAGGAGAAATAAATTACCTAAAGAGTCTCAACCTTCACCCCAACAGCATTCAGTGGTGGTGCTTTCTATCCCAAGAGTTATTGTCAGATTATTTTGGTAATTAAAGACACTTCTGGTGGTTGGATTCCACATTGACATGGTTTATCAATAAATGTAAGTAAATATTAGTTAAGGTCTACCACATTTATGGAGAAGGAAATGGCAACCCACTCCAATATTCCTGCCTGGAGAATCCCATGGACAGAGGAAGCTGTCGGGCTATAGACATGGGGTCCCAAGAGCCGGACAGAACTTTGTGACTAAACCACCACCACCTCTGCACTATTACGACTCTGCACTATTACTGCTCATTCATTATCGCACTTAATTTCCATAACACTTCAAGTAGATTATGTACTAATAACAATATTTTATAGATGCCAAAACTGTTTAAAACAGCTGCGGTAAGTGGCACAGCTGATGTTCGAACTCAGTTCATCCTGATCGCCTTAATTTACCTCAGTACTCTCTGACAGCAAGGTCTTGATAAGTCGAATTGCAAATTGACAGTCTAGGAGAAGCAAAAGTGGGAGAAGGGAATATGATGGTTGAATGACAAGAAAGAATGGCAGCAGACAAGCCTGCCTCTTTGTTTTTTCTTCCTTCTGTCCTCCCTCTCTCCTTTTCTTCCTTCCTTCCTTTCTCTTTCTTTCCACAATTGGAGTGAGTCCCCCATCTGTGCCTGCTTTGTTAGTGACAATGCAAAGTGATGTAAGTTACCGTTTGACCAAATACACAGCTTTTTTCTTTGATATGTAAGTTTATAATAATGCTGGTTGCATTTTCCATGAAACAAACAAAAGTCCAATGTTCTTAGATGGCACAAAAATGAAATGTGTTCCAAGGCAATTAGTTGTTCCTTCCCTTCTCTTGTATCATTTTTCTACTAGTGTAATTTTAAGCTGTGTGTCACCTGAGAAAAGAGTGTACCCTTAAAATGATTATATATAAATTATGCCCCTTAGTTATACATAGGCAAAAATATATTTTGCTCATTTGTTCAAGCCAAATACAATTATTCAGAAGTGAAAAAAAAATGTTAAAAATTTTAAACACCATTGTGCTTTATTAGAATGATGTTTTGTTGGATTAATAGAAGAGTATATGAATTCTTCCAGAAGATCATAAAATGAGATGCTTAGTTTTAAAAGACTGAAGATCAGTTGGTGCAAACTAAGTGGCACCTGTATGAATATTCACCAAAGAAAGTTGCATTTTAATTTTATTCATGCATTTTTTTATTTCTTCATTCAACAAATGTTTACTGAATACTGGTTGTGCTGATCACAATGTTCCATGTTGGCAGTATAAGTGTTGAACAATAGGACATTATTTGTCTTCATTGAGGTTACATTCCAGTGAAGGCAAACAGTGAATGAGTAAAATGATGAAAACAAATTCAGTGATATGAAATAAATAAAGGAAGCAAAGGAGTAGGTGTGGATACAGGAGGCAATTTTCTGGGAAAGTAAAACAATAACCTGAGACCTGAAAGGAGAAAGAAAAGTGTTAAATGGTGAGTTAGAATGCTAGTTCCAATTTTATAGATAATGTCTACAAAGATCTTGGAGTGAAAAAAAGCTTTTTTCAACTTTTTATTTTATATTGCAGTATAATTGATTAATAATGCTGTGTTAGTTTCAGATGTATAGCAAAGTGATTTGGTTATACATATACATGTATCTTTTATTTTCCTTTTTTTTTTTTTTTTTCCATTTAGGTTAGTACGTAATACCGAGCAAAGTTCCTTGTGCTGTATGGGTATGTCCTTGTTGGTTATCCATTTTAAGTACAGTAGTGTGTACATGTCAGTCCAAAACTCCTTAACTATCTGTTCCCCTTCCCCTCTGGCAACCATAAGTTCAGAGAAATGGCTTTTTTCTATTCTAAATATTAGATACCTTTACAGCTGGGACATGGTGGGGGATGAGAAAATTGTTAGGATATAATATTAGAGGGATAGACTGGAACAACATGAACATGACTTTATGTAAGGTCAGTATCATGACAGATACATACATAGATTTCTTGGTTGGTGACTGAGAATGGACTCAGAGTCCATGAAAATGCAAAGAAGCAATGAAGAATTTCCTACAGAATTCATCTAAGATATGTTGGTGGCTTGGCCTAGAGAGATGATAAGGGTTAAGAAAAGTGAAAAGATTTGAAACAGATTCTGGTTTTGGAATCAAAAGATTGCTCTGATGAATTGGATATTATTTGAGGAACTGATTGATTATAGATAGTGTTTGGAGAGTTTTAAAAATCTGTATGGTTTTTGTGTTTTTTGTATAAAAATGCTATCCACAGGACTAGGAAGTTAAGAGGTAAGAAAGGAGTTTAGTTTAAGAAACAATGTGGTTTCTAAGAGATCCTTAGTTTTCATTGGGACATCTGACATTTATTTCCTACAAAAAGATTCAGAGAGGAAATCAGCAGTAAGTCATGATCTTCTCATTGATTTTAATATAAATTTGACTTTGATAAGATAACTCCAAGAACTGCCTAGTGATAGAGACTGCAGGCCAGTGAAACTTGAGACCAAGTACCCTGTAGGGAGATAGGAAAGCATGGAGGAAAATCCAAGACTAAAATACAGAAATAACCATATAAGAAGAAACAAAGTGACTTCCATTCCCAGTAGGTGTCTGAGACTGATTTCAGAGCTTTGTAAGTGAACAGACTTTGATAATAGATGAGAAGAAACAGGTAAAGCTCTTAAGTAACTAAAAGAAAACAGATAACGAGCACAGAAACAGAAATCTGGACAAATAATCTCCCTTAAATCATGAAATTTAAAATGCTGCTGAGAACCAGTTTCTCTGTTGACTGGGAGAGGCTGGCTTAGTTTAGTCATCATTTGTCCTTCTATTAACAAAAAGGGTCATTTTTACTTCTTATCTATTTATTCAATGACTATGAATCGACGGAGCCCCTTCTATGCTCTAGGCTGCTCTTAGAAGCAGTAAATTTGGTATATACTTTTCTGTTTGGATGGAAGCAGACAAACAAATCAGTTTCTTACAAAGCAGCTCCAGTGGCTCTAGAGAGCTACACTGCTCACCTGCTCTTCACCTCTCCTCTTTTCTGGTTGCTGTCTCTGAATTCAGTTTTAAGTCACAGAAAGTGAAAAACCAGTCACTGTCCTTGTCCTCATGGAGCATTTATCTGAGGTCACAGAGGAACCATGGATTAAGAAGCACATCAATATTGTCCACTAAATACAAAATTAAAAGTAAAATTTCAAATACTGTGTGTATTGTTTTTGACATTTAGAAGTTCATTCAAATAACATTTTTTTTTCCCTAGAGTTTTTATATCTCATCTGTTGCCTGGCATATTATAAAGTTAAGGTTAATAGTTGCAGGTCTGTGAACCCAAGCATTTCAGAGTGTTTTTCCCACTCCTAAATAACCAGTGTAGGAGAATACACATCAGCAAGACCGTGCTGTATTTTCACCATCACCATATTCTAGTCTCATTACTGCAATACCAATGCCTGCATAGGCTGTAAACCTCAAATGTGTAGTCTTGACTCCCTGGGCCATGAAGGCTCAGCTTCAGGCTAACACTTCCATGTGTATCATCAGTGTCATCTCGAACTCTGTCATCCTCCCAGGGTCCCACAGAGGGCAGAGCTTGCCCCAGGACCTCAGTCAAATTCTGGTTTCCAGTTCAAAAGTTAGGAGGCAGCAGGTGTGCCCTTCTGCTGAGCTGTAGAGAAACACACTGACTGCTGCCAAGAAATAAAGGCAAATCAGTCACAGAACTCTGCCAGGGAGGGGAAACCTCACGAGGAGCAGTGACAAAGGCGGGTGAAGAGCTAACATATTCACTTCATGCTGCAATCTTGAGGAAGTACAGGGTTGGCTTGTATTCTTTGTTTACAAGAAAGCAAGCTTTGGACAGACAGAGCAAGTAGTCATCTGCTCAGGACAATTCCAAGGCCTCCAGGAAGCCACCTTATCCATACCTGCCCCAACACAATACCCTACAAAAGCCCATCTTCTTAACTGCTCAGTGTCCCAGAACTTTGACCTTTATATAAAGACTAACTGATTCAAGAAAGAGAGGCCAGGGGTGCCTTCAATATTTTCCCTGACAGCTTTATTACAATTTCCAAGCCCCAACCTTCTTTAGGTTGGAAAGTCAGCAGATTCCCTGTGGCACTGCAAATATATTTCTCTCTTTGGTCATGCCTCTCGTTGGCTCCTGGAGAAATAGTCCTTTGTGTCTGAAATGGAAAAGGGATGCAACAAAACCTGAGGGAGCTTGTTCCTCCATCAGGTAGGGGAGACGTTTGGGATGAGTTAGTGGTTTGGAATGGCACTGAAATAGAATTGCTCTGTTGAGCTTAAGGAACACTTGATTGCCATTAGTCCACAAATGCTTGAAGAGATTCTATGATGATGAAGGAAGAAGATCAATAGAATTCATTTGGTATATTCCAAGAAGCAACTAGCCTGACCACAACTAAATCTCTTTTGTGTTTTATGTTCAACAATTTAAAAGCATATTCTTATTCAAAATGACTTTGTTATCACAATAGAGTAATGAAAGTTAATTATGAAATGCCATGCCTTTTTATTTTTATTTTTTTAATTTTTATTTTTACTTTATTTTACTTTACAATATGCAGCACTGTTTGTAACAGCCAGGACATGGGAACAACCTAGATGTCCATCAGCAGATGAATGGATAAGAAAGCTGTGGTACATATACACAATGGAGTATTACTCAGCCATGCCTTTTTAAATATCATAAACCAACAGATTCGAAATTTTTTAAATTTCTAGGGTCCTAGATCTGTTGATAATTTCTGTCTCCAAAGATAATTTCTCCTTAAGGAGTTGCTATAAGTTAATTTGTATGGAAAGGACCTCAGGACATATTCTTGGAAGAGCAAAAAGACAAGTGATGGGAAGAGTGCATCACCCCAGTTGGAATGGGACAAATGGGACAAATAGGAACATGGAATGAAGAGTGGTAGCAGGTATGTAAATGGAAAATAATTCTACTACAAGCAGCTTCCCTGTACCCATTATTTGGCTCTTTTGTGCTCTTTTTTGCTTTTATTTATTTAATGTTTAGAATGACTCTATTAAAAGAAGTCATGCATTGTCCTTGGCTAATGAGTAGAGGACTAGGAACTGAACTCTCAATTTGGATCTTTAGGAAGGAGTCAGGCATTGATGAAGGAAGCTCTGCAACAGAAAGCCATCAGGGTTTTGGACAGGAGATGGCATGTAAATTGCCCAGTGGAGATTTCCCAGAATCAAGGTTCAGCTTTAAAAGGACCTGCCACTTTATTTAAGAAAGGGACACAATTCTGCAATATACAGGATTGGGTTGCTTCCTTCATTTAGCCTGGGGAGCAGAGATACTAAGTAATTAGTTTGATCAAAGAAGTTAGAGATTTGTGATTAACATCACAAGTCTGAACTAGCCAGGCTGGAGCTTTTCTGGAAATCTTTCCTTCTTTTGATTTTCCTGTCTGATGCACATTTATGGTTTGAACTGACTTAAACTAGAACCACAGCTTCATGTGGTATTTCTCATTTATACTTGTTTCTTAGACAGTAAAGACTGTTATTCCAGGTGCATACTTCACTCAGTCCTTATTTGGTCTTTGAGTACTTTGGTCAAAATGAAAAAAAAAAAAAGGTAAATTAGTTTGCTTTTTATCCACAAGCACCCTCACAAGGATGGAGTAAAGTACCTTGAAGAATAGAGCTACAGGAGAGATGAAAGCATTTAAACTTAGACAATTGTGTACCAGTCTGGTCCCAGCCAGTAGCTTGGTTTTCTTACATATAGTTGGATGTAGGATGCAACCATTATAAAATCTGCCCTCAAAGGACATTTAAGATTAAGTGGATTTCTGTGACATGAATATAAATAAAAGAAGTAATTGCAGTGCTTTGTTCTTCTATTTTGAACAGAAAGGACACACATGCATGCAAGTTAACACACACACCATAGTTATGTGCCATATTAAAGCACAGGACTTCACTGATCAGTTTGTTCACCTTACATTTAGAATAGAAGCAAAATAAGTGTTCCCTCCCCCTTTTTTCTAGAATTCTTATTATCCAGATATCTAGTCTATAGCCTATCCCTTCAGGAGCGTGTTTGCTAGTCAGTTGTCATAATTGAAAGCATGATCAAATTTATTGTAGACCAAAATCTTATAGAAGAACAATGCAGAGCATTCCTTTTTTATATGGGCACCTGAGGTCTTAACAACTCTAGAGTCAAAGGTAAAAATCTCTGTTCAGTACAAAGAAAAGAATGCTGTCTTGGGAACCAGGAAATAAACTCCATTTTTCCACTTCACAGTCTGCCTCTGGCCAGATCCATGAACTCTGGCAAGTATTCAGGTTGAAGAAAGAGAAACTGAAGTATAAAATCTTAGATTTCTTTCAGGTATGGTGTTCTATCTACACATATTTCTGAAATTATAAACATCCTGGACACCATGATAGGACAGTAAAGCTGATAATTTTCACTGATGTTCCCCTCATATAACCCTACATAAAAAATTATAAAGCCTTTAATTCTGCTGTATATGCTTTATCCTCTGTCTTCTGCATGTGTGTGTGCTAAGTTGGTTCAGTTGTGTCCGACTCTTTGCAACCTCATGGACTGTAGCCCACCAGGCTCCTCTGTCCCTGGGGATTCTCCAGGCAAGAATACCAGAATGGGTTGCCGTACCTCCTCCAGGGGACCTTCCCAACCCAGAGATCAAACCCATGTCTTTTATATGTCCTGCATTGGCAAGATGGGTTCTTTACTACTAGCATCACCTGGGAAGTCCTCCGTCTGTCTTTTATATGTATGTGTATATGTATATGTGTGTATATATATATATGTTCAAGCTGGTTTTAGAAAAGGCAGAGGAACCAGAGATCACATTGCCAACATCAACTGAATCATCAAAAAAGCAAGAGAGTTCCAGAAAAAACATCTATTTCTGCTTTATTGACTATGCCAAAGCCTTTGACTGTGTGAATCACAATAAACTGTGGAAAATTCTGAAAGAGATGGGAATACCAGACCACCTGACCTGCCTCTTGAGAAACCTGTATGCAGGTCAGGAAGCAACAGTTAGAACTGGACATGGAACAACAGACTGGTTCCAAATAGGAAAACGAGTACTTTAAGGCTGTATATTGTCCCCCTGCTTCTTTAACTTCTATGCAGAGTACATCATGAGAAACGCTGAGCTGGAAGAAGCACAAGCTGGAATCAAGATTGCCGGGAGAAATATCAATCACCTTAGATATGCAGATGACACCACCCTTATGGCAGAAAGTGAAGAGGAATTAAAAAGCCTCTTGGTGAAAGTGAAAGAGGAGAGTGAAAAAGTTTGTTTAAAGCTCAACATTCAGAAAACGAAGATCATGGCATCTGGTCCCATCACTTCATGGGAAATAGATGGGGAAATAGTGTCAGACTTTATTTTCTTGGGCTCCAAAATCACTGCAGATGGTGACTGCAGCCATGAAATTAAAAGACGCTTACTCCTTGGAAGAAAAGTTATGACCAACATAGATAGCATATTTAAAAGCAGAGACATTACTTTGCCAACAAAAGTTCGTCTAGTCAAGGCTATGGTTTTTCTAGTGGTCATGTATGGATGTGAGAGTTGGACTGTGAAGAAAGCTGAGCACTGAAGAATTGATGTTTTTGAACTGTGGTGTTGGAGAAGACTCTTGAGAGTCCCTTGGACTGCAAGGAGATGCAACCAGTCCATTCTGAAGGAGATCAGCCCTGGGTGTTCTTTGGAAGGAATGATGCTAAAGGTGAAACTCCAGTACTTTGGCCACCTCATGCGAAGAGTTGACTCATTGGAAGACTCTGATGCTGGGAGGGATTGGGGGCAGGAGGAGAAGGGGATGACAGAGGATGAGATGGCTGGATGGCATCACTGACCTGATGGACGTGAGTTTGAGTGAACTCCGGGAGTTGGTGATGGACAGGGAGGCCTGGTGTTCTGTGATTCATGGGGTTACAGAGAGTCAGACACGACTGAGCGACTGAACTGAACTAATACATATATACACATTTATATATATATTATTTATAGTTTTATAAATATATAAGTATATAAATTTATATATAATATATATTTATCAGGAGAAAGTTTATATATATGTATATATAAATAAAAGATATATATATATAAACTTTCTCCTGATATTTCCAATAAATAGAGAGATGGCCTTCAATATTCTAGTCACAAACACTTAGATGCCAAATAAAGCCAGGTGTTCAGTAAATGCAGATTAGTCAGTGTGTTGTATGGATATATGTGTGCCTCTCCTTCTGAATGAGCTCAGTCTGAGAAACTCATTTAGCCTTTAGCTTCAAGTTTCATGAACCTGTGGTGACACTTTACTTTTCCTTTCCACTGAATGTTTTGTAATAACAATAAAGCAAAAGAAAACATTGAAATTGACCAAGATTAACTTAGTTTTACTGTCCTTGGTAAGATTCTAACATGAAAGTTTTTACTTTATAAAGCTGCAACTTCACTATAATAGAGAGACAGCCCGAGTCACCAATTGTACCTTTTCTGATAAACAAATGAGTTGTAATGGAAGCTGAACACATATACTCAGGAGTATAAACTGAGAATTAGCTATTGTTTTTCACCTGGCAGAGTGTGGACTGGAAAATTTTAAATCAAAGCCAAATTCTTGTTTTATAGTCAAAACACTCCACATTTTATCTCTACTCCAATAAACACAGCAGTTTCTCTGATTTCCCTTAAATTATCTCATCTTTATTGATTAGGTTAAAAATATGTTTTTACTATAATCCCCAGATCTATATTGTCTCTCATTGTTAGAAATAGGGACAAACATAGTAAGCACATATGAACATCACACATGCCCAGCAAGAAACAAACAAAGAAAAAATCCAATTGTTTTTGTCAAACTTATAAAGATATTTGATACATAAAATTCAGAATAATGAGAATTTCTATTCCTTCTCAAAATTGATTGTTTTGTTGATGCTCAGAAACCAACAAAATGGCTCTCATATAGCATAAAGTTCTAAAGAGAATAGTTTTGTACATGTTTTCCAGATAGGGACTTCTGGATATTTATATATAAATACCATGTTTGACTGAAATTATGATCTCAATTTAGTAAAATAGTATGAGAAGTTGCTTTTGCTTACTTGATATTAAATCATCACTCACAGGCCTTCTCACTTACAAACTGATTATTTTGACTTCATAAATACGTACAGACATGCTAAGAATGTTTGATAATTTAAAACTTCTGTGATAGTTCAGCTAAATGACAACCAAAAATTACAGAGCAATTACTCTATACAAAAATAATTTCATCCACAAAGATATAAGAAAACTTCCCTTTGAGGTAATTTTCAATCAAATTCAAATAATCATATCATTTGGAGGTACTGTAGGTGTTTCAAAGATACATAAACCCTTTGTTAACCTAAGAAACTTATCTAGCATTCTTGTAAATGTGTATGCACAGCATATGACAGAGATAACAATGAATTTGAGAATTTTTAGTTGGGAAATTGGAAGACTCCATTCAAAAACAGAGAATAAATTCCACCAATTAGTTAAAGAAAGGGATAAGCATCCAGCAAACCATCCTAATAATACAGACATTTCATGGTAAAGAGACAGGAGAGAAAATTCTACCTTGGATTTCTGAACCCCCAAGTCTCAAATGTGAAATATGCCAACTATCTTTAGTTTTCATTATTATCATTATCACAAATGCAATGGTGTTTAAATATGAAGATGAAAACTGAATTGGATGTCCAAAATGTTATAAATGAACATGAGATCTGCCATCCCAGAAGAGAGGAATGATCTATATTGTTATTATCCTGAAGAAGAAGGCGATTTATATAGCACTGACAGTGCACTCAGCTCTGTACGGTGGGCGGGTAATACCTATTTCGGTTCAGTGGGCTTCCTGTCTAAATAAAGCTGAAAGCAAAAGAGAACAAACACAAAAACTAAATTCATCATCAGAGTTATAGATCTGATCTCATCCATTCGACTAATCCAACTCTATATGTCTTTACCCACAGGTGTCACCAAGAAAGCTTTATAGAGAAAATGGGTATCATCTACCCTTCCTATGCCAGTCCAAAATATTCCCAGATTTAGCACTCCCTTCCCACATTTCTTGGTATCTCACCCTAATAACTGGGGCTCCTCTATTCTTTTCTCTTCTCAATCTCATCTGTCACCAAGTTCTGGAGATTACTCCCAAATGTATGATCATGTCTTTTCTAATTGGCAGATGTTCCTTTGGGGCTCACAGTGATAGGGGAATAGAATGAGCAGCCCTCCTTAATGGGGGAAGGTTGACACAGTCAAACAAGGCAGATGAAATCACATGATCAATGAATGACAGATGTTTCATCCCCATCAATGCGGCATTCAGGAACCACTCTTCTTCACTCTCCCCCATGAAGTTTCTCTGTAGATTCTGAAATCTTTAAGCATGTAGGGAAGGGAATGGAGAGAGCCTCTCTGAGGAGGGCATTGCTATTCATTCAACAAATCCTTTCAATAAATATTTACTATCTCTGAGTTGACCCTCTGGGGATGGTAAAGCATTTTATCTATGGAGTTAAGTA
This sequence comes from Budorcas taxicolor, assembly GCF_023091745.1. Taxonomy (NCBI): domain Eukaryota; kingdom Metazoa; phylum Chordata; class Mammalia; order Artiodactyla; family Bovidae; genus Budorcas; species Budorcas taxicolor. The sequence goes on along the minus strand of NC_068931.1, from coordinate 17,840,992 downwards.
TGTAGCAGGGCATTACGGAATGAAGAATCAAAATGAACACTATCATTAAAACAGTGAATGATTGAAAGTTGCTCAATTGTCCTACTCTTTGTGACCCCATGGACTAAACAGTCCATGGAATTCTCCAGGCCAGAATACTGGAGTGGGTAGCCATTTCCTTCTCCGTGGGATCTTCTTAACCCAGGGATTGAACCCAGGTCTCCCGCATGGCAGGCAGTCTTTACCAGCTGAACCACCAGGGAAGCCCAAGAACACGGGAGTCGGTAGACTATCCCTTCTCCAGCAGATCTTCCTGACCCAGGAATCAACCCGGGATCTCCTGCATTGCAGGCAGATTCTTTACCAGCTGAGCTACTAAGGGAGCCCTAGGCATTAAGGCATGGAAATGCCTATTAGAAGGAAAACTGATCAACACATTTGATTATTAATAGAACATGCAGTTGCTATCTGGCTTCTAGCTAACTTTTGTGTTTTTACATGGCCATTTAAATGTTATGTGTGTGTGCATTCATATGGTTACCAGTAAACCTGCTCTGGTTAGAAAAATTGATTGTCCTGGTAAATTATTTTTTAGGTTTGCTTCTTTATTTCCTGATGGACAACTCAGTCTACAAATGGGAGTCAATGAAAAAGGGAAGTTAGGATAGAGAGAACATGAGAAGTCAGATGATAGAAGTAAAATATATATATAGCTTGGAAAATAGAGAAACAGAATGGATAACACAAGGACAGAAAGACAGATGCAGTTATCCAAAGAGTATTTAGTGAAAGATTCCTTTTAATCACTGACTTTGCTTGGTTTCCTTTCAGTTACTGGATTTTGGGTCAACAGAAATTCCTTCAGGGCCAGAGGCCTTCTCTCACCTTCCTATCTACAGCAGTCACAATGTCACTCACTCAGGCACACATACATGAAGAAATTCAACCACAAAGCAAGGACCAGAAGGCCCGTGTTCCTGCTCTCTTTTGTAAACTGTCTTCCTACCTTTGAAACTGAACTTCACATTTCAGTGGAACTGTCCTAAAAGCAGGCTAGGAAGCTGGGTCCTTATTATTTCCACTTTTCTTCTTCTTCTTCTCTATGTACTCCTGTATTAATTCCAAGCCTGCAACCCAAGTGCCTACTCTGATTCTAAAGTCGCCTGAGCTTTAATCTAGCATGGTCTCTCCCATAGAAGTAGATGTGCAACATCCATGATGCATGTTAGATATTTATTAAATGTTATATAAGGATATGAGCATGACAGAGAAGAGAGAACTCAAGAGCTACAGTCTGATGGGCAATCCAAAGATAAAGAGTAAAGGAAATAGGTAGAGGCCATTTTATCATAACTGATTAGTCAAAATAAGGGAGTTGGTGAAATTTATCTTTCACCCCTTATCTAATTTTTCTAGTGACTTTTATCTCCTAATTACAACTTCTGTCAAGGGCCCTCAGGCCATCAGCAACACTGATCGGCAAAACCAGCTTAAAAGAATACATTTCAGTTGTCTAATCTGAAGATCAACCCTGGGATTTCTTTGGAAGAAATGATGCTAAAGCTGAAGCTCCAGTACTTTGGCCACCTCATGCGAAGAGTTGACTCATTGGAAAAGACTCTGCTTCTGGGAGGGACTGGGGGAAGGAGGAGAAGGGGATGACCGAGGATGAGATGGCTGGATGGCATCACAGACTCGATGGACGTGAGTCTGAGTGAACTCAGGGAGATGGTGATGGTCAGGGAGGCCTGGCATGCTGTGATTCATGGGGTCACAAAGAGTCGGACACGACTAAGCGACTGAACTGAATTGAATGAAAAGAAGGTATGCCTTTGTTTATTGTTTATTCCTTTGACATGAGAGATTTCCTACTAAACAGTTGGTATCTGCATATATGTGGAGTTCAGATTAGGAAGCCAAGATTGAAATTCTGACTGTTACAGTCTAGTCATGTAACCTATATGGCATACAATTTCACCTTATTATGGTGATAATAATAGCTATTTGATGGAGCTATTTTTATTAAATGACCTAATTGCATAAAAGCACAAAGAATCATGTTGGGCACAAAGGAGCCTATTAAAAATATTAACAAAAACATCAATGTAATTTCCCTGAATAAATGTTAATTCTTATCCTATTTTTTTTCCTCTTCTTTTCTTTTTACTGCTTTATTTTTATCGTTCTCTTTCTCCTCCTTTAAAATTGGGAGTTCCCATCATAGTTAGTAAAGTGTCTTCTGCTGTGAGTTCTCAGAATATATTTAAATAAAATTGAATGTTTAAGGGAGTCAGTGAATGAGTGAGGAAGTAAATTAATGCTGAATTGCAATGTCTTATCTTTCTTCCCCTTCTATTTGGGAATCTGTGTAATCAATTTGCGAAGTATCACCATTCTAACACATCCATCCAGGACCAAAAACTTTCCTGTCATTTTTTAAATGAATTATTCTGCTTTGAAAGTAATACATTGCTTTTAATTCCACATTTTGTTACATCACAGATAATGCATTGCTCAATTCTCTATAGTCTTTAAAAAAGTGAATAGGTGATCCTGGTTCTGCTTTTTCAGGGCTATGAAATTTCACCATTGAAGAACAGTTAGGTTTTTTAATCAAATAACTTCTTTGGTCACACAGATAGAAGGCCACTGAAAACCAAAAGACAGTGTGGGCAATAAGTATTTAAACAAAGCTAACTACACAATGACTACTGTCAGTGGAATTCAATAAGCTTTGATGGTTAATATTAATTCAAATAGCATGCCTTTGTGAACAGGTAAGGGGCCCAAAAACCTTGAATGTTGAAAAGAACTATAGATCTTCAAAGTCAGACACACAAATGGAAAAAAAAAAATTAAACAAAATTAAAAATAGTAGTGTGCAATGGAGACTTGAATAATGTAAAAGCCTTGGTTTGAAGCGAGGGAGTTGGAAAAAGCACTTGCAAATCATTTTATTTGTAGAAAACTCCCATGGAGAGTATATTTTCTACTAACTTAATGAGCAATGGGTTGGCAGCTTCAGTTTTTGTTTTTGTTTTTTTTTTAAAAAGCCTACAAGATCATCATCATCATAGGGTCAGATGTTAAAGACAAAGATAGATTTAAAATTATGAGAGACAAAAATCCAGGCAATCCTACAGAACTCCTTTAGGGGAGAAGTTCTAAAGAAGGCAAAGGGTTGGTACTGAATTAAAAATTTAAACTGAATGGAATAAGTATATGGATGCTTTACCTCAAAGGAAAGGGTCAAAACACAGTACACTGGACTGTGGCATTTCAAGTATCTTAGTTTAACATGTTGCTTGTTAGTCTTTCTAAAAGGGTGGAGGAGGGTGATAAAAGCAACTCCAGCAATAGAAGCAACACCAGGACAATAATTAGAAAACAATGCAAATTTCTTATTATACTCATTTCAGCTATCCCAGGAGAGTAAAGGGTCCGTACAATGGGGAATGAAATGGGATTCATAAACATTTTCTGATGAATATCATTATTTAATAAGAATATTTAAAATAGCATGTCATATATTTTTCCTTATGAATTGAAGTTTAATTGGTTTCAAGTGAATCCTGAGAGAATTTCCAAAGAGGAAAAGAAATGTACATACACGAACACACAAATTTACAGCTACAGGTGGATCATTCTCAAATGATTCTACCTTTACATGCCCAGGGACAGCTCTGTCTTCTGATAAGGAATTCCTGGGACAATCCTTCCTGGAACATATGCTCTTTTGAGAAGCTACTATTTTGTGATATGACTTTTTCCTTTGAAATCACACTGTCTCCCAGATTAAAACTTAAACAAATTATCTAAATAAAATTACCTAAATTATATTTAGGTATTCCTGGAGTTCCAGCAAAGGGACTGGGAATTGCCAGGTTTGAAGGTCAGTGGGAAGTGATTATAGAACGTCCACAGAACTGGGGGAAACAGAGACTCTTAGAGGGCACAAACAAACCCTTGTGCACAACAGGACCCAGGGGATAGGAGTAGTGACCCCTGAGAGACTGAACCAGACTTGCTTGTGTGTGGTTGGGAGTCTCCTGCAGAGACATGACTGGACAGTGGCCTGCCACAGGGTCTGGGGAACTGCCAAAAGCACTCCTGGGAGGCTGGAATATTTGCATATGTCCTCTTGGAGGAGGTCACCGTTAGCCCTACTTATAGAGCCTGCAGCCCTAACATAGAGACTACAGCAGAGAGAACTGGGCCACCTCAGGCCAGTCTACAGGGAGGGAGCACAGCCCCACCATTAGCAGAAAATTGGATGAAAGATTTACTGAGCATGACCCTGCCTACCAGAGAAAGACCCAGTTTTCCCCATAGCAAGTCCCTCATACCAGGAAGACTGCACAAGCCTCTTATTCTCATCCATCAGAGGGAAGATATAAGAAGCAAGAACTGCAATTGCATGGCCTCCATAATGGAAACCACAATCAGAAAACCAACCAAAATAATCACATGGATCACAGCTTTGTGTCACTCAACGAAATTATGAGCCATGCCCCACAGGGCCACCCAAGATGCGTAAGACATGGTGGAAAATTCTGACAAAACATGGTCCACTGGAGAAGGGAATGGCAGACCACTCAGTCTTGCCTTGAGAACGCCATGAACAGTATGAAAAGACAAAAAATATATGAAATAGGAAGACAAGTCCCCCAGGTCAGTAGGTGTCCAATATGCTACTGGGATAAGACCAGAAATATACCTCAAAAAAAAAAAAAAAAAAAAAAGAAAGAAAGAAAAATAAAAAGAAAAAAGAAGAGGTTAAACCAAAGTATAATATGCCCAGTAGTGCATGTGTCTGGTGGTGAAAGCAAAGTCTAATGCTATAAAGAGCAATATTGCATAGAAACCTCGAATGTTAGGTCCATGAATCTAAGTAAATTGCAAGTGGTCAAATAGATGGCAAGAGTGAACACTGACATTAGGAATCAGTGAACTAAAATGGGGAGGAATAGGCAAACTTAATTCACATGACTATTATATCTACAACTATGGGCAAAATCCCTTAGGAGAAATGGAGTAGCCCTGATAGTTGATGTGGAAATTTCTTCGAGATGGGAATACTAGACCACGTAATCTGCCTCCTGAGAAATCTGTATGCAGGTCAAGAAGCAACAGTTAGAACTGGACATGGAACAACAGACTGGTTCCAAATTGGGAAAAAAGTAGGTCAAGGCTACATATTGTCATCCTGCTTATTTAATTTATATGCTGAGAATATCATGCAAAATGCTGGGCTGGATGAGGCTCAAGCTGGAATCAAGATTGCCAGGAGAAATATCAATAACCACAGATACACAGATGGCACCACCCTTATGGCAGAAAGTGAAGAAGAACTAAAGAGCCTCTTGGTGAAAGTGAAAGAGGAGAGTGAAAAAATTGACTTAAAACTCAACATTCAAAAAACTAAGATCATGGCATCCGGTCCCATCACTTCATGGCAAATAGATGGGGAAACAATGGAAACAAGTGCCAGACTTTATTTTGGGGGGCTCCAAAATCACTGCAGATAGTGACTGCAGCCATGAAATTAAAAGATGCTTGCTCCTTGGAAGAAAAGCTATCACCAACCTAGAAAGCATATTTAAAAGCAAAGACATTTCTTTGCCAACAAAGATCTGTCTAGTTAAAGTTATGGTTTTTCCAGTAGTCATGTATAAATGTGAGAGCTGGACTATAAAGAAAGCTGAGCACCAAATAATTGATGTTTTTGAATTGTGGTGTTGGAGAAGACTCTCGAGAGTCCCTTGGACTGCAAGGAGATCCAACCAGTCCATCCTAAAGAAAATCAGTCCAGAATACTCATTGGAAGGACTGCTGCTGAAGCTGAAACTCCAACACTTTGGCCACCTGATGTGAAAAGCAGACTCATTGGAAAAAGATCCTAATGCTGGGAAAAATTGAAGTCAGGAATAGAAGAGGACAGCAGAGGATGAGATGCTTGGATGGCATCACTGACTCAATGGTCATGAGTTTGAGTAAGCAGGAGTTGGTGATGGACAGGGAAGCCTGGCATGCTGCAGTCCATGGGCTCACAAAGAGTTAGACATCACTGAGTGGCCAAACTGAACGAAATAGTTAAGTAGAGTCTGAAATGCAGCACTTGGGTGCAATCTCAGAAATGACAAAATAATCTCAGTTTGTTTCCAAGGCAAACCATTCAATATCACAGTGATTCAATCTGTGCCCCAACCACTAAAGCCAAAGAAGATGAAGCTGAATGGTTCTATGAAGACCTACAAGACCTTAAAGAGCTAACGCCAAAAAAGATGTCCTTTTCATCATAGGGGACTGGAATGCAAAAGTAGGAAGTCAAGTGATACTTTGAGTAGCAGTCCTTGGGAGAACAAAATGAAGCAGGGAAAAAGTTAACAGAATTTTTCTAAGACACTGGTCATAACAAACACTCTCTTCCAATAACATGAGATGACTCTACACATGGACATCACCAGATGGTCAATACCGAAATCAGATTGATTATATTCTTTGCAGCTGAATATGGAAAAACACTATACAGTTAACAAAACAAGTCCTTGAACTGACTGTGGCTCAGAGCATAAGCTCCTTATTTCAAAATTCAGACTTAAATTGAAGAAAGTAGGGAAAACCAGTAGGCTATTTAAAGTGAAAGGAAGTGAAAGTCACTCAGTTATGTCAGACTCTTTGCAATCCCATTGACTGTAGACTGCCTGCTTCCTCTCTCCATGGAATTCTCCAGGCCAGAATACTGGCATGGTTAGCCATTCTCTTCTCTAGGGGATCTTTCCAAACCAGGGATCAAACCAGGGTATCCTGCACTTCAGATGGATTCTTTATCATCTGAGCCACCAGGGAAGCACAAGAATACTGGAGTGGGTAGCCTAACCCCTCTCTAGCAGATCTTCCTGACCCAGGAATCAAACTGGGGTCTCCTAGGTGGCAGGCAAATTCTTTACCACCTGAGCTACCCAGGGAAGCCAAAAGACCCCATTCAGGTACGACCTAAATAAAATCCCTTATGATTATTCAGTGGAAGTGACAAATAGATTCAAGGGGTTAGATTTGATAGACAGAGTATTTGAGAACTATGGATGGTGGTTCATATCAGTGTATGGGAGACAGTGAACAAAACTATCCCAAAGAAAAAGAAATGCAAGATAGAAAATGGTTGTCTGGGGAGGCCTTACTGAGGAGGCCTTCGTTACTCAGCTGAGAAAAAAAGAGAAAAAAAAAAGGTGAAGAAGAAAGGGTAAGACATACCCAACTGAAGGCAGAGTTCCAAAGAATAGCAAGAAGAGATAAGAAAGCCTTAAGTGAACAATGCAAAGAAAAAGAGGAAAACAACAGAGTAAGAAACACCAGGGATATCTTCAAGAAAATTGGAGCTACAAAGTGAATATTTCATGCAAATATGGGTTCACTAAAGAACAGAAAAGGTAAGGATCTAACAGATGCAGAAGATATTAGGAAGAGGTGGCAAGAATACATGGAAAAAGTGTACAAAAAAGGTCTTAATGACTCCAATAACCATGATGGTGTGGTCACTAACCTAGAGCCAGACATCCTGGGTAGTGATGTCAAGTGGCCTTTAGGAAGCATTACTAAGAACAAAGATATTGGAGGTGATGAAATTCCAGCTGAGCTGTTTCAAATCCTAAAAGATGATGCTGTTACAGTGCTGCACTCAATATCTCAGAAAATCTGAAAAGTTCAAACTACTATACAATTGCGCTCATTTCATCTGCTAGCAAGGTAATGCTCAAAATTCTTTAAACTAGGCTTCAACAGTATGTGACCTGAGAACTTCCAGATATACAAGCTGAAGAACCAGAGACCAATTTGCCAGTATCCATTGGATCACAGAGAGAGCAAGTAAATTTCAGAAAAACATCTACTTCTTCCATGACTATGCTAAAGCCTTTGACTGTGTGGATCACAACAAACTGTGGGAAATTCTTAAAGAGATAAGAATACCAGACCACCTTACCTGACTCCTGAGAAACATGTATGTAGGTCAAAAAGAAACAGAACCAGACATGGAACAATGGACTGGTTTAAATTGGGAAAGGAGTATGTCAAGGCTATATATTATCACTCTGCTTGTTTCAGTTATATGCAGCATACACCATGTAAAATGCCAGGCTGGATGAAGTACAAGCTGGAATCAAGATTTCAGGGAGAAGTATCAACAACCTCAAACATGCAGATGATACCACTCTAATGGCAGATAGTAAAGAGGAATGAAAGAGCTTCTTGATAAAGGTGAAAAAGAGGAGTGAAAAGCTGGTTTAAAATTTGACATTTAAAAAACTAAGATCATGGCATCAGGTCCCATTACTTCATGGCAAATAGATGGAGAAAATATGGAAACAGTGAGAGACTTTATTTTCTTGGGCTCCAGCATCACTGTGGACAGTGACTGCAGCCATAAATTTAAAACACAATTGCTCCTTGGAAGTAAATTTGTCTATGACAAATCTAGACAGTGTATTAAAAACCAGAGAACTCACTTTAGACAAAGTCCATCTAGTCAAAGCTATGGTTTTTCCAGTTGTCTTTATGGGTGTGAGAGCTGGACCACAAAGAAGTGATCCATTCAAACTATGGTGCTGGAGGAGACTCTTGAGAGTCCTTTGGACTGCAAGGAGTTCAAACCAGTCAATCTTGAAGGAAATCAACCCTGAATAATCATTGGAAGGACTGATGTTGAAGCTGAAACACCAATATTTTGGCCACCTGACATGAAGAGCAGACTCACTGGAAAACACCCTGATACTAGGAAAGATTGAAAGCAGGAGAAGGGAATGACAGAGGATGAGATGATTGGATAGTATCACTGGTTCAATGGACATGAGCTTGAGAAAGCTCCAGGAGATAGTGAAGGACAAGGAAGCCTGATGTGCTGCAGTACATGGGGTCACAAAGAGTCAGACATGCTTAGCAACTGAACAACAACAAATACTTAGATATCAATTCCACCTAATATGAAATTTGACAGCAACCCACTCCAGTGTTCTTGCCTGGAGAATCCCAGGGATGGCAGAGCCTAGTGGGCTGCCATCTATGGGGTCGCACAGAGCTGGACACAACTGAAGCGACTTAGCAGCAGCAGCAGCAGCAGCAGCAGCAATTTTCAGCTATTAAAACAGTTCTTCCCCAGTGATTGCCTTCTAATAGTCAAGCTATATCTTATGTGGATCTTACAAATAGGATTCTTGATATTTGTGACTTTAAAAATTTCTTATTTAAATGCAGTTGTTCTATTAAGAGCATTTAAAGAGAATGTGCCTTTCTGTCTTGATACTGTTAATTTCATCCTAGGTAACCAAAAGGTTAGAAATAGTGTAATTTTTTGCTTTCTAATATTCTCACATTTCATCTTAAGAGTAAAACTAATCAACACTGATTAGAAAGAAATTCTTACATTAGCTCTATAGGGAAGCATATAAGAGGCTTTCCTTATGTTCTAGAAAATAGATCCTCTCTTAGTTCCTGTGATCATTTGTAAGGGGAGGGAAGAGAGTTTCTTTTTAGAGACTAATTACTCTCATTTTAGGGAGAAGGAAATGGCAACCCACTCCAGTATTTTTGCCTGGAGAATCCTGTGGACAGAGGAGCCTGGAGGGCTGCTGTCCATAGGGTCGCACAGAGTCAGACACGACTGAAGCAACTTAGCATGCATGCATGCACCAATGACATATGTGAAAAATGAGAGCCATAGGGTTTTTCAATGATCAATGAGTTTCATTTTTCTATTTTTGATCCAAGGAAGCATGGACCATATCTGATTTGCTTAGGCAGATCAATACCAGATACTTAGTCATCCCTGATGAAATAAAATATTAGATTTCTACTTTCTTCAAAGCTCCTGAGTGAATCAGATTATGCCTAGCTGGGCCCATAAAGGGTAAAACTCTAATGATCTTTGTTAAATTAGCACTAGGCCTGAGATACCACTCGGACACCATAGAGTAGAGTAAAGTCAGTGGTCTCTCCTCTAGCCTGATGAACAGATATACCTCTCCTGGGGCCTGTGACTCTCTCTCAGGTAACATTGGCCCATTTTGCCTGTTGGCCTGCCCCTTTTCAAGCCTGACTTACAGAACTTTCAAAATCCTAACAACTTCTTAAAGAGTTTACTTGAGTTCATGTCTTTGTGTAAATGTGTAAATGTGCCCTGATCAAGAGGGGCAAAGAACCTAGGCTATGTTTATGTCAGAAACCAGAAAGGATTAGTGTCCTTGCCCATCTTTGTCACTCAATTATCCTAAAGCACTCACCTTAACAGGTTGACTGATGCTCTCTGTCTTCCATTCTTCCCAAGTCTTCTGTTTGGATGCCCTGATATGATTTATACTTGGATAGAAACAAAAAATGGCGATATGAATGGGTTACCAAGGACATGAGAAATGCAAACTAACACACTAGACACCTCAGGATCTCTGGGAAATCATGATGGTTACCTTGAGACTTTTGGGAAAAAACAAAAAACAAAAACAAGGCTTAAAATCTGGACTCCAGACAGTTGGATGAAGTCCCACAAGCATATGAGTACTATTAATACCTGACATATTTTAAAAAATAGAGTTATGAGTATCATTCATTTGATAAATGGAAATTAGGAAATATTAAGAAAATAGCCAAGAGTTATGCAATCATAGATCTGCTCACTCATATATATATTGATGATGATAGATGACACTCAAGTGTTCCTGTTATTATAGAAATGTATTTAAAGACAAATGATGTGCAATTCTCGCCCATGAGATGCAAATGTCAATCACAGCTCAAGGATAACAAGAGCTGTGAGGGAGGTCCTCACACCATTCCAGTGCAAAAGGAAGACAATCTTCTTCTCATAGAGAAGCAGGCAACTTCAGAAAGGAAGCACATCAAAGCTGGCAGTTCCCAGAATAAAAACAAAGAATAAAGATGAAAATAGCATTATAGCAAAGGCTCTGTCTCCAAATATGCATAGCAGAATTACATCTGTGTATTCTATCCATATTCTCTGCAATTGGATGCTGACCATAGAGATCCTGCAACCTAGATGCTGACCACAGGCTTCTGACATAGGTAAGAGGGTTTCTCAATTGGTTTGGTCCAGCCTCAGTTTTAGGAAGGTCCTGTGAAGCAGCTTTGAGGGTGGGACTTTTTCAGCCTACCTCCCTCACCTCCTTGGCAGCCAGACCCTTATGAATAAGGGGAGTTTGCATGATGCTGCCCCTCTTTTCCTCACCCTTTTCTCAACAGTAGCACATCTGTCACGAACAGATTTGGTCCAAGGCTGCATCTCATCCCTGTCTCTGTGATGCAGTTTTCTACAACTATCCCCAACTATCACTTTGGTTGTCTGTGTGCCCTGGGAAAGTGGCTTTATTGTCTCTCACTTACTGATGTAAAGCTTTCACTTTGTGAGTGAGAAGGGTTGGGAAGCCCACAGGTATTCCAGGCATTGTCCCTCCCCTATAGTCCCCATCAGCTCCGCATTATCAGTGGACTTAGTCTCTGACTCTACCCCAAACTTTCTCCTCACCACATGGTAGGAAAGACCTTTCATGTGAATACTGCTTTTCCATTGGCCAGGTGTTCCCAGAAATACTTGGCAATGGCTTGTTAGCCCACACTTGGACATTGAGAGCTCTTTAAAATTTTATCTGATCCTCACCTGCTTGTTTTGCAGCCAAGAAGTCCTTTCTATGTTCTGCCATAGCCGAGACAGATCACATGTTCCAGCTTGCCTTGGAAAGACTTGGAATGAGAAAGAATCCACTTGGTATTTTATGGTTTGGGGCTGCCTTGCTACCTCAGTGGTCACATGGGCTCAAGAAAAATATAACTTTGTAGATAATCTGGGTCTTATTCATTTTTAAGATGGAAATGATTTTCTTTGAAGCTTCCTGTAACCCAAGGCAGAAGCAGAAGCCCCGTTCAAAATATTGAAAGCAGAAAATTTACAGAACTAAAAGGAGAAATAGACAAATAGCACACAGACATAGAGGTTTTACCACATGTCTCTCTCTCTCTCAATGATGGACATAACAAGCAGATTTTCTATACCTTATCCATATCCATATCTATATCTTCCACAGATAAGCAATTATCCTTAATAAGTAACAGCAAATAATTAAGACAGGACATATTTTTAAAATAGCACTTAGACCCAAATAATTAAACTCCTAGAAAAAAATTATTACCAAGAAATTGAAAGAACTCAAAAATAAAAAGCTGTCAATCAAGAAATATCTCAGTCCTTCCTATTTTTCAGCTATAAAACTTTTCTACTTCTCTGCCTGCTTTTGAGTCTCCACCAAATACAAGTGAGGTCAATGATTCCTTTTTTAAAGCAACCTCTGAATAGGTGCTGCTTGTTTATTTCCACAAATACCGTAGGATCACCTGAATTTCTATATGTTGATTTGCAAACTGATTTCCACATGGGCTGCAAAAAGAGACCTAAGAAAGAAGCAGCCATTCAGATTGGTAGGTGGTGGGGCTAAGAAGAAGAAAACTTACTTGGGAGTCTTTTCTAGGGATTCATAAGGTGATTAAATCCCTGCCTGTGCTCAACAGCATATTAAGAGCTTATAGAGAGGTTTTAATAGGGGTTCAGTCACATACACTGTTCAGATGGTCTCAATAACTCATTGCTCTCTCAAGGCTACAGCCTTGAAAATTATCCCAATGCTAGAAAGATGGTCAGAACACACATTCTAAGGACAGAGAGGAGGTGAGAAGCTTCCAATTGTCTATGTCCAACTCACAGGTCAATCATCAGTCATGCTGTCTTGATGACCTCCTCTAAGACTACATGTGGAAAAATGAGCCCTGACCTCCTTCCTTATAGCATGTATAAATATAAATTCAAGGTGGGTCATTTATCTAAATGCAAAAGATAGTAAAAATAGTACAATAATACAGGATAATATCTTAATGACCTTGTGGTAAGCAACTATATTTTTTTTTCAGCTTTCTTTTTTTTTTAATTTTTATTTTTACTTTATTTTACTTTACAATACTGTATTGGTTTTGCCATACATTGACATGAATCCACCACGGGTGTACATGCAATCCCAAACATCAACACCCCCTCCCACCTCCCTCCCCACAACATCCCTCTGGGTCATCCCCGTGCACCAGCCCCAAGAATGCTGTATCCTGCATCAGACATAGACTGGTGATTCAATTCTTACATGATAGCAAATATATTATTTTAAACTTTGCACCAAAAAATAGTAACACAAGAACAAAATTGACAAATTGAACTTCACTAAATTTAAAATCTCTATTAATTTGAGGAAATCCTTGAGAAATTAAAAATTCAGGGATCAGAATAAAGCCATTTGTAGTTATTAACAATAAGATGTTAATTATTAATAAGACTGAACATCTGCCTAACTTATGAGTCAGAGATGCATATATATATATATATATATATATATATATATACACATATATATATACTCAATAGACACTAGTATAAATGAGTACCAAAAGACAAGTATGATGAAGTCCATAAACAACTTCATTTAGAATAGCCATAAACCAAGAGAGAGGGGCCCTCAATAGAAGAATGAAATAATATAATTAAGTCATGTATGGATGAGAGAGTTGGACTGTGAAGAAGGCTGAGTGCTGAAGAATTGATGCTTTTGAACTGTGGTGTTGGAGAAGACTCTTGAGAGTCCCTTGGACTGCAAGGAGATCCAACCAGTACATTCTGAAAGAGATCAGCCCTGGGATTTCTTTGGAAGGAATGATGCTAAAGCTGAAACTCCAGTACTTTGGCCACCTCATGCGAAGAGTTGACTCATTAGAAAAGACTCTGATGCTGAGAGGGATTGGGGGCAGGAGGAGAAGTGGACGACCGAGGATGAGATGGCTGGATGGCATCACGGACTTAATGGACGTGAGTCTGAGAGAACTCTGGGAGTTGGTGATGGACAGGGAGGCCTGGCGTGCTGTAATTCATGGGGTCGCAAAGAGTCGGACACGACTGAGCGACTGAACTGAACTGAACTGAATATACAGCAATAAAAATGACTAACAAATAATATATACAACACATTTGAATTTCATAATTAATGTTTGTAAAAATAAGCCAGACACATACAACATCTTTGAATGTCATAATTAATATTTGCAAAAATAAGTCAGACACAAATGAATACACCCATATGATTTCCTTTGTATTAAAGAGCAGAAAAAAACAAAAGCTGATCTAGGAAAAAAATAGCTGTGAAGGATGCTGAAGGCCCCTAATGCCCTGAAAATTTTACCATCTTGATATCAGATCTAGTGGCAATGTTAATAGATTTGTAAAAAATCATTGAGCTATACACTTAAGGTTTATTCACTTTATGTGAATAACATACCATTATGTGTCAAGAAATAAGATTTTATCAATTGGAGCATTTTTACAGTGATGATGGCTTCAGGAGTCTGGTGACAATAGTAGTATAGTGTTAGTCACTCACTTGTCTCCAACTCTTTGTGACCCATGGACTATAGCCCACTAAGCTCGTCTGTCCATAAAATTCTCAAGGAAAGAATACTAGAGTGGGTGGCCCTTTCCTTCTTCAGGGGATCTTCCCCACCCAGGGATCAAGCCAGGTCTTCTGCATGACAGGTGGATTCCTTACTATCTGACCCACCAGGAAAGAGTTGAGAATTTAGCACAAGTTTCAGTATTAGTTGGCTTACCGTTGCAATGTGGTCATGGAAAGTGTAGCAGTGTTAAGATCAAGACTCTTCCTGGGACATTATATGCCAGTGATTTTTGCTGTCTAGACTTCTTATTTCTCGCTCATTTTTATGAACATGTTTCTCCAGCATTCTCTTGGAGTCTATAAGCCACTCAATAACTCATATTTTCTGTATAAATTTTCTACAGTTAATTTCTGTTCCTTGCAACCAAGAATCCTAGTTTAAAAAAAAATTATCAGAAGTGCAGTATCACAAAATAATAGTTTAACCAGAGAATATATTGAAAAGTGAGAAGGTTTCCATATTTCAGATTGGAATGTTTGAAATATTAGACAGTTAAACAATGTTTTAACCACAGCTTTTGTATTTTGAAAGTTAGAACATGTATATACTAAGCACAACAATAGTCTAAGAAAACATTGATATCCTGGCCAGCTTCAGAAAGAAACAAAGATACCGGCTTGGTCTGATAATGACTATTTTGAAGCAGTGAAAAAAAAAGAAAAAAAACTTAATCATTGTTAAAAGAGAACTCCTTGAGTTATGAAATCTACAATTTCAAATTCTACCTTCACACTTTTGATCTTCACAGGTTCCCAAAGAACCAAATGTGAGTTCCCTGCTCTTGTCAGAAATCCTTCCTACTCAGAGAAAAGTCTCCCCCCCGCCCAAGCTAGCTCCCCTATTACTTGGCCCAGCTATACCCTAGCCAGTCCTTAACCCAGTGGATTCTGCCTGCCTGCCAAACCTCAGAGTTATTCAGTGAAGCCAATTCTCCCATGGAACCAGGGGGTGCCTAACCCTTGGATACTACAATGCCTGCCTCCCACAGTCTTTTTTGATTCACTCTGCTCATCTTTGCAGCCCCTGTGCAGCACAGCAAGCCACTAATACACAGCAACTGATAAACTGCTGGCAGTCTCATCTGTCCAGGGTTTCAGGTATCTCATGGTCTGCCATCGTGTACTATTTCGAGTGGTGGAAAGGAGGTTATCAGCAAGCTCCTCTGCTTGCAGACAGAATCCAATGGCTCAAAGTCTAGACATCTGAAGTCTGAAAAGCCTAAAAAAGGCAAATTCTCATCTCTGAGCTAGATTTTCATAAGAAAAATCAGGCAGTAAATGACATAACAGAACGTAGCATCACAAACTTAACAAAGAGGCCTTTTCAAGGATCTCCTGTAGATATTCTATGACTACAAAGAGGACAGCTGAACTCCTGATGAAGATGCAGCCTGAGGACAAGAGCAAATTATCAGCCTCTCTCCACCAGAATCTGTCATTGTGAATCACCTGAAGGCAGAGGCCATGATCAATACAGACACTTTTAAAGTAAGGGCCTCAGAGATGGACAGGGCTTTGAAATATTTTGCTTAGGAGACAAATATCATTGGACTCAAG
This sequence comes from Budorcas taxicolor, assembly GCF_023091745.1. Taxonomy (NCBI): domain Eukaryota; kingdom Metazoa; phylum Chordata; class Mammalia; order Artiodactyla; family Bovidae; genus Budorcas; species Budorcas taxicolor. The sequence continues at coordinate 17,824,913 of NC_068931.1, read as the reverse complement.
TACTCAGACAAGTCAAGATCTATAGCTCTAGCTAAAAGTCTGGTGTGTTCCAAAGCCAGTAAGTCCTTTTGCTGGACATCTTGGTGTAGCAATATGAAGTCTGAAACTGCTACAGCCAATCTACCATTATAAAAATAAACCTTATTTTATAAAAGAGCAGAAGAACCAGACGAAACTGGCTCCATGGTATATGTGAGCTACTGAATCAAACAAATTCTGAAATGAGACTTACTCGTGGCCTTCTAGGTAGATGGGAAAACTTTTTTTTTTTTTTTTTTCTATAACTTGTTCTTACTGCTATAATCATTCTGGTCAGGTCAGTTCAGTTCAGTTCAGTCATTCAGTCGTGTCTGACTCTGCGACCCCATGAATCGCAGCACGCCAGGCCTCCCTGTCCATCACCAATTCCCCAAGTTCACTCAGATTCACGTCCATCGAGTCAGTGATGCCATCCAGCCATCTCATCCTCTGTCATCCACTTCTTCTCCTGCCCCAAATCCCTCCCAGCATCAGAGTCTTTTCCAATGAGTCAACTCTTCACACAAGGTGGCCAAAGTACTGGAGTTTCAGCTTTAGCTTCATTCCCTCCAAGAAAATCCCAGGGCTGATCTCCTTCTGAATGGACTGGTTGGATCTCCGTGCAGTCCAAGGGACTCTCAAGAGTCTTCTCCAACACCACAGTTCAAAAGCATCAATTCTTTGGCACTCAGCCTTCTTCACAGTCCAACTCTCACATCCATACATGACTACTGGAAAAACCATACCCTTGACTAGATGGACCTTAGTCGGCAAAGTAATGTCTCTGCTTTTGAATATGCTATCTAGGTTGGTCATAACTTTTCTTCCAAGGAGTAAGCGTCTTTTAATTTCATGGCTGCAGTCACCATTTGCAGTGATTTTGGAGCCCAAGAAAATAAAGTCTGACACTGTTTCCACTGTTTCCCCATCTATTTCCCATGAAGTGATGGGACTGGATGCCATGATCTTCATTTTCTGAATGTTGAGCTTTAAGCCAACTTTTTCACCCCCCTTTTCACTTTCATCAAGAGACTTTTTAGTTCCTCTTCACTTTCTGCCGTAAGGGTGGTGTCATCTGCATATCTGAGGTTATTGATATTTCTCCCGGCAATCTTGATTCCAGCTTGGTTTCTTCCAGTCCAACGTTTCTCATGGTGTACTCTGCATATAAGTTAAAGAAGCAGGGTGACAATATACAGCCTTGACATACTCCTTTTCCTATTTGGAACTAGTCTGTTGTTCCATGTCCAGTTCTAACTGTTGCTTCCTGACCTGCATACAGGTTTCTCAAGAGGCAGGTCAGGTGGTCTGGTATTCCCATCTCTTTCAGAATTTTCCACAGTTGATTGTGATCCACACAGTCAAAGGCTTTGGCATAGTCAATAAGGCAGAAATAGATGTTTTTCTGGAACTCTCTTGCTTTTTCCATGACCTAGTGGATGTTGGCAAATTGATCTCTGGTTCCTCTGCCTTTTCTAAAACCAACTTGAACATCAATCTGGTCAGAGAGCCCTAAATAATTTTCTAAACTATTTTTTAAAAGATGGGTTTATAATTATTGGAATATTTCTAGATATTTTAAGGCAAATTAGACCACTATACCTCTGAAATGACCAATTCTAGTTTAATTTTAGGGAAATACAAATTTACAGCTATGAAGTAAATCAAAGAAACTCAACAGTGGACATGAATAATAATGAGAGAATGGCAGGGAAAAGATGGGGACAATTAAGACCAGGAATAATCCTGGATGAGTGGTACTTATGAATGTCAAAGTAAGGTAAAAATGTTCAAAGATGAACACATGCAGACAGGAGAGACTTGAAGGTATAAGTCAGGAAGTAGACAAGAAATATTTTCAAGAAAACCACGTGCATTCAGATAGCTAAGTGGTAAGTTATCCATAAAGAAACTTGGAGAATGTTTCTAAATCTTTCTAAAATTTGATTAAAACCTTTTTAAGTGGGAGAGGGGCTCTAATTCAAGGAGAAACACATGAAAGAAAAAGTTACTAGTTGTAATTATGCTGGTCAAGACTGTGAAACAGGTATACAGGACAGGGAATTCCCTGGTCCAGTGGTTAGGACCCTGTGTTTTCACTATGAAGGATATAGGTTCAGTCCCTGATTGCAGAACTAAGATCCCACAAGCAAGATGGCCAAGGAAAAGAAAAACAAACAAACAGAAAAAGGGAATTAGCAGATGAAAACTATTATATACAGAATGGATAAACTAGGTCCTACAGTATAACACAGGGGACTGTATTCAGTATCTTCTGATAAACCATAAAATGGAAAAGAATATGAATATGAATATATATCTATGAATTACTCTGCTGTACAGCAGGAATTAATGTAACATTGAAAATCAGCTATACATCAATAAGTGAACGTGAAAGAAAGTGAAGTCGCTCAGTAGTGTCTGACTCTTTATGACCCCATGGACAGTAGCCTGCACCAGGCTCCTCTGTCCATGGGATTTTCTAGGCAAGAGTACTGGAGTGGGTTGCCATTTCCTTCTCCAGGGAATCTTCCCAACTCAGGGATGGAACCCAGGTCTCCCACATTGTAGACAGACACTTTACTGTCTGAGCCACAAGGGTTAGAGATACATCTAAAAAACAAATATCGAGGTTTCAACTTCAACACATGTCCATTCTCTATTTTTTCTTGCTAAAAAGACTAAGAAATATTATGCTGTGTTTCTTATATATCCATAAGAGCCCTTTTTATATCCATAAAGTTCTGCTGTGGACTCAGGAAATTACACTATGTGTTCCATTCCATCCTACTGCTGGGCTTATACAAATACAAAATAAATAAGTTAGTATACATCACGTGCATATGGTTGGTTTAATAAATTCCGAGCCCAAAAAGGACACAAAAATGCTAAGAGGGCAATCTGTACTTAGAATGGAAGTACTTGGAAATATGAGGAGGGCAAGGGAATCCACTCCAGTATTCTTGCGTAGAGAGTCCCATGGACAGAGGATCCTGGTAGGCTACAATTCAGAAGGTTGCACAGAGTTGGACAGAACTGAAACAACTTAGCATTCATGCACGCATCTGGAAATAAAGCTAATGTCACCTGAAAGGAATGAAGTGAGTGACCGGGCCATCTTTCCATGCATTGTTTTCATGGTTTCCCACTACCTACAGAGTAAAATGCAATTCTATGCACAGCATATAACCATTATATATACTCCATCTACCCGACTAGCCCATTCTATGGCCATTTTTTTTTTCACTTGACACTTTGACAAAGATGAAACTTGTACTTTCTATAATATATTCCTGTTTATGTCTATAAATATAAAACTATTTTTGTTTGGTATAAAATTCTACCTACCTATTACCACCAACACACACTACCCTGTAATATCTTTAGTAAAACCTTCCCTGCCATATTCAAACTGGTATACAAGTTCCAATATTTCTCAATTATCTTTGTGTCACAGGACAATGTTTTTGGTTTTCAGTTGCTTGCTTATCTCCCTGGCCTATAGAAGGGAAACCCTTATTTATACCTATTATCTTCATTATATCTATTCTCATAGCATCAGCATGGTGCTTTGCATACACTGGTCTCAAAAGAAATATCTGTTATATGAATGAATGAATGATGCCAGGAAGGCCAGCTTTATGAATTGACAATAAAATATATTGACTATTTTTATGTATACTATAAAATGCTCTGAAACACAAATAATTTTCCTATTTAGATGCAGAAATTTAAATATTAGAATCATCTTCTTAGTTTAAGTTATGAATTTGATTCCAATTAAATGTAAATATTCTTTGAAATAGTAACCTAGTCCTAGATTTAGGATTCTAAGTCTATGCTAGATTTATTTTATTGATAACCAAATTAACTCCCTTGGGTTTATCTACTCTTCCCTGACTCTTCTTGGTTCAAATATACTGCCTAAAGTAGTTGGTCAAGTCCTGTGCTCAGGGCCAATGTTTCTGATTAGTTATGGTTTTTAAGTTTCTGATTAGCTTTTTAGTGATGAGTCTAAGGGCACATATATTCTTGAAAGAGAAAGAAGATACTCCTATGAAGATAGATGGAAGAAGTTTGGGGAACTGAAATTTCAACATTTCAAGTATACTGTCGGTCAGTGTAAAGACTTATGGATGGTGGGTTTCCCTGGTCCATAATAAATCATAATATTTTAACTGACTCATTACATTCCATACTGAGAAACCAGCATTTTTTGCATAATCAATATCCCAAATATAATAACATCAGACTTTAAAAAATGACTGAAATTATTCTAGTTGAACCTTTGCACTTTGACCTTCATTAATTTCTTTTGTTTGCTTCCTAAGTAGAATAGACATAAAGCAATATGCTTTGATAGGCTTCCACTCAGAGAAAAGATGGTGATAACATCACAAAGCCCTTACCAACAAGGCCATGTTGCTTATCACTGCCAGATGAATTATTCACCGTTTCAGCCTTTTTCAACACAGGGATATGGAAAGAAGGCGAACTTGATAGTCAGCTCTGCACTTCTGGGGTCACCCAAGTACTTATCTTCAGAGCAGCAGAGGAACGTTAATTTTACAAGGTCCTCTACTTGATTCTACGGCAATGGAAATACAACCAAGACCTTATCAGGCCAAGAGATCAGCCTTGGAGCTATGAGAGAATATGCTCACCTTGAAAAGAATAAACTCTGGCAGGGAAAGGGATGGGTTTTATTGCAGTGAATTTGCAGTTTCAGATATGAAGCTGCCTTCAATTTGTGCATAAATATCATTTTTGCCCTTTAATTGGAATTTCCTATCTTTCTGCTGCACCTCAAAAACTACTGAATTCAAAATTTTCTGTTTTTTCTCGATTCTATTACCCTAGGATACTAGGAAACCTTTAGCCATTTTATTTCCAGCTACTAGGTATGTTTTAGCTCCAATTATAAACTCTGCATTATTTGTCTTTCCTTTTCTTCTTTGTAATCTTTTTACTATACTGAGTCTTCTTGTCTTTCTTCTTTTTGTTTTAGTCTCATTTGCTGTTCTCAGAAAGTGAAGTAGTAGCTAATTTATAATGAAGGTAGATAATTCTTTTATCCAGAAGGATTTTTTTTTTCTTAACATAAGGCAGGCACAAAGCAGGAAGGAACAAAAATGGATTCTTTTTTTTTTATATAACTTTGGTATTATTTTATTATATCCATTCTTATAAGCATTAATTATATACTGCCTATGTGCCCTGTTTTGCAAACTGAAGGTAGGTAAAAAACACAAGCTTTGTCCTTAAGGAATGTACCTTTTAGTGAAAACACAAACACAAGATGATTATGCTGTTGGATGATAAAAGACATAATTATGGAGACAGACTAAAATATGTGTCTTTTCTATCAGAATTCTCAAGAATATTTTTCCTAAAAGTATGAAGGTTTGGGGAGTGTTTGAGACATCAACTTTCAGAACCTTAGCAGTTCAGGTGTCATCTGTTCTGAAACTAATCTTCCTGCCAGATTTTCCTTTTCTGCCTACCCTCTCAAATGGCCATTATCTTTGTGAAAGAAAAGCTTACTGTGGTTTATCACTTGCAGTTATCAGAACCTACACTGAGACATCAAATAAAAGAAGAATTCAAAGTGGTGAATTGGGGCCTGAGAAAGAATGACTTTGGTAACTAAAAAAAAAAAAAAAAATCCTCTTACGAATCAAGTGTTTCTAATGTTTGCTTTCCAAAAATTTAAGAGACAACTGATTGAACTGATGTCATATAGAATATTAAAAATAAATTTTAATGCTAAATCACTATGTGATTTCTTTCTTTTTTCCTTATAACTCAGAAAAGAGTCAATGAATTGAAAAACATTTGACAAGAGAATTCTATTTCCCTCTATATACTTACTGAACAAGATCTATCATGCTTAGTCTTTAAAAACTAAAGCTAGAAAGAGTTGGTGAATTCTGTCTTGTTTTAGAAATAATATTCATAGCTAGATACATGAATTTATAAGCTTGTAAATAATTGCCCTTTATGTCATTAAGAGATTAGTTCTAATAATTTTTGTGAAGCAATTATTTCTCAAAATGTAGCAAAATAATTATATCATTTGGTCGATTGTATACTATGGATAATTGTAATGATAACTCAATCCAGAAAAAAATGATAGAACCTATAACCAAATAAAATTATTTTTTATATTAAGATACTCTTATTTATTTAATATTTTCAGAGAAGCATGAGAATAATCAATAAAAGGTATTTAAACATAGAACATATTAAATTTAGATACATTAGTACATTTGAAATGAAAATATAAGTGCAGAGAAAGAAGTGATTGTTAACATATATAAAAAGAGACTTGTGGTGTTGTTTAGTCACTCAGTCATGTCCAAATCTGCAACCCCATAAACTGTAGCCTGCCAAGCTCCTCTGTCCTTGGGATTCTCCAGGCAAGAATACTGGAGTGGGTTGCCATTCCCTTCTCCACAAAAAGAGAACTATCTGAGAGAGAAGGCTCAGAGGAGACAAAATGGAAAAGAATAGTTCAGGGAAAGACATATATAACAAATACAAAAGCATGGATTTCAGAGGGTTTTGCAAACTGAGGAGACTGTAGGTGATTATCAGCAAGGAATTGCTGGGAAAGAAATGAGGAATTCAACTTACCAGAGCAGTGTTGCTTGAAGGTGGCAACACATTAAAATTTCTAGAGCGACTCTTCCTTCTCTCTATTGCTGAGTTTTCTTAAAGACTTCAGCCTCTTTCCTGAGTGCTCAGTCAGAAGAGTTCAAACTTAATTCAAATTCAGTGATTTTGAAGCCTCATCAAAAGCCAAATGAGTTGAGTCTAGAATTTCTCAGATTTTCCTTGTCTTGGAAGGAAATTCCAAGGTTCAGCCTAAAAGAGCTAAATATCTCAGCAGCCAAGAAAATTGAAGTTGGATGGTCAGTGCAAGCAAGTTGAATTATTGCTCAGTGAAGAATTCTACCTAATATGCAACAGTCATAGAAAGAAAGAAAAAAAAAAAAGAGTGCTCCATGATACAATGCTTCAAGGCTTGGATCTTCCCAAGTGAAACTGTGAGGAAGAGAATTTGCTGGATAGCAGTTGAGTTCTAAAGATACATTTGGATAAAGCAGAGCAGAACAATATAGAAAAGAAGGTCAAACATCTTTTTTTTCTATTAGATATAAAAAGCTCACAGGCAAGTTTGTTCATTTTTAACTTCCAGGGTTTCCATTTTCAACATAGGTAATAAAATCTACATTTTTTTTTTTTTTTAAGAAGAAAAGGAAGAGGAAGGAGAAAGCTGAGAGAAAATGACTTGAAGAGTTCTACCAAATCTGAAACTTACTGGATTTCAGTTTAAACTGAAGATATTGAATTTATAATGACATCAATCATAACAGGTGTGCATTTTTCTCCTGGCCCTATAATGCCCAAGAAAAATGTCAGCAAAGACCATGTTAATTAGGAATAAAGTTTTACAAAGTTGGTATGATGGAAAGATGAGAGAGATCAAGTGCATGGAGGTGGTTGGTAAGAAAATAATCAAACTAATGGACGGTGGTACCAAGATTGGCCTGAGTAGAGGTTGAACCAGAGGCAGGAGAAACAGTGGGTATTGCGCACAGTGTTTGTAGGAGCAGTGACAGGAAGCAAAAGACGGCTCAAGAGGCAAACGACTACAGGGCAAGGATTGGTAGTGGTAAAAGAGATATGAGATAAGACCACAGTGCAGGCAGAGAGTGATATTTGGGAACTTAGAATTGTAGAGTAGAATTCAAGATATTAGATAAAAACCAAAGGAAGAAATATTGTGGATATTTGTTGGGATAATGAACCTGCTCAGTTCTGCTCTAAAGGTAATCAAATTATCTGCCTTGCCCTGATCACCAGTGTAAAAAGCTGGTATGTTTATTTAGGATTTTATAAATGCATTTTAGCTCTTTCTACACATGTGAAGTCAAAGGCAAGAGTCTTAGATTTGAGTTATATTCACATAATTTAAAAAAAAAGGAAGAAGAAAGGAAGGGAGGGAGGAGAGGTGAGAAGAGGGGGAAAGAGAACCTAAAGGGAAGGAGAGGGGGTACAGAAGGGGACTGAAGAGGATGACTATGAATCTAATTCTATACATCACTTTGTAGAAACTAAACTCAAGTTGGAAAGTTTTTTTCAGTTCACCTAATCTTAGTATTAAATAGAAAGGAATAATTTAATCAAGTTTTCGAAATGGGAGACAATCACATCGACAAAAGGACTGTCACTGAATCTGCTCATGTTCTTCTCCTGCTTTCCATCCCCTAAACCACATCCATAAAAACAATGATGGGATAGTTTACTGATATCTACTAAGTGCCAAATTCTAACAATACCCAATACTTAAGTACTCGAGTCTCCATTGAGTCTCTCTCTCTCACATACCTATGTGATCTTTGTAATTAGCAGTTTCCTCTCCCTGGAGTATGCTTTACCAATGTTTCCTTCTGAGACATCCTTACCCTTTCTCCAAAACTTAACCAAGCATCACCTATTTGCCTCTGCTAAGTTCATTATCTACTGCTATTGTACTATAACTGATAAGTACCATTTTTCTAGTAAAAAGATCCCATTTATCCCCAAGACCAAACACATCCAAAGGTAAATAAAAGATATCAGATAAATATTTATTGAATTAGTGGTCCAACACATGAAGCTATGAATAAATCTGCCCCAGTACATTTTCAACTCTTCTACACCAATAAATTTCTGCACACAAAAGAGGAAGCATCGGACTCCAGTTAGGATTTCCAAGGAAGAACTGTTCATTGTATTTTAAGAAGCCTTTCCATGACACTCTGTAACCTTTTCATTGTAATCTATATTGATGATAATGGTAGTATTTTTATTGACAATTTCAAGAACCAATGATACTGAGTACAAAATACAAGAAATGAAACAGGATGAAAGGTGTCTGGAAGAATGTGGTTGAACACATGCTTCTGCTATATATTGCATAAGCTCTTATTCCTCCTCATTTCCTACTGACTACCAACTCTTATTTGTTAAAGGAATTGTCTTCACAATTTTCACAAGACCAATCAGATATTATTGGGGATGACTTTGTAAGTAAATTAATACAGGATAGTATGGGCTGATGAAGTACTCTAATATAATTTTATTGCATCAGTGGCAACAGTAAATAAATGCACAGCATAGCATGCTGAGATAGTCTATTGATCTTTTCAGTCAATATTGGATGAAAATTCCTAACAAAACATAAAATTACAATATTGTTAGAAAAGATATCATTTTCAGCTTTTAATACTACAAGCAAATTTGAAAGGATAATTGTTTCATTTTATACACATCTAGTATATATGTCGGAGAAGGCAATGGCAATCCACTCCAGTACTCTTGCCTGGAAACTCCCAGGGAAGGAGGAGCCTGGTGGGCTGCCATCTATGGGGTGGCACAGAGTCTGACACAACTGAAGCAGCAGCAGCAGCAGCAGTATATATATAGATAACCAAGAACCAAATTCATAAATGATCAGAATATACATAGTAATAATACATTTGGAGAAGGCAATGGCACCCCACTCCAGTACTCTTGCCTGGAAAATCCCATGGATGGAGGAGCCTGGTGGGCTGCAGTCCATGGGGTCGCTAAGAGTTGGGCGCGACTGAGTGACTTCACTTTCACTTTTCACTTTCATGCATTGGAGAAGGAAATGGCAACCCACTCCAGTGTTCTTGCCTGGAGAATCCCAGGGACGGGGGAACCTGGTGGGCTGCCGTCTATGGGGTCACACAGAGTTGGACTCGACTGAAGCGACTTAGCAGCAGCAGCAGCAGCAGCAGCAGCAGCAGTAATACATTTATCATAAGCTTACTTATTATATTACCTTTTAAAGGTAATCACCCTAAGAATAAAATAGGCTAAAATGTTTATGTCCAACAAAATTTTGTCACAAAATCCAAGTACCCAAGGAAACCTCGGAGATATTCTCCAGGATCACATACTTCCTCCAAAGAACAAATCTTCAATTTATACTTTCAATTATCTATTCAACACGATATCCAAAATATGTGATTTGAGTATTAAAGAGGATTTCAAGAGAAAGAGGTGTTTCCATAGTGATAAATGATGTTTCCTTTCTTGAACTAGAAGACATGCTTCAGAAAACATGGTTAAAAACAAACCAGAAAACAAAGAAAGAACTATGAAGTTTGTCAGTTAAGAAAGATTTGATGCTTTGGATTTTAGTTTTCCTAGGAATAATTAATGATAGTCATTGTTTTATTAGGAATCAAAAGTTATTTTCAGATGTATACAAATTTGACCTGGAAATATGTCACATCAAGAAATTTACTTCAGTCAATGGTGAGTCTTTGATCCTGTAATAAGATATTGTAGCAATTAAAAAATGTTTCAGCTAAATTCAACCAGTCTATTAATATGGATTTAATTTTAAGTCACTTAATAATAACTACTATATACCAAGGGAACTTGGTGGGTTACAGTCCACAGGGACATAAAGAGTCGGACATGACTGAGAAACTGAGCAGAGCAGCAGATCAGATGCTGTGATAGACACTTGAAGAAATGGAGAAGTATTGGTTTGCAGTTCCTGTTATTGTGGATTGAAAATTTTAGTGGACTCCTCCAACAAAAAAATCTAAGAGTAACTGCCATACCCCTTTGCAGATCATATGAAAAATTTAAGTTATTACAATTTTGAGATGGGGGATTCAGGAATACATCACAATAGTAAATTACATTATTTTTGAAGTATCATGTATCCTTTTAAAAAGTTGGATGGAGAGTTTTCTTTTCTTTATTTGTAATTCCTACCAAATGAATTTATTTTTTTCCACCAGGAATGTTATACATCACACATTCTTTAAGAATCAAAAGCTTTTGTCGAGAAATAAATTTTATTTAAATAGGTATTTAGCTAGGCAATTTTGAAAAGAATTATTGTTGCTGTTAAAAATTAAATGATCTCTTTGAGACATTTCTTCCTTCATTTTCCAATATTTCTTCTTCCCTTTTGACATCACTACTTTATTGCTTCAGATATTAGGCAAAAGGACTAGTCCTTCCATATATGAGACAAAGTGAAAAGTGAAAAATATTAGTCGCTCAGTCGTGTCCGACTCATTGCATCTCCATAGAATGTAGCCCTCCAAGCTCCTCTGTCCATAGAATTCTCCAGGCAAGAATATTGGAGTTGATAACCATTCCTTTCTCCAAGGGATCTTCCTGACCCAGGGAATGAACCTGGATCTCCTGCATTGTAGGCAGATTCTTTACCATCTAAGTCACCAAAGTATACTGAAAATCTATATATTTTGTTTAATAGAAAAATAAAATGTCCATGTAAAATACCGTAAATGTTCATTTTGAGACTTAGAAAAGTTTCCTCAGATTCTGTCATTTTAACAGAATTAAGTTCATCTCTGTAGCTCTAATTATAGAAGATTATTAAAAAATGTATCAATCTTAGAAGAAGGTCCATCAAATAATAGCCAACCTCTTATTAGGGGATAAATGAACATCTATGAATTCTTCAGTGGTAAAATAGTACAGATCTTTTTTTTTTTTTTTTTTTCTGTTTGTTTTGCATATAAGTTTATTTGGTACAGAGGGAGTCAGAGATCTTAGAAATGCATTCCACTATGGGAAAGTAAATACAAAATCAGAGGAAAAGGAGAAATGTTTGAAGTGAGTGAAAAATCAATAAAATATCCCCCAAATGATTCACTACAATCATATCTAAAAACAACCTACATGTTTACCCTAAGGAATAGTATTTTAAATGATATTTTTTAGCATGTAATAATCTTTCTCCTCAAACCAATCAAGAAAACTTGGGACAGACTAATGAAAATTGTAATCAATATTTTTGTGTCACAACTTACCTTGAAAGGACAAATGTTTTGATTATTGAAAACAGTTAATTTAAAAAGAGGAACTTATTTAGCTCAACTCAACAAGGATAAATATTACTACAAGTTATCCAAATCTATTTGTTTCCATATTTTGCCACTAATGCAACATTCTGGTAATCATGTTAAATTCCAAGATAGCTTGGAAAGGTGCACTGGTTAAACAACACAATATTTTGGAATTGAACAGTTCTCTAATGGCTGATTGTACCAAAATGACCACAAATGTGCATTCAGGACTGGGACTCCATTAGCCATTACACCAGGAGTTTGGGCTTCTGCCTCCTCTTGCCTGTTTTCTTCCCTTTAAAACCTATAGCAAAATTCTCATGAGAATAAAATGTTTCAGCAAGAATCTTCATTGTTGGTACCTAATTTTTGCTTCTGAAACTCGAATAAACACTTCCAAATAGCCTAAATTTTGGTCAGAATTTAGAACTCCAATGCTTGCCCTTTAACACAGAACTTTTGAAATACAGGTAGACAGGGTTCAAGAATGATCATTTGATAACTAGTTGGAAGAATCAAAAATGTTCAGGGAGTCACTGTCAACATTTGATAACCAAAAAACTGAACAGAATGTTAGTTGATTATGGTTTGTAGGATAGTGATCATCATCATTGAAACACAAAACCAAAAGGTAGACTCATATTTAGCCTGGAAAATAGGGATGAAGACCTCTTTCCCCTGCCCAGGAGAGTGAGAAGTGAATTTCTTTTGCATTTCTTCTCCTGGGATGAACAGCCAGGAGGCAAGCCCTATTGCCATTGTTGAGAGATGTAAGCTCCACTTAGACCAGCACAGGTCCATAGCATCTGAAGGAGTTTCTAAGGTACTGTGAGACCTCTGCTCGTTCCTGCCTTGAGGTCTTGGAGCTGCACCGATCCTGAAGAGGCATTCCTTGTCATGCATGGTTTTGCTTATGATCAACCACGTTGTTTTGTAGCTGAGCATCATTTGCTGCTTTAACACTTGCATCTTAATGGCAATGTAACAATGGTGATAGTAAATTTTAAAATGTTCATATCCTTTATGTATTTCAAAATATTCTATTTCATATGTCTCTGCTTTTTAATATGTTGTCTAGGTTAGTCATAGTTTTTCTTCCAAGGAGCAAACATCTTTTAATTTCATGGCCACACACACCATCTGCAATGATTTTAGATCCCCAAAAAACAGTCCCTCACTGTTTCCATTGTTTCCACATCTATTTCCCATGAAGTGATGGGACCAGATATCATGATCTTTGTTTTTGAATGTTGAGGTTTAAGCCAGCCTTTTCACTCTCCTCTTTCACTTTCATCAAGAGGCTTTTTAGTTCTTCACTTTCTGCCATAAGGGTGGTGTCATCTGCATATCTGAGGTTATTGAGATTTCTCCGGGCAATCTTGAGCCCAGCTTGTGCCTCATCCAGCCCAGCATTTCACATGATGTACTCTGCATATAAGTTAAATAAGCAGGGTGACAATATACAGCCTTGAAGTACTCCTTTCCCGATTTGGAACCAGTCTGTTGTTCCATGTCCAGTTCTAACTGTTGCTTCTTGAATTGCATACAGATTTCTCAGGAGGCAGGTCAGATGGTCTGGTATTCCCATCTCTTGAAGAATTTTCCACAGTTTGTTGCGATCCACACAGTCAAAGGTTTTGGTATAGTCAATAAAGAAGTAGTAGATATTTTTCTGGAACTCTCTTGCTTTTTCTGTAATATGACAGATGTTGGCAAATTGATCTCTGGTTCCTCTGCCTTTTCAAAGCCAGCTTTGAACATCTGGAATTTTTCAGTCCACATACTTTTGGAGCCTTACTTGAAGAACTTTGTGCATTATTTTGCTAGCATATGAGATGAGTGCAATTGTATGATAGTTCGAACATTCTTTGGCATTTCCTTTCTTTGGGATTGGAGTAAAAACTGACGTTTTCCAGCACAGTGGCCACTGCTGAGTTTTCCAATTTGCTGAGTTTTTCAAATTTTCCAAATAATGGCATAATTGCATTGAATCTATCCTCCAATTTATGAATAATTAACTTGAAATAGAGTTTTCCAATTTACTCATATAATTAATATTTTATATTATCTCTGAAAAGGTTTTTCATGTATTTCATTAGGTTTCCTTATATGTATCTGATATACTATTGAGGCTCTTGCAAATAGCATGATTTTAAAACATTTTCTAACTGCTATTTGGTGTTATTTACAAAAACAATTGATTTTTTTAAAATCAACTATGTACTTATCAACCATTCTAATATTACTTATTGTTTGAGATATTGCTATGAATGTGTGTACATGCGTGTATAGCTAATCCTCATTATTCACAGAATCCACATTTGCAAATTCATCTACTCACTAAAACTTATTTGTAACCCTGCAATAAATGCTTGTGGTAATTTTATGGCCATTTATGAACATGTAGGGTGGAAAAAAATTAGTTAACAACACAAGCATTCCCAGATAAAATGATGATACTATTATTTCTTGTTTCACCTCTCATACAGTAAAAAAATGTGCTTTGCATTCAATTTGCTACCTCTTCTTTTGCACTTTTTTCCTTTGCGTTGATGATTTTACTCTTTATAATGGCTGCTGGGTCTAGAGGTAGAGTGACTAGTGTTCTTAAATGCAATTTTCCTTAGAAGTGCCTTACAGATGTGTGTTAAGTTCTGTTCAGGCATTAGTTACAGTGCTTCTGGGTGTGAGTTCAATGCAATAAATCATATGTGTGTATATATATATATAATCATATGTGTATATATATAATCATATGTGTATATATATAATCATATGTGTATATGTATAATCATATGTGTATATATATAATCATATGTATATATATAATTATATGTGTATATATAATGAGTTAAATGCAAAAAACCATATATATATATAATCATAAATATATATGCACACACATACATATGTATCTATATAGTTGTATGTATTTAAATAGCAAGACATATAGAACAAGGCTATGTATTAATTAATTAATAAAATGATGTAACCAGAGGCTCTCAGGTACCTAATCCTATATTTCCTCTAGGAGCATTTGTTCAATGTTTACTGGTTCTAAGTGATTCAATAGACCATATAAACCACAAATAACTGACAAAAACTTGATGAAAATTATAGTTGATAAAAAATTAATTTACACATTCAAGATACTCAACAAAGGAAAGGAGAAACTCAAAGATATTTATAGCTAGGCCATATAATGAAAAAGCTGAAAAACAGAGAATCTTGAAAGCAGCAAGAGAAAAGTGATTCATGATGTACAAGATATCTGCAATAGAATATTTTTTTTTCCTCAATAGAATTAATTGCTTCTTTTTTATCAGAAACCACAGAGGCAGAATAGACTGGTATGACATATTCAAAGTCATAAAAGTAAAAGACTCAACCCTAAGCTTCATACTTAGCACAACTATTCTTCAAAAATAAAGAAGAATTTAAGATATTTTTAAATAAATAAAGATTGAGTTTTCTTTTAGACTTGTTAATGGGATTCAAGTGGAAATGGCACACTAAATATTAACTTGATTTTACATGAGAAAATAAAGAAGACCATAAATAGAACCTATTTATTTTTAACAAACATATATTTATTTATTCACTGACAAATGTAAAATATTTGTTAATGTCACAAGTGTAGGAAAAATAAAGATATGCTACAGCAATAAATGGACTAACATACTTCCATTAAATTATTTTTCAAGAAATATGTGATAACAAAGATAACATTCTTGATATAATAAGGTGAAAACAATAGAATTTAAGCTACAGTAAAATTAACTTGAAAGTGAAAGTGTAGTCATTCACTGTGTCTGAGTCTTTGAGGCTTCATGAACTGTAGCCCACCAGGCTTTGTCCATGGAAGTCTTCAGGCAAGGATACTGCGGTGGATTGCCATTTCCTTCCCTAAAGAATCTTCCCAACCCAAGGACTGAACCTGGGTCTCCCACACTGCAGGCAGATTCTTTATCATCTGAGCCACAAGATTGTATAAAAAATAAAACAACCCATACACAGAATAAAATACAAGAAAGAATACACCAGTATGTTAAAGGATTAACTAAAATCACTTCTGGATAAATTTTATTTAATTATACATTTCTGAAACTTTCAAATATTCTACAGTGAACCTGTATAATCTGAAAAAAGCAATGATTAAACATATCAGTGATGTGAGATCAAAAGATAGAAAGGCACACAGTTTTGTGGAAGGTTATTTGCAAAAAGAGGGAGATTTACATAGATTTGCAGCCTGAAAGTAAAGAGGCAGTGGAAAAGAACCAACTGACAATGAAAAGGATTAAAAATTGCTGAAACAAAGGCTTGCGGGAAATTGATAGATCTCTGGAGTACTGATGGGGAAGTTAGACCTGGAAAGGAAAGTCTGATGGAAAGTAAATAAATAAATAAGAGATTTAGAAGCAAATGTGAGAACCAGAACCTGGGTAGTTCATACTCTATGACCTTGATTTTCTTTCCGTGTTTCAAGAAACCATTATTGAAAGAGAAAAGTAGAGGTTCAATAATAGGTATATGTGTATGCTCAGGCACTCAGTCATGTCCAACTCTTTGCAAAGCAGTGCGCTGTTGACTGACAGGCTACTCTGTCCATGGGATTTTCTAGGCAAGAATACTGAAGTGGGTTTCCATTTCCCACTACAGGAGATCTTCCCGACCTAGGGATCAAACCCACATCTTTGTGTCTCCTGAATTGGCAGGTGGATTCTTTACCACTGTGCCACCTGGGATGACCTAGTCAATAAACATGTTTTCTTATATTAAATATATAAGATATATAAATTTTTCTTATATCTTCTTATATCTTTGAATAGTAGATATAGAGAGACTATTCAGAGCACTAGATATTTGCTGAAGAGAACAAGAGAGGAGTTGCTGAGGAAAATCAAAGATTTAACAAAGACCTGAAAGTCTGTTTGAGGTCAGATCTTAACTCTGTGACAGTGGTATGCTTCTCTACAACTATTTACAATCCTCAATCAAGAATACCTATATTTTTAGGAACCCTCCTACATCATTGGCGGGAATGTAAATAGATTCAGGCACTCTGGAGAATAGTATGGAAGTTCTTTAAAAAGCTAAAAATAGAACTACGATATTATCCAAGAATCCCACTCCCGGACATACATTTAAACAATGCATGTGCCCTAATATTTATTGCCACACTGTTTACAGTAGCCAGGGTATGGAAGCAACCTAAATGCCCATTGATAGAAGAATGAATAAAGATGCGATGCATATATACAATAGAATATTATTCCATTCAAAACGAATGAAATTATGCCATTTGATCAACTGCCTAGAGGGTGTCGTGCCAAGTGAAGTAAGTCAAAGAGGGAAAAACAAATATCATATGATGTTGCTTGTATATGAAATTGGGGAATCTAAAAAAATGGTAGAAATGAACTTATTTACAAAACAGAAATAGAATTACAGATGTAGAAAACAAACTATAGTTCACAAGGGTGAAATAACAGAAAGAATAAATTGAGAGATTGGGACTGACATATACATACTACTATATATAAAATAGATAACTAATTAGAGCATACGATATAGCACAGAGAACTCTACTCAATACTCTGTAATGGCCTATATGGGAATAGAATCTAAAGAAAAAGTGGATATTTGTAATGGGTAACTGAATTACTTTGCTATACATCAGAAAGTAATACAACATTGTAAATCAACTATATACCTATTAAAATTTATTTTAAAAAAAACTTGAAAAAATAAGACACAGATAAAATATAAACAAACAAGCATTATGGCAATTAAAAAAATAAAAGATAAAAAATAATAACTACTTTTAATAACTGTTTTTATCAAATATAATCAATTTTCCAATGTCCCCTTAAAGGTATACAACAAAGTGATTCATTTTTATATATAAACTGAATTTCAGAGGTTTTTTTTTTTTCCATTACATTATTGACTATCGTTTCCTGTGGTACACAGTGAGTCCTTATTTATCTGTTTTACATGCAATTTATCCCCTTTCACTATCTTCTTTAGTAACCATAAGAGTATTTTTTGTGTCTGCAAGTCAATTTCTGCTTTGTAAATAAGTTACTACAGTTTATTATTTTATTGGATTTCATATACAAGAGATGATATATATTTGTCTTTCTCCATATGCCTTACTTCACTTAACGTGATGAACTCTAGGTGTACTCATGTTGCATGTTGCTGCAAATGGCATTATTTCATTCTTTTTATGGCTGAGTAGTATTCAAATTGCCACCATCAGTGAATCATAGAGAAAGCAAGGGAACTGCAGAAAAACATCTACCTCTGTTTCATTTACTACACTTAAGCCTTTTACTGTGTGGATCATAACAAACTGTGGAAAGCTCTTAAAGAGATGGGAATACAAGACCATCTTACGTGTTTCCTGATAAACCTGTATGCAGGTCAAGAAGCATCAGTTCAAACCCTGTATGGAACAACTGATGGGTTAAGGACTGAGAAAGGAGTACAATAGGATTGTCTATTGTCACCCTGTTTACTTAACCTATGCATTGAGCACATCATGAGAAATACTGGGCTAGATGAGTTACAAGCTGGAATCAAAATAGGTGGGAGAAATATTAATAGCCTCAGATATGTGATGATACCACACTAATGGCAGAGAGTGAAGAGGAACTAAAGAACTTCTCGGTGAGGGTGAAGGAGGAGAATGAAAAAGCTGGTTTAAAGCTAAATATAAAAAAAAAAAGAAAACAAACAACAACAACAAAAAACCTGACATCATGAAATTTAGCTCCATTACTTCAAGGCAAATAGAAGAGGAAAAAGTAGAAGCAGTGGAAGATTTCCTCTTCTTGGGCTCCAAGTTCACTGCAGATGGTGACTGCAGGCGTGAAATCAGAAGACTGCTTTTTAGCAGCAAAGCTATGACAAATCTAGACAATGTATCAAAAAGCAGAGATATCACTCTGCCAACAAAGGTCCATATAGTCAAGGCTATGCCGTGTGGCACTAGTGGTAAAGAACCCACCTGCCAATGCAGGAGACATAAGAGACGTGGGTTCAGTCCTTGAGTTGGGAAGATCCCTGGAGAAGGGCATGGCAACCTATGCTATTTTATTGTTGTTACTTTAAATAAGCATTCAGTAAATCTAGTCCCTAGTCTGCTCATTTATGGCCTGGGAGCTAAGACTATATATACATAAAGAAAAGAATGAGAAATCTGAAAGAGAGGACATATGTGGCCTTCAAAACCTAAAATATTTACTATCTGACCCATTATAGAAAATCATGTGCTCATCCCTGAGTTAAGCTTTCAACATTAATTTAGATTTACCACAAGGTTTACTTTTTAGATAACATCCGTCATTTTTGCATTTTCAGGTTACATATTAGATCATTTTCTTTCTGCCTGAAGAAATCCCTTAGCATATCTTTATTGCAGTTCTGTTCACAATACATACTTGTAGATATTTTTGCCTCATATAAAATTCTAGCTTGTCAATTATTTTCTTTTGTCAATTTTCTTTTAGCTTTTGTCATCATTTCCTCTTTAAATTAAGCTGTATGTCTTATTATTGATCTTTGAAGGTAATGGATTTATTTTTCTTCTGGTTGTTTTCAAGATTTTTCTCTTTATCTTTTGTTGTCTGATACAGCAACGTGCTATATATTTTTTTTAATCTAGTATTTATTGCTTGAAAATTTTAGCATATCTTGAATCAGCAATGATGTCTTGAAAGCAATGATATCTGTAGAATTCTCTCTCTTCCTTTACATGAAACTCCAATTATAATTTAAATTGTTTCACCAAGTTTCCATGTGCTTCTTATGATCTTTTAAATTTTCGATTTGCTTTCTTGGACTTTAATATTTTTTTTTGCTTTAATATTTTCTAATGATCAATCCTGTAATTCTTTTTCTTCTATATCTAATATGCTATTAAGCTTACCTATTGAATTTTTTTTTCATTTACATGTATGTACATATATAACCCACTTTTCTGGTAAAACTGCATTTTTCAGATATATGTATATATATATATATACATACATATATTTAGATTTCTAACTTTTTTCTTTTCTGCAATAATTTTCTGTTTTCTTTTGAATATTTCAAGCTTATAATTAACTCCATTGCAGATATTTTGTATATTTGTTTCTAAAGCTTTGTGCTCTTAATTTAAATTATGGTAATTTATCTGTCTTTTTCCTGAGCAGTTTTGATTGAATACTTAGCCATTGTGCCTTGAGGTGACGGAAATACTATTTTCCACCAGGAAATACTTACATTTAATTCTCATAGATATATGCTGCTAAGTCGCTTCAGCCGTGTCCGACTCTGTGCAACCCCATAGACACAGCCCACCAGGCTCTGCCGTCCCTGGGATTCTCCAGGCAAGAACACTGGAGTGGGTTGCCATTTCCTTCTCCAATGCATGAAAATGAAAAGTGAAATTGAGGTCGCTCAGTCGTTTCCAACTCTTTGCGACCCTATGGACTGTAGCCTACCAGGCTTTTCCGTCCATGAGATTTTCCAAGCAAGAGTACTGGAGTGGGATGCCATAGCCTCGTCCATAGATATATGGGAATTATCAGTTTCAAATGAATTATTTTAATTTGTTCAGAGATTAAGGTGATATCATTCCAGATTAAACTCCTGTCAGAAAAATCTATTTCTGGTTAAAAGTCTCATCTCTCTGGTTTTCCTTCTTATAGCTTTTTGAGCTCAAAATTCTTTACTGAATTTGTTTAGCTTTCTGAGACCTACAAACAATTTTTATTTCTATACATGGTTCATTTTTATAGTTGTTTTCATCTTTTGATTAGTATTAATGACCTATTATATATAAATTTAAGAAACAGAACTCCCATGAAGGCATTGGCAGGAACTGATTTGGTAAGCACTGGTCTGCTTAGGAAGTGCTTTAAGATCTGACTCAGCTCCTTGACATGCCCCCTGAATAAGATATTGAAGGTCACAGTCCATAGTGATCAAGATTGATCTGAGAGTCATTATTTCCATGGTCATGTCTTTCTTAATGAGGATGTTTAGAGAATCAGAGAGTATCTACAGGAGCTTTTATTTCCCTTTTAATACACTGCCTCTCCAGTACGTAAGTTACTCATAAAACTGCATATTATGAATATATGTAGTGTGTTACTTTGTGTAAAATATGTTCTTTGTATTTTTTACATATTTAGAACTTCCTACAAACCACAACTTAGCTTTGCAATGTATGGCACAGTAAAATAATTCATGGAAGCTAGCATAATGGTAGTTGTGAGTTTTAACTAAAGCAAGAATCCATAGTGGAACCCAGAATTACACAGGTAGTCAGGATATTCACATGATGTTGGGGATAAACTGAGCTTAGATGGTAAGAGAAAATGCATGCGGAAGTATCTTTTGAATGTCTCTCACATCTTTCCAGTACCTCTTGGGTGTGATTTCCCAGGTTTCATTTGTGTTTCATTTGTTCTATGCCAGATTATCTTCTTCTTTCTCTGGTCAATTCTCAGTCATCTGAAATGGAAGAAAAAGGATGAATAGATGGAGAAGTATTCACAAGGTCATGACAACCTGCTGTGTGTGATTCTAGCAAGACATTTAAACTTATTTGAGTCTATTGTGTTGATTTATCCAGTCAAGTTAAACATAGATGCAGCATACCAAATATGTGATCTTGTAATGGCACATAATCTTGGTATTTAAACACTGAGAGATAACATGTAATCTATAACACTCAGACCAGGTCTACATGTGTAACAAAAACCAGATCACATCACTGTCAAGATAATTAGAATAATAAAGTAAACATAGTAAGCAGTATTATTTGTTCATTCTTATCATTAATGCTAACAGCAACAACAATTAGAAGTGAGGATTTTGCTGAAATTCTAGACAAGGTTTAGGGCAGAGATTGGAGTGGTTCAAGTATGTCCCATTAAGTAAGATACATCATATTTAGCATGATAAGCATAGAAAATTGAAGGTTATTTATGTATTATAAAGTGGCAAGTGTTGAATAATAAAAATTATTCAAACAGTATATATAGCCATTTAAAAATACTGAGTACAAGGGTGGAAATAAGAATAGAATGTTTTTTCAAAACTCTTAAGTTTTAAAAAATTATGATAAAGGATTTGCTACACAGGAAAGCAGAAATGATCAAGATGAAAAGCAATGACTAAAAGTTTGAAAAGAAAAAATAATTTGAAAAGATATCAATAACATAAGAGGATGATTTGATTAGTTTAGCTGAAGACAGAGAATTGAGATGTGATTACTAACTTGTAAAAAAAGAGGGATTTGAATTAACAGTCATGAATACTGTTAAACATAATATAAACAAATGAATAACTACAAATTATGTGATATGTCTGTTTTCTGATATACTTAATTCAGTCTGGCATATCATTTTTAAACATATATATCTATAATAATCCCACTTGAATTGTGTGAAAACTTTGTTTTATTAAAGTAATGCATCTAGTAGGCTGATGGTCCCACTTGACTTCAAATCAACAGAAGTTCTAGAGAAAATTGTTGCACAGAGATACATGGGGAACTTCCTTACATTAGTAACTAATGTTGGCAGGCTGGTCCTTAGGAATTGTATCCTTCTTTTGTTTTCTGTCATATAGATAGTGAAATAAATTCACATATAGATTCAGAATAAGTTGCATGGCTTTGTTTTTGTTTCTATGTTTCATTACTTAATAATACTTTTCAGTGAGTTCCTCTGCCTAACTCATCCTGAGTCCTTTATGTGTCCCATGAAATGATTAGGCCATCCCAAGAATGGCAAAGCAGCTGTTTCCTGTTGAAGGCACTTGATGTTGCTCAAACAATGCCCCAGTGCTCTCTGTAATTTCATAAAAAAGTCAGTCAGGGAGGGTGGAGCTCTTAGAAGTACATAATGGGAACTTTTTCTGTAAAGAGAAATGGGCACTGTTGCTTTGCCACTTGCATATAGATTCCTCTCCTACTGCTACCTGAGAAAATTAAGAGCTTCCACCCTATCAGTTTCTTAAACATGTTTTTGAGAATGTCCACATTTATGTCAGCACTTTTTCAACATCCTAATGATGCCTTTGCGAGGACTGTGGCATCTGTATGGCTTGTTACCAGCCTAATGAAAAGTTGCTTTAGGTGTCAAAATAAATCTAAGAATGTTCTACATTTTAGCTGACTGCAATATATCATCATGGCCTGCTTAAGTGGTATAAACTGCAACATGATAAAGTTGCTAACAAATACCTGTGAGAACCAGTAGCTGTGATAATAGGCATTCAGTGTAAGGATAATATAGTAGCAATAAAAATTACAATAACCAAAGGTTATATACCATACTTTTTAATGGAGTTCTTGGCTAACTGAGCTTTCTTCAACAGTAGACACCTAGGTAGGGCGATTCACTATAAACTTACTTCTTTCTTCCCACTTGGAATAATACTAGTGAATTCATTCCTCAGGTCTTGAGATTCTCCTTTATTTAAATTGTACATCTTGGGAATTGGATTGAGTCTTAACTGTACTTACAGGGAAAGCTCCAAGTTGATTTTTCCTAAAATCATCATGGATTCAATGATTTTGTGATTTTTGAAATGAACATACTATTTCCTACAAACTGAAGGACAGAGCACTAGAACTATGTAAATGGAATGCACCCACCCACGTTCAGTCATTTTGTGATCACATAGTGACTTCTTTCTCTTAGACTGGAGTCTCAGCACTTCTAAAACTCACACTCTTACCTACAACTGCACTTGACATCACGTTATGCTTGTTGTTGGGGCCCTCTTAGACCTACTGAAAGTGCTAGTCACTCAGTCATTTTTGACACTTTGTGACTTCGTGGATGTAACCCACCAGGCTCCTCTGTCTATTAACTTTCTAGGCAAGAATACTGAGGTGGGTTGCCATTCCCTTCTCCAGTGGATATTTCCAACCCAGGGACTGAAACTGCCTCTCCTCCATTGCAGGTGGACTCTACCTTCTAAGCCACCAGGGAAGGCCAGGACCTACTGAAGCCATACCCATTTGTTCTTCCCCGACCACTATCCATATAAAATGCCTTTACTCCTGAAAACTTCCCTATAGTCTAAGGGAGAGGTGGGCTTTTTTTTGTTTGTTTGTTTGTTTGTTTGTTTTACTTTCTCTGTATGAATACCTGTGGAAGAGACGCCATAGGATGCTCATCCTATAGTCACTCATTAGGCCAGAGTTCTCTAGTTATTGTAGAGAAAACCTTTTTATCCAACATAATCACTGTGGTGAGTTTGTTAATTGAAAGAGTTAAAATATGAAATGATTTTTTAAGGATATACACTTTAAATTATTTATTCTAACTTAAAACAGAGATGCATAAAATAACTCAATATTTTTGGCATTGTCCACACCCTAATTTGAGTATAAACCAGGTGATTATCAGTTCAGTTCAGTTCAGTTGCTCAGTCATGTCTGACTCCTTGTGACCCCATGAACCACAACACACCAGGCCTCCGTGTCCATCACCAATTCCCGGAGTCCACCCAAACCCACGTGCATCAAGTTGATGATGCCATCAAACCATCTCATCCTCTGTCATCCCCTTCTCCTCCTGCCTTCAATCTTTCCCAGCATCAGGGTCTTTTCCAATGAGTCAGCTCTTCACAACAGGTGGCCAAAGTATTGGAGTTTCAGCTTCAACATTGATCCTTCCAAAGAACACCCAGAACTGATCTCTTTTATGATGGACTGGTTGGATCTCCTTGCAGTACAAGGGACTCTCAAGAGTCTTATCCAACACCACAGTTCAAAAGCATCAATTATTCAGTGCTCAGCTTTCTTCACAGTCCAACTCTCACATCCATACATGACCACTGGAAAAACCATAGCCTTGACTAGATGGACCTTTGTTGGCAAAGTAATGTCTCTGCTTTTGAATATGCTGTCTAGGTTGGTCATAACTTTCCTTCCAAGGAGTAAAGTGAAAGTGAAGTCGCTCAGTCGTATCTGACTCTTTGTGACCCCATGGACTGTAGCCTATCAGGTTCTCTGTCCATGGGATTTTCCAGGCAAGAGTGCTGGAGTGGATTGCCTGGGTCTCCCGCATTGCAGGCAGACGCTTTACCAGTATCTTTTAATTTCACGGCTGCAATCACCATCTGCAGTGATTTTGGAGCCCAAAAAATTAAAGTCTGACAACGTTTCCACTGTTTCCCTATTTATTTGCCATGAAGTGATGGGACCGGATGCCATGATCTTCGTTTTCTGAATGTTGAGCTTTAAGCCAACTTTTTCACTCTCCTCTTTCACTTTCACCAAGAGGCTCTTTAGTTCTTCTTCACTTTCTGCCATAAGGGTGGTGTCATCTGCATATTTGAGGTTATTGATATTTCTCCCAGCAATCTTGATTCCAGCTTGTGTTTCTTCCAGTCCAACATTTCTCATGATGTACTCTGCATAGAAGTTAAATAAGCAGGGTGACAGTATACAGCCTTGACACACTCCTTTTCCTATTTGGAACTAGTCTGTTGTTCCATGTCCAGTTCTAACTGTTGCTTCCTGACCTGCATACAGGTTTCTCATGAGGCAGGTCAGGTGGTCTGGTATTCCCATCTCTCAGAATTTTCCATAGTTGATTGTGATCCACACAGTCAAAGGCTGTGGCATAGTCAATAAAGCAGAAACAGATGTTTTCTGGAACTCTCTTGCTTTTTCCATGATCAAGCAGATGTTGGCAATTTGATCTCTGGTTCCTCTGTCTTTTCTAAAACCAGGTTGAACATCAGGAAGTTCATGGTTCATGTATTGCTGAAGCCTGGCTTGGAGAATTTTAAGCATGTGAGATGAGTGCAATTGCGCAGTAGTTTGAGCATTCTTTTGCAATGCCTTTCTTTGGGACTGGGATGAAAACTGACCTTTTCCAGTCCTGTGGCCACTGCTGAGTTTTCCATATTTACTGGCATATTGAGTGCAGCACTTTCACAGTGTCATCTTTCAGGATTTGAAATAGCTCAACTGGAATTATAATTTATCACTATTTTCCTTGCATAAACTCTGTTAATGTATTATTTATGATTTCTAGATTGAGATTCTTTAAAATGGAGCAACATCTGAAATATACTTCTGTAAATTTACATTTTTTTTCCTCCAACATTTATCATTGTCTTGCCTTGACTAAATTGGAGGGCAGTATTATGTGGCAGCTTTTTGGGACTAAGAAATTGATTTTAATGAATCTTTCTATGGCACTGTATTATTTTTATATTTCTGCATAACAAATTACCCCAAACTGAGATAGTTAAAACAATACTCATTTATTATCTTATAGATTTTGAAGGTCGGGACTCTTGACATAACTTATACTTGGATTCTCTGCTCAGAGGCCCACTAAGCTGACATTGGAGTGTCAGTCACCCTATTTTATCATCTGAGGAAAGAATCATCTGTGAAGGTCCTTCAGGTTTTTGGCCAAAGTTACTGCCTTGTGCTTTGTGACTGATGCTCTTGGCTTCTTACTGGCTTTTTGCTGAAGGTCACCTTCAGGTTGTAAAAACTACCCCCGTAGTTCTTTGTTACATGGTTTTCCCCACAGGTTGTTTTCTAAAAGGCTCTTTGCTTCTTTAAGGCCAGTGTAAGAATCACTATCTCTAGTGAGCTAAGATGAAGTCTTTTGTAATGTAATAGAATCATAGGAGAAACATACCATCACTTTTGCCACATAGCATAACCTAAGCAGAGGAATGATTTCCCCTCAGCTTTGTCATATTCTGTAGGTTAGAAGCAAATTACAGTTTCTACCTGCACTTAAGGTGAAAGATTATACAAGAGTATGAGTCATTAGGGATGACCTTAGGTTATGTCCATTATAGGCATTCAAATTAAACTACTTTTCTTAAAATTAACAGCTGTATTTTCTATATGCATCTTTCATCAGTTAATATAACATAAAATTAAGTTGAATAATTAGAATGTCACATAATATGAGTTGAACAGACTTGAAGCTAAATACAACTGAGTCTTGGGAAACATACAACTCAACCAATTAGAGTAAGTTTTCAGTTTACTAAAGGACTCCATATGTATACTTAACAGAAAGATTGGACAGTGTGTGTAAAGTCAATAAGTCCATGTAAGTGTGACAGTTCAGAAAATTTCTTTTAATTGGTAGTAATCCACTTAAGGTTATGGCTCATGATTTTATATGCACATACACACATTACACATATTGGGCTTTGTATACAGCAAACTGTCAATAAACAGTGACTAGACAAAGAAAGCTGGTAAAGCACTACAATACAAGTGCCATGCCACTATTTAGAGGGAGTAATTGGTATATAAAAAATGGTGAAAATTTGATACTCTGCTAGTAAATCATAACATATTTGAGCTAATGGGAATATTAGGTGACATCTATTAAAGCAGAGACATTACATTGCCTACAAAGGTCCATCTAGTCAAGGTTATGGTCTTTCCAGTGGTCATGTATGGATGTGAGAGTTGGACTGTGAAGAAACTTGAGCACCGAAGAACTGATGCTTTTGAACTGTGGTGTCGGAGAAGACACTTGAGAGTCCCTTGGACTGCAAGGAGATCCAACCAGTCCATTCTGAAGGAAATCAGCCCTGGATGTTCTCTGGAAGAAATGATGCTAAAGCTGAAACTCCAATACTTTGACCACCTCCTACGAAGAGTTGACTCATTGGAAAAGACATCAGATGCTGGGAGGGATTGGGGACAGGAGGAGAAGGGGACAACAGAGGATGAGATGGCTGGATGGCATCACCGACTCTATGGACATAAGTTTGAATGAACTCTGGTAGATGGTGATGGACAGGGAGGCCTGCTGCTGCTGCTGCTGCTAAGTCGCTTCAGTCGTGTCCAACTCTGTGCGACCCCATAGACGGCAGCCCACCAGGCTCCGCCGTCCCTGGGATTCTCCAGGCAAGAACACTGGAGTGGGTTCCCATTTCCTTCTCCAATGTATGAAAGTGAAAAGTGAAAGTGAAGTCACTGAGTCATGTCCAACTCTCAGTGACCCCATGGACTGCAATCTACCAGGCTCCTCTGTCCATGGGATTTTCCAGGCAAGAGTACTGGAGTGGGGTGCCATTGCCTGGTGTGCTGCAATTCATGGGGTTGCAAAGAGTCAGACATGACTGAGTGACTGAACTGAACTGACTGATTCTACCTATCTCTTTTTATAAGTATGGAAACATAGACCAAGGGAAGTTATCATTGAACCAATACTGCTTGCCTACTGTATTTATAAGTTCACTATAATAAGGAAAGAGAGAGACATAAGTGCTATGAGATTATGATGAAGCACATGTATGGTTATGTCAGAAACAGAGACTTAAGGAAAGTTAAATGTGGGATATTGGAGCTGGGCCCAGAAGAACTGAGACAGAGAAAGAGGGGAAAATGAAGATAAACTTAGTCTTGATAGAAAATACAGAATTAGCTAAAGCACAGAGGCATGAAAACTTCAGAGTTTACTCAGAGATCATAAAGTGAAAGCTCTCATTTTAAAGAAAAGTGTATTTTAAAGGAAATAAGATATTCCTCAAAACATCAAAAGGCTATAAATTTAAAGTGAAATTTTAAAGGGTCTTAGACTCCATGCAAAGTATATGAATAATATTATCTAATATAGAATTATATTCATAAGAGATTTTTGAGTAATAGTATGATCATGGGTGTTAGGAATACACTTATAGATGTGGTTTCTGAGATGAACTTGAAGAGAGCGATAACAGAAGATCTCAATATACTCTAAGCCCAAGTGATACCTTCATCTTGAACTGACGTCACAGTGGATGGGAAATCCAAGTGGAATTAACCTCAAAGCTCCGAGTTCTTAAAGGGGCATAATTGTGAATATTGAATCCTCATGGGATAAAGACAAGTGGAGTAATAGGTTCCAGAAAGCTTTCAAAACCTTCATTGATATTGTAGGTATGATCAAGATGTGTGATGGTGACAGGTGATGTGGACTGTATAACTGGAGATGGGCTTCAGATAAAAGAGAATTAGAAGAGAAGCCAATCGTGAGCAGCATCAGGGAGCAGTCATGTGGACCTAAGCTCACTTTTGGCCCTGGGAGAATGTTTATGGGAGAATGAAAAGCTGCAACTTAGAGGTCATATGGAATGGTGCTTAAAAAAAAAAAAAAAAGTTAATATTTTTGAGTGAAGAGGTAGAAACAATTATAAGAATAGTTGGAAGATAAAGGAAAATTTCTATGTAATGAAAGAGGTGTTCCTGAGTGTATTGCACAGGTTTAGAAGTTGACGCAGACAGAATGAGGTTGAGATAAAGTAGTGATCATTAATTTTTAAGTTCAAACTAAAGTTTAGATCCTCTCATTGTAGATAAACACCATATTAAATGGTTGCATGGCTTATAGCTAAAAGCAATATCCATTAACTGTCTTTTCATCACAAGGCATACAACTTGTTTAAATTTCAGCTGGATGACATCATGAAACAAGCATTGTTAGAACACAATTGATATTGTAACATTTCTGAAAATGTGTTTTCTTGTGGTGGGGTCAACACTGGTTCTGTTAACTAAATAACTCCATATGGAAATTCTGCATACATACTATTTACTTCAAACCATTTCTTCTTTATAACCCCACCATCAGTTCAGTTCAGTCGCTCAGTCGTGTCCGACTCTTTGCGACCCTATGAATCGCAGCACACCCACCATGTTGTTAAGTAAATCCAAATGATACCTTCTTGAGCTATCAAAGCCATTTGTTGACAGAGAGAGAAAAAGAGAGAGAGAGCTCAATCCTACTGTCCTTCCTTAACTTTTTTCCTTCCAAATATACCTACACATTGTGTATTTCCATTAACATTTACAATGCAACCTTACTTTATCTAACGATTCTACTATTCATTTAGGGCTGTGTGTTGTGAATAACACCCTCTGTTACTTACTTTCTTGTTTCATTGTTTTGTTTCCCCCCACCCTGCAAATTAACTCCTTACAACTCAGTTGTAACTGAGAACATACAAGCTCAGTTTTCTCCCCTTCTAGAAAATTCCATCCTCAGACCTATTGCTTACTTTGATTCCACTTTATTCTAATTTTGCTAGACTTCTTGAAAGAGCTATCTACGCTTTGTTATTAAGAATTTGCATTTTTTCCCTTGAATCAGTTCCTAAGAGTGAGTTAGTCAAAAGCCTTATTATTTTTTTTCTATTGTAAGTCTTTCTTGAAAGTTCTTCACAATCCTTCACTGAAAAGAAATTGATTCTTGATTTTCATTTCCTTCCTGTAGATTTTTTTACTTTTCTCTATTTTTCTGATATATTTCTGTATTGCTTTATAGCATTTTAAACTTCAATTTATTGTTAGCTAATATTGAATCTTAAAGCTATCCTGTGCTTTTGTTTTCTCATTTGTTGACTCTTTTAACAGATATGAACACAAGACAACCCAAATTTATTTTATAAAATTAGACAGTTGTTTGCCCACATTCTGCTTTTATATAAGTAAATAGGAGTTCTGTTAGGGGTTGATTAGGAAGTGAGAGTGAGATCCTCAAATTATAACCAAAGTATTGCTATTCCCAGGCATACCTTGTTAAAACACAACCACATAGTCATTGTCTCTTTGTTCATTCCCTTCCATTAATGCTTCATGATCTTTCCCTATTTTGCTTACTGTTTTATTCTAGAAAGCATCTGGCACATATTTCATGCATAATAAATATCTATTAAATGATTAAAATAGATTAAATATCTGTTAAAAAGACTTACTTTTCTACCACTCTCTTCTCTCTCTTAGCTTAATGAAGAGCCTTCAAAACTTTCAAAAGTAGCTTCAGATAATGCTTCTTGATTCCATTATCGTTTCACTTTTAGATTTTTCCTTTAATAAGGTTGATTTGACACCTTCTCTTTATGTTTCTGCTTGCTTTGTAATTTTCTAGGTGGATTCTTTTAGAGAAACATTAGGTTTTCCAAAAGCTGCTTCTCGTGTTATGATGGCCCTCAATCCCCATAACCATTGATTATATTATCTTTTGTTGAAGAATTTAGGTATTGAGATGCTAAAAGCTGTATAAATTGTTAATGAAATGGAGACATTTGGATGCATAATTCAATTGTATTAGATGAATAGGTCAGATATGTTAGAGCCATAATAGACTGGCAATAGATGGGAGATTTCTTCAGCACTACTAAAATACAGGGCTGAGAAAGTTACTGGTGTTACAACTAGGATGAATTACTGCGACCAGCCGAGATATAATAACGGTATGAATTATTGAATTGGCATCTTCCTGAGACAGCTTTGGTCACAGCCTTGCTATGTTCTGGAGATGATAGAAGGAGATTTGTGTGATGTAAATTTATAATCAAAGGGTGTTCAGGATGAAAGATGACCTCCAAGGTTATGAACCTGAGCAGGAGACTGCATCATCACATGAAAAAGAAACAGTAAAATATGAAGCATTCTTCAGTTACTAGTTGGAAGTCAAAGAAACTCTACTCTCTTACAAATTCAACACTAGAAAAGTTTCAGATAGGTAGAGACAGAATATAAAATAGTGAGATAATTATGCTTTGGGTGGTGGAGGTGAGGAAAGCAGATCAGTACAATATTATAAAAAGTTTCTTGAAATTCTACCTAAGACAAGATTAACAACTAATAAAACATTTGGGTTTTGAGGAGCACAGAGACCTAAAGTTACACACACACAAACACACTACATTTACCTGGCAAATACTAGGCAATTTGAGTCTCATATATGGTTAGAAGTGGGATATTTTGTTAATGTACTGATGGCTTCAAATAGATCAAAGGGATACCATTATTTTGGAAAAATAGGCTCTGATCCTATTGACTGGAAGCATCCTTTTTCTTCTGAGCTCAGCTAACTGTGCAAGAGGAACCCAAACAGGCTGAGAGCACATTCCTTTGCCATCACTTCTTGACACACTGAGTGATGGAGATGGATCTGGGAGGCAGCATCTCCTTCTGAAAACAAAGTAGCCTTTTAAAAGGGCTGTTAAACTGCTGTCTCTTGTTTGATTATTCTGTCCTCAGTAAAGTCCTTTATTTTTTATTACTAAATGGTCATTTTTATGGATGACATTATTTTCATTCGATGACTGTTTCAAGAAACAATAGGTCAAAAGCAGCAAACTATAGACCAGAGCTGGGACTATGAGGAAAATTATTCCAAATAATAGACCATGGTCAGTTCAATCTAAAAGAGCCTTCTCCAGGAAACTGTGTCAGAAAATTCAGGGAAAGTTTAGGGAAAATCTCTTATAGACATGGTTTTAATTTAATGTAATGAAATAGTAATGCATAGATTTATACCATGCAATAAGACATTTTTATGTCTATACATAATTTCAAATTACATATGAAAAATACAGTAACTCAAATTAATGCATTTCTAACATGATCAATTGCATTGCATTTCCTGGCTGTTAAAATTGTGTTTTATAGCATCAATAACAAATGTAATAAAAGGTATTTCCTTATTAGGTCCTTAATTTTTTTTGTTTTTAAGAAAGGCAATAACATAAAATTGCTATCTTCAAAGTTACTTTCTTTTTAAAAATGACTTAATTGTTCTTATATTGTGTAATAAAGAGAAGAGACGTTATTGACAAAATTAATTCCAAAAAAAATCCACACTATTCTGCTTTTTTATTTTCTTCTAAGACAACAGAGATACATCAAAGACAACTGAAAAATAGTCTTAGAAAAAGAACTTATTATTACTTATACTGTCAGAATCAGTAAAATGCAACCTCCTTGGTTTATTGACTTGAAGATATTTAAATCACTGCTCTTTTAGTTTTAATAATTCATTGTTTTCAGATTTTATTTACTTAAATAGAAAGTGTTTAAAACTTATACTCAAAAGAAGTAATATTTAGCTTGTCTGTATTTTTTCATCTCCAATGAGTATTCTGCTTTCTTTCCCATTGCGTGTGCAGAGGCTCTCAGCCATTCTTTTCCCTCTGCTGTTCCCCAGCCTAGAGAAAATAAAGTTTCTCATACAAGAAGAGAGGAGATAATTCAATAAAATAATTTATAAAGGGGCTAAGAATTTTCTCACTCCCTAACAATTGGATAGAATTGATTTCTATTTAGATTGAGAATAATACTAATTTAAAAATTCTGTTTTCAAAGCTCTAAATGCTTATTCTGTGGAGCCCAAGACTTGTTTATATCCTCATGTCACCTAGTGAACTCTACAGCCGTGATAGTTATAAAGAGCTATGTAGCCATAAAAGTGACTATATTCAAAAAGTCCAGAAGGGAAAAATATATTTGACAAAAGACACAGGATTAAGTATTTTGTGTTATAGTCCACTAAACATTAATTCTATATAATTTTAAAATGAAAATAAACCTACCATTGAAGTCTACTAAGATGACTTGTTGCTCAGTTGGTAAAGAATCTGCCTGCAGTGCAGGAGACCAGGGCTTGATCCCCAGGTTGAGAAGATCCCCTGGAGAAGGAAACGGTAACCCACTCCAGTATTCTTGCCTGGAGAATCCCATGGACAGAGGAGCCTGGTGGGCTACAGTCCAAGGGGTCCCAGTAATCGGACACAACTTAGCAACTAAACCACCACCAAGATTGGCTTGAAATGGCCTTTTCTGGCCTAGGCATCTATGGAACATTAGGGATTATTCTCATCATAATTATCAGTGACCTTGTGACCTGAATCCACTATGGACAACGTCCAGTGTTATATGCTGAAATTCCTGCTTTGTGGAATATGAAATCCATCTAAGGAAAAAAAAAATTCTTACACAGGTAACAGTATATGATGAAAGTAAAAATCACTCAGTCATGTCCGACTCTTTGTCACCCAGTGGAATAGTCCATGTAATTCTCCAGGCCAGAATACTGGAGTGGATAGCCAATCCAGGGATTGATCCTAGGTCTCCCTCATTGCAGGCAGATTCTTTACCAGCTGAGCCACAGGGGAAGCCCACAGAACATGATAATAGATGCTAAGATTCATGATGAAGAGCCAGGGTAGGATTAATTATATAAAATATGTTTTAAATTCCATTCACTGAAAATGCATTCCATTCCTTTCACTCTTATTTTTTGTTCCTAATATGTCGATTCACAGTTGGAGTATTTCCTTTTACTGGCGCATCATTTTGA
Organism: Budorcas taxicolor; assembly: GCF_023091745.1. Lineage (NCBI taxonomy): Eukaryota > Metazoa > Chordata > Mammalia > Artiodactyla > Bovidae > Budorcas > Budorcas taxicolor. The sequence goes on along the minus strand of NC_068931.1, from coordinate 17,790,844 downwards.
ATTGAAGAGTTGTATGAGGATACGTTTTCCCCACTCACTTAGCTGATGTGCTCACCTCCTAGGAGCAAACATTTTCTAGATTCTCTCATTTCTCAGAAACCCATGGATGAGCCTGGCAATTGACATCTTTAAATTACTGATGACCTGTAGTATTAATCCTTTCACCTTGCTAAGGCATGCCTGCTCGGCCATGGTAATCAGGCTTTTTTGCTCATCATAATCCCATTAACAAATTGAAAGATAGAACAAGACTTTTTTTTAAACAATCCCTCTGACAGGAAGCAGTGCAAAGGGGTTATAATTATGGATTATGTCTTTTATTATACATTGGAGCAAGCACACATTAGCCTAATTAAAAACACAGTGTGAATATTCAACTGCATTGAGCTGCAAATGTTTAAAGGCTGTCTGTAACAGCTGAAAATGTATTTTGGTCTCATAGCAAACCTCGTCAAGTTGTATGGAAAACTGACTTCAGGCATTGAAGATTGCACATTTTTGTGTTGGCAGATTTACCAAGATCCCATCTTGTAAAACAGTTTCTAATCTAGGACTCAGAGACAAAACATAGCTGAATGAACCACAGGATTACGAAATGATGCTTTGCTGAGGTCTAGTAATGGAAAGAAGTTAGATCCTCAGTTTCACTAACTATCCCAATCCGATTTCAGTTTCACTAAATATACCAAACTATCTTTAGAAGAATCCTTGAGTGAACAAAAATCTACCCAAGACCGAGGCAGAAAACACTGTTTCAGCACTTTAGGAAGCTGCCTGATTGTCAGCTTTCAGTGTTGACTTGAAATCATAGAACTATAGAAGTAGATTCACACATATCTAGGCAACACAGTTCAATTCTAAAATTAGACTGAAGATCCAAGAGGTGAAACGACTTCTCTAAATACATGGTGCAGACAGACAGCAGAGTTGGACCAGAATTTTGTTGTTCAGTTACTCAGTCATGTCCAACCCTTTGTGAACCCATGGACTGGAGCACACCAGGCTTCCCCCTATCTCTAGGAGTTTGCTCAAACTCATGTCCATTGAGTCAATAATGCCATCCAACCATCTTATCATCTGTCATCCCCTTCTCCTCCTGCCCTCAAGCTTTCCCAGCATCATGGTCTTTACCAGTGAGTCAGCTCTTCACATCAGGTGGCCAAAGTATTGGCACTTCAGTTTCATCAAGAGTCATTTCAATGAATATTCAGGGTTGATTTCCCTTTGGATTGACTGGTTTGATCTCCTTGCTGTCTAAAAGACTCTCAGGAGTCTTCTCCATCATCATAATTCAAAATCATTAATTCTTTGGTGCTCAGCCTTCTTTATCTACAAACATTTGATTAGGCTGCTCGTTGCATAACTCCAGGAAGCACTGATTATGAAGACTATGATGAACAACCTGTAGAGTCCTTTGCCAAAGCTCTAGAAGTCTCCATGGTTCACAGTTCTCTTTATGACCTAATACCTATTTAATCTACCTCATTTAAGTATTGAATTTTCTCCATTCTTCATCACGATAAATCTCTTCTATCTCTGACTTAAATTATTTTTGTTGAAATTGTATTCTCCTTATTTTACCATCAGATGTAATATTTCTTTAAAATGTGCCATTATGCTGTTGACATCTAATAAAAACTATTTTCCTCTTTCAGGTAAGTATTGAGCCTTAGTTTGGAAAGTGCACTGTTAATGACTTAGCTTTAATACACTAAAATATCAGTGTGATTCATATGTGCACCAAAGCTAAATTTAAGGTCACTGAGCAGTGATGGGTAGCAATGTAACCTTTCCAGTATGTAACACTATGGCAAGTAGAACTCAGAGAGTATGGTACATGCTGTCATTTGCTTGTATTGGCAACACAGTGACTGGGTCTAGGTCATGGCATCAAAACAGCATTGGATCTTTCCTAAACGTGCTACCTAAACATGAATCAAATTCCTTCTCTTGCTCTAAGTCTGTATTCTGAGCTACATCATCTTGTACCTGAAAGATGCCAATAGTCTCCGCATTGATGAGTTTTTGCACAGCCGCCTACCTTTAACCCATTTTCCACAAAGCAGTCATCAGATAGTCTTTAAATACAAATCCCATTATATCTCTTTCCTTTAAACTATTTCAGTAGCTGACTAATGCCACTAAAATAGAGACCAAATCCTTTACCATTGCTTCCAAGGTCAGGCCAGTTCTTCTGACCCTTTCTTTGCCTTCGTCTGCTCTACTCACACCACCATGATCACCATTCTTTTCCATCCATGCACCAAGATACTTCCTGTCTCAGAAACTTTGAATCAGTAATTTTCAATCCCTAGAAAGCTTTTCTCTTGCTTTTGGAATAATCAAATCTTTATCTTTCAAGTTTCAGCATAAATATCATTTCATTAATGAGTTCCTGTTCCCATTTTGTAACTCCACCCCATATCCAAGGTAAGACTTTGTGTCATGTGCTTTCCAGGGTTTATTATCATTGTAATTTAACAATATTCTGTGTAACTATTAATTTAATATTTATCTATTCCCCTAGATTAAAAGTTCCATGAGATCCCAGACACAATTTTTTTTCATCACCCTATTTCCAACATAGGGAACAGTGACTATACATAGCACATAAAAGTGAAAGTGGAAATGAAAGTCACTCAGTTGTGTCTGACTCTTTGCAACCCCGTGGACTATAGAGCCCATGGAATTCTGTAGTCCAGAATACTGGAGTGGGTAGCCTTTCCCTTCTCCGGGGTATCTTCCCAACCCAGGAATCGAACCCAAGTCTCCCGCATTGCAGGTTGATTCTTTACCAGTTGAGCCACAAGGGAAGTCCAAGAATACTTGAGTGGGCAGCCTATCCCTTCTCCAGGGGATCTTCCCCACCCAGGAATTGAACCAGGGTCTCCTGCATTGCAGGTGAATTCTTTACCAGCTGACCTGTTAGGGAAGCCCATACAAAGCACATAGCAGATATATAATAAATCCTGCAGACACGCGTTGGGTAGGAAGTAATGAAATCAAGTCTCTGAGACTGCAGGGCCCTTGCACATCCTATTCCATCTGCTTGAAATAATCTCCTTTCTTCTTTACTTTAATGTCTGTTAAACCTTCAGAGTCTAGTGCAAATATCATCTCACAATGATTTGCATACCGAGGCTACTTCTCTCTGTTGGGCTCTCGTGGCAGCTTTCACTACCATTTACAGCATTTTTCATGATAATTTGATGTTTAATTGTGCAAAAGTTTTATCATTATCTTGCTTGCACTTAAGCTTAAAGAACACAATTTACATGAAATTCTGCTTACCAATGTGCTAGGTTTTCAGGACAGTATCTGAAAATATTTCAGAAAATATTTATGAAATGGCTAAAGGAATGAATATTCAGTAAGTGTTTTTATGGGATTAAGATGTACATTCTGAAAACAGTTTTTACTTACCATCATAGTAGTTATATGTGTGTGTATGTGAATGTTTGTGTGTTAACACTAGGGCACTCCAGAACTCAGTGGGATAACTCACTGTTATACTGAACAGAGAGTCTTTGATGTACATGTTAAAAAGCAAAACTACATTTCTTATGTTAGTTTAAGATTATCTTCATTAGTCCAGGCTTCTCAGGGTGCTGTGGGATGGATCACTTCATTTCATTCCATCAGAATCCTTGCCTAAATGCCAAGTTACTTCAGTTGTGTCCAACTCTGTGCAAATCTATGGATGGTTGCCTACCAGTCTTCTCTGTCCATTGGATTCTTCAGGCAAGAAAACTGGAGTGGGTTGCTATTTCCTCCTCCAGGGAATGTTTCCAACCCAGGGATTGAACCTGTGTCTTTTATGTCTCCTGCACTGGCAGGTAGGTTCTTTACAACTAATGACACCTGGGAAGTCACATTTGGTTATTCACTAACTTGCCACACTTGTAGCTCACAGCCAGAGAAAAATGCAGTTCACAGGAACATTCTGATGGTCTCGGCAAGGTCATGGACAGAAAGTTACCACCAGATCATATTAATGTCTTCATTTACATGTGGCTTAAACAAGAAACTTTAAAAAAGCCATCTGATTTAGATACTGAGAAAATGCCTCAGGAGATAACAATAACCCTCCCTCAGTATTCTTTTCTCCAGGCTAAATGTTCCAGTTCTTCCAGGATTTCTTAATAGAGTTTACTCTAAAGCACTATATTTTTTGGCCACTGTTCTGAGCTGTTCAGTTCAGTTCAGTCGCTCAGTCGTGCCCGACTCTTTGCGACCCCGTGAATCGCAGCATGCCAGGCCTCCCTGTCCATCACCAACTCCCGGAGTTCACTCAGACTCACGTCCATCGAGTCAGTGATACCATCCAGCCATCTCATCCTCTCTCATCCCCTTCTCCTCCTGCCCCCAATCCCTCCCAGCACCAGAGTCTTTTCCAATGAGTCAAATCTTGGCATGAGGTGGCCAAAGTACTGGAGCTTCAGCTTTAGCATCAGTCCTTCCAAAGAAATCCCAGGTTGATCTCCTTCAGAATGGACTGGTTGGATCTCCTTGTAGTCCAAAGGACTCTCAAGAGTCTTCTCCAACACCACAGTTCAAAAGCATCAATTCTTCGGCCATCAGCCTTCTTCACAGTTCAACTCTCACATCCATACATGACCACTGGAAAAACCATAGCCTTGACTAGATGGACCTTAGTCGGCAAAGTAATGTCTCTGCTTTTGAATATGCTATCTAGGTTGGTCATAACTTTTCTTCCAAGGAGTAAGCGTCTTTTAATTTCATGGCTGCAGTCACCAACTGCAGTGATTTTGGAGCCCAAAAAAATAAAGTCTGACACTGTTTCCACTGTTTCCCCATCTATTTCCCATGAAGTGATGGGACCGGATGCCATGATCCTTGTTTTCCGAATGTTGAGCTTTAAGCCAACTTTTTCACTTTCACTTTCACTTTCATCAACAGGCTTTTTAGTTCCTCTTCACTTTCTGCCATAAGGGTGGTGTCATCTGTATATCTGAGGTTATTGATATTTCTCCCGGCAATCTTGATTCCAGCTTGTGTTTCTTCCAGTCCAAAGTTTCTCATGATGTACTCTGCATATAAGTTAAAGAAGCAGGGTGACAATATACAGCTTTGATGTACTCCTTTTCCTATTTGAAACCAGTCTGTTGTTCCATGTCCAATTCTAACTGTTGCTTCCTGACCTGCATACAGATTTCTCAAGAGGCAGGTCACGTGGTCTGGTATTCCCATCTCTTTCAGAATTTTCCACAGTTGATTGTGATCCACACAGTCAAAGGCTTTGGTTTAGTCAATAAAGCAGAAATAGATGTTTTTCTGGAACTCTCTTGTTTTTTCCATGATCCAGTGGATGTTGGCAATTTGAAAAAAGGGTTATATAAAAATACAAAATGATGAACTATCAGAGTTTTAACCACATGTGGAGAACATGTAAGTGTATACTCTGATTAATGATTAGGAATAGAGGACCAAAAAAACTGTCTGACAACCTAACAGGTATAATGATTGTCTTGTAGGTACTCATGAGTATTTCATAAATCTATGTTCCTATTTTTTTTTTAAAAAGGTTATTTTTAAAATCCATCTGGATTTCTAGTTTCATTACTCTCTTTGACTTGGTGATGTTATTTCTAATGATACCTTTATTATTTCTTAATGACCAATTGTCCAAACATTTATTTAAACTGGTGGCATCAAAATTTATTTGTGATTTGATTAAATAGTAATTACCCTCCTCAGATACTTATCTCTTCATCCATATGCATACTGATAAGTCCTGGCTGTTGGAAAAATACATAAAGCAAAATACAGAGATATAATTTTTAATGAACAGGTTTATATTTTAAAATTTTGCATATTATAACACTCAATAAATTACCCTTTATGTATCAACTATTGTAATCATTATTTTTATGTAACTATTATTTTATGACTTTTTATCATTTAAGAACTTTAGGGTATTTCAAGATTGTTGGTTCTTTATGTGACTCTGAAGCTAGTCCTTCAGGGAATGGAAATATATGTAAAGATTCTTGTTGAGAAAATTTCCAAGGATAGCTATCCAAGCATAAATATAAGATAACCAGTTTCACAACTCATAATCTTAGGTTCCTCTCATATACCCCAGTCCCCAGTCCTTTCTCTTCAATGTCACATCATGTACAAGATGGAGTCCTCATTGCTGACCTTAAAACAATGTTCCATTTAATTTATAATTTCTGTCACTGTGTTATTTTATATCATTATCATATCTTAATTAATGACTATACAAGATCAATTGAAGTAAATACTATTTTTATCCATATTAGGAATATATATGATCATTGAAAAATGCAGGGATTAAGGTCAAGTCTTACACCACAGTAGGAAATTTGTATATAACTTTACAGTCTACTTTTAGTACATGGGTTCTGCATCCTTAGTTACAACCAACCACAGATCAACTGAAACTATAATATGTATTTATTGAAAACAAAAAGAATCCTACATATAAATGGATATGTACTGTTCAAACCCATGTGGTTCAAGAGTTAGTTCAGTTTAATTCAATTGCTCAGTCATGTCTGACTCTTTGCGATCCCATGAATTGCAGCACAGTAGGCCTCCCTGTCCATCACCAACCCCCGGAGTTCACTCAGACTCACGTCCATCGAGTCAGTGATGCCATCCAGCCATCTCATCCTCTGTCGTCCCCTTCTCCTCCCGCCCCCAATCCCTCCTGGCATCAGAGTCTTTTCCAATGAGTCAACTCTTCGCATGACGTGTCCAAAGTACTGGAGTTTCAGTTTTAGCTCATTCCTTCCAAAGAACACCCAACTGAAATATAAATTATAATTTTACGATATTGTATAATGATTATAAAACTAATGAAAGCAAAACATCCCAACAATAGGAATTTTGAACTCCATTAATAATTATTATTTGAAAAGGAAATCACAGAATACCTAGGATACATCTGAACACAGAATTTCACGCAATTTGAAATCCTGGTGATATACAACTAGGTACCTATTAAAATAGCAAAATTAAGCAGTCTGAGCATGCAGAGCCTTGGCAAAAATGTAGAGGAACTGGAACTCTTGGACACTTCTGAGAGGAGTGATTCAATCCCTTTGGAGACAAAGTTAGCAGTCTCTTAAAAAGTTAAATATGCACCTATCATAGGATCCAGCCTTTTTATTCCTAACTATTTTTCAAACAAAAATGAATGCCTATGTCCATAAACATGGGTATATGGATGTTCACAGCATTTTTATTTGTAATATCCCCAAACTAGAAACAACATTCAGTGAGTGAGTGAGTGAAGTCGTTAAGTCCTGCCCGACTCTTTGTGACCCCATGGACTGTAGCCCACCAGGCTCCTCTGTCCATGGGATTCTCCAGGCAAGAGTCCTGGAGTGGATTGCCATTTCCTTCTCCAGGGGATCTTCCCAACCTAGAGCTTGAACCCAGGTCTCCCGCATTATAGACAGACGCTTTACCGTCTGAGCCACCAGGGAAGCTTAGAAACAACATTAATGTTTCTCAACAAATCAATGGATAAATAACCTGTAATATGTTGGGCCTCCCCAGACAGCCATTTTGCTTTTTTGCATTTCTTTTCCATGGGGATGGTAAAAACAAGAGAGTTCCAGAAAAACATCTATTTCTGCTTTATTGACTATGCCAAAGCCTTTGACTGTGTGGATCACAATCAACTGTGGAAAATTCTGAAAGAGATGGGAATACCAGACCACGTGACCTGCCTCTTGAGAAATCTGTATGCAGGTCAGGAAGCAACAGTTAGAATTGGACATGGAACAACAGACTGGTTTCAAATAGGAAAAGGAGTACATCAAAGCTGTATATTGTCACCCTGCTTCTTTAACTTATATGCAGAGTACATCATGAGAAACTTTGGACTGGAAGAAACACAAGCTGGAATCAAGATTGCCGGGAGAAATATCAATAACCTCAGATATACAGATGACACCACCCTTATGGCAGAAAGTGAAGAGGAACTAAAAAGCCTGTTGATGAAAGTGAAAGTGAAAGTGAAAAAGTTGGCTTAAAGCTCAACATTCGGAAAACAAAGATCATGGCATCCGGTCCCATCACTTCATGGGAAATAGATGGGGAAACAGTGGAAACAGTGTCAGACTTTATTTTTTTGGGCTCCAAAATCACTGCAGTTGGTGACTGCAGCCATGAAATTAAAAGACGCTTACTCCTTGGAAGAAAAGTTATGACCAACCTAGATAGTATATTCAAAAGCAGAGACATTACTTTGCCGACTAAGATCCGTCTAGTCAAGGCTTTGGTTTTTCCTGTGGTCATGTATGGATGTGAGAGTTGAACTGTGAAGAAGGCTGATGGCCGAAGAATTGATGCTTTTGAACTGTGGTGTTGGAGAAGACTCTTGAGAGTCCTTTGGACTACAAGGAGATCCAACCAGTCCATTCTGAAGGAGATGAGCCCTGGGATTTCTTTGGAAGGACTGATGCTAAAGCTGAAGCTCCAGTACTTTGGGCACCTCATGCGAAGAGTTGACTCATTGGAAAAGACTCTGGTGCTGGGAGGGATTGGGGGCAGGAGGAGAAGGGGACGACCGAGGATGAGATGGCTGGATGGTATCACTGACTTGATGGACGTGAGTCTGAGTGAACTCCGGGAGTTGGTGATGGAGAGGGAGGCCTTGTGTGCTACAATTCTTGGGGTTCCAAAGAGTCGGACACGACTGAGAAACTGAACTGAACTGAACTGAACTGAATATGTTGGGCTTCCCTGGTGGCTCAGAATCTGCCTGCAGTGCAGGAAACCAGGTTCAATCCCTGGGTCAGGAAGATCTCCTGGGGAAGGGAATAGTGGCTACCCACTCTGGTATTCTTGCCTGGAGAATTCCATGGACAGACGAGCCAGGTGGGTCTTTTTATTATTTATTGAATCAGTGAATATGAATATGAAATTATAGTATAGACCTTCCTCAAATAGCAGAAATATTAATTTAATCTTTTATTTGTATTCTGCCCGTTTGTTTTTCTCCTTTTGCAATAGACTTATTCTCTTTGCCTCAATCTATAGGAGTATCTTCAGTATTGGTGATGTGTTTATTTGCTCATGATCAATCTTATCATGTTTAAACCATGGCTTTCCTGTATATTTGTAAACAGTAAAAGTCTCATGCAAAATGAATGTTTGGTAAAGATTTGAAATGAATCACTGATAAAACAAGGTAAGTAGGCCTATTTTTTTTAATTACTCTCTATTAAATTTATACATTTCCTCCATGGTTCAGGAATTTTTTTTTTTTTTTTCATTTTTAAGTGACTTTTGGGGGCAATTTTGTTACTTTTCATTTTCTTTGGATATTCTTCTAGTGACTTACTTTTCCAATGTTGCTTTTACAGGGTCTTTCAAAATTCTGTTTTATGACAAGTGTATTAAAGTTATGTTGTCTTCCATTTCTAAAATTCTTACATTTATTTATTATTATTCTTTAATATTTTCTTTGTTACGAACAGCCTAAAAAATAATAAATTAAAACTCTTTATTATGACGGGAAATCTATGTTATTTGGGGCACCTGAATGATTTATTTGAGTAACCTCTTACTCCCTACTGCTGCTGCTGCTAAGTTGCGTCAGTCATATCCGACTCTGTGTGACCCCACAGACGGCAGCCCACCAGGTCCTCTGTCCCTGGGATCCTCCAGGCAAGAACACTGGAGTGGGTTGCCATTTCCTTCTCCAATGCATGAAAATGAAAAGTGAAAGTGAAGTCACTCAGTCGTGTCGGACTAGTAGCAACCCCATGGACTGTATGTAGCCTACCTGGCTCCTCCATCCATGGGATTTTCCAGGCAAGAGTACTGGAGTGGGTTGCCGTTTCCTTTTCCATCTTACTCTCTGACTAAGTTGAAATAATCATTTATGAGTTCTGCCCGTGGGGGACCCGATTCTGATTCCGTTTTGGACATCTTGTTAAACCACCCTCAGAACAAGCAAGAGAACATTAAAGAAGGGGCCCTGCTGTCTGTGCAGGTGGGATGCAATACAGAGGTTTGGTAAGACTGTTCAAATGCATTTGTGAGAAAATGATTAAAAAGCATTAAAAAAAAATGTATTCCCCAAACCACGGAATTATCTTGGTTTAATGGTACGCTGCTGCTGCTGCTAAGTCGCTTCAGTTGTGTCTGACTCTGTGCGACCCCATAGATGGCAGCCCACAAGGCTCCCCCATCCCTGGGATTCTCCAGGCAAGAATACTGGAGTGGGTTGCCATTAGTATATACTAAAATTAAGGCTTCCAATCACTAATTGATTATAAGTTAATTTTTCTCATTCCTTTAAATCCAAAGAACACATAAGAAGTCAGAATGTCACACACACATATGTATATATGAAGCTAGTTGGAGGTCTATCAGAAAAGAACTTGAAAGCTGCTTGCAGATTCTGATCCCATGGTGGTTTTGTTCAGTCACTAAGTCATATCCAAGTCTTTGCAACCCCATAGACTGCAGCACACCAGGCTTCCCTGTCCTTTAATATCTCCCAGAGTTTGCTCAAATTCATGTCCACGGAGTTGGTGATGCTATCTAACCATCTCATCATCTACTGCCCCCTTCTCCTTTGCCTTCAATTTTTCCCACCATCAGGATCTTTTTCAATGAGTCGGCCCTTCTCATCAGGTGACCAAATTATTGGAGCTGATCCCGTGGTTAAAATGTTTCTTTGTAACCCACAATTTCACATTATGAACCTCAACCCTAAACTGAAATCAGAGGATCATGACATATGAATATGAACATGATTATGTGCTCCCATTATAAAAATAACTGAGCAGGCGAGCACGGGTAGAATATTTGTTTTTGTTATCTGATAGACATGGAAATGTGACCCACTTACTTTTAACAGTTATAAAATACAATATACCTTATCTGAAACAATTATAGAATACAACAGTGTGTGATAAGTGTTCATGGTACAATTTGATTATGATATGAGTTCAAAGATATAGTAGTATTAAGCACGGAATATTTAATCCCAGAACTGAGTCTTTCAGAAGGTCTTTGGCTTCATATTTCTATGAAGATGGCACCACCATTCACACAGATTTTGGTGTGATCTGGAATCCAGGGCTTCAACACCACCTGCCTGCCTCTCAATTACGCCCCAGAGCTCATCAGTAACAACAAAAATATCTACGTCTCTCAACACCTTTGCCCATCTTCATGATAACTATTACTTGAGTTCAGTTTTCTATGAACTTTTCTTGAATGATTGAAACAGTTGCCTATCTAGTGTTCTTGTTTCTTGCTTTGTCTTCTTCTAATCAGTACCCGATGTGATCGTTCTAAAATGTGGCTCTGACGTTACTAATCTCCTGTCTAAAACGCTTCAATAATTCTCCATTTCGAACAGCATAAAATCCAAACCCCTTAGGATGACACACAAATTTCTTTGTAATTGATCTTTTCTGCTTGTCTCTCTTTGCTGGTCCCTTGATGCTTCATCTCTTCATCTAAAAGATTTGTCAGTCTCAGCATGTATCAAGCACCTGTCACCTTGAGACACTTCACACATTGACCTTCCATTGAGTGTCTTCATCCTCCCCTTACTACCTGGCTAACTGTAATTCATTCCTCAAGATTCAGTCCATATACCACCTTTCCCCAGAGGAAGTTTAGTCTAATCTTGGGCATCAGGGGTTGATAGTGTTCCATCTCTCCTGTAATGCTACATGTATATCTCTATTTTAAGATTTACCTAACAGTTTTCTTGTGTCAGCTCCAATGAGGCCAGAAATTGCATCTCATTTATTGCTGTATCCTAAGGCAGATTCTTACTCTGCCTTAAGATATGTATATGGTGAATCTCCAAAATATTTGTTAAATTCAAAACTGAATAAATTATTGAAAAAATGAATGAGTGGTAAAGAGTGTGATGTATGAATAAAATTATTGAAGTGTGTATCATCATAAATCATCATGAATACAGAATTAAATTACTATGGGAAGGAGTATATGATTAGAAGAAAAACAAAACTATAAGACTAAGCTTTCAAAGCTATATGTTATTTAGTATTCAACCTGCACAAATTAATGCTCAGTCATGTATTGTTTACTTGAGTATATGTAAATCATATATATATGAGTATATAAAGAACAAATAAATATACATATATGTTTGTATATATATGCTTCCCAGGTGGTGCTAGTGGTAAAGAATCCACCTGCCAATGCAGGAAATGCAAGAGAAATGTGTTTGATCCCTGAGTCAGGAAGATCCCTTGGAGGAGGAAATGGCAACCCATTCCAATATTCTTTCTTGGAAAATTCTTTGGACACATTAGCCTGGCAGGCTGCAGTCCATAGGGCAGCAAAAAGTCAGACATGACTGAATGATTGAGCACATGTATAATGTATAAATATATATATATACACACATACGCATATATTTTCCATATTCTTAATGTAAATTAAACTGAATTCCCAACAGTATGTTAACTCAATATACCAAACAAACCTAGAGCTTATAAAATAGTCCACATTGCTCATTACATGTCTCTTACATTTAAGTCATTATAAGATCCTGAAGGTCAAAATCTGTTATATTCTACATTGTGCTGAGCATTGTGTCAAACCCTAAGAAGGTACATTCAGGTGAGGAGATGGACTTGATTTCATAGCTAAAGGAGTAATTTATTCTTGAGAAGTAGAAGTGTGGGTACCAGGAATGAAGAGCAGGACCAAAGCACCAAACCTGATATTTAATGAATTTAGGAAAGATTTTCAAAAGAAGCTTTATGCATGGGAGTCGACATTTTGTTAATAATTTCTTTCTTGAGAGACTCATGCATCTTGGACTGTTTTCAGCTCTTTCAAATTCTCTCTTCTGCTGATGTAGCAAGAATCAGCAAATTCAAAGTAAAGCTAAAAGAAGCCTGGAAGCTCAGCCTCTGGGCAGTCATTTTCAGTATTTATGAGTGCCTGTAAATGGCTAGTGAGCTAGTGGTAGCACCATTGATTCTATTTTTAACAGTTGACTTCCTCGCAATCAATGGGATTGACCAAACCAACTGTCAAGTCAGCAGCAACCAGGCGATGGCACACTGCGGTCCATTAACATAGCCTGTGGCTCCAGGTAGGCAGATGCCTCCGACAGAGCTCTAAGCTGGGAACACATCCTCCAGCACCAAATATGCTCAACTCTCCTCTCAAGGCCAGCTGACCCCATCACCATGGAAACTTCTTAAAGACCCAGAAGTAAATTGTGCAGCTCTTTACCACCCTCTGGTGTCCAGTCTTCCAAAAACCCAAAACTCTCCTGGGTTTTCAGAATTGGACAATGACCATTCCTGCCCAAAGTGATGTACTTCCTTGGGACGGTCAGCAATTTAGAATGAGAAACTCTTTAATCTGACATCACCTTTTATGTTGACTAAGGAGTATTACTAATGGGAAAAATTTCCTGACTATCATCAAATTAAGTGGAACTAGTATAACCAACTGAGTGTGTTTTTGCATATAGGGTGTTGGAGAAGACTCTTGAGAGTCCCTTGGACTACAAGGAGATCCAACCAGTCCATTCTGAAGAAGATCAGCCCTGGGATTTCTTTGGAAGGAATGATGCTAAAGCTGAAACTCCAGTACTTTGGCCACCTCATGCAAAGAGTTGACTCATTGGAAAAGACTCTGACGCTGGGAGGGATTGGGGGCAGGAGGAGAAGGGGATGGCCGAGGATGAGATGGCTGGATGGCATCACGGACTTGATGGACGTGAGTCTGAGTGAACTCTGGGAGTTGGTGATGGACAGGGAGGCCTGGCGTGCTGCGATTCATGGGGTAGCAAAGAGTCGGACACTACTGAGTGACTGAACTGAACTGAACTGAACATGAAAACTGACACGCTGAAATCTGAAATACACTCTGGGTTACACAAAGTAAATTTTTTTAGAAAACTTCTACTTGTCAGAAGTCAGTAACAATTTTAATTGCTCTTTTAAGAGGATGAAAGACGCAGATAAAGAGAGAGTAGCCAAGCTAACACTTGAATTACCTTTCAAGCTTCTTCTCCCATCTTTATCCATGGCAAGTGTCAGGAAAGAGAAATGCTGTGAAGTGGGCATCAGATTTGGGCCCTGGGCTGGACTCCACTTCCAGATTAAATGTGACTTTGGACAAATAACAATCCTAGGAATCTCAGTTTTCTCAAGTATAAAATAAGAATATAAATCCAGGTCATCTTTGTCATCTGGAGGTGGAAATATGGAAATCTGAAGTCCTATGAGAATGTCAGAGTTTAGGTTTCCATCCTACCTGAAGATGGCTGATGGGTACATGGATTTCATTAACCTCCTTATGCATAAGTTTGAATCTTTTCATAATAAAAAAATTAAATGACTTACAATTGGAATCAATTTTCCATGTTCTACTGAATATCAAATTAATGAGACTCTATAAAATAAAAAGAACAGTAGATTCCCATTTTAAACTCTCTAATGATTGCATATTTTAAAATAAGCATGGGCAGTCAAAAAAAATCTCCCCCTTTTTAGAGTGGCCTTAAGCAATATATGAGAAGAAGTAAATTAGAGAGAGGGATTTATGCAGAAGAGTGTCAAGTGTTCTTCATATGTTTTCTTATCATAACCAAGCTCACTTACTAAGATACTACTAGGTACCAAGAGTTTTAGAGACCTCATTTTATTTAATCCTCCTAACATTCCTGCAAGGTAGATTGTCTTATTTGCATTTTCTAGAAAAGGAAACTTGGCCTCAGAGATGCAAAGCAATTTGTCCCAGTTAACATGCAACCTGTAGCGCTCATATTCAGGCCAAATTTTGTCTGAACCCAAGCTGTTTTACTTTCCACAGAAGTAGCTTCTTTTCATCTAGAGAGCAAAATGGGAAAGGGAAGGAATTCCTGAATCCATTATTCTGGCAGAAGTCTTCTAAATTTCTTTTTGCCTAACAGTGGATGGTAATAAGGAGTCTCAGAGGCAGGTGATGCTGTCTGCATTCCTGTTTTGTCTCCCTGACAGCAGAGGCCCACAGCAGGCTGCTGGGGTCCCTCCCCACTCAGAACTCCGTCTAAAGCAGAGAAACTCCATGGACTTATTCACCTTTCTACAGCCTTTGATTGAACATCTACTGTGTTCCATGTACCTCTAGGGAAGTAAAACTTTAAAATTCTTTATCCAGCTAAAGAAATATCACAGATGCCTCCAAGGGAATAAAGATGGTGTTGCTCATCCCCTCCTTCGAAGAACTCACCAGGCCGCGGCGTCCAGAAGACACTGGCACAGCCAGGGGAATTGTGCCCGGGTCCATCTGCTCTTTTACTGCTGCCCCCAAGTAACCTCTTTAGTCCCTGACTGACAGGAAGTGAGCTCTGGTTAGAGAAAGGAAGGGCTGGCTTGTTTCTCTATCTTGGAGAAAATTAAGGAAATTCTGTATCCAAAGTATATAATTACTCTTCAGTCATAGAGATGTATCACTGAAAAGGCTGGACACCAGCCTGTGTTTCCAATTGTCTCTTCATTTGACCTCTCATATCACCATGCTTTTGAACTGTGGTGTTGGAGAAGACTCTTGAGAATCCCCTGGACTGCAGGGAGACCCAACCAGTCCATTCTAAAGGAAATCAGTCCTGAATATTCATTGGAAGGACTAATGCTGAAGCTGAAACTCCAATATTTTGGCCACCTGATGCAAAGAGCTGACTCATTTGAAAAGACCCTAATCCTGGGAAAGATTGAAGGTAGGATGAGAAGAGGATGACAGAGGATTGGATGGTTGGATGGCATCACCGACTCGATGGACTTGAGTTTGAGTAAACTCCAGAAGTTGGTGATGGACAGGGAAGCCTGGCGTGCTGCAGTCCATGGGGTCACAAACAGTCAGGCACCACTGAGCAAATGAACTGAACTGAACTGAACTGAACTGATCACCATATTTCACTCTAACTCACCTGAGACGTCTTAATAGAAGGACTGCAGTCCTAAGGCCAGGCTTACCATATATATATATAAATTTCTGTGGTTCTGCTTTGTAAAGAGCAAACAGGCAACTGTTACCTACTGTTTCTGTCCCCTGAATGCATTTCCCTTTCTGGATATTGAAAAGATTTGTCCCAATCCCTGGAATGATGGAAGGTCAAAGGCATTTTCCACAGTGCCCTCCAACCAGGACTGCTAATGTGACTTACAGGCCATTTGCTCATTTGGAAAGGAAGCAAGCTTGTCTCCAAGAGCACTGATAACTGTGGCAAACTGGCTGAGCCTGGAAAGAAAAAGCCACCTTCCCTGGATGAGAGGTTGGAAATTCTTGGCACTGTGGGTCTTCAGCATTTTTAGAGCTGGAAAATCTACCATGGTTCACAGACCTAGAAATCAGAGATGTAAATAGAGAAAAAAGGATACAACGACTACAGAAAAAAAGAAAGAAAGAAAGAAAGAAAAAAGACAAAGGCAATCTAGCAGGGCAAACACAACTAGGAAGTTTAGAATGGAAAGCTCAAGCACAAAGCAAGGACATTCTCCCTCTGCAAAGCTCTAGAGACACTGAGAATTCAAGGTTTTAGAAAAGCAAACCATTAACATATTTTTTTTCTTTCCATTTTTTTCTAAGCTTTTACTAAATCCTCCTTTTTCCTTTCTAAAGTTCTTTACTTCAGGATCACTGGGTTCTACTGTGTTTAAAGGGGAAAAAAAGAAAAAGGAACTATAAACCTAAATTATAGCCAATCAGATTGTACTCACAGCTCAACTACTAGACAAATTGCTGCTCATGAAATTTGCTATGGGTCAGGAGACTGAGTAATTTTATTTTAATCAGTCTTATTTGAAGCTGGAATGCCATTGCACCAAATCCTCTGAACAGGATTTCAGTGGGGATAGAGACTGGTCTTTTTTTTCTTCCCTTCTCCCGTTTTTCTTTCTTCTTAGTAAACTGTTGCAGGTTTCTGGGTGATAATGGGAAATATAAGTTGAGATAGTCCAATTGTATTCCAGTTTTGAATGAAAGCGTGTCTGGAGCTTACGTTGGCTCCAGCCTTCCTGACAATGCAGGATTAAGCTGTCCAAATCGTGTCCCCAGCACTCATTTACATGGAGACGTCCCAGGTAGACCTCAGGTCGGGCCCCAGAGCCACAAATGCTCTGCTTATCCCTGGGCCTTTCTGGCAGTGTGGATTTCTGGGACATTATTCCGTGTCACATGGGACCTTGCAGGCTGCTGCTGAATCGGATGGACTGATATCACCACAACACAGCAGCCTCCTCGGTGAGAGGGAGCAAATCAGGGCCTTTCAGCATCACCAAAGTACAGGATAGAGGCTGCATTATGCTTCTCCGCATCACTCGCTGTGTTAGGTTAAGAGGCAGCATTAAACTAGCACCCAGTGTTCTCTTTACCTTTGAAATTCAGTTTATGGAAGAATCCATGCAGTGGTGAAATGTGTGAACTGGTAAAGCCCACCTTCCAAAGAAGACCATGTGGCAAGAGCCTAGCCTGATGCCCCAAGTGGAGTCTGGAGTAGACTGGTTTGGTAGTGCTAGCAATTTTGAGAGTTCATGCACACCCTATTGTGCATGCAAATACTCCTTATGTGAGTGGCTAGAAATCTGACACAATCTATGCCGTTCCTCTTCTTGATAAGGTTTTTTCCCCTTTATAGTTTTCATTTCAAGTTACTTCATTCTTCATTTTAGGTCAAAGGAATTGCTAACTCTAGCCAGATAATCTTTGGTACATAATCGTTCTGGCAAACCAACAAAGGAAGAAACCCACAAAAGAAAAGTTAAAATTTTAGGAGCCTTATCCATGTCTTTGTGTGTTAACAATAAAAGATCGGAAGCCTCTTTTTCCAGAGAAGTACAAAGGATAGAGAAGTAAGAAGACATTGCGAATAACCTCAAGTAGCTGTTACCCTCAGACAGCTGGCTGATTGTCTGAGGGGGTGAGGGATATAGACCAGGAGTAGCTGTGTCCTCCTTCTAGGATGACACCAAAAACGGCAGGCAACTGAGAGAGTCCATTCTACCATGAGATCATACTAAACTGTGTAATCTAATAAGGTAATCACTTTGATAATACTATTAGCTAATACTTATTTATACTTAATATGTGGTAGAAACTGTGTTTTGTGCTTTGTGCATATTATCACATTAATTCTCTGAACAATATTATGAATAATCACTAATTTTGCTTTACACAAAAGAAACTGAGTTAGAGACGTCTGTAACATACTCAGGGTCAACCAGCTAGTAAAGGACAGAATCAAGTTTCCAGTTCAGACAGTCTGATTCTGGTGCATGTAAAATTAACTACTCTGCCATTCTTCTTTCAAGACAAAGGACCCAACAGGAAATAATGGTAACTCAGAGTTAGGAGAAGTTGAAAAGAGGTGATCTGTAGACATGCATGAGCAAACACTTGGAGCAGTTACCAAGTTCTCACTGAGTACATCAAGTCTTAGAGACTGGTTAAGAGTGAGATGGAGTGCTGACACCAGAGGTAACTTGGACAAGACACAGCAAAACACATACTACCCAGTTAGCACATCTGAGAGCCAAGGTTATCCCTCAGGTTGAGAACCAAGTAGAATTCTGGTTTTTTGGAAGGAGGACACCCCCAAAAAGCTACATTTGTAGAGAGTGAATCTTGTTGCTGAGTCAAGACTTGTGCTAGATGGAATACCTTGATCTCCTTAATCTACTGGCTCCTATGACCAAGATGAATGCAAAATCCCAGAGAATATCAAATTCACAGTTACTCCTGAATCTGGTTCTTCAGCCACAGGCATCAGGAAGCTTGAGGTGCTTGCTCAACTACAGATTCCTAGGCCTGTACTGAATTAGAGGAGGAGAATTCAGGAAACTTGTTTTACCAAAAATCCTACAGAAGTTTCATTCAGACACTAAAATTTGAGAACCAGTGAATTCAGCTGTCAGGGGGGACTCAAAAGACTACTTCGGCAATAGAAGGGACAGCTACAAAGGCAGGAAACAGGGAGAATCTGGCTCTAGGTGTGACTAAACAGGTTGGAATGGATAATCCACAGGGCAATACTGTTGCCATTGTCAAATGTATTCTTAAAGGTAATTCAAATTGTATCATTATTTTTTTCCCTTGGGTTATAGTTTTTAAATAATTTAAATATAAATAATTTTTAGCATTTTAAAATAAAATATAGTGTGGTTTATTCTTGGATTTCATTTCTAAGAAGAATAAGAACTTGGTTTCTTTTCTTGACATGAATCTAAGAAAATAAATTTTTTCTTACTAAACTTAAAGGAGTTGTCTATGGAAATTTATTTAAATTCTCAAAGGTAAAGTTCAAACATTTACTTTTTGATGTGTGAATTAGAATAGCCATCTCTGTAGTTTAAAACCACCTATTTTTAAGTTTAATTTGGATTTCTCTGAAACTCATAACAGTATGTAGAATAAACTCTCGTAATTTTCTCTTAACACTATTTTCCTTTTATTTAAATTCTGTTATAATAAACAGAAAGAAGAGCTAAGCAAACAAACAAACAAACAAAAAACAGCAACAAATAAATCCAAAAACTATTTATTTTTATTCATTTACTTTTTTACTAAGAAAGGTATATAGTTTGTGCTAAGAAGGTTGTTAAAATTTTTTTTTCAATTAGTTTTTTAAGAAATTTATTTCATCACAAAATAAGCAATTATTACAAGCACTTAACCATATCTTCAATGATTTCTCATTGAAGGATACATGTGTTTCTTGTAGTTTAAGACAGACAATGAAAAACATGATCCTTAATTGGTATTTCTCCCAGCATCCCCCCAAATCTGCTTTTCCTCTAAAATTTTACTCACTGCTCTGAAGCATTTTGTTGACTGAAAACATTCTCTACATAAACTTCATGGAGGAAGTGTTGAATTTCTGCAGTGAATGCATTTTTCATGATTAAAAGTCATAGCATGCTTCTTGTCTGGGGAACACAGTGCTAGGAGAGCACTCATTCTTAGGTATGAGTTCTTAAGTCACAAACAATTTTAAACTTCAATTCACTTTTAAAAACAGATTTAGCAACACAATTGTGGTGCTATGAATTTTAGAGAAAGTATTTACCTTGCATTGTATTTTTATGCAGCTTTCTACATGAGAAAGTCATTCCAGATTCACCTGTATCAGCCAAAGTGTCATAGGAAACAGATGGCATACTCAATTTATGGTAATTCCAGGAGGATCTAACACAAAGGAGCAGACTGGTATAGCGGAAGCACAAGTAGTGCAGGAACTGGGGTCAGCACCTGGAGACCCGTTACCACCTCTAAGCCTAAAGAACAAGGAGAAGATAAAGTGACCAAGACCCAAAAGGACAGTATTCTATTAAACAGACCACCTTGAGAAAAGTGGTGGTCTTCTATTTAAGGACGCAGATGCCCCAAAGGGATCTGACAGCAAAAGAGCCAGGTAAGAAATACCCCTTTCCCTCTCCTTTATCTTTCCTTCCCCATCTTCTCCCGAGGCTTCTATCAGTTAAACCTAACAGAGGCCAGAGGGCATGGGAGTATGGTACATTACATACAAATCAGCCATGCAGGACTAAAAGAAAGACTGACAATTTGAAGAGACATTCTGGAGGTAAATGGAAGAGTTTTGGCATAACTTGCAATAAGTATCTTAGACATTTGGTTTCAATATTTGCTCTGTCACTTAGCATGCAGGTTAGTGGGCCTTAGGCAAGTTACCTGGGCTCACTAAGCCCTAATTACCTTCTCTGTAATAGTAAAACACTAATTACTCCCTTGCAAGGATTAAATGAAAATACATGCATATTGATTTTGTCAAGACCTATAAGACCTGTGAAGACCTATAAGACCTTCTAGAACTAACACACACACACAAAACAAAATGTTCTTTTCATCACTGAAACGCAAAAGTAGAAAGTCACTAGACACATGGAGGAACAGGGAAGTTAGGCCTTGGAATGAAGCAGGGCAAAGGCAAACATTTCTGCCAAGAGAATGCACTGGTCATAGCAAACACCCTCTTTCAACAACACAGGAGACAGTTCTACACGTGAACATCACCACATGGTCAATATGGAAATCAGATTGATTGTATTCTTTCCAGCTGAAGATGGAGAAGCTCTATACAGTCAGCAAATATAAGACCTGGAGTTGACTATGGCTCAGATCATGGTATTCTTATTTGCAAAATTTGGGTTTAAATTGAAGAACGCAGGGAAAACCACAAGACCATCCAGGTATGACCTAAATCAAATACATTATGATTATACCATGGAGGTGATGAATAGATTCAAGGGATTAGAAATGGTAGACAAAGTATCTGAAGAACTATGGACAGAAGTTTGTATAGGAGATGGTGACCAAAACCATCCCCAATAAAAAGAAATACAAGAAGGCAAAATGATTGTCCAAGGAGTCCTCACAAATACCAGAGAAAAGAACAGAAGTAAAAGGGAAAGATATGCCCAACTGAATGCAGAGTTCCAGAGACTATCAAGAAGAGATAAGAAAGCTTTCTGAAGAGAACAATGCAAAGAAATAGAGGAAACCAATAGAATGGAAAAGACTAGAGATCTCTTCAAGAAAATTGCACATACTAAGGGAATATTTCATGCAAAGATGAGCATAATAAAGTGCAGAAACTGCCTGGGCCTAATAGAAGCAAAAGAGATCAAGAAGAGGCGTCAAGAATACCAAAAGAACTGTACAAAACATTTATTAATGACTGGATATCCATTATGGTATGATCACTCACCAAGAGCCAGGCATCCTAAAGTGTGAAGTCAAGTGGGCCTTAGGAAGCATCACTACAAACAAAGCTAATGAGGGTGATGGAATTCCAGCTGAACTATTTCAAATCCTTAAAGATCATTCTGTAGTGCTGCACTCAATATATCAGCAAAGGTGGAAAGCTCAGTGGTGGCCACAGGACTGGAAAAGTTCAGTTTCCATTTCAATACCAAAGAAAGACAATGCCAAGGAATGTTCAAAAGACCACACAATTAGTCTCATTTCACATACTAGCAAGGTAATGCTCAAAATACTTCAAGCTATGCTTCGACAGTATGTGATTCGTTAATTCCTGGTGTACAAGCTAGATTGGCAGATGAACCAGATATCAAATTGTCAACATCTACTAGATAATGGAGAAAACGAGGGAATTCCAGAAAAACATTGACTTCTGCTTCATTACTACACTAAAGACTTTGACTGTGTGGATCACAACAGACTGTGGAAAGTTCTTAAAGAGATGGGAAAATCAGACCACCTTACCTGTCTTCTTAGAAACCTGTATGCCGGACAAGAAGCAACTGTTAGAATCAGACATGAAACAACAGAGTTATTCTAAATTGAGGAAAGTGTAAACTTCAAGGCTGTATATATAAATTTCACCCTGGCTATGTTATTTACATGAAGAGTACATCATGCAAAATGTTGGGCGGGAAAACTCAAGCTGGAATCAAGATTGATGGGAAAAATATCGACAATGTCATAAGAACATGATACAACTCTATTGCAGAAAGCAAAGAGGTGAAAGGGGAGAGTGGCAAAGCTGGCTTAAAAGTCAACATTCAAAAAACTAAGATCATGGCATTCAGTCCCATCACTTCATGGCAAATAGATGGGAAAAAATTGGAAACAATGACAGATTTATTTCTAGAGCTCCCAAATCACTGCAGATGATGACTGCAGCCATGAAATAAAGACTCTTGTGCCTTGGAAGTAAAACTAGGGCAAACCTAGATAGCATATTAAAAAACAGAGTCATCAGTTTGTTGACAAAGGTCCACATAGTTAAAGCTATGGTTTCTCCAGTAGTCATGTAAGGATGTGAGATTTGGGCCATCAAGTAGCCCAAGCATTGAAGAATTTATGCTTTCAAATTGTGGTGCTAGAGAAGACTCTTGAGAGTTTCTTGGACAGTGAGGAGATCAAACCAGCCAATTCTAAAGGAAATTAGCACAGAATATTCATTGAAAAGACTGATGCTGAAGTTGAAGCCCCAAAATTTTGACGATCTGTTGCCAAGACCTGAATCATTAGATAAAACCCTGATGCTGGGAAAGATTGAAGGTAAAAGGAGAGTTCAGTTAAGTTCAGTCGCTCAGTCGTGTCCGACTTTGCGACTCCATGAATCGCAGCACCCCAGGCCTCCCTGTTCATCACCAACTCCCAGAGTTCACTCAGACTCACGTCCATCGAGTCAGTGATGCCATCCAGCCATCTCATCCTCTCTCGTCCCCTTCTCCTCATGCCCCCAATCCCTCCCAGCATCAGAGTCTTTTCAATGAGTCAACTCTTAGCATGAGGTGGCCAAAGTACTGGAGTTTCAGCTTTAGCGTCATTCCTTCCAAAGAAATCCCAGGGCTGACCTCCTTCAGAATGGACTGGTTGGATCTCCTTGCAGTCCAAGGGACTCCCAGGAGTCTTCTCCAACACCACAGTTCAAAAGTATCAATTCTTCGGTGCTCAGCCTTCTTCACAGTCCAACTCTCACATCCATACATGACCACAGAAAAAACCATAGCCTTGACTAGACGAACCTTAGTCAGCAGAGTAATGTCTCTGCTTTTGAACATACTATCTAGGTTGCTCATAACTTTTCTTCCAAGGAGCAAGCATCTTTTAATTTCATGGCTGCAATCACCATCTGCAGTGATTTTGGAGCCCCCCAAAATAAAGTCTGACACTGTTTCCACTGTTTCCCCATCCATTTCCCATGAAGTGATGGGACCGGATGCCATGATCTTCGTTTTCTGAATATTGAGCTTTAAGCCATCTTTTTCACTCTCCTCTTTCACTTTCATCAAGAGGCTTTTTAGTACCTCTTCACTTTTTGCCATAAGGGTGGTGTCACTTGCATATCTGAGGTTATTGATATTTCTCCCGGCAGTCTTGATTCCAGCTTGTGTTTTTTCCAGTCCAGCGTTTCTCATGATGTACTCTGTGTATAAGTTAAATAAACAAGGTGACAATATACAGCCTTGACATACTCCGTTTCCTATTTGAAACCAGTCTGTTGTTCCATGTCCAATTCTAACTGTTGCTTCCTGACCTGCATACAGATTTCTCAAGAGGCAGGTCAGGTGGTCTGGTATTCCCATCTCTTGAAAATGTTCCACAGTTTATTGTGATCCACACAGTCAAAGAAAGTCAATGAAGCAGAAATAGATGTTTTTCTGGAACTCTCTTGTTTTTTGCATGATCCAGCGGATGTTGGCAATTTGATCTCTGGTTCCTCTGTCTTTTCTAAAACCAGGTTGAACATCAGGGAGTTCACGGTTCACGTATTGCTGAAGCCTGGCTTGGAGAATTTTGAGCATTACTTTATTAGCATGTGAGATGAGTGCAATTTTGCAGTAGTTTGAGTATTCTTTGGCATTGCCTTTCTTTGGGAATGGAATGAAAACTGACCTTTTCCAGTCCTGTGGCCACTGCTGAGTTTTCCAAATTTGCTGGCATATTGAGTGCAGCACTTTCATAGCATCATCTTTCAGGATTTGAAATAGCTCCACTGGAATTCCATCACCTCCACTAGCTTTGTCCGTAGTGATGCTTTCTTTTTTTTTTAAATTGTTTAATTTTCATTTCATAATCATAAATTTAACTTTGCAATCCAGCTAAACTTGGAGGGGGATAAGGAAAATATGGAACCCAAAGAACTGTAGCGAGAGCACAAAGATTATAGGATATATCGAGCAGATGGGGTGAAGGGGTGCTCTCCTGGGCTACAGAAGGAATGGTCTGGTGGTTAAGTAAAACACAAGTTAAATTTATTAGATTTGTCCACAGTCAGAAATGGTGATCTTCTTGCTGGTCTTGCCGTTCCTGGACCCAAAGCGTTCCATGGCTTCCACAATATTCATGCCCTCTTTCACTTTGCCAAAGACCACATACTTGCCGTCCAACCACTCAGTCTTGGCATTGCAGATGAAAAACTGGGAACCGTTTGTGTTGGGGCCAGCATTTGCCATGGACAAGATGCCAGGACCTGTATGCTTCAGAATGAAATTCTCATCATCAAATTTCTCGCCATAGATGGACTTGCCACCAGTACCATTATGGCGTGTGAAGTCACCACCCTGGCACATAAATCCCGGAATTATTCTGTGAAAGCAGGAACCTTTATAACCAAATCCTTTCTCTCCAGTGCACAGAACACGAAAGTTTTCTGCTGTCTTCAGAAATTTGTCTGCAAACAGCTCAAAAGAGATGCGGCCCAAGGGCTCACCGTTGACAGTGATGTCAAAGAACACGGTGGGGTTGACCATGGCTAGACAGCAAAGGAGGCTCCGGGGTGGTGGCATCTGCAAGGCCCGTAGTGATGCTTTCTAAGGCCCATTTGACTTCACATTCTAGGATGTCTGGCTCTAGATGAGTGATCACACCATCGTGATTATCTGGGTCGTGAAGATACTTTTTGTATAGTTCTTCCGTGTATTCTTGCCACCTCTTCTTAATATCTTCTGCTTCTGTTAGGTCCAGACCATTTTTGTCCTTTATCATGCCCATCTTTCATGAAATGTTCCCTTAGTATCTCTACCTTTCTTGAAGAATTCTCTAGTCTTTCCCATTCTGTTCTTTTCCTCTATTTCTTTGCATTGATTGCTGAAGAAGGCTTTCTTATCTCTTCTTGCTATTCTTTGGAACTCTCCATTCAGAGGCTTATATTTTTTCCTTTTCTCCTTTGCTTTTCACCTCTCTTCTTTTCACAGCTATTTGTAAGGCCTCCCCAGACAGCCATTTTGCTTTTTTGCATTTCCTTTCCATGGGGATGGCCTTGATCCCTGTCTCCTGTACAATGTCATGAACCTCATTCCATAGTTCATCAGGCACTCTGTCTATCAGATCTAGGCCCTTAAATCTATTTCTCACTTCCACTGTATAATCATAAGGGATTTGATTTAGGTCATACCTGAATGGTCTAGCGGTTTTCCCTACTTTCTTCAATTTATGTCTGAATTTGGTAATAAAGAATTCATGATCTGAGCCACAGTCAGCTCCTGGTCTTATTTTTGTTAACTATATAGACCTTCACCATCTTTGGCTGCAAAGAATATAATCAATCTGATTACAGTTTTAACCATCTGGTGATGTCCATGTGTAGAGCCTTCTCTGGTGTTGTTGGAAGAGGGTGTTTGCTATGACAAGTGCATTTTCTTGGCAAAACTCTATTAGTCTTTGCCCTGCTTCATTCCACATTCCAAGGCCAAATTTGCCAGTTACTCGAGGTGTTTCTTGACTTCCTACTTTTGCATTTCAGCCCCCTATAATGACAAGGACATCTTTTTTGTGTGTTAGTTCCAATAAGGTCTTGTAGGTCTTCATATAACCATTCAACTTCAGCTTCTTCAGTGTAACTGGTTGAGGCATAAACTTGGATGACTGTGATATTGAATGGTTTGCCTTGGAAATGAACAGAGATCATTCTGTCGTTTTTGAGATTGCATCCAAGTACTGCATTTCGGACTCTTTTGTTGACCATGATGGCTACTCCATTTCTTCTGAGGGATTCCTGCCTGCAGTAGTAGGTATAATCTGAGTTAAATTCACCCATTCCAGTCCATTTTAGTTCGCTGATTCCTAGAATGTTGACGTTCACCCTTGCCATCTCTTGTTTGACCACTTCGAATTTGCCTTGATTCATGGACCTGACATTCCAGGTTCCTATGCAATATTGCTCTTTACAGCACTGGACCTGACAGAATGTGGTCCACTGGAGAAGGGAATGGCAAACCACTTCAGTATTCTTGCCTTGAGAACCTCATGAACAGTGTGAAAAGGCAAAATAATAGGATACTGAAAGAAGAACTCCCCAGGCCAGTAGGTGCCCAACACGCTACTGGAGATCAGTGGAGAAATAACTCCAGAAAGAATGAAAGGATGGAGCCAAAGCAAAAACAATACCCAGTTGTGGATGTGACTGATGATAGAAGCAAGGTCCGATGCTGTAAAAGGAGATAGGGGAGGCAAAGGATGAGATGATTAGATAGCATCTCCGACTTGAAGGATGTTAATCTGGGCAAACTCTGGGAGATACTAATGGACAATGAAGCCTGGTGTGCTGCCGTCTGTAAAGTCACAAAGAGTCCTAAAGGACTTAGTGACTAAAGAACAACAATGGCCTCCATATCAACAAGCCCTTGCTTGTCTGGTGCTAAAAAGAACTCAAGGAGAATAAATTCCTTTTTGTCAGTCACCTTCCAAACAGCAACATGTTTTCCATTACTATTCTTAGTGATACTTTCTTCCTGGTTCCTACTTTGACAGACACCAGATATATACCAAGAAATATCTTAACAAGACATTAGTGAAAGAACTTGAAAAGGAGACAGAAATGGAGAGGTCTGACATCCTCATAAATTGCAAGAATCAATATTGTTAAAATGTCCATGCTACTCAAAGTAATCTGCAAACTCAAGATAATATCCATCATATTTCAATAGTATTTTTTCATAGACATAGAGCAATGATGCTAAATTTTGTATTAAACCAAAACGGTGCTAAACAGCCAAAGCAACACTGAGAAAGAAGAACAATGATGGAGGCATCATGCTCACTGATTCCAAACTATATTACAAAGCTACAATAATCAAAAGGTATGTGACTGACATAAAAACAGAAATATGGACCAATGGAACAGAACAGAGAGCCTAGTAATAAATCCAATCATTTACAACAAAGAAGCCAAGATGTACAATGGGGAAAGGACTGGCTCTTCAATAAATGATGTTGAAAAATCTGGACAGTCACATGAAAAAACTCAACAACTATCTTGTACAATACACAAAAAATAGCTCAACATTGATTAAAGATTTAAAGTGAGACCTGGAATTGTGAAAATTCTAGAAGAACACACAGGCAATAAGCTCCATGTCATAGACCTTTGTGATTTTTTTTTTTTTTTTTCCTAACTTGACCCCAAAGCAAAGCAACTAAGGCAACAGTAAATAAGTGGGGCTATATCAAATTAAAAACTTTCTGCACAGCAAAAGAGACCATCAATAAAATGAAAAGGCAATCTAATGAATGGGAGAAAATATTTGTAAATCATGTATCAGATAAGAAGTTGATAACTCACACAGTTTTTTTTTTTCCTACAGAAAAAAAAAAAATCCAATTAAAAATGGGCTGAAAATCTGAGTGGACATTTTTCAAAGAAGACATATGGATCACCAAAAAGTACATGAAAAGATGCCCAGTAGCATTAATCATCAGGAAAATGCAATTGAAACCACAATGAGATATCATCTTACAGCTATTAGAATGGCTATTAGCAAAAAGACAAGAAGTAACTGTTGACGAGCAGATGGAAAAAAATGAGCCCTTGTGTACTGTTCAGTTCAGTTCAGTAGCTTAGTCGTGTCCGACTCGTTGCGACCCATGAATCGCAGCACGCCAGGCCTACCTGTCCATCACCATCTCCCGGAGTTCACTCAAACTCACGTCCATCGAGTCCATGATGCCATCCAGCCATCTCATCCTCTGTCGTCCCCTTCTCCTCCTGCCCCCAATCCCTCCCAGTTTCAGAGTCTTTTCCAATGAATCAACTCTTCTCATGAGGTGGCCAAAATACTGGAGTTTCAGCTTAAGCATCATTCCTTCCAAAGAAATCCCAGGGTTGATCTCCTTCAGAATGGACTGATTGAATCTCCTTTCAGTCCAAGAGACTCTCAAGAGTCTTCTCCAACACCACAGTTCAAAAGCATCAATTCTTCAGCCATCAGCCTTCTTCACAGTCCAACTCTCACATCCATACATGACCACAGGAAAAACCATAGCCTTGACTAGACGGACCTTAGTCGGCAAAGTAATGTCTCTGCTTTTGAATATACTATCTAGGTTGGTCATAACTTTTCTTCCAAGGAGTAAGCATCTTTTAATTTCATGGCTGCAGTCACCATCTGCACTGATTTTGGAGCCCCCCAAAATAAAGTCTGATGCTGTTTCATTCTTTCCCCATCCATTTCCCATGAAGTGATGGGACCGGATGCCATAATCTTCGTTTTCTGAATGTTGAGCTTTAAGCCAACTTTTTCACTCTCCACTTTCACTTTCATCAACAGGCTTTTTAGCTCCTCTTCACTTTCTGCTATAAGGGTGGTGTCATCTGCATATCTGAGGTTATTGATATTTCTCCCGGCAATCTTGATTCCAGCTTGTGTTTCTTCCAGTCAGCATTTCTCATGATATACTCTGCATATAAGTTAAATAAGCAGGGTGACAATATACAGCCTTGACGTACTCCTTTTCCTATTTGAAACTAGTCTGATGTTCCATGTCCAGTTGTAACCGTTGCTTCCTGACCTGCATACAGATTTCTCAAGAGGCAGGTTAGGTGGTCGGGTATTCCCATCTATCTCAGAATTTTCCACAGTTTATTGTGATCCACACAGTCAAAGGCTTTGGCATAGTCAATAAAGCAGAAATAGATGTTTTTCTGGAAATCTGTTGCTTTTTCCACGATCCAGTGGATGTTGACAATT
Source organism: Budorcas taxicolor (assembly GCF_023091745.1). NCBI lineage: Eukaryota > Metazoa > Chordata > Mammalia > Artiodactyla > Bovidae > Budorcas > Budorcas taxicolor. The sequence continues at coordinate 17,761,391 of NC_068931.1, read as the reverse complement.
TGATCTCTGGTTCCTCTGCCTTTTCTAAAACCAGCTTGAACATCAGGAAGTTCACAGTTCACGTATTGCTGAAGCCTGGCTTGGAGAATTTTGAGCATTACGTTACTAGCATGTGAGATGAGTGCAATTGTGCAGTAGTTTGAGCATTCTTTGGCATTGCCTTTCTTTGGGATTGGAATGAAGACTGACCTTTTCCAGTCCTGTGGCCACTGCTGAGTTTCCAAATTTGCTGGCATACTGAGTGCAGCACTTTCACAGTATCATCTTTCAGGATTTGAAATAGCTCTACTGGAATTCCATCCCCTCCACTAGCTTTGTTCATAGTGATGCTTTCTAAGGCCCATTTGACTTCACTTTCCAAGATGTCTGGCTCTAGGTTAGTGATCACCTCATCATGATTATCTGGGTCGTGAAGATACTTTTTGTACAGTTTTTCTGTGTATTCTTGCCACCTCTTCTTAATATCTTCTGCTTCTCTTAGGTCCAGACCATTTCTGTCCTTTATCGAGCCCATATTTGCATGAAATAGTCCCTTGGTATCTCTAATTTTCTTGAAGAGATCTCTAGTTTTTCCCATTCTGTTCTTTTCCTCTATTTATTTGCATTGATCACTGAGGAATGCTTTCTTATTTCTTCTTGCTATTCTTTGGAACTCTCCATTCAGATGCTTATATTTTTCCTTTTCTCCTTGGCTTTTCACTTCTCCTCTTTTCGCAGCTGTTTGTAAGGCCTCCCCAGACAGCCATTTTGCTTTTTTGCATTTCTTTTCCATTGGGATGGTCTTGATCCCTGTCTCCTGTACAATGTCACAAACCTCATTCCATAGTTCATCAGGCACTCTATCCATCAGATCTAGGCCCTTAAATCTATTTCTCACTTCCACTGTATAATCATAAGGGATTTGATTTAGGTCATATCTGAATGGTCTAGCAATTTTCCCTACTTTCTTCAATTTAAGTCTGAATTGGGTAATAAGGAATTCATGATCTGAGCCACAGTCAGCTCCTGGTCTTGTTTTTGTTGACTGTATAGAGCTTCTCCACCTTTGGCTGCATAGAATATAATCAATCTGATTTAAGTGTTGACCATCTGGTGATGTCCATGTGTAGAGCCTTCTTTGGTGTTGTTGGAAGAGGGTGTTTGCTATAACCAGTGTATTTTCTCGGCAAAACTCTATTAGTCTTTGCCCTGCTTTATTCCACATTCCAAGGCCAAATTTGCCTGTTACTCCAGGTGTTTCTTGACTTCCTACTTTTGCATTCCAGTCCCCTATAATGACAAGGACATCTTTTTTGTGTGTTACTTCTAAAAGGTCTTGTAGGTCTTCATAAAACCGCTCAACTTCAGCTTCTTCAGCTTTACTGGTTGGTGCATAGACTTGGATAACTGTGATATTGAATGGTTTGCCTTGGAAATGAACAGAGATCATTCTGTCATTTTTGAGATTGCATCCAAGTACTGCATTTCAGACTCTTTTGTTGACCATGATGGCTACTCCATTTCTTCTGAGGGATTCCTGCCTGCAGTAGTGGATATGATGGTCATCTGAGTTAAATTCACCCATTCCAGTCCATTTTAGTTCGCTGATTCCTAGAATGTTGACGTTCACCCTTGCCATCTCTTGTTTGACCACTTCCAATTTGCCTTGATTCATGGACCTGACATTCCAGGTTCCTATGCAATATTGCTCTTTACAGCATCGGATCTTGCTTCTATCACCAGTCACATCCACAGCTGGGTATTGTTTTTGCTTTGGCTCCATCCCTTCATTCTTTCTGGAGTTATTTCTCCACTGATATCCAGTAGTGTGTTGGGCACCTAATGACCTGGGGAGTTCCTCTTTTGGTATCCTATCATTTTGCCTTTTCATACTGTTCATGGGGTTCTCAAGGCAAGAATACTGAAGTGGCTTGCCATTCCCTTCTCCTGTGGACCTAGCTCTGTCAAACCTCTCTACCATGACCCGCCCATCTTGGGCTGCCCCGCAGGCGTGGCTTGGTTTCATTGAGTTAGACGAGATTGTGGACCCAGTGTGATTAGATTGACTATTTTTCTGTGAGTATGGTTTCAGTTTGTCTGCCCTCTGATGCCCTCTTGCAACACCTACCTTCTTACTTGGGTTTCTGTTACCTTGGGTGTGGGGCATCTCTTCACGGCTGCTCCAGCAAAGCACAGCTGCTGCTCCTTACCTTGGACGAGGGGTATCTCCTTACTGCCACTGTTCTTGACCTTCAATGTGGGATAGCTCCTCTAGGCCCACCTGAGCCTGTGTAGCCACCACTCCTCGGGATGCTCCTCCTAGCCGCCAGCCCTGGCCTCGGGCATGGGTGGCTCCTCCCAGCCACCACTGACCTCAGACATGGGGTAGCTCCTCTCGGCCGTTCCTGCACCGTCACAGCCTGAGTGACACTCTAGGCCGCTGCCCCTGACCTCGGACGTGGGGCAGCTCCTCTCGGCCACACTTAGGAATATAAATTGGTGCATTCTTTATGGCATCTTCAAAAAATTATGAAGCTTCTTCAAAAAAGTATGGAGCGTCTTCAAAAAATTAAAAGTGGGACTACCATAGGAGCCAGAAATTTTACTTTAGATCCTTATCTGAAGATGAAAACACTAACTCAGAAAGAATATATACACCTGTATGTTCATTTCAACATTAGTTACAATAGCCAAGATATGAAATCAAATCAAATGTTTTTCAATGAATGAATGGATAAAAAATGGTGATATATACCTAAATAATTTTATCCATTAAAACACAATGAAATCTTTCCATTTTCAACAATATGGATGGATCTAAATGGTATTAGGCTAGTGAAATAAGTCAGAGAGAGACAAATACTGTATTATCTCTCTGAAACAAGGAATCTAAAAACAAATAAATAAACAAAAAGCCAAACTAATAGATGCAAAAGAACAGATTGGTGGTGCCAAAGGCGTGGGAGAAATGGGTGAAGAACTTTTTAATAAAAGTTACAGAACAAAAGAGTTAAACCCAGCACTTCAGCTCCTAAAGATCAATGCTAAACCAAATAGAACCATAGTTTTTTGATGAACGGCACCCAATCAGACACAAGTTGATAAATTTTTATTTTAAAAAACATAGCTTCTATAGTAATTGATATGGTATATTTCTTAGAAATTTCTTTTAGTGCTCAACTGATATTTATAGATTACTAGTGGAAGTGCTTTTGTTTCAGTGATAGATTGTTATGGAGACAAATCTGTCAGCAGTGATCTATTTATTTGGATCTCTCTAAGATATACCTTGGCTGTTTTAACTTCTTGGCTGTATTTACAATGTGAGGCTAAGTATAGACAATTTTAACTGATAAGATGATAAGGCATGAAAAGAATAATTTGAGCTATGAAACTGGGAAAAAAAGGTAAATTGACCCTTAGCATTAACCCTCATAATATTTAATATTTACCAATAACTCTTTCTCATTTGCCTCCTCAAAATTGCTATTGCTTATAAGGAGAACTGATTAACCTATTTCAGTCTGTTCCTAATAGCTATAATTCAGATTTCCTAAGTATTTTAATATTAAAAAAAAATCAGTCTTCTAAAATATATTATCTCTGGTAATCTTCAGAACAGCAAAAGGAAGTAGATATACATTTGTTCCTCTTCAGAGGAAACTGGGGCTCGCATGGGTTATAGAGCACTACTTAGTAATAAAATCAGGGCTCAGTCAACAAGCATAGAGTACAGACTATTGTTTTAATATTCACCTACATTTTGAATAAAATATTGCTACGAGCCAGATATTGTGCAAGGAATAGAAGCTAAAAAGTTTGGTAAATCATCATCATCTCGTTCCTTAAGTAAAACGTTCCCAATAATTCACTAAAGAGCTTTCAGTCTAAACAAGGATCAAATTCTACTTGAATCTGGATTCTTATGTACTCATTCAATATTTATACGTGATTGAGTTTCCCAGTGACCCACATGTAGATTGTATTTCTTGGCTGGTAGCACTTGGTACATATTGGAAAATATAACTGGTATCCACATTAAGGTAAAACAATCAACCTCCCTCTTTAACCAACTACAAATTGAGACATTAGAAATCTCAAAACAAAAAAACACAACTACTAGCAGATTTAACTCAATCGTGCATAAATATATCTTTCTTTTTCCATCACCTTCTTGCCTTTTTTTTTTTTTTTGCCTTTCTTTCATTTTTCTGTTCTTCTTTTCTTCAATCATTTTTCTGTTCTCCTTTTCTTCAATATTTTCTCCTGAAAAAAATTCCTATGCTTTTACAGCTTGGAAAAAATCAAACCTCTGTTGAAAATCAGAATTTCCATCCATGAGAAATTTCTAGTTTAAAGGGAAACATGAAATCAAATTAACGGCAGCCAAAAAATATAATTTTTTTGAGATGTTTAAGTACAGGAGTCTATTGTAGCATAAATATGGTAATGTTCTACAGAAGGTTGTTTTTAAGATTATTTAAAAATTGAACAGAAGTGTTCCAGGGAGCAAAGGAGTTCCCATAGAAGGGGCAGAAAAGACAAAAAGCTCTCTGAGCCCTTAGAAATGACTTGTATCTATTAATGAGTGGTGGGAAGATGGAGGGAAACTAGAGAAAGGAAAAGGTAAACAGAAGCAAAATGCTGAACAGCCTCATTTGCTGTGCTCAGAAAGCAGTGACAACAAAATGTAAAGTTCCAGGGTTTTTGTAACACTAGTATTAGATTAACTAGTATTAGATATACTAACGAATTTTATTTTCTTGGTCTCCAAAATTGCTATGGATGGTGACTTCAGTCATGAAATTAAAAGGCGCTTGTTCCTTGGGAGGAAAGTTATGGCAAACCTAGAAAGCATTTTAAAAAGCAGAGACATCACTTTGCTGACAAAGATCCATACAGTCAAAGCTATGGTTTTGATGCTGCTCTCTGATACCTCTAGTCTGTCAGGCTATAATGGGCTTCCCTGGTGGCTAAATGGTAAAGAATCTGCCTGCCGATATAGAAAATGCAGGAGAGGCAGGTTTGATCCCTGGCCGGGGAAGCTCTCCTGGAGGAAGAAATGGCAACTCACTCCAGAATTCTTGCTTGGGAAAATTCCATAGACAGAGTATCCTGGCAGGCTGCAGTCCATGGAGTCGCAAGAGTTGGACATGACTGAGGGAATGAGCACACACGTAGTTTTTCCAGTAGTCATGTATGGATGTGAGAGTTGGATGATAAAGAAGGCTGAACACCAAATAATTGAGGCTGGAGAAGACTTCTGAGAGTCCTTTGGGCTGCAAAGAGATCAAAGCAGTCAGTCCTAAAGAATATCAACCCTGAATATTCACTGGAAGAACAGTTGCTAAAGCTGAAGCTCCAACACTTTGGCCACCTGATGGGAAGAGCTGACTCGCTGAAAAAGACCCTGAAGCTGGGAAAGATTGAGGGTGAAAGGAGAAGGGAGCAATGGTAGAGGAAGAGATGGCTAGATAGCACCATTAACTCAATGAACCTGAGTTTTAGCAAACTCTGGGAAATAGTGGAGAACTGAGAAGCTTGGCCTGCTACAGTCCATGAGGCCACAAAGAGTTGCACATGACTTAGTAACTAAATAATAGCAACAGGGAAATACACATGATGCAGTAAGATGCCTTTAAAAGCTTTAATTTATTTTACATATACAAAAGAGTTTTATCCAAAATTGCAACATCAACTGTGGCCTGGGTACTTCCATCAGAACAGATATGTGACCAATCAAAATAGTTTTCAGCAGGAAGTACAAGCTGAAAATTAATACTAGCTTTGCAGGAAGGAAAAGTATCTGCTGGGGACTTGAAGTTGTCCTTCCAATTCTCCTGCCAGAATAGTTCTGAGTATTATAAAGAAATGTGAGGAATTAGGAAACAGCAAACTCTTGTTTTGATATCTATGTCTTCATCAATCTTCTAACTGATTGATCACATAGGCTTCACTACAAGAGACCCTTTTCTGAAGCAGCAGTTTTCAAATGTGTCTCTATTAGTTCATGAATCCTTATCAAAGTTTTCACTCATTAGTCCAGCATGAAAAATCTCCCATAATCATATCCAATTAGATCATCTGAATCTACCCCCTATGTGCTTCCATTAGTTGAGCTTGCTGGTCAGATCAAACATGGCTGCTATGTCTTTCATATTCCTTTGAGAAAATTTGGTTTAACAGAAAGAATATGAGTTTTGGTTCAGCATAGCTCAGTATGAATCTTATTTCTAACTCTATGACCTTGGGCTAGTTCATTAACTTCACTGAATCTATTTCTTCAATTGGAAAATGAAATGAATAATATCTACCTTGCAGAGCTATTGTGAGCATTAGATAACATTTTATAAAATGTCAAGCAATGTGACTTGCACGTAATAGCTTCTCAATAAATGGGGGCTGTTGTTGTAATTTCTTTCTCCAGATTTCTGTTTGGCAGCTCCTGAGCATCTTTGTACTCCCCAAGGTGTTGTCCCAGTTCCTGTTCTATGTTCAGTCGATGTCAATTAATTCCTCCTAAATTGTTACCTGGTGGAGAATCAAAGGCCCTGGCTCTCCTCTGCCATTAGTACACTTAATAACCTTGAACAAGTCACTTATATTTTCTAAAATGTAAGTGACTTACATTTTACACTTACATTTTGCAAAAATGTAAAGTGAGGTGTTTGATTAGATTGTTTCTAATGCTGTCTCCAGCCCTAGGATTATGGATTCAATGAAATCACTCCTTGTCCATGCCTTGTGAATTCCTTAAGTCCTATGACAATTTCCTGTACTTCACTGTATCCTCAGAGTCCCCTAGATATCTAGTTCTGATTAATTGATTACCTGGATGACAATTAAGGTAATCGGTGAATCAAACTATTGGCTTTCCCTGAAGTTCTGTTGATAGCAAACAATGGAAATTCCACATATACGTGACCTTAGGATTTTATTTTGATCTATCCATGTTGATCCAAAAGTACTGTCATCCCCATGCACCAGCCCCAAGCATGCTGTATCCTGCATCAGACATAGACTAGCGATTCAATTCTTACATGATAGTATACATGATAGAATGCCATTGACCCACAGAGATGTTATGGGGAGGGAGGTGGGAGGGGGGTTCATGTTTGGGAACACATGTAAGAATTGAAGATTTTAAAATTAAAAAAAAAATGTATCTTGAAAAAAAAATAAATAAAAAATAAAATGAAAAAAAATAAATAAAAATAAATAATAAATAAAATAAAATTGCAAAAAATAAAAAATAAAAAAATAAAATGAAAAAAAAAAAAAAAAAAAAGTACTGTCAAAGCCATGGTTAAGATAGGTAGATGTTACCAGGTCAATAAAGGGAAGAAAGTTGCTATGTTTTCAGTCTAAACAAGTTTCAGACTTTTCCTTTTAATCTTAATGTTTCATACACAATTACAAAAAGGTCCAGAGTGCTGCCAGATACGTAGATTATTGTAACTGATTATCTAATTTGGATCCAATAATAAAACTACTTTGGTAAGAACCTCTGCTCCACTCTACCACCATTTGTAGCTGTTTAACAACTGGCAGAGACAGTAAGATCTGCATAAAAAAGAAATAATTATATCTGTCAGCTGGACTGGAGAGGGTATCTCCAGTGTCAAGATGATTGACAATCAAGGAATAGGCTACACAATGTGAAATTAAGGCACTAATCTGAATAGAGACACTTCCTCTATTAGTGTTCATTACTTGCCAAGTGGGACACTCCTGAATTCCCAGACTCTAGGCTACTTTAGATACTCAGAGCCTGTACAGCATTAACCAGTGTGAGCCATAGAACTCAAGAGGTCAGTCACCTACAGTCGACATCATCTTTTGTGCCCAAACTCATCAAAAACTGGATACTCTTCTACTTTAAATATACTGATTGTTTCTAGCAATTTTTTTCTTGTTATTTCTTAAAATTTAATTTCAGAGTTATAATTTTGGTTTTAAAATTGACATTTAACTGAGAATCAGAAGCCACTTTAGAGTTGATACATTACATATATGTGATATTTTTTGGCAAAGTTTTATTTCTATCATCATCCCTTCACCGTTTTGAGGATCCAGATGTATGAATTATATATAATTCAATATTTTAACAGATATTTTGTATTTATATTTGAAATATAAGTATTTGAATGCATATTTTTGAATGAATGAAATAGAGAATGAGCTAAGTTCAAGTTTTACACTGGAGAATGAAACCAGCAATTTTCTTGTTTCATGATTTGTTGCTTTTCCATTGCTCCATTGTGTCTGACTCTTTTTTACCCACTGGAATGCAGCACACCAGGCTCCCCTGTCTTTCACTATCTCCTAGAGTTTGCTCAAACTCATGTCGACTGAATCCATGATGCCATTCAACCATCTCATACTCTGCCACTCTCTTCTCCTGCTCACAATCTTTACCAGGATTAGGGTATTTTACAATGAGTCAGCTGTTTGCATCAGGTAGCCAAAGTATAAGAGCTTCAGTTTCAGTATCAGTCCTTCCAATGAATATTCAGAGTTGATTTCCTTCGGAATTGACTGGTTTGATCTCCTTGCTGTCCAAGGGTCTCTTAACAGTCTTCTCTAGCACCACAGTTCAAAAGCACCAGTTCTTCAGTTCTCAGCCTTCTTTATGGTCTAGATCATATCTATACATGACTACTGAAAAAAACATAGCCTTGACTAGACAGACCTTTGCTGGCAAAGTGATGTCTCTGCTTTTAAATACACTGTCTAGGTTTGTCATTGCTTTTCTTCAAAGCAGCAAGTGTTTTTTAATTTCATGGCTGCAGTCACCATCCATGTGAAATTGGAGCCCAATAAAATAAAGCCTGTTACTCTTTCTATTTACCCCCCATCTATTTGCCATGAAGCAGATGGTGATTGCAGCCATGAAATTAAAAGATGTTTACTCCTTGGAAGGAAAGTTATGACCAACCTAGAGAGCATATTGAAAAGCAGAGACATTACTTTGCCAACAAAGGTCCATCTAGTCAAGGCTGTGGTTTTTTCAGTGGTCATGTATGAATGTGAGAGTCGGACTGTGAAGAAAGCTGAGTGCCAAAGAATTGATGCTTTTGAACTGTGGTGTTGGAGAAGACTGACTGCAGGAGATCTAACCAATCCATTCTAAAGGAGATCAGTCCTGGGTGTTCATTGGAAGGACTGATGCTGAAGCTGAAACTCCAATACTTTGGCCACCTCATGTGAAGAGTTGACTCATTGGAAAAGACCTTGATGCTGAGAGGGATTGGAGGCAGGAGGGGAAGGGGACTATAGAGGATGAGATGGCTGGATGGCATCACCGACTTGATGGACATGAGTTTGAGTGAACTCTGGGAGTTGGTGATGGACAGGTAGGCCTGGCGTGCTGCAATTCATGAGGTCGCAAAGAGTCAGACACGACTGAGCGACTGAACTTAACTGAAGTGAATGGACTGGATGCCACAACCTTTGTTATTTGAACGTTGGGTTTTAAGCCAGCTTTTCCAGTCTCCTCTTTACCTTCATCAAGAGGCTGTTTAGTCCCTCTTCACTTTCTGCCATTAGGGTGGTATCATCTGCATATCTGAGGTTATTGATATCTCTCCCAGCAATCTTGATTCCAGCTTGTGCTTCATCCAGCCCAGGATTTCATATGATATACTATGCATATATGTTAAATAAGCAGGGTGACAACATACAGCCTTGATGTACTGTTTCTCAATTTTGAACCAGTCCATTTTTTTTCATGTCCTGTTCTGTTACTTCTTACCCTGCATACAGGTTTCTGAGGAGACAGGTAATATGGTCTGATATTCCCATCTGTTTAAGAATTTTCCACAGCTTGTTGTGATCCACATTCAACGTCTTAAGTGTAGTCAATGAAGCAGAAGTAGGTGTTTTTCTGGAATTCTCTTGCTTTTTACCTTAATCCAACAGACGCTGGCAATTTGATCTCTGGTTCCTCTCCCTTTTCTAAATCCAGCTTGCACATCTAGAAGTTCTTGGTTTATGTACTGTTGAAGCCTAGCTTGAAGGATTTTGAGTATTACCTTGCTAGCATGTGAAATGAGCACAACTGTATGATAGTTTGAACATTCCTTGGCACTGCCCTTCTTAGGGATTGGAATGAAAACTGACTTTTTCCAGTCCTGTGGCCATTGCTGAGTTTTCCAAATTTGCTGGCATATTGAGTGTAGCATAATCGTTCACAATTATTTTAGTCTAATAAGAAAATATAAAATGAAGAAGCATATAAAATAAATAATTATGAGTTGCTCTGAAACAAACAGGATGCTAAAGAATAGACTGACTCCTTGGTAGTGCTGAACAATGTTCTTAATAGGCAGTCCAGGAAGTCGTCATTGATAAGGTGACATTTACATTAAGATCTTGAGTCTGAAAAGTGATTAGTCTTGTACCAACCTGAGGAAGAGAGTGTTATGGACTCCTCTGGGAGTCCTTTCTGCCAAGAGTAAGGAATATGAGAACATATGTCTACTTGATCTCAGAAATTTCACCATATAAATAGGGAGGTGGAGCAAACACAAACAAATAAGTATCTACCCTGGGAAGTTTATAGGATGTTTCATCATATTGAATGTGAGAGGTGAGCAGAGAGAGGGACTGGAGTGTCCTGATACAGCACAGCAGCAACAATGGCCTGAGAGAACGTCTGAATCTCACGAAGACAGGGAATCAATTCTCAAAATATTATTATTAACTGAAGCTCTGATTATGGTTTGGAATAGGATGTGTGTATTATCTCCACCTATAACATCCCTCCTTTATTAAAACTTCAGATCAAGGAAAGCAGTATGGTTTGTTTGCTTAGTTGCTTTGTTTATAAATTCAGTGTCCAGTGGAGTGCCCTGTTCACAGTGGGCAGTCAGCAAAAGTTCTCATCTGCTTACCTGAAGAGCTTAAAGCAAAGAGGCAGAGTTCAACCACTCTTGTTCTTTGCAGTTAATAATGTAAGCTATGTTAAGGACAAAACATCAAAAAGGTAAGTTCAGTGCAGTTCAGGATTCAAAGGGGTTCTCTCAAGCTATCTCATAGAGACTTGCTTTAGAAGGGCTGTGGAATGAATAACCAAGTATTAGTCAAGGGGTCAGGGCAACTTAATCATTTTAGTTTATTTCTACACTATACATACGAAGGATAATAATATTCAAGAGACCATAGTTAGTGAGGTCATAGCAAGAGAGGACTTAAAATGTACAAAAATCAAATATTTTTCATTTGGATGAAAAATTTATCACCAGCTTTGTTTAAAGAGACATCTTAGCTCTTCTAACTCTTTTTCTTTAGAAATTGAGACCAAAAATAAGAGGTATATTATTTTCCCATGCTGATTTATATCTCCGCCCAAGGGGTGGCCAAGTCTGTGCTTCAAGGTCTCTGAACTCACTGGTATTCATAGACTGCCTAATAATTGAGAGTGGATCCTAAGAGCAATTGTTTGATGTTCAGGAAAAAGATTAAGTGCAATTAGAAGGTAGTCACATTGAAATTGCTCCTAATTCTGCAGAATGACCCACATGATTTAGGACCACAGAAGGGTGATTGACAGGTTGTCAAGTTTAACTTCATTATGTTGACAATGAATAGCTAAACTATCATGTAACATGCACATGACTCATAAAGTTCCTCTTTGTTTCTCATGAAATTGCTTCTGCTTTTATTTTGGATGCCATATCCTGGTACAGTGAGAAGGAAAATTCCCTTCATTAAATTAAAAAAAAAAAATGTTCCATTTTAATGAGCACTCAATTACAACACCTAGAATTTGCTGAACAACAACATAAATTGGTTATATATTTAGACACCTGCCTATTGATTTGATGAATATTAGAATGATCATTCTGACTAAGACCTCCCCGAAACTGTAAACCCTTCTATCGTTTATTTCAATTAAAGTATCTCAGTCTCTACAAGGCAGTGGCACCCCACTCCAGTACTCTTGCCTGGAAAATCCCATGGACAGAGGAGCCTGGAAGGCAACAATCCATGGGATCGCTGAGGGTCGGACACGACTTAGCAACTTCACTTTTCACTTTCATGCATTGGAGAAGGAAATGGCAACCCACTCCAGCGTTCTTGCCTGGAGAATCCCAGACGGGGAAGCCTGGTGGGCTGCCGCCTTTGGGATAGCACAGAGTCGGACACGACTGAAGTGACTTAGCAGCAGAAGCAGTCTCTACCCATGTTCTTTAGGTATTAATGTACTGTTGTTAGTCACTTGTTTCTGGTTATTTGTTAATGAGGTCTCCCCATACTTTACAGTGTAGCTGAGGGTTAGAACTGAAGGGCTGAAACATTTGATCTGGTGTGAAAGTGGAGTTACTGGGTTAGTCTGCAGCTCTAAGGAAGCATGTCTGTCCTGAGCAGGATTCTGGAGAAGGGAAAACAGTTGAGAAATTGGAGTTTAGATGGAACACGAAGGGATGGTGGGGGAACAGGGAGGTGAGAGAAGACAAATACTCATCTCAAAATGTGAATAAAGTTGCACCACGCCAGCAATCCTATATCCTAATCTCTCATCACTAATCCCATTAGGAATTAATTTGCTGTTCTCTTTTCCTTTGCTTCCAAATTCCTGGGGTCTTTAGCTCTTTCTTCCCTTCCCATCAGTTTTTGTCTCTGTCCTTCCCAATTTCAATGTCCAGGGAGCACTCAATCAGTAGGAAGCTATTTTAATAAGTGTGAGATCATTAAAAACTTAAAATCTCCATGAAGATATTATTCTGGATGATAATCCTGCCTCAGAATTTGCAACAATCTATGAGGGTTAGAATAAAATATGCAAATTTATGCAATTGTTATCTGAGTGTGCACATATACCAAAAAAACATTTACACCTGCAATAAGCACTCAGGAACCATTGGGTGACCATGTGGATTTGCCCTTCTGCAGATTCTTCTACCTCTATTTTGAAATAATAGGTCAGTCCTGAAATCCTTTGTCACAAGAAAGGCTGCATGCAGATATTCTTTTGTGTTCCTGAACTTTTCCAGAAATGGGCGTTTGCTTAACCACCTGAGAAAGAAGCATGAGCCAGATGCAAACACATGCCAGCAAGAACCCAGGAACACCATCTCAGGCTGCTGGAATTCACAGACTCCAAATCTGCAAAGGAAAGCAATGTGAGTCCATCCAGCTGTGCTGACAGCAAGGTTACCAAAATTCCCTTTACACAATGGTTTTGCTGAGGTCAGGTGATTACCTCACTAGAACCTGCTTGTGAAATTGCAGTGGTCAGGAAAATGTGGGGTGGCTATAAGCTCATCAGCTGGAGAGCTGGAAAAACCAGTTCAGAAAGCCGTCAGTTTAGAGATGTTTTCAACATATCAGCAGTATGATGTCCAGATAGCAGATTGCATAATGACTAGTGCAGCAAATAGATTGATTTCCTCCTCCCAAAGCAAAATGTTTGACACAAGGAGGTAACCCAGTGCTTGAGCAGACTTTCTCCATGAGGGTCCTGCTGGACTTACTACACTTGAGTGCCAAGCAAAAGACAATCTTATTTTTAACTGGAAATCAAACACTTGCCCTAAAATATAAGAATGTATTTCCCAACAAATACTCCTTTAAGGAAACCAACAATCTAGTATACTTCAGAATATTTATTATATGCCATATATGTTCGATAAGCCTTAAAGCATGTGTTACATATTTTTGCAATGCATTTTTAGCCTGAAAATCTATTTTTTCCTTTTCTCTTAATTTTCTAATTTCACCTTATTTTGCCTTTTCCAGATGAGAACCTAACAACATCAAATCTCAAATAATGACATTTTTAATTCCTTTTAAAGCTATTTTTCATTGTGTAGTTTTTACACAAGTTATGGTGTGGCAGAGTTGATAGAATTCTAAGAAATGAATTAATCAAATTAATCAAACTGCCAGATGCTTAAATATAAAACACTGTAAATTAGATATTATTTTTGACAGTCACCAAAATAGAGTGCAATGATCAAATGAAAAATATCTTAGTTGTTTTTTCTTCCCCATCTTGTTTTCCTCTTTTGGAGTTTTTAGTGTATAACTTTGATTATAGTTGGGCCAGAAAAAAAAAAATTGTATTCAGTTACGGAAATAGTCACTTATAGACATGGAGACTACAAGGAGGTAAAAGGTCAGCTGAATGTCTCTTGGTTGATTTGATGAAAGCTGTATCAGCAATGTTCTTCAAAACACTTAGAATCATGCATTTCAGAGCTGTAAGTACTTTCAAGACTTTTTCTAGTTCAATGTGCTACTTTAACAAAGTTAAAATAATGTTTTTCCATTTTATTGCACTTTAGGTTCAGACAGGTCAGATAAGCTCTTGGAGGTCAAAAAATTAGACTGGAGGGACCTAGAATGCTGGCTCCTGCTCTATAATCCAGTGCCTTTCTGATAGTCTAATATAGTAAATAGACTTCATCTATGCAACCATCCTCTTCATCTCTGTGCATGGCAGTAATTGTTAATCAAAGCTGACCTGCTTTCATGCTGAGCATGGAAGCAACCTCAGAAAACATTGCATCTCTTCAAAATTGTCAAGCAATCCACTTGGTAGATGGGAGGAAACACACTTCCTTCCTCTGTATTGGACTCAGTCCAATTCAGTTCAGTAGCTCAGTCGTGTCCAACTCTTTGTGACCCCATGGAATGCAACATGCCAGGCTTCCCTGTCCATCACCATCTCCTGGAGCTTGCACAAACACATGTCCATTGAGTCAGTGATGCCATCCAACCACCTCAAACTCTGTCGTCCCCTTCTCCTCTTGCCTTCAATCTTTCCCAGCATCTGTGTCTTTTCCAATGAGTCAAGTCTTTGCATTGGGAGGCCAAAGTATTGGAGCTACATTCCAATGCTACAGTATGGACTACATTCCCTTAAAAGACAGCTTTGAGGGACTCAGATTCAAGCCTTATGACAGGAAATAGCTTCTAAGTCAAATAAGTCAATCAAGATCGTCAATTGTAACAAATATATCACACTAAATGCAAGATATAAATAAAAGAAGAAACCAGTTTATATGGGCAAAGATGAGAAAGGGGCATATGGGAACTCTGTACTTTCTGTTCAATATTTCTGCAAACTTAAAACTGCCCTAAAAAATAGTCTTTTTTTTTTTTTTTTTTTTTTTTTTGGTGCTGCACTATGCACTTCGCAGGATCTTAGTTCTCTGACCAGGGATCACATCCAGTCCTCTGCAGTGGAGGCTCGGGGTCCTAACCACAGGACCATCAGGGAATCCCTAAAGCAATCTATTTGTTTAAAGTCAACAGATTATCTAACTTATTCCTGCTGTTGATTTATATACATCATCACATGTACATTTGCACATGGCCATTACTAGGGACCATAGAATCTACTGTGATGGACAGGTCAGCCATAACTCCCATTACCTGAAGAATGTTATTTTAAGAATGATTTTGGAATAAGAAGCCTAAATATATATCCTTCAGGTTAAACTGTCTTTGATGTGTATCCATGATGCACAAGCCTTTTTTTTCTTAATAACAAAATAATTGCCAAAATATAATAATTATCAATCAAAATATTTTTTCCCTTTTTTGCAGTTTTCCTAAAATTAACAGGCTTAAACTGTGGATTATGGAAGGCAATATACTTCAAGTGTGTACACTATAATTCAAGGGTAAATATGTCCCACAGGAAAAGTTTAAGAAAGTGATGTTGTTTAGCTTGGCAAAGAGGAGACTAAAGGGTACTCTGAGAATTGTGTTTGAAATATGATGATCTATTAAATAAAGGACAGGAACCACCTGTTCTTCATTTCCAGGGAGGAAAGAATAGGACATTGACACAATAGAAGATTTTGGGTTCATTATAATAGGCTTTTCCTTATTAATGCCACTCATTTTTCAAACATTATTTGTTCTTTCTTTCATCAGAGACTTGTGTTTTACCATACAACATAAGATTCTACATGTATTAATATTATTACTTTGTAATTCTTCCCAATTCATTTAAGTTTTTATCTATCAAGAAGTATTGAACATTTGTCAATGACCTGAACTTTGTGCAAGGTATTTATTCTCAATTCTTCAATAAGCAGCTCAATGGCATAAACTATTTTCCTAAGAAACAGGCTGGTAAATGCATATGATCTCTTTGGCATTCTGAAACTAGTTGAGTACGAAAAAAAAAAAAAAAAAACAAACCTAAGCTAAACTTTCTCAAACCATCCATGGTGAGAGAAAAAAAAAAAAAAAATACATTACAAGCATCTCTTCTCTCAAGTATATCCCCACACTCATCCCATGTATGCCCTACTGAAAAGTCTTCCTCATTTCTGGAGTTCTAAAATATGACCACATATATCAGCCATGCACCTCATTCCACCTCAAATCATAGCATTTTCCCAGAGCCGAAGAGAAACCTTGTCACATCTTTATCCCTCTCTTCAAGAGCTTAACTTTCAAGATAAGAGATGTAGAAACTATGAGGTGTAAATATCTCAGCTTGAGGCACAGATTGAGTAGACAATGGAGATTTTCTGAAAATATATTTCATCTTTGAAAACAAATAGAGCATCCCTGGTTGCATCATTAGGACCAGAGTGAGGACGTGAGGCCCTCAGAAAGAAAAGACTCATGATGCCTCTTACAAAGGTAAGGTAGGAGATACACAGGGAGTTAAGTCCCATAGCAGAAGCCCACCTCAGTAGAATTTGTGACAAAATTAAAAAAAAAAAAAAAAGTGAGCATGATTAAAAGGGTTTTGGAGATTAGAATAAGCTTGTTTTTCTTTGCATTCCTTATTTTTTTATTTATTGATTTTTTTTTTTTTTTTTTTTTGGCTGCATGGAGTCTGTGTTGCTGTGTGTGGGTTTTCTTTAGTTGTGATGAGCAGAAACTACTTTTCATTGTGATTGATGCACAGGTTTCTCATTATGGAGGCTTCTCTTGTTGTAGAGTACAGGCTCTGCAACTAGGCTTCCATAGTTGCAGCACATGGGCTCAGTATTTGGGTGCATGGGCTCAGTTTCTCCAAAGTTTGTGGAATCTTCCCAGACCAGGAATTGAACCTGCGTCCTCTGCACTGGAAGGTAGATTCCTATCCACTATCCAGCAAAGTCCTGCATTTCTTATTTTTGTTTTTACAAGTCTTTCCTCCTCTAACTAATACAATCTGTAATATGAAAATTGTTTGTTTTTTTTTTACTTTAGAAACTGCAAGAAAACAGGATCTAAGGAAAAATGAGTTTGCAGCCAACATTAGGCCTAGCCCTAAGGCTGAGGGGTGAGTTAACAATTTGGTGGCGGTGCTTAGTCACTCAGTCATGCCAGACTCTTTGTGACCGCATTAACTCTGGCCCACCAGGCTCCTCTGTCCATGGAAGTTTCCAGGCAAGAGTGCTGGAACAGGTTGCCATTTCCTACTCCAGGGGATCTTCCTGACCTAGGGATCAGACCCAGGGATCAAACCTATATCTCTTGCGGCTCCTGCTTTGGCAGGCAGATTATTTACCACTGTGCTACCTGGGAAGCCCAAGTTATGACCTAAGTGTAGACAAAACACTGTGCAACAATAAGAAGTGGGAGAGTCTTGGAAAACTTGAAAGAAATGACTTTTGACCAAATGCGGATAAAGAAATTTAGCACGTAGATATTGTAGGAATGAAGAATTTTAGGAAAATTCTAGAGAGTACTTTACTCATTCATTGTCAATGAAGGCTGGCTCAAATGTTAAATTTCTAAAATTTCAGCTTCATAATTGCTCTCTAGCCCTGACCGAAAATCTCTGAGAAATTAAGAGTAAAGAATGGATGAAAATAGTGGTGGATACTTTGTAAAGGAAACAAATTGAAAAATAACACTATCTGCATTGTCGCTTGAGAATAGTCCGGTCCTAAAACTGGAAAGGGATTTCCCCATGGCTCAGCGGGAAATAATCTGCCATCAACGCAGAAGATGTGGGTTCCTTTCCTGGGTCGGAAAGATCACCTGGAGAGGGTATGACAACCCACTCTAATACTCTTGACTGGAGAATCCCATGGACAGAGGAGCCTGGTGAGCTACAGCTTATAGGATTGCAGAGTCAGACATGACTGAAGCGACTGAGCATGTAAAGCCACAAAGGATTGTAGATAGATGAATTGTGTAAGATCCCAGCTTCGCAAATCTATTTGTCCTACCATGAGGTCCTACCCATAGTCAACGTGTGATGGCACAGGCATAGATGTCCCATATGGATCAGTACACCATCAAACAACCACCAGGAACCTGTGGCAGATGCTATCAAACAGTTTAATCACTCTTAAATCTATTTCCCCCCCATGGCACGGAAAAGTCCAATTGAAAACTAGTTGATTTCTCTGCTACTTTGCTCTTTATCATTTCAGACAATTTAGAGGACATTTATTTAACTGTTAAGTGTAAGCGATTTGAGTACTGAGTACTTTTTAGTATGATTCTTATCCAAAAAAAGTATACACACACACTTACATACACATATACATTATGTATTCAAAGTCACAGTGAAGAACTGAAATAACTTTTACTTTATTTCTGGAGCTGAGAACCGACATGAGCAGTTTAGAAACTGAATCTTGTTCTAAGTATCCACCTTGATCAAGGCATTTGATTTAGACCACATCTCTCCTGAAAGAAATAATACATAATAATTAAATCAAGTTTATCTTTATTTTATCTATATAGATTGATAATAGACAGATTAACCTTCTTTCTTGTCCTTGGCTGCATTCAAGGACTTTTTTTTTATTACTGATTTTAGGATATGAGTCAATAACTTGAGTTCCAGGTTCCCCTTCCAACTCCCCCAGGGTCCTTGAATAGGATCTTGTTAGCACCTGAAAAGTCTGGCACACACTAAGGCAATTAGCTTCTTTTCACACCTAAATTTACCTCCACCCCATGGAAACTTGCAGCTGTTCTCCTGGATTTGTTACTCAAATGATCTCCCTGGTAAACACTGAATCATGAAGCTGAGGCAACATGACATTATTGGCCTCCTAGGGACCTGGTTCTATTTCCTTAAAAATGTTATTTAAACTACCTTTACTTGGGGAGTCATCTTCCACATTGAGCACTGGGTACTTTGAGTATTTTTAATTATGCCATTTAACATAATAATAGGGAAAAATAAACCTTTTTGAGCTGTTTACTTCAAGTTTAGGTTTTTCAATTGTCTTTAAACTGGCTTTTAACTGTTGATTAGCAAGTATTTATTTCACCAAAGCATTTAATTGTCAATGCATCATATGCTACACAAAATGCTATATCTTTGACTGTGGGAGGTAAAAAGTAGTCAAAATCTTATTTTTACCTATTATATATATAAGTACACACACACTGTGCCCATGTGCAATATAAACAGAATGATAGCTTTTATTGTGATATTTGAGAAGTACTCTAGAACTGGACATTGTCACCCTGCTTTTTTAACTTATGTGCAGAGTACATCATGAGAAACGCTGGACTGGAAGAAACACAAGCTGGAATTAAGATTGCCGGGAGAAATATCAATCACCTCAGATATGCAGCTGACACCACCATTATGGCAGAAGGTGAAGAGGAACTAAAAAGCCTGTTGATGAAAGTGAAAGAGGAGAGTGAAAATGTTGGCTTAAAGCTCAACATTCAGAAAACAAAGATCATGGCATCCGGTCCCATCACTTCATGGGAAATAGATGGGGAAACATTGGAAACAGTTTTTATTTTGGGGGGCTCCAGAATCACTGCAGATGGTGACTGCAGCCATGAAATTAAAAGACGCTTACTCCTTGGAAGAAAAGTTATGACCAACCTAGATAGCATATTCAAAAGCAGAGACATTACTTTGCCAAATAAGGTCCGTCTAGTCAAGGCTATGGTTTTTCCTGTGGTCATGTATGGATGTGAGAGTTGGACTGTGAAGAAGGCTGAGTGCTGAAGAATTGATGCTTTTGAACTGTGGTGTTGGAGAAGACTCTTGAGAGTCCCTTGGACTACAAGGAGATTCAACCAGTCCATTCTGAAGGAGATGAGCCCTGGGATTTCTTTGGAAGGAATGATGCTAAAGCTGAAACTCCAGTACTTTGGCCACCTCATGCGAGGAGTTGACCCATTGGAAAAGACTTTGATGCTGGGAGGGATTGGGGGCAGGAAGAGAAGGGGACGACAGAGGATGAAATGGCTGGATGGCATCACTGACTCGATGGACGGGAGTCTGAGTGAACTCCGGGAGTTGGTGATGGACAGGGAGGCCTGACGTGCTGCAATTCATGGGGTCTCAAAGAGTCGGACACGACTGAGCAACTAAACTGAACTGAAGTAGACTCCTTAAATGGATCCTAGAATTTCCAAACTAAATAATATATTTGAAAATTGTGTCATCAAGATTGATCAAATAATAAACTGAAATGGAAAAGCCCGGATCAGACCTTGAAATATGAAGGCATTTGCCCATATTTTTGAGGTTCAGATCCAGCATCCTTTAGTCAGGTACCTTCATATCATGAATAAAATATAGAGACATAGGGTATTTTAAGTGGAAGGTTGGTTTCAGTGGAATCATTCAAGTGGAACTCTAGACCAGAACTGGTAGCTCAGATGGTAAAGAGTCTGCCTGCAATGTGGGAAACCCAGGTTCGAACCCTGGGTCAGGAAGATCCCCTGGAGAAAGAAATGGCAACCCACTCCAGTATTCTTGTCTAGAAAATCCCATGGATGAAGGAGCCTGGCAGGCTACAGTCCATGGGGTCGCAAAGAGTCAGACAAGACTGAATGACTAACACTTTCACTTTTACTTTCTAAACAGGAACTAGACAGGACAGCAAGCATCACCTAATAGTACAAGGCAGGTTTTCCTTCTGGTGAATATTCCTCAAGGGTGAGAAAGTACAAGAGTTAGAACATGTTTTAGCATAATAATGCACATGGAAAACCAAAATAGAAAATTTTGATTATCCAAGGAAGTCATGAGGGGCCCTGGATGCCTGAGAAGAAAATCACAGTGTACAAGAGTGTTAAGCTACAGAATCAGTGACTGAATGCAACCCTTCTTCAGAAATCCTTGCCTGCTGCTGCTGCTGCTAAGTCACTTCAGTCATGTCCAACTCTGTGCTACCCCATAGGCCGCAGACTACCAGGCTCCCTGGGATTCTCCAGGCAAGAACACTGGAGTGGGCTGCCATTTCCTTCTCCAATGCATGAAAGTGAAAAGTGAAAGTGAAGTCACTCAGTCATGTCCTACCCTCAGAGACCCCATGGACTGCAGCCTTCCAGGCTCCTCTGTCCATGGGATTTTCCAGGCAAGAGTACTGGAATGGGGTGTCATTGCCTTCTCTGAAAATCCTTGCCTAAGCTCTGTCAAGAGTTTTAAATTCTATTCCTTGAAGGTCTTGAAGACCATTGACTTAGTATGTCAGAGTGTGTCAGGGTTTATAAAGGGATCCTTCTCATTTAATTTTTTATATTAAATGAACAGAGTTAATCATGGTCAATTAAAAAAGGATGCAAGTGTTACAGGAAAGGAGAACCCTTTCAAGGCCCAAAAGTGGGCTCTTGTCTAACACTTGGAAATGAATTTTCTGAGGAGATACATGCACTGACAAATCAAGACACTTTATTAGAAAGGGCACCCGGGTGGAGAGCACTAGGGTGAGGCAGCCCGGGAGAACTGCTCTGCCACATGGCTCGCAGTCTCAGCTTTTATGGTGATGAGATTAGTTTCCTGGTTGTCTTTGGTCAATCGTTCTGACCCAGAGTCCTTCCTGGTGGCACCCACATTACTCAGCCAAAATGGATCCCAGCAATAAGGATTCTGGGAGGTGGTTGGACATGTGATGTCTCCTTTTGACCTTTCCCAAACTCTTCTGGTTGGTGGTGGCTTATTAGTTCTGTGTTCCTTACAAAGGCCTCCTGTAGTAAAACAGCTTGTGCCAGGGTGGGCACTTTCAGTCAGTGTACTTCTCTTAACTTAAATACCAGTCTTGTGGGTAGCTAGAGTTGGAAGGCAAGGAAAGATTAGGAGATATTAAACCTGAAAGACTGTTAAAAGGGAATCACTGGTAATACAAACGTGACAAGTAGTTGTGAATAAGCTGAAACTTATTTAGAATACAAAAGTTGTGAAAATTTTGTTCAAAACACTGAAAAATTGAATCATTAATATTTAGTACTATGCAGAAGTATAATTTAGATATGTGATAATGTCTATAACATAAGGAATTTCTATTCCTTTTAAACATTTGCATTAAGTGAATTATTCTATATTAACACAAAGTTAAAGCAACTAATTTACTGAGTGCTCTGAGTGTGCTAGTCACTCACTAGTGTCCAACCATGGACTGTAGCCCTCCCAGATCTTCTGTCCATGGAATTCTCCAGGCTAGAAAAAAGGAATGGGTAGTCATTCTCTTCTCCAGGGGATCTTCCTGGCCCAGGGATTGAACTCAGGTCTCCTGCATTGTGAGGGAATTCTCTACAATCTGAGCCACCAGGGAAGTCCAATTTACTGTAGTGGTATACAAATAATTGCATTTTATATATTCTAAGGAAAGTGTTGTTATCATATTGTGTCGATCTTCTTTCTCACCCTTTTCCCTTGTTTCCTCGCTTCTCTTTTTTTTTTTCACCTTTTCTGTTTTTCACACTTTCCTTCTTTATTCTTTCTTTTTTCTTATTTTTCCCATGTGTGAAATATAAATAACTCTTTTTATTTTCTTGTTTTAAGGAAACACTTAACTGAACATAAGGCCAATAGGCATGGTTGAAACTTAAATTTTCTTTAAAATTTGTAATAAAGTATAGCTCCTTACAATACCAAAAATTGGATCAACATTTCTGTATTATACTTAAATCTTCTTCCTTCATTTCCAGTTTTTACAGTGTAACTACCTGAAGAGTATGGGGAAGGAGTAAAATGCATATCCTAGTGTTAAATCTGGTCTTATGTCATATCTTCTTACACTGAGATATAATTTGATTAAGCCTTACAAAATGTCTTTATCATCATCTGCACAGTTTTGAGTTATGGTCCCTTTATGGAGTTTCTTGGGAAAGTATCTTCATCTTAGCCAGTATTCTTAACTTCTTATCTGAAAAGAGGACATGTAAATTTTATACATTGTGTAAAAAGAGTGTAAAAAAAGCTTAAAATAGCATACAATTGTTATCTCATAGTCTTTGTGGGTCAAAAGTCTGGGCATAGCTTAGCTGAGTCCTATGTTTGATTTCACGAAGCTGTAGTCAAGGTATCTTTTGACCAGATTACATTATCATCTGGCAGTTCAACTGGGGAAAATCCACTTCCAGGCTCACTCAGTTATTGGCAAGTTCATTTCTTTATGTATGTACAGTCTGAGAGACACAGCTTTCTGCTAGCTGTCACCTGGAGGCCATCCTCGACTCTGCAGCTCCCTGCCTTGTCATCTTCACCATAGACAATTTACAACATAGCAGATTGCTTCTTTAGTAAGAGAGTGAAAGCAAGTACAAGTTTGGCCAGACAGAGTATATAAAACCTGATATAATCATGGGAAGTATATCCTACTACCTTTGCAAACTCTACTAGTTGGAAGAAAGGCACAGTTTGCATCCACACTTGAATGGCGAAGGCTACACAAGAGCATGTACATTAAGAGGTGGGAGTCATGGGGCCACTTAAAGTCTGTCCACCACAGACTGGATATGGTTTAACATTCAGAGAGTCTTCAATCTTTGAAAACAAGTAATCAGCATGATTTCATCCATCACAGCCCAGCTGATCATCCCATCCATTTCACAAAGATCCCCAGAGGTAAGAAATATAGTGCTATAAAATAAAGATGATATTGGAGGGCAACCTGTTTGGTGACTGGTGAGTGATGAAGTTGTTGTTCATCTTGCTATTATTTGTGGTGTGAGCTTCTCATTTCTAATCCTAGCCATGATTCAGGGTCTATTAATGATGACAGGCCTAATTCCTCTTTAACTTCTTCCTCAACTTTCAAAATGTAGATGATGATATACATCAATCTTAGAAAGGCAGTATGAGCTTTAGCATGTAAAGAATTCAGCCCAATTTTGTACAGAAATAATTTTGAGTAAGAATTCAGCAGAAAGCAACATAAATCTTTAAAGAGCTGGCATAAAACAGTGCTGGGGAGGTGATAGAGTTCTAATTTAATACAGAGATGTGAAGGCTAAGGGGTAATTTAATCGTCATCTACAAATATAGGAAAAATCTCTATAAGAAATCAATTATTTTCCATATTCAAGGAAGCCCAAATTAGATTGAATTGAAGAAATAGGGAATTTTTTTTAGCCAAAATTTTTTTTTTTAAGTTTTAAAGAAATTCGGCTGTCTTTTCTAGGGGGGCTAAATTGGCATGTGTTTTAGGATGAACTGGAAATGTTCTTGACATTCTTTTTCTTTTTTGTATCTTATTTTTTAGTACATATTACCTAAAAGCATAAATTTCCTTCTAAACTAAAAAAAAAAAAAAAAAAAAGCAATTTTATTTCCTTATGCAAGAACAATGAAGCAAACTGTTCTGAATTTTGATACTATAAGCTGGTTTGTTTGAAAAGTCACATCATGCTAACCACAGAAGGTAGCTGAACATAGAATGGTATAAAACTACCTTTTAGTACACAAATTCACTCTGAATTTTGTATTTTCATCAGTGAACAAACTGAAGCTTTGACTATGCTTATATATGAAATAATCATCATTAAAAGGCTTTAAGTTGAGCTAAAAAAATTCAATAAACACAAAGAGAAAGAAAGGAAGAAAAGAGAAAACAACCAAACTGGTTATTTCACCAAACTAATTGGTTGGTAAGTGGTTAAGACTATTGTTGGGGAGGAAGAAATTTTCTTCTACTCTTCTGGGTTCTTCTGACTGGCCTAAGAATTAAATTGACATAAGACATTAATAGGAGAAAATCAAGGCAAAATTTAATAAAATGCATACAATAGACAGACCCAGAAGAAGTGAGTAACTTTCCAAAATGACTGAAGCCCTCACCTTAAATTTCATCTTCAGTTAAAGATACAAGAGGATGATGGAGGTAGTGCTTTGAGAACTCAAAGGGTAGGAAGACAACCTTGCTCTCTAAGAATTCCTCCCTCTATCCCTAACCCTTATTCAATGCAGAGACCTCTGGTAATAAAATGATTACTGTGATAGACCCTCTATCTATAGTTTTAGGAGGAAATTTAGGGTGAAGATTGAAGTTTCTTCATGTCTTTTGGGCCTGAATTGTACTCAGCTTGAAATAAGCTATATGCCAAAGAGGCATTTAGGGGGGCAATTTTTGCTCCCTTACATTGTTCATTCTCAAATAATGATTAGCATCATGGACTTTGACTGTGAATGTCACCAAGTTTATCTCCCAACATATATATGATTCACTTCAATACCTGGGGCATATCTTCATCCAAATTCTTCTGAAATCATTTCATTGACTAAAACCTCAACTATTCCTCAGTTAATTTATTTCTTGTTGCATGCTGAGAAAGTTCTTTCTTTTCTTGATCCTTAGTTTTTTCCCCCCATAGGACTATTGTTTCCTCTGGAGTTTATTTTTCACCTTAACATAGATGACATTTTGTAAAGTGAAGATCACCAAGATATTCCTTTAATATTCTCATTTTTCAATCATCATCTTGAGTTCTTCAATGGCTTAACTTATTAAGCAGTCTTAAGTTCTTCCAGAAGCTTTCCCCACGCCTGACACTGTATGTGCTAGAGAAGAGATAAGAGCATAATGGGCTAAAGTGCTTATTAGACATGGATGGAGTGTTGACTTGCTTATGAATTTAACTTCAAAACCAGTTGCTTAATCAGTTCATCACAAAGACACAGACTGGCTCATAAAACAACAGATGAGTGAGCACACAATAAAATCTAAGCTGTAAAGGCCATTAAACACTAAAGATATATTATAGAGTAGAACTTGCTTAGGTAAGAACTTCCTGCCCAGAGCCACACCATGATGATTAATGCTTGCATATGTGAACTTTATGAAAAAGATAATGAATTGAATGTGTTCTTAAAAGATGCCATTTTAGACCTGTTTGGCTTTCTCTCCTCCCTTGGGAATCAACTGACCACACTCTGTTAGTTTAAACAAATGAACATTTAATGTTGGCCATTCTGCCAACCAACTTGGGGAAAAATGGAGTCATTTATCAACGGGGAAAAAAAATAGGAAACATAATGAAGTGTCATCTATTCTGGGAAGAAGGTAAAAACCAAACTAAAAAAGGAGGCTGCCACAGATTATGACTACAGAGATAAAAGAGGCAGAACTTTAGATTTGCTTTCATACTTTGGTTTCTGCCTATTCTGGTATGAGGGAGCTGATTTTAATCACATTGTGAGTCTTTCTTGTACTTTAATGATTGCCTTCTTTGGCAACTTTAATGCTAGCCACTATAAACACATCTGCTTTTTCTTGGTAAATATCAAATAGATTGCAAATAATAGTAAAATAATTAGGACATTTATAGGTAGAAAATGCAACTTGAGGGTCATTTGTGGTAATAGACTAAAAGTTATCTTAGATATATATCTAATATTTAACATAAATTCATTAATCACCTGATATTTATTATACTTAGTACTATTCTAATAACTGAATAGAGTACAAGGGGAATACAAGTCACAACCTCTGTCCTCAGGAGTTTATAATTTTCAGGAGAGAAAACATGTACCTAAGAATATATACATACATTCATATGTACATAAATTATATAAATGAGATCTATAGGTTAAGAGAAAGAAAGGAGCCATCCTTGTTTTATAAAATGTATTGAGAGAGACTGAAGAAAACACTGATTTTTTTCTGTATTATATTATTGATTATGTATATGCTGTATTAAAGCTAGTAAAATTATATATATAGTTATGAGTGAGTGAAGTTGCTCAGTCATGTCTGACTCTTTGCTACCCCATGGACTGTAGCCTACCAGGCTTCTCCATCCATGGGATTTTCCAGGCAAGGGTACAGGATTGGGTTGCCATTTCCTTCTCCAGGGGATCTTCCTGACCCAGGAATCGAATCCAAGTCTCCTGCATTGCAGGCAGAAGCTTTACCCTTATATGTATATATAATTATGAGCATACACACAAAATTGATGAATAGTTCAAATCTGTTCAGCATCAAGATAGAGGTTTTCACTCTAATACAGTCATTGCACTCACACCAAATATGAAGAGAAGGACCAGGTTAATGAATAAGAAAAGGAAATCAAAGGGCAAATGCAACACAAAGGCTTTTTTCCGGTAGATAATGATGTTTCACCTTCAGTGAGCAAAAAAATAGACATATAAGTAGCTTGGGAAATTTTTCTGAAATTTATTATGTACTGATTTTTTAAAATTATGATCCATTCACACATTTCCTGGGAGTGAGGCAGCTTGAATATCAAAGCCAGATTTTTGTCCTTTAATTATTGGACTCATCCATGATCGTGCCTTACTGTGGCTAGATAAAGGATGGAGGGAACCAAGGTCTGAGCTAAGCTGGGGAAGGTGTTTTGGTATTTCCCATGGACAGAAAAAACAGAGAAGTATTGTTCAGAGAGAGTATTTTCTTGAGCAGTAGTGAACATTAATTAATCTTAATCATAAGCATTAATTACATTAGTAAAACCAAGAGAAGTTAGAACTCAGAAAGGGTAAAAAAGACAAAACAAAGCATGAAAATCAGCAAAACGATTTCAAATTCAAGAGTAAGGGCATATAAATACATAGAATAAATGCACCTAGGTGATATTAGGATGTTCTCTTAAAGCTGCCCCAGAATGTTCTGTGGTTCCTTTATGAGGAACTAGCCAGTTCTTCATGGGATGTGCCATATTTCTAGAGGCACTAAATGAAGGCAAATGAATATTAAAGGATCTATATGTGTTTTCTATAGGAAAACATTATTAATAATATCTGCTTGTTTTTCTTTTGGCATACTCATGTAAATAGAGTGTAAAAACATGAGAAGAAAATAGCATATTAAAAGATGCTTTTACAGCTGTATTACTAATAAGAAAATATGAGAAACATCTTTTATATCTGAAACAGTAAAATATCTAAGCAAATATGGCATAGGCCCACAATGAAAATCTCAAGACTGACACATTTAAAGTCTATGTTAGAATATGAAAAAGGCTTCACATAATAAAAGGAATTGTCAAAATAAATGCTTCTTTTCTTCCTTAGACTAAATATGTCATGGTTACTATAGATGAGTATTTCTTCCCTTCTTGGTGGTGGGGATAATGTCTTACTCATCCTTCTACCCCTCTTAAGAGTTGACTCTATGTTTGCTAGACTAAACTGAACAATTGAGACTATAGCAAATGAAATGTGTTATGTTACAGAAGTGGGAATTTTATTTTTACTTCTAAATTTTATTTTGTTTTCATTATATTCTGTTAAAAGCTATATGCTTATATTTCATTGTTGGTATCTCTAGTTGTTGAAACTCAGAATTAAAAAAACAAGATCATGGCATCTGCTCCCATCACTTCATTGCAATAGAAGGGGAAAAAATGGAAGCAGTGACAAATTTCATTTTGAGGGGCTCCAAAATCACTGAGGATGGTGACTGTAGCCATGAAGTTTAAAGACACTTCCTCCTTAAAAAGAAAGCTATGACAAACCTAGGCAGTGTATTAAAAAGTGGTTCCTTTATGAGGAACTAGCCATCATGTTGCTGACAAAAGTTCACATAGTTAAACCTATGGTTTTTCCAATATTCATGTATAGATGTGAGAGTTGGACCATAAAGAAGACTGAGTGCAGAACTGATGCTTTCAAATTGTGGTGCTGCAGAAGACTCTTGAAAGTCTCTTGGGCTACAAGAAGATCAAATCAATCAATCCTAAAGGAAATAAACACTGAATATTCATTGGAAGGACTGATGTTGAAGCTGAAGCCCCAATATTTTGGCCACCTGTTGCGAAGAATTGGCTCATTGGGAAAGAAAGACCCTGATGCTGGGAAAGACTGAAGGCAGGAGGAGAAGCAGATGACAGAAGATGAGATGGTTGGATGGCATCACTGACTCAATGGACATAGTGGTGGTGGTTTAGTCGCTAAGTCATGTCCGACTCTTGCAACCCCATAAACTGTAGCCTGCCTGGCTCCTCTGTCCATGGGATTCTCCAGGCAAGAATACTGAAGTGGGTTGCCATTCCCTTATCCACTGGATGGGCATGAATCTGAGCAAACTCCAGGAGATGGTGGAGGATAGAGGACCTCGGCACTCTGCACTTCAGCGTGTCACAGAGTCGGACACAACTTGATGACTGAACAACAAAATCCATCTCTAGTTTTAATCATGCCAGAAGTCAGAGAAGAATGTTTTATTCAGAGATATGATCAATCTTATATTGGTCTGTAGGACACGGAGGTCGTTTTAGGAGTGATCATCGTTTGTTTCCTTGGAAGATCCATTTGGCTATCATTTTTGTAGCTAAGCTTCTGAGAGGCAGTGTGAAAGAAGGAGAGGTGGTCAATAAGAATCAAAAGCACTAGAAACATTTTCTGCTTGGCATGAGAAGAACTGAGGAAAGACAAAGTTGCTTGTATTTAAAAATACAAGCTGAGGTGGATGCCTTAGAGCACCACTTCTACATCTAGTGATCCAGGTTCTCCTAGAACCAAGTTGTCAAGTTGAAAAATCTAGGCCTACCACCAACTCTAGCTCACTAGTATCTCCCTGCCCCAAGATGACTGGTCTGTACCCACTGTATCCAATCTTCCCGTGGTCACTTTCCTCTTTCTAGATTCCAGGATAACCTCAACTCTCAATGCTGAGGCTGTTTCTACCTACCTTCCTGGTTTTCTCTGGTTTCTCAAATAACTTGAAGAAAGACTGAGGTTGTGTCATTTCACTTTTACATCCCAGCACAGCTCAGATGTCTAGCACCAATACTGGTGCCTCCATCCTTCAAGGGAAGAAAATGCTTGCTCCCACACAGACGTTATAGAGGAAACTCTCACCATACTGCACTGTCATATCTGATAATCATTTAATCACTGACTAAATCTAAGATGCTGAGATCAGAGAATTCAATAACTCTGGGAGACTTTAAAAAACCTTTCCAAATTAAGCATTTATTGTTACTTCATTGCTCCCTTGCTACTTAATTTTCCTGAGTCTCATTTTAGGAGAAATGTGTTCCTTTAGGCTTCCACACTTCATCTCAATCAATACACTATTCTCCCTAGAGGTCCCAAATTATTCTTTTCAAATGTCTTTTTTATCTACCCTTGGAAACAACACAAGCAAATGGAGTTTGACTTCCAGCTGTCAAATCAAGTGTGGAGGCAAACCCTGAGAGTGTGAATCACTTGATCCTGCCTTGTTCAATCTGGGTAATGTGGCACGGTCCCAAGAATCCTCATCTACCACCAGATAGAGAAAGGAGTCAAAGACAAATGCTACCATTTGAAAAAACTGGACATTTTTTTCCCCTTTAATTATAAATTATCCATTCACACAAGCTAGCAGCTAACTGGTAAGTTCTCATTTATGCTCCCTGGACTTTGGTAAGTCAAGGTTTGTTTGGAAATGGGATGTTTGAAATATACCACCTGTTCTTGCAGTTAATAATTAAACTTGGACCTTCTTATAATTCCATCTGTTGGAATCCATAGTAACTGGAAAACATAGTAACAAATTTGATCTTGTTTTCTTTTAGGGACTGAAGCTCCCTGGTTGAAACAGGCTAAAGTTCAAAATATAAGCTATTGATCACATTGTTGCCTATGGAAAGGTAGTATATTTGGGAATCTTGGGGATCACTAAAGGGTGTTACTTATATATTGGTTTAATGGCTGCTTCTGTCCAAAACAAAATTGTATTTCCTTTTCAGCTTGATTTCAAGGTAATTTAATGAATTTCACACACACACACACACACACACACACACACACATATTCCTGTATTATTATTTTACAGTTGAACCTGATAGCTCATGTTTACCTACTTTTGTTTGAAGGACCAATTTCTCTACTTCTTGTGTAGCTTCCAGAGAAGTCTGTGCTGTGTAAGATGCAAAATTTAAAAAAAGAAATGAATAAGAACCCTGTGTTTTGCCCTGATGATGGTTCTTTAGTGGCAGTGATAATGGTATATGAAGTTTTAAAAACCAAAATGCCTGACCAGGTTCAGAGATATTATCCAGACGTGCTTTATGTGCTTTCCAAGGTACATTTTTTTTTTTTTTTCAAACTGGATCATGAAACAGAGAAAGTAAGTCTTTATGTTCCATCCTCCACTGTTTCAAATCCACTGCCCTCATCAAAGCATACCTTGAGTTCCACCTCCCACATTGTGTTCCCTACTGGTGCCAATCTTCCAGAGAACTCCATTTCCTCTTTGTAAACGCTCGATGTGCTGACCTATTTAAACATATAACTCAGGTGCCTGGTGAACCATGATGCCTGCCAGCTCTTCAGATAAAGAGGACCCACTTATTAATCTGCTCTGTCTCCATCTGCCTGCTCAATTGGGATTGACTGCTTGCTGTCCAGACTGATACCAGGGAAATCTGATTGAGGACAAGAATCTCTTTGTACATTTCCCCCCCTGATACTGCACAACAGGTCTGTTGCAGCCAGGGAGTTAAGCTGATGTGACATGATGTCAGATGGCCTGCCATTGTACGTCAGAAATTAAAAAGAAAATATTCTTTCAAACTGGAATTCCTTATGTGATTTTTATTTCCTTGGGCTTTGAGCAGATTGAGTATTGAATTGCTTGACTGGAGCCCATGGATAATTTAATACCTGCAACATTCGTCCCCGGGTGAAATTCAGCCACATTTGACTTGTTCAGCATGGCACCTCAGTTCTAAACATTTCATGGAAATCTTGTAAATATTGATTGACAAAATCCCAAAGAAATACTTTTTCTAACTCTGATTCTAAAAAGCTCCAGAAGGAAAGACTTGATTTCTGTTTTTAATCCTCACTACTTTACATCCCATGGTGTAAGAAGTAGATACAAATTTTGAATCTTATTGTATCTTTCTCAAATTAAGATCGTCAATTCTTGCAGCTTCAAACAGTAAAATAAAGTGCCTTTATATGATCTAATAAACTAGAATTGAATAAAAATAGCAAGCACATAGGCAGGAATAGCAAATAAATAAACAAACTCAGAACTTATTAGTGAGATCAAAATAGTATTGATTATTTCTTGGGAAGATTTTTGTCAATTGACTATATTCATGTTAACTCTCCAGAAGAATGCAAACAGGGTGTATGTATATATGGTTTTCAAGCACTAAAGTTTTTAGCATGCCATTCTCATGAAATTCAGATTGTATGTGTGCTTTTTGTCAAAAAGGGAGTGGAACTAAATTTAGAGCTTATCTAAAGCTAAGACTGAATGACTTGTACAATTTCTGAAAAAAAATTATTAATTAAAAATCAATAGAGAAAAGAGACACAAGTAAGAAATAGCAATCTTACAAGGATTTGTGTTAAGGAACAAGAAACAGAATATTATTACTTTTTTACTATTCATATTTTACTCTTTAGTCAAAGCTAATCATTTGTGAGGAGAATGAAAGAGCCGGTTTAAAACTAAATATTAAAAAAAAAAAAGATAATGGCATCTGGCCTCATTGTTTCATGGCAAATGGAAGGGGGAAAAGTGGAAGCAGTGACAAACTTTCTCTTCCTGAGCTCTAAAATCACTGTGGAAAGTGACTGCAGCCGTGACATCAGAAGAGGATTGTTTCTTGGCAGGAAAGCTGTGACAAAACTAGATGATGTGTTGGGAAGCAGAGGCATCACTCTGCTGACAAAGGTCCCTATAGTCAAGACTGTGGTCTTCCCAGTGGTAACATATGGTTGTAAGAGCTGGACCATAAAGAGGCAGAGCACCACAAAATCAATGCCTTTGAACTGTGGTGCTGGAGAAGACTCCTGAGCATCCCTTAGACAGCAAGATGAAACCAGTCTTATGGGAAATAAATCCTGAATATTCATTGAAAGAACTGCTGCTGAACCTGAAACTCCAGTATTTTGGTCACCTGATGTGAACAGCCAACTTATTGGTAAAGTCCCTGATGCTTGGAAAGATTGAGGGCAGAAGGAAAAGAGGGTGTCAGAGGAGGAATTGGCTGGATGGCATCACTGATGAAATAGGCATGACCTTAGCCAAACTTTGGGTGATGGTGAAGGACAGGGAGGCCTGGCATGCCACAGCCATAGGGTTGCAAACAGTCAGACGCAACTGGGCGACTGAACAATAATGCATATTTGTTAATTTGTGTCAGTTCTGGTGCTTACAGATTCACATGTGAATAAGATGTGTGCCTGATTCTTACTTTTCATTATACTTTGTGTATTCTAAGTCACTTTAGTCGTGTACAACTCTGTGCAACACTATGGACTGTAGCTTGCCAGGTTCTTCTGTCCATGGGATTCTCCAGATAAGGATACTGGAGTGGGTTGCCATGCCCTCTTCCAGGGAATCTTCCCAAACCAGGGATCGAATCTGCATCTCTTGAGTCTACTGCATTGGCAGATCGCTTTTTTTTTTAATCACTAATGCCACCTGGGAAGCATTATTATACATTAAATGGTATGAAATATAAGTACTTTTGAAGAAAATAAAATTTTACTCATTCAGTGTAAATACTGAATAAATTAACAGGCTTCTTTTTACCACTTCGACTGCAAGGAGATCCAACCAATCCATTCTAAAGGGGATCAACCCTGGGATTTCTTTGGAAAGAATGATGCTAAAGCTGAAACTCCAGTACTTTGGCCACCTCATGCGAAGAGTTGACTCACTGGAAAAGACTCTGATGCTGTGAGGGATTGGGGGCAGGAGGAGAAGGGGACGGCCGAGGATGAGATGGCTGGATGGCATCACTGACTCGATGGACGTCAGTTTGAGTGAACTCTGGGAGTTGGTGATGGACAGGGAGGCCTGGCGTGCTGTGATTCATGGGGTCACAAAGAGTCGGACACGACTGAGCGACTGAACTGAACTGAACTGAACTAAACTGAACTGTCATGAGAGTGTACGTATCTATGTGTGCTTGTGTGAGACTGGTTTCAGTAAACATGTGAGGTATTTGAAACACTGGAGAAGAGAAAAACCTAGTTAAACAGATGAAAGACAGTACCAAGCTAAAAGTGACATAAGTTGTTTCAAGTTTTTTTCAAAAAAATCAAAATGTATTTTAACAAGCACTAATTATAGAATATTCTCTCAAATTAATGAAAGGAAATTCTTTACCATAAATATTTAACACTAAAATTGAAGAACTACCCAAAAAAAGTTTAATGAAAAAAAATTTAGTCTTGATTTTTTCTTTATTTTTAGTTCAGTTTTAATTAACATAATATTATATTAATTTCAAGTGTACAATGCTGTGATTTGAAACATTTGTATGTATTGCAAACTGATCACCATAATGAATCTAGTTAACATTTGACACTATAGATGGTTACTCTTTTTTTCCTGTGATGAGAACATTCAACATCTCTTGCTACTTTTACATATGGAATACAGTACTATTAACTATAGTCACTGTGTTGTAGATTGTATCACCATGACTTCCTCATTTCATACTTGGAACTCTGCGCCTTTTGACCCCTTTTATTTATTTTGTTCACCTCCACGACCCACTTCAGGCAACCATTAATCTCTTCTCTATTCTTATGAGATCAAAACTTTTGTTTTGTTCTGTCTTATTTGTTTTTGTTATGCTTTCCTTTAGATTCTGCTTGCAAGTGAAACCATGTGATAATTTTCTTTTTCTGTCCAATTTCTTTCACTTGGCCTAAAGCATTCAAGGTCTATATATGTTGTCTAAAAAGTAAAGTTTCATTATTTTTCATGGATAGATAATATTTCATTTTATATATCCATATGTGTGTGTGTGTGTGTATCAGCATATCACAATTTATGTATTCATTACCCATTGATGGACATTTAGGTTGTTGCCATTATTTTGGCTATTGTAAATAATACTGTAATAAACATATAATTGCCTGTATATTTTCAAATTAATGTTTTTGTTTTCTTCTGATAAGTAGCCAGAAATAGAATTTCCAAATCATATGATAGTTCTATTTTTAATCTTTTGAAGAAGCTCCATACTGTTTTCCATAGCAGTTGCACCAATTTACATTCCCATCAACAGTACACAAAACTTTGCTTTTCTCCACATGCTATAGCCATTCTAAGTGTTAGGTGATATCTCATTGCAATTTTGATTTGCACTTCCCTGTTCTAATCTTGTCATAGTGACTGAAAATTGACTTCGATGTTGAGTGTTCTTTATCTCCATAGACTCCCACTGCATTTTTCCCCTAATGTAAAGTAGAACAGGTAGTTCATTTAAATGCATACTCTTTATATTAAACAGAAGTTTAGTCATGCATTCCTGGATCTTTTCTGAAAAAACTAAGCTGAATAGAAGAAACATGGGGAAAGAGTATCCTTTAGAGTTGTCCCTAAAGTCACACAAGTCAACTCCAAGCATTCAGCTCTTTGTTTCCTTCTGGGACATGAGTCATAGCAGAATCCCCAGTGAAAACAGTCTTAGCCCCTAAAGGAGGGGAAATAAAATCACAAAAATAATGGCAGATGGGAGAGATCACATCATTAGAATTATTAAAATCTATAGGTTCTTTAGGGAAAAAACAATGTCTTTGAGCCAGAAACAACTTTCAGAATAGTCTAGAACAAAAGTATTCAATCTATAAACTATAAAACTATGCATTATTCTATAAATTATTAAAAATACACAAAAGTGTGTAGGAAGTAAAAGATTTACTTGTATTTTATAGGATGAAATTAAGATACAATATGCCATTAACTCTATCATCCCAAAGTAAAAGCCAGTATGTTCCATCTTGTATAACACACAAAATTATACTCCTTGGTAATTGGTGATCATGAAGTATTCAATATGCCAAGTATCTGTTTGGAGGCAGAGACATAACAATCTAAGCCAGGTAAGTGAAATATAAGTTTTAAAATAAATCTAGAGAGAAAATTATTTTAGCCTCCTAAGGAATGAAACTACTGAAACAGTAAATGCTATTTCCTAGAGAGGGAATGTTAGAGAAAGAAATGAGAAAATAAAAGTTGCTCAATATCAATATCATATTTGGTTTAAGGAAAATGTATGCAGGAAAAGTTACTTGTATCTTAAACTAAATATCTCTCTCATCCACATGATATCATTCTTCTAGTCTTATTTTTCTCAAATTAAATTTCTTCCTTATCAAAAAGCTTGCTTTAAGCTAAGCAAAGCTGGGAGGCCAGTGAATAGTTGATAAGGAGATCATTATAACAACTCAAATAGAAGATATAAAGTAATCCATTTCAAAGAGTAAGGACTATTTCCTATCAACATTTACAATATGATTGATTATTTAGCAATTCATTTCCCCCTTTTCCTCTATTCTTATCCCTCAAATACTCTGTAGTAGAGAAATTTGACCTTGCTGAGAGAAGTAATAATACAACATATCCGCACCATCCATGTGATTAATACAGCCCTCGAAAAGGAGCACCTGACCGGTAAAATACAACTCAAATGCCTGAGCACACTGAGGAACTCTTTGCCTTGTTCACCTTCTTCCTAAATAATTCATCAGTTTAACGATAATGACATTCAAATATCATAATTACAGCTGACTCTTTAAAAAACATCAATTCCAAGGCCCAAAATGGAGTAAACAGCCCCCACTCCTTTTCTCACCATTAGCTATTAATGCCAAAATACGATCTTTATTCATTTCACTGACATAATATAAAACCCAATGCAGATTTCCCATTTTTCATAAAATTTTCATCTGCACTATTAGTTTCACTGATAGCAGACTGCAAAATGTTGTTAAGCTACAAGATGGAAGACACTGCAAAAACCTCAGCATGTTAAGAAGCCATAAAATTTTATTCAGTTCATTTACTGCTACAGTCCAGTAACCCTATAGTAACAGTGTGCTATTTTTATTGTGTATTTATTTAAAGCTTGAATATTTTGTTCCCTGGACTAGACATCTAACTTGGTGAATCTGGGGTCCTAATACACAGAGTTGTATTCTACTTCAGTGTTTATCATTGCCTTGAAAGTGTTTTTGTATTTTGGTTATTATGGAAAGGATAATAACAGAATATTGCAAAAAAAAGAGTTTAGCTATGGTTAGGTGGCTCGTTTGTGCTCAGAATTAAGCTATCAGTGTATGAACCTCACATGATGCTGAGCAGAAACACTCCTATTGCCTTCTTTTTCCATCTTATGTCTCTTCCAGTGCAAGTCTAGGGTACAGGGCCATCTGATACAGTGTATCAGACCTTGTATTGGATAGTCTGGTGCTTGGCCGGAGACGCTTGACTGCTCACACAATCCTGCAGAAGTCAGCCACATTTTTGCATTCACTGCTTTGTCAGTATGTCTGAGCAGTTTGACACAGTAGGTGAGATCTTCTCTTTTTTTTTAGAATAACAGGAAGCAGAGCCTGTTTTAGGTCTACCCATGAAATCATAGCCATCTAAAGCTACCTTGTCTGTTTTCATACCAAGGTCCATTATACTATACTACACTATACTATGTCATACTATTATTATATGAAAACTGTAGTCTAAGGACATAAGGTAGAGAAAGAAGGCCATGCATACTGATTTTGCCAATACATGGAATGCATCTAAATATCCCAAGGAGTTTTCACAGACTTTCCTAATCATGGGTCAATGACTGGATACCAGTGGTAACTTCACTATGGGAGAAAAAAAGCTTAAGTAAAGCTAGAAAAGCAAAGAAGGAGAGTGGAAGGAGCAGTTGGTACCAGTAGGTACCCAGGTTCACTCCCTTAGGACTAGCAAATTGATAGCACCAAGCTTAGCAAACTCCCAGGAAACCCATGACTGTGCATATTTACTTAGGCCCCAGGAACAACTGTTCCCTGTTCAGTCCCAATTAAAGGCCACATGCAAACTCCAGGTGCAATAAACAGATAAACTAGTAACAAAAAGTACAATAGCAAACAGGCCAGACAAATGATGTACAACATCCATAATACATTCCTTCTGTGGCTGTGACTCAGGAACTGAGAAGACAAGCCTGTCCCTACTTGGTCCCCTCGTCTATAATACAGGCTGATAAGACAACCTATGCCAGCTTCAGTGTTTTCTCTTGAAAGTGCAAAATATGGGCTTGATAAAAGCAAAGTGTGCATTTTTAAAGGCACATGAGAGAGAGATTTAAATCACCTGAGATAGACTGTTTTTATTCATTCCAAAGAGGTACAAAGGCTCTGTCTGAGTAGCATTAAAGAGTAAAGGTTCAAAAGGAATATGTGAGAGGCCCCAGGAGACTGGAAACATAAGAATGCATTAAAATGAGCCAGAGAATGCGTCCCAAAATAGCCAAATAATGACTATTCGTAGTTACTATCTTGTTAGCATCGATTGTGGAATATTTGAGAGCCTAGGAGAATCAATGTATATGGTAAACAATCACCTCCTAAACTGAAATGTCAGAGATACGATACAGAATAATGAATATAAAATCTAGACAAAACTAATGACCAAACAAGATAAACAAATTAAAGCAGATAAGCCATGAAGGGTGAGGAACTAACGATTGATGTAGGCATCATCCCAGTGAAAATCTGTCCATTTGAACAGCCTTTGCTGCATGGTGTCAACACGGGCTGACAGCTGAGTCCCACATGTCTGCCTTTAGCTTCCATGATAATAAATCTAGGCTACGGATGTGAGATGCAGGAGACAGGTATTCAAGCAGTGGTGGGGAAACCATTTCCAAACTGTACAGTTTCATGATCATCCATATATTGTTTCTAGAGATGAAAGGTTATGTCTTTTGCTTACTATACACCTGGTACGGGAGTCTTGTGCTCAGTCTCCCCCTAAAAATAATTTCCAAACAGGTTTTTGTTTTTTTTCCTTTTCTTTACTTTTTAAAAAGAATGTTAGAAATCTTACATGGTATCTCTTCAATACTTTGTGGGTTTTTTTTCACCTTCTTTATTTTTCTGTTTTGAATTGATTTGTGAACTTCTTCTTGCAGCTAAATGAGTCAGCAGAGATGGGATATTGATGAATCTCACTGGACTCAAGTCAACATTGTTCTGAAATAAAGAGTCAGTATGCTTTAATGGGACACTCCATCATAGGAAAATTCTGCTCCCAGGTTCCAATCACAATCACTTAGCAACTCCTTATATTCTAAAAGAGCATTATTAGAAAATACCAAGATTTGGATGCAGTCTGATCTCTACAGTGTCTTTTGGTTTTAGGTTTTTTTTTTTTTTTTTTTTTTGTGCCCTGGTCTCTTGACATCTTGTATCCTTTAATTACAATGTTTATGATCCTACTTCCCATTCCATACATCCCCCATTTTCACATTTATCTTAATACATCTTCCTTTATTCTGTTGTCTTCAAAATGGACATGTTGTCATCTCATCTCTTAAGAAGTTTCTTTTAAATAGGTGTTATCACAATGGAAAAGATGTCATAATAACTGAAAATGTGTGGATAATAAAAAGTGACTGAGAGCACTTCTCGTTTTAAAGATATTTGCTTTGAGCAGGAAACTCTCCATTATGTATAGGTGTAGATGCAAACAAATAATGTATTTATATACATTACATGGGTATAAACAAATTTATATCTAATGGTGAAAATTTCAGATACAATGTCAGGCAACTGGCAGGCAGGAATTTATTTAAATCAGAGCTGCTTTCCTGAAGGCTTTGTGGGAAATACCTATTCCGCCTGCAAATAAAGCTTGCCCAAACTGATGTTTTACGAACATTCATTCTCACATTTTTTAAAAAATAAAACATCTTAGGCGTTTCAAAGGAATGAAACTATTACCAATAGCATTATTGGAGGACACTTTATAACATTTAGACAGTAAATGAAATATATAATTTATTTTATTTAAGTTTGGCATTGTTCTAGCAATTTCATACCTAATACAGTTTTGAAACCTCTCACATTTGGTGATAATTGTCCCTAATAGCAAGAGGGATAACTATCGTTTATCATGTTATATTGTGCATGTGCTGGGTGATGGGGTCCATTTAATTACTAAAGGTGGTGCAAAAGTTGTTCTTTACCATAAGTGACCAATGAAAACTTCTTGGACCAAGAAGATATTCAGATTTTAACCTCAAGTCATTGCCTATTATTGAGGAAGATGGAATTTCCATATACTTCTTACTTGGCAGAGGTGGAAGCTGCAATCACCCATACCATTTGCTGTGGCTACATTAACACTTCAGGCCAAGTGGAAAGGTCAATACAGAAACATGAGGAGAAAGCGCCCCCTGTCTCTCTAAAGTAGACCATGTGATTTGGCCTCTCTTCACCTAGTTGGGAATAAGAACTTGGGGATACAGTTGAGGTCAAATGTTGTAGTTTAACACCATCCTACTATGTGGAATCCTGTTGAATTCCTTAAATTAATGTTATTTGAAATGAGTTGATTAATCAAAATGGTTGATGGAAAGGTTCATGGGAAAATTTTCCGGAAGCGACTGATGGCATGAAAACAATGGGTACTTATTCTGGAAAAACAATTCTCCATGGTCAAACATATTTCCCCATATGTTATAATAAAACACACTGAATGAAGTAAATGAAGCAAATATGTGATAGATATATTTTAGTGAATAAAATATGAAAATGATGATAGAGCACCGCTTATCCCATAGCATGAGAAAGTAATGGGTTCACTTACATCCCAGGCTGACACAGACCTAGAGTTTGATCTAGCAGGGATGGGAACACTTATGACAAGGCACATTTTCCTCTTGGCTAGCTGCAGCAACATTTGCAAATGCTGTGAAGTACATGTTGGACCTTAAGCACATCATGTGCATGGACAACAGGAATTAATGCTCTCTGTATTTATCCAAAATACAGGATTAGTTTCAGCCAACTTTTATACTCGGGGAAACCTTCCTTGAAGTGACAATAATTTAACCTCATTTTTCATTTTCTTTTGAGCTTCTACATTCTTATCTTTGAAGGCCAGTAACATGTTATGTTTTTTCCTCTTAGTTACTGTACTCTTTGGAATAGGTTATGTTATGCATTGTGTAACAAGCAACCTCCAAATCTCAGAATCTTATAACAAATTTAATTTCTTGTGCATCTTGTGGTTTTACTACAAACCTTCTGGAGGTTTTGTCTTGCCTTTTCCTCACTCTGGAACCCAGTCTGACTTAGTCTCAAACTTCCTGTAAATATTGTCATGGCATCAGCTCTTGAATCATTTGTCTTGAAATAATCTCACTGTCTCTCACATTTTACTTCCTACACCTGTATCATAGTCACACCCAACTCAACATATACTGTGATATGCCAGAAAGAATCAGCAGAGCTATAGGCTGAGCAGTTCTAATGACAAGCATTCATGTTGAATTTGACTCCTCTAGGATTTGCTTAAGGTTTTGACTGAATGGTCCCTCACCTTCCATAGCTTCAGCTCGTCTTTGGGCTGTTCTCATTGCTTATGTCAGTGACCTTTTTCTTGCTCCAAAATGCTTCCAAAGTGTTTTGCCATGAGACCTTACTGCATGGTTATGTCTTGTAAGAAATTTGAGTGAAGATTTTTTAAGAATTTTGGAAGAAGAGTTAAGTCAGAGGTGAAGAAGGAAAAGGAAAAGGCGATTAAAGATATAGAGAAGAGAGGGAATGAAAGAGGAAAGGGAATAAAAAGAAGGAAAAGGAAAGAGAGAAAAGTCTTCCAGAGGGAAAAACGTTAAAAGGAAAGAAAACCAATGGGAAATGAATACTGAAAGCAAACCTTGCACATTTTAACATGCTTAGAACTCCCTGGTGAAAAAAACAGTATGAAAACCTATAAGACATTATTTAAATCTTATGATGTTGTGCCTTAGGACTGAAACCAAGTCCTAAGCTTATCATCTCTAAGTCCCGGTGCACTTTAAAGAGAAAAAAAAAATGTTTTTCAAACTGGCAATAGAGAAAAGTTCTGAATCTCAAAGCAACAAATGAAAACATCCACACTAACTCTTCAGATTTTTCCTCTTCCCTAGAGCTCACTTTTTCTGAGAAGGAAAACAAAAATGTAAGAACCCAGCTGAGAACTGAATTTTTCTTCAAATGTACAGAGAAGAGTTAGAACATGGATGGCCCCAAACTTCAAATACCAGGAGACCAAAATGACACTTTAATAAGTGGGAGAATTCTTGGCTATATTCTTTGGTTGTGGGGTTTTCTTCTCTAGGCATCTCTTTTTCTCTCTGATGGGTGGCTAT
Source organism: Budorcas taxicolor (assembly GCF_023091745.1). NCBI lineage: Eukaryota > Metazoa > Chordata > Mammalia > Artiodactyla > Bovidae > Budorcas > Budorcas taxicolor. Next base: position 17,719,181 of record NC_068931.1, on the reverse strand, counting down.
TCAGGGGTGTGTGTGTGTGTGTGTGTGTGTGTGTGTGTGTGTGTGTGCATGTGTGTGTGTGTGTGTGTGTGCGCACATGAATGCATGAGTATGAGAGAGAGAGGTGTTGAGGGAATTTGGTGTCCTGGAGTTTGCTTACACATACTCACACAAGGCAAACTATCCATGAAAGGAGTATTTGTATCCATGAAAGTAATATTTACACCATGGAAATAAGCAAGGCCCAAACACAATACATGCTTGCTTATTTTCCACAGGATCAGTTGCCATATTATCAGAACATTCTTGGGAGAAATAGACGGTAAAATAAAAATAAAAGACAAGAAAAGAATGTGAAGAAAGAAATCCCAAAGAGAAAGAGAAAAATGAGTGGTTTTGGAAGAAGAATTTTAAAATTTGAGCTCTGCTAAACCTTCCTTTGTAAGTAAATGAGTTTTATTTGTGAATTTGGTCTGAAAGTTTTGGGCTTTTCATTGTTTGTTTTTTTGACCAGTAATAAAATCACTACAGATGGTGACTGCAGCCATGAAATTAAAAGACGCTTACTCCTTGGAAGAAAAGTTATGACCAACCTAGGTAGCATATTCAAAAGCAGAGACATTACTTTGCCAACAAATGTCCGTCTAGTCAAGGCTATGGTTTTTCCTGTGGTCATGTATGGATGTGAGAGTTGGACTGTGAAGAAAGCTGAGCACCAAAGAATTGATGCTTTTGAACTGTGGTGTTGGAGAAGACTCTTGAGAGTCCCTTGGACTGCAAAGAGATCCAACCAGTCCATTCTGAAGGAGATCAGCCCTGGGATTTCTTTGGAAGGAATGATGCTAAAGCTGAAACTCCAGTACTTTGGCCACCTCATGTGAAGAGTTGACTCATTGGGAAAAACTCTGATGCTGGGAGGGATTGGGGGCAAGAGGAAAAGGGGACAACAGAGGATGAGATGGCTGGATGGCATCACCGACTCAATGGATATGAGTCTGAGTGAACTCCGGGAGATGGTGGACAGGGAGGCCTGGCGTGCTGTGATTCATGGGGTCACAGAGAGTCGGACACGACTGCGCGACTGAACTGAACTGAACTAAACTGAAGCAAGTAAGAGTCAAAAAACTAAACATGGTTCCTGGGAGACAGAGGCAGCCTTCTGCTGGTAGAGTGAACCTAGAAAGATGAAAATCAGGAGCAAATGCTATGCTCCTGATACAGGTTCCTGGTCTGATTGAACTTCATTTTTTTTTAATTGATTTGTATTAGAGTGCAATTGATTTAAATGTTGTGTTAGTTTCTACTGTACAGCAAAGTAAATCAGTTCTACATATAATCCCCTCTTTTGGATTGGCTACCCACTCCAGTATTCTTGGGCTTCCCTTGTGGCTCAGTTGGTAAAGAATCTGCCTGTAATGTGGGAGATATGGGTTCAATCCCTGGGTTGGGAAGATCCCCTGGAGAAGGGAAAGGCTACTCACTCCAGCATTCTGGCCTGGAGAATCCCATGGACTGTATATTCCATGGGGTCGCAAAGAGTCGGAAACGATTGAGCTACTTTCACTTCACTTCACATTAGGTAATATCAGAGCACTGAGTAGGGTTCTCTGAGCTGTACAGTATGTTCTCATTAATTATTTATTTTATACATGGTATCAATAGTGTATATATGTCAATCCCTATCTAGCAATTCATCTTACTTCTTTTGTTCCCTGTCCCTCTTGGTCCATATATTTGTTCTCTATGGCTGTGTCTCTATTTCTGTCTTGCAAATTAGATCATCTATACCATTTTCCTGGATTCCATGTATGAGATTGAGAAGCATTTATTCTTCTATCTGAAAGACAAGTAGATAACCCACACCATCTGCTTTCAGAAACAGTGAAGATCAAATTCAATGAAGTTCATAATTCCACCATGGAAACTTCTATGCTTTAAGGATTTGATCTTTATATTTAAAATGTAAAATCTCTGACTTATTAACACTTTAAACATCTACATTTAAGTTTGAATGAGCAGCTGAGTTTTTTAAAAGGCAAAAGAATGACTGAAACATCCAAATGTCAAATTTGCTCTTTTTTTAATTTTTGAACAATGAAAATGAATGACCCTGAATGAATCTGGGTCATTCAGATTCCCCCACTTATTAGTATAAAAAATTAACAAAAGGAGAGAAAATATAAATCAGTGTGCAGGAAGGTGTTGATTTTAGTATTGATTAAGTAAAAATTAAAGAACAAATTGTAGGTAACTGCTTGGTTTGTCCTTTTTTTTTTTTTTTTTACACGTGCTGAGAAATTTTATCAAGGCAAGGAACAGAGATAGAGATTAGCCTAGCCCTCTCAAGGATGTGTATGTTTTCCAAATCTTTCCTAATTTATCCTCCTGGAAATCAGAATTATTAGCAGAGGGAGGAAACTTCCTACAGCCAGAGCCCCATTTTTCAAGGAGGCCAGAAAACTTCCAGGGCTCCCAAATGTGGAGCTTTCCTCCTACCTTTGGATAAGAAACCAGCTGATCCATGTTCCTAAATGAGTCTGGGTTCCCTCCCTGAGATGCGAACACAAACGAGGCCCTAGATGCGGAAGCTGCACTTTTGGGTTATAACAAAAGGAAAAGCACACATTGCCAGGGATTCAAATGAGAGGATATAAAGTCTCCAAGCCAAACAGAGCAACTCTCTCGTCCTAAGATTTCTCCCTAATAAAGTGAACTCACTCCAAATGTCATTTCTAGCCATAACATTTTGTGCTCTCACAGGATGAAAAGTCAGAAAAATTGGTGTTTGACTATCTCCCAGAAAGTCTGGTGTGAAAGCCATGACTTTTGGTTGCAATGTTTTAGAGTTGTATGAAGAGACTTTGAAAGTTCTGTTTCTTTGCCTTCCTGGTAGGGGCAGGTAAGCAACAAATCAAAAAAATAAAGACATATTGTCCTCTTCTAAACCATACCAACGTTTAATGACTTTCATATGCATTTTTATTGTATTTTTTCCAAGTATAATACTCATGTTTTTCTTGTCGTTTGGGAAAATTAGGCACCTGGAAATTCTCAATATATATTGAATTTGTTTGTTTTTCAGTGACTGTATATGGAGGAATAGTAAACAACACAAAGCCTAGTATAAAACTGGACACGTAGTAGACAACTGAACCTGAACTATTTGTGAATAGCTACTCAGCTTGTTTGGATGTTTCTTGCTCATTCTGAGATTGGTTACTGCTGTCTACATCTCCCCTCCCCGTCCAGCTCCTTCTGTGTCACCTTCTTGCATATAGTTCCAGACACACAGTGTATGCCTATGTTTATTCCTAACCATTCCTAAAGGCCCCCTTTACCCCCCAACTGAAGAAACCTGGTTTCCAAAATATTCTGTCTTTCTCTGAACCTCCCTGAAGTGCATTATCTTAGAACTAATTAATTGGCCCCCTATATTCTGCCTATATTCTGCCTTAGGAGAAGGCAATGGCACCCCACTCCAGTACTCTTGCCTGGAAAATCCCATGGACAGAGGAGCCCGGTAGGCTGCAGTCCATGGGGTTGCTAAGAGTCGGACATGACTGAATGACTTAACTTTCACTTTTCACTTTCACGCATTGGAGAACGAAATAGCAACCCACTCCAGTGTTCTTGCCTGGAGAATCCCAAGAACAGGGGAGCCTGGTGGGCTGCCGTCTATGGGGTCGCACAGTTGGACCCGCCTGAAGCGACTTAGCAGCAGCAGCATTCTGCCTTGAGCTACAGTTTGACTCTGTCTCCATGGAGGTCTTATTTCCTCATTATGAGACCCTCAGAATTGTCCACCACAGTTTACTCATCTTTGTACCCCAGTCCCTAGTGCAGCCCTATATATATAGTAGATTTGTGATGAACATTTAATGAAAGACAGAAGGAAAGAATCAGTTCATCACTCAAGTAATCTAGTTTTCATCTAAGGGGCAGAGGGTTACTGCTTCAAAGATATAATAATAATTGTCTTTACACAGCTTTTTGTGGTGAAAATACACAATCTCCTTGTGATTAAAGAAGTATTTCTCTCACTTGATTACCTATTTTGAGTGAAATTTACATCATTTCTTGAGGTCTTCTGCTCAGATTAGACCAAATTTAATTGTCATCTTGACTTACATGCCTATTAGACTATTCCTCAGAGCTGGATATTATGGATACAAAGAAAAATACTGAAGTCTTTACCTTCCAAGAATCCATGTTGTGATGTGGCGGATGGGAAATAAATTATCACAGTACTACAAAGATGCTTCTAAAAAGACACATGAAACAATCTGTTAGAAACAGAAAAAGAAACACTTCCCAGGGTATACCTTGGAATGGGCCAGGGAGGGATTCATAGAGAAGGGGTTAATCATTAAGTTTATATTCTTTATACACATAAAGGGCACCTAGAAAAAACAACCAATCAATATCAGATAAAAATGTATCATTTAATAAAAGAACTAAAATGCTATAGTCTTGACTGTTAGTTATCTAATTTTTATTTTTCAAATATGTCTCTTAACATGTAAAGCAGTGAAAGTGAGAATATGCTATAATGAATTAGGTTAGGAGGAAGGGGCTCTCCCTTCTCTTTCCTCTTTTTGCCTTGACTCTGAAAAGGGATCTAGAAGCCCAGTTTAAAACCCATTGATCAAACAAAGACATACAGTGGATATTTCAAAATTCTATTAAATCATGAAGTCTAAGTATTCAAAGTTATATCATGTCTATAAAATAATGAAATACATCATTTTGGAAATAAAATATATCCCCCTCAATTTTTATGAGATAATGATAATTAAAAACTAATAAAATATATGAAGGAAATCTCTTTGATCCTTAGGAAACAGAGGGCTAAATCTCATAATCCCAAGAAATGAATGGTAAATAGTGAATATTGTCAGAAATAAAGAACTTTTTCTCTGCCCTGTCAGTATTTCTGGCTGATCTAAGAATTAAACTGACACAAGACAGAGTAACAGGAAAAAATCAAATCAAAGTTCCATAACATATTTATCATCAGGCCACCCAAGATGGCTATTCTCTTGTTTTCTGTAATCCCCGTCCTGACCAGTGCCAGCTTCACCTATACCCTGCTCACATGATTAACCTTCTCTCTTAAGCATAGAGGCTAATCAGTAATGTTTGTGTACTTGTACCAGCCCAGCTAGTGATTGTTCTAATCTTTAGATCAGAATGTCTCTAGGATGATTATTGAAGGGGTAGTGTACAGTGTGTTCCTCTGCTGGTGTTCCTAGTAACCAATGAGCCAACTTGACTCAATTACTTCTGTAACTGGAAATCTCCTTCTCTCCCTGGGAGTAAAGCCTGCTGCCCTGTCCTGCCTGCTGTCTGCCTTCCACAGTGGTGAGTTGTTCCAGGACATTTTCTTTCAAACATGTAAGGTCCCTTATTCATTAACCCACAGATGTCTCTGTTCCTCGCTCCAGGCTCTTTCTTCAGTTTTGAGAGTGTTTGCAAGCCTGTAGATTGCAGCCCAACAACATGCATCCATAGGAGAGATCCAGGAAAACAGAGTAACTTGCCAAAATGCCTGAAGCCCTCACCAATAGTCTTCACCTAAAGACAAAAGAGGTGGTTAGGGTAGGGATTTGGGACCTCAAAGAGGAGGAAGGCAATTCACATGGAGATCAAAAAGGAAATCTTTGGTAAATGAATATCTTCTGAGATGCAGAGACAATGAGAGACAGAGTCAACTTGACCTCTAAGTCCTGAGTCATTTCCTCCACCACACCTAGCCCATTTTCTTTGCAAATACCTCTGGTGAGAACTCTATTCCAGGAACAAAACGTCTATGAAATAGTTTTAGGTACTTGGGGGACGGTCAAAATTTCTTCCTGGGCCTTTTGGACCTTGACTGTTCAGCTTAAAATAATCTACATGGCAAAAAGACATTTTGGAGTGATAAGTTTTGCTTCCCTACTGCTACTGCTAAGTCGCTTCAGTCGTGTCTGACTCTGCGATCCCTTAGACGGCAGCCCACCAGGCTCCCCCGTTCCTGGGATTCTCCAGGCAAGAACACTGGAGTGGGTTGCCATTTCCTTCTCCAATGCATGAAAGTAAAATGTGAAAGTGAAGTCGCTCAGTCGTATCTGACTCTTAGCGACGCCATGGACTGCAGCCTACCAGGCTCCTCCATCCATGGGATTTTCCACGCAGTAACCTATAAATGTGAATAGCTTAAGATATCTGATAACAATAAAATAAATCATCAAAGAACATCTCCATAAGAACACATCTCCAAACATTGAAGTTGGTGCCAAGAACAAAACGAATTTCCCCAAACAGAGCCATGTCATTGATCAAAGTCATAGCCTAAGACTGAATGGACCATGTGACTGACTTTGGAACATTTTCTAGAGAAATTAATATTATCATGAGTATAAACATTGCACAGTTTCTTTTTACTTCCAACTGGTAGTTCCTCTTTTTCTATGTGCTACTAAATTTAAGTGAAATTGCCTTTTCCCCTTGAGGCCTCTGAACAGAATCAATCCGAGTAGAAGCATTTGACTAAGTCACACTTCTGGCTTCCCAGGTGGCGCTAGTGGTGAAGAACCAGCTTGCCAATGCAGGAAACATAAGAGACTCGGGTTTGAGCCCTACTCAAACCCAGGTTTGAGCCCTTTTCTACTCGGGTAGGAAAGATCCCCTGGAGGAGGAGGGCATGGCAACCTACTCCAGTATTTTTGCCTGGAAAATCCCATGGACAGAGGAACCTGGTGGGCTACAGTCCATGGTATCACAAAGAGTGGGACACGACTGAAGTGACTCAGCAAGTACTCAACACACTCTGTCTCAGTTCCTATTCCCCACAAACACTTCCTAGGTCACCACATTTTCAAAGTTTCAGACGAAGAGTCCAAATTGGATTAAGTTGCATACACAGTCCATAAAGTGCAAAAAGAATGAGAGTTGGCCTTGTCCTTTCTTCAAACTGTGAATTAATCACATTCATCTGAAAGAGGTGTGAGTGTGTAAGATTTTGCCCCATTATGTTGTAATGAATGACTCAGGAAAAAAGACATCAAGATATCAACCTGAAATTGCAAATTGCTTGGAAAAATGGCCTGTTTCATATTCTGCTATTTACAAATTGTGTTGGTGGTGGGGGGCACAAAACCATCTGTATGGAATCTTGAAAAAATAAACAGTGAGTGAGGAGAGTTTGCTCTCTGTATTACAAAATTTCCAAAGGGTCTGGAAGAGAAAGAACTTGCTTCCCCCCCCCCCCCCCCCATTTTATTTGTTTTTGTGTTTTTCCCTTTGGGCCATCTGCAAGTGAACCAGTCTAAATTGGTTTAATCAATCACTAGGAATTTGCAATTCTATGCTAAGTGCTATGAGAGATAGTAAGAGACTGTAAAATACCAACAGGTATTCTGTGAAACTGGGACATATAAAAGACAGACTTCAACTGATTCACAGATAAAGGATGCCTCCTAAGGGGCTCAGATGCCTCCTCAGGGGTTGAATATCAGTCATGTCCCCACTTCCAAATACTCTTTCAATGTTAACTGCCAGATAGGAAAGTTTACCTTCCCGATTAGTAATTATATCCTGGGTCTTTAAACTTATAAACTAAGTAATAAAGGTCCACAAATATCAACTATTATAAGCAAAGAAAAAAAATCCTCTTTAGTAACTAATAAAATTTGCTCACACTTAGACCAAGTCTCCGGAGAAGGCAATGACAACCCACTCTAGTACTCTTGCCTGGAAAATCCCATGGACGGAGGAGCCTGGTGGGCTTCAGTCCACAGGGTCGCGAAGAGTCAGACACGACTGAGGTGACTTAGCAGCAGCAGCAGCAGCAGCAGACCAAGTCTCTGATTCCTTTACTTTGTGTAAGATAACACCCAGTCACTGTAGTAACCCTGGTTGAAGTAAGTCATCTTGTGCTGATCAGAAACTTTATCAAGCATCTACCTATGATCAGTAAAAATGTCAAAAAGCATATTGTTAAATAAAATTAATTAAAACACAAGGGTCTCAGGGGAAATAATACTGAGTATGTTTTTCTTTGTGTGTGTGTGTGTGTGTGTGTGTGTGTGTGTATACTAGAACCATAACCCTGAGTGTATCATCCTCCATATGATACTTCATATTTCCCAGGACTCAATAGCTCAGATTTGAACTTAAATTACCTACCTACCCTGTCGCAAGTATATATTTGTAGGGCATATCCCTAGATTTAGTATGACTGATTAATAAAGGTCATTCAAACTCAGTTCACAAGGATTTATATAGTGGATCAAAACATCCATCTGTAACAGCCTACTGAGGAATAGCTTCTTATATGAGATAATAGTCTATCATTTGCCAAATATTAAGATGTTTCTGTCTTTTTATTTTAGAGATCCAGGGTGTATCTCAAAAATATGAATGTTACATTAATAGTGAACAACAGTTTTATTTAGACTGCATGACGAGCTCTTCTCTATGTTCAAGCACTCTTTTTCAATGCATGGCATACCAGGTGGTATGAAGCAGAATTCTAGATATTGTGTAAAGCCACAGAGATTTTTCTTGGAGAGTCAATATGTACCATAATTTGATGGAGAAAGATTTTATATCAACATAAACAGATCCGGCCCCATCACTTCATAGGAAATAGATGGGGAAACAGTGGAAACAGTGGCAGACTTTATTTTTTTGGGCTCCAAAATCACTGCAGATGGTGACTGCAGCCATGAAATTAAAAGACGCTTACTCCTTGGAAGAAAAGTTATGACCAACCTAGATAGTATATTCAAAAGTAGAGACATTACTTTGCCGACTAAGGTCCGTCTAGTCAAGGCTATGGTTTTTCCTGTGGTCATGTATGGATGTGACAGTTGGAATGTGAAGAAGGCTGAGTGCTGAAGAATTGATGCTTTTGAACTGTGGTGTTGGAGAAGACTCTTGAGAGTCCCTTGGACTGCAAGAAGATCCAACCAGTCCATTCTGAAGGAGATTAACCCTGGGATTTCTTTTGAAGGAATGATGCTAAAGCTGAAACTCCAGTACTTTGGCCACCTCATGCAAAGAGTTGACTCATTGGGAAAGACTCTGATGCTGGGTGGGATTGGGAGCAGGAGGAGAAGGGGACGACAGAGGATGAGATGGCTGGATGGCATCACCGACTCGACGGATGTGAGTCTGAGTGAAGTCCGGGAGATGGTGATGGACAGGGAGGCCTGGCGTGCTGTGATTCATGGGATTGCAAAGAGTCAGACACGACTGAGTGACTGAACTGACTGACTGACTGAAACAGATTGCTATGGTAGAAAATAAAAGTGCACACAATGTTTTAAAATTCAACAGAAGACTTCAAAGAAACTAAATGTTTATGTCCAACTGCTTAAGTCCAAATGCTTAAATTCTTGACTGCATGTTTCCTCTCCTCTAATGTTAACAAAACAATCAATAGCATTGATTGAACACCATGTATCAGTCACATGTTTAGTTCCTCCCTCTATTCATTATTTTACTTAAATCTTACAACAATCCTGGAAGACAGGTAATATTCATATTTCCAAGGTATAGAAAATAATAAAAGTATTAAGTAATGTTCCTAAATTCACTATAAATTTATGGTATTAAGATTCAAAACCAGGTCTGTTTGAATACAAGATCTTTTTTCTTGGTAAAATTAAGTAAAGAAAGAGAATTACTGCTTAACTCATTATGAAAAAGAACTGGATGATTATATGCCATCTAATTCTTGACTATGATCTACAGTAAACAAGTTTTAACATCTTGACCAAGTTGTGCTGTTGTAGCCAAGAGTACAAACTCACTCAGAAGGACAATGCAGACAGTGGAGTGAAGTTTATTACACCAGCAGGCCCAAGGCAGAGTCTCCTCTTAGCCAAGGATCCTGACCAGTTATTGTGAAAACCACGTATACATGCCCAAACCCACCTTCCCGAATTCCCTGAAACTATTCTGAACAAAGGAAAAGAAAGATACAATCAAAGTTAACCTGTGATTCATATACCTTAAGCCTAGGTAGTTAACAGTGGACAATTATCAATAGGCTTGTGGTCATACCCCAATAAGCATAATATAATTTATGATTCTATTCGGTTACACAGATAATTAGGATATTATTTTAGGCGTGGGAGCCTTTATGTCTGAGCCCTGGGGCTCTCCCATCTGGGGGGTCTAGTTTTTCAGTTGGTCTGTTGTTTCCATAGATAGTGGGCACATAGCTCAAAGCCCATAGTCTGGCCCCAGATGGAGTCTTATTTTCAAGATGGAGCCTGTTCTATCTGTTTCCTCCTTCAGTGCTTTGATGGATAACTAGTACCAGAATAAATTCCAATTTCCCTGTGACAGGAATTCCCACTGTTAAAATATTTCCTTATAAGTTTGATTAACGTCAATCAGTATACAAGGATACACAACTATAAACTAAACAAAATGATTTATTTAAATTAAGGACAAGACTTGTATTCATGATTTCTCCAGGGGAAATGCCAAAAAAATAGCTTTAGGTTTTACTTAACTAATCTGTGTTCATGTTCTCAGGTTGAAGGGTCTTATTGCTTTCATATTAATACAGATCCCCATCAGTATTATGTATATTCTCCAACTTCTCAATTACATCTAGTCCATTTCTTTAAAAAAAAAAAGAAAAATCTACATAATGTGATTCTTAAATCCTGTATTTCATTTTGCCCTCTTTCCAAAACACCAAATGTGAACATTTCATTGCATCCTTGACCTCGCCACATATAAATATAATAAGCATCTGTATGGACTGAATTTTTGTTCCTCCCTCCACCCAAACTCATGTTTGATGTGATAGTGTTTGGTGATGGGGTCTTTGGGAGTGTAGACAAAGCATGTTGCCTGTCATATCAGCAAACAAAGGACCTTGCACCATTAAGCCGTCAGCCACTGTCATTGCAGTGGGATTCAGGATGGATAAAATAGCATACTGGTCCTAGAAAGTTAGGGTGTATATCAAAGTAGTGATTTCAATAAGTCTAGACTTTTGCATCTTCCCATACATAGGAAAGTGCTAAATTCATTAACTTGAGATGTTTAGTTTGCATTAAGTAATGGTAATCTTTGGAATAGTCTTACTACCTGGTTTGGGGATACTGATTGCTTGACTGATTGATTGCAAAAACTCCTATATATCCTAACTCCTCCCTTACCTCTTTGGACCAGTCCCTCAGAGCTATCTGAGAGGCTGTCTCACAGGCATAAGCCCTTAGTGTAAAGCATAATTTCTTCTTTTAGGCTGTGTGTATTTTTCTATTTGAAAAAGGTAATTAAGTTTAAATGAGGTCATGAGGATAGAGCCCCCAAGACAGGATTAGTCTCCATGTAAGAAGAGAAAGACGCTTACTCTTCCTGACATGGGAGGATAGGGCAAAAAGACCTATTTGCAAGCCAAGAAAAGGGTCCACACCAGAATAAAATCACGTTGCACCCTTATCTCAGACTTCTCTCCTCCAGAACTGTGACATCAATGCATTGTGTTCAAGTCCCTCAGTTTATGGTATTTTGTTATAGCAATCAAGTTGACTAACGAAGCATCCATGCTTAGCATGGTCAGAATAAGACTCCTGACAACACCTGTCTCCAACCATCCAAATCTGCTTTTTCTGCAGTCATCTACAGCTCATTCAAGCTATTCTAACCCAGGTTTTCCATCTGTCCAGAATGATTTTCCTTCTGATATTTACAATGATTTTTTAAAAAAATGCTGTCAACAAATGACTCTGAGATATTTAGTTTTTGTGTAGTTGAATATTTACTCATATCTGAGGGAGAGCAATATTTATTTAGGCTGTCTCCCCAAATAAAGAAAAGGGTTGCATTTATGAAACTGAAAACTACAGACTTAGGAACAGGATCCTATGTTTGTTGATCTGTCTTTATTTTTTCCACTGGGAAGCTGATAGGATGAAGACCGTTAAAGCATTAGAGGGTAGTTTGCTTTTGAGTAGCTAAAATTTGTCTGGGAAGGAAGATTCGCACCCCCCTTTGGCTTTGTTTTTTTTGTTTGTCTGCCTTTTTTTTTTTTTTACAGTGTTCTGAGAATTCCTGAGAGTTTAGGTGTTACGTTACCATTCTGTATGCACATAATCTCATACATTCTGGTTGGTATGTATACATGGATGCTCAGTGGTGTCCAACTGTGACCCCATTTATTAAAGCCCACTAGGCTTCTCTGTCCATGGCACTTCCCAGGCAAGAATACTGGTCTGGGTTGTCTTTTCCTCCTCCAAGGAATTCTGGTTGGTACCCACACCTGTCAGACCAGATCCACTCCATTTTTCTTCATTAAGACTTATCGTTAATATCATAGCTTCTGTCACCCACTCAGATAAGGATTCACAATCAGCAGCAGGACCCCACAGGTTTCATCTCCTTTGTACCTCCTCCACTTAATTTTCCTCAAAGAATGTAGCAATCTGATTTGAAAATTTTATTTTATTGTTAATTTACATAGCAAACTCTCTCTCCCCATGCAATACGTTTTCTAAGAAAGTTCAGCTATTTTTCTCCCAAGAGCAATGCCTGTGATAGAGCTAATGTTCACAATAAATATTTGTTGAAAAATGATGAATTACTTGATGAATGAGGAACAGCTATCATCTGATTTATCTTAGTCAATGAGTTTCCAAATCTAATTTCATAACATTACTAAACTTGAGTGCAAATTCTGTAGTCACTCCATTCAATCACCCTCCACAGATCAATTCTAGCCACCATGCTTCCCTCATCATTCCCATAATGCTATATAGATTTGAAGCCCCTGCTTCTTTGTTTAGACTTTTCACTAGGCCTTGTATTCTTTTCCTTATAATTGTATTAGTAATACATATTTTATTGCAAGGGCTTTAATGACTATATATATATATATATATATATATGTATATATGTATATACATAAAGCAAACTTTGACTCTTCTCACTAAAATACCATAATCATAGCTCTTATCCTTAAAAAACACTATTAACTCGGTTTTCATCCTTCCAGACTTTTTTCAAGTGAAGGCTTTCTTTCCTCATTGATGTCTATTCCATGCATTTCTATCATCTCAGGAAAACCTTCACAATCTCCAACTTAGGACAGTTTCTCCCACACTTGATTGGATCCAGCTTTTCCTCTATGCCGTTTTTCTTTTATTTTTGCTGCTGAATGGCATACAGCCTTGAACTGGAAATTCACTTTTCATCTAAAAAGGTCCTCTCTTCCAAGCAAGTATGTGAACTCCACTAGAGACAGGACATTTTCTTCTACTTTGAATTTCCCACTGTTCTAAGCATGGTACTTTTTTTTTTCTTTTTCAGTATTTAAACGAAGTTGATGTCTTGGAATGCCTGTGAAGATTTTATAGAGAAAAACTGAAAATGTGAAATACAGTCTGGAAATCACAAATAATACATCCAGCTAAGGTCACACCTATTTTGTGCTTTCATTATCAATAAATGCTTTAGACTCTGTGGGCCACTTTTATCTGAAAAAGAAGTGGTAAAAAAGTATTTCTATATCCCCTCTAATATATGTTAATTTAATTTTTCTAAATGAGACTGAAAGAAAAATGAATCTTTTGAAAGCACAAGAATTTTGGTAATCAGACCACTTCTATTCAAATTTCAGCCAAAAAACTTCTAAATAACTACCCTAGTACAACTTATATTGCAGATATTGACTTTGTTAATTTTCTCTTCTAGAGAAGATCTGGTTAATTTATTGTTGTTGTCCTTTTATCTTATTATTCTATTATTGGTTAAGTCATCAGAGATCTGTGAATGTATGAAATAACTGGAGAATTTTTCTATTTAATCGAAGTCTAAATAACTTTTTTTCTTGTTTTAAAAATTTATTTTATTTTTTTACTTTACAATACTGTATTGGTTTTGCCATACATCGACATGAATCCACCACAGGTGTACATGAGTTCCCAACCCTGAACCCCGCTCCCACCACCCTCCCCATATCATCTCTCTGGGTCATCCCAGTGCACCAGCTCCAAGCATCCTGTATACTGCATCGAACCCAGACTAGAGATTCATTTCTTACATGATAGTATACATGTCTTGATGCCATTCTCCCAAATCATCCCACCCTCTCCCTCTCCCATAGAGTCCAAAAGTCTGTTCTTTACATCTGTGTCTCTTTTGCTGTCTTGCATACAGGGTTATCATTACCATCTTTCTAAATTCTATATATATGTGTTAGTATACTGTATTGGTGTTTTTAAGTTTGGGAAGATACACACACACACATGCACACATTTAAGATTTTGTATAGATTTGTTCACATATACAGGATGCCATGTGTTAAGATAGGAACCATACTTTGGAAGTTCTGCCAACACATTCAAGTGTCCATGCTCACTGGTCTTGTGACCTTGGACAGCGTCTCTCTCTGGAATTCTTACCTATGTAATAAGATCTATACGAGACCGGTTGGTCAGGTAGCTAACTAAGAGTGATCATACAACTTTTCAGTGTAAGTCTATGCATATCTGTGTAAATTACCCTGGTTTATGAAATCACACTTAGGGAGAATAGATTTTGATTGAATATACTATCATTACCTGACTCTACTGTAAAACCTAGGCTTGTTAATTATTTTCATATCATTTTCTTCAATACTAGAAAAAAAATTTTTTTTTCTTTTTCCCTTTGACTCTTGGCACGACTGCTGGTGACAACCCACCACTGAAGTGCTTCAGTAAACAGAGAATAGGAGATTTCTTAAACAAGTGAATTATTTAAATCTGCATATGCAATGAGACCTGTTAGGCAAAACTTCTGCTCAGTAAGACCCCCAGGCTCTTAGGAAGATATTTGATATGTAATTTCCTAAACTGCTTACAGTAGTTTTTGCATCTTATTGTTTATTTTGCATGAAATTGTATTGTCAGTAGGAAGGTTCCCAGAGAGAGTTTTGATTGAAATATGCTTGGATGAGCATTAGGCTTTATTTTTTTGTGCATGTAGTAGTATTAAATCTTCAAGTTATTGCAAGTTGAATATTTGCCAAGATTTAAATCAAAATGATTTCTTTTCTTTGTTGTGGTTTCATTCTGTTTGGTTCCTTTAAATAATGCACATTTTCTCCTAAGTTAAGCAAAAAAAAAAAAAAAAAAAAGATATTAAGGCAAATGAAAGGTACTTCATTAGTAAGCATAAACATTTCTAACACATGCTTGCTCCATATCTGAGATAAGAAAGAGTCCTTAATTTTATCAGTCCTTATAGCTTCAGTTTTCTTTGTCTCTGGGCTTATCTTCCAAGTCTATGGCTCTTGGCTTCTAAGTCAACTAACTTGGGTCCAAAGGAAATCTAATACTAACCATGTGTATTCAAGTCACTGGGTTAGCAGGTACCAAGCACAGGTAAGGGATCCAGAACTGTGTTTGTCACTCTACTGACACCAAAATCACATGATCCTGCTTCTATTGTAGTGAGCAGAAAAGGTTTTCCCACATGACACAAACACAACTGGCTAATCACACTTGTAAAGCAAACACATGTCAGGTAAGATCAAATAGAGAATGAACACATATACCCACACACATAGAATGTGCTTCTAAAACATAAGATTACACATTTTAAAAAATGGAAATATTCAAAATATCCTGACTTTTCCTTCTTCTCAATTTTTTGTGTGTTTGTTTTTTTTCCTCCTCTCCCTTGATTTCCCCCTTTTGTATCTATTTTGTCTCTCACTATTTCTCTGTCTCTCCATTTCTGTCTCTCTTTCATTTGTGAAAGTTTCAAAAGCCCCTACAGCTTTGTTAAAATTTCAACCAGTCTGATGCCTTTTCTACTGAGTTTCTTCATCATTGACAAGAGCTAAATTTTAAAAGATGTCCTCCATATCCCATAAAAGGCTAATATGACAAAATACACTCCCTGGTTAGATTATGGTGCAGATGGTTTTCAAGTGAACTGAAAACATTTTGCTCAGTTTTTTAAGTTTGTCAGGAGAGTACAAGGAAGAAGGTGGAAAGTAGGATCCTTGCAGTTTTGCAAAGAATTTCCTTTTGAGTCCAGCTCAGTTGTAGTATGTTCATTTTCTCTGTTCCAAGGTAATGTATTTCCCTCTGTGTGTCTGTAGTTTCTCTGCTTCTGCACTTAGCAATCTAGTATTTGTCAAGCATCTTAGTCTTGACCAAACACAACCCTACAATAGAGGATGTATGAAAAAGAACTACAGCATGACCTGTTTGGGTAATGACTAAACCACATTTAGAAGCCTAGTAAAAACTCATTAAATATTTTCTGAACAATTAAGTGAGTTGTTAATTCACTAATTCTTAATTATGAAAGATTGTGTGATACGGATAGTATAGGAACACATAAACTCAATCAAAATTACTTAATCCTCTGCTATAAAGTCTCAAGGAGAAAAATAATTTCTAAAGAAAATGGAAACTCCTGTCTGTTTTCCCCTCCTCTTTTACAGTACAATGGCCTCTTTGCCCCTCCATCAAGAAGAGATTAAAAAGTAATAAGCATATTCATTTTAGCTTGTACCTCCAAGCTCTTCACTGGCACAGTTTCTCTCTGAGAGTAAGTCAGTTTTCTAGATGACTTGCAGTAAGAAAAACTACTTTGAAAACCTACTTCTTCTTTGTAGGGATTGGAAAATTCTAAAAATCATTTCAAAGAAGGTATCGACTTTATTGGTTGTTGGAATGAAAATACTAATAAATAGAATGAATTGCAACAATTTAAATATGAGCTAATTGGTAAGACTCATTACCCTTGCAAATGAACATGGTTTCCAAATAATGGTCCACTGTCCATCCAAACCAGGAGGAATTAAGTGGTGGTTATTAAACATGTAGCACTTCCCAGGTGGCTCAGTAGTAAAGAATCTGCCTGCCAATGCAGGAGATGAAGGAGACGTGGGAGATGCGGGTTGGATTCTTATGTCAGGAAGATCGCCTGAAGAAGGAAATGATCACCCAGTCCAGTATTCTTGCTTGGAAAACCCCATGGTCAGAGGAATCTGGCACCCTATAGTCCATGGGGTCAAAAAGAGCCAGACATGACGGAGCACCTATGCGCAAATAACTGTGTACCTTAGAAAGTATGCGTCTTACATTTTGGAGGACAGGCTGATTTCTTGGGATTAGGAATCCATGGCAATTTTTTCTTTTTTTTATGATTTTTCCTTTCATTGTGAGTTTTAAGACTGCTCCAGTGAGCTGTTCCAACATTTTCATCTCCTGATGCCTTATTACTTTGAGCCAAAAATTCATTGTTCCCTACTTTAGAGGGTGTTGCTTGTATGCAATTGTGTTGGCTTAATTGTAGTTCATTCTTCCTCATTGTCGTGTGACCACGTGCTCACTTTATTGTGGGCTGTTGCTGTCAGGCCTAATCCCTGGAAGTACATTAGAATGATTTCAAAAAGAAACACACACACACACACATCAATTGGGGCAGAAGAAAGCTCACAAACAGGGAGACAGCTTAACCTACTGCTACTGCCTTTAGAGACAGGAAAACAAAATCCCAGGATAACATGGTCCCCACTGCAGACCTAATGCAGGTCTGCAACCCAGTAGTCACTAGCGAAAAGTTCTATTGTGGAAAAGACTGAAGTTAAGCTAGGACTAAACTAGAAAATATGCTAATATATGTCTTCTTGGGATCTCTCATCCTTGTTCTTTCATTTCTGGATTCTTTTTTACACCATCCTTATTACTTTTTATTCTTGTCTCATCCTACTGTTTTTATTCCCAACTCCCAGCACAGGAAGCTTTTATTCTAGCCCTTTTGTATGACATCAAATTCTGATTTCAGGAAAGAACTGGAAACATATTAAACCTTAGGTTATTTTTTGAATCCACAAAATAGGATGGGCCCCAGTGAAAGTGCCATGTAGGTCACTGTTTCTTAAACTTGAGCATGAATTAGCATCACCTAGAAGGTTTCTTGAAACACATATCGTTGGGCCCCCAACTCAGTTTCTTCTTCAACAATCCTGAAGCAGTGACTGAAGATGTGTGTTAATACTAAGTTCTGAAGCAAAGCTGATGTCGCTAATCTGGGGGCCAACCATGATCTGCTTGCTATCTTCAAATGTTTGCTTAAATCCCATGAAAAGCCCAGTGGGGACAACCTGACCTCACAGCATAGTCTCAGCCAAGCCTGGCCTTTCCTAGTCCTTCCTTTACTCTGAGGTTGTGGGCATGTGTGAAGATAACTCTCTGAACCTAACCCATGTCCTTGAAGTGACTTCCAGCAGCTTGCTGCCCCTCCTAGAAATATCTGGGTTTCCAAGGAAAGTGACAGTTGTGGATCCCAATATAGGAAAACAATGCATACCTTGGGGAACAATTTAGTGACAGAAGAATATAACATATTTCTCGAGAGGGAAGACCTCCTAGGTGGCCTTACTGTTTTGAACCTGAACTTTCATACAACAATGCCTGGGCTTCCTCCACACTGCCCTATCACACAGGACCGTGTCTCTTTGCTTCAGGAAATAACTAGAATATCTTGGGATGTGGTCTTCATTAAAATTTTATGTGAATGTTACTCATTTATAGAAGTATATATAGAGAATGTTTTTTCTGATATAATGTTTCAACTTCCTCTCCAAGGTATAAAACTACATTCCATGCATGTATTTATTTTGTTGACAATCTCTTATAAGAAGCCCTGTTTGAGTGTGTAAGCTGAGATTTATTTCTTCCAATCTAAGTGGCCCTGTTCTCCCTGTATTTCCATGAACAAGTTAAGCAACTAAGGGGAAAGTGAGGAAATAAGGCATTGAGGTCTGATTTTAGAGCATATTGAAGGCCTTGCTAATCTCATTCTTCAAACTCACCTTTCTTAATTAATACCTGGAATTTCAGTTTTCAATTTATAGCTTCTATTGACATGTGACAATAAAGACTAATCTAGTGTGTGGCATGTAGAAGGTATTCAATATGTGACTAAATAATATATAAATGAGTGGATTTATTTATTCCAAACCTTCAGTTTAAGAGAAATTGTCTGGTGTTTTTAGCTAGCTGGCACCTAAAGCTGGTTTCACTCACATGTCAGTGTGATGAAGACTCTGAGAACCAATTTTCATTTTCAACAGTTCCGTGAGGGGGGTTCAAAGTAGGAGAAGTGGAAAAGACAGGGACACAAAAGGCACATTTTCAGAACTCAGAGTTTGCTCTCAGCCTTACCTCCTCAGTGGTCTACACCCATCCATTATGATTCTTCTCTGGTTTCTGCTTCCTCTGACTTGAACCTGTGTCTGTGCCAGTTAGTCCTCCAGCTCCTGTCTAAAGTTGCTGAGAAAATGGTCAATAAAACACTGATTAAATGGTAACTAGAAATTTGTTTTTTCTGTGTTGTTGTTTAGTTGATAAGTTGTGTCCAAATCTTTTGTGACCCCATGGGCTATAGCCTGCCAGGCTCCTCTCTCCGTGGGATTTCTCAGGCAAGAATACGGGAGTGGGCTGCCATTTCCTTCTCCAGGGGATCTTCCTGACCCAGGGAACCTGGGTCTCCTGCCTTGCAGGCAGATCCTTTACCGCTGAGTCACTGGGGAAGTCCAAATGGAAATTACATATGTAAAATTCATAGCGCAATAGCTGATCCACAAATAGGCACTCAGTATACACTTGATTAATTTGAATCGTTACTGTCCTCCTTGGATTATTGCTAATATGGTTTTTCCCTAGCTCTGTATTTGTTAACAGTCTGAGTTCCAATCCATTAATAATTTGGGATCTACTCTGGAGAAGTTCTCAGAATTGAGCCTGAGGTTCAATTCAGAAAATGGGGATCCTTAATCAGTCTTGAATATTAATTGGAAGGACTGATGCTGAAGTTGAAGGTCTGATACTTTGGCCACCTGATATGAAGAAATGACTCATTGGAAAAAACCGTGATGCTGGGAAAGATTGAAGGCAGGAGGAGACGAAGACGACAGAGGACTAGATGGTTGGATGGCATCACCGACTCAATGGACATGGGTTTGAGGAAGCTCAGGGAGTTGGTGATGGACAGGGAAGCCTGGTGTGCTGCAGTCCATGGGGTCACAAAGAGCTGGACACAACTGAGCAACACAACTGAACTGAACAGAACTGGAGAAATTCTCAGAGTTGAGCCTGAAAATGGTGGTTCAGTTGAGGTGTGGACATAATGTAATGAAGACTAGCAAACTTCTCCACACAGAGAGGTGCCAGTTTTCACTGATTAACAAATGAAAAGCTGACAAAGGTTCTGCACTCTGCTCATTAAGAGAGTGTGGGACTGTGGAAACTCTTTCCTCATCTTTAGGAAACTTAAATGGGCAGATGGTCTTATTCTTAAATGCTAAATAAAATATCTTTCAGGCATCTTCTCAGCTTTCCCTTGTGGTTCAGCTGGTAAAGAATCTGCCTGCAGTTCAGGAGACCTGGGTTCGATCCCTGGGTAAGGAAGATCCCCTGGAGAAGGGAAAGGCTACCCACTCCAGTATTCTGGCCTGGAGAATGCCATGGACTGGATAATCCATGGGGTTGCAACGAGTCAAACACAACTGAGTGACTTTCACTTCACAGTTTTCCCCAGCACTACTCCTATCAATCTCGGAAGTTCAAGTCCCACTAAGACACATTACCTTAAAAAGCAAGCAAGTAATTTCATTCTCCTCTTTTCCCTTGCCCTATGTTATGTAAGTTGTCTAACTCAAATGTTTCTATATTATAGGCAGCTTTATTTTTCTGTCAAATGGATCATGGACAGACCATAGTCTCTCTCTGTTATTCTTAGTTTACTGGTAGTAGTTCAGCTTTTCCTCATCAGACAACTTTTCACAACATAAACACATCTACTTCAATTTTATTGTTTTCTCCTCTATTTGCTAAAAGTCTCTCCTAGTTAGCACTGTATATTTTACCTCTCCTTATTTTCTTACTCATTAACTTTTTTATTCTCACCCTCATTATTGCAGACATAATTTGAACAATGGGCTAATCATAGTTTGAAATTTTAAAGTATTAGTAGTGATATACCTTTGTTGAAGCAAGGACATCATACAATTTGAAGTGGCAATTAGGAATAATTAAGATCTGCCGATAATATATAAACCCTTGAAAATATTCATAATTCTTTTTCAAAATATCTACAAAATCTCTACATAGCTTTTCATTCTTCTCTAATTTAAAAGGCTTGCCTCAGTATTAGCTTAAAATATACATAGCAAACATATGGTTTCAATTTTAGCATTTTTTGCATTGTAAAGGTGTTGCATTTGATTTTATACTATTTTATTTTACATTGTTTTGTTTTGAACATACAGCCTAATGAGTTAATTAGGCATTGGCAATACTCTCCTAGAAATCTCAATCACTATGATACTGTCCCAATGGAGAAATATAAAAGATTTTTAAACAACTGATTTATAGAGAAATTTTCAGAAAATAATCTGTTGATAGTTGTATTCTGCTGAGTAGATAAAGTTAATTTCCTTGTATTTCTTTTGCCATGATTTGATTGCTAAAAGATTTGTTTCCTCAAAAATAAGATTACATTGTATATTATAGATATATTAAATTATTTTTGAACAATGTGAGTATTAGAAAATATAGTAAAAGCAAATAAATTATTGAGCAGAAAATTCCTTTTGACTCCTTAGTTCCAGAAGATAAACTTAGGGTTGGAATTTCTTTTGCAGCTAGAAATAAGGAAGACAAATTCAGCATTGGTAATGGATATACAAATGTACAGAGGAAGATTAAAAGCAGGTTTTGAAATCTTTGGGTCCACCTGATGGCTCAGACAGTAAAGAATCTGCCTGCAATGCAGGAGACCTGGGTTCCCTGGGTCAGGAAGATCCCCTGGGGAAGGGAATGGCTACTACTGAGTGACTAACATTTCTTTTCTTTTCTTTTTTGTTTTTTTTAATCTTTGGTGGGCAAGGTAACTCAGAATAAAAAGTACGGCACCTGTGTCCCAAAAGAAAGTACTCAAAATAGCTGCATAAATATCATTTACCAAATAGTTTTCATCATATTCAGTTTAAACATGGCCACAGAATTTTCATCACATTCAGTTTAAACATGGCCACAGAATTTTGCACAATAAAATCTAAACAAAAGAGATGAGAAGATGGTGTCACTTCCGAGTGGAAGATTTTAGAGCTAGAGAGCAGTTTAATGCATTCTCTTTTCCTCAGTTCAGGTGAATGGTAACTTTTTAAATTTTTTTTGCTATAATCCTGGAGAAGAGCCTCTAGCTGACCTATGTTGTATAATTTGTCAAGAAGAAAATACACTTTGATTGTTCAATGCCCTTAAGATTTGGAGGCTTGTTTGTTACACAATGGAACAGAGTCCATCTTGGCTAGCAAAAATGCCCATTAAAAATATAGATTTCTGTACCATATTAAACAACTTAATTTAGAATCAACAGTAAGTGAAGTCTAGAATTCTTAAATTTAGCAAGATCTTCCAATGCTAAACTTCCTACATATTTAGAACTAATGATATATAGAAATATTAGTTATAAGAAATGAACATCAAGTCCAGATTATAAAAGATCTTAAACGCTAGATTCAGGATTTTGGTTTCTATCCTGAGAACAGAAGGAAAACCTTATGTAATTGAGCAAAAGGCATGTAAAGAAACAAGTAAATAATGATAACACCACAATTTGAAGTGATTGCCACAACTCAGGATAAAACGTCACTCAGGTAGACATTTTGACTTCTGGCCTTGATCATGACCTTTTGAATTCAGAAGAACAGCCTCTGAGGTATGCATGCATGTCAGAAGGGTTTGAGATAGGGGGTGTGACTGAAATGCTAAGGTATGAATTGATAAAAACACAAACAAAAAACTCACTTAATGAAATCGGCTATTGAAAATTGCTTAAATAAACAATTACTAGAATTTGGGACATTAGATACTCAGAGGCTTTGGGTTAAATTATTTGGGGCTTTGTGTTTAGGCTGAAGACTATATTCCCTATGATAGTAGAGATCAAGTTGTTGAGATATAAAGGCATAGATAGATGTATGGATGGGCTTCCTTAGTGACTCAGCAATAAAGAATCCACCTGCAATGCAGGAATCTCAGGAGGCACAGATTAGATCCTTGGGTAAGGAAGATCCCCTGGAGTAGGGCACAATGACCTACTCCAGTATTTTTGTCTGTAAAAACCTGGTGGGCTACAGTCCACAGTGTCACAAAGAGTTGAACACTACTGAAGCAAATTATCACATGCACACAGATGGATGGATGGATAAATAGATAGATATAGATAGACAGAAAATAGATCTTGGTTTATACATTTTTCCAAGTATGTTCAGTTCAGTTCAGTCGCTCAGTCTTGTCCAATTCTTTGTGATCCCATGAATCGTAGCACACCGGGCCTCCCTGTAGAGTGAAATTAATGTTAATTGATTAATTAATTATGAAATGAGGCAGTCCCTTGTATCTACTATACAGACAATACTTATGTATAGTTTGTAACAAATCACTTATTTCTTTCTAAACTTTCCTATTTGAAACTATGTTTATGTTTGGGTGGAGCCACAGCCTAATCTCTATCTCATCTCTACCATATTAGCATTTAACCTGAGTCTTACCAATGATAGTGTCTCATTTCCTTTCCACAATAGTCAGTTCGGATTAGGCATAGACCTCATGTGGGGTTCTGTGAGTCATCCTCATGACTCTACCAAAGCCATCAAGAGGAACTCTTATCACTACAGGGTTGGTGATGTATTCCCCCTTCCTCCTAATGGAGTTTCTTTCTTTATTTTCTTTCTTTCTTTCTTTTTTTTTTTTTGGTTGCAGTTAAGCACTTTTTGTCCCCCAGGAAAACAGCAAATATGACATAAAAGAAATTCATTACATCTTTTCATGTACCTATTGGCCATTCATATGTCTTCTTTGAAGAAATGTCTGTTTAGGTCTTTTGTCCACTTTTTGATTGTGTTTGTTTTGATGCTGTTAGGCATATAAGCTACTTGTAAATTTTGAAGACTAATCATCTCGTCCAGCACATCATTAGCAAAAACATCAATGCATGGGTCAATCTCTAAGTTTGGAGAAATGTTTGAACCTCAAATTTCATCAAGTGATTATTTGCAACACCTTAAAATACCCTAATAGAAATTAACTTAAAGTGACAGAGACTATGGTATTATATCTCTGGGTATATAATATCTACTTCTACAGACATAACCTAGGATGCTACCACCATCTTTGCCATCATATAGAAAATGTGCCTGAGAGTGAATATCACACAGAAGCAAGAGACTGAATCTCAATGATATCTTTGGCATACTGAGACTATATCTGCTACTGAATGCTCAAGTTTATGAAATAATTCATTCTTCCTTTTTTCCCCACTCTTAGCCAGTTGGCATTGTATTGCCACTTGCTAACATATCAGTATAACTCCACTCACTAGCTGGGTAACCTGGAGCAAATTACTTACCTATCTGAGTCTCAGATTTCTCATCTGTAGAAACATAGTGTTTTGGTAACACTTAGAAAATCCATGCAAATAAGTTAACATACTACCTTACTTAATTTATAATAGTTTTATTATTATTAGTGGCAATTCTTAGTCATTTAGCAAGACAAATCTTATAAAAAGTTATAACATGCCAAAGGCAGTTTCAAAATATCCACTGTTCGCTTTCTATTTGGTGACAATCACTCTCTAAGTAACTATGTATACAGATGATAAATATCTGGCTAAAATGTTATTATTATTATTATTAATCTATCCTTTAGGTCTACAAGACCTAGTTATCATTCCTGGGATATTCCTTTTGGTTAAAGATGTTTTTGTTTTCTTGAGACATCAATGTTTTTCCATATCACTGAAGTCTGAAGTGCAAGGAAAAAAATGTTTATTTTTTTTGGCTTCTCACTGCAGTAAAATATAATTTAGCTGAAATAATGTGGTTCAATTGCTCATAAGTAAACTGTAGCTTAAACAATGACAGTTGGACAGTATTTGTTGTTGAGTCTCCTGTTTCAGAGGCAAGCTTTCTTATTGACTCATTTTTGATATATTTTCTACAGATTAAGAGTTTGAAGAAAGAGGCCAAGGAAAAACTACCAGAGTGCTAAACTGAATTCCTATGAAGCGCATACTCTTAAGTTCTGGTCTCCTTTTCACATATTTAACCTTAATTTACTGACACCAACTATAAAGTGTGTGTGTGTGTGTGTGTGTTTGTATCATTTATTTTTCAGTTATCTAGATCCTAGAATCAAATATCTTGACCAGCACAAATTCCAATTAAGTCTGATTATGTTTCTTTGGAAGAGTTAATTAAATTATTTCTTTTAGTGTTCTGGAAGGAAAATGCCAAGCCATGTGGATTGTAAATGACCTTTAGAACACTTAGAGATTTGCATATATGTGACACACCAGTTTACTGACATTCCTATCCCAGCTCTCAGAGACAGAGAAAGAGTAAGTGGTTTTCACTTGAGTGACACTTCTGAGAAAAGATCATTTTCATCATCACCAGCCTCCTTGTGTAAACCCATCTCTGTGTGGTTAAATGTCCTGATAATCTTGTCATTTAATAGCTGTTTTTCTGGCATGGTTATAAAAGTCAAATTGAGAGCCCTGTTAGATAGCATCTTCCTAAGAAAAAATAAAGACAAAACCCCAAACCAACTATAAACCAAAGTACGTAAATAGGGATTAAGAACTAGCTATCTAAGATATACTTGCCTGGAGAATGGACAAAGGAGCCTGGCGGGCTGCAATCTATGGGGTCACAAAGAGTCAGATATGACTGAGTGAACTAACTGAGTGAGTGATCTATACACTGGTTCAGTTTCTTACTGATGTTGTCTGTTGGCATATTTGGAGGTGCTAGTGTCAGTGGATGAGATTTTTACTTCCTTAAGATGCTGGTCTTTATATGTGAGAGAACTGAACATATTGCCAAGTAGGCAGAGAGAGGACCATCCCTTTGGTCTTCGATCCACTTCAGTTTGCTCTGACTGTGGCTTCTGCTCTTGGCCCTTTCAGACTTCTGCCAAGACAAAGGTTAACTCCTTTATTCTAGTCCCTCAGAAATCTAACTAGTATTACCAATTAATACTTTCTGATGAAGTAATTTTTAAAATTCACATAATAATAGATGCCAATAATCTGCTCACTCTTCAAAGTCTAGACAGATTTTATCTCTAACTAGTCAGTATAAAGGGGTTCCCCTCGCCTGCTCTGAACTATGTAAGGTTTATTATGTTCTGCCTCTCAGATGCTGCTTTGTATTTTTCCTTAATGTTTTCGTGAAGGAAATATACTGTCACCATTTTGAGTCATATCAGAAATTACACCCTCAAAAAATGTTTGTCCTTTGGGCAATTATACAATTATTGTTAATGATGCTGCTATAGTTCAGAATGCTGTTTCAACTCTTTTGAAATTTTCTTCAAAGCCTTTTAGGTAGCACTCTTTTAAAAGGCTTCAATAGTGATAAATAGTCATCTCTTGCAGATAGACTCAATTTTTGGAAGTAGCTAAAAGTCACTCAGAGTCAAGACTAGTGAATAAGATGAGTGATCAAGCAGAAAAATGGGATTTTGGGATAAAAACAAAGTTTGACTATAACCTAATAGGACTCGTATTTTTGTGGCATAAATTGATGGTGAGAAGAATTCCTAAACAGAGGTCTGAAACTGAACCATAAGTGTCTTCTTTAAATAGTTGTCCAGCCTTTGATGATGACTATGTGTTTACTTGATGCAGAACTTGAAACAGAAATTGGGACATAAAACTTCCATTTTATAGATGAGAAAACTGAGATTCTGGAAGATGGGTTTGTTGGTCCAAGTTCATCAGACTAAGAAAACCATGTTTTCTTCAATAATGGGATAAAGTATATTTTTAAGTGGTAACTAGTCACTTCAGTATATTGATTAAATTAGAAGAAATGTATGTGTTTTGATAAATCAGATAGAACTTTTATAATTAATGAGAATGTTAAGACTTTGGTTGAGATGTAATTTGAAAAGCTCTAAAACCATTCTGTACTTACAAATCATGGAGCTGGCATCTAGCTCCAAGTGTCATTTGAGTAGAAAAATCTCATCTAAACTCAGCAAACCTCAAGAAGATACTATGGTGTTTATTTGGTTCAGTTATTCATGAACATGTTGATTACTGCAGTACTGAGGATCACACTAATATCTGATTTATTTTTATCTTTCTGGGAATGGATAACTCAATATATTGAGATATCCAATTGCAGCTCCACTTGTTAAAATTTTCTTATTTTAAGCTGGAATTGCTGTATTGTCCAGGTATTGCTTCTAGTTCTGACTGCTCTGTGACCACAAGATATATTCAGAATAAATCTAACCACTCTTCTATGTATTTGAAAAAAAAAAATCATCAAAAAATACCTTCTCTTCTTGAAGTTAAATAATCCAAATATCCTTCATATTAAGTAATTTCAAGAACTCATCCCCATAAGTGACTTTTATGATTTGAAATTCTTTTAGGAATTTGATACATTAAACTTGTGTTGTCCCTCCTCAAAGCCAAAAGATTGTCATTTTGTCTCTTGAAATGTGAGATCCTGAAATATGCAAACCTTAAGAGCACTTGAAAGTGAAAGTGAAGTCGCTCAGTCGTGTCCCACTCTTTGCAACCCCATGAACTCTTTGCGACCTCTTTGGTAGCCTGCACCAGGCTCCTCCGTCCATGGGATTTTCTAGGCTAGAGTACTGGAGTGTGTTGCCATTTCACTTAGGCTACCCTAAAATGAAACTGAACTGGACTTTTCTTTCAAAGGAGACTGGATCCTCTATCGGTGGTGAAGTTTCCAAAGCAACCTAACTAGAGTCTTTGTGAGAAATTTGCTTCATATTTCTTGGTTTTGTGGTGGATAATATGAAGACCAACCAAATCCTGCCTTTGACCTTTATTTCATAATATTTTCTTTGGATTCATATTGCCTCTTTACTCAAATACTTTATACTATTTTCCAAAGACTTTGTATTTCTAAAAGTTTTTCATTTAAAATTTATTGGATTTTATTGCCTTAAAAAAGTCAAGCATTACTATCTTTTCTTTTGTTTATAAAATATGCGGCATTGTAAAAGTGGAAGCCAGATATAAGGGGTTGAATATTGTATATTATTATGTATGCTATTTAGTAGATATTACTTTTTAAAATAAAGCAACAGGAGAGTCTTTTTTTAAATGTTGTTTTCTAAACTTTATTTTGATACTAGGAATCTCTAAGTAGAATACAGTTATGAAGAACCTGGTTTGAAAAAAAGCTATTCTAAAAGTTATTTTAGCTGTACTATATAGCTTTATATGTACTATATAGTTCTATACATGGACATTTATACATGGACTGTAAACATGGACATCACCAAATGGCCAATAGAATCAGATTGATTATGTTCATTACAGTTGAAGATGGAGAAGATTCATACAGTCAGCAAAAGCAAGACTTGGAGCTGACTGTGACTGAGATCATGAGCTCTTCATTGCAGAATTCCGGCTAACGTTGAAGAAAGAAGAGAAAACCACTAGGCCATTCAGGTATGACATAATCAAATCCCTTATGATTATACAATGAAGGTGACAAATGTATTCAGGGACTAGATCTAGTAGACAGAGTGCCTGAAGCACTATAGAGAGAAGTTCGTAAAACTGTATGGAAGGCAGTGACCAAAGTCATCCCAAAGAAAAAATTCAAGAAGGCAAAATGGTTGTCTCAGGAGGCTGTATAAATAGCTAAAGAAAGAAGAAAATTGAAAGGTAAGGGAGAAAGGGAAAGATATACCCAGCTGAATGCAGTTTCAGAGCAGTGGCAAGGAGAGACAAGAAGGCCTTCTTAATTGAATAGTGCAAAGGAATAGAGGAAAACAATAAAATGAGAAAGACTAAAGATCTCTTCAAGAAAACTGGAGATATCAAGGGAATATGTCATGCAAGGATGAGTATGATAAAGGACAGAAATAGTGAGGACCTAACAGAAGCAGAAGACATTAGGAAGAGGAGGCAAGAATACAAATAAATATTCAAAAAGATCTTAATGACCCAGATAACCATGATGGTGTGGTCATTCACAAAGAATGGGACATCCTGGAGTGTGAAGTCAAGTGGGCCCTAAGAAACATTATTATGGACAAAGCTAGTGGAAGTGATGGAATTCCACTAGAGCTATTTTAAATCCTAAAAGATGATGCTGTTAAAGTGCTGTACTCAATATGTCAGCAAATTTGGAAAACTCAGAAGTGGCCACAGGGCAGGAAATTATCAGCTTTCATTCCAATCCCAAAGAAAGGTAATGCCAAAGAATATTCAAACTACCACAATTGTTCTCCTTTCACATGTTAGCAAGGTTGTGCTTGAAATCCTCCAAATTAAGCCTCAGCAGTACTTTTAGTACCAAGAACTTTTAGATGTGCAAGTTAGGTTCGAAGTGGCAGAGGAACCAGAGATCAAATTGCCAACATTTTTTAGATAATGGAGAAAGCAAGGGAATTCCAGAAAAACATCTACTTCTGCTTCATTGACTGTGTATGCTAAAGAATTTCTGTGGAAAATTTTTAAAGAGATGGGAATACCAGACCACCTTACCTGCCTCCTAAGAAACCTGTATACAGGCCAAGAAGCAACAGTCAGAACCATACATGGAATAATGAACTGGTTCCAAACTGTGAAAGAAGTACGTCAAGGCTCTATATCATCACCCTGCTTATTTAACTTATATGAAAAGTACATTGTGCATCATGAAAAATTCCAGGATGGAAGGCTCACAGTTTGGAATCAAGATTGCTGGGAGAAATATCAACAATGTCATATGAAGGTGATACAACTCTAGTGGCAGAAAGCAAAGAGGGTGAAAGAGAGTGACAAAGCTGGTTTAAAACTCAACAGTCAAAAAACTAAGATCATGACATCTGATCCCATCACTTCATGGCAAATAGAAGGGGAAGATTTGGAAGTAGTGACAGACTTTATTTTCTTGGGCTTCAAAATTACTGCAGTTGCTGACTAGAGCCAAGAAATAAAAGATGCTTGCTGCTTGGAAGGAAAGCTATGACAAATGTAGACAGCATATTAAAAAGCAGGGACATAATTTTGCCAACAAAGGTCCATACAGCCAAAGTTATGGTTTTCTCAGTAGTCATGTGTGAATGTGAAAGTTGGACCATACAGAAGTGTGAGCACTGAAGAATGGATACTTTCAAGTTGTAGTGCTGGAGAAGATTTTTGAGAACCCCTTGGACAGCAAGGAGATCAAATCAGTCAATCCTAAAGGAAATCAACCTTGAATATTCATTGGAAGGACTGATACTGAAGAAGAAGCTCCAGTACTTTGGTTGCCTGATGTGAAGAGACAACTCACTGGAAAACACCCCAATGCTGGGAAAGATTGAAGGCAAAAGGAGAAGAGAGTGGCAGAGAATAACATGATAAGATAGCACCAACAACTCAATGGACATGAATTTAAACAAACTCTGGGAGATGGTAGAAAATAGAGGAGCTTGGTGTGCTGTGGTCCATGGTGTTGCAAACAGTTGGACATGACATAGCAACAGAATAACACGTTTATAGCAAGATAACTCCTTCTATTGTTGAGTGCTCTGAAGTTTTAAAGTTATCTTTCCTTCAAATCAACCTAGAGGAAGTCACTCAGACTTTGTGGACTGCAGTTCAGTTCAGTCAGTCAGTTCAGTCTCTGTCATGTCTGACTCTTTGCAACTCCATGGACCACAGCACGCCAGGCCTCCTTGTCTGTCACCAACTCCCAGAGTTTACTCAAACTCATGTCCACTGAGTCAGTGATGCCATCCAGCCAGCTCATCCTCTGTCATCCCCTTCTCCTCCCACCTTCAATCTTTCCCAGGATCAGGGTCTTTTCAAATGAGTCATATCAGGTGGACAAATTATTGGGAGTTTCAGCTTCAGCATCAGTCTGTCCAGTGAATATTCAGGACTGATTTCCTTTAGGATGGACTGGTTGGATCTCCTTGCAGTCCAAGGGACTCTCAAGAGTCTTTTCCAACATCACTGTTCAAAAGCATCAATTCTTCAGCACTCAGCTTTCTTTGGAGAAGGCAATGGCACCCCACTCCAGTACTCTTGCCTGGAAAATCCCATGGATGGAGGAGCCTGGTAGGCTTCAGTCCATGGGGTCGCTAAGAGTCGGACACAACTGAGCGACTTCACTTTCACTTTTCACTTTCATGCACTGGAGAAGGAAATGGAAATCCACTCTCGTGTTCTTGCCTGGAGAATCCCAGGGATGGTGGAGCCTGATGGTCTGGCGTCTATGGGGTCTCACAGAGTCGGACACAACTGAAGCGACTTAGCAACAGCAGCAGCAGCAGCAGCAGCAGCTTTCTTTATAGTCCAACTGTCACGTCCATACATGACTACTGGAAAAACCATAGCTTTGACTAGACAGACCTTAGTTGGCAGTTACCTCACCTATAAAAGAAGGGTTTGAAAGTTAGCTGTTTCAGCCTCTATTTGTATGGAGCAATGTTTTGTACCCTGCAGATAACTGGAGATAAATTTTTCAAAGGGACAACTTTACATATTTCCACAGTCATCTCTTTAGGGCATAAATCTTTGCACAAAATGGTCTTAAAATATTTCACAGGAATTGAAGTTTCAAATTCCTTTGCACTAGTTAAGTGTTATATGTTTTCTATGCTCCAGGTACTATTCCAGATCTGGACATACATCATGACATACATACACAAGAGGTGCCTACTGCCCCCATAGATCTTTTATTTTTGTAAGTTAGACTGTATCCATTGTGTAGGTCAGTGACATTTTCTATAATGTAAATAAAAGAGCACCACATGACCCAAAGGAATTGGGATGAACATTTTTATTGCAGAGAAAGAAGACTTCATGGCAACCCACTTCAGTATTCTTGCCTGCAGAATCCCCTCGGACAAAGGAGCCACAGTCCATGGAGTCACAAATAGTTGGCTGTGACTGAGAAAATAAGTACAAGAAGACTTCTCTGAATTGCGACTTCTGATCTGAAACATAAATTGTAAGAAAGAGCAAGCAATTCTAAGGCTTGGAAAAAATGAAGTTAAATATATAGTGCTTTAAAAATGCAAAGAGATAAGAAAAATCATTTAGCTTATTTATTTTATTTATCATCAAATTGTCTCTCATCTGACTACTAGCTCCCTATATTTATTTCTAAGAACACACTGAATAGGAAGAAAAGGAAGGTTTCCATGTCTAGCTATGCACCCTAAAATTTAAAGTATTGAAGGGTGCTGTGTTTTTGAGAATTTTGCTATCTCCTCTCTAATGCAAAAATGTTGCAAACAATATCTGGCTAAAGAAATGAAGTTTCATTTTGTTTCCCTATCTTTGTAGAGTGTGCATTCCTATGAATTTTCCTAGCATTTACCAAAACCACAAAGTATATATTTGTCCATGGTGTCTCTTAATCTTATAATTATTTATGATTTCAGCAAATTCTACAATTGCTTCCTGTTATTTAAGCTTGTGATGATTATGTTTATGTGTCAGTTTATTTGAGTGACAGTATCCAGATATGTGGTCAATCATCTTTCTAGATATTTCTGCGAGGGTGTTTTTTATATCTAATTTGTATTTAAATCAGTAGACTCTGAGTAAAGCAGATTGTTCTCCATAATGTGGGTGGGATTCACCCAATCAACTGAAGGCCTAAAAAAAGAAAAGACCACTTTGAGCAAGAGGAAATTCTCCAGCAGGCTACTTTTTGGATTTTATCTATAACATTGGCTCTTCCTGATGCTACAGATGATTGCTTTTGGACTCAAACTGCAACTCTTTCTTGACTGTCCAGCCTGATAAACTACTCCATCAGATTTTGAACTCACTTAGCTTCTACAATTGCATGACCCATTTCCTTAAAATGAACCAATTCTGTTGATTCTGTTTCTCTGGCAAACCCTGATTAATATAGGCCTGTTCAAAAATTAGGGGCTTCTCTGCTGGCTCAGATAGTAAAGAATCTTCCTAAAATGAGGGGGATCTGGGTTTGATCCCTGGGTCAAAGATATCCTGGAGAAGAGAAAGGCTACCTAGTCTAATATTCTTGCCTGGAGAATTCTATGGATAAAGCCTGGTGCCCTGAGCTACAGTCCATGGAGTCCCAAACAGTTGGATGCGATTAAATGACTATCACCCATTCATTCAGATATCAGGGCCCAACCCAGGCTTCTTCTATAAAACCTAGCTTCTTATCCTTATTTGTTCTTTCTATTGACTCAAGGTAGTCCACATTTGGATAAACTCTTGAAATAAACCTTAAAATTTTACCATTCTCAATGGTGTTTTTATGAACTCCTTGGAAGGAAGGTGTAATCCTTGTAGAAAAGTCATATATCAATGATGGGCCAATGGTGCCCATACTCTGTGGTCATTTTGTTTTTCTTGGTTTGGTTTTGATTCTGTTTCTAAATATACTTTGCTATCTTAGAGCAGTTGTATATTCACAATAAGATTGAGAAGAAGATACAGAGATTTCCCTTCTGCCTCCTGTCCCGCACTTACATGCCTTCCCCCAATATCAGCATCCCCCAGAGAGAGGTACATTTGTTATAATTGGTACATTACATTGACATATCATCATTACCTAAGACTCTAATTTACCCTTAGGGTTCACTCTTCATGTTTTACATTCTCTATGTGTTTAGATAAATGCATCAGTTTAGCCACTCAGTTGTGTCTGACTGTGACTCCATGGACTGCAGCACATCAGGCTTCCCTGTCCATCACCAACTTCCAGAGCTTGTTCAAACTCATGTCTGTTGAGTCAGTGATGCCATCCAACCATCTCATCCTCTGTCATCCCCTTCTCCTCCTGCCTTCAATCTTTCCCAGCATTGGGGTCTTTTCCAATGACTCTGATAATGCAAAATGACATGTATTTATTTATAGTATCATACAGAGTGATTTCACTGCCCTAAAATTCTTCTGTGCTCTACCTATTCATCCTCCACCCCAAACCCCTAGCAAGCATTGATGATTTTACTATCCCCATAGTTGTTTTTTTTTTTTTTCCAGAATGTCATTTAGTTGAATTCATATAACTTGCAATCTTTCCAGATGAGCTTCTTTCACTTAGTAATATTCATCTAAGTTCCCTCTGTGTCTTTTCATGGTTTGATAACTCTTTTCCATTTGTCACTGAGTAATATTCCATTTCCTGAATATGCCACCATTTATTTATCCATTATTTCTACTGAGGGACATTTTCGTGGCTTCCAAGTTTTGGCCACTATGAATAAAGACGTTGTAAACCTCTGTGTGCAGGGTTTATGTGAGCATGAGTTTTCAACTGATTTGGGTAAATACTAAGAAACTTTGCTTAATCATATAGTACAGTTATGTTTAGTTTTGTATGAAACTGACAAACTCTCTTCCAAACTGGTTATTCCATTTTGCATTCCTTGGAGCAAGAAATTACATTTCCTGTTAATGCACATCCTTGCCAACATTTGGTGTTTTCTGCATTCTGGATTTTGTCCATTCTCTTAGGTGCATAGTGGCATCTCACTACTGATGACATAATGTGGAGCATATGTCATAAGCTCACTTGTCATTTTGTACATCGTATTTTGTAAAGTATCTGCTATTATCTTTGAGCTACTTATTGGTTTGCTTATTTTCTTACTGTTGAATTTTTATAGTTCTTTTTATTTTGGATAATAATCTTTTATCAGTTATGTCTTTTGGAAATAGATGTAGTTCCCAGGCCATGTTTTGTTTTTTCATGTTTTGACACTATATTTTGTAGAATAGAAATTTTTAATTTTAATGAAATCTAGCTTATTATTTTTTTTGCTTCATGTATTTTTTTCAGTTTTTTTTTTTTTAAATTTAAAAGTCATCACCAAATTCAAGGTTGTCTAGAATTTCCCCTTTGTTATCTTCTATGCTACCTATAAATTTTATGATTCTGCATTTGCATTTAGATCTGTGATATATTTTGAGTTAAGTTTTGTGAGGGACATTACAGTCTGTGTTTAGATATATATATTTTTTTAACATGTGGTTGTCTAGATGTTCTAGCTCCGTTTGCTGAGAAGACTATCTTTTCTCCATCGTTTGTCTGTCAAAGTTTATTTGACTGTATTCATGTGTTTATTTCTGGACCCTCTGTTCTTTTTTGTTCTGGACCCTCTGTTCTTTCTGTTGATCTATGTGTCTGCTTGTTCACTAATACCATATTGTCTTGAGTACTCTACCTTTATAGTAAGTTTTGAACGCAAGTTGTATTAGCCCACCAATTTTGTCCTTTTCTTTCATTATTGAGTTGGCCAAAGTTTGCTTTTTAATTATACCTTATAGGCCAAAGTTTAGCAAACTGAAGCCAGGCTGACTATAACATTTTTAGGAATAAAACTAAATGACTACAAATAAAAGTACAGCACTCTTACAAATTTAGGAAAATATGTTTTTTAATGAGACTTAATATTATATAAATCTAGATATATATTTAATGCCTGACAAATTTGGCCTATGCTCCTTTTTTATTTGGTTGCATTGCTTAAGAATAGGGGTTGAAAATTTCTTTCTGTGGGAAGGGGAGGGAAGCAGAGACCTTCTGATACCTCAAGGAACTGAGAGTCATAGAATATGAATGATTTGCTGAAGATAACTCAGTTGAGGCAATGCCAGAGCCAGAAATCAAGTGTTCAGCTGCCCTCTCTTACTATTTGGAATTCTTATCATTTCCCATGGAAAGCACTGGACATCTTGTTGTTATGAAAGCATCATAAAAAAAAAAAAACAGCTTAAAATATGTTTAATCAGATGGCAAAGCATTTTAAAGAGATGTTTCCTGAAAAAGTAGAGCAGAATGCAGTCTGAGCTGTTTCCAGACTAGCAAACACATATACATCTTTCAGGGCATATATTAAGAACCTGGTGGCTTTAGGTGGTAAGAGTGCTAAAGGTATTTGATGGGCAATTCCCCATAACTGACCTCATCTCCTAAAAGAGAATCTGCTCACTTCTCCAATCAGCCTTGATGATACCCCTGCACTATCTACTCCATCTACATGCAAGTTTTCAAAAAGGCCAAATGAAGACACTACTTCATGCGGAAACACACAGGGATAAGTGTTGAATGTGAGACTGTATAATATTCAGAATTTAGCAAACAGGCTTAACTGAGTAGAGAAGGCATTTTTCTCCCCAGAGAGGGGAAACTAAACATAAAAAGTGCAAACTGTACTCTGGAGAAAATTCTATCCAGTTACATACCAATTTGTGTTACTGAATCATAAAACTATAGATAGCAAAGAGATTTTCCACCTCAGCCCCATCACATCATGGTAATAATTACTACCACATATGAAATGCACAAAATGTGCTTCTTCCTGTGCAGAATTTTATATTATCTGATGTAGTCTTAATGAAGTTGCTCAGTCATGTCTGACTCTTGTTACCCCATGGACTGTAGCCTACCAGGCTCTTCTGTCCACGGAATTTTCCAGGCAAGAATACTGGAGTGGGTTGCTATTTCCTTCTCCAGGGGATCTTCCTGACCCAGGGATCGAACCCAGGTCTCGAGCATTGTAGGTAGATGCTTTTACCACCTGAGCCACAGGGAAGTCATGTTGTCTTAAAACCCTAAGAAACTGGAATTCTTATTTTATTCTTCTAGTCTAATTTCCCAACTTCCTGCTAATCATCCTTTATTTGACTGCTGATAAAGATTTCTTCCATGAATGTTCAGTACCTGACATATGATAGGTACTCCAAAACTAATGGATGAATCGCTAGCCTTGGATTTGGTATATCAACATGTTTATTGAATTATTAAATATTTGATTTGGACAACAAAAATGTCAGATTCTCTTTATGGTTCAAAACTAGCCAAATATCTCAAAATACAGAGTCACCATATTCTCTATCCTTTAGAATATTAGCCTCTCACAGCCATAAAAATGAAGATATAAATTTAGCTTCCAGGGAAGGTCCAATGTTAATGGGCTCTGATATGAATAGACAGTAAGTGTTTTATACCATTTAGCAACCACTGAATGCCTCCTCTGTGCTTTGCCTGTGTTAAGTAATTAAGAGATGTGAGAGAAGAAATGGCATGGGATCGGCATTCAAAGGCTTTACAAGTAATTTGGAAGATTGGGTCATTCACTTAAAACTATGAGACAAATTCTAATGTAAGGAAGAACAAAAGTGACAAATCTATCTTATAATTAAGGAATGGTTCAGAAGTAGGAATATATAAAGACTATTATTACACCAAATCTTACCAGTCATTCAAGCTCTTAAGGCTCATCTAGTAAATCAAGACATTTTTAACTAATTTCACCAACTAAAATATCTTTGCATTGTGATGTTCATCTTCAATAGTTTAACACTACATGAGTAAACAAAACCTGTATGAATTAGTTTCAAAATTTTTTTTTCTGACCATGTGGCATGCAGGATCTTTGTTCCCCAACCAGGGATTGAGCCTGCAACCCTTGCAGTAGAAGTGCAGTCTTAACTGAGGCTGCCAAGGAAGTCCTTCAAATTTCAATTACATAACTTAGAGTGCTTAAATATAAAACCAAAAATGTTGTTATTGTTCAGTCACAAGTGTCTTTTAATTTCATGTCTGCAGTCACTGATTTTAGAGCCCAAGAAAATAAAATCTGACACTTTTTCCACTTTTCTCCCATGTACTATTAGCCATGAAGTGATGGGAACAGATGCCAAGATCTTAGTTTTCTGAATGTCGAGTTTCAAGCCAGTTTTTTGACTCTCCTCTTTCACCCTGATCAAGAGGCTCTTTAGTTAGTTCCTCTTCACTTTCTGCCATTAGAGTAGTATCATCTGCATATGTTGACATTTCTCCTGGCATTCTTGATTCCAGCTTGTGATTTATCCAACCCACCATTTTGCCTGATGTACTCTGCATATAAATTAAATAAGCAGAGTGACAATATACAGCCTTGTCGAAGTCCTTTCCAAATTTTGAACTTTTCAGTTGTTCCATGTCCAGTTCTGTTGCTTCTTGACCCACATTCAGGTTTCTCAGGCGACAGGTCAGGTAGTCTGAAATTCCTTTCTCTTTAAGAATTTTCCATAATTGGTTGTGTTCCACAGAGTCAAAGGTTTTCACGTAATTAATGAAACATATGCTTTTTTTGTTTTTGTTTTTTTTAATTCCCTTGCTTTCTCCACTATGTAATGACTGTTGCCAATTTGACTTCTGGTTCCTCTGCTTTTTCTAAACCCAGCTTGTACATCCGGAAGTTCTTGGCTCACATACAGCTGAAGCCTAGCTTGAAGGATTTCAAGTATAACCTTGCTAACATGTGAAATGAGTGCAATTGTACACTAGTTTGAACTTTCTTTGGCATTGCCCTTTGGGATTAGAATGAAAACTGACCTTTTCTAATCCTGTAACCACTGTTGAGTTTTCCAAATTTGATGACATATTGAGTGTAGCACTCTAACAACATCTTTTCTATCAAATCAAAAAACTGGACTGATGACAGAAGTTTAACTTTTCCTTGAAAATTCTGAAGATAAATGATGGCTTATGAAGAATCCATGTTTGACTCAGCTTTATGTGTCCCCCTGGAGTGCATAAATTCCTATTCAGTTGCATAATTTAAGAATGTAAATTTCTGAAATTGACCTGTCTCTGGCAGTATTGGCCAGCCACAGAAATTGTGTGGAAAACTGAGCTTCTGTTTTGATCTGCTTCTGAAATCAAGCATTGTGGTCTGTCTCTGAAATCAATTGTACCACAGAGATTTTATTAATTTTTCTGAGCTTTCCTTTCCAACTAGAAATGGCAAATGCCATTATACTTCACAAATCTTATAAGGTAACATTTTTTGAGCTTCTAATATACATTATTAGATCCTGAAGCATGGCCAAGAGGGGCTACCCCTCACCCAAGGTCAGGAGTGTCAAACGAGAGTGCCAGGCTGCATCAACACAGGAGCGGCCCAGAGGAGCTACCCACGTCCAAGGTCAGGGGTGGCAGCTGAGAGGAGCTACCCTATATCCAAGGAGGAGCTGCTGCACAGGTGCAGGAGGGCCAAGATGAGCTACCCCATGCCTGAGGTCAGGGGCAGCCAGCCGAGAGGAGCTACCCTACATTCAAGGTCAGGAGGGGTGGCTCTCAACAAGGTAAGGAGCAGTGGC
The DNA here is from genome assembly GCF_023091745.1 of Budorcas taxicolor. NCBI lineage: Eukaryota > Metazoa > Chordata > Mammalia > Artiodactyla > Bovidae > Budorcas > Budorcas taxicolor. Next base: position 17,680,073 of record NC_068931.1, on the reverse strand, counting down.
ATTGCTTTGCTGGAACAGCTGTGAAGATATACCCCACGACCAAGGTAAGAAAAATCCAAGTAAGATGCTAGGTGTTGTGAAAGGGCATCAGAGGGCAGACATACTGACACTGTAATCACAGAAAACTAGTCAGTCTAGTCACATGGACCACAGCCTGGTCTAACTCAATGGAACTAAGCCATGCCTTGTGGGGCCACCCAAGACGGGTGGGTCATGGTGGAGAGGTCTGACAGAATGTGGTCCACTGGAGAAGGGAATGGCAAACCACTTCAGTATTCTTGCCTTGAGAACCCCACAAACAGTATGAGAAGGCAAAAAGATAGGATAATGAAAGTGGAACTCCCAAAGTCAGTTCAGCTCAGTTAAGTCGCTCAGTCATGTCCGACTCTTTGCAACCCCATGAATCACAGCACGCCAGGCCTTCCTGTCCATCACCAACTCCCAGAGTTCACTCAGACTCATATCCATCGAGTCAGTGATGCCATCCAGCCATCTCATCCTCTGTCGTCCCCTTCTTCTCCTGCCCTCAATCCCTCCCAGCATCAAAGTCTTCCCCAATGAGTCAACTCTTCGCATGAGGTGGCCAAAGTACTGGAGTTTCAGCTTTAGCATCATTCCTTCCAAAGAAATCCCAGGGCTGATCTCCTTCAGAATGGACTGGTTGAATCTCCTTTCAGTCCAAGGGACTTTCAAGAGTCTTCTCCAACACCACAGTTCAAAAGCATCAATTCTTCGGCGCTCAGCCTTCTTCACAGTCCAACTCTCACATCCATACATGACTACTGGAAAAACCATAGCCTTGACTAGATGGATCTTAGTCAGCAAAGTAATGTCTCTGCTTTTGAATATGCTATCTAGGTTGGTCATAACTTGCCCAATATGCTACTGGAGATCAATGGAGAAATAACTCCAGAAAGAATGAAGGGATGGAGTCAAAGCAAAAACAATACCCAGCTGTGGATGTGACTGATGATAGAAGCAAGGTCCGATGCTTTAAAGAGCAATATTGCATAGGAACCTGGAATGTCAGGTCCATGAATCAAGGCAAATTGGAAGTAGTCAAACAGGAGATGGCAAGAGTGAACGTCGACATTCTAGGAATCAGCAAACTAAAATGGACTGGAATGGGTGAATTTAACTCAGATGACCATCATATCCACTACTGCAGGCAGGAATCCCTCAGAAGAAATGGAGTAGCCATCGTGGTCAACAAAAGTCTAAAATGCAGTACTTGGATGCAATCTCAAAAAGGACAGAATGATCTCTGTTCATTTCCAAGGCAAACCATTCAATATCACAGTAATCCAAGCCTATGCCCCAACCAGAAACACTGAAGAAGCTGAAGTTGAATGATTCTATGAAGACCTACAAGACCTTTTAAAACTAACACCCAAAAAAGATGTCCTTTTCATTTTAGGGGACTGGAATGCAAAAGTAGGAAGTCAAGAAACACCTGGAGTAACAGGCAAATTTGGCCTTGGAGTATGGAATGAAGGAGGGCAAAGCTAATAGAGTTTTGCCGAGAAAATGCACTGGTCATAGCAAACACCCTCTTCCAACAACACAAGAGAAGACTCTACACATGGACATCACCAGATGGTCAACACCAAAATCAGATTGATTATATTCTTTTCAGCCAAAGATGGAGAAGCTCTATACAGTCAGCAAAAACAAGACAGGGAGCTGACTGTCACTCAGATCATGAACTCCTTATTGCCAAATTCAGACTGAAATTGAGGAAAGTAGGGAAAACCACTAGACCATTCATTCAGGTATGACCTAAATCATATTCCTTATAATTATATAGTGGAAGTGATAAATAGATTTAAGGACTAGATCTGATAGATAGAGTGTCTGTTGAACTATGGACTGAGGTTCATGATATTGTACAGGAGACAGGGATCAAGACCATCCCCATGGAAAAGAAATGCGAAAAAGCAAAATGGCTGTTTGGGGAGGCCTTACAAATAGCTGTGAAAAGAAGACAGGTGAAACTAAGGAGAAAAGGAAAAATATAAGCATCTGAATGCAGAGTTCCAAAGAAGAGCAAGAAGAGATAAGAAAGCCTTCCTCAGCGATCAATGCAAAGAAATAGAGGAAAACAGCAGAATGGGAAAGATTAGAGATATCTTCAAGAAAATTAGAGACACCAAGGGAGCATTTCATGCAAAGATGGGCTCGATAAAGGACAGAAATGGTAGGGACCTAACAGAAGCAGAAGATATTAAGAAGAGGTGGCAAGAATACACAGAAGAACTGTACAAAAAAGAGCCTCACAACCCAGATAATCACGATTGTGTGATCACTCACCTAGAGCCAGACATCCTGGAATGTGAAGTCAAGTGGGCCTTAGAAAGCATCACTACGTTTAGATCTTTAATCTATTTTGAGTTTATTTTTGTGTGCGGTGTTAGAAAGTGATCTAGTTTCATTCTTTTACAAGTGGTTGACCAGTTTTCCCAGCACCACTTGTTAAAGAGATTGTCTTTACTCCATTGTATATTCTTGCCTCCTTTGTCAAAGATAAGGTGTCCATATGTGTGTGGATTTATCTCTGGGCTTTCTATTTTGTTCCATTGATCTATATGTCTGTCTTTGTGCCAGTACCATACTGTTTTGATGACTGTGGCTTTGTAGTAGAGCCTGAAGTCAGGCAAGTTGATTCCTCCAGTTCCATTCTTCTTTCTCAAGATTGCTTTGGCAATTCGAGGTTTTTTGTATTTCCATACAAATCTTGAAATTATTTGTTCTAGTTCTGTGAAAAGATCTAAATGTAAGACCAGAAACCATAAAACTCCTAGAGGAGAACATAGGCAAAACACTCTCAGACGTAAATCACAGCAGGATCCTCTATGATCCACCTCCCAGAATTCTGGAAATAAAAGCAAAAATAAACAAATGGGATCTAATTAAAATTAAAAGCTTCTGCACAACAAAGGAAAATATAAGCAAGGTGAAAAGACAGCCTTCTGAATGGGAGAAAATAATAGCAAATGAAGCAACTGACAAACAACTAATCTCAAAAATATACAAGCAACTTATGCAGCTCAATTCCAGAAAAATAAACGACCCAATCAAAAAATGGGCCAAAGAACTAAATAGACATTTCTCCAAAGAAGACATATGGATGGCTAACAAACACATGAAAAGATGCTCAACATCACTCATTATCAGAAAAATGCAAATCAAGACCACAATGAGGTACCACTTCACACCAGTCAGAATGGCTGCGATCCAAAAATCTGCAAGCAATAAATGCTGGAGAGGGTGTGGAGAAAAGGGAACCCTCTTACACTGTTGGTGGGAATGCAAACTAGTACAGCCACTATGGAGAACAGTGTGGAGATTCCTTAAAAAATTGCAAATAGAACTCCCTTATGACCCAGCAATCCCACTGCTGGGCATACACACCGAGGAAACCAGAATTGAAAGAGACACGTGTACCCCAATGTTCATCACAGCACTGTTTATAATAGCCAGGACATGGAAACAACCTAGATGTCCATCAGCAGATGAATGGATAAGAAAGCAGTGGTACATATACACAATGGAGTATTACTCAGCCGTTAAAAAGAATTCATTTGAATCAGTTCTGATGAGATGGATGAAACTGGAGCCGATTATACAGAGTGAAGTAAGCCAGAAAGAAAAACACCAATACAGTATACTAACACATATATATGGAATTTAGAAAGATGGCAGTGATGACCCTGTATGCAAGACAGGAAAAAAGACACAGCTGTGTATAACGGACTTTTGGACTCAGAGGGAGAGGGAGAGGGTGGGATGATTTGGGAGAATGGCATTCTATCATGTATACTATCATGTAAGAATTGAATCGCCAGTCTATGTCTGACGCAGGATACAGCATGCTTGGGGCTGGTGCATGGGGATGACCCACAGAGATGTTATGGGGAGGGAGGTGGGAGGGGGGTTCATGTTTGGGAACACATGTAAGAATTAAAGATTTTAAAATTAAAAAAATTAATTAATAAATAAATTCCACGCACACAAAAAAAGAAAGCATCACTATGAACAAAGCTAGTGGAGGTGATGAAATTCCAGTGGAACTATTTCAAATCCTGAAAGATGATGCTGTGAAAGTGCTGCATTCAATATGCGAGCAAATTTAGAAAACTCAGCAGTGGCCACAGGACTGGAAAAAGTCAATTTTCATTCCAATCCCAAAGAAAGGCAATGACAAAGAATGCTCAAACTACCACACAATTGCACTCATCTTACATGCTGGTAAAGTAATTCTTAAAATTCTCCAAGCCAGGCTTCCGCAGTAAGTGAACCATGAAGTTCCAGATGTTCAACCTGGTTTTAGAAAAAGTAGAGGAACCAGAGATCAAATTGCCAACATCTGCTGGATCATTCAAAAAAGTAAGAGAGTTCCAGAAAAACATCTATTTCTGCTTTATTGACTATGCCAAAGCCTTTGACTCTGTGGATCACAATAAACTGTGGAATATTCTGACAGAGATGGGAATACCAGACCACCTGACCTGCCTCTTGAGAAACCTATATGCAGCTCAGGAAGCAACAGTTAGAACTGGACATGGAACAACAGACTGGTTCCAAATAGGAAAAGGAGTATGTTAAGGCTGTATATTGTCACCCTGCTTATTTAACTTCTATGCAGAGTACATCATGAGAAATGCTGGGCTGAAAAAAGCAAAAGCTGGAATCAAGATTGCAGGGAGAAATATCAATAACCTCAGATATGCAGATGACACCACGCTTATGGGAGAAAGTGCGGAGGAACTAAAAAGCCTCTAGATGAAAGTGAAAGAGGATAGTGAAAAAGTTGCCTTAAAGCTCAACATTCAGGAAACTAAGATCATGTCATACGGTCCCATCACTTCATGGGAAATAGAAGGGGAAACAGTGGAAACAGTGTCAGACTTTATTTTCTTGGGCTCCAAAATCACTGCAGATGGTGATTGCAGCCATGAAATTAAAAGATGTTGGCTCCTTGGAAGGAAAGTTACGAACAACCTAGATAGCATATTGAAAAGCAGAGATATTACTTTGCCAACAAAGGTCCATCTAGACAAGGCTATGGTTTTTCCAGTTTTCATGTATGGATGTGAAAGTTGGACTGTGAAGAAAGCTGAGTGCCGAAGAATTGATGCTTTTGAACTGTGGTGTTGGAGAAGACTCTTGAGAGTCCCTTGGACTTCAAGGAGATCCAACCAGTCCATTCTGAAGGAGACCAGCTCTGGGTGTTCTTTGGAAAGAATGATGCTGAAGCTGAAACTCCAGTACTTTGGCCACCTAATGCAAAGAGGTGACTCATTGGAAAAGATCCTGTTGCTGGGAGCGATTGGGGGCAGGAGGAAAAGGGGATGACAGAGGATGAGATGGCTGGATGGCATCACCGACTCGATGCACATGAGTTTGATGAACTCTGGGTGTTGTTGATGGACAGGGAGGCCTGGCTTGCTGTGATTCATGGGGTCACAAAGAGTTGGACACGACTGAGTGATTGAACTGAACTGAACTGATCTAAGGGATTACAGAAATATGTAATTAGTAATTTTTGACATGATCATAAACTTTCACTATGGGACAGTAAGTGCTATGATAGACATACTACTAGGAGCGCATGTGAACCCAGGAGACAAAATGACGCAAAGTAATCAGAACCATGTAAAATTTCAACAAATTTGTAAAAGCATAGTATGGTGATTTTAAACCCCAGTGGTTCTCTTTGGGAGTATTTTGTAATATCCAGTGATACATAAGTTCTGTTATTTATGTAATGAACACAGATATATTACCTACTTACTGTGTACCAGGCCCAAGGATAGGTATCAGGGATAAAGAGGTTCAAGGTAAATAAGGTCACTGTTCTTGTCAACCTAGCAACCTATGTAGAATGGTTAAATACACATTATTTAACCAGAATGATGATGATTGTTAAAAAAGAAAAAAATAAATTAAGTAATCCTGAGTCTGTTCAGAGCATCAATAAAGTCCCTCTTATGAATTGCAAGCAATAATGTTTGGGCTGGTACCAAAGCTGAAGAAGAATTTCCTGTGAAAGTTGAGTTTATTGGAAGAAAGTGAGGAGGTAGCAGTGGCAGAGCCTGGTATGCTCTCTCATTTCAAGGAGAGAGACTAACTTGAGAGGAAAGATGATCCAACTCCTTACTAACTCTTAGCATGGACTCCTCTCAACTTTCATTTACCCACCTATTTTCTCTGATCTTCAAAGTACTCTACCTTGAATATGAGTGATGGCTTAAATGGACAAGAAAGGTACAGTGATGTTATTTACTTATCAACTCATGTAGATATTGGTAAGTATGGGTTAGCTTCAGTCATGTCTGACTCTTTGCAACCCCATGGACTATAGCCCACCAGGCTCCTCTGTCCATGGAATTCTCCAGATAAGAACATGGAAGTGGATTGCCATTTCCTTCTCCAGGGTATCTTCCTGACCCAGGACTTGAACCCACATCTCCTGCATTGCAGGTGGATGCATAACCACCTGAGCTACTAGGGAAGCCCACAAAAATCACAAAACACAATGCGACAGGTATATCTTGACATCCTGATCACCCATGGGTATTTCCCAATAATACACAGTGAGATCTTAGAATCACAGATGCTAGGAACAGAAGGTCACCTTATAAAGGATTGATTCTATTAATTTATTAATGAAAAATAGGATCGCTCGGGTGAACTTAGATTTATTCAGTTTCAAGACATAGCTGAAACTGGCAGCCATATTTCTTACAATTTCATTTACACAATAAGCTTCACCCACTGTACAATATAACTTTCTAGGGTGATGGAAATGTTCCATATATTCACCGTCCAGGGGGGTAGCCATCACCACCAACAATAACTGGCCTTTAATCACTTAAATTATGACTAATGTGACTGAGAACTAATAGTTAAAATTTTTCTAAAATTTTAATGCATTTAAATTTAAATAGCCAAATGTGGTTCAGTTCAGTTCAGTTCAGTCCAGTCCAGTCCACTCGCTCAGTTGTGTCTTACTCTTTGTGACCCCATCGACTGCAGTGCTCCAGGCCTTCCTGTCCATCACCAACTCTCGGAGTTTACTCAAACTCATGTCCATTGAGTCAGTGATGCCATCCAACCATCTCATCATCTGTCATCCCCTTCTCCTCCCACCTTCAATCTTTCCCAGCATCAGGGTCTTTTCAAATGAGTCAGCTCTTCACATCAGGTGGCTAAAGTATTGGAATTTCAGCTTCAACATCAGTTCTTCCAATGAATATTCAGGACTGATTTCCTTTAGGGTGGAATGATTGGATCTCCTTGCAGTCCAAGGGACTCTCAAGAGTCTTCTCCAACACCACAGTTCAAAAGCATCAATTCGGAACTCACCTTTCTTCACAGTCCAACTCTCACATCCATACATGACCACTGGAAAAACCATAGCCTTGACTAGATGGACCTTTGTTGGCAAAATAATGTCTCTGCTTTTTAATATGCTATCTAGGTTGGTCATACATTTTCTCCCAAGGAGTAAGCATCTTTTAATTTTATGGCTGCAGTCACCATCTGCAGTGATTTTGGAGCCCCAAAAAATAAAGTCTGAAACTGTTTCCCCATCTATTTCTCATGAAATGATGGGACCGGATGCCATGATCTTTGTTTTCTGAATATTGAAGTTTAAGCTAACTTTTCCACTCTCCTCTTTCACTTTCAGCAAGAGGCTCTTTAGTCTTCATTTTCTGCCATAAGGGTGGTGTCATCTGCATATCTGTGGTTATTGATATTTCTCCCTGCAATCTTGATTCCAGCTTTTGCTTCATCCAGCCCAGCGTTTCTCATGATGTGCTCTGCATATAAGTTAAATAAGCAGGGTGACAATATACAGCCTTGATGTACTCCTTTTCCTATTTGGAACCAGTCTGTTGTTCCATGTCCAATTCTAACTGTTGCTTCCTGACCTGCATACAGATTTCTCAAGGGGCAGGTCAGGTGGTCTTTTTTTTTTTTTTCAGGTGGTCTTGTATTTCCATCTCTTTCAGAATTTTCCATAGTTTATGGTGATCCAACAGTCAAACACTTTGGCATAGTCAATAAAGCAGAAATAGATGTTTTTCTGGAACTCTCTTGTTTTTTTCATGACCCATCAGCAATTTTATCTCTGGTTCCTCTGCCTTTTCTAAATCCAGCTTGAACATCTAGAAGTTCACAGTTCACATACTGTTGATGTCTTACTTGGAGAATTTTGAGCATTACTTTACTACTATGTGAGTTGACTGCAATTTTGCGGTAGTTTCTTTGGCATTGCCTTTCTTAGGTATTGAAATGAAAACTGACCTTTCCCAATCCTGTGGCCACTGCTGAGTTTTCCAAATTTGCTGGCATATTGGAAGCAGCACTGTTATAGCATCATTTTTTATTGCTTGAAATAGCTCAACTGAAAATCCATCACCTCCACTAACTTTGTTTGTAGTGATGCTTCCTAAAGCCCTCTTGACTTCACATTCCAGGATGTCTGACTCTAGGTGAGTGATTACACCATTGTGATTATCTGGGTCGTGAAGATCTTTTTTGTGGCGTTCTTCTGTGTATTCTTGCCACCTCTTGTTAATATCTTCTCCTTCTGTTATGTCCATACCATTTCCATACCAAATGTGACTAGTGGCTATTATATTGGATAGTGCAGCTGTAGTACATGCATCTTATATAAGATAATTTATCTTATTTACAATCAGAGAGTTCTTTTTATTTTAAAGTTATTGACCATATAAAAGAGTAAAATAATACAGTTCGCAGCAACATGGATGGGCCTAGAGACTGTCATATTGAGTGAAGTAAGTTAGACATAGAAAGAAATATTATATGATATGGTTTTTAGGTGAAAAAATGACTTATTTACAAAATACATGTAGAGTTACAGATGTAAAAAACAAACTCGTGTTTATGAGGGGATAAGGGGGATGGATAACTTGGGAGATTAGGCTTGACCTATGCATATTATTATATATAAGATAGATAGCCAATAAGAATCTCCTATATAGCACAGGGAATACCACTCAATACTGCATAATAGCCTATATCAGAAAAGAATCTTAAAAATGATATATATATATAATATATATTATATATATATATATATAAATGGTTCACTTTGCTCTACACCTGAAACTAACACAACATTGTAAATCAACCATTCTCCAGTAAAAAGTTTAAAGAAATAAACAAATGAAAACATCTGATTCATTCACAGGACCATTATAAGACTGAAGGGAAACAAAAAGCATGTAAGGACTGTCAAACATCCTCACATTGTTGGACCATAATAATAATTGTTTATGGTATCTATTTTTAGTTACATAAACAGTAAATTTCAAATACAGTTTTTAATTGGTATGAGACGGGGGAGCCTGGTGGGCTGCCATCTATGGGGTCACACAGAGTCGGATATGACTGAAGCGACATAGCAGCAGCAAGCTGTATATTATGGGCTTCCCCAGTGGTTGAGATGGTGAAGAATCTGCCAGCAATGAAGGAGAACTTGGTTTGATCCCTGAGTGGGGAAAATCTGCTGGAGAACGGAATGGCAACCCACTCCAATATTCTTGCCTGGAGAATTTCATGGGCAGAGGAGCCTGGTGGACTACAATCCATGGGGTCACAAAGAGTTGGATATGACTGAGTGATTAACACACAAAAGCTGTATATATATATTTAAACTATTTGTTTGATAACATATTGTGTATATGCGTGGAACTATCACCACAATCATATAAGAAATAAAATATGCATCACTCAAGAAAAGTTTTCAGATGCCCTTTTGTAATCTCTCCCTTCTGCCAGTCTTTTTCCTTCCTACTCTCTCTCAACACCTAGATGGCCACTTATCTTATTCCTATCACTATAGATCAGTTTGAATTTTGGAAAATCTTACATAAATTGAATAACACAGTAGATTCTCTTTCTAGTCTGAATTATTTGACTCAGAATAATTATTTTGAGATTCACCCATGTTGTGGTATGTTGTAATATTTCATTATATTTATTAGTCATTTTCCATTATATAGATATATTCCCATTTTTCCCTTAAAGATAACTTTATTGTTCTTTAAACTTTTTATTTCGTATTGGGGTATAGCTGATTAACAGTGTTGTGATTTGTTTCAGGTGAACAGTGAAGAGACTCAGCCGCACATATACATGTATCCATTCTCCCCCCAAACCCCCTTCCCATTCAGGCTGCCACATAACACTGAGCAGAGTTCCATGGGCTATAAGTAGTCCTTAGTTAGTTATCCATTTAAAATATAACACTGTGCACATGGCCACCCCAAAGTAACTATCCCTTCCCCCTCATCCTTTCCCCTGGCAACCACAAGTTTGTTCTCCACAAGTTTGTTCTCTGATTCTGTGTATCTCTTTCTCCTTTGTGAATTGTATTTATATCATTCCTTCCCCACACACACACATGTAATGGAGGTCATATAATATTTCTCCTCTGTCTGACTTATTTCACTCAGTATGATAATCTTTAGGTCCATTCATGTTGCTGCAAAAAGCATTATCCCAATATATTAGTCATCAGTTGATAAGCATTTGGATTCTTTCCAGGTCTTGGCTACTAAAAAATAAACCTGTTATAAAATTTTATGTATAAGTTTTTACTTAGGTCTGAATATTTCTCTTTGTGATTGTATCAATTTTTGCTTCCTTTATTTTGATTTTTTTAAATTAAGTGGGAAAATATTTACAATTGCTTTTTTCTCTGAATGAATGAGGTCAATTTAATGACATGACTATTCTTATATTTGATAGGCTCCTTCTTATAAACTATGTTTTTATTCATTCTTTTATTTGTAAACTATTTTTGTCTTTTTATTTACAGTGGGTTTCTTGTAGGTAATCCATACTTTTGTCTTGCCTTTTATCCAACTTTTAATTGGATATCTGACTTTTAATTGGAACAGACTATTTCTATTTATTGTAATTATTGATATGATGGGGTTTAACACTAACATATTGCTACTTGATTTCTATTTGGCCGAATGAGTTTTGTTCTCCTTTTCTAACTTCTTTTGAAATAATTTTTTTTTTTTTTAATGACTCTTTTATCTCTTTTGTGCCTTGTTAGCTATACCTCTTTGTCTTGGGACTTTAAAGGTTGTTTACAGTTTATTTTTAAGATTTCTCCAACTTACAGCAGTCTTCCTTCCAGTGATATTATGCCACATATAGCACAAAAATATTTCAATTGTATAATTATTTCCTTATGAAATTTAAATTATTTTTGGCATTTATATGACTTTATATATGTTTTAATATTTATACTACATATGCACTTAATCTATTATTTTTATAATATAGTATATTTTTCTTTGTATAGGTCTAGTTTTTTCTTCTGCATGTAGGACTTCCTTTATCACAACTTATAAGGCATGTATGCTGGTGATGAACTCTTTCAGCTTTTTTTTTTTTTTTTTTCATTGATGGAAGATGTCTTTTACTGGATAAATGTTTCTCAGTTTAGTTTCCTTTTTCTTTTAATTATTTAAAGGTGATTGTCTGTTCTCTTTCCTTTTACATTGGTCCAAACAAGAAATGTACTATTGTTTTATCTTTGTTCTTTCATTCATAATATGTTTTCCACTCCAATCCTCTTGCTAGCTACTATCCAGATTTTTCTCTTAATGGATGGGTTTGAGAAATTGTTAGTTTTGTTCAGGTTGGGACGATCGGAAGTCACTGCAATTTTTGAATTGAGGTGTTTGGTTTTCATCAAATTTGGAAAATATATGGCCAATATTTTCACAAGTACTTGCTTTTTTTAATTTTCTGACTCCTTCAGGGATTATAATTATAGCTCAGTTATTTCCACTACCTACATTCTCCTAGGGTTCTCATTCTGTCTCTTTTCTTCTTTCATTGTTTCATTTTGAGGTTTCTATTGCCATGACTTTAAATCACTTCCTTCTGTGGTATTGAGTCTGCCATTGATACCATTCACTATATTTTTCATGGTAGACTTTGTAATTTTCATCTCTACTGGTTCCTTTTATGTTGAATTTATAGCTTTCATGTCTCTTCTTAACATGTTCAATATTTCCTCCCACTTCTTAAACATATCAGATACAATTATAATAACTGTTTCAGTGTCCTGCTCTACCAGTTCTATGTTCTGTGTAATTTCTGAGTCAGTTTCCCTTGATTTATTTTTCTTTTCATTATTAATTTTATTTTATTTTTTTTTGTACTTCTAGACTGTAGACTTGTTCAGTCCTGAATATTTTTGTTCCTATATCTTATAAATATTAATTCAGTTTTATTCTGGGATACAGTTATGTCATTTGGAAACATTTTGATCCTTTCAGGTCTTGCTATAAAGCCTTGTTAGATAGGATAAAAACAACATTTGTTCTAGGATTAATTTTTCTTTACTTCAGAGACAAAGCATTTCTCTATTGATGCCCCATAAATTATGAGGAATTTCACCCTGGCTGGTGGATACACAAACTCTCTCTGACTCTGTGTGAGCTCTGTAGGTTGTTCCCTCTTATCCTTTAGAGTAATTTTTTCCCCAGTTGTAGGAAGCGTCCTCATATTCATATACTCATCTGAATATTCAATTGGTTTGCTTTGCAGAATCCAAACTGTCCGTGTAGCTCTCTCCTCTCAAATATTCTGCCCTGCACACTTTAGCCACCTGGCTTCCCTGGACTTTCAACTCCATCTCTTCAACTCAAGATTTCCACTGAGCTTCATCTGGGCTTACAGCTCCTACAGACTGGAAATCCTATCTTGGAAGTAAGCAGGGACAATCAAAGGGTCCTGTCATTTGATCCTTTCTTATGTACAGGAATTACTGTCCTTTATACGTTGATGCTCAGCATCTTGAAACCACTATTTCATATATTCTGTCTATACTGCTGCTACTAAGTCACTTCATCATGTCCAACTCTGTGTGACCCCATAGATGGCAGCCCACCAGGCTCCTCTGTCCCTGGGATACTGTAGGGGGTTGCCATTTCCTTCTCCAATGCATGCTTGCATGCGAAGTTGCTTCAGTCGTCTCTGACTTTGGGTAATCCTACGGACAGCAGCCCACCAGGCTCTTCTGTTCACGGGATTCTCCAGGCAAGAACACTAGAGTGGGTTGCCATCTACTTCTCCATATTCTGTCTATATGTTGATTCAAATGGAAAGATAAATCTGGTGGCTATCACCCTATCTTGGCTAGAAGGAGAAGTGTCCAAATCACTGTGTTTTTTATGACTTCTTGATAACCCTTACTCCACTTGACTTATAAATAAAATCAATAGAATATATATTTGATTGACTAGTAAATTGCTGCATTTGCCATAAATTAGTTAAGTATTTCTTGAGAGTCTACTAGATGCTGAGACTACTCGCTGTTAAGAAACAGCTTTCTTTTTTGTTCTTCCATACTTCCTTTGCCCCTTGTTTATTAGATAAAACTTGAGTACAAAGGCAATGCAAAATAATAATAAAAATAATAGCTAATGTATTATCCAATGGAAAAGTGCATTTAATATTCTAGGAGGGCTTCCCTGGTGGTTCATTTGTAAAGAATTTGCCTGCCAGACATGGGTTCTATCCATGGTCCAGGAAGATTCCCACATTCCATGGGACAACTAAGCCTGTGCCCTACAACTGAGCTCATGTTCTAAAGCCTGGGAGCCACAACTACTGAAGTCCAAATGCTCTAGAGCCTGTGCTCCACAATAAGAAAAGTCACTGCAATGAGAAGCTAGCATACAAGAACTAGACAGTAGCCCCCTCTCACCAAACTTAGCAAAAAGCTTTATGCAGCAAGGAAGACCCAGCACAGCCAAATAAATAAATATATTTATAAAAAAAAGAACTATTTTAGGAAAATGAAGAAATTGATCAAATGTGCACATTTTGTATGAAAGGGAAATACAATGTGGATAATTTAGTGTGAATGGTCTAAGGAAGTAGGAAATAATGGACTCCTTACAGCACAGTGTGAAAGATCAGCTTCAATGTTCCTACCTACACAGAACTTGGAACCTGACCTACATTATTAAAAAATGCACAGTACAGTGAAGTATTTTGTAAGAAGATTTACTCCATGTATTTCACATTTCCCAAGTCTCAAGTTCCTAGAGTGTATGAGTAGAATCCAAAAGAGAGAGTTTATTAAATTGGTTTTGATCCATGTCAGGGACTCTATTCAAAGTTAACATGTCTCCACAGTAATAATTCTGTTCTTTCTTAAAACAGTGCCTTTAAAGGTAGGAAAGGAATGATTCCCTTCCCTTGGCCTTCTGTTCTTAGGAAGTTTGAAGAAGTTGCTAGTCCTTGTTCTTTCTGCCTTTTGCATCATGCCTTCTCAAGATACTCCTTGTCTTAATATTGCTCTCACCCCTACCAGTATTGTGCCTTTTATGGTTGTAGTATGCATTTAAATACAGGAGGGGAAGCTATGCCTACATGATGTATCATGTGGTCAATATTTCTCATCTTGACTTGGATGAACAGCTACCTTGTGCAATCTGAGGATCATTGCCTTCAAGGTGGTTTACTGGGCTCCCTGGAGTATTGTTATTGTGTCCCCAATAGGTGAGAGTCCTGAGATCAGCTGAGAGGAGAAATGAAAATCATGGCAGTTTATCGTATTCCATTCATCATGTCATGCTTGTTAACATGCTGTTTTATAGCCACATTGCTCCACAGTAGACCCACTTCAGCAGCTTAGCTTAGCAGACCCACTTCAGTGTGCAAACTCTATATTTTTACTTCAATTTGAAGAAGATATGATATAAAGATAAATGAGTTTATGTTTCTCCTTCACCAAAAGGAATTGTCCCTGGAAATTTACAGGTTATCAATCAAGATGGGACAGGAAGCTTCCCCAATGCATATTAAATATCATATTTACAAAGAGGGAAATGAAAAAGCACTACTAACAAATGTTCAATTTCACTTAACTTCTTAATTTCCAGAGAGATATGGTTGGAACCACATGGAGAGATGCTGATGTTTCAAAGAGCAATCACTGTCTGGTTTCGTGAACACCCAATGAGAGTGGGGTATACCAGTTTTCAAAAGGTCCCTTCTGTGTCATATGCTTCTTGCTCAATGCCCAGCTGAAATCTTTCTATGCTCTTTCTAAAGGGTTGTATAATTTTATAAATTTTAAACAAATTGATAGTGACAGATCAATCCTTTTCCCCCAATTTTTTAAAACATGAAGACAGATGACAGCTTAGTATCTGCTGTTCACCTTTGCAATTTTTTCAAAACCATTACATCAATCAAAACTTTATTTATTGAGTATCCAAAATGTGCACATCCCAATAGTATATGGGATGTAAACTAAATATGAAGTGATATACAATGTGACTCTGATCTTAAGCAGTATTAAAATTATAAACAGTGAAATGCTTCTGTTAATTAGTAACAAAGATAATCACTTATTGAATACATAACACCAAATGACATTATTAGATATCTTAAAATTTATCTCTAGTTTTCACAGTAAGTCTTCAAGTATGTATAACAGTCATTATCTTATAAATAAAGAAATTAATTAGCAAAGCTGGTTAAGTAACTTATCTATCCATGCACATACTAAGTAGAAGAGCTAGAATGCACACTCCCTTCCATTTATTGTTCAAGTATTAATCCTATCACAACACATTAACTCTTTGTGTTAGTTTCCTTGGGTTGTTGTAACATGGTACCGAAACTCAGTGGCAAAAACAACATAAACTTATTTTCTCAATCTTCGGGGGCTAGAAGTCTGAAATCAAGGTGTCAGGAGGATTGACTCCCACTAGGAGCTCTGCTGCTGGTGTTGCTAAGTCGCTTCAGTCATGTCCGACTCTGTGCGACCCCATAGATGACAGCCTACCAGGCTCCTCCATCCCTGGGATTCTCCAGGCAAGAATACTGGAGTGGGCTGCCATTTCCTTCCCCAATGCATGCATGTATGCTAAGTCGCTCCAGTTGTGTCCGACTCTATGACACCCTGTGGACAGCAGCCCACCAGGCTCCTCTGTCTACAGGATTCTCCAGGCAACAATACTGGAGTGGATTGCTATTTCCTTCTCCACTAGGAGCTCTGAGGGAGAATCTATTCCATGCTTCGCCAGCTTCTGGTGGCTGCATTATCCTTGATGTCCCCTGACTTCCAGAGGTCTAACTACAATTGTTGCTTCTATCTTCACATGGCATTCTCTACTTAGTTTTATCTGTGTCTCTCCTCTTCCTATGGTAATGTCAGTCATATAAGGACCCACTCTAACCAACTATGGATTCATCTTAATTTGACTACATTTGCAAAGACCAAATGTTTCCGAATATGGTCACATTTATAGATACTGGGGATTAAAATTACAACATATCTCCATCTTTAAAGGAAACAATTTAACCCAAAACATTCTTCAAATTTGCTCTATATTATATTATTCAAATTCATGATTAAGTGGAATATGGGATAAAGCTCTTTTAAATCCAGAATCTTTCACATAATATGTGCTCAAATAAATTCATGATGAATATCATCATCCCCAATTAGTATAACTTCATGCAATAAAAGCTGAAGTTAGTTCTAACATATCTTTTGAATTTATGACTGGAAAGGGAGATGATAGGATTTTCTTATAAGGAAAACAAAATAAGCTCATACTCCTGAGACTTAATACAATTACATTGTACTAATTATTAAAAAATAAACAATTTCAAACTAGATTCTGACCATATGAAACTCATAGAGAGACGCTAAACAAATAGGTACACCTACAATTTTACTATTAAGAAAGTGATGATTGCTACAAAGAATAAATAACTTCTTCCAGAGGTCTAACTACACTGGTTATAATGAATTGAAGTGCTGAGGCTCAATTTGTACATAATTACAGAATGAACTTTGACATGTCAGAATACAAGAAATTATATATACATACAGCAATATGTGAACCATGAACTTCCAGATGTTCAAGCTGGTTTTAGAAAAGGCAAGGGAACCAGAGATCAAATTGCCAACATCTGCTGGATCATTGAAAAAGTAAGAGAGTACCAGAAAAACATCTATTTCTGCTTTATTGATTATGCCAAAGCCTTTGACTATGGGGATCACAATAAACTGTTGAAAATTCTTCAAGAGATGAAAATACCAGACCATCTGACCTGCCTCTTGAGAAACCTGTATACAGGTCAGGAAGCAACAGTTAGAACTGGAGATGGAACAACAGACTGGTTCCAAATAGGAAAAGGAGTACGTCAAGGCTGTATATTGTCACCCTGCTTATTAAACTTCTATGCAGAGTACGTCATGAGAAATGCTGAGCTGGAAGAAGCACAAGCTGGAATCAAGATTGCCGGAAGAAATATCAATAACCTCAGATATGCAGATGACACCAGCCTTATGGCAGAAAGTGAAGAGGAACTAGAAAGCCTCTTGATGAAAGTGAAAGGGGAGAGTGAAAAAGTTGGCTTAAAGCTCAACATTCAGAAAACGAAGATCATGGCATCTGGTCCCATCATTTCATGGCAAATAGATGGGAAAACAGTGGAAAAAGTGTCAGACTTTATTTTTGGGGGCTCCAAAATCACTGCAGATGGTGATTGCAGCCATAAAATTAAAAGATGTTTACTCCTTGGAAGAAAAGTTATGACCAACCTGGATTGCATATTAAAAGGCAGAGACATTACTTTGCCAACAAATGTCCATCTAGTCAAGGCTATGGTTTTTCCAGTGGTCATGTATGGATGTGAGATTTGGACTGTGAAGAAGGCTGAGCGCCAAAGAATTGATGCTTTTGAACTGTGGTGTTGGAGAAGACCCTTGAGGGTCCCTTGGACTACAAGGAGATCCAACCAGACCATCCTAAAGGAGATCATTTCTGGGTGTTCATTGGAAGGACTGATGCTGAAGCTGAAACTCCAATACTTTGGCCACCTCATACAAAGAGGGGACTCATTGGAAAAGACCCTGATGGTGGGAGGTATTGGAGGCAGGAGGAGAAGGGGATGACAGAGGATGAGATGGCTGGATGGCATCACCAACTTGATGGACATGAGTTTGGGTAAACTCCAGGAGTTGGTGATGAACAAGGAGGCCTGTCATGCTGCGATTCATGGGGTCGCAAAAAGTCAGACACGAATGAATGACTGAACTGGACTGAACTGATGTGTGTGTGTGTGTGTGTGTGTGTGTGTGTGTGTGTATGAATTTGAAAGCAAATGTGCTCTGGAGAAAGGAATGGCAATCAACTCCAGTTCTTGCCTGGAGAATTCCATGGACAGTAGCTTGGTGGCCTACAGTCCTTGGGGTCACAAAAAGTCAGATACGACTAAAAGATTTTCACTTAACTTCACATATGCATTGATAGGGGTTTGAAAGTATTCTCCATACAATATTTTACCCCAAAGATTTTATTACTGCAATAAAATGCATTTCTTAGAATGCATCTCTTGACATATTTTTGATGATTTGTAACAAACTGAACCATCATCACTTCACCGCAGTCCTTATTTGTTGATTTCTTATGCAATGAAATATCATCTGAAGGATTTTATTTTTCCCTCTAAAGTTTGATTGTGCATTCAAATAAAATGTGATAGTTAGAAATGTGGATGTAAGCCCATGTTGGATTTTTGACATCTAGGAATTTAGTAAAATAAATAGAAAAAATAGAAAATGAAAATTTAGATGGTATCTATTGTTAAGTAGAAGAGATGCTGGATTAAAAGTTATATGTGGTGAAACCAAAATCATTTTGGTCTTATTTTGTGACTCTAAAAATGAAGGTGGTTGAAACAGATAATAAGAACATTTTTAGCTTAAATAGTCAATGATTAGATGATTGTAGTCAATGAATATAGGGTATGCTATTTTTCTCATTGGTATTACTGTTTGGTTTTTTTTTTTTTTTCCTTTTTGAAAAACCAAAGAAGAGTGGAAAGAGTGGACAATTAGAATATGGAAGGTCTTTAGAATGAAAGGAAAAGGAAAGAGGCATTAACTCCAACCAAGAGTAGGCAGACCACATGGGGGTCTCAGTCTAGTCAAGTTCCCAAAAGGCAGACTCTACCTCAGGTAGCACAGAAATAAACTTCTATGTTGTTATTTTGTTTTAAACATACTACACAACAGATGTTCCATTACACTTTTCTGTCAGAATGTCTAAATAAAGAGAATGGATTTTGCTTTTTTATTTGCTATCTCAATTTCAAAAGTCTTAATTAGGACATTCAAGTAGGTTGTTTTCTGTGTTTGAGATGGAATTCTCATGAAGCCATCCCCAGAGGTGCTCATCCTCATTCCAGCTGCTAAGGAACACTTGTGCCCAGTACACATTCTACCGTGACATGAAGGGCTTCATTTCATCCCCTGGCAAGGGAGGTGTCAAGCAAACAGGTTTTTGTCTGAATTGTTTGTCGTTTTCCTGAACATCTCTGAAATATTGGGCCACACATATAAACAGTCTGATTTTGTAGCCACAAAAATGAGAAGAAAGTGAAAGTGAAAGTGAAAGTCACTCAGTCATGTCCAACTTTTTGCAAATCCATGGACTATACAGTCCGTGGAATTTTCCAGGCCAGAATACAGGAGTGGGTAGCCTTTCCCTTCTCTAGGAGATCCTCCCAACCCAGGGATTGAACCCAGGTATCCCATATTGCAGGTGGATTCTTTACCAGCTGAGAGACCAGGGAAGTCCACAAAAATGAGAAACATAATATGAAAAGTGCTCCTTTTATGTTTTAGTTTGCCAGTGATTGGTATGCATTTCATTCACTTCATAGAGATAGTTACAAGCAGAGTACAATGAGCAATTCCTACCCCAGAAATGTTTAATTCAAAGTCTGTGCTAATCTCTCATTAGATGATGACTTGTGTGAATCGTTCAGAGTATCAAGTAAGGTAAGAATCAAGGAATTTGTGCCGATAACTTAGCTACTTCAAGTCTGGGCTTTCCATTTGTATTAATAATAGATGGAGACTCAAATGATAATACTGTGAAATCTGACTCAGAAATAGAAAGCTATTCAATATAGGTTCGGTTCAGTTCAGTCACTCAGTCGTGTCTGACTCTTTGTGACCCCATGAATCGCAGCACACCAGGCCTCCCTGTCCATCACCAACTCTCGGAGTTCACTCAGAGTTGCGTCCATCAAGTCAGTGATGCCATCCGGCCATCTCATCCTTGGTCGTCCCCTTCTCCTCCTGCCCCCAATCCCTCCCAGCATCAGAGTCTTTTCCAATGAGTCAACTCTTCGCATGAGGTGGCCAAAGTACTGGAGTTTCAGCTTTAGCATCATTCCTTCCAAAGAAATCCCAGGGTTGATCTCCTTTATAATGGACTGGTTGGATCTCCTTGCAGTCCACGGGACTCTCTAGAGTCTTCTCCAACACCACAGTTCAAAAGCATCAATTCTTTGGCACTCAGCCTTCTTCACAGTCCAACACTCACATCCATACATGACCACTGGAAAAACCATAGCCTTGACTAGACGGACCTTAGTCAGCAAAGTAATGTCTCTGCTTTTGAATATGCTATATAGGTTGCTCATAACTTTTCTTCCAAGGAGTAAGCGTCTTTTAATTTCATGGCTGCAATCACCATCTGCAAGTTCTCCCATATCTATTCCATTTAGTCCTTTTCCTACCACATAGGTAGAAATGATTCAACCATTGTTCTTACATTGTGGAGATGATGGAAACTGTATGATTATAATCATGGCTGTATCATATTTTTCCAGGAATTCACCTTTGCTGCTTATAGCACTTAATTTTATTTCTGCCAGTGCTGATCAGAAGATACTGCATGTTTCACATATTATAGCTTTTAGAATACATAATCTTGAATGTGTGGGTTCAAAAAAGGATATACTAGTTTTGTACTTTTAAGAGGAGTCACACTGCTGCACTCTTGATACCAACAATTGTCAAATTTTACAGACGTATTTATCTTCAGGAATCAGAAAATGTGAAATAAAAATTTCCAGGAATCCTCAGGAATTCCTGCAATTAGAAGATATTTTATACTTTTATAATAATTTATTTACATATGTTAAAATTACAGTGAGCCACAACAATGATACATAGGAAATTATTTGTCTATGAGAGAACAATATAAAGCTATAGAGGATTCTGTATGGGGGAAAAAAGGAAAGACACAATAATCAATGGATAGTTTTGTATTATTATGAACTGCTATATTGTGAAAAAATGATGCATTTCAATAATACTTGAAAATGATGTTTACCTGATATTTTCATTTGATAATAGAAATCATTAAGAAGCAACCTGATACGTGTATACACACTGTATATGCAAAATAAGAGTTAAATAAAGCAATTTGGAATATTGAAAGATAATCCACAAATACTTAAAAACTACTCTTAAAATAAAAATTTAAAAACATGGAAAGCATTAATCTCCTTTCTCCATGTTCTTGATCTTTAAATCATGACAAATGTTCCAACATGGAAAATTCTCTTTCGTTTTTCATTAATATTGTGGCTGGACTATCAAGAGTGAATCCATCTTCAATTTCTGTTTTTTGGCTACACCATGTGGCTTGTGGGTTAGAGTTAGAGTTAGGGAACTACATTGAGTATTCTCTGATAAGCCACAATGTTAAAGAATATTAACCAAAAATTGTATATATGTGCATAATTGAGTGACTTTGCTATTCAACAGAGATTGGCACAATATTGTAAATCCACTGTACTTTGAATTCTTTTGCACTGTTGGTGGGAATGTAAATTGATACAGCCACTATGGAGAACAGTACAGAGATTCCTTAAAAAATGAAAAACAAAACTACCACATGACCTAGCAATCCCACTACTGGACATATACCCTAAGAAAAACCACAACTGAGAAAGACACATGTACCCCCATGTTCATTGCAGCGCTATTTACAATAGCTAGGACATGGAAGCAACCTAGATGTCCTTTGACAAATTAATGCATAAAGAAGCTGTCATACATATATACAATGGGATATTTCTCAGCCATAAAATGAACACATTTGTCAGTTCTAATCAGGTGGAGGAACCTAGAGCCTATCATACAAAGTGAAGTAAGTCAGAAAGAGAAAAATAAATATTGTATATTAATGCATATATATGGAATCTAGAAAGATGGTATTGATGAACCTATTTGCAGAGCAGCACTGTAAATGCAGACATAAAAAACAAACTTGTAGAGCAAGTAGGGGAAGGAGAAGGTGGGATGAATTGAGAGAGGAGCATGGAAACAATTACATTGTCATATGTAAAAGAGATATCCAATGAGAATTTGCAGTATTACTCAGGGAGCTCAAACCAGGGCTCTGTGACAGCCTAGATAGGTGGGATAGGGTGGGAGGTGGGAGGGAGTTTTAAGAGGGAGGGGACATATGCATACCTATGGCTGCTTCATGTGAATGTATGACAGAAACCAATACAATATTGTAAAACAATTATCTTCCAATTAAAAATAAATTCGTGGTAAAAACATTTTTAAAAGAGTGAATCGAAAAGCATCTTCATAGTGTTTCATACAAACTCTTCATCAGTTTCCCATTGCTACTGCAACAAGTTACCACAAAATTACGTTTAAGGCAGAACAAATTTATTATCTTATAATTTGTAGTTAAAATTTATCACTGGGCTAAGCATTGTGTCAGTAAGCTCCTTTCTTTCTGAGACTCAAGGGGAACAGCCATTTCTTTGCTTTCTTCACCTTCTAGAGGCACCTGCATTCCTTGGCTAGTGGCTCCTCTCAGAAACTTCAAAGTCAGCAGTATAGCACTTTCAAATGTTTTTCTTTCTAACCTGCCTCCTTCTTTCATTGTTTGATGTCTGTGATTACGTTGGACTAGCTTGTATAGCTCACGATAATTTCCTTTTTTCAAGAAGAGTAGAATCGCATCTGCAGAATCACATTTGCCATATAAGAGTATTTAGATTGCAGGGTTCAAGATGCAAGCATCTTTGGAGAACATTATGTTATATACCACAAGCTCATTCTCCTTTTCAGTTATGAAAGTGTTTTGTCTACTTTACAAATATTTGCTTACAGCAAATATTCAAACGCCAACATTAATCATTGGGTGACAGTTGAAAATGTACCATACTGATTTCCTAGCATCATTCATAATATGCAGAAACATCTATTGAACTTACAAATTAGAGGGCTTATTTTGCTTCCAAATTTATTTTTTGAAGATTGCTCATAGGATTTTTATGATGCAGCTAAATTTATTTATATGTTATATTTATATTATTTATCAGTTACAATGCAAGATTGATTTTACTATTATCACTTCTTTTGTATGCCCCTATTCTGACTCTTATGGCAGAAAGTGAAGAGGAGCCTCTTGATGAAAGTGAAAGAGAAGAGTGAAAAAGTTGGCTTAAAGCTCAACATTCAGAAAACTAAGATCATGTCATAAGGTCCCATCACCTCATGGGAAATAGATGGGGAAACAGTGGAAAGTGGCAGACTTTATTTTTCTGGGGCTCCAAAATCACTACAGATGCTGATTGCAGCCATGAAATTAAAAGATGCTTACTCCTTAGAAGGAAAGTTATGACCAACCTAGACAGCATGTTGAAAAGCAGAGACATTACATTGCCAACAAAGGTCTGTCTAGTCAAGGCTATGGTTTTTTCAGTGGTCATCTATGGATGTGAGAGTTGGACTGTGAAGAGAGCTGAGAGCAGAAGAATTGATGCTTTTGAACTGTGGTGTTGGAGAAGACTCTTGAGAGTCCCTTGGACTGCAAGGAGATCAGCCAGTCCGTTCTAAAGGAGATCAGTCCTGGGTGTTCATTGGAAGGACTGATTCTAAAGCTGAAACTCCAATACTTTGGCCACCTGATGAGAAGAATTGACTCATTGGAAAAAGACTCTGATGCTGGGAGGTGTTGTGGGCAGGAGGAGAAGAGGACGACAGAGGATGAGATGGCTGGATGACTTCACTGACTTGATGGACATGAGTTTGAGTGAACTCCGGGAGTTGGTGATGGACAGGGAGGCCTTGCGTGCTACAATTCTTGGGGTTCCAAAGAGTCAGACACGACTGAGTGACTGAACTGAACTGAACTGAACTGAACTGAACTGAACTGATTCTGGCTCCCAGAAATGTCTGTTAATTGCTCTTGCTTGGAGTTGACATTGACAGACTCCTTTAAATTAGTAAACTCTCAATGCTGCTTGTCACATTTTAAATCTCACAAAATTATAATACCTTCCCCTATCTCCCCAACATATTAACTGAATGTTAACTGATTAACATTCATATGAATTTTCTAAGGAATGCCAGCCTGGAATTCCTGCAAAGAAACACCAGTTACCAAGAACAACCAAATTTCTGGGTTGATTTGTTATATAGAAATCCCTTGGACTTCACGGTCTACACTAAATTGTCATTTATTTTATAACAGATCTTTCATCATTTGAGCTAAATAT
Organism: Budorcas taxicolor; assembly: GCF_023091745.1. Classification (NCBI taxonomy): domain Eukaryota; kingdom Metazoa; phylum Chordata; class Mammalia; order Artiodactyla; family Bovidae; genus Budorcas; species Budorcas taxicolor. Next base: position 17,655,650 of record NC_068931.1, on the reverse strand, counting down.
TTGAATATCCCTCCTCTGTTAAGGTTCCAGGGCCATGGGGAGATGGTTTGAATCAATTAGAAATGGTCCAAATCATCTGCCTGCCAATTAATGGAAATAGCTTTTTTTTCTTCTTTTTTCAGTACCTACTGAAATAGGTTCACCATTTAACACAGTGTATTGCCATAATTAAGAGTGTAGGCTCAAACCAGATAGCCCTAGTTCAAATTCTTGCTTTATTCCTAATTACTTGTGCCATCATAGGACAATAACTTCAGTCCTCCGTACATTAGTTTCCTCATCTGTAAAAGTATTATTTGCTTTCTAGTTAATTTTTCACATATGTTTTCTGAGGAATATAATAGAAGAGCTATATTTGGTTACCTTCTCTGAGGCAATCACCATCTTAAAACTGTTGTGCTACATTCCCAAGCATTTTCTTTATATGTTTACCATGTGGTGAAGCCACAAATGACATAATTTGTTTCTTTTAAAAATATTATGTATTACCTCACTTTAGTTATCATTTTACAGCTTGCTTTTTCTACTCAAGAAGATTTTTTATATTTGTTAGCATAATAGATCCCATTTATTAAATTATTAAAGAGATAAATCCACACACATATGGACACCTTATCTTTGACAAAGGAGGCAAGACTATACAATGGAGTAAAGACAATCTCTTTAACAAGTGGTGCTGGGAAAACTGGTCAACCACTTGTAAAAGAATGAAACTAGATCACTTTCTAACACTGCACACAAAAATAAACTCAAAATGGATTAAAGATCTAAATGTAAGACCAGAAACTATAAAACTCCTAGAGGAAAACATAGGCAAAACACTCTCAGACATAAATCACAGCAGGATCCTCTATGATCCACCTCCCAGAATTCTGGAAATAAAAGCAAAAATAAACAAATGGGATCTAATTAAAATTAAAAGCTTCTGCACAACAAAGGAAACTATAAGCAAGGTGAAAAGACAGCCTTCTGAATGGGAGAAAATAATAGCAAATGAAGCAACTGACAAACAACTAATCTCAAAAATATACAAGCAACTTATGCAGCTCAATTCCAGAAAAATAAACGACCCAATCAAAAAATGGGCCAAAGAACTAAATAGACATTTCTCCAAAGAAGACATACTGATGGCTAACAAACACATGAAAAGATGCTCAACATCACTCATTATCAGAGAAATGCAAATCAAGACCACAATCAGGTACCACTTCACACCAGTCAGAATGGCTGTGATCCAAAAATCTGCAAGCAATAAATGCTGGAGAGGGTGTGGAGAAAAGGGAACCCTCCTACACTGTTGGTGGGAATGCAAACTAGTACAGCCACTATGGAGAACAGTGTGGAGATTCCTTAAAAAGTTGCAAATAGAACTACCTTATGACCCAGCAATCCCACTGCTGGGCGTACACACCGAGGAAACCAGAATTGAAAAAGACACATGTACCCCAATGTTCATCGCAGCACTGTTTATAATAGCCAGGACATGGAAACAACCTAGATGTCCGTCAGCAGATGAATGGATAAGAAAGCTGTGGTACATATACACAATGGAGTATTACTCAGCCGTTAAAAAGAATTCATTTGAATCAGTTCTGATGAGATGGATGAAACTGGAGCCGATTATACAGAGTGAAGTAAGCCAGAAAGAAAAACACCAATACAGTATACTAACACATATATATGGAATTTAGAAAGATGGCAGTGATGACCCTGTATGCAAGACAGGAAAAAAGACACAGCTGTGTATAATGGACTTTTGGACTCAGAGGGAGAGGGAGAGGGTGGGATGATTTGGGAGAATGGCATTCTATCACATATACTATCATGTAAGAATTGAATCACCAGTCTATGTCTGACGCAGGATACAGCATGCTTGGGGCTGGTGCATGGGGATGACCCACAGAGATATTATGGGGAGGGAGGTGGGAGGGGGGTTCATGTTTGGGAACACATGTAAGAATTAAAGATTTTAAAATTTAAAAAAAAATGAAAAAAAATAAAATAGGTTAACACATTGTTTATAATAAAAAATAAATAAATAAATAAATAAATAAATAAATACTTCCTGGCAGCAAAAACAAAAACAAAATAACACAATTACAGAGGTGTGAAAGACTGAGGAAAAACTATTTAGTAACACACAGGATGGACCTTTTAGCCCTTACAAATCAACTATAAAAGATGGTCAAAGGCTATGAATAATAAATTCACAAAAGGAGAAATTAAAATGGACAGAAAGTAGAAAAAAAAATTTTAAATTAAAAAATTGCTAAATAGTATTGTTTGGTTACAATTCAACTCCTACATTATCTGTGGTATACATATACAAATCTTTCTGTAGGATATGGATTGAAAATGAAATTGCTGGCTGCTAAGTATATTATCTTCACATTTACTGTGTATTAATGAGTCACTTGTGCTTCCCTGGTGGCTCAGACGGTAAAGCGTCTGCCTGCAATTCTGGAGACCTGGGTTCAATCCCTGGGTCAGGAAGTTCCCCTGGAGAAGGAAATGGCAACCCACTCCAGTATTCATGCCTGGAAAATCCCACGGACCGAGGAGCCTGGTGGGCTACAGTCCATGGGGTTGCAAAGAGTCGGACACGACTGAGCAACACCTCTTTCTCAATGAGTCACTTATGTCTTTTTGCTTATATGTGTTGTCACCAATGCTTCATACTTGTTAATTTTGTTTCCAACCTGATGAGTGTGAAATGACATCTCATTGCTGTTTTAATTTCCAGTACCCAATTACTGGCAGGGTTAAGAAACTTCTTGTAGGATTCTTTTTTTTTTTTTTTTTTATGATTCAAGTTTCCTCTTTAGGGATTATTTATAGATTTAGGGAATTTTTTCTTTTGTTTTTCTTCTTAACTTTATTTTGGGATTTCTTGTTTTGTTTTGTTTTACATAGAGATGCTCTAAAGTTTAACTTTGGCTTCAGTGTTCATAAAAATGTGATGCCTGGTTTCATCAGCCATTGAAAGACAAAATAACCAAACATCTGCTTTGTTTCTGGCATACAAGTCATCTATCTATTAAGTGGGGATATGGCCACACATATTCCCATCATATCTAATTATCACAGTGATGTCAATATGAAATTATGTGGACCCTGAACTGACATTAACATTTGAATATTCATTGATATTCATTTTTATATTTAGATAAGCATTTTAGATGCAACTTGAAAGCTTCTTTCTTCAGGCAACTGAATTAAAGCACATTTATTTATTACAATAATAAAATCTTAAAATAATTAATGCTGATTTTGAAAGCTGTTAATTAGTTGTACAAAAATTATTAAGAAACTCTAAATAGTTAAACAATATTAGCTGTTATTATGAATAAGAGAGAGTGCATTAGATAGATAACATTTGCAAGAACATAATATCCGTTTTGAGCCAGCAAATGTTTATAAAAATTTAAATGCTAATAAAAAGGCAGGATAATAGAAATTAGATTATATCACAATGCTAATCTTTAGAAGCATTAAGAGCTATATTTAATTTTAAGTTATTTAATTCAGCTTAGGCTAAGAATTTTTCAAGAAAATAGTCCTATTTGAGGAGATTTCTTATCTCGTGAGGATGAATTAAAAGCAGAATTTCAACTTTGCTACTGCTAAATGTCATGAGGAGGAAAAACTGAAAAATCATGTGCAACAATATTTTATGATAAATCATTTCTGATCTCAATGTAGTGAAGAATAGCAAGCCTAGAAGAAAGAGTGGAAGGGAAACAAAATAGCTCAAAGTTTCTTCTCACTTACCAACTTCAAAATCACATCCTTTAAAAGTACACTTAAAGATGATACTTTCTCATCCCCTTGAGTCTATGGAGTCCCAAACTTTTGGCATGGCTGAAATATATTTTAGAGATTGCTAACTATTTTTGGTATCTAAAGTTGAAGGATTTTTGAGATATGCTCAAAGCTTAAAAAAAAAAAAAAAACAAAACACTGATTTTCCCCCCTGAATTGCAATTTGGTGAATGTGACTAGATCAAGTGATGTTATGGTATATCTGTTACAAATAAACTTTGCTCTTAGTGTATCAGTGGGACTATTGAAGCTAAGAGTAACTAATTGTGCAGAGAAATGATTGTTTCTGCACCATGTTAAACTTTAATATATGACCATTTAGATTCTCGGAGAAGGCAATGACAACCCACTCCAGTACTCTTGCCCGGAAAATCCCATGGACGGAGGAGCCAGTTAGGCTACAGTCCATGGGGTCACACAGAGTCAGACACGACTGAGAGACTTCACTTTCACTTTTCACTTTCATGTATTGGGGAAGGAAATGGCAACCTACGCCAGTGTTCTTGCCTGGAGAATCCCAGGAATGGGAGAGCCTGGTGGGCTGGTGGGCAGTCGTCTATGGGGTCTCACAGACCCAGACATGACTGAAGAGACTTAGCAGCAGCAGCAGCATTTAGATTCTCAATAAGTAAATTGCTACATTCATTTATGTTTGAAAAAATCAGATTTAACCTTGTACCAAGAAACTGATTCTATAATATTTACATTCAAAGCTGGCTAAGTATTTGTTTTTCAACCACAATAACTATTTGGAACTTCTACCTGGTAGATATTACTCTATTATTTATTTACACTCAAGTATAGTTTTTTCAGTCTGTTATCTTACTTTTATGATTTTTTTAATGATATCTTTTGCATCCCCTTCACGGACCACTGCTTTGTTAGTGCAAAGGGGCTTGCATAACTCAATAAAGATATGAGCCATGCCATGTAGGGCCACCCAAGACAGAAGGGTCATAGCAGAGAGCTCTGGCAAAATGTGATCCACCAGAGAAGGAAATGGAAAACCACTCTAGTATACTTGCCATGAGAACCTCATGAACTGTACAAAAAAAAAAAAAAAAAAACCACACACACACACAAAATTATATGATCAAAAGATGAGTCCCCCAGATTTAAAGATGTCCAATATACTACTGGGGAAGAATGGAGGGCAACTACAAGCCACAGAAAGAATGAAGCGGCTGGGTGAAAGCAGAAACAACACTCAGTTGTAGATATTTGGTGATGAAAGCAAATCCAATGCTGCAAAGAATAGGACCTGGAATGTTAGGCCCATGAACAGAGATAAACTGGATGTGGTCACAGCACGTTGGCAAGAATAAACATCGACATTTTAGTAATCAGTGAAATAAAATGGATGGGATTGGGCGAATTTAATTCAGATGACCGTTATATCTACTACCATACTCAAGAATCACATAGAAGAAATAAAGTAGCCCTCATAATCAATAAAAGGGTCAAAAATGCAATACTTGTGTGCAACCTCAAAAATGACAGAATAGTCTTGTTTTGTTTCCAAGGCAAACCATTCAACATCATAGTAATCCAAGTCTATGCCCCTACCACAAATGCTAAAGAAACTGAAGCTGATCAGTTCTATGAAAACCTAGAAGATCTCCTAGAAATAACATTAAAAAAAAGGTGTTTTATTGATCATCGGGGTCAGGGATTGGAATGTAAAAGTAGGAAGCCAAGAGATACCTGGCATAACAGTCAAGTTTGGCCTTGGAGAACAAAATGAATCAGGGCAAAAGCTAACTGAATTCTGCCAAGAGAATGCAGTAGTCAAAGCAAACACCTTTGTCAGCAACATTAGAGATGACTTTACACACGGACATCACTAAATGGTCAAGACAAAAATCAAATTGATTATATTCTTTGTAGCTGAAGATGAAGAAGCTCTATACGGTCAGCAAAAACAAGACCTGGAGCTGACTGTGGCTCAGCTCATCAGCTTCTCAAAGCAACATTCATGCTTAAACTAAAGAAAGTGGGGAAAATCACTAGGCCAGCTAGGTTTGACTTAAGTCAAATCACCTATGAATATGCAGTGGTGGTAAATGGGTAGATTCAAGGGATTCAAACTTGTAAACTGTGTGACTGAAGAACTATAGATGGAGGTCCATAATATTGTACAGGAGGCAGTGAACAAAACCATCTCAAAGAAAAATAAAAGCAAGGAGGCAAAATGGTTATCTGAGGAGGCCTTACAACTAGCTAAGGAAAGAAAAGTGAAAAGCAAGAGAGAAAGGAAAAGGTATACCCAACTGAACACAGATTTCCAAAGAACAGTACAGAAAGATAAGAAGGCCTTCTTCAGTTAACAGTGTATAAAACTAGAAGAAGACAGCAGAAAGGAAACAACTAGAGATCTCTTCAGGAAAATTGGAGATATCAAGGGAACATTTTGTCCAAAGATAAGCACAATAAAGGACAGAAATGGTAGAGACCGTTATAGTACATGCTGAAGAGATCAAGAAGAGATGGAAAGAATTCATAGAAGAACTTGTACAAAAAAAAGATTTAAATGAAGCAGATTACTACAATGGTGTGGTCAGCCACCTAGAGCCAGACATTCTGGAGAGCGAAGTCAAGCGGGCCTTAGGAAGCATGGCTGTTAATAAAGTTAGTGAATGCAATGGAATTCCAGTAGAACTATTCAAAACCCTAAAGGATGATGCTATTAAGGTGTTGCATTCAATATGTCAGCAAATTTAGAAGACCCAGCAATGCCCACAGGACTGTAAAAGGTCAATCCTCATCCCAGTTCCCAAAAAGGATAATAGTAAAGAATGTGCTTGCCATGGGACAATTGCACTCATCTCCCACACTAGGAAGGTCATGCTTAAAATCTTGCATGTTAGGCTTCAGCATTACGCAAACTAAGAACTTCCAGATGTTCAAGTTGGGTTTAGAAAAGGAAGAGGAACTAGAGATCAAATTGCCAACAGTCTCTGGATCATAGAGAAAGTTAGGAAATTCCAGAAAAACATTCACCTCTGTTTTATCAACTATGCCAAAGCCTTTCACTGTGTGAGTCATAATAAACTGTGGAAAATTCTTAAAGAGACAGGAGTACCAGACCATCCTACCTGTCTCCTGAGAACCTGTATGTCAGTCAAGAAGCAACAGTTAGAACCCTGCATAGAACAACTGATTGGTTCAAGATTGAGAAAGGAGTATGACAGGGCTGTCTGCTGTCACCCTATTTTTTTTTTTTTCTTTAATCTATACACTGAGCACATCATGAGAAATGCTGGGCTGGATGAGTTACAAGCTGGAATCAAGATAAGCAGGACACCTATCAGCAACCTCAGGTATGCAGATGATACCACTTTAATGACAGAAAGTGAAGAGGAACTAAAGAGCCCCTTGATGAGGGTGAAGGATAAGACTGAAAGAGCTGACTTCAAACTAAATATTTAAAAAAAAAAAAAGATCATGGCATCCAGACCCATTACTTCATGGCAAATAGAGGGGGAAAAGATAGAAGCAGTGACAGATTTCTCTTCTTGGGCTCTGAAATCACTGTGGATGGTGACTGAAGCCATGAAATTAGGAGATGTTTGCTTCTTGGCAGAAAAGATAAGACAAACCTAGGCAGTGTGTTGAAAAGCAGAGACATTACTCTGCTGACAAAAGTCCATATAGTCAAGGTTATGGTCTTCCCAGTGGTCATGTATGGTTGTGAGAGCTGGACTGTAAAGAAGGCAGGATGCCAAAGAATTGATACCTTCGAACTGTGGTGCTGGAGAAGACTCCTGAGAGCCCCTTGGACAGCAAGGAGATCAATCCATCAATTTTAAGGGAAATTAATCCTGAATATTCATTGGAAGAACTGATGCTGAAGCTGACACTCTAGTATTTTGGTCATCTGATGTGAACAGCTGAGTCACTGGAAAAGTCCCTGATGTTGAGAAAAAGGGCATCAGAGGATGAGATGCCTGGATGGCACCACTGATGCAATGGACATGATCTTGGGCAATCTTTGGGAGATGGTGAGGGACAGGAAGGCCTGGTGTGTTGCAGTCCATGGGACTTAAATGGGAGACTAAACAACAACAACAACACCATCTTTTGCATAAACAGCAGCACTTTGATGATACTATTCCTTTGTCCTGTACACAGGTATATATGTGTGTGTGTATATATATATACATATACATATGTATATACATATATATATACAGCTACAGAGACTTTGGCTATCCCTTTGGGCTCAGAGGGAAAGTGTCTGCCTGCAATGCGGGAGACCTGGGTTCGATCCCTGGGTGGGGAAGATCCCCTGGAGAAGGAAATGGCAACCCACTCCAGTATTCTTGCCTGGAAAACCCCATGGATGGAGAAGCCTGATGGGCTACCGTCCATGGAGTTGCAAAGTCAGACACAACTGAGCGATTTCAATTTAATCCCATTACAGATAAAGAGAATCAGTCCAGAATCAGGTCTTACATTTGTAGCTGGGGATTCCTGCACCTTAGGTGTATTTTGGTGTAATGAATCTTGGTCTTCTTTAGTTTCTCCATTCTAGTATTCATCCAGGAGTGAATGTCAGTCTCTCACCATTCCCAGGTCCCTCAATGTGGTACTTCTGTCACTGTGTAATTTCGTTTTGCTGACCCTTGTGAACACTGGGACAGGAACACAACATCAGTCTGCAATGCTCTGGGTCCAAAAGTTGTCCACTGAAAAGCTGAATAGAAAGGAGCAGTATCCTCCACACCATGTGTCCCCATAGAGGAATGTATATATAAGAAATAATTATAAATAAGCATATCATTCAGCAAAGTAAATGTGGATGTCTGTAATTATATAATTATAATTTTTCTACGTATGTAAATGTAGACTCTGATTCCTAATTGAAAAAACCTAGCCATTTTTTCTTACTCAGTATACTTCATAAATCCCTATTCTGGAAAAATTTCAAAAATCGTTCTGAGTATTTCAGATTTGGGGGATGCTTGGAATCGTAGTCAGATTGCTTATTCCATCCCTTAAAGCTGGATACATCCCAGGCCATTGTCCTGTTGAGATCATCAAGCCTGTAGCCAATGTTTGCCACAGCATTCTACTCCAAGGAACATACCCTTTGATGTCCACTTTCAAGGAGCAAACTCTGGGACTCTTTTGTACCACTATATTGCACTTGGTGAGGAGGTTCTCCCACAGAGTTTCTAGAGACCCCAGGGAATAGGGGCTGAAGCATCAAACGCTTGTGTGAAAATAATAAGATCAATGTCCTGGCTGATTTTTCACTAACTGCAGTGGTAGCAGGGGGTTCCCATGTGGTGCTAGTGGTAAAGACCTTGCCTGCCAATGCAGGAGACATAAGAGATGCAGATTTGATCCCTGAGTCAGAAAGATCCCCTGGTGGAGGACATGGTAATCCAGTCCAGTATTCTTGCCTGGAGAATCCCATAGACAGAGGAGCCTGGCAGGCTTTAGTCCATGGGGTCCTACAGAGTCGGTCACAACTGAAGTGACTTAGCATGCACTCATGCAGTGGTAGTAACAGCAGCTTAGTCATCTTATGGGGAACTTTGGGGCTCCTACAAAGCTTGTACCTCCCTGGGAGTCTGCTCCTACTTTGAGTAACCTTGTCCATATCCTTTAACTTGTCCTGTTGATGTCTTCCCATTAGTCATGGTTATGCCCCATTTCAGAAAAAACAAAATAAACTAAGTTATAAGTTCTCTATTATGGTAACTAGAAGATAATCAGTAAGTATAATGGAAATAAATATACAATGAAAATAAGCACAATCAAATCTTCAGCATTATTGTAAGATGGGCTTCCCTGGTGTCTCAGATGGTAAAGAATCAGCCTGCAATACAGGAGACCCAGATTTGATCCCTGGGTCAGGAAGATACCCTGCAGAAGGGACCATCTACCTACTTCAGTATTCTTGCCTAGAGAATTCCATGGACAGAGGAGCCTGGTGGGCTACAGTCCACAGGGTTGCAAAGAGTCAAACATGACAGAGCAACTGTGCTGTGCTTAGTTGCTCAGTCTTTTCCAACTCTTTGCAACCCCATGGACTGTAGCCCACCAGGCCCCTCTGTCCATGGGGATTTTCCAGGCAAGAATACTGATGTGGATTTCCGTGCCCTCTTCCAGGGGATCTTTCCAACCCAGGGATCAAACCCAGGTCTCCCACATTGCAGGTGGATACTTTACCATCTGTGCCACCAGGGAAGCAAGAACCTCATATATGATACAATAAAACTCCAAATGAACAAGGGTCATTTATTTGAGGACTCTCCACATTTTAATTTTGAACAGCTTTTACTGTTAGAAAATTCTCATTATTTAGCCAAAAATCTATCTCCTTATTATTCTGTCACAAAGTTTCATTTTGCCCTATATGTTTTCAGAGTAGGTCTAACTTTTTCCCTATATAAGTCCTTCAAGTATTGAAATATGATTATCTTTATCTCTTTTTTATTTCTCTATTTCTTTTGTCATTTTTTACTATAGGACTATTTTTTCAGCCTTTCAATTCCATGTGGTCTCCAAGAGTACATCTTGATCTCTTAATTATTTTCGTATGTGTTAATTAGAATCTAACCACATCCAGATAACCACGATGGTGTGATCAATCACGTAGAGCCAGACATCCTGGAATTCAAAGTCAAGTGGGCCTTCAGTTCAGTTCAGTTCAGTCACTCAGTCATGTCCGACTGTTGGAAACCCCATGAATTGCAGCATGCCAGGCCTCCCTGTCCATCATCAACTCCCGAAGTTCACTCAAACTCATGTGCATCAAGTTGGTGATGCAATCCAGCCAACTCATCCTCTGTCATCCCCTTCTCCTCCTGCCCCCAATCCCTCCCAGCAACAGAGTCTTTTCCAGTGAGTCAACTCGTTGCATGAGGTGGCCAAAGTACTGGAGTTTCAGCTTTAGCATCATACCTTCCAAAGAACACCCAGGGCTGATCTCCTTTAGAATGGACTGGTTGGATCTCCTTGCAGTCCAAGGGACTCTCAGAAGTCTTCTCCAATATCACAGTTCAAAAGCATCAATTCTTCGGCACTCAGCTTTCTTCACAGTCCAACTCTCACATCCATACAGTGGGCCTTAGGAAGCATCAATACAAACAAAAATAGTGAAGGTGATGGAATTCCAGTTGAGCTATTTCAAATCCTAAAAGATGATGCTGTGAAAGTGCTGCACTCAAAATGCCAGCAAATTTGGGAAACTCTGCAGTGGCTACAGGACTGGAAAAGGTCAGTTTCCTTTCCAATCCCAAAGAAAGGTAATGCCAAAGAATGCTCACACTACTACACAATTGCACTCATCTCACACACCAGCAAAGTAATTCTCAAAATTTTACAAGCCAGGCTTCAACAGTATGTGAACTGTGAACTTCCAGATGTTCAAACTGGATTTAGAAAGGCAGAGGAACCAGAAATCAAATTGCCAACATCCATTGGATCATCAAAAAAGCAAAAGAGTTCCAGAAAAACATCTACTTCTGCTTTATTGACTATGCCAAAGCTTTTGACTGTGTGGATCACAATGAAATGTGGAAAATTCTTCAAGAGATGGGAATATCAGACCACCTGACCTGCCTCCGGAGAAATCAGTATGCAGGTCAAGAAGTGACAGTTAGAACTGGACATGGAACAACTCAGTTCAGTTCAGTTCAGTCGCTCAGTCATGTTTGACTCTTTGCAACTCCATGAACCACAGCACGCCGGGCCTCCCTGTCCATCACCAACTCCTTGAGTTTACCCAAACTCAAGTCCATTGAGTCAGTGATGCCATCCAACCATCTCATCCTCTGTCGACCCCACTGGTTCCAAATTAGGAAAGGAGTATTTCAAGGCTGTATATTGTCACCCTGCTTATTTAATTTATATGCAGAGTACATCATGAGAAACAGTGGGCTGAATGAAGCACAAGCTGGAATCGAGGTTGTTGGGAGAAATATCAATAACCTCAGCTATGCAGATGACACCACCCTTATGGCAGAAAGTGAAGAATTAAAGAACCTCTTGATGAGAGTGAAAGAAGAGAGTGAAAAAGTTGGCTTAAAACTTAACATTCAGAAAACTAAGATCATGGCATCTGGTCCCATCACTTCATGGGAAATAGATGGGGAAACAGGGACACACTTTATCTTGGGGAGCTCCAAAATCACTGCAGATGTTGACTGCAGCCATGGAATTAAAAGACACTCCTTGGAAGAAAAGTTATGACCAACCTAGATAGCATATTGAAAAGCAGAGACATTACTTTGCCAACAAAGGTCCGTCTAGTCAAGGCTATGGTTTCTCCAGTAGTCATGTATGGATGTGAGAGTTGGACTGTGAAGAAAGCTGAGCACCGAAAACCCTTCACCAATGTTCCGCTTAAGATCTATTTAGTCTTAAGATAGTGATAAAGTTACATTTTTGCATAGCAAGGACACAGTGATTTATAACAAAGTACAGTGATCTATAACAAAAGAGAAAATTCATTAACTCAAGAGTTATAGTATTGCTAACATCAAAAACTACTATATTTCCTTTTCTATATTCCAAATACATTGATTAATATATTCCCAGGTGCCTAAGGATACGGAGACCTGGCAGCAATAATTGACTCAACAATGAGAAAAGCCCTATGCTAATTAAGACTTTCAAGATACTCCAAATTCTCTGTGCTGTTTATGGTTGAGAGGTTGTCACACAAGCTAGTCTGTCAGCAGAGAGGTTTGACCTGAGACACCCTTGTCACACCCAGGGCAGGGAATTAGTAGCAATTATTGGCACAACCAATGGAAAACTCTTCACCAATATAATTCCTAACCAACCCACTATACCAATAATTTCTAACTTCCCAAAAGAATTTGCTTTTAGTAAGTCTAAAACATCTCATGACTCTCATGATTGGGAGGCTGTAAACAATCACATGTGGCTGGATGAACCTGTACAGGCAGGCTAGATAACCTTCAGAGGAGTTTGTAAGTTGAAACACCCTTGTTACACCCAGGAATTTTTATTGACTTGGAGCTGTAAGTTAACTCCTTCTCCGAGAGAGGTAATGGGGTGCAGCCCCCCGTAAAGTCAGAGGTATAGGTGAGAGCATAAAACAGTAAAGCAGGTAGACTCTGGTTTTGGGGGTGGATGCTCGGGAACAGGGGGTTTCCTGAGGCTCGATCCGCCTTTGCGTATGCCGAAGCCTCCTTCCTCATGACCTTTGCCATGGGCGGAGTTCCTCACTCTGGCTCCCGGCAAGTTATGACCAATCTAGACAGCTTATTAAAAAGCAGAGACATTACTTTGCCAACAAAGTTCTGTCTAGTCAAAGGTATGGTTTTTCCAGTGGTTATGTATGGATGTGAGAGTTGGACTATAAAGAAAAGAAAAGAAAGAAAGTCGCTCAGTCATGTCTGATTCTTTGCTACCCCATGGACTATAGCATATCAGGCTCCTCTGTGCATGGGATTTTCCAGGCAAAGGTACTGGAGTGGGTTGCCATTTCCTTCTCCAGAGGATCTTTCTGACCCAGGGATCTAACCTGAGTCTCCAACATTGCAGGCAGACATTTTACTGTCTGAGCCACCAGGGTGCCAAAGAATTGATGCTTTTGAACTGTGGTGTTGGTGAAGACTCTTGAGAGTCCCTTGGACTGCAAGGAGATCCACCTAGTCCATCCTAAAGGAAATCAGTCCTGAGTATTCATTGGAAAGACTGATGCTGAAGCTGAAACTTCAATACTTTGGGCACCTAATGTGAAGAACTGACTCATTTGAAAAGATCCTGATGCTGGGAAAGATTGAAGGCAGGAGGAGAAGGGGATGACAGAGGATGAGATGTTTGGCTGGCATCACCAACTCAATGGACATAAGTTTCAGTAAACTCTGGGAGTTGGTGATGGACAGGGAAGCCTGAAGTGTTGCAGTCCATATGGTCACAAAGAGCCGGACACTACTGAGCAACCGAACTGAACTGAACCTCATCCTTCTTGTCTTGACTGCCTGACTGTGTGGTTACAATCTCTGTTGCTCTTTTCAAATACTATATATCCTGGAATCAGCCTCAGCTTGTGTGGACCCCTTATTCACTATAATTTGTCTATGGATCAGTAATTACTTAACATTTTTAACATGCCTTTATTTTCTGTGCCTCATACAGTACACAAGTCCCTAATTTGCACAGCAACGTTTGAGATCTTTGAGGAGAAAGGCAGCTCATTTTTCACCCATAAATTCCTCATACTAAACTCAATGTGAGACATCTCTCACATCATCAAAAATACTTAATGACTATATAAAAAATAAATGAACAAATGAAAGATGTAATTCCTATTTTATATAAACAGTTTTTACCATATGTACTACTATTCTCTACATGTCTCCAGTTTTGCTTTTAAGTATGGGAATTCTGTTATTTTATTCTTTTAAGTACTCCAAAATGCACAGATTTGAATTAATTTTGCTCTGCAGTTCATGGCATGCTTTTGTCATTGGCCAAAGTCAGGTTTTTCATTTGTTCTTATCAAATTTTGTGATGCTGTCTTGTACCCATTAGTCCTGACTATTGTAACTTGTTTTTTCTGTGATTAGCTGTCTCACACTGCTTGGTATCATTTGCAATTTATTCAGTAGAGTAAGAAAATTAAGATAGAAGAAACAATAACAAAGGATAGATGATACATCAAGTGCTGAATTTTAGAGCTGGGGACTTAAAATGCTCCAAGAATTTGGCAGAGATGTCAAGTTTGAGCATGTGAACTAGGTAAGAAAACAGTAGATTCTGCTATATTTAAAACTGATAACCAACCAGGACTACTCTATAGTACACGGAATTCTGCTCAATGTTATGTGGCATCCTGAATGAGAGGGAAGTTTGGAGGAGAATAGATACATGTATGTGTATGGCTGAGTCCCTTTGCTGTTCACCTGAAACTATCACAACATTGTTAATTGGCTATGTGTGTGTGCATGCTAAGTGGCTTCAGTCATGTCCGACTCTTTGTGACCCTATGACTTTTTATGATTGTAGCCTGCCAGGCTCCTCTGTCCGTGGGAGTCTCCAGGCAAGATTACTAGAGTTGGTTGTCATGCCCTCCTCCAGGGACTCTTCCCAACCCCAGGGATTGAACCTGCATCTCTTATGTCTCCTGCATTAGCAGGCAGGTTCTTTACCACTAGCGCCACCTGGGAAACCTGTTATTTGGCTATATCCCAATACAAAATAAAAAGTTTACAGAAAAAAAGTAAATAGCAGAATTATGGAGAGATTCAGCCAGGTTAAGAAGGCTGGAAGGTATCAGAAAAGAGGAAAATTTGTGAGCAAAAGGAAACTAAGAGCCCTGGATGCTTGTCAGATGAAGAGGGTAGGCTGTCTAAAGAAAAGTGGTAAAGTACTTATTTGGAGAGTTTCAATCAGTATTTCTCTTCCTTTTTACCCCTTCTCTATTAAGGCAGGTGAAGTAAGGGCTGTTATCAAGATGTCTCTCATTTTCTCAGAGACTTCCTGAAGACTTAATTCCGGGATTTGTATTACAAGAATACAAATAGAAAGCAGGTTGCCTGTAGAGTAGTAATCATGATCTCTGTTCATCTTGTTGCTGCTGACTTCCTTCTTGTATTCCAGGAAGAATGAGACTTTAGGAGACCTCATTTCCTACTTTTTATTTTAATTCATATTCCACCTTACCACTGGTCTGAAGACTTTTCTACTGGCTCCAAGTAAAGAAGTCACTCAGATGACTACTGTCTATGAATGTGGAATCTTGGAAATCCCATAGTTAGCTGGGAGTGTGGAGACCTCCTTACCTAATAGTGAGGTTCTTATCACTATTGATGAGATATGATATTTTGGTTCTTATCAATCACTGCCTTGTTGATGGGCCTCTTAGATGCTGGACCTCCACCAGCTCTACTTTTAACACAATTAATTGTCTAAGTAACATTTTTTTTTTGACTTAACACTGATTGATAAAATATATAGAGCCAGATTTGTTCCTGTTTATTAATGATATTAATATAATCATATAATTCACTTTTTAGCTTTATTATCTACATTTTTTGAAACTTACTCTCATTTTATTTAATCCCACTATTATGTCATTGTACACTCTTCCAATCTACTCTACCTCCTGGATATCCTATCTGAAACCCAGTGATCTAAGCAATTTTGTCTAAAATATAGACATTAATCTAAAGATGGCCTTTGACTTGTGACTAAGATAAGTAAGAACTGACTAATCAAGTTGCAGATGTTTAACTTTTACTAACATCAAGTTTAAGTTTTAAAGATATGTTTTCTTTATTGCATTATATCACATTTTTAAATAATTTGGGAATGATAGGTTAATAAAGTTATTAAAGGGCTTCTGCTTAGCTTTGCAAATACATATGTCAGTATTCTCAAGTGCTAAAACAATAAAGATAAGAAAGGCTTTGGCACATGTTTTTCTTTTCAGTTTACCATACTTCCTTGACTATAATAAAAACCAAGATTCAGAAGTTTAGTTCATGAATTATTTGATGTGACATAATCAGAACCCTCATGGCTTCAGAAGTGAATGAGTCACATTCAGATTCCTGAAACTCTCAGTGTGCTATCGAATACATTTGATAAAGAAAGAACATTGTGCAAACTGTCTTCTTTCATTTAAAAAAAAATGAAGATTTTAGATGCACATAGTCTATTTAGTATAATACATGATGAGGACAGAAATGGACTTTTAGAGGATATGTTGTTGAACATGAAATTAAATACAAATGACAAAACATTCTTAATGGCTGTATGCTTTCTTGACATCTGAAGTAGCTGTTCAACATTAGGGACTATTTGAAACAGTACTCACTAGTTTGTTTCCAGGTAATATGAATTCTACATTTCCAGTACCTAATTATAACAAAGATAAATAAATAAAAAGAAAGCTGCATTTTCCAACTAACTTGTAGCTGGGATGAAGACTTGTTTGTGAGCGTGCATGCTAAGTCACTTCAGTTTTGTCTGACTCTGTGACCCCATGGACTGTAGCCCACCAGGATCCTTTGTCCATGGGATTCTTCAGGCAAGAATACTGGAGTGGGTTGCCAGCCCTTCTCCAAGGGATCTTCCCAAGGGGTCGAAGTCAAGTCCCTTGATTCTCCTTGACTGTTGGGTTCTTTACCACTAGTACCACCTGGGAAGCCCAAAGATATGTTTAGGTTCTACCCATCAGATGCTCCTTGACAAAACTGATTTATACTTGAATTCTGTGGGGAAAGTGGAAGTGTGTCTAGAACCCACTTTTCAAGGGCAAGTCAAAGAAAAGCTTATACAGGAAGCAATATTAATATAGGATTTCTGATTCAGTAACTATTGCCCAGAGCAAAAGAAAAGTGACCCTAACATGATTCTGAAATTTCAACTTAGAATCTCTTTATACTTAAACTATAGAGAATAAATTCTGTTATCTGGCAACCTACTCCAGTATTCTTGCCTGGAGAACCCCATGGACAGAGGAGCCTGTCAGACTGCAGTCCATAGAGTCACAAAAAGTCGGCATGACTGAAGCAACTTAGTGCACCCACACATACGCATGCAATAAGAACCTTGCTTATACAAGCATCTACCATGGGATCTAACACACTTAAATTTATCTGAAGCAATCTTAAATGTATATCTGTTTTACCTACTTTAGGATTTAATTTATTATATTTCCTACTAGACATGCAAATATATGGCTACTTTATCTTCATAATGTTATCAGAATGTAATGAGACATACAGAATAATTTATATATTTAGGTCTATCGATATGAACTAAATTAAAGAGTTAAAAAATGTGGAAAATATCTTCAGTATACTTTTGCTTCTAATGTCCTACAATTACAAGTTAATCTTTACATTTTACATTTTAAAATATCACCATTCTTTACAACCAATAATTATTACATGCATAAGTGGATACCATTATATGAGGTAATTAGATTATACAAAAGCAATCTATAAATTAATCAATAATCATTTATGAAGCACCATTGTGCAGCAATCTTGGCTAGGTGCAACTAACCCAATACATCATCTCCTTTACTTTCCAACTGGAAGATTAAGTATACATAAAGCCACATTATGGCAACACTACTATTAAAAAAAAAAGCAGTTGACGGTACTGGAAAAGAAGAGTAAGGTTTTATGCCTGACTTCATCAAGTATAAAAGTCAGGTTTTGGGGATAGTATTCGGCATCTCAACCCTGACATTTTTGAACCAGGAGAAATACAACACAATACTTGGAACATTTTGAATACATTCTAAAATGGCTTTATTCCCAACTTACTCACCTGCAGACATTTCAAACTGCAGTTCCAGTCCAATCCAGTTTTTGAGCCAATCTTGGTCCCCAAATTGAGAACATGAGAGTGTTATTATGAAGGCACAAAGGGGAGCATGATTTTCTTCAACTGTCAATAGTCCACTACTTGATATATGTGGGGTATTCCTCTGACTTCTCTTGTTTACCAAGTCATGGCCTTCCTCTAGGCTCTACTGTATTCACTTTGAATTCATATTCAGAATTTCATTACCATCCTTTGGGAGTTGGAGCCCATTGCCTCCATTTCCACCATGGATGTGGACTTTTGCAAAAAATCATCAAGAACCACCTGATTGCCATCATTGCCTCTGCCTGAAGACTCTTGCCCCATCCCCCAGCAGCCAGGGCTGGATACCCTCTGATAAGGCCATTGATCTAAACCAGTTCAGTTCAGTTCAGTCTCTCAGTCACGTCCGACTCTTTGCGACCCCATGAATTGCAGCACGCCAGGCCTCCCTGTCCATCACCATCTCCCGGAGTTCACTCAGACTCACATCCATGGAGTCCGTGATGCCATCCAGCCATCTCATCCTCGGTCGGCCCCTTCTCCTCCTGACCCCAATCCCTCCCAGCATCAAAGTCTTTTCCAATGAGTCAACTCTTCACATGAGGTGGCCAAAGTACTGGAGCTTCAGCTTTAGCATCATTCCTTCCAAAGATATCGCAGGGTTGATCCCCTTCAGAATGGACTGGTTGGATCTCCTTGCAGTCCAAGGGACCCTCAAGAGTCTTCTCCAACACCACAGTTCAAAAGCACCAATTCTTCAGTGCTCAGGCTTCTTCACAGTCCAACTCTCACATCCATACATGACCACAGGAAAAACCATAGCCTTGACTAGACGGACCTTAGTCGGCAAAGTAATGTCTCTGCTTTTGAATATACTATCTAGGTTGGTCATAACTTTTCTTCCAAGGAGTAAGAGTCTTTTAATTTCATGGCTGCAGTCACCATCTGCAGTGATTTTGGAGCCCCCAAAAATAAAGTCTGACACTGTTTCCCCATCTGTTTCCTATGAAGTGATGGGACCAGATGCCATGATGTCCGTTTTATGACTGTTGAGCTTTAAGCCAACTTTTTCACTCTCCTCTTTCACTTTGATCAAGAGGCTTTTTAGCTCCTCTTCACTTTCTGCCATAAGGGTGGTGTCATCTGCACAACTGAGGTTATTGATATTTCTCCCGGCAATCTTGATTCCAGCTTGTGTTTCTTCCAGTCCAGCATTTCTCTAAACCAAGCCTGAGTTAAAGACAAATCCTAGAGAACATGGCTGCGGATGCTGCAAGTTGCACTTTTTCAGGTTCAATCCAATAAAACAGATAATATTAACTTTTTCCTATCTGACAAGAACTGTTTTAAATATTTGTGAACATTATTTCACTTACTGTTTATAACCAACACTGATTTAGCTAATATAATCTTTTCGTATTTTTGTATATAGCTACATCTGCCAAAGCACACTTAGATAATTTACCCTCCAAATGTTGTTCAATAGCTAGAGTCATGTCCAACTCTGTGAGACCCCCATGACTGTAGTATCCCAGGATTCCCTGTCCTTCACTATCTCCCAGAGTTTGCTCAAATCCCTGTCCATTGAGTTGGTGATGCCATCTAACCATCTTATCCTCTGCTTGCCCTTTCTCCTTTTGCTTTCAACCTCTTCTAGCATCAAGGTCTTTTCTAATGAGTCAGTTCTTCACATAAGGTGGCCAGAGTATTGGAGCTTCAGCTTCAGCATCAGTCCTTCCAACTAATATTCAGGGTTGATTTCCTTTATGATTGACTGGTTTTATCTCCTTGCAGTCCAAGTTGCAAGAATCTTCTCCAGTACCACAGTTCAAAAGCATCAGTTCTTCTGCACTTAGCCTTCCTTATGGTCCAATTCTTACTTCCTTTCATGACTACTGGAAAAACCATAGCTTTGAGTGTATGGATCTTTGTCGGCAAAGATGCTGACATCATATGTCTCTGCTTTTTCATATGCTGTCTAGTTTTGTCATAGCTTTCCTTCCAAGGAGCAAATATATCCTAATTTTATGGCTTCTGTCTCCATCTGCAGTTATTTTGGAGCCTAGAAAAATAATATCTGTCACTGTTCCCGATTTTTTCCCTTCTATTTGCCATGAAGTGATAGGGCCAGATGCTGTGATCCTAGTTTTTTTTGAATGTTGAGTTTTATGACAGATTTTCACTCTCCTCTTTCAACTTCATTAAGAGGCTTTTTAGTTTCTCTTCACTTTCTGCCATTAGAGTCATATCACCTGCATATATGAGGCTGCTGATATTTCTCCTGGCAATCTTGATTCCAACTTGTAATACATCCAGCCCAGCATTTCCCATTATGTACTCTGCATATAAATTAAATAAACAGGGTGACAATATACAGGCTTAATGTACTCTTTTTCCAATTTAGAACTAGTCTATTGCTCCATGTCCTGTTCTAACTGTTGCTTCTTGATCTGCATACAGAATCCTCAGGAGATAAGTAAGATTGTCTGGTATTCCCATTCTTTAAGAATTTTTGAATCCCTTTGTTTTCCCTATGATTCAACAAATGTTGGCAATTTGATCTCCAGTTCCCTTGCCTTTTCTAAATCCGGCTTGTAGATCTGGAAGTTCTCCAGTCGCATACTGCTGAAGGCTAGCTTGAAGGATTTTCAGCATAACCTTACTAGCATGTGAAATGAACACAACTGGACATACATTTCACATATGAATTTCTGGGCCTTTTGTATTGGTCAGCCAGGAAAAGCTCAATTAAATATTATAAAACTGCATGCATAATGTACTTTTCCTTGTGTTTTCACAACCTTAAGTCATAACTCTTCAGGAAGTTAAAACAAATAGTGTTAGAGAAGAGATGGAAGAGTGGGAAGTAGAGAACACAGAACCCCTGAATTGAAAGTAACACAATGAAAGGTTTGAAGGTACCCTGGATGTCAGCACATCTATTTCTAAATCGCATACCCCCGCGCCACCCTGCCCCAACTTGGCTTGGATGACAAAGCAGAAGAAGTAGCTGGAAGAACATGAGAAGACCATAGAAGTTAACTAAAACTTTTCTCATGGTTAAAAATGGAGTGCCCGTAGGGGACAAGCCTCTATGTGGGAGTGATTTCCTATTATTGAAGAAAAGGTTTTTCTCTGCTTTTCATTAATTTGTTAATCAAGATCCAGTATCTTGTTGATATGTGGTTTTGGGGTAGGGTTCACAGCATCTTGGTCACACAGCAGAATCATATTACCGCAAGAAAGATAAGGAACATCCCAAGTCTGAGTGTCAGTTTCTATAGTTCTGTTATCTTTTTAACTACAGAAAGGTGTGCTGTGCTGTGCTCTGTTTAGTCACTCAGTCATGTTTGACTCGTTGGGACCCCATGGACTGTAGCCCTTCAGGCTCCTCTGTCCCTGGAGATTCTTCAGAAAAGAATACTGGAATGGGTTGTCATGCCCTCCTCCAGGGAATCATCCCAACACAGGGATCGTACCCAGGTCTCCCACATTGCAGCTGGATTCCTTACCATCTGAGCCATGAGGGAAGCCCAAGAATACTGGAGTGGGTAGCCTATCCCTTCTCCAGGGGATCTTCCTGACCCATGTATCAGACCAGGGTCTCCTGCATTGCAAGCAGATTCTTTACTAGCTGACTTACCAGAGAAGCCCTGGAAAGGTGTGCTAGACACACACAAGTATAGTTGATGAGAAAAAAAATCATAATGTTAGGAATTTGCTAACTCTCAGGTTCACTGAAGTGGAATAAGCAGAATATTACAGACAATTAAAAATTTCTCTGCAGTTTAATATTTTTAAACAAAATACTCTGTATGTAGGTAAATGCATGGGAGGAAAGGCAATTACATGGTAGTTGGAACATTCTTTGGCATTACTCTTCTGTGGGATTGACCTTTCCTAGTCCTTTGGGCATTACCTAGTTTTCTAAATTTGCTGACATGTAGAGTGTGGCCCTTTAAAAGTATCATCTTTTAGGATTGAAATAGCTCAGCTGGGATTCTATCACCTCCACTAGCATTGTTTATAGTGATGCTTTCTAAGACCTACTTGACTTCATACTTCAGGATATCTGATTCTAGGTGAGTGACCACATCATCATGGTTATTTGGGTCATTAAGACTATGTTGTATAGTTCTTCTGTATATTCTTGCCACTATTTTTTAAATCTCATTGCTTCTGTTAGGTCATTATGGTTTCTGTCCTTTATCATGCCCATCCTTGCATGAAATGTTCCCTTGATACCTCCAATTTTCTCAGAGATCTCTAGTCTTTCCCATTCTGTTGTTTCCTTCTATTTCTTTGCATTGTCCACTTAAGAAGGATTTCATATCTTTCCTTGTTGTTTTCAGAAACTCTTCATTCAGTTCTACTCCAAAAATGATGGAGACCTAAATGCAATATCTTAATTAATGTCTAAGCCATACTAATTAGTACCATATCTTCACCACATTCTTGACCAAGGGATGATGGTTGAGATTTTAGCATTTCATTTATGCTCTGAAAGATATTAATTACCATTACAATAGTATAGAATAAGTCAAACATGTGTATACAATACAAATAATCTTTAAAAAATATTTAAACTGGTATTCTTTAAAAGGATTTCGGCCATGTGAGTTGTTTCAGTAACTCAGTTCATTTCAGTCATTCAGTCATGTCTGACTCTTTGCAACCCCATGGACTGCAGCACTTCAGGCTTCCCTGTCCATCACCAGTTCCCAGAATTTACTCAGGTTCATATCCATCGAGTTAGTGATGCCATCTAGCCATCTCATCCTCTGTCATCCCCTTCTCCTCCCACCTTCAATCTTTCCCAGCATCAGGGGCTTTTCAAATGAGTCAGTTTTTCACATTCAGTGGCCAAAGTATTGGCGTTTCAGCTTCAGCATCAGTCTTTCCAATGACTATTCAAGATTGATTTCCTTTAGAATGGACTGGGTGGATCTCCTTGCAGTCCAAGGGACTCTCAAGAGTCTTCTCCAACAGCACAGTTCAAAAGCATCAATTCTTCAGTGCTCAGCTTTCTTCACAGTCCAACTCTCACATCCATACACGACTACTAGAAAAACCATAGCTTTGACTAGACAGAAATTTAATGGCAAAGTAATGTCTCTGGTTTTTAACATGCTGTCTAGGTTGGTCATAGCTTTTCTTCCAAGGAACTAGTGCCTTTTAGTTTCGTGGCTGCAATCACCATCTGCAGAGATTTTGGAGCCCCCAAAATAAAGTCTCTCACAGTTCCATTGTCTCCCCACCTACGTGTCATGAAGTGATCAGACCAGATGCCATGATCGTAGTTTTCTGAATGTTGAGCTTTAAGCCAAGTTTTTCACTCTCCTCTTTCACTTTCATCAAGAGTCTCCTTAGTTCTCTTCACTTTCTGCCACAAGGGTGGTGTCATCTGCATATCTGAGGTTATGATATTTCTCTTGGCAATCTTGATTGCAGCTTGTGCTTCATCCAGCCCGGCATTTTGCATGATGTACTCTGAATATAAGTTAAATAAGCACGGTGACAGTATACAGCCTTGATGTACTCCTTTCCCGATTTGGAATCAGTCTGTTGTTCTATTTCCAGTTATAACTGTTGCTTCTTGATCTACATTCAGATTTCTCAGGAGGCAGGTCAGGTGGTCTGGTATTCCCATCTCTCTCAGAATTTTCCACAGTTTGTTGTGAGCCACACAGTCAAAGGCTTTGGCGTAGTTAATAAAGCAGAAGTAGATATTTTTCTGGAACAATATGAATTGTTTAGATAACTAAGATTTTTTTAAGTATCAAACTATTTTTATTCATTTTGGATTGTAAATTTTCTATTTCATGAACTTTCTATAGTATAAGATGGAAGGATGAATACATTAATAAACAACCCATTATTTTCTGAATTCTGGTTAATGATTTACACAGATCTTAGTGAAGGAAGATGCCTTATGAGGATGTGATATTTTAGATATTTATAATGTGTTGGTTATCAGTTGCCCTGACTATTGTCCTCATTCTTGGTTTTAGTCTAACAACTGAGATGTCACATTAAGTAAGAGAGTTGCTCAAGTCCATGACAGTGCCTAATGAGTACCTTGAGTGGAATGTTATATGGGTGAGAATAAGGCTTTTGGAGGGAAGAAATTATCCTCTGCTTTTTTAGATTCCTCTGGCTGGTCTAAGAATTAAATTGACATGAGACAGATTAACTAGAGAAAATAAAACTAAAGTTTAACAACATGTACATGGGAGAGACCCAGGAAAACTGAGTAACTCACCAAAATGGTGGAATGTCTAGCCTTAAATAACATCTTTAGCTAAAAACAAGAGAGGATGTTGGGTTTAGTGGTTTAGGACTTCAAAGATGAGGAAGGCAATTCACTTGTAGATGAAAAAGCAATTGTTTGGTAATTCAGCATTTGCTGGTTTCAAGCAGAGACAGTGAGACACAGAAAGGACTCAGATATCTAAGCCCTGCTGAGTTTCTCCCATCATACTTAGTTCATATTTTTAGTCAATGTCTCTTGTAGTTCTATTCCAAGAATAAGCTTCCTAACTAAATCCTTCAGGAAGTCAGGGAGAAGGCCAGTATTTCTTTCTGAGTCTTTTGGTCCTTGATTATTTTCAGATCAAAATAATCTACATGTCACAGAGACATTTGGGGATGAAAAATGTTGTTCCTCCACAAGACAGGATGCTGCTTTATTCTGTCTTCCTTTCCCTTTTCTTTACAGAGCTCTCCCTCCTAATCAACCTGCACATACAGCCTTTTATTGTAAGAGAAAGATTCTGATGTACATTAGCAATTAAGTTAATCTTTAAGTGTCCTAAATAACCATATTCAGGTTAAACAATAAGGTGAAAATGAACAGAGTCAGAGAGGAGAAAATTCTCGATTCATCTGTAATTTGTGTATTGTATTTTTATCATACAGTTTTCTCCTTCTTTCTTTTATCATACGACATGAATGCACTACAGTGGATCCTTGGGTATCTTTCATATTAGATTGCCCTTGCCCTTTTGATATCAAATGGAACAAAGGGATGGGGGTTTCTTTGGACTGGGGTATTCAACAAACCCTTAGGCCTACATTTAATTTAGTTAAGAAGGAAACAATGACCTTGAGGGCCAACATGGTGCAAAAGAATAGAAGTTTAACTTAAATTTGCAGGATAATATCCCAGCTTGTAATAAGATATGATTGCCTTAAGTGTATGTGTGTGTGTGTGTGTGTGTGTGTGTGTGTGTGTGTGTGTAACGTATCTCTCCTAAAATAAAAAGCTGGATTGTGAAAGTCATGGGTGGCCTGGGATTCAAATTTTGGTCGTCTTCCACTTTGTAAAAAAAAATAAAAATAAAATTGCATTTAATACATTACCAGAGCCAAAGGCTTACTACAGACTCATGTAGCTAAAGAATGATGAATGACCCCTGGAATCTTGATGGATTTTTAAAAATTAAGCAATAGACCCAACAGGCATGTGTCACAAAACTGACAGTTACATTACAACATAAACGTAATCCAGAATAACATTCCCCTATGGAAAATTTAAATTCAGTACAAGAAGCATTAGCTAATAGTTTACACCAAGTTTGTAACCTAAACCAATGCAACAAATAAAGGTAGAAGAAGCAAAAGAGGCATGAGAGATAAAGATGGTATAGGTCTTGGCAGTCAGACAAGAAAACTGGGAGTGCCAAGGGTATCTAACACTGTGAGAACCTAGCTACATAAAGCTCAGAAGAAAAATCAACGTTTTCTAAGCAGACTGTTTCTGTTATACACTTCCTCTCATATCATCGTGGAAATTAGAGTCCTCTATTATAATTTCTGGAGAAGGCAATGGCAACCCACTCCAGTACTCTTGCCTGGCAAATCCCCTGTATGGAGGAGCCTGGTAGGCTGCAGTCCATGGGGTCTCTGAGTCGGACACGACTGAGCAGCTTCACTTTTATTTTTCACTTTCATGCACTGGAGAAGGAAATGGCAACCCGCTCCAGTGTTCTTGCCTGGAGAATCCCAGGGACGGGGGAGCCTGGTGGGCTGCCATTTCTGGGGTCGCACAGAGTCGGACACGACTGAAATGACTTAGCAGCAGCAGCAACAGCAGCATTATAATTTCAGTACCTCCCACATTGCCTTAAATCTTGCCCTTACTTATCTGTTTGACTAATTAGACAACTCTGGATGAGAAATATGTCTATGCATCTTTACTTTCTGTATGGCCTCTAGCCTCATGCCTGAAATAGGGTAGATGCCCAATAAATCTTTGAATAAGAAAGAAAAATAAAGGTCCAAACAGTGTTGATTCTTTGAACTAGTGGGCATTTGTCCCTTTCTAATTTCTCCTGGAGCACAAGTGGTCTCAGAATCCAGGATAGGGTTAAAACTATGGGTTTAGACAGTGATTCCTACTGAAAAGTTTCCTCCATGGAGAAACACAAGATATAATTAGAAAACAACTACACAAAAATAGAATGCTGCCTGTGTGAATGCTAAGTCACTTCAGTTGTGCTTGACTCTGTGACCCTTTGGACTGTAATCCACCAGTCTCCTCCGTCCATGGGATTCTCCAGGCGAGAATACTGGAATGGGTTGCTATGCCCTCCTCCAATGGATTTTCCCGACCCAAGGATTGGACCCGTGTGTCTTAAGTCTTCTGCATTGGCAGACAGGCTCTTTACCTCTAGCACAAACTGGGAGGCCCAGGATATACTCTAGATTTGTAAAATTCAGTCTAAGCCCTCAATAAGTGTTTACTAAATGAATGAATGACCCTATCCAAAGGGGCTAAGTTATTTAAATGGCAGGGGAGACCAAAGCAGATTCTTGAAGAACAGACAAGATTCGAAGAGGTGGGATGGAAGGTGTGGGGATGGTAGACAGGATCAGCTCCAAGCTTCTTGAATTCAGCGTAGCATAGCATTTACTGAACATGACCATTGTGGCAAGAGGAAAATCACCACATGGGCAAATTCAGTTCTGTTTGTTAATTTTTTTCCAAAATTTCTCCATCACCTCATATTGAAGCTTTTTTCTAACTGTCTTCTATAGCCATACTTTGGGACTGCCTTAAAGACTAGATTGTCTTATTAAAATTCTGCTTCAGACTTTTGCATGTTTGCATTCTTGGATGGGGCTCTAAATAAGACCTGAACTAATCATAAATAAATATGACTACTTTTCTTCCATTTTTTTTAACCAAGAAAATATTCTTGTTAGTGATGCTCTTTGACAAACAAGGAGATTAAACTTTCTCCTGATAAGGAATTTGAAAATAAATCTTTTGAGGCAGGCAATAAAGGCTGTTTCTAGACACACCTCACTTAAACCTTTTTCTGTCTTTCAGCATTCCATGCAAACAAAACTTCCTCCATTGAGCCATGTCACTCCTGCCAAAAAAACACCATTCTCTCCTCCTGATACTGTGGTATAGTACTTTGTAACAGAGAGAGTACATTCTTAACATAAGACAGAAGGAGAACTTGACCAATGTGAAATGACACGGATCCTAAGAAAACATGTAGAGATAATTTGCATAAGGTTTTGAATGACAACAATTAAAACATAATTCACTAGGTGTTGCAATACAGGTTGCTTTTTGGCAATTTCTTGCTATGGCATGGAGGATGAAGAATGCATTTTTAAAAAGTAAGACAGTTCCAATCTTTTGGTCTAGGTACCCTTTGCTATACATTTTCCTAACACATTTCCCTCTAGAAGTTTGCAAACAGAAGTGAAGACAGAGAAAGAACATATGCTAAATTGATCATTTTTGTGTCTGAATATTCACTATTTGAGAGACAAGAAACTGTTCCATCTGATCTGGGGTATGATTATACTATAGTCCAAATTGAAGTGTCTTGGAAATGAATTGGGTGAGCTTCTCGGTTGTCAGTCATATCACTTACTCCGCGCAGAGTGAGATGAGAGCACTCATGGGAGACGGTAGAAGTGGCTCTCATACACCTAGATGGATGGGTGTGCCACTGCGTGCCTGCAGTGCAGACAGAGCCTGATTGTCAGTGACACCCTCCGCAGAGCTCTAGGGCGCCTCCGCGAGCTCATATGATGGATCTTGTGTTCGTCTTCAATCAAACCAGCAGAAGTGTGTCTGAAATCACTGGTCTGAAGTGGGCTAGGTTTTTCCCATGACACCATGATACAGTTAGGAAGATTGTATATAAATGTGAAAATTTTAAAAAGGAAAGATTTGAGTTGTAGTTTTAGGTGGGGCTTCCCAGGTGGCTCAGAGGGTAAAGACTACATGCAATCCAGGAGAACCGGGTTCGATCCCTAAGTCAGGAAAATCACTGGAGAAGGGCATGGCAAACCACGCCAGTATTCTTGCCTGGAGAAGTCCATGGACAAAGGAGCCTGGTGGGCTTCAGTCCATGGGATCACAAAGAATTGGACATGACTGAGTGACTAACACTTTCACTTTTAGGCAACAAATAAAGGCAAAGGAAAATTATTTCCTGTGTTGAAGAGGAAGAATTCCTGTGATTAATGATATTTCTGAAATCGATCCTTGTCAATTACCGAAAACATTTTAAGTCATATCTATCAGTTTTAACAAAGGCCTTAAAGACAGAGGTTTGCTCTCAGAAAAGTAGATGAAAGATTTATTCTTGCTTCTCTTGCCCCACCTGTTTCAATTAAGTTCTTCAGAGAAGCAGAACCAATAGGAATAGATAGATAGATAGACGTGTTTGTATTTGTTTCTGTGTGTTAATCACTCAGTCATGTCCAACTCTTTGTGACCTCATGGGCTATAGCCAGCCCAGCTCCTCTGTCCATGGTATTCTCCAGGAAAGAATACTGGAGTGTGTTGGCATTCCCTTCTCCAGGGGCTCTTCCCAACCCAGGTCTCTTGCATGCATGCAGATTCTTTGCCATCTGAGTAAATAGGGAAGCCCAGATAGATAAATAGATATATTTCAAGAAATTAACTCAAGCCCTTGTGGGGACTGAAAAGTTTGAAGTCTGAAGGGCAGACCAGAAACTCAGGGGGATTTCTATTTTACAATCTTGAGACAGAATTGCTTTTCTCTGGGAATCCTCAGTTTTTGTATGTTGCTGTGGTTGCTTCTCTGTTTGGCTTTTATTCTTAAAACATTCTACTGATTGAATGCTACCCACACACATCATTGAGGATAATTTCCTTTATATTAAGTCAGCTGATTATAAGTGCTAATCACATCTACAAAATAACATCAACAGTAATATCTTGACTACTGTTTCATGAAACAATAAGGACTCATAGTCTTACTAAGTAGAAATGTAAAAGTAACCATCAAAGTATCCTTAGGGAACCCTTGTATACACACACACACACACACACACACACACATACACACACACACATATTTGTAAGCCTCCTGGGATGCAGTGCAAGTCCCTTAAGATGGGAGTCCCCAACCTCCTAGCTGTGGAACAATACCTCCTGTCAGATCAGTAGTTGCATTGGATTAGAAATAAAGTGCACAATGAATATAATTATTTATTACATTTATCAAATCATTCCCCCTTCCCAGTCCATGAAATAATTATATGCCACGAAACCAGTCCCTGGTGCCAAAAAGTTTGGGGATCATTGTCTTAAAATATAGTTCTGCTCTATATGACCCTTGGTTTCCTTTCTTCATAACATTCTTAACATCATTATTATTATTTGCTTTTGTTAAATACTTACAAAGCAGTTTCACCTTGTTCATCATACTGTTTTCTTTCATAACTAGTGGTAGGTCTCCGGTTCCTTTCTTTATCATGTTCTCAGGTTGTCTACAGTCTGAGTCGAGCCAGTCTGTCAGTCTCACTGGCTCACATCCTGTAAAACAAGCTTTGGCTTCTATCAATTGGTCCACATCGTGGAGCTCTCTGAGTGATGTTCTTTCTTGCTTTGCTTTTTGTGGAATTCCTTCACTCAGGGATTCTTCATTATGGTTTCAACTATTGGCATTTTCATCATGGATTTTTTTCATGATTTGCTTAGTACATATTTGTTACTCTCTGAAGCCTGCTGAATGGCTTTCTAGTTATTTTTGAGATGTCTTTACATCTGCTAACTGGTACATAATTATTCATGTATCTACTCATCCCCTCATTTTTCTGACCACAAAACACCAAGAAGTTTGAGCAGCTTTCCATTTTCAGTGTATCTCACTCAAAGGCTGATGTGTCATAGGCCTTTAAAATGTACTTTTACTGTATTTTTTTTTTTAAGGGAGGAAGGAAGGGAAAAAAAGAAGGAAAAAAAGCCAAAAGGAAGGAAGGATGGATGAAAGGAAGGTAGAAAGGAAAATAAAAGTTAAAGTAGCAGGAGAAAGAAATAATGAAATTTCAGAATTACAATAAGGAAAAGATCTTTAGTGATTATCTGGTTTTGTGATTATCTGGTTTTGTTCCATCTTTTAATAAGGAAAAAAATGAAACCTAGCAATTTTAAATGACATGTGGGAAAAAAATGACTTGGATAAAGTTAGCAGAAGTTAGAATATACTTAACCCAGAGTGCTTGAGCATGCTTCCAACATATGTAAGAGTAAAGTCAATGGAACTATCAGTTACTTCCTCTAATGATCCTCCACATCTGCAGGCATTTCATCATTACCTGCATGATCAAGGGTGTGGTAGGATAGCCACAGAGTGGTCCTCAAGTACTCCAGGCCCCACTCCTTCCTGATGATGAAAGAGCCACATCCCCTGCACCTGCCCTGGATTTGGGCCAAGACAGGGCTCACTTTGGTCAGGAAAATAGGAGAGGAAGTGGTTGCCAGGGACTACTTTAGTGGCTTCTCTTTCCTGCATAAGAGCAGCTCTCAATGTTTCTGACGTTGGAGGCTCTATAAGTCTGGTTTTGAGTCAGTATCTCATAGAGCACAGCCTCAAGTTGACCTATGAAGGGAACCTACAAAGATCAAGAAATAAACTGCTTGTGTTTGAAATATTGAGAGCTTGAGTTTACATATTACAGTGTAACTTAGTCAGTCCATCCTGTCTGATACCGTGGGCATGCCAAAGATGAATCCAGTAAATTGTTATGGCTGCCAAGACAAAATGTCACAGACTGGGTGACTTAAATAAGAGAAATGTACTTTTTAACGTTCTGAAGGCTGGAAGTCCAAGTTCAAGGTGTTACTGGAATGGGTTGCTTCTTGTCTTGCTGCCTCTTCGTATGGTCTTTACTTTGCATTTGTGTATCCTTAGCTTTTCCCTGTGTGTTCAAGGCCTGCTCTACTCATTTTAGGCTAATCGAGTTTTAAAGACCGAATCTCAAAATATAGTCACATTCTGAAAGTTTAAAACTTCAAGATATAAATTTGGGGCAGAAACATTTTAGCCACAAAGGTGAGAAATACCATAATCTGTTTAAGATGTTGAGAAAAATATTATCTAGTGAGGGTGATAGAAACAGCAAATTGAATTGATTGCCTGCCCCAGACTCTACTAGAAAATACAACTCCAAATAGGCAAGTTTTATTGCTATATAGGATTAGTTTTAGTGTTACTTCCTGCCCACTTCCATTTTAGCAGGAGCTGGAGATAGAGTGAAGAATGCATAGTTACTTCTCATTCAATGTTTGGGAATTCTCCAGCACTTCCTAACTTCCTTACTATAAGATGCAGACATGTGACTGGTTCTAGTCAAAAGACTATGAGTGAAAATGATAAATCTCACTTCCTGGTCAAAGTGTTTTAGAATTAGGAGGCAACCCTACAGCCTGTCTTCCCCTTTGATGTGGCTGTGGAGCCTGTGCTATGGGATGTCAGGAAAAAGATGGGAGCAACCTGGGTTGCTAAGTTACTACTTGGAAGATAGCTGCTCTGTAAAGCTGTTGGACTTATGTTAGATTTGTGTGATCAGGAAATAAATGTTTCTATATTAAGCCACTGAGATCTGAAGTTGTTTGTTATCACAACAAATGTCTATCTTATCATTATCCTTAAAAGGGACATAGGGTGCATGCACAATAGTTAGGGTTTGTTTCCCCATAGAAACTATGGAAAACAGAAATAAATGAAGATGATGATACATTAGCAGTGTGAGCTTTCTTTATTTTTGTTCTTTTCCTTTTTATTTAGGATGGAAAGATACCAATAAAAATCATCATCTACTTCACCATTTTACCTAGGGCTGGCCTCGAATACCAACCTAACAGAACCATCTTTTCTCCCTGGACAATTTGCACTTCAGAAAAGCATTTGGAACTAAGTTTTCATAAGGTGGAAAGTAATTTAATGTTGAAAAGGTAGAGCCAACCATACATGAATAAATGCATATCCATTGCATATTAATAATGCAATATAATAATCTACCTTCTCACTTTTAGAAGACTCCTCTGAGCCCTTTCCCAATGTTAAGGCAGCTCTGAGCTCCAGGCCAATTCTGACTTTTTTCTCCTTGTTTCTATGAAGTGTTCCAGAGAGTTACAAGCAGACTCCAGGAAATCCATTTGAAATGGAACACTGACAAAGCTCTCCCAGACCAAAGAATAATGAACCAAAATGTGTGTAGCTATATCATAACTGAAATAATTAAATATATAATGATTTTTTATTCTAGAGAAGAAAGAAATTAGAAAGTTCAGCTTACCAGTTTTAATATTTTAAGGAGGATCATCTATGATAGTAATGCAGAATTTACGAAAGAATTTTGGCTTATTGTTTTGAAGCAGCAGCAATCTCTATACCAGCAGTAAAGGAGAAATGACTTTCAGGGCTAATGTAGAAGAAATTTCTCTATTGAAAACTATGTGTTCAGTTTAATGAGAGTTGTCCTTTATAATCTATAGGATCTATTCATTATTCATTCAACAAACTATTAGTATTGGGTTCAGTGATGAGCTCATAAAGGTCAAATAGGTTATACTCCCTGACCTTAAATGACTCAAATAGCTCATTTTCTAGTAGAGGAAACAGATGGATGACCATAAATTTCCATAATGGATGAAAAGATGATGAATACTAGCACATAAAGAGAGAATCATACATTTTCCTAGGGGTTGCTGGAAAGTATCTTTGAGAAGGTAACAGGCTAAGGCTTGTAAGAAAGACAGTGTCAAGAACAGTCCATTGTAGGGAAAGGAAATAGTCTATGTAAGGGCACAGAATATATATACATTTTTTAATGTGTGTTCTGTGTACTATAACTAAGGAAATGTATATGTGCTATAACTAAGAAATGGAGCACAGCTAGAGCCTTCTCATGGTATGAGATGAAGATAGGGCAGCAGAAAAGCCCTGGGTGTGGAAGTCCAGGGTTTGTTTAGATTTTATTCTGTAAGTAATAGGAAACCATGGGAACACCCAAAACCCATCAGAAATTTAGCCATCTTTGCACAATATCATCCCTTCCCAATGTTCCAGGATTCCTGACAAGAAGGGACTGTTACTTCCTTTTCACTTCCACAGTCTTTTGGTATATATCTTTTTTTTTTTTTTTCTGTATATACCTTAATAGTATTAATTTTTTTCCTACCAAAGTAGATGCTCGAGAAAGAGATAGTGCTGAGATTCTATTGTTTAAGCCTTGTAGAGACCTCCTTATGTCATGAAAAGAATGCCAGAACAAAAGGTATAGCAAAGTCTGAGGAGACAGCAACTGTTTAAGGAGCGTATAATTAATGTTACACTACCTGAGGTCAAGAGTTAGTCATGCCCCTTACCATCTGAATTATTAACTTGTCTGAGACCTTATTCCCTTGTGTGTAAAATGGATACATAAGTATGTTACTTATCTCACAAAGTTTTTGTGGAAGTCAGGCTAGAGGATATGAATAAAAGTATTGTAAGAATTATTAAATAGTATAAAATTGCTAGCAATATTGAAGATGATGTGGAGAAGGAAATGGCAACCTACTCCAGTATTTTTGCCTGGAGAATCCCCATGGACAGAGGAGCCTGGCAGGCTACAGTCCATGGTGTCACAAAGACTCGGACACAACTGAGTGACTAAGCACGCAGTTAATAAAAATGAATGGTGTTTAGTAAAAATATATATATATATATGTATATTGAAGATGATGATGTCAATAATAGGGATAATGACAATTAATTTCCAAGTAGTCAGACATACAGAAATACTCTACAATCATATAATTCAGGTATAAGCTTTAGAAATGAAAATGTCTTTCTTTGTCCTGTTAAACCAAGAGATACTTATTATATAAATAATAATTAGATAAATATCTGATATAGTTATTACCTAAATAACAA
Organism: Budorcas taxicolor; assembly: GCF_023091745.1. NCBI lineage: Eukaryota > Metazoa > Chordata > Mammalia > Artiodactyla > Bovidae > Budorcas > Budorcas taxicolor. Next base: position 17,621,313 of record NC_068931.1, on the reverse strand, counting down.
TTAGATTAAAATTATCTCATTTATTTGTCTGAATTTTGTCAGTGGTGCTTCCTTCCAAGATAGCTTCTATTTGGAAAGTCAAATTGCCTATTGTAAAAAAGTAAAATAGGGATTCGGAATTCCTAGATTCTCTTTCTGGCTCCATCACTAACCATCTCTTTGGCTTTCACAGCCATAGAATGGGTAGTAATATAATTTTGATTTCCTTCACTGGATTAAACTTTTGGTCAAATTAAAGAATGTCAAAATGTACCATATTATTTATGCTAAGAAATATGCTATTCCTATAAATGTAAGTACTGCATGGTACAATATGAAACTCTCTCAGTGATTTCTGTGGACTTGCTTAAGCCATGAAGGGTAAAGCTGGGGAACTCACCATCATGACCATCAGCTACATCATCCACATCTACCTACTCTAAGCTACACTTGTACATGCAGAAACTTTATGTGTAGAAATGGTTTTCCCAATCATCAGGATTGTAGGAGCAAGGTTATTACAGCTGTATGGGCACATAAAAATGACAGGAAATGAAATGTCAAAGGAAAGTATAATACCTTTCTAATATATGTCCTTTACTTATTGAGGCAGTAACTGGGCTGTTCTTGAAAGAATGATTTGTTTGTAAACCAAGTACATTATTCTAGCTCTTTAGAGAAGGGAAAAAAAATGTCTTCATCATATTTCCTCACTCCACATCAACCAATAATATATTCTATCTTTCCTTAAAAACACATGGATTTATTCTTTTTTTTTTTTTTTTTTTGTAACTAATATCTGGGCATCTACTATGTGCTAGTTTCATAGGAGACAGCTGAGGCTGATGGCGTTGCCCTTGTTCTCAAGCACCTTTCAATTTAGTAGGGAAAACCAGGTTAAAGCGTCTGCCTTCAATGCAAGAGTCCCGGGTACGATCCCTGAGTTGGGAAGATCCCCTGGAAAAGGAAATGGCAATCCACTCCAGTATTCTTGTCTGGAGAATCCCATGGACGGAGAAGCCTAGTAGGTTACAGTCCATGGGGTCGCAAAGAGTTGGACATGACTGAGCGACTTCACCTTACTCATGTAAACAAATTAGAGCAATAAAATATTACAGTTGTTATGAAAGAAGTATGTGCAACGTATGCAGGGTGACACAAAAAAAGAATGTTTAATTCTGCCTGGGAAGAAAGAAAGACTTTATGAAGGAGGTGAAGTTTCCTATAGTTCTTGTTAATAAAGTATGAGTGATTTTACTGGCAGACAGCAGGCTTCCTTAGCCAAACATAATGGGGAACTAAAAGTAGCTCTGTGTGGAATGGACCAGAGGAGGGATGATCAGCTTGCTGAATGAATTATGAAGCCAGAGTGCACAAGGGAGATCATGGAGGACTTTTGAATCAGGTGAAGGAATTTAGAATTTATAATCTGAGCTATGACAAAGTCATCGGAGATTTTAAGCCAAGTAGCAACTTTTCATGCCAAAAAGTGTGTAGTAGCTGATGAGACAAAAAGTGAGACTTCTAGGACGCCATGCCATGGTCCATAAATGTGAAGATGGCTGTTCTCCTGGTCCAAAGCAGTGTGAATTGGGTGAGTGACCACATTCTGCTGAATTATTCTCTCTCATTCCTACAATGTCTAGCCTCTGTCTTGTCCTAACCCATCAGCATTTAAAGATGTTTCAGGGCCTTTTGGAGAAGGCAATGGCACGCAACTCAATTACTCTTGCCAGGAAAATCCCATGGGCAGAGGAGCCTCGTGGGCTGCAGTCCATGGGGTCGCAAAGAGTCGGACACGACTGAGCGACATCATTTTCACTCTTCACTTTCATGCATTGGAGAAGAAAATGGCAGCCCACTCCAGTATTCTTGCCTGGAGAATCCCAGGGACAGGGGAGTCTGGTGGGCTGCCGTCCATGGGGTCGCACAGAGTCGGACACGACTGAAGTGATTTAGCATGAAGTGACTTAGCAGTAGCAGCAGCAACAGCAGCAGCAGCAAGGGCCTTTCAGGGATCAAGACCATCCCCATGGAAAAGAAAGGCAAAAACTGCAAAATGGTTGTATGAGGAGGCCGTACAAAGAGTTGTGAAAAGAAGAGAAGTGAAAAGCAAAGGAGAAAAGGAAAGATATAAGCATCTGAATGCAGAGTTCTAAAAAAAAGCAAGGAGAGATAAGATAGCCTTCCTCAGCGATCAATGCAAAGAAATAGAGGAAAAGAACAGAATGGGAAATACTAGAGATCTCTTCAAGAAAATTAGAGATACCAAAGGAACATTTCATGCAAAGATGGGCTTGATAAATGACAGAAATGGTATGGACCTAACAGAAGCAGAAGATACTAAGAAGAAGTGGCAAGAATACATGGAAGAACTGTACAAAATAGAGCTTCACGACCCAGATAATCACGATGGTGTGATCACTCACCTAGAGCCAGACATTCTGGAATGTGAGGTCAAGTGGACCTTAGAAAGCATCACTACAAACAAAGCTAGTGAAGGTGATGGAATTCCAGTTGAACTATTTCAAATCCTGAAAGATGATGCTATGAAAGTGTACTTAATATGCCAGCAAATTTGGAAAACTCAGCAGTGGCCACAGGACTGGAAAAGGTCAGTTTTCATTCCAACTCCAAAGAAAAGCAATGCCAAAGAATGCTCAAACTACCATACAATTGCACTTATCTCACACACTAGTAAAGTAATGCTCAAAATTCTCCAAGCCAGGCTTCAGCAGTATGTGAACCATGAACTTCTAGATGTTCAAGCTGGTTTTAGAAAAGGCAGAGGAACTAGAGATCAAATTGCCAACATCGCCTGGATCATGGAAAAAGCAAGAGAGTTCCAGAAAAACATTTATTTCTGCTTTATTGACTATGTCAAAGCCTTTGACTGTGTGGATCACAATAAACTGTAGAAAATTCTTCAAGAGATGGGAATACCTGACCACCTGATCTGTCTCTTGAGAAACGTGTATGCAGGTCAGGAAGCAACAGTTAGAACTGGACATGGAACAACAGACTGCTCCAAATAGGAAAAGGAGCAAGTCAAGGCTGTATATTGTCACCCTGCTTATTTAACTTAAATGCAGAGTACATCACGAGAAATGCTGGGCTGGAAGAAGCAAAAGCTGGAATCAAGATTGCCGGGAGAAATATCAATAACCTCAGATATTCAGAAGACACCACACTTATGGCAGAATGGGAAGAGGAACTAAAAAGCCTCTTGATGAAAGTGAAAGGGGAGAGTGAAAAAGTTGGCTTAAAGCTCAATATTCAGAAAACGAAGATCATGGCATCTGGTACCATCACTCCATGGGAAATAGATGGGGAAACAGTGGAAACAGTGTCAGACTTTATTTTCTTTGGCTCCAAAATCACTTCAGATGGTGATTGCACCCATGAAATTAAAAGATGCTTACTCCTTGGAAGAAAAGTTATGACCAACCTAGTTAGCACATTGAAAAGCAGAGACATTACTTTGCCAACAAAGGTCCATCTAGTCAAGGCTATGGTTTTTCCAGTTTTCATGTATGGATGTGAAAGTTGGACTGTGAAGAAAGCTGAGTGCCGAAGAATTGATGCTTTTGAACTGTGACATTGGAGAAGACTCTTGAGAGTCCCTTGGACTGCAAGGAGATCCAGCCAGTCCATTCTAAAGGAGATCAGTCCTGGGTGTTCATTGGAAGGACTGATGCTGAAGTTGAAACTCCAATACTTTGGCCACCTCATGCAAAGAGGTGACTCATTGGAAAAGACCCTCTTCCTTGGAGGGATTAGGGGTAGGAGGAGTAGGGGATGACAGAGATTGAGATGGCTGGATGGCATCACCAACTTGATGGACATGAGTCTGAGTGAACTCCAGGAGTTGGTGATGGACAGGGAGGCCTGGCATGCTGCAATTCATGGGTTGCAAAGAGTTGGACATGACTGAGCAACTGAACTGAAGGGCCTTTCATCTTAAAAACAAAATAAACTTCTGGCTACCTATACCATTTTATCTTCCACTTCACTGCTAAGCTTCTTCAAGTGTTATTATTTAATTTAAAAAAAAAATTTTCATCTCCAGTTAATTAGAAGCCCTCATTAATCTTCTGGCTTCTGAGTGGCAAGAGTTAAGAGTTCTGGTTCTGTATCTAAGGTTCAGGTATGGATCCTGGTTCTATGAAGCTGAACTTCACAACTGGGGACAACAGAGAAATTTTGATCTCTCTGTGCCTCAAATTTTCCACCTGTAAAATGAGGGTAATAATGATACATTTTTAGTGGATGTTTTGTGATTTTTGAAAGTGCAAATACATTAGAAGTATTTAAAGTAGCACTTGGCACTTGGTAATTCCTCAATAAATGTTTGCTAATTTGAGGATTATTCGCCAAGAAGGGCAATCAATTGTATAAATTTGTGTGTATTCAGAAAAAGAATAGGGTGAGCTACTGTTGTTTTTAAAGGTTTCATAGAAGAAGTGGGACTAAAACAGTACCTTAAACCATAAGGAAAGTATTTGTGTGTGTGTGTGTGTTTGTTTATTTATTTTTTGGTCATGCCCATGGCTTGTGGAATCTTAGTTCCCAGATCAGGGGATGAACCTGGGCCCTCAGCAGTGGAAGTGCAGAGTCCTAACCACTGGATGACCAGGGAATTTCTCATAAGGAAGCTATTTGAAAAGATAGCAAAATAGCGGCCTATGTACCGAATCAGTCTCTAATACTGATTGAATAAAAACATATAGAAGATTACCCACGTTCATAGCATTGTGCTAAGCCCTATGGGAAATGGAAAGATGTCTCAGAGTCTTTTGTCCATCAGAATATAGCTCATCCATTAATATAGCTAACATTAAAAGAAATAAGTTTTAAATAAGTTCAAAAGACATATGGATCTCCTGCATTGAGAACAGATTCTTTACCATCTGAGCCATCAGGGAAACCCATGTGGAAGTATAGCCATGGTCAAATATCTAGATAAGGGATAGAGCATGTAGCAATCTTCGTTGTAATGATCTGCCTCTGACGCTGCTTCTGATAGTTGAGGACAGACCTCAATTCCCCAGACTACAGGCACATTCCCCAGTTGCATAACTGGAAAAAGATATCTTAGTTAATTCAGTCAGACGTTTTTCTATGTACTTTTGTTGTAAATATATTTGCCACAAACACTTTTGACACAAACATTTTCACCACATAACTAATTGGCTATAAGGCAATTTTGCCCTAAAATAAAATAACTAGTTGACAGTTTGGCTTTACATATACAATACAAAAAATCTTGCCAGCTGAATGATTTGCTCCAAGTTGGTTCCTTATTTTAAAACAGGCTACGCTGGAGGATAAAGAGGTCAAGAACTCCAAAGGCATAGAGTTGAAGTCACATTTCCCATGGAACTTTGGAACAACAATCAACAGGCATGTGATACTGTGAAAAGAACAACAATATTGTAGAAAGTTGTCACAACGCAACACAAAACTCAGTTACAAATATTCATCCTAATATTTGGAAACTGATACTTCTCTTAATGAAGTAATTTTAGGGAAAAAGAAAAAGAATGATGCAAAACAAGGAGACAGATCAATGAATAAACAAAAACAGCATAAAATACTATAAATGAAAGACTTGGGAGACAAATAAGCAGATAAAATTCACAAAATAAAATCAATTATTTGTGCCATATTTCCATGAATCTACAGCCATTTTAAATGTATTCAAATATTTTGTATTTTGTATTAAAGTCTTTTTAATTTCATTTATTCATTCCTCATGTTTTATTATGTTCTTTTTAATACTCCCCTTTTTAATTATTTTATCTTTTGCTGTAAAACTGCCTTACAGTTAGTTACATAAGTGGTAGAAAGATTTGCCGCAAAAATGCTTGTATCAAAGATGTCTCAGATGCTTATGGCAAAAATGGTGGACACAATTAGACATGATTCTTGGCCCTCTTGTTCCTCTCATCAGATTTTGCAGACTGAGAGACTGATTCTGTATTGAGAAATCTACCCTCCTCTAGGAGATATGCCTTTATATAGCTGGTATCACAAAGTTTGTGTTCAGGTAGATAAAGTAATTGTTGCCAGAATGAAAATTGGGTTATCGGGGCATTCTTTTCATATGGTTGGAAGGCAGCACTGCATAGTGGTCAAGGGCATGGAGTCAGGCAATATGTAGCTTGTATTCAGCCCTAAGTATGAGATCAAAAGTGAGACCGTTCACTGTCTCATGCCCTAATTTTTTAGCTATAAAATGGAAATAGCAATAGTTTCTGCCTCATAGAGATACTGTAAGGCATCTAACATGTGATAAAAGTTAAATTCTGTTATGATTATGATTTTTATGAGCTAAAGTTGATGAGACCTTTGTCCCTAGATAACTGAGTCATAGCTGCTGCTTATGATACTGCATATACTCCACAGTGCCCAATCACTTCAACCTACATGCTGTCGAGACTACACAGGAGCATTTGACTGGAACTTTCCTGAATGGTTGCTTCAGTTCAGCTCAGTTCAGTCACTCAGTTGTGTCCAATTCTTTGTGACCCCATGGATTGTGGCATGCCAGGCTTCCCTGTCCTTCACCAACTCCCAGAGCTTGCTCAAATTCATCTCCATCAAGTCAGTGATGCCATCGAACCATTTCATCCTCTGTCATAACTTCTCTTCCTGTCTTCAGACTTTCCCAGCATAAGGATCTTTTCCAATGAGTCACTTCTTCACATCTGGTGGCCAAAGTATTGGAGCTTCAGCTTCAGCATCAGTCCTTCCAATGAATATTCAGGATTGATTTCCTTTCGGATTGACTGGTTGATCTCCTTGCAGTCCAAGGGGCTCTCAAGAGTCTTCTCCAACTCCACAGTTCAAAAGCATCAATTCTTTAGCACTCAGCTTTCTTTGTAGTCCAACTCTCACAACCATACATGATTGCTTTAGGTTTTATCTAAACATTTTGATTTTCATGCACTTATAGATAAAAAGGAAGTGGCATACATTAAATGCTGGTCAAAGCATTTTTATATGACTCTTTAAAAAAAAAAAATCCATACTCTCCGTGACACTAAATTACTTAAAATCTACATACAAAAATAGTGACCACTCTTCCATAAATAAATAAAAAAAATCCCAGCATGGAAATGCATTAGCTAAAATAAGTGTTTGATCCTTTCAGCCAAAGCCCATTTCCTTCTTCCATCCAGAAAGCCTTGAAGTGTGAGTATTACACTACTTGCAGATTTCTATGTAGGCAGGGGATAAATAGTCTGCTTCTGTAATTAATAACTATTAAAGCTGTTTGACTGATCATATCTTTGGGCTCCTGAAATCTCTTCTGTGCAGGTGTGCATTAATGGAATCCATTAAATTCATATATTTCAACAGATAGTAATTTACGATCTTTTATAAGATCTGTCAGGAACCGCAGCAGGAGATACAGGACTGTCTCAGAGTATTACAGAACAAGCCCGGCTCCCTCCCTCAGAAATGACTTGCCTTTGAGTACTAAATATGAATGTCAATGCACTGGGCAGTCACATTAGGTGTCTTCGATGCCATTCGCTGTCTGAGAATATGCAATATAAGCTTTTTATCACTGGTGAAGGCCTGAACAGGGCTGAACAATTTTCAGAGATGCTAAAGGAAAAGTGTGTGGGAGTTCTAACCACTTTATATGTGCCATAAAAAGGGAGAAATTGTGAATATAGCAGGGCTCTGGGAAAGTAATGGGTTTTCCTAGGGGTGAGTCATCCTCCCAAAGCCAAGTATAAATGCTCTTTCTCTTAATTAGGCAGCCCTGCCCCCATTCTGGGAGGGAATCAAATGCCCATTCCAAAGAAAAACAAAGTCAGCCTTGACTTCTGCCTGGTCCTGCCCTCTGGCTCAGCCCAAAGAGGAGCTCTGTCCTCTCAGAGGTGGATATCCTTTTAGCAGGAATGGGTTTCTAATAGGCGAAATAGAAACCATCTTCAGCCACCTTCCTGGGGGAGCTTCAAAAGCAGCAGAACCATGTTCACGATATGAAAGTCTACTTGATAGGTCTTCATAATTAATTGAAAGCTGAAAAGAAGCCTGAGTGAACAAATGAAGATATTACATAATTATCAACCAACATTTGAAGGGCAGATTAGCAGACAGCTTAGAGCAAAGGGTCAGTGAATGAGGGCTATAAGATAGGAAGCTGTTCTGAATCACAAGGGATAGAATGATGAGACCTCGCTAGGCAAGATAGAAGGCAGCAACCAGAAGTTCCCCTTATACTGTTTATAAATGAAGCCAAACTCTTCTCTGGTGATTTTGAAATGAGAGTGAGAGCTGAGGTCAAAGTGTATATGATTGCAATGAATATTCCCTGTTCTTGCCATTCTGGGAATTCTCTAAGACAACCAGATGAGGCTGGCAGGCTCTGTTTTAAGAAGGTAACTGAGTCTTCAGTTCAGTTCAGTTCAGTCGCTCAGTCGTGTCCAACTCTTTGCGACCCCATGAATCGCAGCACACCAGGCCTCCCTGTCCATCACCATCTTCTGGAGTTCACTCAGACTCACGTCCATCGAGTCAGTGATGCCATCCAGCCATCTCATCCTCTGTTGTCCCCTTCTCCTCCTGCCCCCAACCCCTCCCAGCATCAGAGTCTTTTCCAATGAGTCAACTCTTTGCATGAGGTGGCCAAAGTACTGGAGTTTCAGCTTCAGCATCATTCCCTCCAAAGAAATCCTGATCTCCTTCAGAATGGACTGGTTGGATCTCCTTGCTGTCCAAAGGACTCTCAAGAGTCTTCTCCAACACCACAGTTCAAAACATCAATTCTTCGGCACTCAGCTTCCTTCACAGTCCAACTCTCACATCCATACATGACCACTGGAAAAACCATAGCCTTGACTAGATGGACCTTTATTGGCAAAGTAATGTCTCTGCTTTTGAATATGCTGTCTAGGTTGGTCATAACTTTTCTTCCAAGGAGTAAGCATCTTTTAATTTCATGGGTGCAATCACCATCTGCAGTAATTTTGGAGACCCAAAAAATAAAGGCTGACAGTGTTTCCACTGTTTTCCCATCTTATCCCTATTCAGAAGTGGCAATGATGGTGACTGGAACTCATCCTTTTTCTTTTTTTAACTCCTGAGGAAACACAGACAGGTGCATTTGCTTTCAGTGCAGACCTAACATCAGCAATACCAAAAACACTACCACCAAGCTGAATCCAGTGTGTGAGAGTGGGTGTCTTTATTGAGGTGGGGGGGTGTTGTTTTTTTTTTTAACTTGCTTTGTATCCTTGTTCAAGATAATATATATATAATATAAATATATGCATATATATAAATATATACATATGTATATATGGGAGTGGCACTAATGGTGAAAAACTGATGTGAATTCCATCCCTGGGTTGGGAAGATCCCCTGGAGGAGGGCATAGTGACCCACTCCAGTATTCTTGCCTGAGAATTCCATGGACAGGGGAGCCTGGTGGGCTAGCATACATAGAGTTGCAAAGAGTAGGACATGACAGAAGTGACCTAGCACTCATGTACATATACATTTTAGTATACACCTGACCCTATTTTAAGGAAACTTGTTATTTACTGAATAAGTTGATTAAGGGAGTTATTTACTTTTTAAACATGTGTTCCCCAATGTTCATCACAACACTGTTTACAATAGCTAAGACATGGAAGCAACCTAGATGTCCATTGGCAGAGGAATGGATAAAAAAGCTGTGATACATATATACAGTGGAATATTACTCAGTTATTAAAAAGAATACATTTGAATCAGTTCTAATGAGGTGGATGAAACTGGAGCCTATTATACAGAGTGAAGTAACTCAGAAAGAAAAACACCAATACAGTATATTAATACATATATATGGAATGTAGAAAGATGGTAACAATGACCCCATATGCAAGACAGAAAAAGAGACACAGATGTAAACAACAGACTTTTGGACTCTGTGGGAAAAGGTAAGGGTGGGATGATTTGAGAGGATAGCATTTAAACATGTATATTATCATATGTGAAATAGATCACCAGTCCAGGTTTAATGCATGAGACAGGGTGTTCAGGGCTGGTGCACTGGGATGACCCTGAGGGATGGGGTGGGGAGGGAGGTGGGAGGGGTTTCAGGATGGGGACACATGTATATCCATGGCTGATTCATGCCAATGTATGGCAAAAACCACTACAATATTGTAAAGTAATTAGCCTCCAATTAAAATAAATTAATTTTAAAAGAAACTGTAAAAGAAAAAATTCTGTGTTTCATAAACCAACTTACCATAGAGTTACCTGTAGACAATCTACACCTAACATTTTTCCACCCCTCAATCATTAAATATGTGATTGTTCAAAATATAACTCGTGTATCATTATGGAACAGAACTATGATATACATCTAAGTAAACTAATTTACTCATATCTGGCGAGGTTATAGTCAAAATTTCTTTAATTAACTTCCTTTGTTGTTTTTGTTGCTCAGTCAGTTGCTAAGTGATGTCCAGCTCTTTGTGACCCCATAGACTGCAGCATGCTAGACTTCTCTGTCCTTCACTATCACCCGGAATTTGCTTGAACACATGTCCATTGGTTCAGTGATGCCATCCAACCATCTCATCCTCTGCTGCCCTCTTCTCCTATTGTCCTCAGTCTTTCCCAGCATCAGGGTCTTTTCCAACGAGCCATTGCTTCGCATCAGATGGTGAAAGTATTGGACCTTCAGCTTTAGCTGAATGAATCCTTTCAAAATTCAGTCCTTCCAAAGAATATTCAGGGTTGATTTCCTTTAGGACTGACTTGTTTAATCACCTTAACTTCCTTTTTGCATTCAAATGCCTTTAAAGATATTATAGGCAAGATTAATAAATGTTAACTAATAGTAATAATTCAGGTTAAATCTTTACATAATAACTTGTTAAATCAATTTTCTGATACTTGTTAAGTGCTAAGTTTATAAGGAAAAGTGAAAAATATTTTCTACTCTTGAAAAACATCATTTAGTGAGAAAATTCAGGAGCTAATAACTGTATAAAACATGATAAACATTAATGAAGGTCCTTAAACCAGTGCTGTGTGGATATGACAGTCATGGATCTTAACGAGAGTGGGGCTGGGGTTTCAGAGTCCTGAGGACATTTGATCTGAATCTTGAAGAGGTCTTTCATTCACTCAACGCGTATTCATTAAGTGTCAATTATGCTCAGATGCTAAGTGAATGGAATTGAATTGTATAAGGAGGGAGACGGGAGGTCAAAGCAGGAAGATCATATTCAATCTGGAGCCGACAAATTGACAGTGAAAGGGACGGGAATTAATATTTGCTTCACATTTATTGTCTGCCAGGTGTTTGTGCCTCCCAACAGGTCTATTTCAAGAATTTTTATTCCCCCATTGCAGATGAAAAACCTGAGTTTCAGAGAGGTTAATTTGATTGTCCAGGTTAATAGAGCTTGTATGAAGCAGAGCTAGAGAGTAAATGGAGCTGGTTTCCTTTCACAGCCATGGTCTTCCCCATCCCAAAGCTGCCTTTTCCACAGGCATAGAAACAGAGCTATTTAAGATAAAGAGAGAATGAGGGATGGCACTGGAGTCAATGTGGTTTTGGTAGCTGAAACTGAGCCATCTTTATGCTTGAGCTGAAGATGGAAGCCTCAGACACAGTAGAACATGATGGGAAAAGTATTGGCTTAGGGTCAGAAAGAACCAAGTGGATTCACATTTTGACCCTATACTAACAGGCTGTGCTGTCATTGACACTGAGCCTAATCAGATATGAAATGGAGATAACAATATCCATTGCATCAGTGTATAGTGAAGTCCAGTGTTTAAGTAAAGAATCCACAGTAGTTATTTAAGCTAATATTGTTTCAATTTACCACTCTCTTCACCCAAGAAAAAAATTTTTCTTAATGTTTTGCGGTAGAAAATTTACTAAAAGAGAGAACTGGAATGAATCAAACAAAGAGGAGTTCTTCTTTATGTGGTGTTTGTTTACTGCCTACATGTATCCATAACTGAATTCCACATGCAAAGGGTTAACAGCACTGGCTTTGTTTCCTTGGAGGATTACCTTGCTCCCTTTCCTGTATTTTTATGTTGTTTTATTTGGGACATTGTGACAGAATTCTAAGTCCAAAAGGCCCACTGAATCCAGCCATCAACTACTTTAGGGGTGCTTACCAGTTTCAGTTGTGAGATGTTGTGCAAGGGCCTTAAGGGGCCCCCTGTTACCTCCTGTTTATGATACTAGTGTTAAGTGCCTACAGCTGCACTTAGGCCAACTTTTCTCACTATTTTAGATAAATTTCAGCTGACTTGAGCCTGCATTAGAAACTTTCAATTATTATTCAATTCACTGGCCTCATGATTCTTGAAATGGGTCAACCTTGACCACAGTTGAGAGTACCCACCATTTCCACAGGAGCAATCATCAGAAGTGATTTCTGACATCAAGCATTATCATATGATGACTACATTGGAACATTGAGACAATTACTTTAAAACCAGGCCCATGAACTATGGAAAATCAAAAGGGGTTTTAAATTTCTGGGTGACTGCATAACGTGAGTAAGTATTCACTTTTACGTAACCTGTGCAGAGGCTAAATAGTGACACTTAAGGATGGTGGTAACACGAATGGGCCTATTACATAATTAAGAGTGAAACTTTATGGAGAACACTTTCAAGGTAAGGCTAGAAAATGTAGTAAAAATGAATTGAGTGTATATCTAAGAGATGGACTCAAGTTGAATAGCTGGTAGAACCAAAATCGAAAAAGCAGCAGCAACTAGTTGGAGAATTTTTTGAGTGAGATATAATCTCTCAGGTGATACTTAGACTGGACACAGTAGTAGCAAATACACTCTAAGGTGCAATTTCGGTGGGAGGAATAAGCTGGCCTTATTGCCTTAATGGATCATGCCTTTCTCTATCTGCTGTGATATGAGAGCTGATGAGATCCGCCTGAGGCAGCAAGGCTGCCTCTACACAGATTGTCTCTCCATCCACAGGGGTAAACACTTTACTGGGAGATTTAAAGTGAAATTTAGAATTACAGGGAAGTACCTAGGAAACGGATATTTTTTTCTTCAGTGAACTCTTAAGAGGGCTTGTCAGTAAAGTTCAAGCAAGCAGGTGTGCTGAAAATTGCTTTAAAACCAAAGAGACAGTAGGAGGCATGCATATGCCAGAAATCATAGCCCCCGTGAGAGAGACAAGCCCATTTTTCAGCAGGAGCAGCTGTTGGTGCATCTGCAGACAGGTTGCTGTCAGGAGTGTTGAGCAGAGAAATTTCAGGAGAAAGGCGCTCCTGAGGAGGGAAGAGGCGTGAGGTCTCTGGTGTATGAGATTCAGCCAGGAAACTTGGGTGATGAGCTGAGTCCTAGGCTGACATTCTTGGAATTTAGAATTTCACCTGAGATTGGGAGGCTGGCAGAAAGTGGCACTGAGACTTTAGATAGGAGTCTGTTAAATCCTGAGCAATAAAAATTGCAGTTCACTCTAATGAAACTTCCTGAGAAGACTATTAGTATTAAACAGAGTGACTCTCCCCCCAGAAATAATGCTAAATCACAGTCACAAATAATTCCAAGTCCAGTTCTGCACAAGGCAGAACATGATTGCACTTTTAAAATTAAATTCACTCTTACTGCTTTGGTGATTGCTGTTTTCTGGTATTAATAGGAATTACACACATGGACTAAAGGGTGGCCATACTCTACAGAGGGCATTAAGGTACAGATGACTGAGGTGGGTGGGCATGCATAGATAGGGATCATGACATCTTTATTAGGCAGTTACTTTACAAGAATAGGTTTTCCCTGGTGGCTCAGATGGTAAAAACTTGGCCTGCAATGCAGGAGACCTGGGTTCTATCCCTGGATTGGGAAGATTGCCTGGAGAAGGAAATGGATACCCACTCCAGTATTCTTCTAGAATATTCCATGCACAGAGGAGCCTGGCAAGCTATATAGTCCATGGGGTTGCAAAGAGTCAGACATGATTGAGTGCCTAACATTTTTCCTATTTTCACTACTTACAGAAATAGATAGATTAAAATGTCTGTTAGAGTTCTAGAATGAAAACGTCACAAAACTATTGTTGATGTTAAGCCTCAGTATAACACTGTATTGTACTATATAACTTTTTAACTGTTTCTTTTAATATTTCTGTGAGCATCATACGGACCTAAATTACTTTATATCGTGTATTATGGCCAATGGTTGGTAACAAATTGTTGTCTACCAGGTAGGTACCTCATTCATTATTTTTTAAATTAAATGATAATATTGAAAATAAATCTAATGGATCTTTATTCATCAATGGTCTAACCATATTGATTCCATGCACCTCACTGTGAATCATTTATTAAAACTCATTAAATGAATCATCTATTCTTGAGTTTAGCAAATATATGTTGAGCCTTCTCACTATATACCGGATGGTTATTTTTCAAATAGAGATTAACAGCACATGGTCCCTATCTTCAAGGAATTCACTTTAGCATCAGTGAAAGAGATAAAAAAGTGAGCAATCATAGTAAGTGCAAAATTATCTGTTCTCATCAACACAGACCAGGAGCCTGGAGCTCAGCCTGGGGGTTAGGATTAACAAACACTGCTAAGAGGAGGAGATGTTGGTGGATCCTGCTGGCTTAAGGAGATGAATGAAGACTAGACATGTGGCCAGCGTTGGTCAGGGTCTTCTAGAGGGCGATAACATGAACACAGACACAGAGGAGGGAGAGATGACAATTGAAAATGTTAGTTGCTCCGCTGTGTCCAGAGAGATGTAAGAAGAAAATCATAAACTGAGAGAAGCACGGAAGATCAGATTGAGGCCAGAAGCTGAAAGAAGTGACGCTAAGGTATGTGAAAGTAATGAGAGACCACTAGAAGACTTTGGATTGTGATGTGAGTGGAGTTGCAGTTTAGAAAGTAATTTTGGTGACACTGTGGATGAATAATTAAAGTGAAGGTAGAGGCACATAGGCCTCTTTGAAAATTATTATAATAGTCTAATTGAGCAGTAATCAGAGACTGAGGTGGCAACATGGTAGATAGCAGGGAATGATTGGCAATTCTTAATAATATTAGTAGGACTTCGAGAGTGATAGCATAGACATGTATGGGGAAGAGGAAATAGTTTCATCAAACATTCTTTTAAGTATATTGAAATATCAATCTATATAATACCAATGAGTCTGATTAGTTAGATATCAATATTATGTCCATATTGTATATGAGAAAATGAAGACAAATCCAGGGAGGGTAATTCATTGTACTATACTCACCATAACAAGTTGTTGCAGGAACTTATTGTAGATCAGAGTATTGATCTTCCCTGATGGTTTAGATGGTAAAGAATCTACCTATAGGGCAGAAGACCTGGATTTGATCCCTGGGTCAGGAAGAACCCCTGGAGAAGGGAACGTCAACCTACTCCAGTATTCTTGCTTGGAGAATTCCCAGGACAGAGGCTATAATCCATGCGGTCACAAGGAGTTGGACACAATTGAGTGACTAATATTAACTAACAGTATTCTAATCCATCAAATAAAATAATCAGAAACAAAACCAGCATGTGAATTCTTTCAAGTACACCATCTTGGATACAATAATTGAAAACAGATGAACAAAAGATGAGGATCACATTCCATACAAACCTTTTTGTACTAACCAACAGATGGAAGAAACAACAGTAAAGAGCAAAACAGACTCCAGTTCACTTGCAGACTACTCCATGCTTACTTTACTTGTCACTTCCCTGGTGGCTCAGATGTTAAAGAATCTGCCTGCAAAGTGGGAGACCCAGTTTTAATACCTGGGTTGGGAAGGTCCCCTGGAAAAGAGAATAGCTACCCACTCCAGTATTCTTGCCAGGCAAGTTCCATGGACAGAGGAGCCTGGTGGGCTACAATCCATGGGGTCACAAAGAGTTGGATACAACTGAGCAACTAACACTTTGAATATTATACATATCACTGCCATGTGTTTATTATAGAAAATGGCTTTGGAATATAGTTAATAACAATAAGAATTCACAAAAATAAGATTAAAGGGGACAAGAACATCAATGTTCAAAACACAGTGGCTGACTTTTCTTCAAATTGGAGAATCTGAAGTTCAGATTTAAAAGCTGAGTTTTTATTATGATTAATTTATAGGTTTTAATTGGAGGATAATTACTTTACAATATTGTGATGGTTTTTGCTATACATCAACTTGAATCAGCCATAGGTTATATATGTGTCCCCTCAATCCTGAAGCCCCTCCCACCTTCCTCCCTACCCCATCCCTCTGGGTTGTCCCACAGCACTGGCTTTGGGTGTCCTACTTCATGCATGTAACTTTCACTGGCCATCTATTTTACATATGGTAATGTACGTGTTTCAATGCTATTCTCTCAAATCATCCCACCCTCGCCTTCTCCCACAGAATCCAAAATTCTTTTTTTTATATCTGTGTCTCCTTTGCTGCCCTGAATGTAGGATCATCAGTACTGTCTTTCTAAATTCCATATATATGCATTAATATGTGGTATTTGTCTTTCTCTTTCTGGATTACTTCACTCTGTATAATAAGTAAACACTTTGTGGAGGGATATTGTCTCTATTTTCTCATCTTTAGTCTGGACATAAGATTATTAACTAAATAGTAGGACACATGATAGTAAATATGTTGATGCTTCCAATGTGCTTAAAAGAGTGTTTTCCGGACCAATCTTCCTCACCCCACACCTTTATCCTATCATTCTCCAATCTTATAAATGGAATATTAAAAAAAAAAAAAAAATTCACCCCCTAAGACAGCTATTGGTAGAAATAACAAATGTCAAAGTTTAGGAAAACTGAGGGAAAATATTTATTCCAAACAAAGAGACAGCAAATGGACTGAGCAGATATCACCGTCCTGGAGTTATCACTAAAGATGTGAGTAATAATATCAAAGTTTGGGGTAAGAAAGTCCTCAGTCTAGAATTTTATGACCAGCATTATTCAAAAGTAGGCAAACCATCTATATTTTTTCTTAGGTAAATGCTGAGTTACTGTCCACAAGTCTTTAAGGAGATTACAAGTAAATAATAAACTTTATTAAAGGCTGAAATAGGATCTAAGAAAAATGACAAGTAATTAAATAGATAAGACATATTTGTAATATAATTATTAAATGCAAAAAATATATTAACTATTTTATATCTTTTAAAAGACAAAACTAAAATTCTAAGCAATTAATGATAAGAATATTTGAGAAGATATTTTCAGTCTGAAATCAAAATATAACATTTTCTTTGTTATGTCATATCCTGAAAGAAACCTAGCAAATAAATTGTATTTTAATAAATAATATATGTGAATGCAAATATGTATATTTATACATGAATATATATGACTAAACATTTGAAAGAAAAGAAACGTAATGCAGGATTTTCAAACCAGAAGAAGAAAGAAAAACAAAGCAAAATGAAAGAAATAAAAACCTGATGATACTGGGAGTTTAGAACAGACTTATACATGCTGCTATTTAAAAGAGATAACCAACAAGGACCTATTGTATAGCACTGGGAACTTTGCTCAATATTTCATAAGAAGCTAAATGAGAAAAGAATATGAGAAAGAATAGATATATGTAAGCATAACTGAATCACTTTTCTATACTCCTGAGATTAACACAAAATTGATATATTCTCCAATATAAAATAAAATTTTAAAAATTAATTTTAAAAGATAAATAAAGCAAAAGCTTGGAGGAGAATAGAAAAGTGACAATGACAAACATAAATAGATAACATAAGTGGGGTGGAAATGAGATCAATTATATAAACAAATATAACATTTAAAAATATTAATTAAACCTCTTATTAATGTCAGAAAATGTAATATAGATTATTTAATCCACATACTGTTTGGTGAAGATTCATTAAAACAAAGTGACACAGGATAATTAAAAAAATAAGGAAAGAGAAAAGGAAAATATGGAATGGAAAAATAACTAAAGCAATGGTTTAGAATAATAGAGTAATATTAAATTCATGCAACACATGTCATACCAAAGAGAATCTAAGGAAAAGAAAGAAGTAATTCAGTGGTAAAGGGAACAATCATAACACTGCATCACATTCATAAGCATGTATATTCCTAAAGTAATAATGTTAAAAGATATAAAGCAAAATCTAACATAATTAGAAAAATCAAAAGTCAATGTATACTGAATATTTTATTTTATTTATTGTTTACATTTCAATATAAATCAATCAGACCCTGAAAAATCAAGCAGACCATAAAGAAGTCAACATCCAAATTGTTGAAATAAATATGTCAATAAATTTAAATACATATAAATATGTATCTTTTTCTACTTTTGTATAACTATTTACAACACGTTATGCTTAAAAAATAATTTTGAAGTATACATGGAGCAGAAGTTTTCTTTTGTTTTAATGAATCAATGTCACATATGCCATATTATCTGACAGTAAATAAATGTAGAAATAAAAATATAAAATTAAATAATAAAAGAGATTTTGGGTTTTTAAAAAAGTTTTCTAAAATATATATTATATATATGTCTAAAATATATATTACATATGTGTCTTCTAAAATATATATCATATATCTTAAATATATAAAATATTTATCATATAAGTTCAAGCCCAAAAGCTTGGGCTTCCCTGGTAGCTCAGCTGGTAAAGAAGCCACCTGCAATGCAGGAGACCCTGGCTCAATTTCTGGGTTGAGATGATCCCCTGGAGAAGGTTAGGCTTCCCATTCCATTATTCCTGGGCTTCCCTGGTGACTCAGTAGGTAAAGAATTCACCTTCCATGAGGGAAACCTAGGTTCAATCCCTGGATTGGGAGCATGGCAATCCACCGCCAGTATTCTTGCCTGGAGAATCCCCAAAGACAGAGTAACCTGGTAACTACAGTCTACAGCGTCACAAAAAGCTGGATATGACTGAGTGACTCAGCACATCACATTCAAAAGCTTTTCTGGTACACTTGATAAGGTCTTGAGAAAGAGCATCAAAAAAAAAAAAAAAAGAAGAAGAAGAAGAAGATGGTAATGAAGAAATTGGAGAACATAAACTAACTGAAGTGGGAGCACTGAATATGAAACAGAAAAAGTGAAAAAAAAAAAACTAAATAAAAGATCATCATATAGTCCAGTTGTTTATATTTTTAAATTTATTTATTTATTTTGCTGCTGCTGCTGCTGCTAAGTCACTTCTGTCATGTCTGACTGCTAATTACAATATTGTAGTGGTTTTTGCCATACATTGACATGAATCAGCCATGGGTGTACATGTGTCCCCCACTGAACCCCCCTCCCACTTCCCTCCCCATCCCATCTCTCAAGGTCATCCCAGTGCACCAGCCCTGAGAGCCCTGTCTCACGCATCAAACATGGACTGGCAATATATTTCACATATGGTAGTACACATGTTTCAGTGCTATTCTCTCAAATCATCCCACCCTTGTCTTCCACAGAACCAAAAGTCTGTTCTTTACATCCGTATCTCTTTTGCTGTCTTGCATTGAGGGTCATTGTTACCATCTTTCTAAATTCCATATGTGTTAATATACTGTACTGGTGTTTTTCTTTCTTTCTGGCTTAATTCACTCTGTATAATAGGCTCCAGTTTCAGCCACTTCACTGGAACTGATTCAGATGCATTCTTTTTAATGGCTGAGTAATACTCCATTGTGTATATGTACCACAGCTTTCTTACCCATTCATCTGCTGATGGACATCTAGGTTGCTTCCATGTCCTAGCTACTGTAAACAGTGCTGCGATGAATATTGGTGTACACGTGCCCCTTTCAATTCTGGTTTCCTTGGTGTCTATGCCCAACAATGGGATTGCAGGGTCCTATGGCAGTGCTAGTAAAGTAACGCTCAAAATTCTTCAAGCCAGGCTTCAGCAATACATGAACCATGAACTTCCTGATGTTCAAGCTGGCTTTAGAAAAGGCAGAGGAACCAGAGATCAAATTGCCAACATCCCCAGGATCATGGAAAAAGCAAGAGAGTTCCAGAAAAACATCTATTTCTGCTTTATTGACTATGCCAAAGCCTTTGACTGTGTGGATCACAATAAACTGGAAAATTCTAAGAGAGATGGGAATACCAGACCACCTGACCTGCCTCTTGAGAAATCTGTATGCAGGTCAGGAAGCAACAGTTAGAACTGGACATGGAACAACAGCCTGGTTCCAAATAGGAAAAGGAGTACTTTAAGGCTGTATATTGTCACCCTGCTTATTTAACTTCTATGCAGAGTACATCATGAGAAACGCTGGACTGGAAGAAACACAAGCTGGAATCAAGATTGCAGGGAGAAATATCAATAACCTCAGATATGCAGATGACACCACCCTTATGGCAAGTGAAGAGGAACTAAAAGGCCTCTTGATGAAAGTGAAAGAGGAAAGTGAAAAAGTTGGCTTAAAGCTTAACATTCAGAAAACTAAGATCATGGCATCTGGTCCCATGACTTCATGGGAAATAGATAGGGAAACAGTGCAAACAGTGTCAGACTTTATTTTTTTGGGCTCCAAAATCACCGCAGATGGTGACTGCAGCCATGAAATTAAAAGATGCTTACTCCTTGGAAGAAAAGTTATGGTCAACCTAGATAGCATATTCAAAAGCAGAGACATTACTTTGCCGACTAAGGTCCGTCTAGTCAAGGCTATGGTTTTTCCAGTAGTCATGTATGGATGTGAGAGTTGGACTGTGAAGAAGGCTGAGCGCCAAAGAATTGATGCTTTTGAACTGTGGTGTTGGAGAAGACTCTTGAGAGTCCCTTGGACTGCAAGGAGATCCAACCAGTCCATTCTGAAGGAGATCAGCCCTAGGTGTTCTTTGGAAGGAATGATGCTAAAGCTGAAACTCCAGTACTTTGGCCACCTCATGCAAAGAGTTGGCTCATTGAAAAAGACTTTGATGCTGGGAGGGATTGGGGGCAGGAAGAGAAGGGGACAACAGAGGATGAGATGGCTGGATGGCATCACTGACTCGATGGATGTGAATCTGAGTGAACTCTGGGAGCTGGTGATGGACAGGGAGGCCTGGCATGCTGCAGTTCATGGGGTCGCAAAGAGTCGAACACAAGTGAACAACTGAACTGAACTGAGTAATAAAATAATGCTTCCTAAGACCCAGTTGACTTCACACTCCATTATGTCTGGCTCTAGGTGGGTATCACACCATCCTAGTTATTCAGGTCATTAAGACCTTTTTTGTACAGTTCTTCCATTTAGTCTTTCCACCTCTTCTTAATCTCTTCAGCCTCTGTTAGGTTCTTACCATTCCTGTCCTTTATCATGCCTGTCCTTGCATGAAATGTTATTTGATATCTCCAATTTTCCAGTCCTTTGGCCACTGCTGAATTTTCCAAATATGCTGGCATACTGAGTGCAGCACTTTCACAGCATCATCTTTCAGGATTTGAAATAGCTCAACTGGAATTCCATCACCTCCACTAGCTTTGTTCATAGTGATGCTTTCTAAGGCCCATTTGACTTCACATTCCAGGATGTCTGGCTCTAGATGAGTGATCACACCATCGTGATTATCTGGGTCGTGAAGATCTTTTTTGTATAGTTCTTCTGTGTATTCTTGCCACCTCTTCTTAATATCTTCTGCTTCTGTTAGGTCCAGACCATTTCTGTCCTTTATTGAGCCCATCTTTGCATGAAATTTTCCCTTGGTATCTCTAATTTTCTTGAAGAGATCTCTAGTCTTTCCCATTCTGTTCTTTTCCTCTATTTCTTTGCATGGATCACTGAAGAAGGCTTTCTTATCTCTTCTTGCTATTCTTCAGAACTCTGCATTCAGATGCTTATATCGTTCCTTTTCTCCTTTGCTTTTCACTTCTCTTCTTTTCACAGCTATTTGTAAGGGCTCCCCAGACAGCCATTTTGCTTTTTTTGCCTTTCTTTTTCATGAGGATGGTCTTGATCCCTGTGTCCTGTATAATGTCACGAACCTCATTCCATAGTTCATCAGGCACTCTGTCTATCAGATCTAGGCCTTTAAATCTATTTCTCACTTCCACTGTATAATCATAAAGAATTTGATTTAGGTCATACCTGAATGGTCTTAGCGGTTTTCCCTACTTTCTTCAATTCCAGTCTGAATTTGGTAATAAGGTGTTCATGATCTGAGCCACAGTCAGCTCCTGGTGTTGTTTTTGTTGACTGTATAGAGCTTCTTCATCTTTGGCTGCATAGAATATAATCAATCTGAGTTCGGTGTTGACGATCTGGTGATGTTCATGTGTTGAGTCTTCTCTTGTGTTGTTGGAAGAGGGTGTTTGCTATGACCAGTGCATTTTCTTGGCACAACTCTATTAGTCTTTGCCCTGCTTTATTCCACATTCCAAGGCCAAATCTGCCTGTGACTCCAGGTGTTTCTTGACTTCCTACTTTTGCATTCCAGTCCCCTAAAATGAAAAGGACATCTTTTATGGGTGTTAGTTCTAAAAGGTCTTGTAGGTCTTTATAGAACTGTTCAACTTCAGCTGCTTTAGCATTAATGGTTAGGGCATAGACTTGGATTACTGTGATACTGAATGTTTTGCCTTGAAAATGAACAGAGATTTTTCTGTCCTTTTTGAGATTGCATCCAAGTACTGCATTTCGGACTCTTTTGTTGACCATGATGGCTACTCCATTTCTTCTGAAGAATTCCTGCCTGCAGTAGTAGATATAATGGTCATCTGAGTTAAATTCACCCATTCCAGTTCATTTTAGTTCGCTGATTCCTAGGATGTTGACGTTCACTCTTGCCATCTCCTGTTTGACGGCTTCCAAATAGCCTTGATTCATGGACCTGACATTCCAGGTTCCTATGCAATATTGCTCTTTACAGCATTGGACCTTGCTTCTATCACCAGTCACATCCACAGCTGGGTATTGTTTTTGCTTTGGCTCCATCCCTTCATTCTTTCTGGAGTTATTTCTCCACTGATCTCCAGTAGCATGTTGGACACCTACTGACCTGGGAGTCCCTCTCTCAGTATCCTATCATTTTGCCTTTTCATACTGTTCATGGGGTTCTCAAGGCAAGAACACTGAAGTGGTTTGCCATTCCCTTCTCCAATGGACTACATTCTGTCAGAATCTGACAGAATAAGTATGATGATGCTCATCAAATTAAAGAATACTGATTACCCTGAGGGAGACAAAGCGCTAAATGGCTTAGGGAGCAGTAAAGGTCATTTCAACTGAATTTGCAACATTATAGTCTTCAAAACAATTTCACTTTTGATAAATCTGGATAATAGAACAGTTCTTCATGTTTTAAAATTTTCATGATACATAATAAAAAAGAAATCATAAATCTGTAGATTATAGAAGAATGACCCTTCTTCTCAAGTCAGAAAGAGCAACACAGAAAGACTCCCATGATACGCAGGAACTTGGTAGCACATTTTGAGAGCTCTTTCCTCTAGTAGTCTATATTACACTAGATCATCAATTATTGTTGATTATATTTATAGCATTATTACATATGATAATGCAGCTCTGCTCTGTGTCCACTATTTTATACATGTTACATTGCATTTTTAAATCGTAAAGTTTAAAGAGTTCTTACTGTTTCTTAGACACAGACCTCCAACCCATCTGAGGCTCTACTTACACCATTCAGAATAGTTTTCAATCTATCTTTTGTTAAGGAGCTGAGACTACAAGAAATATTTAGGGAAGCTGTATGTTGGAAAAGACTCTTTAATTCAGTCTCCTGTTTAAGAAAAGGGCATCTTCATTAGATTGAAAGCAGAAGGCTTAAGGTGGTTATAATTAAAGTCTTTTAGGTCCTTACCTGACTTTACCAGCTTAGGAATATCGGTCATGGAGTTGAGTTCCTGAGTGAGGAGAGCAATGCAGGAGATTCTAGAATCATGTTAGAGCTTCCCTAGTGGCTCATAAGGTAAAGAAGCTGCCTTTAATGAGGGAGATGGCGGGTTGACTCCTGGGTTGGGAAGATCACTTGGAGAACGATTGGCTACCATCTCTAGTATGCTTGCCTAGAGGATTGTATGGACAGAGGAGCCTGGCAGGCTACAGTTCATGGGGTTGCAAAGAATTAGACATGACTGAGCAACTAACACTTTCATGTCACCAGAAACTAGAGAAATACTAAGAGGCCCTGAACTAGTTATGATAGAGAAGTGTCTGAAAGTCAAACTTCTGTTTCTTTAAGATGGGGAAACTGGGCTGAGACTCCCCTCAATGTGGCCAAGTGTTCATTGCCTGAACTCAGAACAACTGGGTACAGAGATATGAGAAAAAAAGAGCCATCGAGGGACCATCAAAGCAGATGCCTACTCATTACCTCTCTTTCTTTCCTCTCCACAAATACAATATTTTTCATGGTGAAAGAGCACATCTGAAACCATGACAAAGCCTGAATTCAAAGCCATCTATCAATTTGAAGTGGTTTCTAGTTTACAACCTCAAGCCACCCCACTTCTATCTCCTTAGAGGGAAAATACAATAGAAATGCAAAATACTAGTAACATATACATCCTCAACTCTTTCACAAGGGTATTGTAAAGTCTAATGAGTTATTGTTTGAAAAGACCTTAGTGGCTTTATAATGAAAGGTAGAATATACATAGAGTTTCCAAGGTTTTATTTTGTTATTATAATTACACTGGTCTGTGAGGCATACAGCCAGCCAAGCATCTCCTCCTTTCTTCTTCCTTGTTTATGCTTGAAAAGTAAGCCTGTCCTAGTTGTGTTAATCACTTTTTTACTCTGGTGTCAGATACCATGGACTAAACTCTGGATTATTCAGTTAGCTGAAAAGCCAAATGCAACACTTCAGAAAATTCTCAGGCCTTTGTAACATTCCATTTTCTCCTTTCCACCCCTAATGGATATCCCCTCAAGAGTGCTAGACCTTCTATTTTGATAGTTTGTGAAATCAGGTGATTTGGTTAGGGGGATCTGGGAAGTGATATTAAGCAGTAGATGGAAGCTAGTCTTCTTTGAACATCTCTAATAAGGAATATACGTGCTCAAAAGCATCACTCAAGGATAACAATGCATAGGCCTTCGTTTATCTGAAAGCTGATTTCTCTAGGTCTTTTCTGACCCTGAGTTCTGGGATCTCTTTTGCATTTGCCAAACTGTATACCTTTTCCCTGCTTCCTGCCCCTCTCTTGTTATGTATGGGCTGTCTCTGTCTAGAATCCCTTATGCTGATTTTCCAGACACATTTATTTATGTTCACTCACTAATTGAAAATCTCATATTTGAAGTTATTATTCTGATTGATGTCTGTCATTTTGATCAAGCAGTAGCTCACAGATGCTTTGTTAGAACAATTTTACAAGTGAGTTTATCATCATGCCTTTTTCTCCTGACCTTCTCTATGGCTGGTAGCAAAAAAAAAAAAAAAAAAAAATCTAAGTGGAGGCTCAGAAAGAGGAGATGTTTGGCAAGCCTCCCAAATTCGAATTCCACTGTGCCTTCCCTATTAAAGACACAATTTGTCTGTTTCATATGTTGTTGATGGCAATGGAGAAGAAGAATAGCAAACAGACTCAGTGCAGGGAAAGAAAAACAAGTGGAAATGGGACCTCTCCCCACTGACTGGCACTACCTTTCTCTCCGGAAGCGAAATCAACCTTCTCACTCTTCTACACAGTTAGTCTTGGGGGATGGGGCTGGGGGACAGGTTCAGTAGTACTTTATTAAAAGATATATTCTGTTGAGCTCTTATTTCAAGTACCCTGAGGCAGTCCACACCTCCTCTATCATCAGGCACCACCACTTACACTGATGCCACAATGCTTGATGATGTCTTACTAGGCATCTTTGGCACTGAATATTAAGGTGAACATATTCACATCGGGTCCTGGTTCCATCATTAGTAATTCAGGGAAAAGAAGGAGCCACTTTCTCTTTCTGAGCCTTCATTTTCTCTCCTATAAAGATGATCATATCTGCACTGTTTATCTCTAAGGTTAAAGATGAAGTCACTTAGAATTTTATTTTAAAAATTGCAGTTATTTTTATTACTATTTAAGTCATTTTAAAATATGACCATCATCACATAGAATAAGTTACACAATTTATTTTAGATTATGTTTAGTGAAAACTTTGAAAAATGCTTGTCAGATTGTTTTCCATGATGTGTGAAGTTCAAAGAAGTTTGCAGATCTGAGTTAGTATAGGCAAAAGGGTACTAAAAGGGGGAAAGGGACTCAGAAAAGAGAGGTAGGACAGAGAAAGCAAATTCTAAGCACCTCACACATTTGCCAAGTTCTGCTAACTGACTGTTTTATTAAAAAAAAAAAAAAAAATTTCCTAAAGTATATAAGTTGCTCTGTAACCAAATATATTCACATTCAAATTAATCTGGTTAATACTGCAAAGGATATTCCTGCTTTGAAGCTTAGTGATACCAATTCACATAGTTAAGTTCATTCTATCAAGAAGCTTATTTCAATTTATTTATTTCAAATTTCACAAATATATTTGAATCCACTTTTATTTATCACAAAGATTCAGACCCCAGACATTATTACTTTTTGAAACAGTTTTAAATACTTTGTATTCAAACATAGGTCTCCTGTGATTAAGTATTTTTGTCTATAGAATCATGAATTATTAGTGTTGGAAGTATTTTGAGCTCATTTAAACCAATCTTATGTCTAAGGCATGGACTTTTCTACAGAAGGAATTCTTCTTAACACATGAGAACTTAGGGTTTGCTTGAATATCTTTGAAAGTCCTGCCTTATGAGACCAGAAAGACTAATGGAAGAAAGCTTCAGTTTTTGAAAGGTGATTCAGATTGAGTGAAAATTCTGGTTTCTGCTTATTTTTAGACAATGACTACACTTTCCCTTAGGACTATTTCCCATTTTTCTTTACTTATTTATTTAAAGCATATATTTATTGAAAGGCTTTCTTTCTTCTTCTTCTTCTTCTTCTTCTTTTTTTTTTTTTGATAAAGTATTCTAGACAGAGGGCTTTCCTGGTGGTTCTGCAGTAAAGAATCTGCCTGTAATGCAGGAGATGCAAGTTCAATTCCTGGGTTGGGAAGATCCTCTGGAGAAGTAAATGACAACTCAACTCCAGTATTCTTGCTTGGGAAATCCCATGGAGAGGAGCCTGGTAGGCTATAGTCCATGGGGTCACAAAAGAGTTGGACACAACTTGACGACTAAACAGTAACACCAACATTGCAGACAGAGGATGTTTTAGAAGAAAAGACTCATAAAATCCCTGCTCTCACTGAGTTTACATACTTTGGTGAAAATAAACATGCAGAAAGCAAGTAAATTAATAAGTTGTATAACATCAAGAAGTAATAAATTATATGGAAAATAATAAAGCAATTTTAGTGATAGAGAAAGAAGAGAAAGAGGGAGTCTGTCTTCAGTAGTCTGTTTAGGGAAGTCATCTCTGAGCAGATGTTTGAACAGACCCCTATAGGAAGTGAGAGGAAGGTAGATAGAATAGTAGGAATGAAGAGCATGGTCCAAAGGTGTGAATGAGCTGGGGGAGATATAAGAGGAGAGAAGGCCCTGAGTGGAGAAGGGAGGAGATGGACATGAGGCTGGAAGTTGTCAGAGGCCAAATCACAGGTGTGTGGATACCAGGCAAGGCCTGCGGATTGTGTTTAAAATGAAATGGAAGCTTCTTCAGAATCTGGAGTTGATAGATGGTATTATTAGCCTTAAGTTTCCAAAAGGATCACTCTGAAGAATAGATTGTAAGGGCAAGCTGGGAAACAAGCTCAGAAACTATTGCCAGGTGTGAATACTCACCAGGCCATTTGTCCTTTGTGGCCTGTTGCCCACGCTCTGGACCTGTGTTCCTCTGTATGCCCTTGGACTATAGCTGCAGCAGTTTTCAGTGGACTTGGTCGCTTATGAGCCCATCTCCACCACTCCTGATAGATCACCAAATCCATCGAGATAAGAACAATTATTTCTTCCTGTTCCTAGAACCAAGGCCAGTATTGGGCACATGAGCACAAACAAAGCCAGATAGAATTTCTCTACTTCTTACAAGTATCAGCACTAGGCAATATATCAATGTCTTTACCTAAATATTTGCTTTGAGTTCTGGACCCTGTTTTCACATACAGGTAAAGTGTACCCTATCTTATGAGGCCATCCATAACTTTACCTATTTTCCTGCGTTATCCAGGATCCCCCTACTTGGCATACTGTTTCTTGTATCAGTAATCAGACTTTTTTCACAGTTCTTTTCCATAGTGTGTGGCCATAGAAAGCACATACATGCATCACTTTATCCCCAGACCATTGTGACTAACCCCAAAATGTGATTAAGCAATATTTACCATGAAAAGCACTATGTACAATATTGAAATATTAGGGTCTTTTACTTTAATAAAGAATTCTTCTATTTTTAGGAAGGACAATAAATATAATGTTTTATAGTAGCTGAAAAGAGTTTGTATTATGAAAAATATGGGTGATGATCAATCGACTTAGATGAGAAGGCAAAGTATAACATGAGTTTCTTAATATAACTAAGCTTTCCTTGGGGGTGGGGAAGAAGAGAGAAAGTGCATTATAAAATATTTAATAAATCTGATATAGCTTTGAAAATGTTTCTTCCAAATATTTTCATATAATTATATTGGATTGATTTAGTGGAGAATAGATTTTCCAGGGCTGCAGTGGTAAAGAATCCACCTGTCAATGCAGGAGATGCTGGAGACCCTGGTGAGATCCCTGGGTCAGAAAGTTCCCCTAGAGGATGAAATGGCAACTCAGTCATGTGTTCTTGCCTAAAAAATCTCATGGACAGAGGAGCTTGGCAGGCTACTACAGTCCATGGGTTCTCAAAGATGCAGACATGACTGAGTGATTGAGCATGCTTGCACAATGGAGAATAGTTCCAGAATCAGAGAATTAATTGCATTCATAAATGGGAGTGTGGCAAGTGAAGTACAAAATAAATCAGAGGTTACAAATAGTATTTCACATTTTGAGAACTGTAAATCAGAACTATTACAGGTTATTAAAAAAAAAGAACTCTTAAAACATGAGTTCAAAAATCACAGAGTTTTCATTAATTTAGCTTCATGAAAGTTTTGAGACTTAGCTCAGAAAATGAAGTTTTCAATAGGAAAGGGATCATGTAAGTTAGAAATTAATATGGAATAATGCATCTATTAATAATATTTGTGACTACATTTAACTAGATTCCAAATCCACTGGCCAATTAACTCCAACAGCCTTTTTTTTTTTTTTCCTCAGGGTAGAAACCAGCTGAGCTTTTAAGCCAGTCAAGGGAAAGTATATTATTTCCATCCTCTTTCTAAATACTCTATAAAGAACTCTCCCATTCATAATAGCTTTGTTTACTGCATAGTACAGCATGTTCTAATTATCACCCCTGCCTCACTAACCACACAGCTTATGTTCCCACACTCATCAGTTATTTTTATGCCTCCTGCAGAAATGATGAGAACATTAATAAGAATAATACTTGGGGGATAACATTTTTGATAAAGTTAGAAAAAATGTGCCTGATAGTAATGGAAATCAGAGCATTTCAGTTAAATTGAAATGACCCAGTACCAAAGGCTTACTTCCTTTTCTGTTTTCCTTTGTGATTTGCCTCAGTCTCTAATTTGATTCTTTCTCTCTTTTTTCTAATAATTTGTTTCATTATTATTTGATTTTGCTGTGCATTTTTCCCTGTCAGAGTATGCTTCACTATTTTTCCATCTTTAACTTGAGTATGTCTTCCATCTTTCTGGTACTTTCTGTATTTTGGAGTTCTCTCTTACTTCCATTACTTTTGCTTTATATTCTCATTTTCTTCTTTGCTCTTTTTATCTCCCTCCTTTCCCTCTCACCTTCTGTCTTCTACTTATAATGACTTCTCTAATATATGCACAAGAAATATCTTTTTATACCCCTGACTGGCAAGAATGTATATACATATATATTGATATGGGAATTAATACATTTTCAGCACAAGAAATGGGACCAGTGGGAATGTCAAATGGAACATTAAAACATTTTAAAATCACCACATAAGGCTGAGTAAGGCTCAAATACTATTTGCATGGCAAACAGTCTAAATAAAGGAGCAGGGACAAGTAAGCAGTAGAAGGGAAAATGGATATTAAAATGATCCTAAAAATAATAGATTGACACAGAATCAAATGAATCTTCCTAATGTATAACAGGTGGAGTCAATATGCTTTTTCACTCAATCTTTCCTAACATTTAAAAATATCTGTGTGTTCAAATATTTCTTATGAGACTGAAGAGGCAACAGGTCTCACCTCATTATAAGAACCACACTTGCTGTGCTGTTGATTTCGCCATTCAACAGAAACAGCAGTTACTGTTTGTAGGAGTCTTTTCTAGGATAGAAACTTTAAATGGATGGAAAAGGAAACACATACACACATACATACACTCACAAGAGGGGAAGATTGCTAATTAAAAGGAAAAGGAACCGCAAGACGAGAATCAGTCCGTGGATATAAACATTTTCAGCGATGACTCAGGAACAATTTTGGGTAGATTACGTCAACCCTTCCCTCAATAGTTGAATATAATCATCCCTGTGAATTGATTGAAGTTTGAAAAAATAGCAGCTAAGATTTCTTTCACATGCTTATAATCAGCTTTTGGAAATGTTCCATTTTAGATAAAATGGTTACCAAGAGAATATTGGTATGATGCAGAAATATCCCAGTTGACTACATATGGGTTAATAGCATTTGGGGCTGAACACCCCAGGAAGCCACTTAACTCAGCCCTTAAAGGGAAAACCACTTTGCTGGGGTGGAAATCATAGTCTAGTGAAGCCTCTGTCCTCTCCATCCACTGTCAGACCCAGCACCAATTTTAGCCCCATTTACCAACATTCACAGTATTTCTAGCCTCTTGCTTCTCTATTCTAAGTGAAGTTCCCTTAAAAGGTCATTGTGATACAGATAAAAGAAGGGTGTGGCCTCTTCCTTCCTCCCAGGATCTCCTTGTCCCTGACCCAAGACAATCATCATCCTTCTCTGCTTCCAGAGCAGATAACCCATAGGAGATCTACCATGGAGCTGAAGGAGGTCCAGCGTGGATGGACAAACTACAGACTGACCACAGCCTCCCATTTCAGCGCAAATATTTGGCAGTTAATGAAGCTGAAACACAAAACTGATCAAAAGCCGTTTTGAGCTTTGTTTTAGTTCCTGTGTCCTCTTAGGAGAGAGGCATGTGTGTGGCACAGTCATGATGATGTGAAGAAATAAGAGGGAGCTGAGATCCCCAGAAAGCCCACTTCCCAGGCCACTGGCCAGAGCTGGCTTCCAGGAAAGGACAGCTGCACCTCCAGGACCCATGAAACTCTCAAACCGTGCTCCCAAGCCTGCCACACACAGCAAGGCCGTGCAACAGCCATAATTTGGGAAATAAGATTGTCATCCTCTAGCTACATTTTTGCCTTACCAAACACCTCTCAGTGGGGAAAGATGGAAAATCTGCCAGTGTAGGAGAGGGTCCTGCTCAATTCCTAGTCAGGAGGGATAATCTGAGAAACTGGGATGATGCTAGGAGAGTATGGACCAGCTAAAAAGCTGAGGAAAAAATTGAGTGAGGGATTAATGACTGAGGTGATTTACAAGTACTCAGGGTTTCCAGTCAATCCTAAAGGAAATCAACCCTGAATATTCATTGGAAGGACTGATGCTGAAGTTGAAGCTCCAATACTTTGGCCACCTGATGTGAAGAGCTGATTCATTAGAAAAGATCCTGACGCTGAGAAAGATGGAGGCCAAGAGGAGAAGGAGGCAACAAAGGATGAGATGGTTGGATGCCATCGCTGACTCAGTGGACATGAGTTTGAGCAATCTCTGGGAGATAGTGAAGGACAGGGAAGCCTGATGTGCTGCAGTCCATGGGGCCATAGAGAGTCAGACCCAACTGAGTGACTGAACAACAGCAGGGAGATAGTGAAGGGCAGGGAACCCTGGAGTGCTGCAGTTCATAGGGTCTCAAAGAGTTGGACAGGACTTAACCACTGAATAACAGGGTTCCCATGGAAGCAGGACCTAAGTGTGATTGTCACAAAGGAGATTTGGGTCATGTTTGCTTGGAGAGAGGAACATTACAAACATGAGGAGTGTGAAGGAGGAAGGGCTAGGACTAACAGCTCTACCCAGAATCTTAGCTTGTGTGCCTGTGAATGTCATTCCAAGTCACAGCAAGCTTAAACCAGTGTAGAAGAATGGACGAGAGACAAGGAGGGAAAAGAGGAAAAGCTGTCCAAGGTCCACCCTTGTAACATGTGGTATGAAAAGGACAGATTACATATCATAGCCATAGCTACCCCTTCCCTTCCCAGCTTGAAACAGGAGTTCCTATCAGGTCCCATGCTGTTTTCCCTGCTGCTGCTGCTGCTGCTGCTGCTGCTGCTGCTAAGTCGCTTCAGTCGTGTCCGACTCTGGGCAACTCCAGAGACGGCAGCCCACAAGGGACCCCCGTCCCTGGGATTCTCCAGGCAAGAACACTGGAGTGGGTTGCCATTTCCTTCTCCAATGCATGAAAGTGAAAAGTGAAAGTGAAGTCGCTCAGTCATGACCGACTCCTAGCGACCCCATGGACTGCAGCCTACCAGGCTCCCCCGTCCATGGGATTTTCCAGGCAAGAGTACTGGAGTGGGTTGCCATTGCCTTCTCTGGCTATTTTCCCTACCCTCTCCCAAATTAAGACACTAGAGAAGAAGCTTGTTGTTGCCATGGTTACATAAAAGCTACTGCATCTACACAGTCACATGCCTTCTGAAAGCATCCTCAGCTGCAACCCATCAGATTGGTTTGCAGAGGAATCTATAGCACCTTAAAGACGTTTATGGAGAGGAAAAATGCTTGTGTGTTCAGACTGGTGATGAAGTGTTGCTTTGCTCTGCTTTGTTTCAGCAAAGAAAATCATTTCTCAGTTATATACATAGAAATGGAAGGTTTCTCCTGTTAAAAAAATCCAAACAATTGTCCAGTGGAGCTCAGTACATGCTCCTTTGGCCAGTGGATTGTATAGTGAAGGAAGTACATGATATTTAAACAAAATTTGCTTGTTCTTTCCCATCTTCAATGGTTAAGAGCATTAAAAACATCAATACTCTCTTTCCCCTACCTTCTACCCAATCAAAATAATTTTTTGACCTATGAGGGAGAATCTCACTCCTAAGGGATGCTAGGACAAGCAGTTCTTACACTATAAAGTCAAAGGATATTACATTCTGGTATTTTAAATTAAAGGGCTTATCAGGAAGCATTTTCAGGGTTTATTTTCAGAAGGAAATAAATGCAGCCTCTGTAATTTCATATACTTTATAAAAATACACAGAATAACCTTCAGTTCACTCCATCCATATGCAAAAATAGTCATTTGTAAAAAAATGTTTTTTCTCTTCTATTAAATATAATTCAGGTTTTGCTGTCAGCTGTTACTATCAGCAATGATTAAACATAGCAAGCATTGTGATTCATCAAGAACTGATAAACTCATCACTGCTGTAAACACTCTTTGGTCCCAAGGTCAGATCAGGTAGGGAGACTGGACAACTTCACATACAGATCTATGAAGCTGACTTTATGTAAATTCATTTATTGTCATATCATCACTGAACAATGTGCATGCACACACACACACACACACACTTATATCAAAACCATCATTTTACAAAATACAGAGGCTTGGAAAGGAATTAATCAGTTAGGTACAAAATTGTATTCTAACTTCTTGAAACTTCAAACAATGACACCGAGAAACCAACAGTTTACCTGAGTAATTCAGCCTGCTATCTCACCAGCTTCCTGCAGCTGATATGGAAATCTTCCAGTGAGAGCACCACTGTATTATATGCTGCCTCGAAATATGCATGTGAAAAGCTTAAAGCCCAGCAAGATACATAGAAAAATATTTTCCTTTGAACATCAGGGAATAGAAGAGAGTTGACCTTGGGCCTATATATTGAAAACTCAAACCTCTTTTTGGATATGAGCAAGGAAACCAAATCAATTTAAAAGTCCTTACAGTCGACCCCCTTCACCCGTACCCTCTGCTCCCTTCCTCACCTTGAAATTGTAATCTGAGATGTATAGAATTTCTGTCTGCTTTTCAATCCTGGATATTCTTTGGAAACCTCTCCCTTAATTTCTGTGACTCATTGAACACTACGGATTCCTCTTACTCCTTCTCAATCTCGTCTTTCTTCTCCTTCTACCATATTCTATATGTGCTTCTATCATATTATATATATGCGCTGTGCTAGGTTCCTATTGCTGCTCTAAAAACTTACCACAAACGTAGTGGTTCAAAACAACATGAATTTATTTTCTTGTAGTTTTGGAGGCCAGAAGTTGGAAATTAGTTATCACAGGGCTAAATTCAAGGTGTCAGCAGGGCTGGTTCTTTCCAGAGGTTCTGGGAGGTGTTTTGTTCTTTGGTTCTTCCATGCTCCAGGGGCTGCGAGCATTCTCTGGCTTAGTGGCTGCATCTTTCTGATCTTGGCTTCCATTGTTACATAACTTCCTGCTCTGTAGTTACATCTTCTGCTTCTGTCTGAGAACAGTTGTGATGACATTTACAGTGTGCTAAGTCACTTCAGTCGTATCCAATTCTGTGCAACCCTACAGTCCATAGGCTGTAGCCCTCCAGGCTCCTTTGTCCATGGGGATTATCCAGGCAAGAATATAGGAGTGCTTGCTATGCCCTCCTCTAGGGTGTCTTCCTGACCCGGGGGTCAAACCCAGGTCTCTTTTGTCTCCTGCATTGGCAGGCAGGTTACTTATTACCAGTCCACCTACAGCACATCAGGATAACCTCACGTTTGCAAGAGCATTAACTTAATCAAATCTGCAAAGGCTCTTTGCATAGTAGGTAACATTGATGAGTTCCAAGGACTAGAACGCAGGTAAGATCGGGGTGTTGCTCAGCCCACTACACCCTGCTTTATCTGCTTTATGAATGCCTTCTTTATTCAAGGAACTGTTCTAAATCTGTATTGGACCGCTTTAACACCCAAATTTGACTTTCCAAGTAGCTGTTGAATACTTCCAACCAGAGGGTGTGCTTAAAACAGAGAATGCTTAGAATTTAACTCAAAGACTCCTACCTTTGTCCACAGAGATGAGTAAGTGTCTAGCATAGTCATTAACTATATTTGAACCTAGAATAATATCGACTGAGACTTTTCTCCTCGTATAACTTCCCTCACTATTAGTCTAGGATTCTTTTGATGTAATTTTGTGTTTTTTGTCTTGTCTTTCCAATGTCTACCACACTTGAAAGCTCTCTTATACTAAGCCTTACATTATTTTAATAATCTTTTAATAAATATTCCTGCCCCAGTCTCTTCCCATTCCAGTTTATCAATGCATCTTGCTTCCGAAAGTTGTCCTTCCAAAATATTTTGATTGGTGTCATTCTCTTTCTCATAGCATACAGTGGAGTTTTTAATGACAAGTCCAAGCTGTTAAAGTCTTCATCCAGCTGAAGCAGATCCAACTGTTTTCAGATGTACGTGAGGTTCTACTAGTGGTGATCTCTTCATAATAGAATGAAGTCTCCTATTCTCCTCTTTTGTGGATTTACTGATGTCATTCTTTCACCTTGAAATTCCCTCTCCTGGCCCCTTTTATGGAGTTCACCTCAAATGCTTCCTCATCTATTAATAGCATGTTTAATCACTCAAGCCAGGTACTTCTCTCTTAAGGCAAAATTATTTTATAACAACCTCTCCTAAGTCCATTTATATGAATATTAAGTATTCAGAACATACTTGTCATATAGGTTAACCAACTTTTCATAGAGAAGCATGATTTTTTCACATAAAGCATGATTCAAAACACCTTTGCTATTTCAAAAGTGTGCAATGTGTAACTTTTTAAATAAGCCAGATACAGTTTTCATACAGGAATACTTAAATATTCTTTCACATGGCATTTTAAAACTAACTTTCTTGGGCATCAGTTTCTCAACTTACCTTCATTCCACATTTTAGCAGCAGGACAGAAACTTAAAAAAAAAAAAATAAAGTTCTGTCTTTCTTTTCTTTTGCACATCATTTGAGTTTGATGGATACCAAGAGACATATATCAGATCCTGAACAGGATCCCATTGAGAGTTCCCACGGCACTTCAGTCACTTAGTCATGATCTATGCTCTCAACAGTTGAAGATAATGACTTCAGGAACAATCTTTCATGGGTTTCATATTAAATGAGACGAAAGTGCAGGCACGGCATTAAAGCACCTTGTTATTTGCAGAGCACTTAGAGTAACCTTAAATATGGAGATGATCAAATTTCATGACCTTTAGTTTTAATTCTTCCATCATATCTTCTTATGCAATTCCTATTTTAATAAAGATATGTGTATGTGTGTGTGTGTTTCTGGCTAAATTAACTCAGACACTTAATACAACATTAACACTCTAGAATTAAATACAGAAGCCAGGGAATGGAAATACAAATGTGCTTGTTTTTATTGTAAGCTTACCTATATTACCTTCATGACTGTATACTTTAAAGAGACTATTATTTTTAAAGTGTGCTGGGGGCACATTATAATGTTAAGAGCTTTCATCTTTGATTTTCTTTCTACTGATTTGCATATTTCAATTTAGAATAAAATGCAGAGCTCATTAAGTTCTATTTTTGACAAGATGTTTTCCTTTTAGCATTAGTCCTAATAGAAAACTCTTCCTTTACAACAATGAGAGAATTTTCTCTAGAGAATAAAATAGTGCCCAAAAGATGATGGAAAATTTGGAAAAGAATAGAGCTTAGAGGAATAAATATATGTATAATTGTCCAGAAAGAACCATAAATTCTTGTTAAAATTCATAAACATGAAGCAAATAACCACAGACAACTTCTGATAAACTAATATTCTAGATACTCTTAGAATAGAGAAAGCATTATGTCAGGCACCTGAGAAAACTAATATTCCTCTAGCCCCATTCCCAGTGAAAACTGAGAAATGTGAATTTCCCGAGGAAGATACTGGAATAAGGAGTACCTTGTGTTTGAAGACCTCTCTGACTAACTCAGCCTACTTTCATAGAAATCACATACTGTCTGCTGCAAGTGGGCCCTACAGGAGCACTTTCATTTGTAGATAATGTCAGTGAATTAAAGAGAGAGAGAGAGAAAGCAAGAAAGGGACAGCAGTAAACCTGGATTGATCTAAACAACAGATATTTCTTTTTAATCCACCAAAAGTGGAAACTAGCTTGGCTGCTTTCTTGTCTTTTCAAGTAAGATTCAAGCAGAGGTCAAATGTCCCATGGTTTTTGTGGAATATGGCTCAGTGTTTTCCCTCCACTTTTGCTGCTTCTAGAGATAACCTGCTGTTGTGCCTTTATCACCAGGCTTCCTCCAAGTAGATGGATGGTAGGAAGAACAGGCTGTGGGCACCGGCTCATGAAGCAGCTGTGGTCTAAGAGACACTCCAGTCTGGTCAGTTGTATGCTGCTGCTGCTGCTGCTGCTTAATCACTTCAGTCCAACTCTCTGTGACCCAACGGACTGCAGCCCGCCAAGCTCCTCTGTCCTTGGGATTCTCTAGGCAAGAGTACTGGTGTGAGTGTTCAGTTGTATATGGGCCATCTATTAACACCCTTGCTCTTGAATTTTTTGCACTCATTTACATATTTATCTCAGTGTTTTTATGTTTTTTTCATATTTATTTTTGTGTTTTGCTATTAAAAATGTAAGTTCCTTGAGTGAAATCATTGCATCCTGCATTCCTTTTGTTATTTTGGGTTTTATCAGTAGAGGGTAGAACAAACATATCATTTGCATGCAGTGAATGTTGGCGACTGACTGGCAAGCATTTATTTCCTGAATAAAAATGTCACATTCAAAAGCGAATTTTGAAAGACTCTAAAGATTACTCCTGAAGCTTGGCAACTCCTCCAAGTGAATATAGTCACATCTATAGGACTACAGGTACACAGCTAATAAACTGCCTGACTCTTAGGCTTCGATTTAAAGATCTTCCAAAGACTGGTTCTCTTTGGGTCACCACACTTGCCAGTTTGGACTTTGAAACCTTCTAATATGGGCTGACATAACAAATTAGCAACAAGAAAAGTTCATGGAAGGACAAGTGTGAGAAAGTGTGCCAAATATATTAGCATTCGTTTTGCAACCTTGTCTCTAGTTTGTGTGAAGTTGATGGTTGGAGGTTACGCTTTCATTAAAAATTGACAACATTTTAAATGCTAATCAAAACTGCTTGTCCTTTCTACTTCTATTTATCTTGGAAGGGGAGAAAAAAAGAGAGACAGAAAGGGAAAAAAAAGGACAACTTGCTTTGAACTGCAACAAATATGCTCCCATTGCCTCCTCTTTGCCTGCTCCTGTGTAGGGCAGATAAGAGCCATGCAGACTGAGTGTCAGGACCCCTGCTGGAACTGTGAAGGCAACACCATATAAGTGAGAGATGTGTGCTCAGGAGGATGACAGAAGACGTGTGTGTGCTTCTGTGTGTGTGTGTGACTATGTGTGTGTTTAGGGGTGGCCCCTTCTTGTGAATCTTTTTAATGAATGTTAAGAAAGAATTGTGGAGATGTAGTTGATTTTACAGTGGGTAAAAGAGAAAAGTTATATATTTTCAGAAAAAAAGGAGCCAGTTGGCATAGAGGTAATAACCATAAGAAACTATAAATTTAAAAAGAAACAGGAGAGATTGGCTATGAACCTTCACGGATAGTACATTTCATTTCAGACCATTCTTAGGAAGGGCTGAAGTGGATGAAGGAAAATGCTTGGCTCAAATTCCTTTTTGCCAGCTTTATTAAGATGTAAATGATGCATAACATTGTATAAGTTTAAGGTGAACAATGTCTTGATTTGATACATTTATATATTGCAAAGTGATTACCACTGCAGCATTAATGAATACTTTCATCTCATCACAAAATTACCATTTTTTTTTGTGGTGAGAACATTTAAGATATATTACATTAGCAATATTCAAGTACATAACACAGTATTATTAGCTAAAATCATCATGTTGTCCACTAGATCCTCATAACTTCTTATAACTAGAAATTTGTAATTTTTAACCAATATGTCCACATTTCTGCCATGCCTAGTCCCTGAGAATCATCACTTTAGTTTCTCTTTGATTTTGTCTTTTATAAAATTCCACATATAAGTGATATAATACAGTGCTTTTCTTTCCGTGTCTGACATTCCACTTAGTATAATGCCCTCAAGTGTCATCCAAATTGTTGTAAATGGCAGGACCTCCTTCTTTCTCATA
Source organism: Budorcas taxicolor (assembly GCF_023091745.1). NCBI lineage: Eukaryota > Metazoa > Chordata > Mammalia > Artiodactyla > Bovidae > Budorcas > Budorcas taxicolor. The sequence continues at coordinate 17,582,076 of NC_068931.1, read as the reverse complement.
GCTGAATATTTCATTATATTTTGATATATACTTACATTGTTTCCATATTATGGCTACTGAAAATAGTGCTGCAATGAGCATGGGAGTATGGATATAAGTTGAGTGCACACAGAGATATGTTTTCTGAGGTTTGATATGGAATCATTGCTTTCTACTTAACATTTTCTGGCTTTTCAAAAGAAGGGTAAAGATATGAGCCAAATAAGAAAATAGCTCAGATTTTAGTATATACTAAAAGATAGCCTGTATTTATAAACAAAATTAATCAATTCAGCTGTTTCTTGGTCAAATCAGCTTATCAATCTATAAATTTAATTTCTTACTAAATTGAAGACTCATTAGAACAGGAATTAATGTATGTTTGCATGTCTCCATATGTGTCTGTGTATAAACAAAAATATTTGTTTGCCTGTGTATTTCAATACATCTCAGTAACCCATAACTAAGAAGACGGTGTATGGTACAGATCTACTATCTAAATCTGGGTTTCTTGAATGAGGCTCCATTGCTTTTTGAAGAGCACAATTAATTGTTGAGTAGACTGCCTTGCAAATGTCAAAAATATCCTGTTTAAGATTCAGTTGAAAATGGCAAATTGGAAAGATTTTATCATCCTTCTTGTTTTACTTAGTTTCATATTCATCTGTCTTATTCATTTTCTTCTTTGTTTTTATCTGTGTTTCTTTCATCTTCATTATCATCTCTATGGTGGCTCAGCCTTAAAGAATCCACTGCCAATACAAGAGACACAGGTTTGATCCCTGTGTTGGGAAGGTCCTCTGGAGAAGAAAATGGCAGCCCACTCCAGTATTCTTGCCTGGAAAATCCCATGAAAGGAGGAGCCTGGCAGGCTACAGTCCAAAGGGTCACAAAGAGTTGGACATGACTTAATGATTAAACAGCAACAACCATGAAGTTAATGTGAATCATCTCATTTAATCACTGTAAAACTTTTAAAATGTATATACTATTATTATGCCTATGACACAAGGTAAACTGGGGTTTTGAAAGTTAAGTTCTCTTTCCAGTGCTGAAATTTGAAATCAGATGTGGATGACAATAATAGAAAGGCTCCCAACTGTTAAACTAAACCAGAACCTTCCTCAGGAACCCATCTGCAATCTTTATTCAGAAATGAATCTTAGTCTGAACCTATTTATATTTTTAATGAATAGCTAAAGTTGGGATAATGAGTTCTGTAAGTTTATCCCCCACTGTGTTAGAAAAAAAAAAAAAAAAAGGTCTCTCCATTTATCCTAAATCTTTCTTCCTCAAGCTTCAAAGGGGTCCCTTTGTTCTGGAATTTGATGAATAAGACCATCTCAGTCCTCTCTCTGTTCTTTTCAATTTTATAGACTTGTAGACTTTGAGTCAATTCAACTTTGAATTATACAGGTTGAAGAGCCTGATAATATGATGCCCCAAAGAAAATATTTTCCTTCATTTGGGCATTGCTATATTCTCTTAATTTTCTCTATCTTTGAAACAAAAGACATAACACAACTAAGCAAAGTGTGGCTTATTCCTGAAATGAAGCCTGGGCAAATGAACTCAGCTGAGCTTCCATCTAACATTTCCAAAGATTCAATAGGGTAGCAGACCCAACCCATGAGACTTAATTCATGACAGCACATGGGAATGATTTTAATTGGATGGGAAGTATCCAGTACTCCATTCTTTCCCTGCAGATTATGAAATCTGGTTTAAAAGTTGTTGATTTGTTTCAAAAAGAGGTGGTTGGTTTGTTTGTTTGTTTGTTTTTGCAATGACCTATGAGAAGGATAATTTCCCACAGGTTTGTTTTAATTATTCATTATTAAAACTTCAACATGATTTCAGCTTCCTAGAACTGGAGTCCTGAGTCATGTTGCGGTATGAAGAGGAGGTAATACATTAGGAACTGCTGGGCCTCCCTGGGAAAACTGAATGGGAGAAAAGGACCCTCTGGCTTTCTTGGAAATGAGACGGTGGTATTAAGTCATTTAATATAACAGGCAGTGGAAAATATGCCAGGGGTAGGTGAAGAGCCAGTAAAGGTAAAGATAAAGGCAAAGTCTGCTTGAGTGTTCACTGTCCTTCCTTCTAAAGCAGGAGAAGGTGTAAATATTCCTTGTAGACTTGCTCCCATCTTTGTATGCTGCTGTTCACTGTGCTAGGCTAACAGTCCCCTGTGCTTGAGTTTTCTTAGCTCAAAGACCATCTGATACCTGGATTTGTGTGAGGAAAACAGCTTGGAAAAATTACTGGGAAGTGCTTTGCATCAATAAATGCAATTTATATGCTAAATAATTACATCAAATAGATAAAGTCTTCCAGTTTCTCAATTCTGTTATAACGTTTAAATTTCAGAACCAAAATATCATGAAATATAGTTTTTAGTGATTGGTAAGAAAGGGGCCTTAGAATAATTACATGATTTCTTTCCTGATGTTATAATTGCAGTGACAAGCTTGTGCTGTTATAATCACCTTTTACCCTTCTCAATGACATGACACGTGCTATCATTTCATTAATATAATTTTATAGTTAGAGAAACTCGGGATACTGAGAGGTGAAGTCATTTCCCCAAGGTCACACCGTCAGTGCTGGAAGTAGAGCTGAGGAAAGACAACTAATTCTTAATTCAAAGACTACTATTTAAGCTGATGAGATATTCCTGTGATCGATAAAATGGGGGCCCAGGCTAAACATGGACAAGAGTGTCACACCAAGCTATAAGTGAGAGACACAGTGGCAGGAATATCCTGCAGCTTATGAAAATAATGAAGGGCAACATCAGCATATTCTGTAACTGGAAACTATTCAATTAAGTATTCATTTCATTTCACAGTCATTTTTGAAAAATAAATGTATGTTTCTTTATACCTTTAAGCTCAGTAGTTTTATGCATTAGGTTGACGTGCATAACAAAATATGGACTATTTTTTAAATTGCCAGATAAGAGCTAGTGTGTTGTTACTATTTATATATTAAAGTTGTAACAATCATGTGCTTTTAATTCATTTCACCTTCAAAGATCCGAATGTTTCCAGTTTGCAATATATTGCAGGATATATTAGGTACACTGAGTCTGTCTGATTCACAGCTTTCTAATCGGCTATTTAGAGTTTACACCAAGCAGAAAATCAATGTATTCAAAATGTAGTAGCTCTCTTGTTAACTCTAGTCATTTGCTTAAAGAGTAATGTCAAGCTGATAATTGAAATATGGCTTAAAACCATGCATTTTAATTCAAAAGAGAAAATGTTTTAAATATTACTCATTTGATCTTTCCCTACTCCAGCCCCAAAGGGCAGATTTTGCTTACCTAGCTCAGCAGTTGTCTCAGGGGTAGCTCGGGCTTGCAGACAGACCTGCTGATAGCAGGACCCAGACTTCACCCCAGACTCAGGGATGATTTGCCCTCCCTGAAAAGTTATGGACCTTCCAGAAAACCCTGTGAATTTTCTTGTACTAAACTCTGTTTTATATTCTCCTGGTGGATAAGAAGTAGCTGTGCTGACTTTATGGAGGTGGGTTCCAGCCTCTGAGACTATGCTTTGCTGCACTGCAGTGTTAAGGAAGACAGAGTCATTTGCTGTCAGAGGGGAACTGTGGTCTTGTGTTCTAATTTAAACACCTTACATTCAGAAACTTAACATGACCTTTGAATTATGGCCTCTATGCAGGGTATTGAGTCATGCTGTTTGACCAACAGTTGGAGTCAGGAAAGATTTTAACTTATAAATATGTTTCAGGTGGGACAACCACAAAAATTGTGTTTCAATTTGTTTAAAGCTTTTATTCATATGAAGGATTTTTACTTTGAAAATCCTGCAGAGGAAACTATCATACAAGAAAGAAAGAACTTTCTAACAATTAAAGTGGTATGAAACATGAAGTAGGATACCTAAGAGATGATACTTTCCTTGAGATAATGTTTTCTTTAATAAAAAGGATGCCAAGGCTATTACCAAGAGCAAGATTCTCAGCCTGATGTACAGTGAGACCAAACAAACCAAAATGTCAGAATTTGGAGCAAAGGCAGGTTTATTGCAGGGCATTCGTGCGAGGAGATGACTGACCCATGTCCCCAAAAGTCCAATCTCCTGGAAAGGTTTCATCAAAGCACCTTTAAAGGCAATTTGAGGGAGGATTATGGTTAGTTACTGCAAACGTCTTGGTGTCTTGGTGTTGGAATCTTTGTCAGGTCAAGATGTTCCTATAAACCTCCAGTAAAACAAATGCTATTTTCTGTTCTGTGACTTTTTATCTCCATATGAATGGACTCTTAAAGGTCAGAGCCTTGAAAATAGGCCACCCTGTATATTTCAGGCTATAGGCAACTTTCTTTTATAAAAGGTGCAGAGCCAACTTGACTAATCACAGGCAACAAAGCACAAGAGTTAAAGTAAAAGCAACAGACCTAACATGGAGTCAGATTTGTTCTTCCCTATTACAAAGAGTTGCCTTAAAGACTTGACAGAGACAGTGTGATGGAACACGAGGGGACAGCTGATATTCTAGGTTTCTTCCAGTCTTTAGACTAGGACAGGTGGGCCTTATGCCCTCTAAGCTCCCAGTGTCTTGTGCTTGTTCTGAATCTGGTCCTTATCATCTTTCTTTGAAACTTTTCTGTCCAGTGTAGTAGTGCCCAGTAGGCACATGATATATTTTTAATGACCTGATGATTGGACTAGAGTAGGTGGAAAAGCAGATAACATTGATAACCAGAAAAAGAAAAAAATCCTGGAAAGACTATGCACTTATTTCATAACTGATCTTTAGGTAAGTCATTGTTGTGTCACAGCAGACAAATCTAAGCACAAATGATTATTGCTCAACTCTGCCCAGATATGTGTCAGTTCTTTCAAATGTTGAATCCCAGCTATCTCTAAACCAAACAGGAAGCTACTTAATGTGTTGAAAAAAAATGTGTGTGTTTTTGCTGAGAAACAAAGAAAAAAAAAGTGTATGTGTCCTGTTGGATTTTCAGGAAGAAAGCCAAAGTTGATAGAACATAATTATCACATACAGAATATGGTCAAAATGTTAAAATGAAAAATTCCGTCTTATTCAGAAGGTCACTGGATCCCTATAATAAGGAAAAGTAAGCCACCTTCCTAGCTATCTCTTGTCTTCAAGTATATCTCTTTCAAAAAACTACTTTTAGGAAAAGTGAAAGTGAAATCACTCAGTCGTGTCCAACTCTTTGTGACCCCGTGGACTCTAGACCACCAGGCTCCTCCGTCCATGGGATTCTCCAGGCAAGAATACTGGAATCGGTTGCCATTTCCTCCTCCAGGAAATCTTCCTGACCCAGGGATCGAACTCTGGTCTCCCACATTGCAGGCAGACGCTTTAACCTCTGAGCCACCAGGGAAGCCTTTTTAGGAGACAGAAAGGACATAAAGAACCAATATGACCCAATCAAGAGAAGAGCTTTTCTTGCAGGTCTGATTTACAATGGTTCTCAACAAGGGCTGGTTTGCCTTCAGGAGATATTTGTCAATATCGGGACATATCTTTGATTGTTAAGGCTGAGGGAGAGCATGGTACTGGCATCCAGTGTACAAAGAACAGAGATGTCACTTAACATCCTACAATGCACAGGAAAACTCTGTTCAGCATGAAGTCATCTGGCATAAAACATCAATATTATTGAGGTTGGAATTTCCTGGATTATAACTATGAATAACTGTGAGCATGTTTAGAAGCAGACAAGACACAATCAAGAAAATTCAGATCACCAAATTACATGATTCCCCCCCCCCCCGACCCCGCCCTGAGGAGGAGAAAAAAACATACAATGTGACCAAATACTTTTAGTTTATAGTGCCTGAGTATGTGTTCCATTTTAATTTTTACTTATCTTCGGTGTTGAAAATAAACCACAGTGAAACAGAAGAGAAGAAAGAGGTAATAAGTCACAGGAAGGACAGAAGTAGACAAAGAGAGAGTGAGGAAGGAGCACATGATGGCAGAACAGAGAAGCAAAAGGAGCAGAAAAAGGAGAAAAAGTGAAAGGAAGAAATGCAGGAGACGGGCTGACAGCGTAAATCCGAATGATACTTTTATTATAGTGAACATTATGGATAATCTTTAGTTGTTAGAAGTGTAATCTCTTTCTCCTTTTCTATCACCTCTATGAATCCCTCAGAGGAAGCAATTACAACAACTATCAAGAGGAATGAGAAGAGATCTTTCTATGTTGAATGTCTAAGAGTATAATGCCAACATATATTAAAAAAAAAAAAAATTAGGCCTCATTCAATATATCCTCATAAGAGCAACTCATCCCCACACTCTGTACCTAGAATGGCAGCCCATCCTCATCATCATCTCTACCTAAAATTCAAACCTATCTGATATATTCTTTATGTGTTGGCTTTAAAAACAAAGCAGCTTCATTAAAATATAATCCACTTACCATACAATTAATCCAGTTAAAGTATACAACTCAATAGCTTTTAGTATATTCAGAGTATGTAGAAACATTATCACAATCAACTTTCTAACATTTGCTATATCTTAAAAAAAGAAAAAGACATGACCTTCTTTCTTTTAGTTATTACCCTTCTATTTCCCTAATCACCCCTTGCCAGCCCTAAGCAACCACTACTCTGTACAGACAGAATAGCCTATTTTGGATTTATGTCATCTTCTAAGAGTTTTATAGTTTAGTTCTTACGTTTAGGTAGGACTTTGATCCATTTGAGCTGATTTTTTGCATGTGGTGTGAATGTTTCAGCTTCATTCTTTCACACGTGGGTATTCCGTTGTCTGGGTACCTTTTATTAAAATATTTTTGTCTATTATTTTTCTATTCTATATTTTCTTAATATCCATTCTAATTGTTATTATTTCCTTTCATCTTCTTATTTATGCTAACTTTGTACTTTGTTTTCCAAGTCTTAACGTGGAAAAATATATTCTTGAGGTCTTTTTTTTTTTTTTTTTTAGTATTGGCACTTATGGCTATAAATTTTCTTGGGGACACTGCTTTTGTTGCATCCCATGAGTTTGTTATTTTGTCTTCATTTTTATTCATTTTAAACTATTTTCTCATATATTTTTCCCTGACTACTAGTCCTTTAGAAATGTGTTGTTTAATTTCCACATATTCTTGATCTTCCCAAATTTGTTTCTGTTACTGATTTCTAATTTTGTTACTTTGTGGCCAAAGAGCAAACTTATTTCTATCCCTGAAAGGATGTTGAGGTTTGCTTTGTGGCTTAGCATATAGCCCAATCTGGCAAAAGTTTCACCTGCACTTAGGAAGAGTATAGTGTATTGTACTGTCATTGAACAGTGCTCTATAGAAGTCTGTTAAGTCTAGAAGGCTACAGGATTATTCAGTCTTTTTTTACTTTCTGCCTACTTGTTCTATCCACTATTGAAAGTCATTACTATCAGTCTTTTTCTTCATTTCCACCAGTTTTTGTTTGGGAATTTTTAACTGTATTTCATCTGTCTTCTCTATGAGACAAATAATGTGTTTGTTTTATTCAATGCTATACTTTTAGCACCTAGAACAAAGAGTAGGTTATCATTAAGAAATTGTTATTGTTTAGTCCCTAAATCATGCCACAAGTCTTTTTCCAACCGCGTGGACAGTAGCCTGCCAGGCTCTTCATCCATGGAATTTCCCAGGCAAGAATACTGCAGTGGGTTGCCACTCCCTTCTCCAGGGGATCTTCGTGACACTGGGGTCTAACCTGCGTCTCCTGCATAGGCAGACAGATTCATTACCAATGAGCTACCTGGGAAGCCCATTAAATAATTAATACATTAATATTTTTCTAACTATATTGTAGGCTTTATGAATAAAGGAAAGGATAATGGCAAATTTGAGTTCTGTTTTGAAACTTACATCAACTCTTACCAGAGGCTTACACATCAAACTTTGGCCATTCATCTCCTCCATGAATGTTATTGACCACAAAGTAAGCAAACACAAAAAGAGTGGAAAGCTCCACACTGCCACTCACTGGAGTGACAGAAGCAGGAAAACTATGGAGCGAGGGTTGAGATTGCAGTGGTAAGGACAGTATGGATTTCGATGTCAATGCTGAATGTTTAAGGTCATTGGAAATGCTGAGAAAACAATCAAGAATATGGAGTTTGTTTTTGAAACTGGATGATAATAAATGTTCTAAAATAAGGCATAAAACTTCCAAATTTGCTTAATTGTTCAATATTATATGAGGAGGGGAGATTTCTTTCTGACCTCAGCTGGTGATCAGTTTATACCCTGATGTACACGATTTAATGGTCTGTATCATTTTTATCACGTCACTGCAGATGTTATTCTTACTCATATGAATGCCTAATCCTCTTGTTGAATACTTATCCCTGCTAATTATTTCTGCTGTTTCTGAAGCAAGCCACTCACAGCCAAGGCTTAAGAATGGGAACATCAACTCCCTGGAGCCAGAAAAGAAAACATATACAGACACACACACACACACACTCTCAAAGTTTATGATAAAATACACTTTAATTTTTTGTACAGAAACTCAAGACAGCATTTTGGTAAAGATGAAGTGGCTTTATTGTAAAAAAAAAAAAAAAATACTCTCCTTGTTTATTTTTATGTCACTTTGCTTATATCATTTCCAGAGAGAAAGAAATAACAATTTAATTTCTCAACAAACTGAAATCAAGTGAGAAAAACTTTGACCTTAAAACACCAAAAACAAAGAGAGATATTAACATAATACTCCCCAGGAATGTCAACAAACCTATTTAATTCCCTCTCATACACCCAGACTCTGTGAACCCCCATATAACAGAGGCAAAGAATGGAGCACTAAGGACTGGATGAGACCAGGCTAAACAAAACTAGTGAATTAAATATCCAACATGCATTTCTAGAGCCAGTGGATAACCCAGCATTGTGCTTGTCCTTCATATACAAGCATGAAGTGACAATTCCGTGTTCTGCCAGTAAGTTTGTAGGAACAAGTAACTCCATCTCTCCAGGGCTCAGAGAGCCTTTTGAGTTATAAAGCAAGCTTTTTGTCTATCTCAGGGCCTCTGTGTCTGGCATAATTACACCCATGGGAAATACAAAGTGAGTAAGACATTACATTGCCAACAAGGGTCCATCTAGTCAAGGCTATGGTTTTTCTAAAGGTCATGCATGAATGTGAGAGTTGGACTATAAAGAAAGCTGAGCGCCAAAGAATTGATGCTTTTGAACTGTGGTGTTGGAGAAGACTCTTGTGAGTCCCTTGGACTGCAAGGAGATCCAACCAGTCCATCCTAAAGGAGACCAGTCCTGGGTGTTCATTGGAGGGACTACTGTTGAAGCTTAAATTCCAATATTTTGGCTACCTGATGCAAACAGCTGACTCATTTGAAAAGACCCTGATACTAGGAATGATTGAAGGTGAGAGGAGAAGGGGATGACAGAGGATGAGATGGTTAGATGGCACCACCGACTCAATGGACATGAGTCTGAGTAAACTCCGGGAGTTGGTGATGGACAAGGAGGCCTGGCATGCTGCAGTCCATGGAGTTGCAGAGTCGGACATGATTGAGCAAGTGAACTGAACTGAACTGAGGCTTTTTTAGGGGGATGGAGCCATCAGACACTGTAGAGTGTCTTTGGTTGACAACAGGACAGTGAGGCAGATAAGACTTGTCCACTCTGCATATAAGAAAATTGAACCCCAGCAGTGGAGTAACTTGACCAAAGTCATAGGATTGTAAGCAGCAGAGGTAAGATCAATGAATTGTCTCATGGCATCTCCTGAGTACTGTACATAATGCTGCCTGCCTCTGCTCATTTTGTCCCTATCTGTCTTCCTAATTTTGCTGACTAGTTCGGGACCCTTTATTTAACCTCATGGGGACTCATCTCATTTTCCTCTATTTCAAAACTGACATTCCCCCAGCACAAAATTATAACGTATACAGTAAACCTCAATTTTATCAGCTGTACAGTTGTTACCACCTCAAGAGTCCACGTCTTGGAAGAGATGCTGACCATGTATTAATAAAATGCCATGCCCTGAGGTAATTCCCCTTCTGGACAAGGAATGATTTACCACAACCTAATAATGTGTGGCCAAGATATAACCACAGATAACCACACAGGACATATTGGCACAACAGATACAAAAGGGATGATGTCTATCATTTATTCAATACCAGTCAGCAGTTTATCTTGCTTTAAGACTAATGCTAGATAAAGCAAAATTTTTAAAAAGTGGTAATTGGAAATCTGAGATCAGTTATCACATAGTATAGTAGTTTCCAGTCTGGCATGTTTAAGCAATCTTCATGCATTCTGAGATCTGCTTCTGTGTTTTTTAAACCATATGACACATCTAATAAACCTGCTTTACAAAAATAAGCCTTACCACCTAACTTCTGTAATTAAATACTTTTATTATAATAGGGATACAATTTACAGGAGCTCTGAATGCTAGTCTGTATAATTAACAATGAAATATGCTTTAATGAACATTTATTACCAGTATGAAATATAAATATCTTGTAGATCAGCTACCATCTAGGAAAATTTCATTTATTCCCCAAGATTAAAAAACCCAGCATTACTATTATCAGTGTTTTGGTCTTGACAGCTCAACAATCTTCTCTGTAAAACTTGTTAATTTGAACCCCCACCAATGCAGACACTGTGATAATTCAGAAGGTGGTGGGACTGAAGTTTGCCTTTGTACTACCAATGAAAAAGAGTTTGCTAAATAAATTCATTGTGTAAATAAATTATATAAAGATCTGTTTAGCTACTTGAAAGAATTTTCTTTCAAATATCCTAGCACCAAGCATTTGCATACACATGATTAATATGCCAATTACAAATGAGTCTTATTTATTGATTCATAGGAACTCAGTCACTTGCTTACCAAAAAATGACTCAATAAATATTGAGAAATTACTAAGTATAAGATGATGTATTAAGAATATAAAGAGATACAAAGAGATTTAGAAAATGAACAATTGTCCCAAGAATGTTGTATTTTAATCCAGTGGTTCCTGACACTGCCTCCATATCAGAAACAACTGGGAGAAGTTCTTAAAATATTAATGCATAGTCTCCACACCTAAGAGAGCTCGTTTAATGAATCTAAGGTAAGGTCCAGGCAAACATTAGAAAGTGATTATTTGGAGTTAAAGAATTATAGTTCTTCAAACAGTGTCTTTTTAAAATGCAAAAGCCGCCATGAATATTAATATCTGAAGTTGCTGTCAGTCTTCTTGTCTTCCTGAGCAGCATTGTCAAGACTTTTCTTCTAGTTGCGTGGTTCTGGGCCCTATAGGTATGACCTGCACCATCCTCAAGGTAAGTATATGTTTTTAATGGCCCAGGACAGTCCAGTTTATATCTATCATTCTGGCCTAATTAGTAGCGGTACAGGCTCCATGGTTCTCAAAAGTGTCTTGGTTTGGATCTTAAATTATGTGTCACCTAAACTCTCCTATCAACCCCTAACCCCTTCTGATCATCTCTAGAGCCCAACACTTCCCGTCTATATCCACAAGCTCTCTTCTAGCCAGGGCCATTTTACCTCTTGTATTCAGCCTCATCAATTCCCTGTTCCTCACCAGAAATCCGCTCCTTGCACCTGGTCAAGCTGTCACTATTACCATTAAAATAAATCTCACAGTACTTAGCATGATGGGCCTCATCCTTTGTGATTTGCTTCCTGCCCATTTTCAGACCCTGTCTCTGCCCTTTTGCAGTCCTTTTGGTGGACCCCTTTTTTTGTTCCTATTTGCATGCAGGATGCTGTTCTCTTGAGGCTTCACAGGTGACACTCATGGTAAAGAACCCACCTGCCAGTGCAGGAGATATAAGAGAGCAGCGTTCAATCCCCAGGTTGGGAAGATCCCCTGGAGGAGAGCATGGCAATCCACTCCAGTTTTCTTGCCTGGAGAATCGTATGGACAGAGAAGCCTGGCTGGCTACCGTCCATGGGGTCACAGAGTCAGACACGACTGAAGCAGTTTAGCATGGGAAGGCACATGCTGTTCTCTCTGTCCAAATTCACTTTACCCATACTTTTAGTTAGCAATCCCATATACCCTGGAGCACTAAACACATAAATCACATTTTTAATGGAGCATTCTCTGACTTTCCAGGGAACAGTCACTTAGGTTGACTTTGCATAAAATTCTCTTTTGGTTGTGATGTCATTGTTCTATATTTATTTGGTTGTTCTTGTTTACTTTGTGTGCCTGTAAATTGACAATTTATATTGAGGAATATAACTTGTATTTTTGTTTCTCCAGCCTCTATCTGAGGTTCTCCACTTAGTAAATAAACCCCTTAACTAGAGATAAATTCAAAATACTAATCTAACAGAAAGGAATGTGCTGAGATAACCACTGTGCCCTAGACCCTGCGTGAAGTTCTTAACATTTTACAGTGACCTTGAATAAATAAAAACAGAAACCAGGTTTAAATTACTTTTGCTCAAGTTCTTCCATAATGCAGTGAGATATGTTAATTACAAACTGTTTAGAAGATAATTATTTCTATTGGTATTATTGTAAGTGGGCTTCTCAGGTGGTGCAGCCATAAAGAATCCACCTGCTAATGCAGGAGACACAAGAGACAGGAGTTCAATCTCTGGGTCTGGAAGATCTCCTGGAGTAGAAAATGGCAACCCACTCCAGTATTCTTGACTGGAAAATTCCATGGACAGAGGAATTTGGTAGCCTCCAGTTCGTGGGGTTGCAAAGAGTTGGGCACGACTAAGCAACTGTGCACATATTGTAAGTATTGTAAGGAATACAATCATTATTTCTAATTCCTATAAATCCTAAGTGGAATAGGAATAGTAAGAGAAAATATATGCCTGTTTACATATATACACAAATAAATCATAGTCCTCATTCCAAAATATACACTGATTACTGATCATGAGATATGCCCTTCAGGCAGTAAATTTAAACTTTCATTCTGACTGATGTCCTGTCCTAAGATTTGTCCAAAATATCTTTATTGAAATATTTATATGAAGATCAATTCTGTTAAAATCAGAATTAACCTTAGCTTCAATTCAAGAAATTCCAAGCTCAAAAGATGATGTTTTTGAGAAAATTGAAATTTAATTGACTTTATCTGACTGTTCTTATCAAAAGCTTTTTTCATTCAGGTTTACTGTGTCTACTTAGAGTCAAGTTTTAAATGAAGAGTGACTTCCAAAACATAAAAAATAAATGAAAGTAGATTTTTGGTAATTATTTATATTAGCTAAATTTTGCATTTGCCTTTATAAAAGATATGTGTGCCTGTGAGTGTGTATGTATGTGTGTGTGAGAGAGAAAATGATTAAGACAATGAAAACCTTATTTTCAAATACAAAGTACCTTGTGTAACACTGTATACTGCAAAATTTAGAATGACAAATTAGCTTCATAAAGCCCATGGTGGTTCTCCTAGCATTTACTTATTTAGTTATTATTAGAGTATTAATTGGAGAAGGCAACGGCAACCTACTCCAGCATTATTGCCTGGAAAATCCCATGGGCAGAGGAGCCTGGTAGGCTGCAGTCCATGGAGTCGCTAAGAGTCAACACGACTGAGCGACTTCACTTTCACTTTTCACTTTTATGCACTGGAGAAGGAAATGGCAACCCACTCCAGTGTTCTTGCCTGGAGAATCCCAGGGACGGGGGAGCCTGGTGGGCTGCTGTCTATGGGGTTGCACAGAGTCAGACATGACTGAAGCAACTTAGCAGCAGCAACAGGGTATTAATACTTGAAACACTTGATAATCACTAATATTCAAAGCATGGATTTTGCTATGAGACTATAAATGCCTATAACAAGAATCTAGAATTTAGCAAGAAATGGAGATAGCAGTGAGTTAATTATTATTACACTTAGAAAAAAACAAAAATGATGGTTGAATTAACTGCGTATATCTAAGAGGAGACAAGTAGGTTATTTTCTTGGAGATACAGACCATAGTGAGATAGAATCCCCAGTTTCTATCTATAAATTGGACCCAAAATATACAGATCACCACAAAATTTCAAATTGAACACTTGGTCTAGTTCTTGTGCAAATTGGCAGGAGGTCGCTAATTTTTGTGACAATCATCTTGAGGGCTTGTGTTTCCCCATCTTCATACTGTGAGGTAAATTTACTTTCTTGGTTGAAGATTAAAAGAATGCATCAATAATGAGACCAGAGATAAAAGTTATGAATCAAAATTGGGTAAACACACCCTGAAGTGAAAAAGTAAATTTTATACAAAGTTTATTAACTACACTAGAATGTGATTTTAGGGGCATTGAGACTATTTCTCCTGAATTACTCTCCTCTTTCCTAAGCCTGGACATTCCTTCCTTTAAAATGTGAACTCAGCAGGACAGATGTGCTGCTTGATATTTTATCAGCCCCAGAAAATTGAGTGTGAATAAAGAATGAGAGCAAAGATGGCCAAGGGAGGGAATGAGCCTGGGAGAGTAAAATGTCACACAGCTACTAGAATAGGAAAGAGCTGTGAGCTACAGAAAGGACAGTCACCTGGTGCATGGAATCGGAAGACAACTTCGCCAATGCCAGAATTCTGATGTCTTAATAAACTCATAGAAGGATAATGTCTGTGACCAAAGACTTTGTTTAAAATACATAAGCACCTTAATTTGAATTCTATCAAATTACCAAGTTTAATAAATTGGGAGAACTATCATTTGCTCTACCTGTGATCTTACAAAGAGCACACATTCTGCGGTTTACTCCTTTCAGGAAAGATAACACTGTGGCTAGGATTGTGGGAGGCAAGCTCTATTTCCTGAACTACTTGTTCCCTCCCCTCAAGTCAGCCATGCTCTCAAGGACTTTCAAACACGACAATTCAGCTTCCACATGTGGACAGCCCCGTACCAAATGAAGGAGGGAAATAGAAGCCTGAAAGGCTGACTTCATAGGACTTATAAATTTTCCATGAATCTACCTCTTCAGCAGGACATTTAATTATGGAAATGTTTTTTCCATCACCAGTTAATAAGAGTAGAAAATTAACTCCAAAGCCTGCATAGATGATTCTTCACTTTGAGGTATAGTAAAAAACTAAAACTTCCAGAGTTAAACAATGTAAATCATGGCCCACATAACTCTAGATACAATGTCTATTCAGTGTTCATAATGGGATTGCTTGTCTCTATGTGCCTTCATAATTGGAAATTGGAAATTTCAAATTTGGAAAACTCAGTAGTGGCCACAGGACTGGAAAAGGTCAGTTTTCATTCCAGTTTCAAAGAAAGACAAGCCCAAAGAATGCTCAGACTACCACATGATTGAACTCATCTCACACACTAGTAAAGTAGTGCTTAAAATTCTCCAAGCCAGGCTAAAGCAATACACGAACCGTGAACTTCCAGATGTTCAAGCTGGTTCTAGAAAAGGTAGAGGAACAAGAGATCAAATTATCAACATCTGCTGGGTCATCGAAAAAGCAAGAGAGTCCCAGAAAAACATCTATTTCTGCTTTATTGACTATGCCAAAGCCTTGGACTGTGCGGATCACAATAAACTGTGGGAAATTTTTAAAAAGATGGAAATGCTAGACCACCTGACCTGCCTCCTGAGAAATCTGTATGGAGGTCAGGAGGCAAGAGTTAGAACTGGACATGGAACAATAGACTGCTCCAAATAGGAAAAGGAGTATGTCAAGGCTATATATTGTCACCCTGCTTATCTACATTATATGCAGAGTACATCATGACAAATGCTGGACTGGAAGAAACACAAGCTGAAACCAAGTATGACGGGAGAAATATCAATAACCTCAGATATGCAGATAACACCAGCCTTATGGCAGAAAGTGAAGAAGAACTAGAGAGCCTCTTGATGAAAGTGAAAGAGGAGAGTGAAAAAGTTGGCTTAAATCTCAACATTCAGAAAACAAAAATCATGGCATCTGGTCCCATCACTTCATGGCAAATAGATCGAGAAACAGTGGAAATAGTGGCAGACTTTATTTTGGGGAGCTCAAAAATCATTGCAGATGATGACTGCAGCCATGAAATTAAAAGACACTTACTTCTAGGAAGGAAAATTTTGACCAACCTAGACAGCATATTAAAAAGTAGAGATATTACTTTGTCAACAAAGATCCGTCTAGTCAAGGCTATGGTTTTTCCAGTGGTCATGCATGGATGTGAGAGTTGGACTGTAAGGAAAGCTGAGCATCAAAGAACTGATGCTTTTAAACTGTGGTGTTGGAGAAACACGCTTGAGAGTCCCTTGGACTGCAAGGAGATCCACCCAGTCCATCCTAAAGGAGATCAATCCAGGTGTTCATTGGAAGGCCTGATGTTGAAGCTGAAACTCCAATATTTTGGTCACCTGATGCGAAGAGCTGACTCCTTGCAAAGACCCTGATGCTGGGTAAAATTAAGGGCAGGAGAAGGGGACAGCAGAGAATGAGATGGTTGGTTGGCATCACCTACTCAATGGACGTGAGTTTGGGTGAATTCCAGGAGTTAGTGATGGACAGGGAGACCTGGCATGCTGTAGTCCATGGGGTCACAAAGAGTCAGACACGACTGAGCCACTGAACTGAAGTGAACTGATATGCCTTCATCCATAATAAATCTATTTGTTTTGGGGGTTTAAAAGAAGCTTTTGATGGACTGTACACATGTTTTAAGGTCAGTAAACTGCCAATCCATTTATTTAGAAATTATCTATACCATAGCTATTCTTGCAATAATCATTGCAGGAAGCAATTTTAGTTAATAGAAAGAAAATCTACCACATTACATTTTCAGATTACAAATATCAACAAAAAGCACCAAGAAACTGTGGTCTTGGGTCAATTACAAACCCTAGAATGAGAACAAGGAGGTTTTCTCTCCCCATACCTGAGATACCTCAGCTGTGTCCTTGATTATATGTCTTACTTCCTGGGTGGCTCTGTGTCAGTGTATCTCCTGGTAATTTCTCCAGTAATGCTTTGTTGAAAGGTAACTTAAATCTCTTTAAAAAAAAAAACAAAAAAAAAAAAACTTTTTTCCCTCCCTGGAACTTCTCTAGTAGTTTTGCCTCTTTCTGGATCATGTTTCTCAGTTCTGTGCCCTGAAGAATGGAATTGGAGGCTGCCTGTCATACTTTTAAATCCACTAATGGCAGGCAAATTTTATTATTCCCGCACAAAAGACTATAGAAGAAAGGAGGGATAAAATCCTGTTTCCTGGAATAATTCATTTCATACATTTAAGATCATTTTCTCTATAAGTATTTACTAGTTTTAGAAACATTATATCTTCAAGCTATCAGATGATTATAATTCTGCCACTATCTTCAGTAGGTAGTTATGTGCTGCTATCATTAAAATGGTGTGAACAGAGCCCAATTTAAAGTATAGGTAGGCAGTTATTACAAATTTGTACTCAGTTTCCAAATTATTTCTGACTTAGTTCCTTTTATTCTTAGATATTTTTTCATTGTGGTTCTGAAATTGGTCATGCTATTGCAAGATCTGGACCAAATCTGTCATAGTCTTATGATTAATATCTGTAACATTCTTTTCAGAATTCCAAAAGTTGAATTCCATGCATATCTTCTGAGCCAGAATTTTTAATCCATGTCAGGGTGAAATCAGTAAAGTCAGCTTCACCCGTCCAGGCTTCTCTAGAGGTAAAGATGATCTTTCATTCCAAGTGAGGAAGAAGAGGGATGCAGTCTGCTAGGTGGGTATACAGGGGTATGTATCATAGACATTGGGATATACAATGAGGTAAGCTTTGGTTTGATTTTTACACTATAAGAATGTCAAGCAGAACTTCATTTTATCAGATAAGGCCCTGAATTAATTACCCTGGAAAGGCACTAAACATCTATCCCAAATCTATGTTCACTTCCACCCCTACCCCAGCATAAGAGGGAGCTAGCCCTGGGATTTTCTCAAATGAAAGACTTTGGGTGAGCCTAAACCAAAAGGAAGATTTCTTCAGAAAATGGGAACTGAAAAGGCATTTTCTCTATCCACAGTCTGTATCAATTCTATCAACTTAATCTTATTTAAGATTCAAAGAATTTCAGTCAGGTAAGAAAATAGTTACAGACCCAGTCAGTGTCAGTTATCTATTACCCAAATACTGCACTCAGCTAGTTAGCAGGCTTGCAGTCCCCTGTATTTCCTGAGAGGCTTTACAGGAGACTCAGCTGTCTGTTTCTTTGCTGTAAACCAGTTAGTTTAAAAGCAGTCCTAGGAATGGGACCTGTTCAAGAAAGAATGGATTTTATGCCCTGCTTATTGCCTTCCAAATGCTAGGAGCTTTTCAGAGTAATAGCAACTGGTGTAAAAAGAGAATTTGAAATAAAAGAAGCTTTTATTGCCCCAGAAAGAGGCTGCCCATAAACTTTCCACCTGCCTTAACCACTGGGGAATGTGTATGTGTGTGTATATATCAAC
Organism: Budorcas taxicolor; assembly: GCF_023091745.1. Taxonomy (NCBI): domain Eukaryota; kingdom Metazoa; phylum Chordata; class Mammalia; order Artiodactyla; family Bovidae; genus Budorcas; species Budorcas taxicolor. Next base: position 17,563,687 of record NC_068931.1, on the reverse strand, counting down.
AATTTCTGGCCAATGAGAATTTAGCTTTCCTATTAGCCTCATATCCTCCGGAATATTGCACATGATAAAAACACAGCAAGAAAACAGGATCAAACCTCTTTAATTGTAGCTGTCAAATGTATTCCAGCCTAACACTTCATGCATTCTGTCATCAAGAAGACATTTTACTGCTGGCGCTGATGCCTTACCCTTGTGCAAAACCTTTCATCTTAGAATATCAAAGATTTCTGCAAATACTAATTCATTAATTAAGCCTCTTGATGATGGTTCAGAGAAAGAGAGAAGAAAATGTATTTCAAAAAGAAAAAGATTTAAAATTCAGGTTGTTTGGGTGGCAGGACAAATGAACAAAGAATGCCATTTCACTCGTGTCGCTATGACCCCCCACAAATCAGTCACTGAATTCAGAACAGACCTTTCTATGAAAATGCAAACATTTTTCAGGTGAACATTTCATACCTTTGTCTTTAGTTTCTAATGAACCTTCTTCATGGCACTCGGTCACATCATTTGTCTCTAATTCGGTTGTTCCTTTGTTCTCTTTTTCTAATAGAATGTGAACCCTTATGAACTTGCTCAGATTTATCGGTTCACTTCAGAGTTGCAGTAGAAAACTGTGTTGTTAAAATCCCACCCCTAGGGAGAGGGAAACCTGCCTTGGATTTAAGCCAGGTTTTCAAGAAACTGTCCTCAAATGTAAAACCAATGAAAATATGTGAGTATTTTGGTTGTAATTATTTGAAATGCTGAAACTCAAAATAAAATAAAACAGTATCACCCCAAGTCAATATATAAATAAAAGAGACTGGAGAATATTTCAACTCTTTCTACCACCCAACCGACGTAATTTAAGTAAATCACAGTCAATCCAGTGCTGCTGCTGCTGCTGCTGCTGAGTCGCTTCAGTCACGTCCGACTCTGTGCGACCCTATAGACGGCAGCTCACCAGGCTCCGGCGTCCCTGGGATTCTCCAGGCAAGAACACTGGAGTGGGTTGCCATTTCCTTCTCCAACGCATGAAAGTGAAAAGTGAAAGTGAAGTCGCTCAGTTGTGTCCGACTCTTCGAGATCCCATGGACTGCAGCCCACCAGGCTTCTCCATTCATGGGATTTTCCAGGCAAGAGTACTGGAGTGGGGTGCCATCGCCTTCTCTGTCAATCCAGTGCTAGTATGTTGCTATTTCTTATGATGTTGAAGTGTAGCTGATTTTGATACAGACCCTTAGCTGCTTTGAAAGAAAGGATTAGGGAGTGGTATATGGAAAACAGGGCTTCCCAGGTGGCTCAGTGATAAAGAATTCACCTGCCAATGCAGGAGACACAGGTACAATCATTGGGTTGGGAAGTTCCCCTGGAGAAGGAAATGGCAACCCACTCCAGTATTCTTGCCTGGGAAATCCCATGGACAGAGGAGCCTGGTGTGTTACAGTCCATGTGGTCACAAAAGAGTTGGACACAACTTAGTGGCTATATAACACCCAAGAACACATAGAAAACACTAGGAATGCATGCCCAGAATCACAGAGCTACCCACTAACCTGGAATGGTTAATGGTTAATCATTCAATTTTCTGAATTCTTCCAAGTGCATCTGTGGGTTGCCAGTATAATCACTGGTAGTATCAGGAAGAATCTAATTGCTTGACTATGAAGACTCCAGGAAGTAGTTTGTAAACCCACACTTAGAGCCACCATGACCAAGCCACTCAACCAATGTTTAGTAAGTTGTACAGGCACTGTGTTGGTATCACATTTGATCCTTTCAATGTTCTTAGAAATTAAAGCCCATATCTACAAGTCACACACTATTTCTATTCATAAGTTGATAATTAAATTCTCTCCTCTGCTCTTTGCTTTTCCACTCTCTCCAACAATGTAGTAGACTGATTAAAAGCAGAGTACTACAACAAGGATGCAAACCTCAACTTCATACCATAAGATTTGTGTGACCTTGGAGGAACTGAGTTAACTTCTCCATGATTCACTTTCCTACTCTACAAAATAGAAGCAATCCAAGCATTACTTTGTTGAGTGACCCATTAAATGTTATATATGTTGGACACAGAGAGACTCACGTTCAAGGACAACACTTAGAGTCAAGCTAGAAGTATATTATGCAAAGCATAATACATCAAAATATGTTTAATTGTTAAGTGGGGTATATAAACCAAGGGCCAAAATTTAAACAATGTCCAATGGATAGCATTGTGGTTTTGAAAATGGCTGAGTAGATAATTCATAAATTCAAAATGCTTATTTCCTTGTGTAATGCCTTCAGCAGCTCACCATTTAAGGCAATCAAATTATCCTAAAAGGAAAGGAGGCCTCACAAATCTATGACAAAATCCCTTCAAACTAAAGACCCAAGTCTAGTTTCCACCTAGCTACAGTGATAGACAAATGCTTTTCATTTTTGTTACCATTTATCAAGCATCCACAGCATAGTTTATATTTAGAAAAAAATAATAAAATCCCTTTTTTCAAACACTTTATGTTCTACTTGGGTTGCTAAAGTATGTATTTGTGAAAAACTGCATTATAATATGTGGTAATTAACCTCAAAGGAAATTGCTTTTGCTATGACAATTCAAAGAGAGTATGAGGATGCTGTGGGCTAATCTGATCAGAAACTATGATATGATGAAAATATATGATATGAGCTTTAAAAGTCCAGATAAGACTAGGAGAAAGAAAATCTGGAGAGATCATTTTGGGTATATAAACCAGAGTAAATCACACAAACACAACCCACACCATGAAACCAAATGACCAGTGTATTTAAAGTGTGGAAAATCACAGGAGGTTCTGCTAGGCAGGATGGACAAGCAAAATACATTTTGGTTCCTTACATATCTTCTGGTGAAGAGATACGAAAAGTTTGCATGAAATAATTTGGAAAATAATAAAAAACAGTTTGACTACAAGATAATATAAGCCAATGATGTGGTTATTTAAATCACACTAACAAAATGTGAGCTACATTAATAGAATTATGGTGGCTTGAAAGTAAGAGAGTAATAGACCATGGTGAAAGAACTGCACTTAATTCTAGATATCACATTTTAGTTATAAACCAAATCCATCAAAAATGAATCCAGGCAAGATATTGAACTAAAAATTAGTTTAATAATTAAGCAACTAGAAACTCTCATATGAGGAATGGTTGAGATGTTTACTAGAAAACAGATGTCTCAAAATATTTTGAGGTTGAGTGTAGAAGAGTAGTAGAAAACATAGAGTGAATGTTTTCAAGGAGAGCAGAAGGGGGAAATTGTGGGAATATATTAGACTTCTATTCTCAACACAGAAGAATTTCAATTACATGGGGCTACATAAAATGAGGGGTGATGATGACGTCTTTGCTAAAAATAGTATAGCCGAACTAAATGGCCATAGATTTCTGTTCCATACGCATAGTAGCTGGGGAATTGCATTCTATGAAACCAAAGGTTTTTCTGACAATATAATTTTATTTATATTTTAATTCCATTCATATCAAAATATTCTCAGACAAATGATACTCCTCTGTGCAATCTCATTCAGATTCTAAAGTATGGGGCTGATTTCCACAACAGACAATTGCTATAGGAATATTAGGGATCTCTCTGTTATAAGCCTTCTAATTGTATTGAAAGATATTATCCATGTTTCTCTGCTTTGAAACAACAATCCTTGAATTTGAATCCAAGTCAAGACAGAGTTAATAATAATGTTAGTCACTCAGTTGTGTCTCTTTGCGATCGGATGGATTAGAGCTCACCAGGCTCCTCTATCCATGGAATTCCCCAGGCAAGAATGCTGGAGTGGGTAGCCATTTCCTTCTCCAGGTGATCTTCCCAACTCATGGATCGATCCCAGGTCTCCTGCATTGTAGGCAGATTCTTTATTGTCTGGGCCACCATGGACACCCAAGACAGAGTTAAGGTATTTTCACAGAAGATAGACATTTGTAAGATATAACCACTTCTCTGTCTATGCATTTTTATGGCAGTGAGATTACACAGTGGGGTTCTAAGTCAACTATTTATAATTAAAATATTTCTTTTTATCCTGTTCATAAGACTCCCTAATCTTTTTTGAACTTGTTAGCTTAACTCTAACATATTCAAATACAAATGGTTTTATTATCATTATTAAAAACAGAAACACCTATTTGTGGATTGGATAATCATAATGGCTATATTTGGCAATGAAGTTATTGCATTAATATAAAGTAATTAATGCAAACACAAATGACCTAAGGCTGCAAGTATGAGTTTAATAAAGCAGCAGAATAAAGCCATCCAGTCTAAGGATGTTTAAATTGCCATCATGCACAGATTGGAATTTCCATCCACCCGTTTTCTTTTGTTACACAATTCTGCATTTTTACATGCCACTCTACGGGTAAAATTCCCCTTCTATTTCCTCCAATTTTATCTTTCTTATGAAGGAGTTGGTTTATGTTCCTATGAATTAGGTTGTGCTGGTTTTCTTCCAGCTCATATGGTGACCTATAGAAAGAAAATAGTTGAGTTATTTGCATGACCTTTTATATTCATTTTGCATGAAATGGAATCATGTGCTTTTCTTGTAAAAGACACTAATGCCACTCAGCAGTATATAGGGTTAATTGTTATTTTAATGAGAGTGACATGCAGCACTGGGTAAGAATATGATCTTAAAAGCTACAAGCTATAAAGGTCACATATCAGTGGAGTGGCAAGTTTTTACGGCATATTGCTAGGAACCTGGTCCATTCTACGCTCACAATCATGTTATTCTTTGCCTAGTGCAGGTCATATGTTTTGACAGCAAACTAGAATTTCTTATAGGAAAACATTGTGTTTTAAAATTTTTCCAAATATCTCAGTGTTCAACCATGGGATTGTGTGACTGGAACAACCTTAAATGTAGACAGCACATCAAAGAATAATAGTTAAACTAATAAAGTTATAAACCAATGATAAAAATTCAAATCAGATTTCATAAATTATCTACAAAGATAAGACCGTTGGATAATTCCCATGTCTGCAAGCTCAAAATTCCAAATAGCATGTGTTATAATGGCCCAGTCTACAGGATTGTGGAGTAGCCCTCATAGTCAACAAGAGTCTGAAATGCAGTACTTGGATGAAATCTCAAAAAACAACAGAATGATCTCTGTCCATTTCCAAGGCAAACCATTCAATATCACAATAATCCGAGTATATGCCCCATCCAGTAATGCTGAAGAAGCTGAAGTTGAATGGTTCAATGGGAACTAAAAGACCTTCTAAAATAACATCCAAAAAAGATATCCTTTTCATTATAGGGGAATGGAATGCAAAAATAGGAAGTCAAAGATACCTGAGGTAACAGGCAAATTTGCCTTGGAGTACAAAATGGAACAGGGCAAAGGCTAAGAGTTTTACCAAGAGAACACACTGATCATAGCAAACACCCTCTCTCAACAATACAAGAGAAGACTCTACATAGGGACATCAATAGATGGTCAGTACCAAAATTAGACTGATTACATTCTCTGCAACATAAGATGGAGAAGCTCTATACAGTTAGCAAAAACAAGACTGAGAGTTTATTGTGGCTCAGATCATGGGGTCCTTATTGCAAATCTCATACTTAAATTGAAGAAAGTAAAAAAACAAAACAAAACAAAAAAAAAAAACACTAGACCATTCAGGTGTGACCTAAACCAAATCCCTTATGACTATACAGTAGAAGTGACAAGAGATTCAAAGAATTAGATCTGATAGAAGGAGTGCCTGAAGAACTACGGATGGAGGTTTGTGACATTGTAGAGGAGGCAGTGATCAAGACCATCCCCAAGAAAAAGAAATGCAAAGAGGCAAATTGGTTGGCTGAGGAAGCCTTACGAAGAGCTATGAAAAGAAGAGAAGCAAAAGACAAAGGAGAACAGAAAAGATATACTCATTAAAATGCAGAGTTCCAAAAAATAGCAAAGAGAAATAAGACAGCCTTCCTCAGTGATCAATGTATAGAAATAGAGGAAAACAATAGAGTGGGACAGACTAGAGATCTCTTCAAGAAAATTAGAGCTATAAAGGGAACATTTCAGGCAAAGATGGGCACAATAAAGGACAGAAAGAGTATGGATCTAAAAGAAGCAGAAGAAAGTAAGAAGAGGTGGTAAGAATACACAGGAAGAACTATCAAAAAAAATATTCATGACTCAGATAACCATGATGGTGTGATCATTCATCTAGAGCCAGACATCCTGGAACATGAAGTTAAGGAGGCTTTAGGAAACATCACTAGGAACAAAGCAGTGGAAGTGATGGAATTCCAGTTGAGCTAATTTAAATCCTAAAAGATGAGGCTGTGAAAGTGCCACACTCAATATGCCAGCAAATTTGGAAAAATTAGCAGTGGCCACAGGACTAAGAAAGGTCAGTTTTCATTCCAGTCCCAAAGAATGGCAATGACCAAAAATGTTCAAATGGCTGCACAATTTGAGTCATCTCAGTTCAGTTCAGTTCAGTTCAGTCCTCAGTCGTGTCAGATTCTTTGCGATCCCATGAACCTCAGCACGGCAGGCCTCCCTGTCCATCACCAACTCCTGGAGTCCACCCAAACCCATGTCTATTGAGTCAGTGATGCCATCTAGCCATCTCATCCTCTGTCATCCCCTTCTCCTCCTGCCCTCAATCTTTCCCAGCTTCAGGGTCTTTTCAAATGAGTCAGCTCTTTGTATCAAGTGGCCAAAGTATTGGAGTTTCAGCATCAACATCAGTCCTTCCAATGAACACCCAGGACTGATCTCCTTTAGGATGGACTGGTTGGATCTCCTTGCAGTCCAAGGGACTCTCAAGAGTCTTCTCGAACACCACAGTTCAAAAGCATCAATTCTTCAGCTCCCAGCTTTCTTTATAGTCCAACTCTCACATCCATACATGACTACTGGATAAATCATAGCCCTCATTAGATGGACATTTGTTGACAATGTAATGTCTCTGCTTTCTAATATGCTGTCTAGGTTGGTCATAACTTTCCTTCTGAGAAGTAAGTGTCTTTTAATTTCATGGCTGCAATCCCTATTTGCAGTGATTTTGGAGCCCAGAAAAATAAAGTCAGCCACTGTTTCCACTGTTTCCCCATCTATTTGCCATGAAGTGATGGCACTGGATGCCATGATCTTAGTTTTCTGAATGTTGAGCTTTAAGCCAACTTTTTTCACTCTTCTCTTTCACTTTCATCAAGAGGCTCTTTAGTTCTTGTTCACTTTCTGCCATAAGGGTGATGTCATCTGAATATCTAAGGTTATTGATATTTCTCCTGGAAATCTTGATTCCAGCTTGTGCTTCCTCCAGCTCAGCGTTTCTCATGATGTACTCTGCATAGAAGTTAAAGAATCAGGGTGGCAATATACAGCCTTGACATACTCCTTTTCCCATTTGGAACTGGTCTGTTGTTCCATGTCCAGTTCTAACTATTGCTTCCTCATCTGCTTACAGGTTTCTCAAGAGGCAGGTCAGGTGGTCTGGTATTTCCATCTCTTTCAGAATTTTCCATAGTTTATTGTGATCCACACAGTCAAAGGCTTTGGCATAATCAATAAAGCAGAAGTAGATGTTTTTCTGGAGCTCTCTTGCTTTTTCAATGATCCATCAGATGTTGGCAGTTTGATCTCTGGTTCCTCTGCCTTTTCTAAAACCAGCTTGAACATGTGGAAGTTCCTTATTCACATATTGCTGAAGTCTGGCTCGGAGAATTTCAGCATCTCTTTACTAGCGTGTGAGATGAGTGCGATTGTGCAGTAGTTTGAACATTCTTTGGCATTGCCTTTATTTGGTATTGGAATGAAAACTGACCTTTTCCAGTCCTGTGGCCACTGCTGAGTTTTCCAAATTTTCTGGCATACAGTGTTGCACTTTCACAGAATCATCTTTCAGGATTTGAAGTAGCTCCACTGGAATTCCTTCACCTCCACTAGTTTTGTCTGTAGTGTTGCTTCCTAAGGCCCACTTGTCTTCATATTCCAGGATGTCTGGATCTAGGAGAGTGATCACACCATCATGATTATCTGGGTTGTGAAGATCTTTTTTGCACAGTTCTTCTTGTGTATTCTTGCCATCTCTTCCTAATATCTTCTGCTTCTGTTAGGTCCCTACAATTTCTGTCCTTTATTGAGCCCATCTTTTCATGAAATGTTCTCTTGGTATCTGTAATGTTCTTGAAGAGATCTCTAGTCTTTCCCATTCTATTGTTTTCCTCTATTTCTTTGCATTGATCACTGAGGAAGGCTTTCTTATCTCTCGTTGCTATTCTTTGAAACTCTGCATTCAAATGGGTATATCTTTCTTTTTCTCCTTTGCTTTTTGCTTCCATTTTTTCAGAGCTATTTGTAAGGCCTCCTCAGACAGTCATTGTGCTTTTAGTCATCTCACATGCTAGCAAATGCTCAAAATTCTCCAAGCCCGGCTTCAACAGTATGTGAATCATGAAATTCCAGATGTTCAAGCTGCATTTAGCAAAAGCAGAGGAACTAGAGATCAAAACGCAAACATCCATTGTATCATGGAAAAAGCAAGAGAGTTCCAAAAACCATATATTTCTGCTTTTGATTGTGCCAAAGCCTTTGACTGTGTGGATCACAATAAACTATGGAAAATTCTGAAAGAGATGGAAATACCAGACCATCTGACCTGCCCCCTTAAAAATCTGTATGCAAGTCAAGAAGCAACAGTTAGAACTGGACATAAAACAACAGACTGTTTCCAAATCAGGAAAGGAGGATGTCAAGGCTGTATATTGTCATCCTTCTTATTTAACATATGAAGAGTACATCATGCAAAAAGCTGGGTTAGATTAAACACAAGCTGGAATCAAGATTGGTGAAGAAATATCAATAACCTCAGATATGAAGATGATACCACTCTTATGGCAGAAAGTGAACAAGAACTAGACAGCCTCTTGATGAAAGTGAAAGAGGACAGTGTAAACGTTGGCTTAAAGCTCAACATTCAGAAAACTAAGATCATGGCATCCAGTGCCATCACTTCATGGCAAATAGATGGGGAAACAGTGGAAACAGTGACAGACTATTTTCTTGGGCTCCAAAATCACTGCAGATGGTGACTGCATCCTTGAAAGTAAAAAATGCTTGCTTCTTGGAAGAAAATCTATGGCCAACCTAGACAGCATATGAAAAAACAGAGACATTAATTTGCCAGCAAATGTCCGTCTAGTCAAAGCTATCATTTTTCCAGTAGCTATGTATGGGTGTGAGAGTTGGACTATGAAGAAAGTTGAACACCAGAGAACTGATGCTTTTGAACTGTGGTTTTGGAAAAGACTCTTGAGAGGCTTTTGGACTGCAAGGACAACCAACCTGTCAATCCTATAGCAAATCATTCCTGAATAATCATTGGAAGGACTGATGCTTAATCTAAAACTCCAATATTCTGGCCACCTGATGCAGAAAACTGATTCACTGGAAAAATACTGATGCTGGGAAAGATTGAAGGTTAGAAGAAAAGGAGATGACAGAGGATGAGATGGTTGGATGGTATCATCAATTCAATGGACATGAGTTTGAGTAAGCTTGGGGAGTTGGTGATGGACAGGGAAGCCTGGCATGCTACAGCCCATGGGGTCACAAAGAGTTGGACATGACTGAGCCACTGAACCAAACTGAACTATAGGATTATGTCCCAGGTACTGACACTTAAATGGGTAATCAGAGAAGCCTTCCCTGAAGAGACAGCATTTAAACTCAAATGTCTGTGGTCCTGAATAGCCAGAAAGATTAAGTTCAGGCTAAGGAATAGTTAATGCAAGGTTCAAGAATGGAACTAAACTGTTCCATTGAAAAAGTGTTCCATTGAAAGAAAGACAAGCAAGGCCAGGGAGAGTAGAATAATAGAAAAGGCAGAGAGTTGCTCATCATGAGACCTAAGAGGCCACTAGGATGTGGATATGGAGTTGGTTTTCATTCTAGGGAAATAAGAAATCATTAGTGAGGCTCAAGCATGAATGTGACAAAGTTTTCAGTAACTCCTGTTATAGAGAAAAGCTACTATTGGCAAGCAGGGGACCAGTGAGAAGGGTCTTGATCCTGTCCAGCTGAGAGGTGATGGTGGCTGAACTGACAATCATCAGAAGTGAAGAAGAGTAGACAGATCTGGCAAAAGTCCTGTAGATAGAATAAAAAAACAGAGGCGGCATTGCCCAAATCAATGCACTTCTTGCAAAGTAAAGTTCAGTGTCTTTTCCTTCAAGTTTTCCTTTTTTTTTTTTCTTTCTTGTTACTCTCTCAGCTCCTTTGACCTCTTGAATAAACTTCTCGGAGATAAGATGCAACTTAGAATCAACATATTCCCCTCTGTCTTCAAACAAACTGCACATAGACTCAGCCCAGAAAGATAGATGAGCTATTTTATTCCAAGAATGAGTTTGTTTTGGGAATCTATTTCCACAGGAACTATTGTTTTAAATATCTCACTTCCATAAATTTTAAATTAACAATTGGTGAGCTTAACGATCGCTGAAATTTATACTTGAAGATCTTTGGGGGAATGAGTTTTGCAAAAGCACACCTAGGAAGGTGTATATTCTGCAGGAACTGATATAGTATAAAAATAAGTGCTAGCTTAGTCACTGCTGATAGGATGAATAAGGGGCCTTTAGTGAGGGCGTGGGCCATCATTTGCTAAAGGCCAGTGGTTCAGAGGAGTCACCTGGCTTTGCTCAGTAACCAAAAGAGATTTAGATTAGAAATCAGACTACAGGAGACCATAACCACAAGAAAAGACAGATTGGGGCTCAGGCAATTGATTCAGAATTCCTGGCTGCTTGTTATATAAGGATAATTTCATCTGCTTTTAGGCAATAAAGAAGAAAATCAGTCTGTTTTGTGACTGGCCAATCTTTCTTCTACACAATCTGCTTGGCCATTGTCTGGTTATAGGACTCTGAAGCATGTGTGAAAAATCAGCCCATTGCTGGTCCTTTCTGGATAGCGACATTATGTTTTCTACACAGGGGCTGTCACAGGCTTCTAACAGAGCCCTATGAAGGCCAGAGATAGCAGACTTTGGTTCAGGGCCTTGTTTCTTTTAATTCTTTTCTTCTACAAATGATTAAAGATAAGTTTTCTTTTTCTTTAAGAGACAGAACCCATAGAACTTCTAATATGTACATTGAACACTTCCCGCTTATTTTCCCATCTTTCCCCTGAATCCTTTACATCTTGTGCTATACTTTTCTTATACTCTTCCTCTAAAAATACTATTAGTAATATAATTTTCAGATCATGGATTACCAAACCTTTCCAAGATCTTACAAATATGAAATGATGAGACCGGATAGGTGTCCACTGGAATTTCCATTCTCAATGATGAAATGCAATATTTAGGAGAAAGAATAATGTCTGTGTATCTCCATTCATTTTTGTCTCTTACCTAAAATTTGGAGAAAGAGAAAAATCTCCTCCAGGGCAAAAGTCAGAACTGAAAGTGTCAAGGAGCTCAACTAATACTGTTTGAAGAAGCTGATATGATAAATAGCATTGCTGGACCAGCCACTGAAGCTTTCCTCTTATGACCATTGTCACTCTGACATACCCCTAAATTCTCTAACAATATTTCTGCAGGAGTGAGTAAGGAGTTGTCATTTGGAACAAGAGATGTAGTCAAACACACAGTCTCTACCTTATTTGTAGAGTACTGGACAATACTATCCTTGTCCACATGGTTAGACTGTTTACAGGCTGAGGAATCATGTGAGAATGTAAGCTGAAAAGTAAAGGAATAGCACTAGACTAGATAAAATTGATCAATTGCTAAGAGTACTGGGAAGAACAGGTCTTTTTCCCAAGAATGGGGATGAGGGGCTGGTCTCCTGCTTGGAACTGAAATATGTGGCCTCAGTGCCTTTAGATGCTGGTGTATTCACCTCACAGAGAAATTTTCTTCTGCTGTTTCTAGAGGTCATTCTTCACAAAGCAGGCTTGGCACAAGGTATTTTATCTGACCTCTGATGTGCCAAAGTCTAAAGCAGAGCAAATCCAGGGCCTTTTAGAAAAAGACTTTCAGAAACTCAAGGCACATGTTGGAGCCAAATGTCAAGAGCAAAGAGCAGGAGCATATGCCTACATACACACACACACACACACGTGCAAATGCAGATACACAGCCACAGAGACTTGCAAAAGGCTGTTGGCATCTGGAGCCCTTACTGAGAGCAAGATGTCTGAGGTCAGGGCACACATAGCAAATAGCAGTAGGGGAGTAGTTTTACTTCCAACATATTCAAGTTGACTTATCAGAATTCAACTGCGTGATTGTGATAGTATCCAAACTGAGATCTAGAAATACTACTTAAGCAGTTTATGTCTCCTGTGGGACTTTGCCCAAGGCACGTGCTTATAATGGGTAGTTCTAGCCTCTGCAGACATAATAATATCCCACTGTGTATTTCTGATGCCTCACCATCAGTATGACAGCCCTTGTCTCAATTCATAGGCCATCAAGTGCCTGGTTCTTGAAATAAAGCTCTGTTATGGAGTAAGGAGGGTTCTGGGACAAAGGAAGACTTTCCTGACCTCAGGCTTTGGTTACATTTGCTTCTGTTTTCCAGGAGTGCCTTTGCCTTCCCTCATCAGAGGTCTAACCTCAAATTATTTTGATTCGTGTCTCTTCCACTGGTCTGGAGAGTACTGGAAAGCAGGAGTTTTCTCACCTTTGCTGTCTAATAAGGCCTTGCAAAGTGCCTGGCACATAGTAGGTTCTCAATTAATTTCTACTATTCAATGCTTTAATAAACCTGAATTCTTATTCTTAAAGACAGATCTATTCATTAACCAAAAATTATTGGCACATACCATTTATGTGTGTAGATAATTCCTTTTTCAGAGGGAAAATAAAAAGAAGGGGAAAAAAGAAAAACAAATACTCAGTCTTGAAAGCTTTATTTACAAAGACTCTGTATGTGTGTGTGTGTGTGTGTGTGTGTGTGTGTGTGTGTGTGTGTGTGCATGCATGCCCATATGAAAAGGATTAGGAGAGTAGGCCTAGATAGGGCTTAACTAATTGCTAAGGTTTTATGCATTTCTCATTGTAATAAAATTTATAAAATAATTTAATCTATGTTAATTTGAATACTATGTTGTATTTTCTAGACCCTGGTTTTTGATCATCACTCCCCAAAAGAGAGGTGAAGTTCTCACAATATTTTTGTTTCTAATAACATAACTTCATTATCTCATTATTGGGTGGAAGTCAGGTAGAATATATTGAAAACTTAAACCTTTTTAAAAGAAAGCTATGCAGTTATAGTTGCTGTTTGTTTGTGTTTTCCCATTTTATGCACCTTGCTCATCCCTGGTCCCTGTGGGCCGCTGAATGAAAGGTCAGGTTACTGTCAACTGTGAGAAAGGCTGTTTCAGAAATGTTTCCAGCTGATCTCCCAGGAGGTGTCACACCTTGACATGCGGAATAAGGTTTTAGGGAGATGCTCTTAAAATTCATATGTAAATTTTATCCCATGTGATTATATGCACGTGTATGTTATATTTATATGAGTATATAAATGTACTCCTATGTTATCTATGTGAGAGTATATAAATGTATGTGTGTGTGTTTTGTGTATGTTCATGTTTGCTTTGTGTAGTGTGCATGCTTCTGTGTGTTGTGTCTGTGTGCTTTTCACATGAGTTTAGCTATACATTTGTTGTACACATAAAGAAATATATATGTGCTGTGTGTGTGTGCTTGTGTGTAGCAGTTTTACATTTTTTTCCATATATGCTCATGAAATGAAAGAGAAAATGTGTCATTATCTGCAGAGTATACAGCCTCAAATTAAACAGATTAAAAACAACCTTTCCTAGTCTGTCAGAGAAAATGTTGAAGGGTTTTCAAAAAGGGAAGAAAATCTCTCGGGCAACCATATCTATATTTGCATTGCTTGTTTCAGAATAAAGACAAAAAAACACCAAACACATCCATGCCACACGCTCCTGACACAGTCATATTTTGAAAAGTGCTGGTTGGTAGCACCTCCATGATATGCCTGCCTGTGACATTTTAAGATCACAAATTGCTGCTAGGAAACACTCCCTCTTTTCATATTTACACTTAAAAAACCTTTTCTTCTTAATGGTTAATTAGGTCACTAATCAAAAGAAGCTCTTAAGAGGAAAATGAAATGTTGACATTTTGCAATTATTTGCTACTGTGAATAATACATAAACATACTACTTATGGAGAAAGCAGCTTTCAACCTCTTTTTCTGCCATGAAAGCTCCTGTTGACAGCAGAATCCCTGTGCCATGGGTCACAGGCTGCCACACTGCCTTCAGCCCACCTTGCATTCACTTTGGATCATTTATGTGTCATTATACTGTGTTTTTCTCAAATGCAGAATCACTGACTAAATGTGTATGAGGGTGTGTGTTTGTGTGTGTGAAGAATATTGTTCTTGTCTATTTCCAGTTACATCATGAGTATTAACACACTGGCACTCCATGAGCTAATTTTAGTAGAAATTCCTTTAAAAACATTTTAATCAGAAATGGATGGTATTTTAATAATTCTAATAATTTAGCCCTGAAGCACTTCCTGAATTCTTCAGCACCAGGACTGTGACAAGCTCTAGGAATATGAAGATGGCTGGGACATGGTGTCTGCTGAAGAGGAGGTGACATGCAACACCCAGCTGAACTCAGGAACTGTCTTAGAAGAATATATAAACTGTTCAGGATCTCATTTTATGCTTCCTGCATCTCAAATGATTTTTTTCTTTAACCTTGCCTCAAACCTCTAATCCATCGTCAAGACCACCACCAATGACTTCACTCCCACAAAATCTCCACCACAAGCCTCCTTTCCTCTAAATCTAGTCTTCTTTTATTGTAGGTTACTCATCTCCAGGATTATCACCTGCATGCTGTAAAGCCGGCATCCCACCCTTCTCTCCACCTTCACCACTACCGAGCTGGATCTGTCCTCTTGGACCATCATCTTCTTGCATTACTGTGTAGTCTTCAATCTGGCTCCCTGACCTCCAACTTTGCCCTCTTGTTGTATGACCTTTTGAGAAATGGAAACTAGGTCGCATAAATTACCTCCACAAGAGGTTGTAGGATGAAAAAATAAATTCTGTAAGTCCATTCACTTATGTTGTCTCAGTTGCTCTCATACTAGTCTTATGTCACTGGAAAACACGGGCAAAGAACCCAGCCTCGAAGTAGTTGCAATGTTTTCTTTAGGTTATTGTCACAGAACACCATAAACTAAGTGGCTTCAACTAATAGAACCTTATTCTCAGTGTTCTGGAGGTCAGAAGTCTGAAATCAAGTTTTTGGCAGGGCATGCTCTCTCTGAAGTCTTCTAGGAAAGTGTCCTTCCTTGACTTTCTACCTTCTGATAGCAGCTGGAAGTCCAAATGTCCCTTAGCTTGTAGCTGCATCACTGCAATCTCTGCCTCTATCATCACATGATCTTCTTCCATTTGTGTCTGTGCATAAATGAGTTCTTTCTTCTTCTTGTAAGATAGTCAGTAGATTTAGAGGCCTACCCTTACCCAGGGTGACCTCTTCTTTACTGAGCTAATTATATCGACAAAAACACTATTTCCAAGTGAAGTCACATTGTGAACTAAATGGATGTGAGTTTTTTTGTGAGGACACTATTCAACCCACTACAGTAATGATTGAGTCCTTAGGAAGACAAGTGCATTCACAAACATGAGCTCATTCAAACTCTCAAAGATTAGATATTCTCATTTTCAAAAGGGACATTGTACACACCTACCTTCCTCTTTGAGTGGTGATGAAAAATTGAATGAAATATTTATGGACAACACTTGTACACTACAAGGGTCTATACATATATGTCAAATGCTTTTATTATAAAGAAAACATATTGAGATATATACTTTTGGAATATATTATTACATGCAGAAATACAAAATGAAATGCTTCTGCATGTAAAATTTTGAATGCAACTGATTATCTTTAGTTGTATATTCAACTAGACTTCCCTGGTGCCTCAGACAGTAAAGCGTCTGCCTACAATGCAGGAGACCTGGGTTCGATCCCTGGGTCGGGAAGATACCCTGGAGAAGGAAATGGCAACCCACTCCAGTACTCTTGCCTGGAAAATCCCATGGACGGAGGAGCCCGGTAGGGAGTTCTAGTATATTTTCAAATATATTGATTAATTGTAAATGTTCTATAAAATTGGAAGGATTTTGATGATTATACTTATGTTGCTGCATTTTTAAAGATGAGGCAACTGAGCACAGGAAAATTAAGTTATATGTCCAAGCTTGTCCAGCTCATTAGTTGCAGAATGAGAATCCACTGTTTCTTATTTCTGAGTGAAACAAGCAACGAATATAAGAAGCCAAATGATCTGATTGGCTCATGATTGGAGACTGGTCTCAGTCTAGCCCACCTGCAGATATTCTGCTGGGAGTGATGTCTTTAATATAGGAGGCAGCAAGTAGATGTTGGAATTTAAAAACCTGATTTGACATAGAGAACAAACTTGTGGTTGCCAAGGTGAAGTGGATTGAGGGAGGGATGGAGTGAGAATCTGGAGTTAGCACATGCAAACCATCACATATAGAATGGATAAACAACAGAATCCTATATAGCACAGGTAACTATATTCAGTATCCTATGATAAACCATAATGGAAAAGAATATTTAAAAAATAATGTATATATATATATGTATAACTGAATCACTTTGTTTTAGAGCAGATTTACACAACATTGTAAGTTAACTATACTTCAATAAAAATAGACTAAAATAAAAATAATAAAAGGTGACATGAATTCAACTGAGATATTGACTCATCACAATACTGTTTTTGTTTCTCAATCTCAGTTGGCTTTCTCAGTTGTCAAATGAGAAAGAAAACAATATTTATTGATTGAATTAATGTAAATATTGTTTGTTTAAAATGAATGAATAACACTTATTAACTATGTGAGGTTAACTATACATACACATGTTTATGTACATTTTTTATACATACACACACACATGAGATAGTGCAGCAAAAGTCACATTGACAAAGGAGAGATGAAGATGATGATGATATGACCTAAATAACAGAAAAGTGATCGTGTTTTGGGGAAGCAACTTTCTTTTTCTCAAGGAACTAATAAAATGCACTTAATTTGACCCTACTAGGTCCTTTGCTTATGTCATTTTATGAAATTTTCCCAACAACACTAGATAACAAACATTACAATTTTACAGATGAGAAAATTAAAGATCAAAACATTTAAGTAAGTTGCCCAAAGCCACCAATTTAATTATGCACTAAAGATGAATTTCAAATAGATGTCTGTCTAAGGGCAAAGGTTAGAATCTGTCTTGGAGCTGATATATACAGGCGGCAAAATATTTAGGGATGCAGCAAATAGAATTACAGTATTAGCAGAGCAGTTATTTATAAAGCCCTGTTGACACCCAGGCACTGATGGACGAGTCAGTAAATGCATGGTTCTGCACCTGGCAGTTTCCAGACAGCTTCCAAACTCAGATTGTGCCTTCTCTCTGCCTCTCGGGATGATGGCTTGATTAATGAGCTTCCATTCATAAAGCCTCCTAATGAGGAATGCGCACCATGGCTGTAAGTGGTAAGTCATATCATTGTTTGGATTGGCATTGAGACATGCCGGCAAAATCTCTCCTCCTGTGGCTATGGAAATGGATAGATGATACCATCAAATCTGTGGATTCACACTCACAAGTCTGTAGGCTTATCATAGAGGGCCTCTTTGAGCAGAAGTCAGTTGGATTCCTTGCTAGATGTTACGTGTTACAGTTCTCTATGTTTATCAAGTATTTTCAAGATTATATCTTAATCCTTTCTGAGTCTTTGGAATTCACTCTAGTTTAGCTCACAGATGAATGAAACATAGCAGATTTAAAACAAAAATACGATTGCATTAGTTTTCTCTGAATATTTTTGATTTGGGGCAGAATCTAAAGTAGAAAGTAGCATTGAAAAATATACATTGCCATATGTAAAATTAGATAGCCAGTGGCAATTTGCTGTATGATTCATGGAGCTCAAATCTGCTGCTCTGTGACAACCTAGAGAGCTGGAATGGGGTGGGAGGAAGGTTTAAGAAGAAAGGGGCATATGTTCCTATGGCCAACTCATGTTGATGTATGGCAGAAACCAACACAATATTGTAAAGTTATCCTCTGATTAAAAATGAGCAAATTAAAAAAAAAAAAACGAAAAAAGAGTTAAGGAGGATTGAAAAAGTCATGGGTGATCTTTCTACTTAAATAAAATTTTATTCAAAAATAAAGAAAAATGTCTGAGAGATATAAAGAAAACTATGGAAAAGCTTAGGTATACGCTCTGGGGTCTGAGCTTCATTGAAAAACTTAGAAAGAAATATATTATATTTGTTAGGTTTTCAGCATCTCAGGGTTACATAGTTTTTATTTGCCTGCCAATTAGGCTCAAATTTCTAAGTATGTCTACAGAACTGGAAGAAAATTATATATATATATATATATATATATATATATATATAAATTTTAACCGTTTTTTTTTTTGAGTACTAAACAACTTCCTTGTTTTGTTTTGTTTTAATTAACTTCTTTTTAAAAGTGCAGTAGACACAGTCCAAATGAAAGCTGGCTATTGGTTCTTTCCAGGTTTATATTTCTGTGAGTTGATATTTTTAACTATTCAGGAGTTTTTCAATAATCTTCTGACAATGCAGAGCATCCAATTTCCAGAGAAAGAGTGAGAAGTATTTTGCAGAGTAAGATATGCTAGCTAATAAGGCCAATTATAAAGTTCGCCCATTCATTCATTGATTTAAAAATATTTGTGGTAAGTGATGGTAAGACTAGTAGGTCTGGAAAAAGTAAAAATCCATAGAAGATTCAGCCTCAGCTATAGGAGATTTTTAGGGAGATATATACAGGCATGTTTTTATTTTATTGTCTGATAGACTGCATATAATATGTGCCACATGAATAGGACTCACAAAACATACACTGGAAGAAACTTAAAGAATTTACTAAATGATGCCATGAAACCACCTCATAAACCAGTAAATCCCACTCTGTAACTCTGAAGAACTTATAACCCTGAGATCCAGTTTCTTCAGCAATAAAATTAAGTTATATCATGTATGTAAATAAATGGTCACTTTTTTCCTGACATAAAGTACATGCTCAACTAATACTAGCTTCTGCTTCTTTCTCTTTTACATTATTTAAACTTAATCAAATGCTATCAGTATTAATACTATAAAAATTCTATAGACGTTTTTCTCTCTGGAGTCTTTTCAATTGGAGGATAATTTCTTTACAATGTTGTGTTCATTTCTGCCCTGCAGCAATGCAAATCAGCCATAGTTATACATATGTCCCTTCCCTCTAGAACCTTCCTCCCACCCTCTATTTCATCCTATCCTCTTAGATTGTCACAGAGCACTGGGTTGAGCTTCCTGTATTATACATAAAAATGCTATAGATTTTTGAAGGTAGAAACAAACTTTTTATGTTTCTTCCTAGCAACCCACATAACATGAATTGCAAAGATAAATGTCAAAATGGGCAACTGGTAAATATTTGGTGATAGACTGGCCCAATGATTTTCTCTCCAATATTTCTTTCATTATACTTTTCAGTATGTATTTCCCTTTTATAGTGTCATTATCTCATCCTGCATATTTGACCGCTTCAGGAAAGCACCAGATAGGCACATTGGATTAATTTCAATAAATTAACTTTATTTCTTCTAAGTCCTAAGTCTTAGGGTACAGTACAATAATGAAATTACAACCTCTTTTTAGGTATGTACTTTATCCAAAATCCATGCCACCCTGCTCACATCCTATATAATCCATCTTACTATGTAGCTATTTAAAATAAAACACAGTTCAATGTTAGAACCACAGAGGAACACACACACAGTACCAAAGTCATGCTTACTGAAAGACAAGAACTCTCTGAATTCTGTAGCTCACTACTTCACAGAAGCGCCTCGCTCAGTCATGCCCGACTCTTTGCGACCCCGTGGACTGTAGTTTACAAGGCTCCTCTGTCCATGGAATTTTCCAGCCAAGAGTATTGGAGTGGGTTGCCATAGTTATACTGTAATTGGGCTCTTAATTCTGTTTCTTGCTCTAGAACACTGTCTATGGCTTCCACTGAAATAATTGAGCCACTTATGTTGGGAAGATTTTCTAAAGGAGAACATCTGATTACTCAAATTCATTTCATTAAGCTACAGTAGCAATGGCCTTCAATAGTCATAAAGGTTAATTGATTGACATTTTAATTAAAACTATTAGTTTTTAAAGTAGTTCTATGAAGCACTGATCACATTTCCCAGGGTGAGTGTCCAAAAAATAAAGCAACATTTCAAAAATTAATTTAGTAAATCCTTTAGCTAATTGTACATCTATTATGTGGTCAAATATGGAGGTCCAATGAGCCCTGTTTAGAAATTATAGCTATCTCAAGGAGCACAATTAATAAACACAGAAGCAGTTATAACAAAGTAATCCATCATTAAGGGCTTGCAAATGGCATAACATATTCAAGGACTTCAGAGGATGAAGATAATCTTTTTCAGTAGGGGTGACTGGAAAAACCTCAGGGAGGTGGTGGCCTCTGAGTAAGAATGAGAAGCAGTAGGATTTCAAAAGAACCATAAAGAGAACAATAAGCTCTGTAAGTCTGTAAGTATATGTTTATACTGGTTTCCTGTGAATAATTTGATTTCCTTTGAACACGGGGATCTTACAAGAGGTTTGCCCACACTTTTGGAAGTGTAGACATCTGTTTTGGGAGGTGTATCTTATCAAAGCAAAGAGGTTAACATCTCACTCTCCAATAAAATGTTAGAAATAATCCTATGTGAATCATTCTAAGAGTCCACCTTCAAGTCCACATAGTTTTAGGTGGTGCTGCTCTGGATAAACTTCTTTTTCTAGAAAAATATAGACAGACAGATAGATAATTCCTTTTGTCTTTGGAGAGATCTGGGAGTAAATCAAATAACACAAATCACTGCATGATTTCTCAATCTTGCTCTCTCTTTCTTGCTCTCTTGTTTTCTTTCCTAGTCTCTGTTGCCTCCTGAAATGATCAGCTTTACCTTCTGACTTCTCTTCCTAGTGGATTGCACAGCAACTCGCCTTTACCTGAGTCAGAAACATAAAGTAATTAGCCTCCAATTAAAATAAATAAATTTAAATTAAAAAATAATAAAATAAAATAAAACTAAAAAAACAAAAAACAAAAAACATAAACCTCACTCCAGCTACCTGCTTTGAAAGAACTTCTGACATCCAATCAGTCAGGAAGTCCTTCCTTTTCTACTTTCTCAATTATCTCCAAATACCATTCACTTTTCTACTTTCTTGCCTACCATTTCTGTCAGGCTACCCTCATACAATTTTCTGATTATGAATCATTTCCTCCATGTGGCCTTTTTGCTTCTAGGCTTGCCTGCTTCTAAACCAGCTCATATACATTGGTGAGGATGATATTTCTACAGTTATAAAGTACTTCTGACTATGTGTGCTAAGTTGCTTCAGTCATGTCTGACTCTTTGCGACCCCATGGACTGTAACCCACCAGCCTCCCCTGTCCATGGGATTCTCCAGGAAAGAATACTGGAGTGGGTTGCCATGCCCTTCTCCAGGGGATCTTCCTGACACAGGGATCAAACCTGTGTCTCCTGTAGGTCCTGTATTGCAGGCAGATTCTTTACCGCTGAGCCATTTCTGACTATAGACTTCAGCAAAGTTTCATTTTTGGTATGACGTAGGCAGTTCTTTGTTGTCTAATCCTACCTAAGACACTTTTCTCCTTGAACTTTGGCCTTGTGGAAATACTTTTTGCTTTATCAGTATCGATGTCTTTCTTCTGGTCTTTGTTGGTGATGGTTCTCTGCAGGACCAGCAGTCCTACACATGTCTGAGTATAGGTCTTCTTTTCCAGAAATCTTCCAACCTTCCTCCCTGATGGGATTCTGTGCCCTTTCTTCATGTTCTTCTGAAATCCCCTTTATATTTTTACCTCATTTTATTTTATTTAGCTGCAATGTGCTGTAATTGTCTATTTGTACTTATGCTTTCTTAAAAAGTGTCACGCTTTTGTTGTTCTTCAGTCGCTCAGTCGTGTCCAGCTCTTTGTGACCCCCATGGACTGCAGAATGCCAGGCTTCCCTGTCCTTCACTATGTCTTAAAACTTGCTCAAACTTATTTCCATTTAATTGGTTATACTATGCAGTCATCTCATGCCCTGTCACCCCTTTTTCTCCTGCCTTCAATCTTCCCCAGAACCAGGATCTTTTCCAATGAGTCAAATCTTTGCATCAGGTGGCCAAAGTATTGGAGCTTCAGCTCCAGCACCTGTCCTTCCAATGAATATTCAGGGTTGATTTACATTAGGATGGACTGATTTGATCTCCTTGTTGTCCAAAGGACTCTCAAGGTCTTTTCCAGCACCACAGTTCAAAAGCATCAATTCTTTGGTGTTCAGCCTTCTTAATGGTTCAACTCTCACATCCATACATGACTAATGGGAAAACCATAGCTTTGACTATACAGACATTTGTGAGCAAAGTAATGTCTCTGTTTGTCATAGCTCTTCTTCCAAGAAGCAAGCATCTTTTAATTTCATGGCTGCAGTCACTGTCCACAGCGGTTTTGGAGCCCAAGAAACTAAAGTCAGTCATTGCTTCCACTGTTTCCCAAACTATTTGCCATGTGGTGATGAACCAGATGCCATGATCTTAGTTTTTTGAATGTTGAGTTTTAAGCCAGCTTTTTCACTCTCCTCTTTCATCTTCATCAAGAGGCTTTTTATTTCCTCTTCACTTTTTGCCACCAGAGTACATATGAGGTTATTGATATTTCTCCTGGAAATCTTGATTGCAGCTTGCGTTTCATCCAGCCCAGCATTTTACATGATGGACTCTGCATATAAGTTAAATAAGCAGGGTGACAATATACAGCTTTGTTGCACTCCTTTCTCAATTTGAACCAGTCCATTGTCCCATGTCTGGTTCTGTTACTTCTTGACTTGCATACAGGTTTCTCAGGAGGCAGGTAAGGTGGTCTGGTATGTCCATCACTTGAAGAATTTTTCAGTTTGTTATGATCTGCACAATAAACGGCTTTAGCAGAGTCAATGTTGCAGCAGTAGATATTTTTTCTAGAATTCCCTTGCTTTTTCTATGATCCAACAGTTGTTGGCAATTTGATCTCTGGTTCCTCTGCCTTTTCTAAATTCAGCCTATACATCTGAAAGTTCTTGGTTCAAGTACTGTTGAAGCCTAGCTTGAAGGATTTTGAGCATAACCTTGCTAGCATGTGAAATAAGTGCAATTATTCAGTAGTTTGAACATTGTTTGGGATTAGAATGAAAATTGACCTTTCCAGTCCTGTGGCCACTGACGAGTTTTCCAAATTTAAGCTCTTTAAGGGAAGCAATTAGACTTTTAAAAAAAATATGTGTATAGCTTGTGAGAAGCTCTCTGAGGCTCCACAAAACCTCTCCTAGAGCTTTACACATAAAGGAACACAGAAATGTTTATAGAAGATGCTATTATTTTAATCAGTGATCTCAATTTGGAAGGACTCCAACAGTACATTTTATGATAACATGAATTCTGATTTTAAAAGAGAAAAAGTAAGGAATATTCAAAACTAAACTTCATCTGATCATATCTTATTTTAGTCTTGTGTGCATGCATACTGGGGAGGAGAAGAGGGCAACAGAGGATGAGATGGTTGGATGGCATCACTGACACAGTGGACATGAGTTTGAACGAGCCCCAGGAGATAGTGAAGGATAGGGAATCCTGGTGTGCTGCAGTCTTTGGGATCTCAAAGAGCGGTCATGACTCAGTGACTGAACAACAATAATAATACTTAATTATTCTCAAATTCACAGTGAGAGGCTCCTCCCAGAGTAAGACTTCTATCATACCATGACAGTTGGCATTCAGTAAATGAATTGAGTAACCACTTAGTGAGGAATGCAGAAGAAGAATTCTATTGCTTTTTGACTCATTTTTCTGTGGATTTATTTTACTTCTTTGGCTATGACCAAAAGGGGGAAAAAAAAAAAAAAAAACTTGCCAACTATTTGTACAAACTTATCATACAAAGTTAAATTCACAGACCAGTTTAGGATAAGGTTAAATGTTTAGTTAAGGCAAACTACAGTTTGAAATGAAGTCAAGAACTGATACTACCTCACATAATCATTTAAGTAATCCTGTACGAACAGTGTAGACACAAAGCCTAAAGATCACTCACCTCTGCTTCCTCTGGGGAGAGCATATGGACATAGGCCTTCCAAGAATATGAATGAACAAGCCTGTGTTCCCTAGAGGCAACTGGAGAAATCTAGGACTCTGGGTATCTTTCTTAGAGAAAGGGATAAAAACCTAATAATAAAGTGTTTGGTTTGAGTTTCAGATTCACCACTTATTAACCACTTATGATCTTTAGTTGAGAATAATGAAAAGACATACAGTTTATGGGCTTCCTAATCGAGATAAACAAATGAGATAGTGTATATGAAAATGCATTTTTAATCTTTAAAGTGTTATACATGTATTAAAGTTGTATTCTATAATATATGTCAGTCTAAACTATCTCCAAGAGTAACTTTGGAGTTGCTTGTTTACTTGTCTAATGCATAAAATGTATTTATAGTTTCTTTTTACCTGAGGGAAGAACCAACAGCTACCTATTATGAAAATTCATTGGATTACAATTTAAGAATTTTGAATTCGCTTTTAATCAACAGGAGAACAACTAGGTGATTTTGGACGTGTCACCCAACCTACACAGGTACACTCACCAACAGAACAACTAGGCAGTAACAGCTGTTCTGAAAAAAGCAAACAAAAAAATAAGTTAACCAATACACACCAAAAAATAAACTACAGATATGTTTCATTCTTAATTACTTTTGATAAGAAGGTGTTAATTTCAAAATATAGCTAGATAGAGATGGGTGATAAAATTTTCCAGTAATTGGAGTTTTCAGAGGCCTGGAAAAAGAGACACTAATAACTCCACAATTGCCAGTTAATTAAAAATAAAATAAATCGAGTTTTCATCTAATGTTAAAAACCATCTAATGAACAGCAAAAGTCATAGACTCAAAAATAGTTACAAAAGAAAATTCATACATTGAATGCCCCAGAATTACAAGGTGCTGGGGATAATATAAGAGCTCTGAGAAAACATGTTTTCCCAATAAATTTGTAACATAGATGAGAAGAAAAAGATACACAAAAATACCTGAACTAGATCAGAAGGCTATGACCTCTTTCATCCTTCCTTGGCTGCATTCTACAAGCTGTGAGATATTTGACTAAGACATGATAGATGCAGAATTGGCAGGTCTTGATTATCCCAGAGTTGCCTCACTCCTTTATGTGTGTGTGTGTGTGTGTGTGTGTGTGTGTGTGTGTGTGTGAGTGTTCAGCCAAATGGAGCTCACACAGCCACCAAACAGTCCCCACAGGAGTCTCTATTCATTTCAGCTAAGGTCTGTATATGCCTTATTTTCATACATTCTTAGGACTCCTTTAGGGCCTAAAATGAAGAATGAAGAACTGAAGGAAAGAAGAGTAATGGGTCCTGATTATCCATGTATTGCCCTTTTCTTTGACATTATCTTGCTTCCCTGACCTCAGCCTTGTTCTGCCAGATTTGTTTCATTTTCTGCATGACTTCATCTGGATGGGCATTTCAAGCTGTGATTTCCAAGTTTGATCTCCTATTGTAGACCCTGGTAACACTGAAAAAAAGAAGCTTTAAAGTTCAAAGTGACTTAGAATGAGCAATGTCTTAAAAGTTGGTATCTTTCTGATCCTCTGCTGTTGGCTGCTTCAAAGAATGTCAAATTATTGTACATTGTATCACAAATATCTCCAATGGGCATTCCTTAAAAATGCACTCAGGAAAATCAGTCTTCCAGCTCAGAGGTTTGATGGAGCAACCCCTTGTTGTTGATGTGAAAAACTTGTTCTGTGAGTGGAACTTCAGCCTCACACATTTCTCCCTTATGGCTCCCAGCTCATTGTTCTTGTTCTCAAATAGTGACTGAGGTGATCTGATGTTTCCAGATTATTTTAGGAAACAATTGGACTCTTCTATCCACATGCAGTGTATCCCCCACCACCTCAGAAATAACAAAATGCCCCAAAGATGCTTTTGTGTGCCCTCCCTATTCAATCTTAGGCAAGTCTTTAAAGCAAATGAAACAATTAAATCTTTAACAAAGCATAAAAATTAACGAGATCTTACTCTTCCAGAATTCTAACCACAAGCCATTCTTGAAGGGGTAGTCAATTTGTTTGGATCTGAGCTAAATACATAAGTCTTAAATTCTCGTATAAATATTTTTTATATAATTTGGTGAACAGTTGTTTTGTACCTTTTTAGGGCTCTAAAATCTGCACTTCAGAGTTTAAAGATAGATGTAAAATGGAAAATGTTTTGTTATAAGATGTAAAAACTCCTTTTTGGTAAATTATATTATACTCAGTATTTATATAAAGTGTGCTGCACTGGATATGATTTATAACCAACTTCAAAATTCAATATCATATTATGATTTGAATGTAAAGTTGAGCTTCCTAATTAGAAACAGTGTTGAAATTGGAAACTGATATAAGCAAAAGCAAATCAACAGAAAAGAAATAAAAACATGCCTACAGTAGATGTGTAGAGAAGCCTCATTACCATGTACCTAATGTATGTTAAACATACAATTACATGGACACTGATTAGGCTGAAATCAGTCATGGCAATATATATAACAATAAAGCCATGCATTTTTTGATTCAGTTATATAATATATTTAAAGTGAAAGAAAAATGGTTATTGTTTCAGATATTTAGAAAATCATTGATACTTCATTTTTGAATGTTGAACACAAGTAAATGCTAGTTATAGATATTTCTTTTCTACCCTTTTGGTAGGGTCTTCAAGGACTCCTTGGCAAATAGGATAGCAAACTGACTCATGGAAAAATGAATACAATATTCTATAGCGCTCCTTGTTAAATTTTTTTTTTGTCATTTTGATTTAGTCCCAACTATATAAAATCATTAAAAAATAGTTGAGAACATTAAGTGTTGTTCTATTGTTTGGTTTGCTTTCTAAAATGTTTTATTGTTGTGTACATTGTTCAGAGTTCCACCAGTGTTTTTTTTTTTTTTTTTCCTGCCCAGAATGAAGTGCACGTGGGTGGTAACTTTTGTAAATCCCAGGTAAACTTTACAACTCCCTTTCAATGAGGAAATGCATTCTGATTTTAATATTTTCTTTAATATATTACTGATTTCTTTTTCTTGCTGTGGACTTATTTGCAAAATAATAAAAAAGATTTTCTTTCCTTCTAGGACATATAAAAATGTATGACATCCATTCCTTCTCTCAGGTCTAATTGTGTTTAGGGTTCTTTTATCTTATGAAAATATTCACATATTTTTGTATTTATCAGTAATATGTATTAAAAGGTGCAAATCCAGGCATGGAAATCTTCAAAATTACACTGATTTAAAGGTATGATTAAAATAATACTTTGGATTATCTGCAGGGTTATGGAGCTGGTGCTTCTAGAAGAAGATGATACCAGCCTGGGATAAAATTGGGTCCTCAGAGCCTGAAAGGGCAAAGGGATGGTGGGTTCTGTGATGGGTCAACATGCTCATGCAGGATAGAAAAGATTCCCAGTCATAGCAAGGTCCTGGCATAGATGCTTGGGCACCAAGCATTAAGCAGCATGGCCTTAGGAGCTTCAGTGAAAGAAGTGGATGCCCCACTAAATAACACACCATAAGGCTAGAAGAAAAGAATATAGAGAAATGCACACATGAGGTTTCCTTTGTGGCTCAGTGGTGAAGAATCGCCTGCCAGTGTAGCAGGTGCAGGTTCAATCCCTAGGCTGAGAAGATCCCCTAGAGAAGAAATAGCAACCCACTCTGGTATTCTTGCTTGGGAAATCTCATGGACAAAGGAACCTGGCAAACCACAGTCCATGGGGTCACAAAAGAGTCGGATACAACTTACAGACAACAATACATACATACACGAAATCTCTCCTAATAGAGGTCTCAGATCTGGATAAGATTGAAGAAAGGTAAATAAATGTGACATTTCTTTCATTCTTCCCATAGTGAAGAAAAATATATCTATTATGAAAATTGTAATAAAATAAGAATCTGAAATACAAAAATTATTTTCCTTAGAAAATATACACCAGTATCTGGGAAAAATCTCTTAGGTTATTAAAACAAGGTTCTATTGATTTATTAGGAAGAGGATTAGTATATGGAGAGTATTATGGTTTTGCAATAAAGCTTTCAATATGCTGTCTTGATCCAGTTTTGAGGCCTTAGTTAGGAGTGGTTGTTCCCCTCTTTGAGTATTCCATTAAATGCTTGCGTGCATACTAAGGTGCTTCAATTGTGTCCAACTCTTTGCAACCCTATGCACTGTAGCCCACCTGGCTCTTCTGTCCGTGGGTATTCTGCAGGCAAGAACACTGGAGTGGGTTGCCATGCCCTCCTCCAGGGGATCTTCCTGACCCAGGGATCGAATACTTGTCTCTTATGTCTCTTGCATTGGCAAGTAGGTTCTTTACAACTAGTGCCACCTGGGAAGTCCGTCCCATTAAGCCCACACCCCCTAATCACCTCCTATGTTGGAATCTCACATTCTGGGGCACTGTATATCCAACCTATTCATCCCAGGGCCAGCTATCAGACAAACAGGGATAGCACTTATGCCCAGAGCCTACTGAAATAAAAAAAAAATGCCAGTCCCCCTTAGATAGATCTGCTTAGCCTGCCTACCTACTCCTTTCCACAGAAACCACAATGAAGGTGCTTATTCACAGTTCCAGTTTCCCCCTGCCTATGACCAACTGCAATGCTTCCCTTGAGTGGCCCAGGGTACCCAGGGTCCCCCCCCAGGGACCTCTGAGTAACAAAGTTGTATAGCACTTTTTGTCTCTTTAGGTGTGCATCTGGCTTCACCATCCCTCACTCAAGGCAATACAGTTAAAACTGTTTCTTAGGCACATTCACATTCATAACAGAGCACATGTGCATCTGAGGTCTGGAAGTGGGGTCAGCGGCCTTTTTGTTGGGTCATGGTATGGCTTCCAAATGATGGTGTCTTCTCTTTTCCAATGCTCTTGCCATTAGAGTTGACCACCCTCCATCCTACCTTAGCATAGACACTGTAGCCAGGTTATGTTCTTGGTTCACTTCTTTACTCCAAGTCTTGCCATTATCCTGGGTGAATTCAAAACCTATTTGTCCATTTATTCCACACTCCAGTATGTTGTTTCATTTATGTTGCTTGACTTATTCTTTCAACTGACCTTCATCTTCTTCTATCTTCAACCTCCTGGTCCCACAGTCACACTCTGAAATTGTTTCTGTTCAGAAGCCCAAAATTAATCTCATCAGGCTACAAAAATAAGGCTAAAATCAATGTCACTGGGTTGGTTCCTTCTAGGAGTTCTAGAAAAAAAAATCTGTTTCCTTACTTTTGCCAGATTTTGGTGACCAACTAATTCCTCAGCCATGAAATCCTTCATCTTCAAAGCTAACATAGTATTGTCACATTCTGCCACTGACTCTACGTCTGTTACCACATTGCCTTCTCTCTAATTTACCTTTAAAGTCACATAATTTGGGGGTTTTAATTATGGGAAAATTGGAGCAAACAAACCCCCACATGCTGTTCCTCTGGGGAAGAAAATGGTAATCTACTCCAGTATTCCAGCCAGGGTAATCCCACTGACAGAAGGAGCCTGGTGGGCTATAGTCTATTGTGTTGCAGAGTTCAACATGATTGAGCGACTGAGCGCACGCTGTCTTTTCTAATGAATGTAACCATGAATCCTAGATCAGTTTCATGAAACAGTTATCTGAGGACCTACAAAGTAAATGATAATAGTACAGATGGGGAAGGAAACTGAAATTCAAATTTCTCCTGAACTGTTGGTGTCTGATATCACTCTACCTGATCTCAAAGACAGCCTGAAACCCAGAAGTGTGCAATAGGTGTGTACTGAGAGAATTTAAAAATAAGCACTTACTTTTGAGCTGAGGAGTTGGAAAACAGTTCCTAAAGGTAAAGAAAGTGAAAAAGGATATGGGGGAAGAGGAAAAAAATCACCAGTTTAGCACTATTTCATTGTTATTATTGTTGTTTCTGCTGTTTTTTATTACTAATGACAGCAGTAGACAGTGAGGCATCTTAAGCTCAGAGGAAAGAGAAATGTTCTTTCTAATGAGAGGAATTGTGCTCCTCCAGAGAGCATAGAGCAAATTTCCCATTTTGCTCTCTTCATCTGCAAACTTACCAAGTGGAACTGGATTCAGATACACTCTCTAGAAATACATTGTACAATAAGGAAGGTAAGTCCCTGATTTCTGGCTGGAAATCCCTTGTAGTTCAGTCAGTAAAGAATCTGCCTGTATTGCAGGAGACCAAGGTCTGACTTCAGGATGGGAAAGATCCTCTGCAGAAGGAAATGACATACCACTCCAGTATTCTTGTCTTGAGAATCCCATGGCCAGAAGACCCTGGCATGCTACAATCCATAGGGTCACAAGAGTCAGACACAACTTAGTGAATAAACCACCATCAAGCCCCTGATTTCTATCTGGAAAACAGGTAAGAAAATGCAGGAAGCCAGAAAATTTCAGAAAAAGTACAGTGAAGAAGAAAGTAAAAAAAAAAAAACCAAAATCACATAAAGTTGCATATGAACTCCTGGATTAACCTCTCAGTTGTTTATGAAAGAATTTGATTGCAAACAGCCTGCCACATGTATTAAAAATTGAAGTACCCAGTGATCTCCGCCCATACCCACAGTTGAGTTTGATTAGACTAACAATGAAAATGCTTAAGAAACTGAAATGACATATCATTTACGAATGACATAAAAGTTACATCAGAATTTGCATCTTGAGAATAATATGGCCAAATGCATGCTAAAACAAATCAAATCAAAAGGCCAGCATTCATCATAAGATTAAGATTAGATACAGTCATTTATAATATAATTGTCAAAATGTTTAGCAAGAAATTATATTACTTGACATAAAAAAGAGAGGGAAAATCTCAACTCAAAAAAATAAAGACAAATGACAGATACCAATCCAGCAATGATTCTGGACTGTCAATATAGAGATTATCAGAAAGAAATTTTAAAGCAGATTTTATAACCTTACTCCAGTAAATAAGGGTAAACAGTTTTTAAATAAACAGAATGTAGGCTTAACAAAGAAATAGATGATATAAAGAAGAATCAAACTGAAATTCTAAAGCTGAAAAATAAAACAAAGAAAATTCCATAGTTGAGCTCAGTAACACAGTGGGAATGACAGAGAAAAGAGTCAATTAGCTTTAAGATACAATATACATCACTAAAAAAAAAAAAAAAAATCAAGCAAACAACAGAAAAAACAATTGAAAAAGGTAAACAGAGCCTTAGTGACCTGTAGAACAATACTGAAAGATCTAATACTTAGAACACTGAAGTCCCAGAAGAAATGGAAAATTGTATAAAGAATAAAACATATTTAAAGACATAATGACTAAGAATTTTCCAAATTTGATGATGGGAATAAACAGACTGAAAATGTTCATCAATGGCAAGCAGGATAAACTGTAAGAAATCCATTCCTAAACACATCACAATCAAATTTCTGAAAGCTAAAGAGAAATAAATGTCCTAAAGGCAACTAGAGAAAAATAAGATTTTATGTAGAGAAGCAATGATTCAAAGAACTGTGGATTGTTCATCAAAAACTACAAATGCCATAAGAATTGGAATAAAACATGTAAAGTACAGAAATAAAAGAATAATCAACTAGTATTCTAGATCCAGGAGAAAAAAGTTTTTTTGAAATGAAAGTAGAATTAAAATACTTTGAGACAAAACTAAGAAAATTAATATCTAGCAGATACACTCTAAAAGATATGTTAAAGTCTTTTTATACAAAAAGTAAATGATCTAGAGGGAAACTTGGAACATTAGGAATGAAGGAAGCAAAGTACTGAATTAGAGCTACTTGGATAAATATATTAGAGTATTCATAACCTCTCAAGTTCTTTAAAATAATGACTGAAAGAAAAATAGATACCATTGTCAAGAAGTTATCAATGCAAATAGATGTAATATAAACATTAATTGCTATATGAAGGGTGGGGGTGGGGATAAAAAGGAATAGATAGTGGCAAGTTTTCTACATTTTACTTGAAATAGTTAAATGTCAACCTTAAGTAGACTGCACACATTAGGTATACATATTTTAATTCTGAGCAATCACTAAATATTATGTAGAAATGTGAGAAGAAATAAGTAAGTTCATTTAAAAACTATATTAAAATATACAAATTATCTAAACATGCAAGAAAAGGGAAATAAAATAACATGAAAGGGGGTAGAACAGAAAACACATAAGGAAATAGTAGTCATGAATTCAAACAAATCAATAATAATTGTAATATAAATTGCTCTAGGCCCATAAATTTAAAAATTGGAATCATCAGAATACATTTTTAAAAGACCCAAGTATTTGCTGTATACATTCAACCACTTCAAATTAAATTATATAAGTACATTAAAAGTAAAAGGATGGACATTAACATAACATGTAAGCTATCATCAAGAGAAAATTTGTGTAACTCTATTAATAGAGGACATATTAGTCTTCAGAGCAAAGGAAATTACAAAGATAAAGAAGGGTAATGCATAAAATAAATCCAGCAATAGGTTTCAGCAATCCCAAATAGGTATGAACCAAACAAAAGGACTTCAAAATGCATAAAGGAAAAACTGGTGGAAATGAAAGGAGAAATAGAATAATCCACAGTTATATTTTGAGATTTCAGTACACTTCTCTCAACAATTGTTATAACCACTACAGAAGAAAATCAGCAAGGTCTAGAAGAACTAATCATCAACTAACAGCATAATATATGCCCTAATCACTGCAGAACATTAACCAAAATATACAATATCTTAGTGTCATAAAATAAACTACAAAAAATTAAAATAATTGAAACTATACAGTGTATTTTCTGATTATAATAGAATTAAATTAGACATTAATAATATGAAGATAATTGTAAAATCCTCAAACATTTGGAAACTAAACAACAAACTTCAAAACAAATCCTCCTTTGAAAGAGAAATCTCAAGAGAAGTTAGAAAATATTTTGAATAGATTGAAAATGAAAATACAGAATAAAAAATGTATAGGGTCGAGTCAATAATACTTTGAGAAAAAATTTATAGCATTAAATACTTACATTAGTAAAGAAGAAATATTTCCAGTAAACAGTTTAAACTTCTAGTTAAAGAAACAAACAAATAAAAAGGCATAATAAACCTAGAAAAGATAGAAGGAATTAAATAATAAAGAGCTAAAGTCAGGAAAACTGAAATAAAATAAACCAAAAATCACTTTTCAGAAGATTAATAAAATTAATAAGCAGTTAGTCACACTAAAAATAGAAAACAGAAAAGATACAAATCATTACTATCAAAAACTAAACAGGAATATCACTAGAGATTGCACAGACATTAAAATAATAGTATAGAAAAACAGCATATAACTCTGCAAATAAATACAATTGGTATAGTACATCTAAAAATGCCAAAATTCAGCCAAGAAGAAATACATAACATGAATGGTTCTATCTAAATAAAATAATTGAACTAATTATTAAAAGACTTTGGAAAAAGAAATCTTCAGACTCAGAAATTTTCACTGGTTAATTCTACCAAACTTCTACAGAGCAAATAACAATAAGCTCATGAAATTTCTTCTAAGAAATATAAAGGGAAACACTTCTCAAATCATTTTACAAGACTAGAATTACTCTAACACTAAGACCAGATACAAACAGCACAAAACAAACAATAATAATAATTTAAAAATATAGATCAATTTCTCTCATGAACATAGACGCAAAAGTTTTTAATAAAATTCTAGTGTAAAACCCAGCAATATATAAATGCATTATACACCATAGCCAAATGTAATTTATCCTGAGAATGCAAGGCTCGTTCAAAATTTAAAAATTAATCTATGTAATCTATTATATTATATACTAAAGTTGAAAAAACATAGTCATGACAATTGATGGTTAAAAAAAAAAGAAATTGACCAAATTCATCCTACACATGATTAAAAACATTCAGCAAGCGAGGAATTGAAGCAACCTTCACATGAGGGACTTCCATATGTTTTAGTGGTAAAAAATCCACCTCCTAATGCAGGAGACATGGGTTCGATTCTTAGATCAGGAAGATCCCCTGGAGGGGGAAATGGCAACCCACTCCAGTATTTTTGCCTGCAAAATCCCACGGACAGAGGAGCCTGGCGGGCTACAGTCCATGGGTTTGCAAAGAGTCGGACACGACTGATTATAGCACAGCACAGTATCCTTCACATGATAGAGATCATCTACAGGAAAACTACAGTTCACAATATTTCAAATGATAAAAAGAAAAATAGTTATTCTCCCAAAGTTCAGGAATAAGATAAGGATCTTTGTTACCACTCCCATGCATCACACCGAATTCCCTAGTCAGTGTAATAAGTTAAGAAAAATTAATCTCTGAGAGAAACAGTTTGCAAAGAAAAAATAAAACTATTTATAAATTATCCTATTGTCTGTATAGAAAATGTCATTAGATCTACTAAAAAGGAAATTAGAAGCCCAAATTAGAAAGCAATGCCATTTACAAAACTTGAAAATAATGAAATAAAGCAACAGGTACAGGTTTTGTATTTTAAATATTGTAAACATTGAGTAAGACCTTGAAGAAGCCTTAAATAAGTGGAGATACATATAATGTTTAATATTTGGAAAATTTCACTTTGTTAAGTTAATGGGGGCTTCCCTGATGAAAGGGAAATGTGGGGCCCCCTGAAATGTGGGGCTCCAGGGCACAGAAACTTTTCTGTGTTCCCTGTTTCTCATTTTTTATGAAGTAAGCTTCGTTCATGGAGAAAGAAATGGAAACCCACTTCAGTACTCTTGCCTGGAGAATCTCATGGACAAATGAGCTTGGCAGGCTACACAGTCCACGGGGTGGAAAAGAGTTGGACACAACTGAGGTGACTTAGCATGCATGCACATAGGCTTCATTCAGCCTGCATGACCTTCCCTTAAAAGGGCAGCTTCAAACAGTTGCTAATCAGGGAAGGGAGAGGATGCAGGGACAAATTGTACAGCCATGGGGCAGGGTCCTAATTCCTTCTCAAGGGATATATGCAGGTCTTCTGCAGAAGTAAAGTCCCCACCAACTGGAAAATGTTAACTGCTTGAAACATTTTTCATCTTAGAAAGAAAGTCACAATTCAACAGCCTCAAGAACCACCAGATACCTGACATTAGAGGATGTTTGGATTGAAGGAATGCAGGCCCTGCAAGCACCCTGGTCCACGTCAGCTACCCTACCTTTCGACTATAATACCCTCCACAAACCCCCTGGGTTAGGACACATAGTTTTGGGAGTAATAGCCTGTTATGACTTCCTTTACTTGGAAAAGCAATAAACTCTATGATTTTCTACTTTACCCAAACTCTCTCTCTGGGATGCAATGCAGTAACAGTGTACAGAGGCTGAATTTTGGCTAAAACATGAAATCATAAAGCTTCTAGAAGAAAATTTTCTAGAAGAAAAGTTGTGTGGATTAGGTTCTCAGATAAGACACTAAAAAAATCTATAAAATTTAAAAATCATTGCTTTATTTTATCACAGCTTTTTAAATCTCCTCTGTAAAAAACTTCATCAGAAGAATGAAAATACATGTAACAGACAGGGAGAACATATTTATAAAGATGCATTGACAAACAACCTGAACCCAGAATAAATTTAAAAAAAATTACATATAGCTAAACTTTGTGTAGTAGTATATTGGATAGAAATACATAAAAGTATTAACAATAATGACAAAATGATCAAATTTCAATAGCAAAGAAACAAACAACCTTGTTAAAAATTAACAAAACACTTAAACAGAAGCTTGCAAAGAAGGCATACAGAAGACAAACAAGCATGTGAAAAGTTGTGCAGTGTTCTTAGGCGTTAGGAAAATGCTAATTATAGCCATGGTAAGACACTGCTACATATCTATGATGACAGTTATGACAAAACAAAACAAAAAACTGGCAATAAATAGTACTAGTCCTGGCTAGAATGAGAAGTCGATAATTCTTATATGCTTATGATGAGATTTAGTTATTTAATTATTATAACTATTCTGGAAAACTGACAGTTAATCATAAAATGAAACATATGCATGTTTTATGTCACTGTGATTTCCAAACTAAGTATTTACTCTAGGTAAAAAGTTATTTTTGTGCAAAAATCTGTGGATAAATGTGTGTACAGACATACACATAAATATGTATATCAATTCATAATTGATCCAGACTGAAAACACACCAAGTAGTCTTTGAGAAACGAATAGAAAAACTAACATGGTGAGTCTGTACAATGGAATATTACTAATTCTAGAACTAATGAAGAGAAACAAACTACTGCTACAAACAGCTGCATTGGTGTGTCTCAAAAGAGCTATGCTGAGAAAAGAAGCTAGTCTCCTAAGTTTATATACTGCATACTGCAAGATTCTATTTATATGATACTCTGGAAAATATAAAATTAGAGTGATAGAGAAGAAGAGAATAGTAGCCATGCTTTATACAGAGTATATGGGAGGTTTTTAAAGATGCTGAAATTGTTTTGTATCCTGATTGTGGTGGTGGATAACTAAATCTGTGTGTATGTGTGTGTGAAAACAGAGCTACACACCATAAAAAGCCAATTTTACTGTATATTAATTCAGCAAATAAATTTTTGAAAATCTCTAAGTCTACAGAGGAGAAAAACATCATTTCATTTTTCTTCCAGCCTTTAACTTATATTCCAGACACATCTGAAATATTTTCAATATTATTTTCTTCATATCCTATATCGTGTGGAAGGAAGAGTGTGTGCACCAGTTATATTAGGATCAAGGCTCAAGGACTAGTTCAAGTCTTGTGTATCAATATTTCAAGGGCATTGTGAGTAGAGCTACCTTGTGGCTCATCTCCAGGGATGCCATTCACATTAAAATCACACAATGTTGCCCCTTGGAGAGGGTCTTCACTATGAAAGCTTTGCCATCACAAAACAATATTTCCTACTTCCACCCTTTACATATAAATTTCTTGTGATAATTTAAGTTTTACTAGTAATGGAGTTACTTATGCATCTTAAGCTTTTAGTGCCTATTGAAAATGCCAATTTTGGGAGAGGTCATACTCTAGGCTACTGTATTGGTATGTGTATCAAGTAGTGACTGTTCCTTTAAAAAGTTTTTTTTTCCCCCATTTTATTTTTTAATGTGAGACAAGACAATATATATATGGAGAGAGTCAAGTGGATTATTTTCACTATAATTATAGTGTCTTATGAGGTTTCCTAGGTGGTACAGTGGAAAAGAAGCTACCTGAGGATGCAGGAGGTTCCATAGACTCGGATTTGGTCCATAGCTTGGGAAGATCTCCTGGAGTAGGAAATGGCAATCTGCTTTAGTATTTGTTCCTAAAAAGTCCCATGGACAAAGGAGCCTGGGAGGCCACAATTCATGGCGTTGCAAAGAGTCAGACATGACTGAGCTCACAGTGTCTTCTAGAAATTAGAAACTTATAGTAGTTAAAAATCTATACTACCCTTCATTTTCTTATCAGTAAAATGCTGATAATAACAAAGTCTACCTTATAGGGATGTTAAGAGTTAAATTAGTAGAAGAAAGTGCCTTGTATGCTGTGTTTTCAACAAAAAGAAACTAATTTAGTGGAAAGGAAGAGGCACAGGATCACTGTAGGAATTGATCATTTTAACTCTTTAATTTGGCCTAAAGCTGGATCACCCAGTCTAAGCTAACCCAACTGTAAGGAATTATCTATCGTCCATGGACTCAGGTAATGATTTTCAGACCTACTTCCTGGTCTCTTTAGTGGACAGGTGGCTATTTGCAAAGCTAGCGAAGTATTATTGGGTCCTAAAGAAATTTTTTTTTTTTTGAAACAAACAAAAACTGTCTCTTCCTGTCTTTTAATCCTTCAAGTTGTGAAATTCTATGCAGTCTAATCCTGAAAGGGATTCCCATGGTGTGGTACACACTAGAGCAATTAACTGATTACTGCTGTTCAGAAAATGTAGTCTTTGGCATGGTAATAGCCACCTCCTCCCAGCAAGACACATTCTTGTTTATCATTATTGGTTTGGACTCTTCTGAGAGTCTTTGACGCATATGACAAGGCTCCTATCCAAGCCAATTTGAATTAATTTCTTCCATAAGATTACATGAAAACTGGCAAATGCTTTCCAAAAATCAGAATCCCTTATATTTTCCTCTATTTCCTTCCTTCTTTTTCATTTACATTACCTAGGATTAAGTATCCATATTGATCTGAAAACAGCTTCTTTGTTTTGTACAGTTGTGGATGGTTTACCTACTAAAACATTATTGGGTAAAATAACAGTGTCAGAGTTTTAAAGTTGGAAGTGATAAAGCCAATTATGGTTTTATTCATGGGTTAGAAATAACAATTATTTTCTCAAGTTTATTTTCTAATAAAGATCACATGCACTTTCTTCTACCTTTAGGCATGATACATTATTTAATCTACTTTACTTTTTTTTCTTCCCAATACAATATTTTAGCAATAATACCTACATCTCTAGTCACTTCTGTGTTTCCTTGCACAATTACACATCCGCTTTTGACCACCTCCTAACCTTTGAAAAAAGTTAAACTTCTTTGATCCACCCAGATTTAGAGTAGCTTGTCCCACCTATGGTCTTCTGTCAACATTACCCAGCAGACCCACTGTTTTCATGTATAGACCTCTCCTCTCTTCAGAGAGATAAGATCTTTAAGGCAGGCAGCATGCTGATGTAAAATGACACTTTTATTGGAAGAATATTTATTTTGTAATTGATTCATTGCTCCGCCCCTCTCTTAGAGAATAAATTTAGAGAAGCTGCAAAATCTCTTAGAGCCTTTTCTTATTCACTTATAGAATGAGAAGAAACTGCAGATTGATAAAGGGCTCGACAACAGGAGATGTGCACAGTCATGTTTGTTTCTTTCTGCTAACTTAATATCCTCTTAAGCAATTATTTTACCACCCATTACTATTGGCAGACTCTTTATTGAATACTGTGTTTAAATGCTCTTGATATGCCTCTTAAGTTTTTCTCTGTCCCTACAACTCACCACAGTATATATGCAGCCACCAAATAGTTATGCTACTTGCCTACTCCTTGGAGGCATTTGCATTTGATAGAATTCTTAGATCAAGTGTTTTACGTCTAAATACAAAGTTCAATACATAAATGAATAATTGGTGAAGAGGAATCCCACTTTCTCCAATGATGCATGCTTCTGCCAGTATGTAGGGCCACATTCTTTAACTACTGAAACGATAGCTATTCCAGGACAGTCACTGATTTCATTTGTCACTTTATTGTCAGAGTCAGAAGAGTGAATTAAAGCTAGAGCTGTCATTGTCATTTTTTGAGAACATTTCTTTTCCAAGCCCAGTTTACAGTTTTCTGTTTCAAAGGATAGAAAAGCATTTCTTAAGAGAAAATGTGGTCTTTGCCTTTCCTCATGACCTTCCCTTTTCCTGAAACATCAAAACAACTTTTTCACAAATGGTTCTCTCCCAGAGTCAGAACTCTAGGGCCAGACCATGTACACTGGGCAAGGTATAAAATTATTTTCTTTCATACATGACACCTATGCTCACTTAGAGGAGAGAATGGATCAAATATCAAAGGAATCTGCTGTGTGTTGACAAAGCTCTCAAGAATGGAGCGCTTCTCTCAACTTTCAGGAATTCCTGATAATAAGGACATATGCTTAGCAAGGCCACTGTTTATTCATAAGGACTTTGTATGAATTAGAAAAAGACACCCCTTGCATACACAGCATGCTTGACAAAAGGTGGTCTGGCTAGATTTTAGTCCATTTTAGTCCTCTTGGCCATAAGTGATCAGCTTACAGTGAACAATCCACAGAAATATACATGGTGATACAAGTGATGAAATTTCTTATTTTCCAACTCATCTTTTCTTTATGACATTATATATATATTTTTTCTCCCTGAAGAGTTAGCTGTTTTCTGTGTTCAGGGAAGAAAGTACAAAGAACTGTGTAAGGAAGAAAAATTTGCCACCCCAAAATATTTCTCTTTGGCATGAGAATTATTTTAAGCTGATTATTTTTAAGAAACATAAGACTCAGGAAGTTTATTCTCTCTATCTCCCCCTACATCTCAAAGAACTTAGAGAACCTGATCCAGAAAGGGAGCCATCACCATAGATAACTACAGTCTAATATAAACTAGGTATGTACGCAGGGAGCAAATTTGTCAAGACTGGTAAAACCTTTCTGTGTTCCATCATTTCTGTATTGTTCAGCAACATCTGTTTAGCAAGCACTTGCTCTTTCTGTGAATTGCCTTCTTCCTCTTTGAAGTCCCAGAACCTTACCTCTTCTCTATAGCTCAGAATACAAGAGAAACCTCAATTTTCTGACTCCCCTTTGGGTCTCATATTTCTATAGAACTCCTGCATATACATAATTAATTTTTTTTTTTTCCTGTTAAACTGTCTTGTGTCAATTTAATTATTAGGCCAGCCAGAAGAACCTCTACTAAAAGGATAGGGGAAGATACTTTCTTACCAACAGCTACTAAAATGAAAGAAAATGCATTTCCATGCCAACATCATCAATATAATGGCTTGAGAAAGGATCTCCCTTTGTGAATGAATTATAAGGAGAAAGAGAGACAGTGGACAAGACAGTGGTAAGGGGCCTGAGCAAAGGTGTGATAGGGCTCCAGTGAGGTCTTTGAGATTTCTGGGCATTGCCCTCGCAAGACAAAGATGTATCGAAGAAACAATAACTGTTAATAGAGCAGAAAATCCACTTATAATCTTTCATACATGCTGCAACCTTGTTGGTTCAGTAACAGCAGTGCTTCCTGCACCCCTAAATGAGATCTAGAAACCACAGCCAGTAGTTTTGCAGGCAAAAATAAGTATCTAAGAACCAATACCTGCCCTCAACCAAAATATGTTCTTCAGTACTAGTGAAAGTCGCTTGGTTGTGTCCGACTCTTTGAAACCTCATGGAGTATACAGTCCATGGAATTCTCCAGGCCAGAATACTGGAGCGGGTAGCCTTTCCCTTTGCCAGGAGATCTTCCCAACCTAGGATCGGACCTAGGTCTCCTGCATTGCAGACGGATTCTTTACCAGCTGAGCCACAAGGGATGCCCTCTTCAGTACTAAGACCCACTGAAATCTGGTTCAGCCCTAGAAAGCAATGGTCATGGGAGGTGGATCGCAAAAGACAGTAGCTAATGTTTCTATCAGTTCACTGGGATGGTAAATAAAATAGAGTCAAACGAGTTATTTGAAGAAGCGATGTTCAGGCCCACCTCCATCCTTCAGTTCAGTTCAGTTCAGGCGCTCAGTCGAGTCCAACTCTTTGGGACCCCTTGAATCGCAGCACGCAAGGCCTTCCTGTCCATCACCAACTCCCGGAGTTCACTCAGAGTCATATCCATCGAGTCAGTGATGCCATCCAGCCATCTCATCCTTGGTCGTCTCCTTCTCCTCCTGCCCCCAATCCTTCCCAGCATCAAAGTCTTCTCCAATGAGTCAACTCTTCGCATGAGGTGTCCAAAGTACTGGAGTTTCAGCTTTAGCATCGTTCCTTCCAAAGAAATCTCTGGGTTGATATTACCATCACTGGTGTCCGTTAAGGGAGGACAGCACCTGACATACTTCTCACACAATCATAGCAGGGACTTTCTTAAATAGTAGTCTCTTAGTTCCCAGACAGGATGAATTCTAAAAAAGGTGTAATGACCCCTGTCTTTTGACCTTCGTCATAGTGATATGGGTTCTGAATTACTTATTAAAATCAAATGGAAGATTCACTAAATATAGGCAGTGGGTCTTCAGCTAGCTTTTGAAAGAGAAATGTTTGTGATAGAGGATGTTTTAGGTACTATTGACACCGCATGTCTTTCTTTACTTCACTTTTGTCTCTATTTAATTGTGGCAAGAACACGTAACTTGAAATCCATTGTCAACAAAAGTTTTACACTTGCAATACAATATGGCTAATTATAGGTACAATGTTATACAGCAGATCTCTGGAGCTTCTTCATCTTGCATGATTGAGATTTTATGCCACTTGACTACCAACTCCCCATTTGTCTGTCCTCAAGCTGTGGTTTCTCAGGACACTTCCTCCTGGTCTGGCTTTAGCTCTAGAGATAAAAACCTACTTCAGCTGTCCTCAGTTTCATCCTCTGCCACCACACCTTGGCACAGGAACATTTTCAGGACAGAAAAGATCTAACCTGACTTGACATGGCTACTAGTCACAATGTTAACATCACAGAACTTGAAATTCTGAGAAAGTAAACCACGACCACAATATATGTTCACATCCAAATATCTTACAGGGAAAGAAAAGTTTTGATCACCTCCCCAAATGACAGTCATCTCAGGGAACCTCAGCAACCAAGCCATAAAGGGCCATGGGCCTAGAGGGGAGAAGGAATGCATTAAGTGGTGTATTCTCTGTGCAGAACAGCAGGGGACCTTAGGGTGACAATTAGAAATACTGGGCTAAATATTTACCTGGAAAATTTCTAGCTTTCTCATTGACTTTTTCATTCTACTCCTCTACATACCCTAGTAGGATCAGGAAAAACTATGATAGGGAAAATAAGGTAGAATTTTACCATTTCGGTCTGTATGTAACCAAGCTAGTTTGAGGAATTATATTCACTCACAGTACAAAAGTATTCTTTCTGGACCAAAGTAATTTAATTTCATCCACATTTCAGTGAGGGTCCTTGAGTGATGAAGCTTCAGCCTCTGTCAAAGAGGGAAGTGATCAGGTACACAGCTGAATCACCATGTTTCTACAAGAATGGATATGGCCTCCTGATTTACGGAACACCAGAACTTCACCTTGAAGATCCCAGAAATAAATGCACATGCAACAAAAACCTTATAAATGGAGAAAGGATGACTCCACCTCCCCACAGCCCTACCTGTGCGTGGGGAGAGACCATCGGCATGCGTGTGGCATGATAGGATAGACTGCACGCTCAGCTGTGTTTGCTCCATACGAAGAGGCAGATAGGGCCAAGTAGCTGAAGACAACAGGCACATTTCCCTAAGTCTGTGAAACCTATCATTGTTCATAGTGTCACACCATGGACAATTGGAAAAGCAGAACAAATGCAGACTTTGCTAGAGAAATATCTACTGCCTCTAAAAAGCAATTGAATAGCTTAGGGTGTCTTGTTTCAAAGAAATAGAAAAACTCACAGAAAAGCTTAGACCCCTGAGAGAATGTTCAGGAGTTCTCAATATTTTCAGGCAAACTGAATGTCTTTTGATTAATTTAGCACTCTCCTATCTTTCTCCTTCTTCCTTTATCTCTGTCTCTCGGTCTCTCTCTTTTGCTCACTCACTCTTGCTGTCTCTGTTCTTCTTAAAGTTGTATAATGATTTGCTGAAAAAGTGAAGTTTATATTCTTTGGAAACACTGTGGGTGGCACTTTCACTTTGAGAAGAATGAGGGGTGGGGGGAAACAAATCTTCTGTTGTCATGGAAATATGTGTGTTTCAAAGAGCCATTCTAGAGTCACAATGCAGAGCCTAATAAATATTGATCAAGGTCTATTGATATCTCCAACATACTAGGAGGCAAAAATGTATTTCCCTTGTGCTCTAAAAGTTGCACAACCCACAAACATCTGTGTTAGAAGAATTGTGTGTAAAAGATAAAGTCTTTGAGGTCGAACCCTTGTGTCCCACTCCACTATAAACAGATTCTGTTTGTAAAAGCACTGATTTCTGGCAACTTTCATCCTCCTGTCTCTCTGGAGGATGTGGGTCAAATATGGACACCACCAACTGGAAAATTATTTGGTAAAAATGTTACATGTACTTGGAAGTCTAGACTGTTTTTCATTTGCACAAAATTCTAAGTTCACAGGAATTTGAAAGAAATCCTTTAAATGTGTAGAAGGTGGGACATTTGGGTTACCATAGTTATCCTTTTGAGGAAGACATCTATCATTGTGTTTACACGGTAAATAATTCCTCTCTAGTTATTTATTTGGGTTCCTCAGTTTCTTGATAATTTTGATGAAGACAGTCATTGTATATATATTTTTTAAGTTATGAACTATGGTCTATGGAGGTGGTAATGGCAACCCACTCCAAAATTCTTGCCTGGAAAATCCCATGGACAGAGGAATCTGGGGGGCTACTGCCCATATGGTCATAAAGAATCAGACACGACTGAGCATCTGAGCACTAAGCACACATGGACTTCAGAGGCTAAACAATTACATCTTAATTTTTTCACTCTCTTTCTTGTTTTTATTAAAATTATATTTCTTTTAAAAATAAACCATCCTTTGTTCCCAAATATTAAGCATTTATAATATCTGTGTTATTCTTAGTCACTTAATCATGTCCAACTCTTTGTGATCTCATGGACTGTAGCCCGACAGGCTCCACTGTCCATGGGGTTCTCCAGGCGAGAATACTGGAATGGGTTGCCATGCCCTCTACC
The DNA here is from genome assembly GCF_023091745.1 of Budorcas taxicolor. NCBI lineage: Eukaryota > Metazoa > Chordata > Mammalia > Artiodactyla > Bovidae > Budorcas > Budorcas taxicolor. The sequence continues at coordinate 17,518,985 of NC_068931.1, read as the reverse complement.
AGGAGATCTTCCCAACTCAGGGATCAAACCTATGTTTCCTGTATTGCAAGTGGATTCTTTACCCCATGAGCCACCAGGGAAGCCCTTGAATACTGGAGTGAGTAGCCTTATCATTCTCCAGGGGTATTTCCTGACCCAGGAATAGGATCGGGCTCTCTTGCATTACAAGCAGATTCTTTACCAGCTGAGCTACCAGGGAAAACATATTAAACTAAAAAAAAAAAAAAAAAAAAAAAAGTAATAGCTTTTGGTAGTGAATTACTGAAAGCTTGACATTCCTAAAGTATGTCGGGGAAATAGCCCACACAGTCCCATCATCTGGCTTTAAGGACTGTCTAATCCCAGGCAGCAATAGTCACTGTGGTCCAGTGGGAATTAGTCTCCCTGGAGCTATGCCATGTGGTGACCCTGACTATCATTTGGGGGGGCATGCTGCATGACATGTGGGATCTCAGTTCCCCAACCAGGAACAAAACCTGCAGCCCCTGCAGTAGAAGAGCGGAGTCTAAACCACTGGGCCACCAGGCAAGTGCCAGCCTGAGCAATCTTACATATGGGTTAGCAAGTTATTGTAGACTCCATGACCAAGGCTTCAAGAGTTGCTTAAGCAAGCAGCACAGGGTTACTAACGATGGAGAACCACCCCACTACCTGCTGTCTCTTCCTCTTCATTGATTTTGCTTCAGGGTCAGTACCCTGAACTACCCAGAGGAGTTTAAAGAAAGCCTTTACCTCCAAACTGTACCTCTGGATCTTCTGGGCCCTCTTAGGTTGAAACTCCCAGGAAGAAGAAATTCTTTCTCAGAGAAGAGCTGGGTGAGCAACTCAGGGTTAATTTACCCAGGCATGTTTGAATTTCCAGGGAGGATTCAAGTCCAGATGCTGTCTCTCTTGGGAAATGGATGAGAGAGAATTTAGCATGGGATTCTGCATGTCTGCCAAATTCTGGTGGAGAGAAAGAGGTCACAACTCAGAGAAGCTTCAAATGACTTAAAGTCCTTAACTTCTGGCCTAGTCAGAATTGAGCCTTATTTGAATGTTGCATTCTTATTGTTACTGAGATTTCCCGGCTACAAGGGAACACTGAAGACACGAAAGTCACCGACTCCTGTCAAATCAGCTAAGCTCTTCCAGAATTAGTCACCTGTACAGGCCCCTTTCAGTATCTGACATCTTATGGCTAAAGGAAGTCCTTTATCCCACAGCATTCAAGATATCAAAGTCAGAGGGGAGGCCACGACCCACACGTTCTTTCTTGGGACATGCTAAACCTCAGTACAGTGCATTAATTGGGATTTTAGAAAAAGCAATGATTTAATGTGATAGAATAATGGGATAGCAGGTAGTTTAACAATTTCTCTATTTTTCTTACCTTTATAATCATTTATAGTTATTTTTAAGATGCAAAAAAAGCAAAATGTGAATGAAATTAGGAGTAACCACCATCTCTTAGATATTAAGCAGCTCTGAAAAGACAACTTTACTCTAAATGAATGCAACTGCAGTGTTATTTTTACTAGCACATGTGCATGATTTTTATATATTTATTTATTCATGTGCATTATTTTACATTGTGACCTGGAAGGTGTGGGCCCAAGAAAGTAGTTGTTTCTGAAAAGCCTCTAGAGATATTGCAATGATCATTTCACTAACCATAATTTTTGCAGGACATTGATCTTTTCATTGTCAGTATAACCCAGAGAAGCAAAGACGTACTGTCTATGATTTTTTTATAAGGTTCAGTTCAGTTCAGTCGCTCAGTCGTGTCCGACTCTTTGCGACCCCATGAATCGCAGGACACCAGGCCTCCCTGTCCATCACCATCTCCCGGAGTTCACTCAGACTCACCTCTATCGAGTCCATGAGGCCATCCAGCCATCTCATCCTCTGTTGTCCCCTTCTCCTCCTGCCCGCAATCTCTCCCACCATCAGAGTCTTTTCCAATGAGTCAACTCTTCACATGAGGTGTCCAAAGTACTGGAGTTTCAGCTTTAGCATCATTCCTTCCAAAGAAATCCCAGGGTTGATCTCCTTCAGAATGGACTGGTTAGATCTCCTTGCAGTCCAAGGGACCCTCAAGAGTCTTCTCCAACACCACAGTTCAAAAGCATCAATTCTTCGGTGCTCAGCCTTCTTCACAGTCCAACTCTCACATCCATACATGACCACAGGAAAAACCATAGCCTTGACTAGACAGACCTTTGTTGGCAAAGTAATGTCTCTGCTTTTGAATATACTATCTAGGTTGGTCATAACTTTTCTTCCAAGGAGTAAGTGTCTTTTAATTTCATGGCTGCAGTTGCCATCTGCAGTGATTTTGGAGCCCCGCAAAATAAAGTCTGACACTGTTTCTTCTATTTCCCATGATGTGATGGGACCAGATGCCATGATCTTCGTTTTCTGAATGTTGAGCTTTAAGCCAACTTTTCACTCTTCTCTTTCACTTTCATCAAGGGGCTTTTTAGCTCCTCTTCACTTTCTACCAGAAGGGTAGTGTCATCTGCATATCTGAGGTTATTGATATTTCTCCCGGAAATCTTGATTCCAGCTTGTGCCTCTTCCAGCCCAGTGTTTCTGCATATAAGTTAAATAAGCAGGGTGACAATATACAGCCTTGACATACTCCTTTTCCTACTTGGAACCAGTCTGTTTTTCCATGTCCAGTTCTAACTGTTGCTTCCTGACCTGCATACAGATTCTAAGGTTATAAGAAATTTAATGAATTAAATTCTCTATGTCACTATGGTTCATGTTTTTCAATTTCAAAATCTACTGTTGAAAATCTTACTATGATGTGTAAGTTTACTTCCATGCTAACTATGGAGAGTCTTATAAAAATAGTTGATTTTCTTTTTTCTTCCTTTCTTTCCCTGACTTATCATGTGTTGCCTTTTTCCGTCTTCCTCTTTTCTTCATTTTCTTTCATCCTTCATTCTTCCTTTTCTTTTTTTATTTTTAACTATTTGGCCAATATAAGAACTGGTAGGACCTCCACATATAACTCTGAAACTGATTTTACAAGAAACTCAGAAAAAATATGAAAAGCTAACTCTGTGGGGTGTTAACCCAAGGCAGAGAGCCTAGAGATAATTTTTACTCTTCAGTCTAAATTCATTAATCACCAGACCTCATTTTGCCTCCTTATCCCTCTTACCTTTATTTCTTTTTCTTTTTTTAATCAAAATTCATCTCTGAAATAAAAATAAATGTAGTCAATCATTGGTTTTAACTTTTTCAAATGGTTGAAATTCTATAATAAAACACACTTTTATAAACCAGAGTTCCTCCTTTTTTGTACACATGATTTTAGGCAAAGAATAAATCAAGATGTAAGCCAAATTCCCCAATCCTTGCCCATCTGCCTCTGACCATCAGGGAGGTGGCATCTGGAGACAGGTAAGGAGAAAACCTCAGATCAGCATGGCCCTGCCTTAAACAACATCACATTTGTGGGGTGATGTGAGGTATGCTTGGAGAAACTCCTCACTTTCAAAGTCCCTCTTGAGAAGATTCCATGATTAGAAACAGACTGATTTATTATAGAATTTGTGCTTTTTGATTAAAAATGTGCCTAGAAAGGAGCATAGGTTGGGTTATAGGTAATTTAATATTAACTACTGTACTAATGTTCTTTCCTGACTGTTGGTCCTTAAAGTTGGAAAGGAAATATGAAGACACATGTTTTCGAAGTCTGAACAAGATTGGATAAAAGAGTAGCTTATTGATAAGGAGAAAGTCACATATTTCACATACACATTTATGAAAATTCATAGCATGACCCTCATTAGAAAAGTGAGTGAAATTTGTGTCCAACATCTTTCTCTTCCCTTGAAGACCTTTTTCCTACCAGGAACTTCCAGAGGAAAAAATGGCCCCAGGGAAATCACACAGCCTCTTTGATGTTCAAGTGTCTCTGGACTGCAGCTTGATCTTGTCAACCACCACAGATCCTCCACTTCCATCCTTAATTGGATCATAGGCTAATAGGTTAAAAGGATCTAATAACAAATTTTCCACCAAGTACAAAACAAAACAAAAATCCCTTCCCAAGTGTATTTCCACTTGCCTTAACAAATGAGGTCATCTCTCCAGTGAGAGGTTGAAGCTGGGCTAGTTTGGGGCAGGTAGAATCCCCTTGTAATTCCTCAAAGCACACTCAGTGCTGCAGGGACCATTTCTATTGACAGCCTTCAAAGTTCATTGTTGCCCATACACCCTAAACCATAAAATAGGGCCACACAGTAGCTAATGGAGGCAGAGGCTGGAATGCCAGCATACTCGCTGGTGATTTACTTGGCTCAAACTGCCTTTTAAAAGTTTGATCTAGTTTTATTAAAGCAGTCTTCCAGTTTTTAAAAGTTTGTAAATGTTCAATTAAAAAAGCCCACTGTGAATTTAGGATCCTATTGCTTTTTTTTTTTCCTTTTCATTAACAGTGGCCTTGAGCATATCAACCAACTCCTCAGTCAGCAAATTCTATAGGGGGCTTTAGAAGTCTATTTTCCCCACTGCAGTTTCCTTTAAAGTTAAAAATGCCTCTGCTTATTACCATTCCAGGCCCTTCTCATATTCTCTCAGCTAGATGCGAAAGAAATGTGCTCTTTCATGGAAAGAGTTCTGCTTTCCATGTTCTGCTTTCTATGGCTGTGAGAGCGATGGTTCATAAGCAGCCACTGGATCCAGATATCAGTCCATTCCAAGCAGTCAATCTCTTAGAAATGATTCTTGCCATTCGCAAGGGCCTCTATTGCTGTTCTGCTTTTCCCGTCCTCTTTCTTGAACTCAACACTCCAACTAAACAGATGATCTGACATGATGGCACACTTGTCATCCAATATGGCAAGGCCACTTCAAGAGCCTGGTCCCCGATTGCAGACAAGAAACTTGGGTCATTTAACAAACGGCATAAGAACTTGGTAGGAGGCAACATCTCTAGACTTATTGCTTAAAATGGGCTTGCAGGAATGAAGATATGATTGTCATTCATTTTCCTAAATTATTATAGTATTTATTTAAATTGTTGGGCTACTTGCCTTATCTTCCTTACTAGTCAGTAATATCCTTGGGTAATATTCCAATACTCCAGTGCCTCAAACAGAATCTTTCAGATAGACCAGGCCCAATAAATACTGAGGGAACTCAATTTAATAAATTGAGAGAGCCACTCATTTGGGTTTCTAATACAAAATGGCCTTGGCTATTCTGTTTTAAAATATTTAGCAGTTCAGTTAAAAACGCCCCTGTGAATCTTTTATGACATCATTTATCTTTCTATTTCTTTTCAGTTTTAAATTGTGCTGCCAGATTTATTTGCTGTGGTATTAGGTTTCCATGTCTGCCCAGTTCTAGCCCAGCTCTTCTAATGCAATTCAGTCTTTTTACTGCAAGACTCAGACTCGAATATTAAATCAACATTTGCCATTAAGACTCCACATTTATCTATGGGATGATGATTGGATTCATCTTTTGGAAAGGAATCTATATAAATACATCTTCTCTAGTAATTTCCAAAGATAATCCACCCGCTTCATGTTTCTTAAAAACGTGGACTCCAGGACTTTGTGAGTGACTTTCCTTTTCCACCATAGCATCCACTGTCATTTCATTACCCCTACCTTGTGATTTTCTGATGTTTGCAGCCAAATAAGTTGCTTCAAGCAATGCTGCATGGTTTGCCATTTTTATTAAAAGCAGAATCTGATCAATGATGTTCTAATTATAAAGGTAAAAAAAGGAAAAGATAATCAGACTTTGAATTAAATCACATCTGGACTGGCCTATAGTTGAAGGCACTAATAATATATTGCATATGTATTTGTGCAGAGTGTGCCAGAAGTGAATTCCACATCATTAACAAAGTTCTCTATCGATCGCTCATGATCTGGCAGCTGTAACCAGCAAGGTGCAGAATCAAGTCCTCTTGCTGCTGAATATGTATCATCATGGCCCATGCCAGTCCCTTCTCTGTCTGCGGGGTCTGCCAGCCTCACAGCTGCTTGGAGAGCAAAACGGGGGGTTTGCACTGAAGCCCTTCAAGTCATTTCTCTCCGAGAAAGGGATCTTGCATTTTAAACACCACTGCACAAAGAGCTTGGAATGCCTTCCCTGAGTCAGTTCTCCTTACTCACTCCAGAGAACAGACAGAAATATGTCAGCCCTGAAAACAGCTAATCCTCAGGAAGAAATGGACTGAATGAGGCACGTGCACTTGCCACCAATGCTCTTTGCTAATGGTGAGGGAAAATCTGGGATTCTCAGCTAGTGGCCAAGTAGGATCAGAGGAAAGAAAGGGAAAAGGAAAGGGTTAGTTGCCCAGTCATGTCCGACTCTTTGTGACCACATGGACTGTAGCTCCCCTGGTTTCTCCATCCATGGGATTTTCCAGGGAAGAATACTGGAGTGGCTTGCCATTTCCTTCTCTAGGGGATCTTCCTGAGGCAGGGATTGAGCCCGGGTCTCCTGTATTACGGGCATTTTTACACTATGAGCCACCAAGGAAGTCCCAGGATAAGAGAAAGTAAGTGAAAGTTGTTCAGTAGTGTCTGACTCTTTGTGACCCCATGGACTATACAGTCCATGGAATTCTGTAAGCCAGAATACTGGAGTGGGTAGCCTTTCCCTCTCCAGGGGATCTTCCCAACCCAGGGATTGAACCAGGTCTCCCACATTGCCCGCAGATTTGTTACCAGCTAGGCTACAAGGGAAGCCCAAGAATACTGGAGTGGGTAGCTATCCCTTCTCCAGTGAATCTTCCTGACCGAGGAATCAAACTGGGGTCTCCTGCATTGGAGGTGGCTTCTTTACCAACTGAGCTATGAGGGAAGCCCCCAGGATCAGAGAAGTGGGAGTTTAATATGGCCCAGCTTGGTGAGTCCTTTCGTTTTATAAAGTACCCTCAAAATTCAGCAAACCATTTTTAAAAATAAAATATATTATAGCAATTGTTAATTTATTACTGATTTTGATCCTTGAAACAATAAAAAAGAGATGGTACTATGTATAGATTAAGAACCGGGACCCCAGAGCCTCCTTCCTTCCCTAAATTCCATCTGATTTTTTATCAGCTTGGTGATCTAGGCCAAGTTGTTTAACTTTCCGTGCTTCATTTGTCTTATCTGTAAAATGGGAAAATAATAGCGTCTACCACATAGGGTTCTTATAAGAAATAAATACATGTAAAGCACTTGGGGATATGCCTGTCACAGAGTAAGCCTCAACAGTGGACATTATTAGATTTCCAGAGAGCTAGGGTTATTCTCATCTGAGCTAAATGGTGATTGAAGTTGGACTCTCATTTTCCCATGATCTCACAGAGGCAGAGAGGGAACAGGATTGACATCTGCAGATGAAAGTTTGTCCCATGTTCCTCTGAAGTGTTGGGTGGTAAGTAATCTTTGCAGCTGATGCAAAGCCTTTAACAGATTTTTTGGGGGTGTTGCGAGGAGTTGAAGCTTCTTAGCAAACACACTTTTCCATCTTTTTGGATTATCTAATATGAAACACTTTCTGGATAAACAAAATTATTACCAAAGACATATTGAGTACCTGCTATGTGCACAGATTTGATAAAGACTCTGAAATGAGAAGCTGAAGTATGATAACCAGTTCCTGTCCATCTATCAACAGTTCTGTATTTGAACTGATGGCACTGACAATAGGTGCTAGAGAGTGTGAAGGTCCATCAGGGATGGGGACGGCCTTCATGTAATCTGTGTATTTTCTTGGATAAAGTGGAATCAGAAATGTTGATCTTAAACTCATAGAGAACTGAGCATGTGAGGCCAGAACAGTGCTAAACACTGCTCTCTTTGATCCCCTTGGAAATGACAGTAGGTGGTCACAGAGCATCTGAAGGGCAGTCTTTGGACCTTAAACTTCCCTACAGAAAAAAATCAAAGTAATTTTCTCCTTTCTGTATATAATATGTATTTGTTATATGGCCAACAATCCAAATATTGCTGGAGCGTCATGGGATATGGAAGCAATGAAAGACTCATTTTTCTATACTTGACAACCTATTGTCTAACTAGAGAGCTACACAGCTTATGAGTATCAAGATTTCAAGGATAATACAGAAAAATGTACCTAAGAAACACCATCAATTAAAACAAACATCACCATCAATTAAAACAAGCATCAAAAACATATGGATTCATGCCAATGTATGGCAAAACCAACACAGTATTGCAAAGTAAAATAAAGTAAAAATAAAAAGTTAAAAAAAAAAATCACTGTTAGCTAAGAAATAAGAGGAACACATATATCCCAAATCAATAGAAATTCTCCCCCATCTCAGCCCTGTTTTTTTCAGAGAAGTAAGAAACATGGGGATAAATGAACACTTTCTTTCAAGATGCAGGATTTCCCTTAGATAAGATTAGAAAAAGGAAAAAAAAAAAAAAAAAAAAAAAGCCAAATAAGCTTAAGACTTCCCTCTGCTGCTTCACTTCTTTTCTGCCCCGTTTTCTGTGGAGATCAGTTCACTCCTTGTCCCTCTAAGTCCAAGCTCTTCACTATTAACCACCGCACCCCCCAGATGTTTATTTACTCTTCACCTTAGAGAAAAATGAGTTTGGATGTAAAGGACTTGTTGTTCAGCAGTTCCCTTTTTGCAGCATATTCTCCAGATTTCCAACCCTGTACCACCTGCCTGAGAGACTTGAAAAAAGGAGAGGAGGGAGGAAAGGAAAAATAAAGGGGAGGAGAAAAGTGCTTTAAAACTTAATTTAATATACTACACTAAAGATGCTGAAAAATGCATTTAGATCAGAGCCTCCACCACTGAACACTGTGAAGTAGCATTTAGCTCTAATAGAGGTTCTGCTTCATCAGCTACAATAATTATTTTCCTTAATTTGCCTTGGCCATTCTGTATAATGATCTCCATGTTTGGGGGGCTCTTTTTGTAAGCACAAACAAAAAGCAAGTGTGTGATTTACTTCACCTCCTGTGTCTGGTTTGTCTGCATTTTCCCAGGCCCCAAATGTGTCTTCACCCCTCTCTCTGTCATCAGCATGAATTCCTTGACACCAAGATCATCCATCTCCACTCTCCCATCACCATCACCACCTGCAATCTAATTGGCTATTTGCCACCTTTACCCTTTTCTTTAAAACTAGATCAGCTTCCCTGCAACTTGCAAGAATATTCTGTCCCCTGCAAGAAACCCCTGAGAGGCTGATCTTGAAAATGTGCAAATGTATTATTTAAAAAATGATATTGAGATCAAACTGCGATGTGTGTTTATATCTTTTTGATCTCTATTTTTGTCCTTTATTAACTATCCCCATGCCCTGTTTCTCCAAGTGTTAGCTACAGATTTTCAATCACACCCACTGGCCAAGCCAACCCGCAGGGAAGCTCTCAGCAGTGCCCTTCCACAACCAGCCCAGCAGACGAAAGGCAGATGGAAAATTCCAGGGGTTCCGATCTGAACATTTAAATGATCATTTAGCGTAACACAAATCTGCGAGATATGTATTTTTAGTTTCCTATGCAGAGCAATAGAATTGAGACAATGCAAAGGACACTGGTGAGTATGTTGCACAGAAAATGCTTTGGAAGAACTACAGCAGAGGATGAATTTGGGGAGACCCTATGAGGGAGTCAGGACAGCAGAAATGCTATGTATAATAATCCCTTCCCCTGTCTGGCATTCTGGGTTTTTTTTGCAAATTACATTCACAACTGCTATTTTGTTTTATTGTATTTTTAAAATTCTCATTCAAGTATAGAAGTGATAATAAGGCCACATGGTTTTGCATCTATTTTACAATCTGAATAGATCAGGGCCATCGGAGAAAATTGGTGGCAATGTTGAAGCCAGCTCTCTCACCTGTAAGGAGGGTTCTCTTTGTACTGCTTTGTATTCCAAAATATGCTAACATATTACCTTGCAAATAAGGCTACTCTTGAGAATAGTTTATGTTTCAATATAGAGATAACATTCAGAGACAAAATTTCAAAAATATGTGCATATAGCTGTCAGTAATCTTGATGCTAGACAACAAATGCCTTCATATATCATAATATATGATTTCTACTTTTAAAGATTCTTTGAGGTGTACTTTCCACATCCTACAATGAATAAGATACACCAAAATTCCTTTAGATGACTGTTGGCTAACCAGCAAGGCCAGTCCTGGGAGGCTAATCTCTGCCACACTAAGCAGTCATGAGAAGTTAAAACAGCTTTTTCTCTAGTCAGGACTCCTGGATTGGAGTAAGAACTTTACAGATTCATAATACCAGAAGGATATTTGAAACAGAAAACAGAGAAGATGTTACATATTAAATCTCATCTCCATTTTCACAATGAGAACACTGAACAAAATAAAGCCAGATCCTACAAACAATGAATAACAGTGGGCATTTGAATCAGTTTGTCAATTATGGAATATTTGAAGAAGTGTTTGCACTCAGAGTATGGAATGTGTACCTTCTCCTTGCTGCATACATGTCTTTATGTTTTATAATTTCGCTGGCTGTATCTTTGGATCCCGGATTCTGAGAAATGACTGAGAAATATGAAGATATCAATGAGTAAAAGTGTTTGCTTAAAGAGAGGGACAAGTCAACCTTCTATCTCTTTTCCTATTTCCAAATTTTCTTTTCTTCCATCCAACTGTGCCTTTAGATATTTTACAACTACTTTTGCTACTATGAAACTCTCCAAATTACAATTGTACTTAGCTATATATTTCAGAGATAGCATATGAGTAACATAAAATGAGCAATCCTATGTGGCAATCATGGGCATTGTTTTTACATGTGTGATTTTAATCATGATGCTCAATAATCACCTGGGGTGAGTGCTGTGGTCTGTGTTTTCTGATAGCAATAATACCCACTTCCCTCTTGACTTCCCACAAGGATAACCAAGAAAGAACACATAGTATCACTTAAAATTATTTTGCCCATCTTCTCTATTTCAATAAATGACACGCCACAAAAAATCTAGGTATTACCCTTGATATCTCTCTTTTTCTCCTGCCTCACACTCAATCTCAATCTATCAGCAGTCCAATTGACTCTATCTCCAAAGTGTACACTAAATAATTTCACTTTCTCCAGCTGTTTGTGTATCCTGGTTCAGTCCACTGTCGTTGCTTCCCTAGACCTGTGCAATAGCTGTTCCCTTCTCCAGGGTATCTTCACAATCCAAGGATCAAACCCAGGTCTCCCATATTGGAGGTGGATTCTTTACCAGCTGAGCCACAAGGGAAGCCCAAGAATACTGGAGCGGGTAGCTTATCACTTCTCCAGCAGATGTTCTTCTGATAGGCCTGCTCTATTTCTATCTCACTATAATTGCAAAGAGTGATCTTTTAAAATATAAATCAAATTTAACATCCTTACCATAAACCTTATAATGGCTTCCTATCACATTTAGAATAAAATGCAAACCCCTTATCCCGGGCTTAATGATCTGGTCCAGGTTAATCTTTAGACTTAATCATTCTCTACTTTGTGCTTACTTTCTCAAGAACAGTGTTTCTTAAATCATCTAATTCCATTCCTGCCTTATCATCTTAGCACTTGCTGCTTCTACTACCTGGAATGTCCTTCACCATTTCAGATGGCAAGTTTTAGCATTCAAATCTAAGCTTTAAATGTAAGCTCTTAGAGGCTTTCCTTGCCCACCAAAGTTAAATTGTCACCTAGGCATTCACAGGCCTTATTACTGACATTTTCTTCATGTCCTAATTTGCTTGTTTATGTCCTATCTTATCATGACAGCAGGAACTGTATTTATCTTATTCAGTATCAGGACTGGATACATCATTTTCAGAGTCTTGTACAAAATAAAAATGTGGGGCCCTTGTTCAAAAATGCTTAAGGATTTCAAGATGACAGCACAGTATGAAGCCAAGTACAGACTCCTTCTCAGCTCTGGGCTCTGTGTGAAAACATGGGTCCCAGGCTCATAAAGTCTATACACCAGTGCACTCCCAACATGCGTAGTTGTTTTAATTATATTTTTGAATAAATTTGTTGAATAAATGAAAAAGTAAATTAATGGATAAAATTAAGGAAGCTTGTTAAGCTCAGAGAATAAAACATAGAGTTGGAATGGAAGCTCAGGTGGTCTGATGCAGCATTTCTCCTCAGCCCCTGTGGCACCCTTCATCCCAAGACAAATAAAACCCAGTCTCTGGGAAAAAAAAAAAAATCCATCCCCTGCCTTCCATGAAATTTAATATCATACAAAAATGAGGAATGGCGTTGAACAGCTACCTCTCAAAAGAAGTGTGTGCTAAGTATTCTACAAGGGGTATGAAAAAAAGTTATAGAAAGAGAAACGTGACTGAAGTGAGGCAGCCAGAAGTTGAATTTGAAGTGAACTTTGAAGGCTGAGAAGAGTTTTCTATGTGGGCAAAGAGAAAATTTCATCCCAGAAAACCTAAGAGGAAGCAGGCAGAAAGTTTGGAAACGTTCTGAGAAATCCAAGGTGACTGAGGGAAGACTATGCGGAGTAAGAAGGAATAAAACTGACACATCTGACAGATCTCAAATGTGCTGCATAGTTAACATTTAAGGCCTTCGCCTTCGTCAGTAGGAAATCGCAGCTGGAGACGTGCCATTCTGAGTGCAAAATTTGAGGAAAGGAACTCCCTGGTGGCCCAGGGGTTAAGAATGCGCCTTCCAATGTAGGAGATATGGTTGGGGAACTATAATCCCACACGCTGGGGAGCAACTAACCCTGCACACTCCCAACTACTGACCCCAGGTGCTCTCCAGCCCTTGCACCACAAAGAGAGTACCCCACGTGCTGCAACAAAGAAGGAGCGCAGCCAAAATTAGCAAAAAGAAACTTGAGGGAGATGAATCTGGCTGTAGTGGGCAGAGTAGGCAATGGAAAGCAACCACAGTTCACTTGCCTGTGTCTAACTAAGGTGCTGACAGCAGAGGTTCCCAGGAGGCAAAAGACAAAGGGAGTCACAGTTGTTTCACACGGTTCTATAAAGTCCTTTGGTTTTGAACCTCTGTTTTTCCTTATCCTTTTCAATTAAATAGCATGAGACTAGTCTTAATAAACAGTCTATACATTTCTTGTAAGTATTATGCAAAGTTGCAACACATAGTTGGGACCGAAAAATACCTGAATTTCAACAGAATAAGATCTAATTAATTTGGTAAAATGAAAACCAGTGTTGAGTAAGAAATGAAAAAATAAAAGTCATTTTGGTAGATTTATGATTGAAAATAAGACTTCTCTCTAACCTATTATTTAGTCTCGGTGGGGGAGGGGGAGGGTACAGATGATTGATAAAGAAATAGTCAAACAAACACCAGCAATGTTTACTGTGGTATTACTCTTTTCAGGGGACATCATAGTCAACTACCTGCCACAAACACACTCTGATCTTTGGAAAGGTTTTAACAACATTGCTCATTAGACCAGTACGTCAATTCACTTTCTTCGCCATGTCTCATGAGAGACAGTTCCAATTTATTCAAAAGTTACTTGCTTTGGAGTAAGCCATCATCCTATCAGAATCTGAAGTATGTCTTCCCTTGGGGACCATATGACCATTTCATTTAATTTAACTTAGGGAAAAACTGAATCAAATCTTGTGTTACTCCCCTGGGAGAAAACATGCTTCACAAATGAAGAATTCCCATCCGAAGAAGCTTGAAGTCCTACATCTTGTCTAGAAGTTCATTTACATGCATCTTCTTTATTTCTATTGACATGTGAAACTGGGTTTATATTTATTTTCCACCTACACACTCCTCATGAAATACCAACAGTACAGAGTGGGAAGTAAGAAGCATTTCCTGTTCTTACTTCTTATGAGCCACTTTGGATACTTTCCTTTGAGAAGGAAAAAAGAAGTCAGACACAATGAAGTCACTGGCTGGTGTTGCCCAGTTAACCCTTGGGGTAGGATCAGTTAATCAGTAAAACTGTTTTGAATGCCTTCTAAATGTAGGACTACATTCTAGGTGCTGGGGAGGGAAAGAGGGCAACACAGAAATATTCTGATATACGAGATGACTGCTATCTATTTGGGAACCTGGCACAGCCATTACAAATAGTCATCATTCAAAGCAAGAGGCACAAATATTGTGTACGCAAAGAAATAACATTTTAATTACTTGTATACCCCGACTACAAAGCTGATTCCGCCATGTGTCATTTTGGATGTGAGGAAACAGTGCAGAACGAGTATAAGATTGTATAATACTTCTAGAAGGCAAGTGAGCAATAATTATCATAAATACAAACATGTTTATTCTTTGGCTCAGAAATTTCTTCTCAAGATACATATTCTACAGATATACAAGCAAACAGGCAAGAACTATGTGTAGACATGAAAATTCTGTACACTGATTTTTATATTTGAGAAATCAAAAATAACTTATATACCTATCAATTGGTGACTACTAATACATTAGGGGTATATCGCCTGATGGATTTTTGTAGCTATTCGTTGATTAATAAAAAGACAACACATAGAACAGACAGTGTAGTGTGAAATATAATGTTTTCTTACAAAATACAATATATATATATATATATATATATGAACAGAGCACTAAATATATAATGGCATATATATAATATATGCATAACATTTCTCTCACTGTCCTTTCTCTCTCTCTCAAACACACACACACACACACACACACACAGGCACGTCACATAAATGTGTAAAGCATTTAATATGTTCAGCAACTATGTTTGTCTCTGTGTAGCAAGTTCTAGGGGTCAGGAAAGAAAGAGAAACAATTCTAACCATAATGACTACCTTCCTATATCTACACTTTTGTATTTAGTGTGTATGCATACTACTGTTTTAAAACTAATTCAATACTGTAAACAAGGAACATAAAACAGAAGATGAAGTTGACTGGACAAGTATAACAGACTCTGCTACTGGAGTTCAGTGACTGCACACATCCCTCAAGGCGAGGTACTGAGCCCTCAGTTAAGGAAGGGGGCTGCTCTCAGGGCTGAAGTTGGAGCAGTGGTTGAGTGTACTGTGAAACTCATTGACTTTACCCACCCTTCTCCAGAAAAAAAAGGGAACTTTCAGTTCCTATTAAGTCCACTTTCTAGATTGGTTGTCTCTGCTCAACATTAACCCTGGAGAACCTATCAGGGGAAGGTGAATGGACACCATATTAGACCTTAGAGTCATCCATTTGGAGAACCTTCTCTCATTCCATGTATCCCTGTTTTGTGGTAACTCAGGGCTCAGGTAAAATTTGATATTGTCATCTGTTTCCATCTCTTGGCAGAGTTTCTCCACACAATTCTTCTAGTATAACACAATTCAACCCTATCTTTGTCTTTTTCACCTTTATTTCTTCAGTTACCAACCCCAATTCTCCTTTGATTTTTCTCAGTATGGCCTGCTTACACAGATAACATATTCCTTGTCTAATTCTCATCTTTCTTCCTTTCTATTTCATCTAACTATTCTTACTTCTGATTGATTGATATCTTCTCTTAATATCCTTAATGACTCTCATGTCACTAAGGAACCATTTCAATACTTAAGTAACTTGATAATCTTTCACCTAAATGTTCTTTAATAACATACACCATTGAGCCTTGCTTGCCCTTTCTCACTGTGAAAAAGAACTTCTCAGCTCTGGACAAATACTAGCTGGACTTCTTTGCTACAAGGTCTATCCTGAGTTGGGAAAAACTCTGAAAAAAAAAATGATTAGTTTCAAAGGAAAATGGTGAACTTAACTGTCCTCAAGTTTCACCAAAGACAGATCAGGAGATGATCAAGACTGAGCAATAACTAGACAGCTGAGAGGTTATTATTAAGTATTAAGATAAGACAATCATTCTCAAGGATGGTTATAAAAAGAAGAAATTTCCTGGCCACAGAAATCTATCACCTCAAGCAAACATAATGTGTACTGATATTTCTTTAATAAAATCTACGGAGAGAGGAACATGTTGTTATATAGAACCCTAACCATACCACAGTAATTTTTTACATCCCTCATCGTAGTGACATGACCACACTTTCCAGTTGCGTCAGCATGTCTCTTGCTTCCATGCCTATGATGCTTAGAAGCAGAAGGCATTGAATTAGGAGCAGTACTCTAGCCATAGGTTTAAGATCTTAGTTCACTCTCTCTCTCTCTCTTTTTTATTAATCCTGTAAAGATATTTAGAGTAGGTCTGAACATTGCTACCTTGTTACAGAACAGGTTATTTTATTGGATAAATATTTGTTATTAATATTGGTGCTATTATTGGGAGGGGCAGCTTTTCTTTCTTTCTTTTTATTTTATTGAATTCAGGGCTAACACACAATATTTTTTAAAAAGTGTGCTGATCTCTGAAGGTGCACCTGCGGCCAAAGGTCTTTTATCCATCCTAAACCTGCATTTCTGAACTTTTGGATCTCTATGCAAACAAAATGCAGCTACAAGGAGGCACACATCTACATAACACAGCTAATTACACTCCTAAGGATTCTTCATTGTCTTCAATTTATGCATAATTAAATCTCCTTGCTCTTTATCTGCTCACGTAAGTAAGTTTCAACATAGAAATACAGAGATGAGAAAAACAATGAATGCCACCCTACTCTACACACACAAGTCCGACTTGCTGGGTTTAAAGGAAAATCCCTTATTTGCTCTGATTGTGTATGCCAAGCATTTTGCAGTGAAACACCCCTACAGTGTGTTCCAATGGGTTCCATTTGGGGAAAGAGAATGTTACAGAGGGGCAATGGCTCTTCCCATGCCTGTTCCTGAGCCATTTTAAAAGGAGTAAAACATGCAGGAAAATGTTCAATGGATTTTATAGCAAAACATCATGGT
Source organism: Budorcas taxicolor (assembly GCF_023091745.1). NCBI lineage: Eukaryota > Metazoa > Chordata > Mammalia > Artiodactyla > Bovidae > Budorcas > Budorcas taxicolor. The sequence goes on along the minus strand of NC_068931.1, from coordinate 17,502,182 downwards.
GCTCGTATCAGCTTCCTTGTGGGAAATGGTAATGTGTATTCATATAAACACAATGGGGTTGAATATCACCTCATATTCATTCAGCTGCCTCCCAGTACCCAGGCAACTCACACACAAATGTCTGTTTGCTCCCCTATAGCTCTCAGCAACTGAGGTTCCTAGACCCTTACAGACCCTGCTGCTGCCCAGCAGCTCAAAAAGTAATTGAATCTTTTACAAACACATCCTCACTCCTATCATTGACCAGAAATTCACTTGGTTTTCATGCTTACCTTTCTAGTTAAGAATCCGCTTAAGGTTATATAATGGTGTATAACTTTCTTCAATTTTTAACCCCATAAACACATAAGAATAACACCCATTTTCTTATTGTTTCCACAAACTTTTAGAAAAAAATAACAAATAGAAAATTAAAGCAATAAGAACTAATGGCATGAGTGCAATAGTCCAGGAGGGAAAACACAGATGTCCAACAGCTACCCTACCTGCATTTTGCAATGTGTGGGTTTTGTGGATATTAATTTTTTTTTAAAGACTCTTTAACAGCTAACCCTCTTAGCATGTTCAGATAACTGGACTGAGTATTCAGCTGTGGGTATATGAAGGCAGCTGGCTATGGTTGGCTGCTTTTCAAATCATGATTCCAAATGCAGAGAGGCTAGTCCTTGGTCTCCTGCTACCAAATTAGTCTGAACAACAAACAGTAATTGAGTGTAGAGACTAATCGTGACATGCTAACTTTTCCTAAATAAAATGTCATGGTCTGTGGTCTGTAAAATGTGCATAGCTATATATGACCTAATATCCATCAAGACTTTTGGAGAAAATCATATGAAGTTAAATCAGCTGCAGAATATATCCCTCTAAGATGGTAAAGAATCCAACTGCAATGTGGGAGACCTGAGTTCTATCCCTGGGTTGGAAAAATCCCTTGGAGAAGGGCATGGCAACCTCCTCTAGTATTTTTTTCCTGGAGAATTCCCATGGACAGAGGAGCCTGGTGGGCTACAGTTCATGGGGTCACAAAGAGTCAGACGTGACTGAGCAACTAAGCACACACACATACACACGTACATATGTTTAACCACACTCTACCTAGAATCCTGCAAGTAGGAGAGATTCAAAATATTGATATTACAACTCTGACAGCATTTGGGGTGATATATGGTCAATTAGGAAAGAAAACAGAGTAAAATGGGTTTGAGCTTAGAGTAAATACACAAATTCTCATAATAGCTAATTTCTGAATCACACCTCCTGCCTTAGTTGGTCAGTGTTTTATATGTGTTAATTTTGGATCATCATATATACTTAAGTTCATGAAAGCAGGTACTTTTAGTGTCTTCTATAATAATTAATTTATTAATCAATCAGTTATTAAATAGTTATAATTTTCTTCAGCATTCAATATACAAAGATGAAAAAGTTGCCACTTTCACCTTTAAGAAACTCAGATATCATTAAGAGAAAGAAGGATACAAATAAATTGTTTGATCATGGCTGAAAGCTATTTCAATAGACCTGCATAAAATTTGTGGTGATAGTCTTAAGGAAGAGATGAATACTTCTCAGGGCAAAGGATACAGAGAGGATTCAAGAAGGATCCACAACCAGATGAGCAACTAAGACAGATGTTGAAGCATAAAAAACTTGACATGTTGAAAGAGAGGACGAATACAGAATGAGGCAAGAAATATATCATCATGTTCAGATAACTACTAACATTTTTTAAAGGCAAACACAGCGGGGTAAAAAGGGGGAGAGAAGATGGGAAATAAAGGTATATAGGTAGAGTATATTGAAGAGCATAGAAAGAAAGGTTTAGAGTGAACCTTCAATGAGAAGAAAACATTGAATGAAGGTATTCCAATCCTGTTCTCCAAGAAGAATGTTTCTTAGTGTGTATCTTTACCCATGCCATTCCAAGGAAGACATGGAATTCTCAGAGGCAAAGTCATGACCTCAGCAACCCTCATCTTTTCATTTTCTTTAAAAATTTGAAGCCAAATTAATTTTCACACCAAAAGAAACGCTTCAGGCAAAAATCACGAAGAAAACACTTTGAACATTTTACTAGAAGAAAGGAAAAGCAATTTCCTTGGTGCTGGGATAATGAGGCTGGTGATAAAAAGAAGATGAGTGTCAGTTTGAGGTCTTTAGAACCACTCTGGTTGACCAGTTGATGGTCTATATTACTGTTATCCAAAGACTTCCTTCTATTTGCCCAACTTTTGCACATAGCTTGTTTCTATGTCTACTCTCAGAAATAGTCATATTATTGGATAGCGGGTTGATTGCCAAATGTAATCCAATATGCCTAACAAACAACCCTGATGATTCTCTGGAATTAAAAAAATAAAGAACTCAAAAGATCATGTAAAATTCTTAAAAACTTTTTTTTCTCCCCAATAAAGGGAAGGCAAGAAACCAGGGAGGTACCTGGACACAAAATACTGTTTTAATTCTGAGTATTTCAGCCTAAATCACAGACTAAGAGATGATGCATAGGCTAATTCAAGGTGGAAAGTCTAATAAAGGATCACCCCATATAAGGTTAGGAACCTAAAAGGGCTTCACCTAATGCACAAGAGGATAATTTAAGAAAACTTGCCTGTGTTGACCTTGGCATTAGGTAGACAGAAAAATAAATATCCATTAAGAATGTATAGTTGCAAGCCAGCCTGCATATAGGTCTGTGATCTCATTTTATTCTTCTTGTGTGATCTGAAAAGTTTCAAGTAGAAAATTTAATTTTAAATCTTCCTGAGCTGGCAGTTCCCTTCTACCCCCACCTAACAAACACTCCAATGACTATAAGCAATTGTAACCCACCTGTGGAAGATGCTACTTTCACTAAGGACTCAAGAATTCCCACAGATTATATGTCAATGAGAATGGGAAGCTCAAAGTAAAAAGCAATACAAATATATACTATAATATTATATCTATATATTAAGCATTTTGTGATGTTAAAAACAGAGCAACAAATAGTAGGATCAGACTCATAAGACTTGAGATGTAATTATTAGACACAAAATATAAAAGAACTGTGTTTAATATACTAACAATGGATGTTTAACAATAAGAGCAAGGAACACGAGGTTTTACATTATTAATTAAATTTGGAATAAATTGACCTAGAGTATATGCAATAAATAAGCTATTTGAAAATATAAGCTTGGTTGATACATTAAGAGAAGGTTAGACACTACTAAAGGGAAAAGTAGTAATGTGAAAGGCAATTTTTTTTTCATATTTATAACATAGCTCAGAGGGAGCAAGAGGGAGGATTATAAGTATATGAGTGTCAAGAGTCATGGATAATATAGTTTAAAAAAAAGAAAAGAAAGAAATCTAACATGAATGCAATCAGAATTTCAAGAAAATATACAATGAGAAAGAAGCTACGTTGGAAATAGGAATGACTGAAAATATACATGTGATTTGCTGAAACACAGGAATCCTTAAATCAAGGAAGCCCAGTGAACCTCAACCAAGTAAATGTTCAGCTGGCATATGGGACTTAGAAAAATGTCTTCACAGTCACATAACTTAAATGGCATTCTCATGCACTCAGAATTTTGAAATATCTATTTTTTTCTAACTAGAATGCATCCTTCACATTTAACTTGTTTATCCAATGGTAATAGAGTGATCTTTGAAATTATTGTTAAAAAAAAGAGCTTAAGTTTTCAGAGTTCATAAGACCAGAAGTTGGATAACAAAAGTCAGATCCATGCTATTTCTAAACTGTTTTGAAGAGGAAAATGGAAGTATTTGAAAATATTTCCTCTCATCCTTGAGAAGAGCACATTTTCTGTTGCTAATGGTCTGCTTGTTTTTTCCTTCATACTTTGCTTTGCTGGCCAAAATGGAAATGACTAGAGGTTGTCCTAAAAGGGTTTACAACACTGGTCAGGCAAGACTAATACAGAGCTTGATCCCTAATCATTCATCATTATGTACAACTGAAGCAAGAAAGAAAAAAAAAAAAAAATGATGTACATGTTCTCTGTGTCCCAAGTAAACAAGGACTTGATAATGGATGACAGAGGGAAGTAATTTTTTGCTGAGGCTGGATCACTCTTCAGAAGCAAAAACCTGATACTAGTGATCTTTTGTTACTCCAGAAAATCTTAATCTTATATCTAGCCATTCTAAAGTGATTAGATATTTGCTATAGAGAAAAAGCTAACTTTTTTTTTTTTTAGTTTTGGAGATGAGGAGGAAGGCACAAATAAAACAATTGACTGGAATTTCCGATGCAGTATTTTTATAAAGTGATTTAAAAATGTATATATTTGGGGATGCCCAAGACAAATAAAGTGGAAAGTGAAAAAGTTGGTTTGAAGCTAAACATTCAGAAAATGAAGATCATGGCATCTGGTCCCATCGCTTCATGGGAATTAGAAGGGGAAACAGTGGAAACAGTGTCAGACTTTATTTTTTTGGGCTCCAAAATCACTGCAGAAGGTGACTGCAGCCATGGAATTAGAAGACACTCCATGGAAATAAAGTTATGACCAACTTAGATAGCATATTCAAAAGCAGAGACATTACTTTGCTGACTAAGGTCCGTCTAGTCAAGGCTATGGTTTTTCCAGCAGTCATGTATGGATGTGAGAGTTGGACTATGAAGAAAGCTAAGCGCCAAAGAATTGATGCTTTTGAACTGTGGTGTTGGAGAAGACTCTTGAGAGTCCCTTGGACTGCAACCAGTCCAGGAGATCCAACCAGTCCATTTTGAAGGAGATCAGCCCTGGGATTTCTTTGGAAGGAATGATGCTAAAGCTGAAACTCCAGTACTTTGGCCACCTCATGTGAAGAGTTGACTCATTGGAAAAGACTCTGATGCTGGGAGGGAGTCGGGGCAGGAGGAGAAGGGGACGACAGAGGATGAGATGTCTGGATGGCATCACTGACTCAATGGATGTGAGTCTGAGTGAACTCCGGGAGTTGGTGATGGACAGGGAGGCCTGGCGTGCTGCGTTTCATGGGGTCGCAAAGAGTCGGACATGACTGAGCGACTGAACTGAACTGAAGTGAACTGAAGACAAATAAAGTAAAATCCATATGCTAATGATTCAAGTTCATTCAGCACTTTTGATTATGAAACATGCCTTATTTTTAGCAGAGTGCAGATTAAATGAAAAAAAAATTGTTCATATGTATTTATTTTCCTTTACACTCTATCTTAACACTCTATCTTAAACTTTTTGCTAGCCATTCCATCACACTCATCTTGACTTTCTCAGCCGACATTGATTTATTATTCTGAACTCCCACCATGAACATTTTTGTCCTGTTCATCCCTACCTTATATCTTATTCTTATGTCTTGTTTATTTTGAGTGCATTTCACATGTGAGATGTTTCAAGTTCTTTAAGATCAGAAACCATGTCTAACTACTTTAGACACCTAAAGTGACAAGAAAAAGTTATACTTCAGAAAGTATTCCATGCAACTCTTTCTTAGAATGCATTGCAATGGTTTATTAAATAAATATATTTTTAGAATGAATGCATGTTATAAATAACAGCAACAATTTTGTAAATACATCATATTCCCTAAACTTGAAATTACTACTAATTGACGGTCACACATCTAAATATTTTTAAGAGAATTCTGACTTTCTGTGTAAAAAGTTATAAGAATAATCAGTCTCTGCCATCAAGACTTAGACAATTTAATTAAACAATTTTATTAGTAACAAAGCTGTGGACTATTGGGCTTCCCTTGTGGCTCAGCTGGTAAAGAATCTGCCTGCAATGCGGGAGACCTGGGTTCAGTCCTTGGGTTGGCAAGATCCCCTGGAGAAGAGAAAGGCTACCCACTCCAGTATTCTGGCCTGGAGAATTCCATGGACTGTATAGTCCTTGGGGTCGCAAAGAGTCAGACATGACTGAGCGACTTTCACTTTTCACTGTATGGAGTATTTGGGCAGTCTACTTTAGCTTTGATAAATAATTCAAAAAGAGTTCTTTAAAATTAAAATCAACTTTAAAAGTTTTTTTTTCTTTTATTAATTTCACATTTGACAAATATGAACTAGTGTCACCCAATGTTGCTCATAATTAAAGTAAATGAGAGAGCAAAAGCAATTATTTGGTTCACCAAATGATTAATGGCACCAGTTTGAAGTCACAAGTACAGGATTAAATATTCTCTGGAATTTTCAGAGTTGTATAATGAGGGAGTGGGGAAGTGAAGGATGGATGAACCAAATCCTCTTTAAAGTTTAATAAACATGTATTAAAATTCAATTTTCATTAAATATTATTCATTTGATTTGGGATAAGTTGGTTTAATTATTTGAGTTTCAATTTCCTCATCTCTAAAATGGGAACAAAAATTACTTCTTAAAATTGTTTTTGAGATCAAATAACCTAAAAAAAAAAGTCTCATTACAATCTGAAGCACAGTAGGATAAAAAGTTGTTGCCACATAAGTGAGCCGTCTCTCTTGAAATGGATGACAAAATAAACATGGCCCTTACATTGCCTATTAGATGTGTCAGTCATTGTGACTTCCATTACCATGGCCTGTGCAAAGAAATCAGCCCTGTCCACAGATCTCTTTGCGACAGGAGCCCCAGCCAGGCTTTTCCTGTGCCACTCCCTGGATATGCCTTTTTAAAATTTTTATTTTATATTAGACTATAGTTGATTTACTCTGTTGTGTTAGTTTCAAATGTACAACAAGATGATTCAGTCTATGAATATATCTATTCTTTATTCAAATTGTTTTCTCATTTAGATTACCATAGAAAATTGAATAGAGTTTGGTGCTATACAGTAAGTCCTTATTGGTTATCTATTTTAAATATAGCAGTGTGTATATGCCAAACTCCCAGCTTATCCTCTTCTTAAACATTTACTAACCATAACTTTATTTTCTAAGTCTGTGAGTCTGTTTCTCTTTTGCAAATTTTGTATCATTTTTTAAAGATTCTGCATATAAACAATACCATAACATATTTGTCTTTCTCTGTCTTATTTCACTTAACATGATGATCTTCAGCTCCATCCATATTCCAGCAAATAGCAGTATTTCACTGTTTTTAATGACTGAATAAAATTCCTTTGTGTATATGTACCATATCTTCTTTAACCATTTATCTGTTGATGGACTTGCACAGAGACACAAAAGATCGCAAGTAGCCAAAATAACCTTGATTAAAAAAAAAAAATGGAGTTGGAAGAATCAGATTACTTGACATCAGACTTTACTACAAAGCTAGTCATCAAAACAGTACAATACTGGAACAAAAACAGAAATATAGATCAATGGACTAGGATAGAAAGCTCAGGAAAAAAAAAAATTTACACACCTATGGTCAACTGATCTAGGAAAAAGAAGGCAAGTCTGTACCATGGAGAAAGACATTCTTTTCAATAATAGGTACTGGGAAAACTGGACAGCTGCATATAAAGGAGTGAAATCTGAGCATTCTCTAATGTACACAGAAATGAAATCAAACGGGATAAAGACTTAAATGCAAGACCAGATACTATAAAACTCCTGGAGGAAAACATAAGCAGAACACTCTTTAACCTAAATCAGAGCAATCTTTTTCAAAATTCCTCTCCTAGAGTAATGAAAATGAAAGCAAAAGTAAATAAATGGGAATGAAAATCTTTGCACAGCAAAGAAAACCATAAACAAAATGAAAGACAACTCATGGAAGTGAGAAAATGTTTGAAAATGAGGCAACTAACAAGAGATTAAGATCCAAAATTTCCAAGCAGCTCATTTATATATATATTTATATATATAAAGCAATCAAAAAATGGGCAGAAAGTATAAATAGACATTTCTCCAGAGTAAACACATAGGCACATGAAAAGTTGCTCAGCTAATTATTAGAGAAATGTAAATCAAAACTATAATGAGATATCACTTCACATTTGTCAGAATGGCCACCATCAAAATGACTACAAACACTAAATTCTAGAGAGAGTGTGGAGGTAAAGGGAAACTTCTTACACTGTTCTGGTGGGAATGTAAATTGGTACTGCCACTATGGAGAACAGAGTTTCCTTAAAAAAACTAAAAATAGAGTTACCATATGATACAGCAATCTCACTTCTGGACATGCTGCTGCTGCCGCTAAGTCACCTCAGTTGTGTCCGACTCTGTGCAACCCCATGGAAAACAGCCCACCAGGCTCCTCTACCCACAGGATTCTCTAGGCAAGAATACTGGAGTGGGTTGCCATTTCCTTCTCTGCTCCTGGACATATGTCTGGATTAAAACCATGGTTCAAAAGGATACATACAAAAAAAAAAAAAAGGATACATACACCCCAATGTTCATTGCAGTGCTGTTTACAACAGTCAAGACATAGATAAACCTTATATGCAGAGTACATTGTGTATAAATGCTGGGCTGGGTGAAGCACAAGAATAATCAAGATTGCAGGAGAAATAGCAACAATTTCAGATATACAGATGATACCACCCAATGGCAGAAAGCGGAGAGGAATGAAAGATCCTCCTGATGAAGGTTTCCACAAGCTGACTTAAAACTCAACATTCAGAAAACAAGACCATGGCGTCCAGTCCTATCACTTCATGGGAAATAGATGCGGAAACAATGGAAACAGTGAGAGACTTTTATTTTCTTGGGCTCCAAAATCACTATAAATGGTGACTGCAGCCAAGAAATTAAAAGATGCTTGCTCCTTGGGGAAAAAAAAAAAAAAAAAAAAAACTATGACAAACCTAGATATTATTCTGAAAAGCAGAGACATCACTTTGCTGACAAAAGTATATCTAGTCAAAACTATGCTCTTTCCAGTAGTCATGTTGGACCATAAAGAAGGCTGAGCAGTGACGAACTGATGCTTTCAAACTGTGGTGCTACAGAAGATTCCTGAGAGTCCCTTGGACAGCAAAGAAAGGAAAGGAAAGTTAGTCTCACGGTAGTGTCCAACTCTTTGCGATCCCATGGACTATAGCCCGTCAAGTCCTCTGTCCACGGAATCCTCCAGGCAATTCCCTTCTCCAGGGCTTCCTGACCCAGGGATCAAACCCAGGTCTCCTGAATTGCAGGCAGAATCTTTACCAACTGAGCTACTAAGGAAGCCCTGGACAGCAAGGAGATCAATCAATCCTAAAAGGAATTAACCCTGGATATTCATTGGAAAGACTGATGTTGAAGCTGAAGTTCCAATTTTTTGGCCACCTGATGCGAAGAACTGACTCATCAGAAAAGACTCTGATGCTATGAAAGATTGAGGGTAGGAAGAGAAGGGGGCAACAGAGGATGAGATAGTTGAATGGCATCACTGGCTCAATTGACATCATTTTGAGCAGACTCTGGGCTTTGCTGAAGGACAAGAAAGCCTGTTGTGCTTCAGCCCATGGGGTCCCAAACAGTCAGACATGATTTAGCAACTGAACAACAAAAACAAAAATATATACCTTTATGGATGAGCGTTGCTCCAGACACAAAGGCAGTCATTCTTTAGACTAACAACAATTGGTGAGCAGCTTGATATGAACATTTGTCCTACGGGAAAAAAGTTGGGGCAACTGGTTTTTGCTCTCAGAAAATTGAATGGATAATTGGTGGTTTAGTTGCTAAGTCTGGTCTGACTCTTTGCAACCCCATGGACTATAGCCCACCAGGCTCCTCTGTCCATGGGATTCTCCAGGCAAGAATTACTGGAGTGGGTTGCCATTTTCTTCTCCAGGAGATCTCCCCCACCCAGGGATTGAACCTGAGTCTCCTGCATTGCAGGCAGGATTCTTTACCAACTGAGCCATCAGGGAAGCTCAGGAAATTGTATGGATAATATAGGAAGTTAAAATCAGTCAGTTATGAGGAGTTTGCCCTTAATACAGTTCATTAGTTAGAGAAGGGCATGAGGAGCTGTGAACAAGTCTATATGAAGAGAAAGCCAGAGATGGAGTAGAAACCATAAGTAAAGACACACAGACAGATAGAGAATGAAAACTAAGAGGACAAGTTAAATATGTAAGGAATAGAGAGATAAGTCAGAAGACCAAACATAAAAAGAAGCAAAGATTGAGGGGAAAGTCAAATGGAAAACTGGAAAGAAGACTTACTACAAATTTCAGTCATTGCAGTTCAGAAAGATGCTATGACTGGAGTTCCCCCACCTGAGAATTAGGGCTGCAATGTGTTCTTTCTCTTGGAGTTCCAGGAAAGATTATGTTAAATTCTTCCATCCCAGCCTCCCAGCTCCCCAGCCTAGTATTCCCTGAGCTAGCATAAATGAGCTTCCTGTAATAAAGTGATACTTTCGGTCTAACTAAAATGCCTTTGAAACATATTAGGAGATACAAGATCTATGTAGAAAATAAATGAATTAAACGGACACAGAAACAGTTAATTCCCTTCTACTCCCATGTGCCACGATTTAACCGCCCTCCTCCCCACTGCAGTTGCTTTTGTCATCTGTCCATGTGGAAAAGGCCTTTTTCACTTCCTCCCAACTATTTTCATCCTATCTATTTATAAAATGCCCAGTTGAAGTTTCCCACCTTCCTGAACACTCTGCCTATACAAATATCATTTAATCAAATTGCTAGACCATTTTTTTTATACTTCATAATGCAATGTGTTCTTTCTTATGCCTAAATATTGCTTGCTAGTTAGTTAATTCATTGAATCGTTTCTTCTTCTTTCTCTTTTCTTTGTTTTCCCTGAATCTATGTGTTTATATCTAATCCATCTCCAAAAACATACGTTTTCTGATTTGGGAACTGAGGCAACTGCAATGTTTGAAATGCCTTTATTTTTATCACATGATATCACTGAATAGCAGTACAGGAAAAACAACAACCAAAAAAAGAGTGAATACACACACACAAAATCAGATGTTAAAAAACAAGAGTGAATAAATTTAGAAGGGTCAAAAATCTCTACATAAGATTGCTTTATAGGAACTCACAGGACCATTTCTTATTTTTTAGTGAGAAAAGGAGTAGGCAGCATTTGTGCACTTTTTTCTTTTGGGATTGGGTTTCTTGTTTAATCCTATAGAGGCTGTTACTATTGTCTTTATTGCCATAAAAAATAGGCACAAACGTCTACTTTAGGCATTTTATTGTAATAATTGCAACCCATCAAGCCAATGCAAGATTCTTTAAAAATTCCAATGTATCTGATTGTGTTAAAGAGAATATAACAAAGGACTGACTTCCTGGAGCAGGTCAACCGACTAGATGGGGCAGAAGAGGTCTTAGCACAAACTGAGATTTTCAGTTAGAATTGTTTGTTTTCAGTACTTTCTAATTTCAGGAGGGAAAGAATCTTTTATCTCTTCTTCACACTTGAACGGCAAGGGGGCAGACAATGACATTTTTTTAGGAGGGTGAATGTGTGGTTAAGTCACTTGGAAGAAGTTCAAACGTCATGTATATTACTGATGTTGACAACTCTAACTGCTTGACATAGAGGAAGCAATCCTAGCTGGGGTAGAGCTGGCATTTTGAGGGTATTTTTAAAAATATAAATGCTCTGACACTGAGCTAAAACCCTAGTTCCTGAGGGCTCTGGTGTGTAACCGTGATGTGTGAGGCCAGGCATATACAAAGGCTGGAATGGAAGATTTTGCTCAAATAAAATTGGAAGCAACTTATATGTTCTGCCACTTTTCAAATCAACAGCAGCTTCTTGAGTTGGAAAACAGTAGATTTGCTATTCATTGTTTTGTGTTTTTTTTTCTTTTTCTTTTTTGGTTTCCCTGACTGCCTTTGACTTTCCAGGGTCTAGATAAAGTGAAACGTGTTTCAGGAACATAACCAGTCGTTCTGAAAGAATTTGAGTTTAATGTTGCCGTCTTAAGTTTCTTGTAGCATGTGCTGCCTACATGTGAGCCTGTAGGTTTGGGTGAATCCAACTCATTTGCAGATGACTGCATTTATTTTTAAAAAGACATATCAGCCCAGTTCAAAATTAATTGTTAAGAACATTCAGTGCAAACATAGGAATTAAAATTGTAGAAAACAAGCAGTGAAGGTCTGAAGGTAACTGAATGTGTTGTAAGGGCTTTGGGGCTTACAGATAAGAATACAACGTTATTTTTGAAGGATGGCTGTCTCTTCTTTTTAAGTTCTTCTTACACATTATTTTAATATCTTAGTTTTCTTACAAATGTCATTTAAATGATTAGAGAAGATAATTTATATACTTTTTTCTAATACTACTGTGAAGAGAGTAAACAAGTTTTGAAGATTGGACATGTCTAAATTGTCTTTCCAAGCAAAAGGACATACATTTCCCACGATTTTGACTTTCATGATTAAATATCCCAATAATTCTGACCAAATATGGAACCTGATGGACTCTGCAGACTTAAAACAAAGATACCAACTAGGACAAAACTGCAGAATTTCTCATGACCAAAGTCATGGTCATTGTACTTTTTTTCTAAATTTTTTTATCTTATTTTTTCCCCAAATTGTGACACTGTCTTATGCATTCCACTTCAGTGCTCACCTTTCTTATTTGTGGTTCTGTGTTTATTTATGCCTCAGATTAACTTTATAGGTGTTTTTTATAAAAAGAAGAGCCCAGTATATTTTAATTATCTTTCAAAATTCTGGCTGTAAGTCTGTGGATACTGATGCTTAGTTTTTCTGTGCTGTAAAGATATAAGTTGTCCTGAAATGAGTTCTGTGCGGACTACTGAAGAGGTAATGGTGCAAGAAAAAACAAGAAAGGGAGAAAATGAAACGATGTATATTTTAGCCTGGGTTGCAGAGTTCAAGCCCTTGTTTGGAAAAGTAAAAAAAAACGTGTTATATATTCAATGCCTGACTCCGTACATGATCATACTTATCATGAAGGGGGTCAATATGATGTATAGAAAAATAATTATGGGGAAAGAAAGGTACACTTGTGCCTCTTCTCTTCCCATAAGACTATGACTCTGGTGGAACTGACTTTTCCTACCACCCGATTTCCCAGATATTCACCTCCATTATTTTCTCTCCCTGCTGCTAGTTTCCTTAGAGTCTGCACTCTTCAGTCCATTCTTTTTTACGGAAACAACTCAATGAAGTGAATTCAATGTACTGCAAAAGGTAAACAAAAATTTAGTTTCTGTTGTAGCCCTGATAGGCCAGAGTCACTCATGGCAACTCTGAGGTCAGAGCCCGGACATCCCCAGATTGCAGCTGTTCTAGAACAAGAAGGCTGCAAGAGGCCCACAGTTCTATTCAATCTCAATTCACTTCCAAAGTGGATTAGCTTTTAGATTGTGAATCCCTTTCAGCCTCCCAAAGGAGCAGAGATGTGCACAATTTATTTCATGAACCAGAAGTTTTGAAGTTAACGGAGGAGATTGGATACCAGTTCTTCCCTCTTTTAAGCGTGTGACCTCAAGCAAGTGTGGATATTTCATTTATTCATTCAACAAACTGTATGAATATCAGGCACTGCTCTTATCCCTGGACATGTTAGAGGTAAGCAACACTGACAATGGAGCTTCTATTTAGTGGAGGAGCACAGCTCACACAAATATATACTGATAGACAAGAGAAAGCCTGGAAGTGTCAGTGCTTTAAAGAAAAATGTAGGAGAGGGATGTGCTAGGTTACGGCACCTCAGACTTTAACATGCACATAATCAGCTTGTAACACACAATCTTGTTACCAAGTAAATTCTGATTCAGCTATCCTAGTGCAGAGCTCAATGCTCTTCATTTCCAACAAGCTACCTGGTGATGCCAGAGCCCCTTAGACCATGCTATGAGAAGGGGCTTTCCAAGTGTCTCAGCGGAAAAGAATCTGCCTGTCAATGCAGAAGATGCGGGTTCACTCCCTGAGTGGGGAAGATCCCCTGGAGAAGCAAATGGCAAGCCACTCCAGTATTCTTGCCTGGGAAAGCCTATGGACAGAAGAGTCTGGTGGGCAAGGAATCACAAATGAGTTGAACATGACTTAGCAACTGAACAACAGCAATAACAACAAAACTATATATTATAAGCAATTTTAGATGGTGCAGTCATGGTAGGCTCTTCTGATGAGACTATGATTAATTGGAGAAATCAGTCCTTGAAGATCTATTGGGAGGACTTCAAGCTGGTTTCAGAAAAGGCAGAGGAACCAGAGATCAAATTGCCAACATCTGCTGGATCATGGAAAAAGCAAGAGAGTTCCAGAAAAACATCTATTTCTGCTTTATTGATTATGCCAAAGCCTTTGACTGTGTGGATCACAATAAACTGTGGAAAATTCTGAAAGAGAAGGGAATACCAGACCACCTGACTTGCCGCTTGAGAAATATGTATGCAGGCCAGGAAGCAACAGTCAGAACTGGACATGGAACACCAGACTGGTTCCAAATAGGAAAAGAAGTCCATCAAGGCTGTATATTGTCACCTGCTTATTTAACTTATATGCAGAGTACATCATGAGAAATACTGGACTGGAAGAAACACAAGCTGGAATCAAGATTGCCGGGAGAAATATCAATAACCTCATATATGCAGATGACACCATCCTTATGGTAGAAAGTGAAGAGGAGCTAAAAAGCCTCTTGATGAAAGTAAAAGAGGAGAGTGAAAAAGTTGGCTTAAAGCTCAACATTCAGAAAACAAAGATCATGGCAACTGGTACCATCACTCCATGGGAAATAGATGGGGAAACAGTGGAAACAGTGTCAGACTTTATTTTGGGGCGACTCCAAAATCACTGTAGATGGTGAGTGCAGCCATGAAATTAAAAGATGTTTACTCCTTGGAAGAAAAGTTATGACCAACCTAGATAGCATATTCAAAAGCAGAGACATTACTTTGCCGACTAAGGTCTGTCTAGTCAAGGCTATGGTTTTTCCAGTGGTCATGTATGGATGTGAGAGTTGGACTGTGAAGAAGGCTGAGCACTGAAGAATTGATGCTTTTGAACTGTGGTGTTGGAGAAGACTCTTGAGAGTCCCTTGGACTGCAAGGAGATCCAGCCAGTCCATTCTGAAGGAGATCAACCCTGGGATTTCTTTGGAAGGAATGATGCTAAAGCTGAAACTCCAGTACTTTGGCCACCTCATGCGAAGAGTTGACTCATTGGAAAAGACTCTGATGCTGGGAGTGATTGGGGGCAGGAGGAGAAGGGGACAACCGAGGATGAGATGGCTGGATGGCATCACTGACTCTATGAATGCGAGTCTGAGTGAACTCTGGGAGTTGGTGATGGGCAGGGAAGCTGGGTGTGCTGCGATTCATGGGGTCGGAAAGAGTCAGACACGAGTGAGCGACTGAACTGAACTGAACTGAACTCAAGGCAGAAGAAGGGATTATTTATTTCAAAGGCCTTAAGAGAGAGGAGAAATGGTCAGGTGAAAGAAAAGGAAAGAAGGCTTTTGTGACTTAAGCACAGTGAGCTGAAGGGAATGAGGGAGTTAGAAGTCATGTCATGAAATCCAGGATAAATAACAGGATTTTATTCTCAGCATTAAGTAAAACCATTGAGGAGGTTAAACAATAATCTCCTTTACATTCTTTGAGATCATTCTGCGTATCTGGGGTGGGGAAATGGAGTATAAAGCAAAAGCAAAGAGACCAAACTCTATCGCTGCTATCCAGACTAGAAATGATGGTGGATAAGATCAGAATGATAGCAATGGCCATAGAAGAAATAGCTTAAAGAAAGTTTTGCTGTAGTTCCTACTTGTTGATGGATTGGCCTTAATAAGAAAAGGAGGGAAATAAACATTTCTCTCAGTTTGTTTGCCGAAGTTGCTGGGTAGATGGTTGTGTGACCTACTTACCCTCTAAGGAAGCAGATTTTTGAGGGTCCATCAATAGTTTCACTTAAGCCATGATATTGATATAAAAGTCATGATATTGGGCTTCCCTTGTGTCTTAGATAGTAAAGAATCTGCCTGCAATGAGGGAGACCTGGGTTCAATTCCTGGGTTGGGAAGATCCCCTGGAGAAGGGTGTAGCTACCCACTCCAGTTTTCTTGCTTGCAGAATCCCCATGGACAGAGGAGCCTGGAGGGCTGCAGTCCATGGGGTCACAAAGAGCTGGACATGACTGAGAGACTAAGCACCACACTCATAATATAAAAGCCATGTCCAGGGCCAGCTTAAGCCTGAATAGGTGGGAGGTAGAAACTTGTGTTTGGAAATTGTCAGTGTCTAAGTGGAACTGAAAAGAAATACTTAGGGATTAAGTATAGATAACAAAATGTGACCCCCAGGCCTTAACTTTCATACCCTCTACCACTTAATGTTTGAAACTAGAGTGGAAAAATCCAGCCAAGTAAGTTTAGCTTGTATAGTCATGGAGTTCAGATAAAAGTCAGGAGTTTGCCACGTAGAAACTAAGAAAAAAAAAGGTTTTAAAACGGAGCGTATACAATGCAGGTGAATAGTTCTGTGTGACCATGGGGCTTGAAAATATGAAGCTGCATTGCTGATAATTGTACATGTATATTTATATATGCTGTGCAGGTTTGATATGAAAGCTGGAGATAATGGATATTAAAGAGAAGAAATACAAAGGCACAGAACTATTCAGTGTCCCAAACACAGTCACAACAAAACAGAAATGGGGGCAAGACTTCTGGCCAAGTCTTTCTGACTCTAGACTGTCTGCTCTTGACACCCTGCTGTTTAGCTTCTTGATCACACCAGCAGACTTTCTTAATGGATGAGGGAGTGAGATTCAGCCAACAAACCCCGCATGCAAATGGGTAGTTTTCTTTTAACTACATCTTGAAAAGTAAAAGAAAGAGGGAAGGAGAGGAAAAAGGACGAGAGGGAAGGAGGGAGGAAGGGAGAAAAAGCATGATAATGAATTTCTAGAATCCTAGGTCCAGGCTGCACTAATGTTTTAATTCTACACATTTAGTCATTTAATCCTAAATCCATCCCTCTTCAGGTAAAATGTAGGTGCTCATATCTGTCAAGCAGAGGAGTCTCATTTAACTCTAATGGATCCAGCTTACCAGAAGAATGACTCCAAATCACCACCACCAGCCCCCACCCTCTTTCCTTTCGTTATACATTCAATTGTGTGCTCAGGCTCTCAGTCATGTCCAACTCTTTGTGACCCTTTGGACTGTAGCCCTCAAGGTTCCTCTGTCCATGGGATACTCCAGGCAAGAATAGTGGAGTGGGTTGCCATACTCCAGGGGATCTTCCCGACCCAGGGATTGAACCTATGTCTCCTGCATTGACAGATGGATTTTTTTTTACCAGTGTGCCACCTGGGAAGTTCTAGACATTTCATTATATATTCTCAAAAGTTTGAACAGTTACTCCCTGCATTTTAGAGAAAAATCAAGAAAAGTTTGTCTGGAACGCAGTTATTTTTAGAAATGATGTTTTCTTATCACCAACACACATTCAACTTTAGACAATTTTCACCTCATTTTCTTTCTTATTGTTATGATCAGAATGATTTCCTATTCAGAAATCTCCCCAATCCCTATTTAGACATTCCAGTTACACTTTTATAAAATTGCCCACTTGAATGCCCCTTTCACAGGAAGCTTTATCTAACCAAATGTGGCCAAAGTATTGTTCTATTTCCTGGATTTAATATAACACACAATTCCTCTGTCATTTTGCAAGGTAACAGCCTTATTTTTTGTTTGTTTGTTTTTGGTTAATTCCACCAAAAGAGATAGATATTCAATAAGCATCATTTGGGACCCATTTAAAACCCAGTACCAAGTAAGACCAGAGGGGTCATGAAGACTCATTTGCAACCTCTGAAGTACTATGGAATTTCTGCCACTGTAGACAGTGAGAGCAATAAAATAATATTCATTCTAAATGTATAAGGATTGATGTGATAAACTAAACATCAACTGTGCCTAGGTACAGGATAGAGAGGAAATGCACAGTTCAACTAGGGAGGGTGAAATCAGAAACCTTCTTTCCTAAGGCTTTCCTGGGTATCCGGCATTGTTTGCCTGCTGATTAGTGAGGTGTCTGTAGGTACATTAATGTGGACGGTTGGATGTGTTTGACAATAAGTCAATGATTCTTTTTGACATGACTTTAATAGTACTGAAGAAGTGATTGTAAAATGATGACTTTTAATGGGATATAGATATAAGTGACCTGCTTTTTATGATAAAGGTCAATGGTATTGATGGTAGTGTAGAGAAGATAATTTCCTTGGCGTGGTAGGAGACAACTTGCATGATTCATGAAAGTATCTCTCTGTCTCTCTCTCTCTTTTTTTTTAACCTCTCCCACAGGGAAGAAAGAAGAACGCCCCTGCCAAACCCCTCCAGCTGCCACTTTATTTGAAATAAGCAAAAGGTGATATCCCACAATGAAGTGAATCACTGCTCAACAATTGATGATAACCTCTAGCTGGCTGAGGCCTTCAGAATTTGACAATCATGTATGAAATGAGTTTTCTTTCATTATGAACAAAATGGCTACGTGCCATTCCAATGGGACATATACACAATCAAGGAGCAAAGGCTGAGTCACAGAGACTGGAGGAGGACAGATGGTACAAATGAACATGAGAGAATATCCATATGTGTCTTCATGTGACTTCCAGGTCAAGCAAAAAAAGACCAGGATCAGCTCTGTGGAATTACACTTTGTGGAAAGTTCATAGGTAAGTAGGATAAAGGGTGTCCTATGGGCAAAAGGCTCCTTCTGCAAGCACAGTCAGCTGGCCTTGGGCTGAATTGAAACTGCTGGTTAATCATGGGTCAGGCAGAGAAAACTGTGGATCCTTTAAGATGATACCCACAGCAGGATAGAAAGTGTTAGCAGCGATTCCTCAGATACAGCTGTAGATCTTGCACTTTATTGAATCTTACTTTTTCAGTTGTTGGGGGAAAGACAGTAAATAGAGAGAAGAGTGTGGAGAAGATAGAACAAAGCAAGAGAAAAGAGGGCAGAGTGATAAGAAATATGAGAGAAGGAGGGGTGTTAGAGGGAAATAAATTAAATAAAAGGAAGAGAGAAGAGAATTTATACATCCAAGTGTTCTAGAAACTAGATACAGTTATCTTACAGTCTGCCTGTCCTATCTGAGCAGGATTTGGCCTAAACCTCAACGTGGTATATTCTCAATGACTCACTCTAGAGAGGATGTGTGTCCATCTCTGATCTTGGCCCTCTCTTCATTCATTGGGACTTTGCAGGGATTGTTTACTTTGAAAAGATTTGACAAGTGGATCTTACCCACCAGTTTCCCAGTCCCAAAGCTAAGTGCCTCCAGTCATCTGTACTTTCCTGGATTTTATTCCTCTCCAAACTTTCCTCAGCATGCTGTGGATGTCTCACAGTCAATAGTGCAGTGATAAGAACAAAGTGGTAACTGACAGAACAGTGCTGTTGTGCAGGATGTTGAGAGGTTATGAAGCTTCAGACACAGTGGAAGTGGTCAGTTGTCTAAGTTCACTGTGAGAACTTTGGGAAGGATAGAACTTTGCCACTGTCTTCCAGCTCAGTCATTCTTTGGTACCATAACACTTTCATCTCAGTGAATAACTGCATTAATTTCAGCTACCCACTCCCAAGGCCAAAATTTAGGTTTTCTATAAAATCAAGACCAAACCAAGCCATCTGATCTGCTCCACTTCTGAGATATGAAATATCGCATCTTAATCTGTTTTTTTCAGCTCTCTTACTTGTTTATCATAAATATAGCTAAACTCCAGTCTCTTTGAAACTCCAGTGTGTTCAGCTGTTTATTTTTCTTTTTCTATTATCCTGTTCATTCTCCTTGTTCCTTGTCAAACAGCCTGGTCTCTTTTGTCAAACATATCAACAATGTTGTCCAGCCACGAGTCCTCCTTCTCTTGTAGCTAGTTGCTTTCTAAATATTGTGAGAAAAATCATTCAACAGCATTTTAGTATAAATTCAGCACAGTCACACACAATGAAGCCCTGTGCTCTGCTAGATGATGCTGCTATTTCCAGCACTGTTTCAAAACATCTCTTCTTAAAACATCATATGCCCTGCACTGTAGCCATGCATCCATGTGATACACCACAGAGAAAAGAGAAGACATCAAACAGGAACATCATCAGATTTTAATTCCTACCAACAGGACAGCCTTTTAATACAATTTTTCTGTTTGAAGAAGTCTCCTTTCCCCAACTAAAGCTAATGTATCGCTGTATTCACTGGATCCTATATCAATCCTCGTTTGGCCCAACAAGCCTTCTCTTGAATTGCTATATGGCATTTGATCCCAATTCTTTCCCATTTGTATTCACACAGGCTCAGGTACTCGCATCATTAAACATACACACAAGAACCAAAATATTAAACACGCACAAACTCTTCCCTTTTTCTACCCTACTATGTCTTTTCTCTATATAACTACACTTTATAAAATATCTGTCACCTGTCTACACCTCAGAGCCACTCTTTAGCTCTTTGCCTTTTGGAATCTATTCCTATCATTTCATGAACTAACCCTTGCCAAAAAGACTAATGACATTGTTGTTAAATTCATCATCTGCTTTCTGATCATTTTCTTCTCTAACCTCTCTACAGGCTTCAACTTTGACAACCTTACTGTTGCAGAAATCATCTGTGCCCTTGACTTCCATAAAATCATGCTGCCTGCATCTTCCATCACCCCACTGGATGTTTTTGTTCAGGCTGCTTGCACCTTACTTCCCCTACCCACATAGCCTGAAAATGTTGATTCTCTTCAGCACCCCAAAATTCCCTAACTCTACCTTCTTCTATGAACCTACCTTGGAAAACACACCCACAGGGGACCTTCTAAGTCCTACAAATTGGATTGTATCCCTTCCAAGGCACCTTTCCAAAGTACTTAAAGCTTATTTTCGACTGACATGTATCACAAAATTTGTCATAGATAATTTAGAGGGTGGCATCCTCATTGTACAATGAACTTCTTAGAAACAAGTTTTGACTTACTTTTGCTTTGGTAACTTCAATGTTAATTCGATAACTGGACAAATTTAATCACATTACAATCATTTGTTAAGAGAATGAAACTGCTTATTTTAACTGTAACTGGAGTACATCAAGGCTGTATATTGTCACTCTGCTTATTTAACTTATATGCAGAGTACATCATGAGAAATGCTGAGCTGGAAGAAGCACAAGCTGGAATCAAGATTGCCAGGAGAAATATCAATAACCTCAGATATGCAGATGACACTGCCATTATGGAGAAAGCGAAGAGGAACTAAAAAGCCTCTTGATAAAAGTGAAAGAGAAGAGTGAAAAAGTTGGCTTAAAGCTTAACATTCGGAAAATGAAGATCATGGCATCTGGTCCCATTAGTTCATGGGAAATAGATGGAGAAACAGTGGAAACAGTGTCAGACTTTTTTTTTGGGGGGGGGGGGCCTCCAAAATCACTGCAGATGGTGACTACAGCCATGAAATTAAAAGACACTTACTCCTTGGAAGAAAAGTTGTGACCAACCTAGATAGTATATTCAAAAGCAGAGACATTACTTTGCCAACAAAGGTCTGTCTAGTTAAGGCTATGGTTTTTCCTGTGGTCATGTATGGATGTGAGAGTTGCACTGTGGAGAAGGCTGAGCGCCGAAGAATTGATGCTTTTGAACTGTGGTGTTGGAGAAGACTCTAGAGAGTCCCTTGGACTGCAAGGAGATGCAACCAGTCCATTCTGAATGAGATCAGCCCTGGGATTTCTTTGGAAGGAATGATGCTAAAGCTGAAACTCTAGAACTTTGGCCACCTCATGCGAAGAGTTGACTCATTGGACAAGAATCTGATGCTCAGAGGGATTGGGGCTGGAGGAAAAGGGGACGATAGAAGATGAGATGTCTGGATGGCATCACTGACTTGATGGATGTGAGTTTGAGTGCATTCCGGGAGATGGTGATGGACAGGGAGGCCTGGCATGCTGTGATTCATCGGGTCGCAAAGATTCGGATATGACTGAGTGACTGAACTGAACTGAACTGAACAGACTGCTGTTCTAAAAATGTCTAGGCTATCTGACATAAAATTGGAACACTTGAAAACCAGTATACTATGGTTTCAGTAGGGCTGGTAAGTCTATATGGCAGTGTAAGTGTATAACTCTGTAAACTACCAAATTTTATTCTCATCACATCATTGTGCTTTCATTGTGCTTGCCATGTGATTCTGAATAAACAATTCATATATAATGTAGTTCTTCCTTTTTCATTCAAATCTTCATATAATTAAACTACTTGACTCAATTCTTCTTAAGAAATTTTGAAAAAGTTCTTGTGATAAAATGCCATATCTAGACATTTTGGGCTTTTACAATAATTGCGTATCTAACAACACAAAGTGTGTATCTGGAGGTGTGTGTCTATGTCTAATTAGGTATATAATGATTGACATTTTGGTTGTTGGAAGTGTAGAAATTACTGATGATAATGAGGTGTAAACAGCTCCCAGGAAGTTTTAATGTGGAACACAGAAATGAGCAAATTGATAAATTATAAATACTCCCAAAGTTAGATATCATTGGCCCAGCTTTAACATGTATAAAAAACAATAACTTATGTCCACTTGAATTTTCGGCATTATATTTCTACTAAAATATTTTACCTTCATTTTAGGAAACTATTTATAGATTCACCTATCAATAGTTTCAATGCAGGAGACACATGAATATCAGCAGATGGTCAATAGCAAAATCAGATTGATTATATTCTTTGCAGCCAAAGATGGAGAAGCTCTGTACCATCAGCAAAAACAAGACCAGGAGCTGACTGTGGCTCAGATCATGAACTCTTAACTGCCAAATTCAGACTTAAATTGAAGAACATAGGGAAATCAAATCCCTTATGATTATGCAATGGAAGTGACAAATAGATTCAAGGGATTAGATCTGATAGACAGAGTACCTAAAGAACTATGGATGGAGGTTCGTAACATTCTACAGGTGGCAGAGATCAAAACAATCCCAAAGAAGCAGAAATACAAAAAGACAAAATGGTTGTCTGAGGATGCCTTACAAATAGCTGAGAAAAGAAAAGTGAAAGGCAAAGGGGAAAAGGAAAGATATATCCATCTCAATGCAGAGTTTCAGAGAATAGCAAGGAGAGATAAGAAAGCCTTCTTCAGAGATCAATGCAAAGAAAGAGGAAAACAATAGTATGGGAAAGACTAGTGATCTCTACAAGAAAATTAGAAATACCAAGGGAACATTTCATGCAAAGATAGGTACAATAAAAGATAGGAATGGTATGGACGGAACAGAAGTAGAAGATAATAAGAAAAGGTGGCATGGTACCCAGAAGAACTATACAAAAAGATTTGAAAGTCCCAGATAACCACAATGGTGTGATAACTCACCTAGAACCAGACATCCTAGAGTGTGAAATCAAGTGGGCCATCAGTACGAACAAAGCCAGTAAGGTGATGGAATTCCAGCTGAACATTTTAAATCCTAAAAGATGATGCTGTGAAAGTGATGCACTCAATACGCCAGAAAATTTGGAAAACTCAGCAGCGGTCACAAGACTGCAAAATGTCAGTTTTCATTTTATTTCCAAACAAGGGTGATGTCAAAGAACATTCAAACTGCCACACAATTGCACTCATTTCACATGCTAGCAAAGTAATGCTCAAAATCCTTCAAGCTAGGCTTCAACAGTATGTGAACCAAGAACTTACAGATGTTCAAGCTGGATTTAGAAAAAGCACAGGAACTGGAGATCAAATTGCCAACATTTGATGGATCATAGAAAAAGCTAGAGAATTCTGGAAAATCATCTACTTCTTCTTCATTGACTATGCTAAAGCCTTTGACTATGTGGATCACACACATAACACACACACACACACACACACACAGAAACACAAAACAACTGTAGGAAATTCATCAAGAGATGGAAATACCAGACCACCCTACCTACCTCCTGAGAAACCTGTATGAAGGTCAAGAAGCAACAGTTAGAACTGGATATGGAACAATGGACTGGTTCAAAATTGAGAAAGGAGTATGCCAAGGCTCTATATTGTCACTCTGTTTATTTAACTTACATACAGAGTACATCATGTGAAACACCAGGCTGGATGAAGCACAAGCTGGAATCCAGATTGCCAGAAGAAATATCAATAACTTCAGATATGAAGATAACACCACCCCTATGGCAGAAAGCAAAGAGGTACTAAAGAGCCTCTTGATGAATGTGAAAGAGGAGAGTGAAAATGCTGGTTTTAAACTCAACATTCAGAGAACTAGGTCATACCATCTGGTCCCATCACTTCATGGCAAATAGATGGGGAAACAATGGAAACAGTGACAGAGTTTATTTTCTTGGGCTCCAAAATCACTGTGGACAGTGACTGCAGCCATGAAATTAAAAGACTCTTATTTCTTGGAGAAAAGCAAACCTAGGCAGTACAGTAGAAATCACAGATATTACTTTGCCTACAAAGGTCCATATGGTCAAAGCTAAGGTTTTTCCAGTAGTCATGTATGCATGTGAGAGTTGGACAATAAAAAAGACTGAATGCCAATGAATTGATGCCTTCAAACTGCGGTGCTTGAGAAGACTCTTGAGAATCCCTTTCTCAGCCAGATCAAACCAATCAATCTTAAAGGAAATCAACAGTGGATATTCATTGAAAGGACTGATGCTGAAGCTGAAGCTCCTTTGGCCACCTGGTGCAAACAGCCAAGTCATTGGAAAAAACCCTGATGCTGGGAAAGATTGAAGGCAGGAAGTGAAGATGATAACAGAGGATGAGATGGTTGGATGGCATCACTGCCTTGATGGACATGAGTTTGAGCAAACTCTGGGAGAAGATGAAGGACAGGTAAAACTGGTGTGCTACAGTCCATAGGGTTCCAAGAGCTGGACATGACTGAGCTACTGAATAATAACAAATAGATTGTTTCAACTAACAGTTTAGTTTGCTAGGAAACTTTAAGTACAAGTTGAGGGATTTTCACATTTTCTTGAACAATTAAACTGTAAATAACAACAAATATTTGTAATTATTTTTTCTCTTTATGCTAACAATAGATACTATTCTAACAGCTAAAGAATGTGATTTGCATGACACATGTATGATAGCATAGCAATTTTCTAAATATCAATCTTGGATAATGAAATTGATTTTTTACTACAGGAGAGAATGTTGATTCACGTGTTCATGAATATTTTCATGGTTTTTTTTTTTTTTTTTTTTTTTTGCAGGCAGCAAAAATTCATAGAATCACAGAATCTTAAAGCTGGAAAGGGATTTGGTGATTGTAGAGTCTGACTTCCTCATTTTACACATGAGAAAACTGAAAACTGATTTCCCTTTACCCACAAAGAGATCTAAGAAAGTGCTTTCTAGTCTCTGCTGCCACAGATAAATCTATTCCATCCACCAAAGCCAGCATCTTTCACCTTTTCTAATATCCCATTTTCTGCCTCACCCCAGTGCAAATGCTGGGCTCGAGGCGATCACAACAAAGTGCCATTTCCTGGCATGATCTCTCCTTCTTCACTGTGACTTTAAACACATCCTTCCTTCTGTTTACTCTCCCTCTTCACTTGCATAGTTCCTACTTTAAGATGTGCAGCAAAAGGGTTGCTTCCTCCAGGAACATATCCCTCACTAAAAGGCTGAGACAAATGTTTTTTTCATTATGTTTCTGATACACTGTATTCTCATTTTTGCCAAAGTATGTACATTATCACATTGTAATCATGGATTTTCACCCATTCTCCAGGACTCAGCACAGTGCTGGCTCATAAATGGAGCACAAGGAATATTCATTGTATAAATGATCACATTCACGAACAGAAGCCAGATACTCTTATCTGTTGAAACCAGAGTTCAAACAGAAAGGGCATTATACAGGTCAAGAAATAAGAACTGGATTCAGTTGTTCATTTCTCCGGATAAAATGGAAAATAAATTCTTTGTTAAACTTTATTTCACTTAACTACATAAAGAAATACACACGTGCGCTTGGACACACACACACATACATGAGATCTGGCAGAAAAGAAACAGTTTCAACTAAAGATTATGTCTAAGTGATTTCAACTAGAAAGTCTGCACAAGTGACTAACCCTCAGTCCCTGGGCAATCTTTCCCATTGAGGTCCTCAGGGCAGATGCAACAAAAGAAGGCCTCAACTCACCTCATCCTTTCAAGGATGCTGAAGCTGAGTGGACCAAACACCAGCATAACTGTCAGGGCAGGGTGTGGTAAGAATCACTGCTTCTCCGGATGGCCTTTACTGACAGAGATTCATTCTGGAAGAGTCTTAAGCCCTGGCCTTGTCTGCATCTTTAAAAAGCACTTACTGTTCTTGCCAGTTTTCAAACCAATACCTCCATCAATTTCTCTGAGAAAAAAAGCTACATGATTCAGCTGGCAAAATGATGTAAATTATGAATAATAAATTTTTCAAGGGCTTCAGTCCACATTATTTACTAGACAACTATAATTTGTAATGTTTACTTAAACACTGGCTCTCAACAAAACACTTAGCAGCACTTAGTATCTTGTCCCTTTAGATGTCTGCATCTAAAATTTGGACTGCTTAATTTTATTGGGTAGAGAAAATTTTAATGTCTGCAACACCACCCACCACAAGACCAGCAACATCAGGCAGATCTGTGGTCGTAACTGGACTGCAAGTTCTGGAAAAACACATTATTTTTTTTTTCCCTGATGCATGCAGCAACATCACTGCTGTTGGAACAAAGCAGTGTTTGCCAAGAATCACTGCCTGGTGGAAGACGAGTCCTCACCATGACTCCAAGAGAAAACACAACACATTTTATATATTAGCAAGGAAGTCCCTGCTGGAATACTTTCTTTAACCTCTAGAGTCTTATTTTTTTCATCATCTGATATACTTTACTGGTTGCTTAAGCATTTAAAATGAATTAAGTGCTATTAAACCCCATTTTTAGGTAGTTTCATCAGTACAGCCTAAGGGGATATAAAGCAAGGAGCTTTCTCTGGCAGAAATCCAAATACTAATGGTGTTAAAATGCCTTCTTATTGCGTTTAAGTCAGTAGTTAGGTCAAGTAGAGAAACATATTTTAGAATACGTTTAAATAAACACTTCATTTAGTGTTTCTTTTCAACTTACAGATTTTCTCTTCCTTATTCTCCTTCCTGGCTAATACAGAAAGTGACATAGTCACAAGCTTCTGTGCCTGAACAAATTGAATTTCTCAGTTAAACTCAGAAGATCTTAGTCTAATGGCAACGACGATGATTGTATTATGATGAGGATGTCAAGGGAGCCAGTAGAGCACTTCAGAGGACAAAAGGGATGAAAAGGGCAGCAAATCCTCACCATGTAGACAGGCATCACGGGAACGTGTCTCCCAACACGTGACTGCATCTTGTTTGCAGAAGTAAGAAAATCGGCCACCAATTGTGCACATAAATTTTGATTTTTGTTTGGTCTGTGAAGAAAATGAGACTCAAATCTCATTTACAGCTATCATGGCTTTGGCAGAGAAAGATATCAGTAAAGCAACTTAACAAGGACAGTGGCATTTTAATTGTAAGCATCTAACTACAAATGGATTGGGGCATATATTTCTCCAGAGAGTGAAAAGAGGCAAACAAAAATTTTTTAAAAAAAAGCAGAAGCAGGAAGTGAAGGCCTTAAGGAGAGATTTTTGTTGCTTAAATAATGTGTACAGAGTGGTGCTTCTAGACAAAAATGAGAGATTAGGCAATCCTAAATTATGATGCAAGCAAGCAAGGTGATAAGTAGATGGAATGAAACTAAGAAAACTTTTAGAGCAATTATACCCAGAAAAATTAATCATCATCATGTGCTTGAAAATAGAATGGAAAAAAAAAAGAAAATGAGAACTTGATATGAATTTTTTAATACAGTGTATTTTTTAATAATGTGATGAAGTCATTACAAGGTGAAGGACATTTTTGAATATTTCTTTTACATGCTTTTATGAACCTAGCATGGTGTTAGGCAAAGAGTGGGTGCTCAGTAAAAGACTGTACAGAATAATGGATGGATGGAGGAATAGATGAAAAAGACATAGTCTAAACAATAGTCAGTGAAAAATCAGGGATATATTCTAGGCTTTGGGAAGCAGCAGAAGTTAATATCCTAAGGTAGAAGTTCTTAGTCACACTGTGTCTCATACAAATGTTTGATTAACATAGTCTCCATCAACAAGGGTAAATTATCATATGAATGTTGCCCTTTTGCAGGTTTTGGGCAGCATCTGCTAGTAATGTCTTGGTGGTGCTAGTGGTAAAGAACCTGCCTGCCAATGCAGGAAAAGTAAGAGACATGGGTTGAATCCCTGGGTTGGAAAGATCCCCTGAAAGGGGGCACAGCAACCCACTCCAGTATTCTTGCCTGGAGAATCCCATGGACAGAGGAGCCTGGTGGGCTACAGTCCATGGAACGCAAAGAGGTGGCCATGTCTGAAGCAATTTTGCACCGTACACATGCACATACTAATAATTCTGCAATTTTTGATGGAAATGCTTTGAGGGACAAATAAAGGGTGCAGTTCAGAAGGAATTACATCATTTAGAAACAAATGTGTGGGGTGACTTTTGTTTGCTGGGTTATATAACTATCTAAGATGTGAATTTTGGAGGGGTATCTGGAATTTTTTCTCTTTCTTTTCACAAAATATAAAAAATAACCCTGTGACTGTGAATGAAGTAAGAAAATTAATCTTAGATTAAATATTATTCTCTATAATTTGTTCTTCCCCTTTATCAGATTTTCCCTTAAAATTTTTAGTTCTATTATTCTTCTGGACTTATCTCAGGTCCTACCCACTCTCCTCCCAGCCTTCTCACCCTTGTCTCCCTACCATGTGAATACAAAATTTTCCTTTTAATTTAATTTCTGTGGCCTGAACTTTCTGGTACTTTAGTGAATGGTGATCATGTTTAAAGTTTTCTATTTTATGTGCTACCTCAAGATAGATACCTTTCTGTGCTCATAGCTTGTCCAGCATCTGTAAGAGTAGTAACTAATGTGTATATGTTTACTTGATCATGAGATAAACATTCAATAGTTTTTTTTTTTCCACATATTTTCTACATGTGTTTTTTGGACCTAAGATATGTCCATAAAATTATAAAACTTAGTATTCACTACACAGAAGGAAAGTTAGGAATTATTTACATAGATTCTCATTGGCTTAGTAAGTCAGCATTGCATGGACTTTAGTTGCATGTCAGTAAAATGGAAAATTCTGTAGCATCCTTGGAAACATAAAGCTAAATGAAGAAAACAATGGTATGTATTCTAATATAGTTCATTTGTGAAATTGCACTAGTTCTTCAAAACTATTCAGATAATACAAACTTTTAAGAACAGGGAAAGAATGGGTAGTTCAAGTTGGGAGAACTATTCTAGAAAGACTTGACCTTCACATTCACATAGCAGGCTAAGGTATATTTGAGATACTTTCAGTGGGGAACATGGGCATTCAACAGTTTAATTCTCCTGCAGAAGCAGAAATTTCAATGTGCACAGAATTCATTTTCCCCCCATTACTGTAATATTCAATTGGACTCAATTATCCTGTAACAGCATTTGATCGTGCAGCCACTGGATCTGGCTTCATTTACTTTAAGGTTAGTAAAGTCACAGCTTAAATTGTTTAAGAGTTGGCAGCATCAAAGTTCCCTCTTTTTCCTTTATTAACTTCTTTACTTGTAAGGCATTGAAAACTGGCACAGGAAGTCAGACGTCAATATGGAAAAAGTACTAGAAGCTGTCACCTCTACTTTGGAAAGGTCAATGAGAAAAGAATGTAAAAAAAATTTTAAAAAATGAGATGTTTAAGACATATTTTGTTTTAAGCCAGTTAATCGTCAAAGGAAACACTTAAATCATATTTTAAAATATGAAAATGGTAAGAATAGTAAAATGAAAACATCCATTTAGATAATCATTTTACTGAAAGTAATAGAAAATCAGGCATGGCATTAGTATTTGTTCTTTAGAGAAATACTGTTATGGACCTTCTCATTTTCATTCAAAGTGAATTGAGGTGAATGTTTCAAAGGACATGAAGATAATTATTCTCCTCTCTGTAGGACTTTGACTTTCTGGAGTCAGACATAAAACTGGGTTTACCTTCAGGAGATAGGAGAACCATAAAACTAAGTTAAGTCAGAGAATCCAGCTATAGTATGGAAGCTAAAGATGAAGGAAGTGGATGTCACAGAGTTTGAAAAGCTTCAGGGAGATTCTAGACCAGAGGAGCCAGGTGATAGCAAAAATGTCCTCATATAGTAGAAGTCAGTCTCAAAGCAGGTTGAGAATAAAGGCAGGGAAGATAATGGAAACCATGCAGGTATTAGAAGCCAGAACAGGAAGCTAATCTGGAGGGGATTCTGAGGGGGCTGGAAAGTTTCTTCCATTTACTCAGAACTGGATTTATAATCCAGGAAGGTGATTTTAGTAATTCCTATTAGGGTCAGAATGAAGCCTTGGGGTTGAATAGAAGAAAAGCCAGAAGTAAGACAAGTGTGTAGATTTGTGAAAAGTCAGAAAGGGGAGCTGGCTGATCGTGGGAGGATGAGGGGCATGCTGAGGGCCACATATCTGGCTAGAAATTGATACAGCTTGGTTTTCTACTCTCACAGCCTCTCCTGTGCAATCATGGGAATGTTTATTATTTATGCAGTGTTTTAGATAATTAAAAAATTAGCAACCAGTCCCTTTACCAGCAATCATAAATTGCATCTGTGATTCAATCACTTTATATATCTCATTCCATAAAACAGACCTGCCGCTTCATGAAAGAAGTAGTCCCTTCTTCCTGGAAAGGTGATAAGTGATCATGAATCCTGATGTATACAGACAGAAACTGAAAAGATGTTATTCAAGAGCCTCAAGCCAAAAGCCTGCTCATGAAAAGTTCTCTAGGACTTTTATTTCCTACACATAACACTGAAGATGGTAATTCTGAAGACCCCTTACTGAGCCATACTGTCTTGGTCTATTTTAGGACAATAAAGGTTTGAACTCTCTTTCAGGGGATTTAAAAGTTAGGTTTCACTGAGTGCAGCTATTTCAAACCTGCAGCTGGCAGGCCTTGGAATTGATACAGTATAATAACCCTGTGCTTCGGAACTGGGAGTTAGGATGGAAATGGCCCCATCATACTCTTCAATGAGAAGCTTAAAGAAGATTTGAGTAATACTGAACTGCAATTGCTGAGTGACAAAGGTACTCCCTAGCTGTACTGTTGAAAGAATTTAAACTCATGAGCATACAGTTCATAGAACATAATGCCTCCTTCTGAGTTTGGAATGATATTATAGCATGCACAATCACAATCTATTATTAGCAGAGGCTGAATGACAGGTGATATTCAAAGATAGAAATGCTATCAAGTTCAAAGCAACAATCAAACAAATTGTATAACAGTGTATATTCTTATATTCCTTTATTAAACTTACTTATAGCTTATATATTTGGCCTTTGGGGCATGGTAATTAGGGAAGATTTCAAGGGAAAATAATAATTGCTTTGCTTTGACATAACTACTCTAAAAGAGAAAACTTCTGAAATCAAATCTACTAGTTAAACAGAAAGACACATATTTAAAGAAAAATGCTACTCTCAAAATTTTGAAGTCCTTAGGGCTCATTCCTGGGATCTTTATCTCCTCTCCATAGGTAATCTCATATACTCCCATGGCCTCAAATTCATCTATATGATAATGACTCCCAAACTGTATCTCTAGCCTTGACCTCTTCCCCCATCACCAGGAGAATCTCTCTAAGGGATTTCTAATATGCATCTCAAATTTACCATCTTCAAAACAGAACTCAGTACCTTCCCCATCCCTCACACTCCTCCTCTTTGTGTATCTCATATCTGCTAGCTAACTATTTCAACACCAAACCAACCCTACTATTATTGTTCAATCCCACAGCACCCCCGCCCCCTCCAAATAATCCTTGTTTCTTCTTCTCTTTCCTTCTCTTTAGGCATAAAATTCACAAGCAGGACTTGCTGACTTTGCTATCAAATCCTATATGAAACCTGCCCAGGTTTCTTCACTCCTGTTTTCTGCCATTCTTACCTACTGGAACCTCCTAAATCGCCTTCCTGCTACAGTCGGTCCATTCTCTCACACAATACCCCACATAATCTGTATATATTGTAAACAGAGTCATGTTTTCTCTACTTTAAAACATTTAAAGTGTCTTAATGCATTGAGAATAAAATGTAAATTAATTTCTGACTCTGGCCTATGAAAACTCAGGTAATCTGGCTCTAGTCCACCTCTAACCTTGTTTAATTGCTGTCTCCTTTAGACCAACACACTCAAGACATAAAACATTCTTTCTGTTCTTGAAACATGCCAATTTGCTCTCACCTAAAGGCTCATTATGCATGAGGTTTTATCTGCCAGGAATGTTTTTTCACCTAATTTGTATGTGGCATATTTCTTTTATATACTTTCGGATTCCTTCATGTTAATTCCCTGCACTCATCAGTAAACTATAATTTCTAGTTGAGCAGTGTCATTGCCTTTATTATTCACCACTGCAGGCCCAGTGCCTAAAAAAGTGTCTGCCACATGCTTTTCAGAGTTCTCGTGCTGATTTTATAATGGCTTGTGTCACTGTGTTCAAAGTATTAATCTTTTCTGAGCAACACCTTCTTAACTTGTAAATTCATGAGTTTGGACTAAAACTTGATTATTTAGATACATTTTGGATTTAACACCATACGATTTATAGCCAATAATAACACTATAACTTGCCTCTGATACAAATAACCAGATTGGGGAGGAAGTGAAAATAAAAAAAAATATGAATTTGCTGAATATAATTTTTCTGTCTTGTACCTTGATTAGCAATTAGATCATTCTGCTACTAGGCAATAAGCTATGCTTTGGTAGTGGTTTTATAGTCCAAAGCATTATTCTTTTTAATATTCTGTTTAATTCAGAAACAAAAAATAGTTGATTACTTTTGTAACAATTGAAATTTATATTGCAATTGTGCATAGTTGTTAAAATATTAAAATAATAGTTTATTTTAATAATTTGTGGTAAGAGCAGCATGAGCAAGTCTTTGCTTAATTTTTACCTCTATTCCTCAGTAGCGGCATGACTTTGGGGCAAATTTTAACCTCTCTGAACTTATATTTCCTCTTATTATGAATGACAAGGTGATACTTAAACATAATGATGCTCTGAAGATAAAGTTCCTAAATGGTTTCTCACAAAAAATAACTCAACTATAGTCAATGATCTTCCCCTTTTCTTTCTTCTTGTTTGTTTAATGCAATTTTATTTAAATATCATGTCATTTATTTTTCCAGTGATCAATGACTTATCTGTGGTTCAGTAACCAGCCTGGAGGAGAATCACAGTGAGAAGACCTGTGGATTAAATCTTTTTGGCACTTTGTTTTCAGGAGTCCTCTTATACCCGAACCTCCCCTTCATGCTCCTGCACAACCACCACCTATGTTCCAGCAAGAAAATTTTCAGTTCAGTTCAGTCGCTCAGTCGTGTCCAACTCTTTGCGACCCCATGAATCGCAGCACACCAGGCCTCCCTGTCCATCACCAACTCCCGGAGTGCACTCAGACTCACGTCCATCGAGTCAGTGATGCCATCCAGACATCTCATCCTCTGTCGTCCCCTCCTCCTCCTGTCCCCAATCCCTCCCAGCATCAGAGTCTTTTCCAATGAGTCAACTCTTCACATAAGGTGGCCAAAGTACTGGAGTTTCAGCTTCAGCATCATTCCCTCCAAAGAAATCCCAGGGTTGATCTCCTTCAGAATGGACTGGTTGCATCTCCTTGCAGTCCAAGGGACTCTCAAGAGTCTTCTCCAACACCACAGTTCAAAAGCATCAATTCTTCGGCACTCAGCTTTCTTCACAGTCCAACTCTCACATCCAAACATGACCACTGAAAAACCATAGCCTTGACTAGACGGACCTTTGTTGGCAAAGTAATGTCTCTGCTTCTCAATATGCTATCTAGGTTGGTCATAACCTTTCTTCCAAGGAGTAAGCGTCTTTTAATTTCATGGCTGCAGTCACCATCTGCAGTGATTTTGGAGCCCCCCAAAATAAAGTCTGATACTGTTTCCACTGTTTCCCCAACTATTTCCTATGAAGTGATGGGGCCAGATGCCATGATCTTCGTTTTCTGAATGTTGAGCTTTAAGCCAATTTTTTCACTCTCTTCTTTCACTTTCATCAAGAGGCTTTTTAGTTCCTCTTCACTTTCTGCCATAAGGGTGGTATCATCTGCATATCTGAGGTTATTGATATTTCTCCTGGCAATCTTGATTTTTAAGCTCATTTAAAACGCTAAGGAAGGAGAGGACCCCCATGCTCATATTTAGTTTCTACTAGGCAAGAGAATAGATACAAATTACATACAACCACAGAACTCCTTATCCATAAGAAGTCCTATTGTCTTTGCCCAATGAGAAAGATATTTTTCTCAAAACTGATTGCTTCCCTTGTTTCATAATTTCTGTTTTTAAGGCACTCTACTCCCTCCAAACTAATCTATGTATTTCATTTGCATAAATTTGTCCCCATACTAATCCCCCAGTCCTAGGATTCATTTTCTGGCTCTTTAAATTCACATTTAAAATGACTCTAAAATTTAAAACATTCATTTCTATCAGAGAATCATGCTTTAGGGAGAAAACCAGGCTAGTAAACCTAAAATAGGTAACTGAAATAAAATAGACAAAATATTAATGAATAACTCTTATTTCCCAACTATATAAACAATCCATGAGGCTAAGTATCATAATTACTTAATGACGAACTGTCACTAAAATCAAGTTTCACCTACTCCTGTTTAATTTTTTAATCACCACATCATGGGTCAATTACTATTTGTGTAACACACAATCTCTATTTGTGCAAGTGTGAGTAACTGGGACGAGTTTATAGGTGCTTTCTCAGTGCAACTAAACAACAGCAACAAATGTCAGTTAGCATTGTTGCTGTTACTTCTCTGCATCCCTTGTTATACATAACAGTGCTTTATAAAACGTTTTTTCTCATTCAGTTCTCTCAGCAGTTCATAGGATTATCATTACTAGCATTGTTATTTTACTGTTATTATCATCATGTTTATTTTATAAGTGAGAAAACAAAGCAAGGCATGAATCCCACTTCTGCCACTCTGAATCAATAAGGGTTAGAAGTCACTTGTTTGTATCTTTCACGAAGTTCAGTTCTTCCGTTTATAACTTTTAGGCAGAAGGTTACATAGTCCCCATAAGAATCCTTAGTTCAAGGATCCCAAAACATAACAGCAGAATACTTTTTTTTTTGTATTTTACTCACTTTAATCTTCAGAGAAATCTTTACATATTGAACCCAGTTCTGCCTCCCAGTAATTTCTACCCACTGGCTTTATGTTAAACTCTGCCTGAGGTTTCAAAAAATGATTTTAATCTTTCTCCTATATGGGTAAAATGATAGAGAACTGTGATCACATGTCTCCCTCTTCTTCAGGCTAAGCATTCAGTTACTTCAACGATGTCATGTCTGATATATTTGTGCTCTACTATCTGGTTGCTTTTCTTTCTGTACACTCCTCCTTATCAATGTCCATTTTTGAAAGTGTCAGTCAGAACTCTATAAAATACTTGAACCATGGGCTAGATAGTACAAAGCATAGTAGGATAATTAATTTCCTCAATATTTGGTCTATAAAAATCCTACACAACTGTCAAGTTTCAGCCCAACGTTACACTTTGATACAAACATCATCTTTCTTCAGCCAGGGAGTAGATATTACAACTTTTATAAATATATTCATATAGCGAATGTGTCATCTACAGAGATCTGGCCTCATTATTGGTCATGATGTGAAAAACAAAACGGGCTTGTTTTCTGCTTTCTTTGATCATACAGAAGCCATACATAAAGTAAATATATACAAGTACATGTGTTAAAAAATATCAGGTATAATGATAAATTCTATGAAGACAAAGGGCAGGGTATGAGGATAGTAAATAGCAGAAATAAATGACTTGTGGTATTTTATGTAAGCTCTAAAAAATGTCTAGAATAGATCTAAAGCATGCATGTGAACATGTGGACACATGAGTGTGTTTTGGTAGGGCTGGTATATGTGGCAGGCACTAAGGGCTTGGATGAGTGTAATGAGTACTTCGCAGGAACAAAATATCTGGTCCAAAACTCTTGAGGTGGGAAAGTGCTTGGCAATTTTGAAAAAAAGAGGTGGAATCCAACATCTCTGGGGTGGTAAGAAAGAGAAAATGGCAAATGTGGAGGCAAGAAAAAGGATACTTCATAACCTGGCACATTTTGCCTTGCTTACATTGCTTTTATCTTCTAAGAAATGTATTATCATTAAGGTTATTGATCATATTTTGTCTTTGTAGCCAGTAAAATATCTGACAAGGTACCTAACAAACCTGGGAGTCAACACGGATGTGCTTACTTGAAATAAATATATATTTCTTCATAGTTATATACAACTACAGTTTCAATAAGCCATCTTTGGTTAGTTAACATACTGATCAGAATATTGACTAAAAGTGGCAATGTGTAAAACTCCATATCCCAACAAAATGACATCTCTCCAGATTGATACTGATTAATCGATGGACACTTTTTAGATATGGTTGTTTAACCATCTTCAGTCAAGCCCCAATTTCTTCATCTTACACATTAAATAAATCTCAATGACATTTGGGGTTGCAAAGACTTGGACATGACTTAGTGACCAACACAACAAAAACAACAAAATTTATTTTTATTTGCATTGCTAAAAAGTCACTGAGGATTTGTTCAGGTTTATAAAGAATATCATTACAAAATCTACAGCTAATATCATATTTAATGGTGAGAAACTCAAAAATATGTAACTAAGATAAAATTTAGGGCAAGAATTTCCCTCTTACAACTCCTTTTCAACATCATACTGGATATTTTAGTTAGTGAAATAAGGCAAGAAAAAGAAATAAAAATATACAGATTAGAAAGGAAAAAATAAAATTATTTCTGTTCACAGATGATATCTATAGAAAATTTGAAAGAACTGACAAACAGTATGCTCAAAATAATAATAGATTATACCAAGTTTGTAGGACACAAGATTAATGTACAAGAATCAATATTTATATAAACTAGTAGTGAACAAATGGAATGTGAAATCAAATGCATAATACCAATCATATTAGCATCCTGGAAAGAAATAGTTATACATTCAATAAAACATGTGCAAGATCTATATGAGTAAAACCACAAAATCCTAATAAAATCAAAGAAAAACTAAGTAGAGATATTACATGTTCATACATAGGAAGAGTAGATATTGTCAATATGTCAGTTTTTTCCATCTTGGTCTATAGATTCAAGGCAGTTTCAAAGTTGAAGCAAGTTATCATATGGATATCAACAAACAAATTCTAAAGTTTACATGAAGAGACAGGAGACTCAGAAGAGCCAATACAAAATTAACGGAGAAGAATAAAGTTGAAGGACTGACTCCACCAGATTTAAGAGATTTATTGTAAAGCTATAATACTCAGGCAGTATTATAAATGGAAAGCTAAAAGACCAATGGCATGGAATAGAGAACCCTCAGAAATCAGCCTATATAAATATATAGAGTCAAATGATCTTTAAAAAAGAAGCAAAAGAACAATGGAGCAAAGTGAGTGTTCACAACAGTTGGTGCTTTAACAGCTAAACATGTGCAAGAAAAAAGTAGTCAAAACACAGATCTTGCACTCTTCACAAAAATTAATTCAAAATGGCTCACAGACCTAAATGTAGAACACAAAAATTAAAATTCCTATAAGATAACATATGAGAAAACCTAGATGATTTTGGGTATGGCAATGCCTTTGCAGGTATAATACCAAAAGCATGAGCCATGAAAGAGATAATAAGCTGGATTTCATTAAAATTAAAAATTTTAGTACTCTTTGAAAATCAGTGTTGACAGAATGAGAGCAGGAAACACAGACTCAGAGAAAACATTAGCAAAACACATACCTGATAAAGAATTATTATTTAAATAGAACATTAAAAACTCAACAATAAGGAAACAAATGACTTGATTAAAAAGTAGGCCAAAGACTTTAACAAATATCTCACCAAAGAACATATTTAAAAGGAAAATAGGTGAAAAGATGGCCCAAGTCATATACTATCAGGAAAATGCAAATTAAACAACAGGAAGACACCACTACACATTTATTAGAACAGCCAAAATGTCGAGCATTGACAGTATCAAATATAGAATGGAAAGGACTCTCATTCACTGCCGCTGGAACTACAAAATGGTATACCACTTTGGAGAACAGTTTGGCAGTTTCTTACAAAACTAAACATCCTCTTGCCATATAATCCAGGAATCTCACTCCTTCATATTGTTCATACAAAAGCCTGCATAGGGATGTTTAGATTCATAATCACCAGAACTTGGAAGATACCACGATATGCTTCATAAATGAATTGTGGTGTATTGCCACAATGGAATATTATTCAGTGGTAAAAGCAAATGAGCTAAGTCGTGAAGAAACATGGGGAAGCTTAAATGCATATTACTAAAGTAAAAGAATCCAATCTGTAAGGTTACAAACTGTGATTCTAAATACCTGACATTCTGGGAAAATCAAAACTATGGAGAGAGTAGAAAAGATCAGTGGTTGCCAGGGGCTTGTGGGGATGGGGAGGAAGAATAAATAGAGAGCAGAGGATTTTTAGTGAAAGAATCTTACTTAGTAAAAGTACTCTTTACGGTGGCTTAATGATGGATACATGTCATTGTATCTTTATCCAAACTCATAGAAAGTACAAAACCAAGAGTGAACCACAAGGCAAACTATGGACTCTGGGTGATAATGATGTGTCAGTTTAGGTTCATTAAATGTAACAAATGTTTCACTCTTGTGGGGGAGGTTGATAATGCTGAGGCTGTACATGTGTGGTGACAAAGTATATACAGAAAATCTCTGTACTTCCTCTCGATTTTGTTGAATCTAAACTATTCTTAAAGAGAAAAGTCTTTAAATTATAACTGAGTTGCATTGTTGTGTGGCAGAAATCAACACAACATTGTAAAGTTAGTTTCCTCCAATTTTTAAAAGAATAAAGAAAAAGCAAAATTTTAATAAAACTAATTTTAAGTCAAAAATTATTTTAAGGTGAGCTTCATTTTCTTTTTTAGTTAGTGGTTATTATTTTTTCTTCGTTTCCAGGGGAAAGGAAGGTTAAATTTTTGAATTCATAAATACTATTAAGGTAATAACCAGTTTTCTAATACAGCTTGTCAAAATCTTTACAAAAGCATACCTCCTTACTTTTTTCTTACAGAATGGTCAAAGTTCCCGATAGAATCACAGTGATTTTTTAAACAAAATTTGACAAACACTGCACTAGGTAGACTTTTCAAGGAACTTTACTTTGTCTTGAGAATATAAGATTCCCTATGTATTCAATCAAATAATAGAGTAAAACAAATATTAAAAAAAAGTAGTAAGATGAATGAATATTACAGATAGCGAGTGTTAAAGAAGTAAGAGGAGGAAAATGCTCCAAGAGTGATGAAATATTAAATTTGGGGTGAGTTTCAAGAAGGAAAAAATATTTTAATTTTAAAATATTTTATTTTAAAATATAAAGCTTACCTAAGGGTTCAGTGGAAGAGTCTGAGTCAGATATAATCAACACCATTTGTAGATCAGAAAACTAAAAGCCGCTGAAACTAAAAACACTTTTCTCAGCCATTGTAAGATGTAACTTTTTCAAGTAGAAAAACAAATATTTTTCA
Organism: Budorcas taxicolor; assembly: GCF_023091745.1. NCBI lineage: Eukaryota > Metazoa > Chordata > Mammalia > Artiodactyla > Bovidae > Budorcas > Budorcas taxicolor. The sequence goes on along the minus strand of NC_068931.1, from coordinate 17,462,496 downwards.
AAACGATCATGAGAATAAACACTGATAAATGCTCAGTGCTGCTGATTGACCAGTATGTGATTCAAAGGCAGTAATTAATACAGACACCGTTGTTGTATTCAGTCGCTAAGTTGTGTCAGACTGCTGCCTGCCTCTGTTCTTCACTATCTCCTGGAATTTGTTCCAATTCATGTCCAACAGACACCACAGGGCTTTGGAAATGAGCAGTGGACTGATTTCATCTGTGATGGGATTTGAGATCCTCTGTCCACAAGTCCTTTTTCTCATACATTTGGATATAACGATATTTGAGTTATCAAGAGATCCCCATGGAGAAGGCAATGGCAACCCACTCCAATATCCTTGCCTGGAAAGTCCCATGGACGGAGGAGCCTGGTAGGCTGCAGTCCAAGGGGTTGCACAGAGTCGGACACAACTGAAGCAACTTAGCAGCAGCCGCAGCAAGAGATCCCCATAATTTCAATACATGATCAAAATCTACACATTCAGAGCAAGTACATTATTCAATATTTTATTATTTTCACTTACTCAAACAACTCTCCTCAATTTCCTAAAGGACAAGTATTTTTTGGCAATCACTTGCACTCTGCATTCTGGAATTTCTTAAGGATGTGAGAATTTATCAGACTCAGCATTTCAGCTCTCTTCCAAATGGCCAGCGGGGAACAAATGAGTTGCTTTCTGTTTATTTGTTTGTGGTTTTGTTTTTCTTTGGTTTTTGCTCTCAAGACATTACTCTGTAAAAACAAACATCCTAATTTAGTGAAATGTTTCTCATTGTTCACAGGATGCTCTTGTAGCCAAGGTTACAGGTACCTTATACATGTACAACCGTTTGAATCATGTCTCGTAAATGTGTATAGGGATGATAATGATATTATGATTGTCTGACTTACAATAAATGTCAATCAAGTGTGATCATTTATATCCTCAATGAATAACTCTTTAACTTAAAATCACCTTTTGATCATTTGGACCAGAAAAGGACTAATAAACCATGAGACTCCTATCTTTGTGTCTTCAGACTACGTACAAGTAGGAGCAAAACAGACAAGTTGGACCAGAAAGCACATTTGTCTTAATATAGAGAAAACCATGGTCTAGTCCAAACTCTGATACTTTTTATGAGAACTTGCGATAAATTATTATTTTAAATCAGATCAAGTATCTGTTTATTACTTCTGTTTTCAAAACTCAGCTCATTGAGGGACCACTATAGCTATTCTTATCTCCTACCCTCCAACTGTCTCCTGACTTTAAAGTTTCTGCTTCGGCTACTACTTCTTCCCTCTCTCTATAGTATCTACTTCAAATGTGAAATGCCTTATGGAACATATCATGCTTGTTTTGGAAGAACTTTCTCTACCGGATGATCTCATAGACCCCTCACAAGCTATACTGACTGGCTTTTGCACTAACACTCAGCACAGTGCAGACAGTTAAAATGAGGAGAGGGGTCAGATGATACAGAATAAAATTTCAAGGGTGCTCTGTTCTGCAGCACCGATGTGAGCAAACATTTTCCTTAAAATAAAACAGATATAGAAGGCAATATGACCGGTATATCTAAAACAAAGTTTCACAATATGTGCCTGCTCTCACATTTGGCACTAAACAATTAAAGATGGATAAGACAGTTGAAGTCATGCCTTTGAGAAGCTTATATCCCAGCATGTCAATCAGAAATTTCACAAACAGTAAGAAAAAAATTAGTGTGTAACTTCTATGATAAAGGTTCATGTTCTACAGCAGAGCAAAATAAAGAAAGGACTTAGCTTGTTTGGATACTGAGCAAAGTTTACTTCATAAGTTGGGGTCCCAAAGCCTGAATCTAAAAGGATTAGCGAGAGAAAGAGAAAAGAAAAGTGAAAGAAAGCTATTCTGTAGCACAGAAAGATCCAAGAACAAAGGCAAAGAGTCTTGGTTGAGCAGAAAACTGGGGAGTGTGTGTGTCTGTGTGTCCCTACAAACAGTTCATTAAAACCAGGCATGTAAAGAGTATGACAGTATGATGCATGTATGAGAATGGAACATGAAGAGAAAAGAAACAGAAAATTTTTAAACTCAGTAGTTGTAGTAAAAGAATGAGAAGGAGGAGAAAGAAAGACAGAAGAGAGAGATGGATCTAGGAAATAAGAGAAGATGAGTTTAAGAGAATTTCTGTGTGGGGTCCTTACGTCAGATAAAGGTCCCCTCTCCTTTGAGATCACAGTTAAAGAGAGATCACAGGTGGATTACCATTTATATTGGGAGCAGGATTTTGAGTTCCATCCTGTGAGATTTGGGAGAGGCTCATCTAATATAAGGAAGGGTAGGGTACTTGGTGGTAAAATCCTTGAGTAGAAGGTCAAAGTTTTCTAAAGATACTAGGAAAGAATTAAGTAGAGGTAAATAAATAAAACAATCAATGATTAATAAATAACCAAGTGTACCTATAAGGGAAAGGAATCTGAAAAAATACATGCACACACACACATATACATAAACATGCACATTTGTATAACTGAATTACTTTGCTACAGAGCTGAGACTAGCACAATATTGAAAATAAACTATATACTTAAATTAAAAAAAAAAGGTAAAAGAATAACCAGGAATAAATGAACTGTTAGGCAGCATAAAGGGTTTACCTAACATTGGATGCTATGACTTCAGTTAGTTCAGTTCAGTCACTCAGTCATGTCCAATTCTTTGCCACCCCACGGACTACAGCACACCAGGCTTCCCAGTCCCTCACCAACATCCAAAGCTTACTCAAACGCATGTCCATCAAGTCAGTGATGTCATCCAACCATCTCGTCCTCTGTCATCCCCTTCTCCTCTTGTCTTCAATCTTTCCCCGCATCACGATCTTTTCAAACGAGTTAGTTCTTTTCATCAGGTGGCTAAAGTATTGAAGTTTCAGCTTCAGCATCAGTCCTTCCAATGAATATTCAGAACTGATTTCATTTAGGATGGACTGGTTAGATCTCCTTGCAGTCCAAGGGACTCTCAAAAGTCTTTTCCAACACCACAGTTCAAAAGCATCAATTCTTCGATGTTCAGCTTTCTTTATAGTCCAACGCTCACATCCATACATGACTATTGGAAAAAACATAGCTTTTACTAGATGAACCTTTGTTGGCAAAGTAATGTCTCTGCTTTTTAATATTCTGTCTAGGTTGGTCATAGCTTTTTTTTTCAAGGAGTAAGTATCTTTTAATTTCATGGCTGCAGTCACCATCTGCAGTGATTTTAGAGCCCAAGAAAACAAAGTTTCTCACTGTTTCCATTGTTTCCCCATCTTTTTGCCATGAAGTGATGGGACCAGATGCCATGGTCTTAGTTTTCTGAATGTTGAGTTTTAAGCCAACTTTTTCACTCTCTTCTTTAACCTTCATCAAGAGGCTCTTTAGTTCTTCGTTTTCTGCCAAGAGGTGACAGCAATAAGAAAGGCTGAATCTTTTTCATGAACAATGTCTCTTTTTCTCAACAATGTTTTCTCCTTCTCTGGCTACAAGGAGAGAATACCCATCTAGTATTAATCTTTTTTTCCCATCTGTCCATGAGAAGTCCTCAGTGCTAGGCTTTTTCCAGAAGAGAAGGTGGAGGATCTGAATAAGAGAGACTCAAGGATCAATCCTAGGGTTCAATTTGGCAATTTTTATGGAAAAGCCTGGGTGGAAAAATAGACAGTGGAAAGCTGATTTCAAGCTTAGAGAGGGCAATCTCTGAAGTAGAGGATTTTATGAGGTTGAAGAACTGGCCCAACAAGAATGACTCTTAGGAAGGTATAAGGATGAGGTTATGTGACAGGTGCATATTGTAGCATGAGATCATTGGAATTACAGATCTTACAATGTTGCTGCAGTTGTTGCTACAAGAGTCTAGTAATAACACTGAATAGGTTTACTATTCAAACAACAGGAGCAAACACAACAGAAATTCTTTGATTCTGCCTCCTGTCCTGTGACCTGGCAGAATGTTTTAAAGGAAGGAAAACTGGCAATAGCTGCAATAGCTAGAATTTTATTCAATATCTTTGTTGTTCCCCACTCTCCTACTACTTCAATATCATATTGAAACTGCTTTGATTTGGAGCCCATAAAAGCCCTGGTAAGCAGAGTTGTAGACTGTGAAGCTATTCTCTATTTGGTGTAAATAATCAAGGTTAGTGAAGATTTTACACATATTACCTAATTCCTGGAAGGGGAGGTCGGGAGAGGTATATTTGTAGAAGTTGTGGATTGCGGGGGAGGGGGGGACGGCAGAGGACACAAGACCCCAGACAAAATAAAGGGTATATGTCAGAAACCTCTATCCTCCTGCCCTTTTGTTACAAAGGTTGCCATGGTACTAGAAAAGGACAGAACTCATAGCAAACATAAGAATGCATTATGCTATGAGAGATTAAAAAAAAAAAACAAAAAAACTTTGCATGTTTTTTTCTCTCTGAGTCAGATTTGGTGAGTACATTTCCTGACTCACATGGTGTGTTGTATGCCATGTTAACAGTAACATCTTCCAAAATGACACTCAGCAGGGCAGCCTCTACTTTTCTCACTGGATTCTGGGACCCATCAGTGACATAGCCACTGGGCTTCTGCTTGTAGCCAGTGATAAGGATTCCTGACATACAGAAATTCCAGGTGATGACAAAGTCAACGATGAGGCCAGGGTGTATATAATTAAAGTTTAGAGGTAAAGGTCTTTGGTTTTTAAATTGTACAACCACCTCTACCCTTCGTTTTCAAATAAGCAATTTCTAGCTGATCACAATAAATACTGTAGCACCATTGGCATGTATCCTCTGAAGGAGAATTTCTGTTCTGGGCCGAATGTTGCAGCAAAGAGACCATTCCTGCCAAAGTGAATTTTTCCTTCCTTTGTTCCTCTTGATAATCCTGACAATTTTTTGTATGTACACAGAGCTAAAAGCTCTAATAGCTTCAATTTTATAGATGAGGTAACAGGTTCAGGGACAGAAAGAGCTTCTCCCAAGCTGCACAGGACTCCAGCCTGGCTGAAGTCTCCGTCTTCACATCCCGCTGCCTTCCTGCCTAGGCAGCTTGGTCCCCGGGATGAAGACAAGTGTTTGTTCATGGATTAGACGGGTGTGTGTCCTCTGTGTATTCAGACCTTGAGACTTTTGTCACCGTCCAGAATCACTGGTCTTTAACAAGATACAGTCTCCAAGTGGCTAAACTCCCTTTTTCTTTCTTTCTTTCTTTTTTTTTTAATTTAACACACTAGCACATCTGTGTGCTGGGAGGATGGGGTGTCCAAAGCTGTAGCATCCGACCTCAGAGGCCCTGCCAGATGCGTCTGTCCGGCTTGCTCTTCTGCTTGACCTGCACTCCAGGGAGGCGCCGAGCTATTTAGCCGCTGTATCCCCTGGCAATCTGTTCAGGAACACAGACCAGAAGGGCTGCCTTGGGCTGCGCCAGCTTCAGAATCCTGCTGCCATCTAGGGATGAGATGCAGTCTCAGCGTGTGCGGGCGCGGGACCCAGCGCGCAGCCTGGCCAGGGCGCACTCCGCGCCTCCAGGGACCGATGCCTCCCTCCCAGTGTGTCGGGGTTGGGGAAGCCGGCGAACCAGAGGGAACGTAGATTAAAAAACATCGAGAGGGAAGGATAGTGAGAGAAAAAAGCTGGGAGAGAAGGGCAGACACCTACAAGGACAGGACCGGAGAGGAGACGGAAGGTAGATGGAAAGGGTCGGTGGGCAAAAACACTGCGCCTTAATAATGATCGGAGTGTGTCTTTCACCAGCCTGTCCGCTGTCCCCACGCGGCTGTCCAAGGAGGTCACAGCGTCCAGCTACTTTATTCCCATGTGTAATTGTCAAGGTTTCCTCTTCCAAAGGGGAGGGGGCGAATACCGCCTTCGGAGACGATTATACAGAAAATCTGGAGAGGAGATTTACGGAGTTAACTTTATGCATCATATCACCGTGTAAGAGTCTCTTTCTTCTCCAAACAGAACAATAGGGCTTTCAAAGAAGCGCAGAGGAGAGGACTGACTAGAAGGGAAAGGAGGAGGGGCACACAGATTGGGGAAGGGGTCCTGCTGTTGCTGGGGAGGCCCTGCTGGGAGACTTCAAATCAAATTCTTTCTGAAAGGAAGTGTTATTAACAGTAACTTTAATCCTTCCAGCCAGACGGCTCATAAAAGCATACAATTAAGTCAAACAAATGACGAGAGCGTTTTCTCCCCTACCTGTTTCCTCCTTCTGAGAGTAATTACCACAGGCTAGTCCTGTCTCATTCTGTGCAAACAGAAGGAGGGCTTCGGAGCTGCCAGGTTCTCTTTCCCTCTCCTGCCTTCTCCGCTGCCCCACCCCAAACCCGTATCAGCTCTTGGTACCAACCAGCCTGTCTGCAGATCCAGCCAAGAACAAAGGGGCGAATTTCAATATTTCCTCTTTGTGCAAGGTTAATTGAAAATCAAAAAGTCACTTTTCAAATGTCATATTAAACCCGCCACTGCATCAATTTCCTTTTGGTTCCCATCTCCATCGGGGAGAGAAAGTGTTTGCGGGGATCGGGAGGAGGCGGGGAAAGTAGGGACACAATGAAGAAAAAGAGGAAGAAAGAAGTGAAAGGATTCAAAAAAATCACAGATACACACAGACTTTGATTGCAGATATGCTAACGGTGCAGTGGAAAATTGTTTCCCGGACTGTCCTCAGTCAAAGGCTGTCTTTGCATTCCATACTGTTATTTGATATTCCAGAGACAGAATTGCATCCTAAACCTGGGGAGATTAGGCCTCCATGTTTTTATGTTTTAGTAGATGGATCACAATATGATTGTCATAAATGCCACGTTTTAAAATCTTAAAGGGTAATGTAATAACCTGACCATCTTCATCCTCCCTTCCAACTTTTATTCCCCTCCGGAAAAGGTACGCAGGTGTGTGTGCACGTGTACACACACACACACACACACACACACACACACACATGCTTTGTGCCCAGAAACACATCTTTAAGGCAGAAACACAGCTCCACAGGCTTCAGTTTTGTGTCACAGGGTATTTTGAAAGCTTTGGGCTTTGTGCTAAAATGTAATGACCCGGCACCATTAGCTTTGCTGCTGATACAGTAACTGTTGTTTCTCTTTCTAGCTTTCTGGAGACACGGTTTCATCATCTGCAAAATGGAGTGCACATCTGCCTCCTAAAGTCACCAGCAAAGATTATGTGAGGTGCCACTTGGATGGAGCCAGCACATATGGGTTCGTAACTGAGTCTCAGTTTCCCTAGAACTGATCTTGTTCTTACAGGTTCCCAGGGTCTGGAGACTGGACCCTGATTCCAGCTACAAGGAATCTAGATTGTGTGTCTGCTTCATGCCCTGCTCTAAGCGCTTACCAGTCTTCCCTGAAGGCATAATGCCTGTTGCCTTAGTTTCTGGAAAATACTCAGTATTTCCCTCTTGTAATGAACAAATAGATTGCTTCCGTAAGGATCATACTAATCACAATAGGCTTTTCTAGTGGACATCATTTGATTTGGCCCAGATTGAACTTTGTGGTATACCTGCAAATAACCGGTTTTAGCTAAACGCGTAGAGATTGCCGGGAGAAATATCAATAACCTCAGATATGCAGATGACACCATCCTTATGGTAGAAAGTGAAAAGGAACTAAAAACCGTCTTGATGAAAGTGAAAGAGGACAGTGAAAAAGTTGGCTTAAAGCTCAACATTCAGAAAACGAAGATGGCATCTGGTCCCATCACTTCATGGGAAATAGATCGGGAAACAGTGTCAGACTTTATTTTTCTGGGCTCCAAAATCACTACAGATGGTGACTGCAGCCATGAAATTAAAAGACGCTTGCCCCTTGGAAGAAAGGTTATGACCAACCTAGATAGCATATTGAAAAGCAGAGACATTACTTTGCCAACAAAGGTCCGTTTAGTCAAGGCTATGGTTTTTCCAGTGGTCATGTTTGGATGTGAGAGTTGGACTGTGAAGAAAGCTGAGTGCCAAAGAATTGATGCTTTTGAACTGTGGTGTTGGAGAAGACTCTTGAGAGTCCCTTGGACTGCAAGGAGATGCAACCAGTCCATTCTGAAGGAGATCAGCCCTGATATTTCTTTGGAGGGAATGATGCTGAAGCTGAAACTCCAGTACTTTGGCCACCTCATGCGAAGAGTTGACTCATTGGAAATGACTCTGATGCTGGGAGGGATTGGAGGCAGCAGGAGAAGGGGACAACAGAGGATGAGATGGCTGGATGGCATCACTGACTGGATGGAAGTGAGTCTGAGTGAACTCCGGGAGTTGGTGATGGACAGGGAGGCCTCGCATGCTGCGATTTATGGGGTCACAAAAAGTTGGACACGACTGAGTGACTGAACTGAACTGAACTGAAAGGGGTAGAATTGTGGACTAAATTCCTCCTATATAAGCCACAGTCATAAGCCATCTTTCCCTTTCAATGATATTATATTATTGTGATTATACCAGATGTGTCCCCCAACCCCAAATGAAGGGAAGATGAGAAGATATCAACTGTCTAAACTTAGCAGATTTTATGTACAGAGGGAAGGATCTACAACATCAATCATCTAGCTTGTGTCAAAATTCTAGTAGTGTTTTCTTCATTGGAAAGATTAACTAGACAAAGATTTTTTTTAACCTTTAATTCATCCCTGTATAAATGTACCCTGTGTCCTGTTGGACCCTTTCTTAATTAAAGGTCTTAAATAAATTATTTCATCTAATATATGACTTTTCTTAATATGCCCACAGTGGGCATGTGGACCATTTCCATGGACAGAAGTTGTTCTATGAACTTTTATGAGCGTATCTGTAGCAATTTGTTGCATATATTTGTTAAAATATATGTGCCTTCTGACCCTCTAAACTTTTTGAAAACCATGATCATATCCCTCCTCTTTCTAACCCAGAAAATTAGAAGTGGATGCTTAATAAACACTCATGGGAATTTGAAGAATTATGAAAAAGAAAATTAATCTTGAGCTTTATCAGCATTGTATTTAGACAATTTCCAAAACAATTTCTGTGATGAAAACCAACTTAATGATTGCATTGGATCAGCAGAAAAACAATCAGATGACTGGATGAATTCATACCTTTAAGAATTTGTAGATATAGTCTAAGTTGACAAACATACATGTGCATCCCAAAATATTCTTTTATCAGGTGAGGTTGTTTATTTAACACAGAGTTGCACTGAAAGTGCATTTCATTTACAAGGCCTACTGGTTTCTTTTATTATTATTATTATTTTATTTATTTTAATTGGAGGTGAATTACTTTACAATATTGTAGTGGTCTTGTCATACTTGCACAGGAATGAGCCATGGGTATACATGTGTTCTCCATCCTGAACCCCCCTCCCACCTCCCTCCCCATCCCATCCTTCAGGGTCATCTCAGTGCTCCAGCCCTGAGCACCCTGTCTGGTTTCTTAATCCATTTGGGTTTCTTAATCTTATGCAGAGCTTCCCTCATGTAACACTGGTCTCCAAAAGAGACAGCAAAAGCGAGATAGGAAGGAGAGATGGAAGAAAAGAAGGTAAGTAATCAGCTATACTTAACTGATAAATGTGCTCTGGATTTGGAGTGGAATTCTGACACCTTTGTAGGACATCTTTTAAATCCCTACCTTTAGGACATAGGTATGCTTAGGATAATATATCATTTTTCCTCATTACTGCTGTGTTTTACTTCCAGAAAGAGGATTCTTTAGGATCTTTATTAAGGTCTTTAGGAATAAGAATTGAAAACTAAACACATGAAAAAAATTTATTCACTGTAGTAATAGTAGGTATTAGAATCTATGGCTATGCATAGCAAGAGAAAACTCTGAGAACTTGGTTTTGGTAAAACTGGAATCTTGTCCTGACATTTCCTATAATTTTCTATGTAACCATGGGCAGGAGCTAAATCTCTCAGATATACATTTGCTTTTTTTATTATTTCCCCCTGGACAATGCCATGATAATTTTGATCTAACATGGATTATGGGGAGAATCAAATGAGTCAATATCTGTGAAACTGTTTTGAAAGTTATATGCACAATAGAACTAGAGGGTGACATTTATCTATACTCTATTTTAGTAATCTGTGTGAATATACTGAATGCTTACTGTCAGGTGACTTTTTTTTGTTTTTGTTTTTGTTTTTGCTATTCTGGGGCTGGGAGCTGACTTGCAGTTGGCTTTAATCTCTTAAACAATAAAAGATGCTAGATTACAGTTTGTCATTATTACAAATAATTTTGATTGTGTTCCAGTGGTGTTCCCATAGGTTGAAATCTCACAGAACCATTCTTGTGGGAAAGATGGATGTAAATGTTGCGGTATCTGAAGGAAAAGGAGTCTCAGCGAAGGCAGGACAGCTAGGATTTGCAGGGCCCAAGTCTCTGTTCATTTGCATTGCACTCTTTTTATTTCCCTCTCTCACTCTCTTTTTAAAACCCCTGTATCCTCCTTACTGCTAGTATTTTGTGAGATATTCAAAATGTGTATTTAATCCATCCAAGTTTGTAGTCTCCAGTGTCAAAGCTTCTGCTTAATGCTGAGTTAATGCTCGGTCGTGCCAAAGCTTGAAGCTTTCAACGCAGCTCGAAAACCAGCTGCGACACATCACTAACGCAGAGGCTTTGGCTCCAGAGACTGCTGCCTGCATGGAGTAAATGCATCATTTTTTAAAGCTTTGTCAGTGAAATCTAAGATCTGTGTAGAGTGTAATTGGGGATCTTTGAAAAAAAATGTATATTTGAAATCATTTTACAAGAATCATCTGGGAGACTTCCTTGAAATTTTGTCTTCTAAATATCTCACTGCCCCAGAAACAGCTCTGTCATTTTGGGCATTTTCTGTGTTTGATCGGATAGTGTTTCTTTCCTTCCCTCAGCCATCTTTTCCCTTTTTCATGAGCTGAGGAAAATGAATTTGATGAAGCAGATATTTTTCTCTGTCTGTATTTTAGAATTACTGATCTTGAAAGAAAGATGACTCTGGATTACACATTGCTACTCCAAGTGTGGTCCATGGACCAATAACATCTGCATGTACTGGAAGTTTATTAGACATGGAAATTATATGTTGAATCAGAATTTCTGAGGTTATCGCTCAGGAATCTGTGTTCTAACCACTCCTCTGAGTAATTTTTCTCAATGCAAAGGTTAGAGAACCGTCATTCTAAATTTCCTGGATTCAGAAAATCTTGATCCTGTACCCTTGTGAGATGGGCATACACTCTCACTCAGAACATTTTAAGGATGGGTGACTCACCACAGTTAAAACAACCTTTTCAACTAAGAATAACCATTAAAAGTCCTTTTCAAAATGTATTGAGCAGATATCTGCTTCTTTAGCATTTTTTAATTTTTCAATACATGGTATATGATAGTCAGTCAATATACTTGCATTAAAAGGAAGAAAATATTGATCTTAGTTTTGCCTTCTAGATATGCACATGTAATCCAATTAATCCATATGATATTTGATCCCATCACCTGAAGCCCATTACACATGTGAAAACGGTGAAGATGTCCTAGTCCTCTCCTCTATAGGTTAACCACGCCTGGAGTCCTCACTTTCTCTGAAGAAGATACTGCCTTGGGCTCATGCATTTCCTGCTGACTCACCTCCGGATCTGAGCTATTTCATTATTTAGAACAATGAAAACCTAAGGACCTTTATGTATCATCTGGAAATAAACCAGCTTTCCATGTTTCATACAAGTGCAAATAATTTAAAGAAAACAGAATTTTAAATTTAAATCTGTTAAAATTAGTATTATTAATTCTGATATGTTGAGCCTCTGCTATTTTATCATTTCTTTGTTGACAGTATTACCCTGTAGTGATCTAAAAATAATAAATGCTTGTTAAAGAAAATACTTTAAGAATGTCTAAAAGAGAATCCTAAATACCCATGTTTATACAACTCAGACAAAACAGCAGACAGTAATTCCCTCTTTCAACTTTACCTATCCTATATATACAAATGTGAGTTGTTAGGTTTATGGGAGCAGATGGAGCAAAAATTAGGTTAATTTAAAATATGTGTTTTAATATATATTTTGATATATGTATGCTTTTATAAATTTTAGATTATTTTCTAAATAATGTATTATCTATTTTTAAAATTAACTCTTTAACATGAAAACTTTCTTAACACCCAAGAATATTAACAAACTATTGTAACTTTAAGTGACTGAAGAGTATAATTACATGTACCATAATAATTTTAATGGCTTTTCTATTATGGGACTACTATGGGCTGAATTGCTTCCCCTCTAAATATGTTGAAGTTCTAAACAATATCTCGGACTGTGACTATATTTGGAGATAGGATCTTTAGAGACATAGTTTCCCTGATGGCTCAGACAGTAAAGAGTTTGCCTGCAATGTAGGAAACCTGGGTTTGATTCCTAGGTCTGGAATATCCTCTGGAGAAGGAAATGGCAACCCACTCCAGTATTCTTGCCTGGAGAATCCCATGGATAGGGGAGCCTAGTGGGCTACAGCCCATGGGATCACAAAGAGTCGGACATGATTGAATAAGTAATACTTAAGTCATAATGAGGTCATCAGAGTGGGATCTAAGGCAATATGACTGGCATCCTTGAAAAAGATAAGGACACAGAGGCACACAGAACGACCATATGAAGACAAAGAGAGAAGACAATCATTTACTAACTTACAAGTTAGTAAGTTATTATTAACACTTAGATTATAAAGACTAACTTGCTTACAAGATAAGTTTAGTTTCAGTAAACTTGATCTGATTATTTACATGCTGCTGCTGCTGCTAAATCGCTTCAGTTGTGTCCGACTCTCTGCGACCCTGTAGATGGCAGCCCACCAGACTTCACCGTCCCTGGGATTCTCCAGGCAAGAACACTGGAGTGGGTTGCCATTTCCTTCTCCAATACATGAAAGTGAAAAGTGAAAGTGAATTCGCTGTCGTGTCCGACTTTTAGCGACCCCATGGACTTCAGCCTACCAGGCTCCTCTGTCCATGGTATTTTTCAGGCAAGAGTACTGGAGTGGGGTGCCATTGCCTTCTCCGAATTATGTAGATAAATACAACAAGAATCGTGATTGACTATATAGATCTTTTAATCTGCTTTGCTTGGAGAAGTAAATGGCAACCCACTCCAGTACTCTTGCCTGGAAAATCCCATGTACAGAGGTGCCTGGTAGGCTACAGTCCATAGATTATCAAAGAGTCAGACACAGCTGAGCGACTAAACTTTACTTTGCTGTAACTTTTCGTAAAGAATCTCAAGATTGAACATTTGGCCTCTTTAGGCTAAGAAACCAAACAAATGATTTGCCATTGGATAAAATTATAATACTTATAGATTTTGGCGAATTCCTCTTTTCTCAAGGTTTCCAAGATATCCTGAGAAATTCTTTGCCTGCCAGGATGTGACCTTCCTTACTCACCTAGTAAGGCTTCCAGAAATGCTATAAGCAATATATCAGGTTGTTCCCTCCCTACTCACCCAAGGGGCTTTATGACTCCATAAAGGCAATCTTAGCTCCTATTTGAGCCTATGTAACCAATATTTTCAACTGTGCTGTTACAAGGAGAACAAATATGTAGTTACTGTAAGTAAACAACTATACTGTCATAAAAATAATAATAGTCACTAAGAGTCCAAATCCTGGAGGGAACAGGTGGGGAGAAAGAGATAAATGTTTTCATTTTGCTTATGTGTGTGTGTTTGTATGTTAGTTGCTCAGCTGTGTCCGACTCTCTGTAACCCAATGGACTCCTCTGTTCCTGGGGTTTTTCAGGCAAAAATACTGGAGTAGGTGACCATTCTCTTCTCCAGGGGATATTCCTAACCCAGGGATCAAAGCTGGGTCTTCTGCTTTGCAAGCAGATTCTTTACCATTTGAGTCACCAGGGAATGTACCAAATTGTTGTAAATCATAATTAGCTTAAGAGAAAAGAGAAAAAAAATTTCCTTAAGTCTGAGAAAATGAAGATTAAAAAGCCAGGAATATTTCAGACAGTTCAGTTTCTCAGTCGTGTCCAACTCTTTGTGACCCCATGAATCGCAGCACGCCAGGCCTCCCTGTCCATCACCATCTCCCAGAGTTCACTCAGACTCATGTACATCGAGTCCCTGATGCCATCCAGCCATCTCATCCTGAGTCATCCCCTTCTCCTCCTGCCCCCAATCCCTCCCAGCATCAGAGTCTTTTCCAATGAATCACCTCTTCGCATGAGGTGGCCAAAGTACTGGAGCTTCAGCTTTAGCATCATTCCTTCCAAAGAAATCCCAGGGTTGATCTCCTTCAGAATGGACTGGTTGGATCTCCTTGCAGTCCAAGGGACTCTCAAGAGTCTTCTCCAACACCACAGTTCAAAAGCATCAATTCTTCAGCACTCAGCCTTCTTCATAGTCCAACTCTCACATCCATACATGACCACAAGAAAAACCATAGCCTTGACTAAGTCGGCAAAGTAATGTCTCTGCTTTTGAATATGCTATCTAGGTTGGTCATAGCTTTTCTTCCAAGGAGTAAGCATCTTTTAATTTCATGGCTACAGTCACCATCTGCAGTGATTTCGGAGCCCCCCAAAATAAAGTCTGACACTGTTTCTACTGTTTCCCCATCTATTTCCCATGAAGTGATGGGACCGGATGCCATGATCTTCGTTTTCTGAATGTTGAGTTTTAAGCCAGCTTTTTCGCTCTCCTCTTTCACTTTCATCAAGAGGCTTTTGAGTTCCTCTTCACTTTCTGCCATAAGGGTGGTGTCATCTGCATATCTGAGGTTATTGATACTTCTCCTCGCCATCTTGATTCCAGCTTGTGTTTCTTCCAGTCCAGCGTTTCTTATGATGTACTCTGCATAGAAGTTAAATAAGCAGGGTGACAATATACAGCCTTGACGTACTCCTTTAGTCATAAAAATTATCATCATTTTCACCAGGTCACTGAGTCCTATGTAATTAATTATTTTTGATCTTGATCATTTGTTAGCAGTTTTACAAAGCAATCAGTTTTTCCATCAGTTCTAAAATTTCTTACTGAGTTCAGTACTCTGGTCTATAAATTATCAGAAACATGCATTTGTCAAACGTCCTATAAATCTTCTTGAAGAAAAAGCATTTCTGCAAAAGCATAAAAATAAAAAAACTGTTTATAAATAACAAGACTTAAACTGTTATGATTAAATATCTGATTATCATGCAATTGACAATGACATTTTGTTTTTTCTATGTTACAACACCTAAAATAGCTAGAATTATGACTTATCAGATCATATCAGAATTTTAGAAATTGCATATAATTTTATATAACACATATTAATAACATTCATCTACATAATAAAACCTAGGAAGTTTTATTATCACCTATTTAACAATGCTTCTCATGCAATTTAGCATGTCAAATAAGACTAATTAGTTTAATATCTCTCTTTGAGATTTTTAAGTGGTCCTCTGAAAAATCTCAAAGATAGCTAGAGAGCAAAAGAATTTATTTAGCATTTAATTTTGGAAAATTTGTCAAAGATATCAAAAGACTTTAAAATACTTGATCAAATAAGGTATAAGTTACTGTGAAACAGTACTTGTCCACTTAACCAAAGCAATAATAAAATATTTCAAAGGCAAATACAAAAATTTACAACAGATTGATTAAAAGGTAAAAAAAATTCATAATATGTACTCAAAAGCAGATCAATAGTCAATGAAAACTTGTTCTCTTTACACAGAGATAAAACCAAATTTTAGTTTTGTACTAGCTTACTTTTAATATTAATATTCATTTACTCAACTAAATTCATTCTATCTTAGCCAGGCCTGACCATGTAAAAAATTCTTCTCTCAGGGCTTTTTTTTCTTTCCACATACCTTATGCAACTTCCTTTTTTACATTAAAATTGGGTTATATTCTTTCCCGCTATTTTTTAAAATTAATTCCTCTTTAGGACAGAATTACTTTCTTTTCACTTAACAAAATATATTTCCATTTCTTATATCTTTTAAGAAATTTCCTAGCATAGAATATGTTTTTCTTAATAAAGTATTTTAATTGTATCTATTTACTAGAATTCTTAATTCTAGAAACCTTATTTCTAATGAACACTAGGAAATAAGCATTGTGTACTGTTTGTTATACCAATATTCTTTTTGTTTAGCAAACATAATTATATTTCATAATTTCTAGAAACATACATTTCCTCAGTAGGTAAACTTAGCCTTGTTTAGTAATTAATATTTAGCCTTTCCAGGTGGCTCAGTGGTAAAGAATCCACCTGCAGAGCATGAGAGGTGGGTATGATCCTTGGGTCAGGAAGATCCCCTGGAGAAGGAAATGGCAACCCACTCCAATATTTTTGCCTGGGAAATTGCATGGACAGAGGAGCTTGGCAATCTACAGTCCAGGAGGTCACAGAGTTGGACATGACTTAATGATTAAGCAGCAATAACAACGTTGTATCTTACTTGGAAATAACCAAGACTAATGAAAAGAATTCTCATTATTTAACTTAGCAAAACTTGAAGTTTTAAGTAATTAAAAGATTTTGGAAACTATTTTAAAGTTTTATTCCACTTACATCTATCTAAATCACTTGTTCCCAACAATTATGTTTAGATTACCTACAAAAACTCCATGACACAGTAGGCAAAATCAGCCATCATCCCAAGCTATTTTTCTTTCTGACAAATTTTGTACAAGAGATAGCATAAACTTATTTATTTGACCTTTGGTAAACTTATGTAGAATGAAGTTTTATATTTAATGATGACAACTCTAAAGATATCTGATTCTAATTAAACAAATAGTGTTGAATTTTCATTTTTTTATTTACTAAAGACTAATACTAAACCATGTGAATTTAAAAAAAAATTAGATTTGTTTTATTATATATTTGAAAAATTCTATTTAAGCACTTGTTTATTTTAGCTAATTGGAGTTATTCTTATAAATTAATTTTGGCAATAAGACCCAAAGTTAGGATAATACCATATTTGTACTATTCATACATAGACATGCATACATACAGATAGACATTGACAGATATTGTATAGTTTTCATCTTAAAACTTTAGTCATAAATCAGGTACACTACAAAACTTACTAGTTTATAAATAACAGTTGAAGTGAGTTAAGTTTATCTGCTCAGATGGCTAAGGCTTTGTACCGCTTGTGGAAAAGACTTTTAAGACTTGAGTTTGTCCCTGACCAATAATTTTTAAAGTGAAATTGAAAGTGAAGTTGCTCAATCGTGTCTGACTCTTTGAGACCCTGTGGACTGTTGCTTACCAGGCTCCTCCATCCCTAGGATTTTTCAAGCCATTTCCTTTAGGAGGCAGCTTTTCCAACAGTTTGTACTTTTAAAATCCTTTCTCCACCTTTACTTCTTTTGGTTTCAGGTTCTAGATGATTGAATTAACTGGGCACAGTTTCAGGTGATTATGGACTGTATTTAACTTCTGATTTTGTAGAGATATGCAAAACAAAGACAGTTGTTTTCAGTTCCACAAATAAACTGGTTGGAATGATATCAAAAGGCTGCCCATCCAACTATACTTACATTTTCTTTAATTTTATGCTTTATATCAGGGAGACAATTTCCCACAAAGATGGAAATCAAAAGATTTCTATGTTCTAGAAATTCAGAGTTTAATGTAGCATGCCTTCCAAAAGTTTGTACAAAGTATTCAATAAAAACCCTCTTTTTTGAGCAAGTAAGCCTGAGATCAACTTCTCTGGAGCAAATGACGTCCACCCTGGCTCCTATGAGCCCCTCCATGTCAGCCTCTTGTTTCCACCTCACACTGTCTGAGCTCAGGCAATCCTAGTGGCTCCCTTTAACATGTTGAGTTAACATTGCTGGAAGGACAGGATCCACATGGACAGAGGAGCCTGGTGGGCTACAGTCCTTGAGGTTACAAAAAGTTGGACATGACAGAGCAAATAAGCACAGCACAAAGAACAGATTTACGTGTCCTGTTTTACAATACCAGGCAGGGGAAACTTTCACCAATGAGACAGAGTGTCTGTCCCCACAATACAATTAGGCAAAAGAAACCAAACCATCTTTATATAAAGCCTGTTCAAATACACCAATTTTCTTACAAAATTTCACCTCAATTCTATCAACTCTTATACCTCTAAATGTAGCCTCACTAGGACTACATAAGCAAGTCTGAATCTTACAAGATGGTAGAAGTGTTCTGCCAGGCATAACACCCATTTCAATAAAACACTCAGGCAGCATTGACATAGACTCTTTATGTAACACTGGCTCAAACATTCCAACCTTTATAATCCCTTCAACCCTTGCACTTTTATGCTTGCTTAACCTAATTGTGGAGGCTTCCCTTGTGACTCAGTGGTCAAGAACTCATCTGCCAATGCAGTAGATATGGGTTCAATCCCTGGGTCCGGAAGATCTCATTGAGAAGGAAATGGCAACTCACTTCAGTATTCTTCCCTGGGAAATCCCACGGACAGAGGAATCTGGCGGGCTACAGTCCATGGGGTCACAAAAAAGTCAGACATGACTTAGTGCCTAAACAACAACAATAAACTTGTTATAGCATGAGTCAGTGTTCCACCAGTGAGTTTGGTATCACAGCTTGTGGGGTTTCCATATTGAGCCCTGGAAACTTCTCTGAATCCCTTAGCCATTTTACCTATTCCCATGTGTAGGGAAAGAGCAAATTAGCCAAGATGGCAGTGGTCAGTCTCTCTCACCCCATGCCTTCTCGGTCTTGCCCCATGTTTTATAAATAATGATTATATAACAGCACTGTGCATGCGCATCACGAGGTACTCACTTGGTTGTGAGCTACTTTGTGCATTATGCCTATATGAATACTGGTGATGATGTCCAAGTGCATTGTCTGGGAAGGCTTTGCTGCTGTGGCTTTGGGGCTACATTGGAGCAGCATCATGATTATGTTATGTGAGGTTGTGCTATGGCTCTGTTATAGTTATGTTGCAGCTGCTGCTACGGCTGCTGTATCAGCCAGGAAAGAGGCTGTGTTATGGCCGCCCTGCCAGCCAGGAGAAAATAAACGTGTCTGCAGTTCCTGTGGTTCCTCGCATCTTCTTCCAGCCTCTTAGCTTGAGCCTTGCCTTCCCTGGGTTCAGCAAACAATGAAAATAGTGTGAACAGCAAGACAATTGGCATCATGAACAGAATGAGCAATACAGTATGTAAGAGGCCTTGGATTGCCAGTGAGGGGTTGAGCAAAGGGACCAAGGACTTTGAGTAAATCTTTAATTGTCCTAACTGCTATCTCCAATTAATTGCTGATCAGTGTAATTTTTGTCTTCCCTTAAAAAAAAAAATGTCCAAATTATAGTGGACTTCTTAGGGGCCTTTAATGCTAGAGTGCCGTGGCAGGGGGTGGAGGGTGGCAGTGCCTTTTGCCCATGAACTTTAGTACAGAACTAAAACTTTAGTTTTTCTTACACTTATGTCCATTTTATTCATCTCATTACTTAATAACCATCTAAAGATTTTCCTTCTGCTGGACGGGTTCCATGACTCCTTCTTTTCCAATTCCTCTTTGTTCCATCTCTTTCAATATTAGCTTTATTTACCTTATTTCTTAATAATGCTTTAAAAATATCCTCCTTATTGGGAAGAGTCCCTTGACTTTCTCCTTGGCTTCCTCTCATTCTCTTGTTAATTAATCTAATGTTTTTATTAACATCTGTAAGACCCATGAGGGGAAGTTGAGACTGCAAATTCAATAACACTTCCAAAACCATGTTTTTTAATTAAAGCGTTCTTAGTTTTAGTTGTTATATTTCTTTGTATTCATCTTTTAATTTAATATTTCCATAGGTACCCATAAACCTGTTGCAAGAAGAGGGACCCCTTCCAGGGTCCAAGAATAGGCTTTTATCTATCACTCAGGAATGAATTTTCAAGGGAGACAGACATGCTGACAAAGCAAAAGACTTTATTGGAAAGGGGTACTTGGGAGGGGAGCAGAGGGGCAAGAGAACCCAGGAGAATTACTCTGCTACATGGCTTGCAGTCACCTGTTTTATGGTATTAGGGTTAGTTTCAGGGTTATTGCTGGGCAATCACTCTGACTCAAGTTCCTTACTGGTGACCTGAGCATCACTCAGCCAAGATGGATTCTAGCAAGAATGATTCTGGGGAGGTTGGTAAGACATATGAACTGGTGTCTCCTCTCTGCTTTTGACCTTTCCCAAATTCTTCTGGTTCATGGTAGCTTATTACTTTTTCATTTCTTACCAGACTTTCCTGTTGTAATATAAATCATGCAAATGGTTACTGTAGGTTCTGGCTGGAGTACACTATTTTGATCAGTGGTTCCCCCAGCAAAACAGCTTTTTTATGATGTGGTGGTTTAGTTGCTAAGTCATGTCTAACTCTTGCGACCCCAGGGACTGAAGCCCTCCAGGCTCCTCTGTCCATGGGATTTCCCAGGCAAAAAATACTGTAGTGGGTTGCCATTTCCTTCTCCAAGGGATGTTCCCTGACCCAGAAATGAACGTAGGTCTCCTGCATTATAGGCAGATACTTTACTGACTGAGCTACAATGAGAGTTATCTAAAAATTCACCAATTTAAAAGTTTTTCCAATTTAAAAGATCCAACATCTGGCCATTAATGAGTAGAATCTTAATAGCAATTACAACCAATAAACCATTTTATGGATTAACTATGGATGAAAAGGATTTGCCATGAAAGAGCATAAAACTGAGTAACTCACCAAAACAGCTAAAGCCCTCATATTAAATACTATACTATATTTAGTTAAAAACAGAAAGGGATATTGGGAATAGTGACTTGGGACTTCCAAGCGGAGGAAGACAATTCACATGTGGATGGAAAAGCAAATGTTTGGTAATCAAATGTCTTCTGGGCCATACAGAGATAATGGGACATTATCTGAGTGAATTCTGATCTCTAGGCTCTGTTGAGTTTTTCCCACCATACCTATCTCATACTCTTTGTAGATGTCTCTGGTGACAGCACTATTCCAGAAATAGGCTTTTTAAAATCTAAATACTTTAGGTAGCTAGAAGTGAAGTGAAAATTGCTCAGTCATGTCTGACTCTTTGCGACCCCATGGACTATACAATCCATGGAAATTTCCAGGCCAGAATAATGGAGTGGGTTGCCTTTCCCTTCTCCAGGGGATCTTCCCAACCCACAGATTGAACCCAGATCTCCTGAATTGCAGGTGGATTCTTTACCAGCTTAGCCACAAGGGAAGCCCTTAGGTAGCTAAGGAAGAGGTAAATACAAAGACTCCCAGAGTCTTGTTTCTTAAAAATAATCAGTCTAAATTAACCTTATGCCAAAGAGACACATTTAAGGATGGTATATTTTGCTTCTCTACAAATGTATAGAGGATGCTTTCCAGAATCATAGATTCCTCTTGTGGAAATAAAGATTAGAGAACTGTCTCTACAGATCCCTTCAGACATCATCTACATGTCATCTGCACAGGGAAATATTATGCTTGCAAGAGCTCATCAGCTTATCAACAGCTTAGCATGTTTGTGTTATCGTTTGTTGTTTCAAAACAGTTGACCAAGTCATCTTTATCCAGGAAGGAACAAGATGTTTCTCTACCTCAGGATAGAGGTACCACTATTTTTTAAGTGGTTCCACCTTGGATCCTTTCAAAAACAGCAGATCTAGTGATATCAGTGGTGTCTACACTCTGTATAAGCTCCCTAGAGGTGGCAGGCCTACAGGAAAATGTTATTTGCTATCTACCGTGGCTATCAAGTTCTGCATAACTTGCACACATAGCAAACAGAAGGCAGGGGGAATCTTTGGATAATTCCTCATAACCTTGACCAAGCTCATTTGGGAACACATGTATAAAATATTACAAAGACTCCCAGGAGGAAAAAGAGAGAGAGAAAGAGATTTTTATGGGACTAGTGGCCTCTAAAAGCAGATAGTGTTTAACAAGCATCATAATGATTGTCACCAATTTAAATTTGACTCAGAGCTGTGAAAAGCACGATTGCATCTTCAAGTAAAGCAGAGGAGCAGATGAGCCCACACTTAGAGACTTCCAGGAAATTATATAAGCAAGTAAATCTAGCCAGGATCAGTGGCCTCACTCACAAAATGTTCACATGATCACATTGTGAAATTGGGGCACCTCACTACATAAAGTGTGCCACTTCACTACATAAAGAAGCAACATGATACCTGAGGTAAGGTACAGAGGGAGAAGAAAGTACAGTGGTTGACAACCTGGTCTTTGCTATAATAGTGCCTTGGTCTGAATCTTCACCCTACCATGATCCCCTATATGACTCAGCAAATGATTTAGTTTCTTTAAGCTTCAATTTCCTCATCAAGATCATAGTAATAGAAACTATCTCATTGATGGGTTGCAGAGATTAAAAGAAATAATGCATACAAAGTATTTTATACAACACCAGCCATACTAGCTACACAGAACTGCTATTATTATTGTTCTTAAACATTGGATTTGGCACCTCCAATATGTCTTATTCATGCTGTGTTACTATGATGTTTAAGTTATGATAAGTGTCTGATGAATGTTTGTCAAATGGAAATTGTCTGAAATTTAGGTAGCTTAGATACGAAATCCAGCGGTTCCATGGTGGTCTGACTGATGACCTTGTAAATTTAATTTTACAAACACTGTAAATGAGGGGTTAGGGATGAGAGTCCATGAAGCTCACTGGGTGCAATGACTCTTTCAAATCTGCAGGTAGTGCTGTGGTCAGTGGCAAATGAGGGGGGATATGTTAAGATGTCAGAGGAGGGAATAACTGTAGTTATTCAGTGGAATTTCTACAGCTCAGATGTCTCCAGCCACTGGGTCAGATGTGTGTGTGTGTGTGTGTGCATGAGAGAGAGAGAGAGAAGAGAGGAGGGAGGGAGAAAGTGAGAACTCTGTTCTATTTTGGGCCAATCAGATAATCTTGAGGTCTTGACTTCATTATGTTTAGTGAACAATGCTGTTACCACACTTTGGATACATTCTACTGAAACCCATTCTAATTCTCACAAGACTCTTCATTAACTTCTTTTCCCCCTTGGGCATGACAGTTAAGATGCCAAAAGTCTGTGTCCAGCTGCCAGAAAGTGAATTTCTTATTACTGCCTCCTAAGATGTTGGCAAATAAAAGCACATATGACACTTTTTCAGTAATAACCTTTGCATCTTTCATTGATATGAAGGTAAAAAAAATAAGATAAGAAGAAACAACAAACCTCTGAGATTAAATAATGATTTTCTCATTTTTATATCCCATACTTCTTATTTTTGTAGTATCAATATAGGTTGGATGAAATAACTCTTTAGCAAATTTCTCCTGGGGAATAAAATTTTCTGACCATCCAGGAAAATAATTATCAGGAACACAACTACTAATCAACAATTATACAGAATATTGATCATGCTATTCTCATCTTTCATCTTGGCCAAAATATATAACCAATGGCGGATAAATCATGCTTATCCTGTTCTCTTTATTTGACATAAAACTCTGCAGTCAAGACTCTCACTCTAGTCCTGGCAACACAGATGCTTATGTTTCAATCTTAACTAGTTAGTTAGCAAAGCAGAAGACAATTTAAGACAAGTCTCTGGCCACGGAGCATCAGATTTAGCTCTTCCCTTGTAAATACATTGCCTCCTTTAATTATTCCCTCAAACAGACTCAGAAAAGGAACAGTTTTCATTTGTGAAGGCAAATATAAAAATGAGGACCAGTGGGGTCTAAAGTCGGAGAAGGCAATGGCAACCCACTCCAGTGTTCTTGCCTGGAGAATCCCAGGGATGGCGGAGCCTGGTGGGCTGCTGTCTATGGGGTCACACAGAGTCAGACACGACTGAAGTGACTTAGCAGCAGCAGCAGCAGCAGCAGCGGTCTAAAGTGTATCTGAGATAGAGTGAGCAGAGTTCAAAAGGGAGTTACAAGTGAATTTTTCTGTGTAATGACAGAAGTACCAGGGAAATCATGTGTCTAATCAGTAACACTTTAGAGTTACAGATGTCCTGCCTATTTTGGAGTGTACGTAAACTTTGTAAGATACTTGATTTTTATTACTACCACCATTAGTATAGTCACTACTCTTCTTTCATGAAATTGATCAAAATATGGCTATTTGTGTTTTTATTTCATTTCCACATTGGGTTCTGTGACAAAGATGATGTTCCTCACATCCATTCCTTCAAGGAAGACAGATATTTCACAATAAACCATTACTGAGTAAATAATAATGTCACACTTGATCCTGAAAACTGTATATAAATTTAAAAGTTTAGCAGGGATTTTACAAATGATGTAAGCGAAATTTTAAAACTGACTTAGCTATTTAAGGCATTAATTTCTAATAAGTAACATTGGAATTTGGAAAGAGTGAATAACAAGTGCCCAATTCTGAGCAGGAAGGAAAGATGCTTTTGGAAACCTGATGCAACATACAAGGCCCAGAAATTTGTTGGACTGTGGCTCCACCTGGCCATAGGACTGATGGAAAGTTAAGTACAGTGGCTAGTGTCATTTTATGAAACTTTCTCAGAGTTTATATCTAAATCAAAGCTGACTTTGGAAAAACAAGAACTAAGAGGGTAACTGACTGGAAGAAATCTGTGGGGACATAAATTAGATCCATAAGATCTTTTTGGGGAGAAACGTACACAGGGTCATTTCTGGTACTCAATAAGAGTGAGGAAAGTTCTATTTGGAACATTTGGGAAATAAGTGGAGTTATCAGAGTTGTCGATAAAGCCCTTTAGCAAGAGTGATGCTTTGTATAAGCCACAAGGAATCTGTTGTGACCACCTCGCTTCTTTGTCCTTGTTGTAGACCATCCCTGTCCCAACTGGTGTTGTCTGGAAATGCCACAGAAGTTTAGTGGCTTCATAAGACATTTGACTTTTTCCATCTTTATCAAGATGGACAAAGATGTTTGATTTCCTTAAACAACCTTAGACAAACACATCCTTAAATATCTTTACCTAATCATCTTATTCTACTCTAAAATCAACCATGAGACTGCTCTCTGTGAAGCCTTAATTGTTTAATTCTTGAGATGTTCTACCATGAATTCCCCTCTTGATCTGCTTTTTCTAGTCTGCTTTTCACAAACAAAAAACCATCTATTCAACTAGACCTTTAACCAACTTTGCAAATTTGTAAAAATGTAAACACACAGACACACACACACAAACATGCATGTGGGATTTACCATGTCTTCCCTCTCTAACTCTTCTCTTTCCCAGTAAATTTAGGTTTGCTCAGATCTGAGAATTTTGCCAACTTGCCCCTCCCTATAGCAGTCTAGATCTTGATGGTTCCATCTCTGTTTACAATAGAGAGAGTTCAAATACAGAGTGTTACCAGGCCACGGCACCCTGTGGAACCCACATTTCACATATTACCTCTCATTAGAATTCCAGAAGCTGTGCCCACACCTATGCTTTGATGTCACTCTTTTCACTGTGGGCACTCACTTTGAGTGCTCATAGTAGGCCAGTTTCTCCAGCAACATATCGTCTTGCTGCTGTCAGACTACTTGGGGCCAAATTCAATCCATTTGCAACTGTTCCCTCAACCTAAATGTTGTTTTGAGAATGGTGAATTTACACTTTATTCAGTCCTTTAAAAATTAGACCTGTAATAGATTTCTTCTTGACCATCAACCTAGAGAACTCTTTTTTCTCTAAAGTCAATCCTCCTTCTTTTCTTTTCCTCAGTTTTCTAATAATGCTTGATCTACACTGCAGTTCCTCCCTGGGACAGTCATCAATGCAAAGCTCTAAATGTTTTCCTTCCTCCAGGCCACTGGTAAGACTGCACTTCCATGGCCCCTTTGAAGTTGAACATATTCATTTGACATTTTGGCCAATAAGATTTGGAGAGTCAGTGCACATTCACTTTGCTCCTCACTCCTGTGTTGGTAATTATGACAACACAGAAATGGAACATCCCTCAAACTAATTCTCTCTTTGGGTATATTAAGAGTAAAGTCACTCAGTTGACACATGATGGACAAATAACATGAGTAAGAAATAAATTCTGTGTTCCTGAGATTTTGGGGTGATTTGTTATCTTTGCATAACCAAGTTCAACCTGGCTGATACATTCTCTAAATCCTTCATGTCCTAGCTTGCATTGTTAAGAAACTTATCCTCATGCTCAGTCATGTTTGACTCTTTGTGACCCGATCGACTATAGCCCACCAGGCTCCTCTTTCCATGGGATTCTCCAGGCAAGAATACTGGAGCAGGTCCTTCTCCAGAGGATCTTGCCAACCCAGGGATCAAACCAGCATCTCCTGCATCTTCTGTGTAGGCAGGTGGATTCTTTACCATTCAGCCATCTGGACAATTCAGAGAAAAAAAACTCCTTTTTTTTTTTTTTTTTAAACCTTTTATATATTTGAAAGAGGGCTCAGTTCAGTTAAGTTGCTCAGTCATGTTCAACTCTTTGCGACCCCATGAATCACAGCATGCCAGGCCTCCCTGTCCATCACCGACTCCCGGAGTTAACCCAAACTCAAGTCCATCGAGTCGGTGAGGCCATCCAGCCATCACATCCTCTGTCGTCCCCTTCTCCTCCTGCCCCCAATCCCTCCCAGCATCAGAGTCTGGAGATATGCACATGACACGTCAGTTATTCAAAATAGATTGAAAACACAGCCTTTTTTTATCTCTAAAATTATTCTGGAGGGAAAGATCATGTGAAACTTTTTGGAATTATTGAGATTGAATGTGAACGTTAATAATTATGTAGACAGGAGACATAAGAAAGTCTATGTTGCTATGATAAGAACCTGAATAAAATATATTAGAGAGATCATTGGGACATCATAAAAGCACCTAGTATATTAACTGATCATCATGTGTGTAATAATTCATTACCCACATATTGATGAAAACTTTACACATATTGACCTTGATGGAAATGTAGTGGTAAGTAAGATTTCTAGAATCCCTATTATCATTGAGCTTTATAGTCTAGCTCAGAAAAACATAGTAAAGAAATGATATCCAAGTTAGAATTCTGCTGAGTGCTATGAGGAAGTTTAGTATGATTAGAGGTATAGCACAAAATGGTTTACCCTGGACTGGGATAGCAAGGTGAGGAAGGCTCTTTATGGAATAGATTGGGAAGCATTAGTAAAAGTAGAACTAGAACATAGGGCAACAACCTAAATGGATTTGAAATGAGGTTAGTCAGGAAGGTGAAGGCTCTGTAAGAAACTTTGTTCTTCATGCCACAGAAAGGGGGTTTTTGAGGAAAGTAAATACAAGGCCAAATTTACATTGCTTTGCTTCTCTTGTCAACATTCCTTAGAACAAATTTTTCTGACTTGATCTTGGTTCCTTTAGGGGATGCTATCATAGGTCATTTAAAGTTATGTGTTGAAAAACAAGAGTTAAAATAGCAATTTCTAATTTCTTAAGGCCATTATTGTGGCCTCAAAATCTATAAACTGTGGTTATGTCTAAATTAAATCTTTTATATACACCTGAATTTTCAAACAAGAGGGTGATTTCCTTGAAGACTAATGGGTAGGAACTTATTTTACCCCCCGAGATGTTTAAATCTCGAGTTGCCTGTGAGTATGTATGCATATGTATGTATGTATATGTGTATGTGTATGCACATGTGAATGTATCATTTAAATTATATATGTGAAGGAAAATGTCATCATTGCTGTTAGGAAATTTTCAAGCTAAGCAAAAGAGAACTGTTGGTATTCATTCATTTGGAAATAAATCTACACAGAATGTCTTTTTAAAAATAATTGTTTTCAAAATGTCATTGGTGTTGCTTTTTTATCCACTTAGACCCTACAATGGCATTTGCCAGTTTTCTTTTCTGGGACTCAGCCCGTCTTACCTTCTCCTTAGAGGCTGTCACTCAAGGTATGTGGAGCCATGTGTGACTGAGAACTGGGGACGGTTGAAAGTCTGGCATCAGTGCTTTATTTACCACATTGGAACTTCTGCAAATGAGAGATTGGATATTATTGAAATCTTTCTGAAATGAAAAGACAACCTCTGTGGGAAGAACTGGAGTGGCCCCCAAAGTGTCTCAAAGTCATGCTGAGAAAAGATTGGCATGATGGGCACCATGTGGCTGCATACCAGTTCTGTGGGGCCAGACTTGTGATGCCCTCAAATGACAGCAGAGATGGGCTCTGCCAGCAGCTGTTGAGGGAAATGATGGAAAGTGGGAAGACTGCAGAGTGAGAAATAAGGAGAAGCACTCTAAGGAGACACAGAGATTCAAACAGTGTGACTCGGCCAGATGGCTGGCCAAACCTACTGGCAGATGGACCAGCAGAGAAGCAAAAATGAGGAATAATATGGGTACTTGGAATCATGGCTTAAAACTATCTTTTTCTTGGTAAAATCTGAGAAAAATTAAGTCTTGTCTCCTGATTACTTGGAGCCAAGTAATATATATTCATATACCCAAGTTATATATATGTATATATAGGCAGGGAATGTCCTAAGCTGGGTGGTCTGTGTTCCAGTTTCACTATGAAGTGAAGTGAAGTGAAATGAAAGTCGCTTAGTCGTGTCTTTGTCTCTGCAACCCCTTGGACTATTCTTTGTGACCCCATGGACTATGCAGTTCATTGAATTCTCCAGGCCAGAATACTGTAGTGGTTAGTCTTTCCCTTCTCCAGAGGATTTTCCCAGCCCAGGGATCGAACCCAGGTCTCCCACATTGAAGGTGGATTCTTTATCAGCTGAGCCACAAGGGAAGCTTCCCTATGAACACCTAGGAAAGTGATGTGTGGTTTAGGAAAATTACCAGAATTTACTGAACACTTCTTTTTCAGTTGCTAAGTCATGTCGAGCTTTGCAAGCCCACGGACTGCAGAATGCCAGGCTTCCCTGTCCTTCACTATATCTTGGAGTTTGCTCAAACTCATGTCCATTGATTTTGTGAGGCCATCCAACTGTCTCATTCCCTGTTGCCCCCTTTTCCTACTGCCCTCAGTCTTTCCCAGCATCAGGGTATTTTCCAATGAGTTGGCTCTTCACATCAAGTGACCAAAGTATTGGTGCTTGAGCTTCAGCATCAGTCCTTCCAATGGATATTCAGTGTTGATTTCCTTTAGAATTGACTGGTTTGGATTTGATCTCCTTGCTGTCCAGTGGCCTCTCAAGAATCTTCTCCAGCACCACAGTTTGAAAGCATCAATTTTTCAGCCCTCAGCCTTCTCTATGGTTCAGCTCTCACATCCATACACAGCTACTGGGCAAAAACAAACAAACAAACATAGCTTGGACTATACGTATATTTGTTAGCAAAGTGATGTCTCTTAATTTTAATATGCTGTCTAGGTTTGTCATAGCTTTTCTTCCAAGGAGCGAGTGTTTTTTTACTAAGCACTTATTATATATCAGATATTAGATTAGGCACTGGTTAATGACTGGTAAACAAGATAGTCTGTGCATTCTGACTTACAGAACTGATGGTTTGTTGAAAAAAGCAAACATGACAATAGGCAATCATAATGAAATTTCATCAGTGACACAAATAGGTAACTATAATGTAAATTGGAAGCATTGAGAAGAGAGATTTTGGTGAACAGGAGGGACTCAACGGAGTGTTTTAAGAGAAGGTAGGCACCAAGCTGAACCTTGATATCTGAGAAGTCAGCTAGATAGAGTGAAAAAGTGAGTAAATGAGAGAAAGAGGGCAAGCTTTAGGGAGTGGGTTCTAATCAAAAGGAGAAGAGAGAGTATTTGCAAAAGTCCGATGGTAAGAAAGCTTGTTGCAATTACAGATATGCTAACTCCATCACAGCATTTTCATCATAGCTAAGCTTAGCCTACCTTAAACATGCTCAGAACACTTACATTAGCCTACAGTTGGGCAAAATCATCCCACACAGATCCTAGTTGATACTAAAATGTTGAATATCTCATGTAATTTACTGAACACTGTCCTGAAAGTGAAAAATAGAATAGTTGTCTAAGAACAAAATGGTTTTCCAAGTGGATGAGTTGTTTACCCTTGTGATCTCACAAGTTGACTGGACTGGCTGCCCCCACCCATCATCGAGAGTGTCATACTACTAGCCCAGGAAAAGAGTAGAATTCAAAATCTGAAGTACAGTTTCTACTGAATATATATCATTTTACACTGTTATAAAACTGAAAAATCATCATAAGTTGTACCATTGAAAGTTGAAGACAGTCTGGATTTTTTCATCTCATTCAAACAATGTTATCAATATTCAATTCTTAGAGTACTTTAATCTACTTAACAATTTTTTAAAATGCAACTTTTAAGATGCTAGAACATTAAATAGATTGAAAAACTTAAGTGTTGTTTTAAAAAAGCCACCCAAATATACTATTGGCTCCCTCAATTAGTCTTACATATGAAGACACAATTATCTTAAATAATGTAGCAAGAGTCAGACACCCACACATTATCAAAGATGAATGAATGCCCATATTTATAATTGTCAATGGAAATGCATTGCTCTAAACTTTCTGTTCACTATGATATTATGTTTTGTTTTTCATTTTTGTTCATCCTGAAAGTGTTTCTGCCCCTTCTAGTTGGCAGGAGGTAGCAGAAGAGGATATTGGATGGAAATGACCTAAGAACTCCAAACTTAGTGCCAGCATGAACTGGTGTTCATTTTGGTGGTTTTCCTAGTTCTGAACATTGGGATTTGAATACAGATAGAGGCCACTCTGGACGTGGGTTGACAGGACTTGGAGAAGTGCTGGCTGCAAGCTAGTCTACACACAGGACACACACAGACCTCTTTGCGGTGTTGGGGAAGTTGGGGTCAGCTCACAGGGGAGTCCTGTTGTGGAAGACCCAGGAGCAGAGTAGATTTTACTTTTTAAGCAGTAACCCATTAAAAATGAAAACAAGAAGAGGCCTTTGATGTGTACTTGGAGCCTTAGAGAATGAAAATGGAATTAGAATTCCATAGTTTGTAGGTTTGTAACCAAATTCATAATCCATGGCCACATTTTTCTTTTCCTCATTCAGCCCAGCACTTTTAATATTTGAAATCACTTTCATTTTTGTCATGACAAGCTTTACATTGGAATACTTGTCTCCAAAATTATAATATTAAATCATAAGCATAAAAACAAAGACCTAATTTATTGACATGAACCCTTTGTATAACTTATGAAAAGAGGAAAGAACTAAAAGTTGAATACCCCTCAAATTTACAACCAGGTTAGCAAATGTTAAACTGTTTTTCTTTCACTATTTTTATATTTTAAGAATTAAAATGGACTGTGTAAGATTTTCACACATTTAAACACCAGAAAGTGAAAGTCTGTCACTCGTGTCTGACTCTTTGCAACCCCATGGATTATTCAGTCCATGGGATTCTCCAGGCCAGAATACTAGAGTGGGGAGCCTTTCCCTTCTCCAGGGAATCTTTCTAACCCAGGGACTGAATGAATGTCTCCTGTATTGCAGGCAGATTCTTTATCTGCTGAGCCATAAGGGAAGCCCAAGAATACTGGAATGGGTGGCCTATCCCTTCTCCAGCAGATCTTCCTGACCTAGGAATTGAACTGGGGTCTCCTGCATTCCAGGCAGATTCTTTCTCAACTAAGCTATCAGGGTGTAAACACCAGACTTCCCCTAAATAAAGGAGTCTTTCTTTTCTATCATTCAGAAAGGCATTTCCATGATGGGTTTGTGCTAATCAAAAAAGTATATTTTGGTTTAAAACATGCAGACATGGAGGGCTGCTTCTAGCATCTCAGTACGCTCTTCGAATGGATTTCATAGCAGCTGATAAGAAAGGGAGGAGTAGGGGAAGAAATACATGCTGCAGTGTTCCTATAGCTGTGTGGCCTCTAGTGAGTTACCTGTCCTCAGCCCTGTTCTCTCAGATGACTCAGCTGAAAAATGGGATGGGAGGGGACACAAACTAGGGTCTTATCACTAAATGAGACTTCGTTGGCCAAACATTTTAAACCCAGCCTGGCATTTAACAGGTGATTGAAAAATCCATTGCCGCTGCTGTGTATATTGTTGTTGTTGATATTACACAGCAACTTCTCCCAGTTAAGTTGATAGCTTTCTACTCTTGGAATAATTGGGAGAATATAACATCTGAAATAGACACTAGGTATCTACTAGTAAACAAGAGTGGAAGAGAGGAATGAATGTCACATCAAAAAGAGTTACTTGAACACGAGTGTGAAAAAATGCCACTGAGATACGGAAAGGCAGCAAGACAGCATTGCTTAGATTTGTAAGGCTCATTGTGAATATGTCTAGTATGGTCTCCCTGTAATTGCAGAATGGTGTGTCCTTATGGAGAAAGTTGTATCCTTTAACCTAGGATTCAAGCCAGTGGACTAATTCTAAAAATCAGACAAATACAAAACAATAACAGACCAAAATACACACGCACAACATTGGTGATAAAATGATATATATTTGTGTTTCAACCAAAAATAAGTTATGAGATAGCACATGTGTTCTGAAGGAAGGCACCATTTCTGTTTCCATCCATCCTCTGGTGGGTAGCTCAAGTCTCAAAGAGACAGCACTGAATAAGTTTATGCTGTTCCTGAGAATATTCTGGGTTTCATATTCTGATCAAAAATCACGACTGCTTAGGCTTCTTGGCAGTGGAAATTATGTATCTCAAAGCCACCAGTGAGCAGGGTTTGTATTTGTGTTCATTTTTAAAAATTAAAAATAAAAAAACAAAACCTGAGCAAACCTTTCCCTGTGCATTAAGCCTTCTGACCTTTATTGAAATAACAAAACAGTTATTCAAAGGACACAGGGATGAATTAAAGGTAACTTTCTATTTGCCAACATTCAAGGGGAGGGGGTGATAATGTGCTTGCCTTTCTCAGAGGGCTGTTCTGAGAGAATGTTTGCAAAACGCTCAGCTCTCTCAGGAGGGTGTTGAGCTATGGTTTTTTTTTTTTTTTTTTTTTTTTAATTTAAATGTCTGGATATAGAAAAAGAGTTTGATATGTTAACAATGAAAATTTGCATTAGCAGACTTGAATCTGGTCTTGAAGAAACAATACTTAAATGGGTATGAGGAAAACCATTTCAAACCTTCAGTTCTAGACCTGAGTTCCTCTAAGTACCCATGTTGACTTGGACAAGGCAGCAAAGGGAATCATCTCATTTTGTTGCTGGTGTTGGTTGCGGTGATTTGTTTTATTTATCTTTTTCACTCTAGGATTATACACAAAATATACATAGTTCTGGGGTAAAGGGACTTGACAAATCCTATAAAGTCCTTAAAATGGCTATCATATTTATCCCTATATTTTCCATTCCCACTGCTATCACCTAGGTCAGGTGTAACAATTGTAATAATCTCTGAACTGATTTTCCTGCTCTAGCCAATCTCCCTTCAATCTATCTAGTATATTTATTCCAGATTTTTTATCATTTCATTTATGAACTATGAATGATTCACCACTGCTACAAAATCAAGTACAAAACCTTGTTCAACATTCAAGGGTCATAAAGTATGGTGCCACCCTCGCTTTCTATGTGACCTTTTATTTTTCTTCTATGTATAACTTATTTCCCAGGAAGAAATGCTTGGCTCATTTCCACTCTTTAAGTACTTCTCACATTTTCTTGCTTTTGTACCTTTGATGGCATGGGTCTTTCTTCACTGGACCCTGTACCATGCCTCCTTCACAAAATCTTGCCCCCACCACACACACACACACACACACACACACACACTCACAATCCAATTGAGTCAACTTTGGGAAGGTGTCCAAGTTTAGAACTCACTGAGTTTGTTTGAGAGGCAGTTTTTCTTCTTAGTGCTAAGAGTCGTTCTGGAAGCTTTGCCAAAACATGGAGGTAACTCTGTTTCTGTTCATTTAATATTTTGTAATGGAGAAGGAAATGGCAACCCACGCCAGTATTCTTGCCTAGAGAATCCCGGGGATGGGGGAGCCTGCTGGGCTGCCGTCTATGAGGTCGCACAGAGTCGGACACGACTGAAGTGACTTAGCAGCAGCAGCAGCAGGAATGTTCTTTAAAGAATTTGTTAAACACATGTTTGTGACATGAAACATTTGGCATGATATTATCTTATTTTCCATCCTTAGAGCTATAATCAATAAATTGCATAGTGAATGAACACTCCATGTGTAAAACTATTTGTTGTCACAGACCTCAGAAGAAAAACCTATTGAGGCTTAGGACTGAATATGAGATAAAAACTTCACTAAACTATTTCTAGAGACGTGTTGAAGTTATCCATCTAAGTATCGAGTTATCCAGGCTTTTAGTAAAATAGCACAGAGCAGAGGAGAAGCCTTGAAACTTAGCTTCTCATTTCTAAAGAGCAGATTTAAACTTTGCTCCCAGAGTCTTCCTAACAGGATCACTCTATGATACTAGAAGCAGAGATCAGATATTTGTTGCCAGTCATAAGAAATATGATTCATATGCTGCAGAGTTTTTATTTCTGTAATACAAACATATTATTATTTGATTACACATTGTCATAGTGTTCTTCATTACTCACATATAAATACATACCTTGTTTCCCAAATAAATTACAAATATTTTAGTTTATAGCCACATCATATTTCTGTTCCATATTATAGAACAACTATATGGTGCTATGTATATAGTCAATTTCAATAATAATTATTTAAGTTAAATAGATTGTTTTGCATGGTTAAGTATGTGTTTAGTTCAATCAAAAATGGTTTAACAGTTTTTATTTTTTTCTGGTTTATCTTTTTGAACTTACAGATGGGTCAAATTTATTCTAATCAATTGAAATCAATCATTCACAAGTCTTAACCCTTTCCAATTATAATTATCTTTTCAGTGACTCCTCCATCTGTATATAAAGGGTAAGACAGAGATAGGGATTTAAGGTAGCTGCAAGAAAGAGATTGACAGCAGGAAGGAACTGGTTGAAGTAGTTACCCAAATGATATGACATTCAACCCTCAAAGGAGAAGAACATAAGTAAAGGCAGCGTCAACCAACAAATGAACTATCACATTACTTTTTTTTTTTTTTTAACTGGTTTAAAACACAAACAGGTTACTGAAAAATATCAAGCAAGGTATTCATTTGGTTAAAATTTTCCCAAACAAAAATTTTCCAACTAAAAAGTAGAGTATAAGTATCTCATATAAAAAAGTAATGTCTCAGCTTTTTAATATGCTGTCTAGGTTGGTCATAACTTTCCCTCCAGGGAGTAAGCGTCTTTTAATTTCATGGCTGCAATCACCATCTGCAGTGATTTTGGAGCCCAGAAAAATAAAGTCAGCCACTGTTTCCACTGTTTCCCCATCTATTTCCCATGAAGTGATGGGACCAGATGCCATGATCTTTGTTTTCTGAATGTTGAGCTTTAAGCCAACTTTTTCACTCTCCTGTTTTACTTTCATCAAGAGACTTTTTAGTTACTCTTCACTTTCAGCCATAAAGGTGGTGTCATCTACATATCTGAGGTTATTGATATTTCTCCCAGCAGTCTTGATTCCAGCTTGTGTTTCATGCAGCCCAACGTTTCTCATGATGAGCTCTGCATATAAGTTAAATAAGCAGGGTGACAATACACAGCCTTGATGTATTCCTTTCCCTATTTGGAACCAGTCGGTTGTTCCATGTCCAGTTCTAACTGTTGCTTCCTGACCCGCATACAGATTTCTCAAGTGGCAGGTCAGGTGGTCTGGTATACCCATCTCTTTCAGAATTTTCCACAGTTTATTGTGATCCACACAGTCAATGGCTTTGGCATAGTCAATAAAGCAGAAATAGATGTTTTTCTGGAACCCTCTTGCTTGTTCAATGACCCAGCAGATATTGTCAATTTGCTCTCTGATTCCTCTGCCTTTTCTAAAACCAGCTTGAACATCTGGTAGTTCATGGTATATGTATTGTCAAAGCCTGGCTTGGAGAATTTTGAGCATTACTTTACTAGCCTGTGAGATGAGTGCAATTGTGAAGCAGTTTGAGCATTCTTTGGCATTGCCTTTCTTTGGGATTGGAATGAAAACTGACCTTTTCCAGTCCTGTGGCCACTGCTGAGTTTTCCAAATTTGCTGGCATATTGAGTGCAGCACTTTCACAGCATCATCTTTTAAGATTTGAAATAGGTCAGTAGGAATTCCATCACCTCTACTAGCTTTGTTCATAGTGATGCACTCTAAGGCCCACTTGACTTCACATTCCAGGATGTATGGCTCTAGGTGAGTGATCACACCATTGTGATTATCTTGGTCATGAAGCTCTTTTTTGTACAGTTCTTCTTGTGTATTCTTGCAACCTCTTCTTAATATCTTCTGCTTATGTTAGGTCCATACCATTTCTGTTCTTTATTGAGCCCATGTTTGCATGAAATGTTCCCTTGGTATCTCTAATTTTCTTGAAGAGATCTCTGGTCTTTCTCATTCTGTTGTTTTCCTCTATTTCTTTGCACTCACCACCAAGGAAGGCTCTTTTATCTCTCCTTGCTATTCTTTGGAACTCTGCATTCAAATGGGTATATCTTTCCTCTTCTCCTTTGCTTTTCACTTCTCTTCTTTTCACAGCTATTTGTAAGTCCTCCTCAGCCATTTTGTTCTTTTGCGTTTCTTTTCTTTGGGGATGGTCTTGATCCCTGTCTCCTGTACAGTGTCACAAACTTCCATCCATAGTTCATTAGGCACTCTGTCTTTTAGATCTAATCCCTTAAATCTATTTGTCACTTCCACTGTATAATCTTAAGGGATTTGATTTAAGTCATACCTGAATGGTCTAGTGGTTTTCCCTGCTTTCTTCAATTTAAGTCTGAATTTTCCAGTAGTCATGTATGGGTGTGAGAGTTAGACTATAAAGAAGGCTGAGTGCCAAAAACTTTATGCTTTTGAACTGTAGTGTTGGAGGAGACTCTTGAGAGTCCCTTGGGCTGCAAGGAAATACAACCAGTTCATCCTAAAGGAAATCAGTCCTGAATAGTCAATGGAAGGACTGATGTTGATGCTGAAACTCCAATACTTTGGCTACCTGATGCAAAAGGCTGACTCATTGGAAAGACTCTGATGCTGGGAAAGATTGAAGGCGGGAGGAGAAGGGGATGACAGAGGATGAGATGGTTGGATGACATCACCAACTCAATGGAAATGAGTTTGAGTAAACTGTGAGAGTTGATGATAAGCAGAGAGGCCTCACATGCTGCAGTTGATGGGGTCACAAAAAGTCAGACACGACTGAGCGACTGAACTGATTTTATAAAAAAAATCTCCATTAATTAATAAGGAGGCTAAAATATGCACATTTTTTAGTTAAAAATTTTAGAACTGCTTGCATAGCAATATTTTATTGACTTACCCCAACAATCAGTATACTTTGTTTCACTCAAAATCATTTATAGACATTTCCACTTACTACTTTTAAGAACTATGTTTCTTTTGCAGAAAGAAATATTAAAGTTATTACTTTTGATATTAGTATTAGGATCAGTATTACTGCTGATTGCAATCATTTTAATGTCACCTTTTTTAGGATATCTTTGAATACTAGCCTGATAATAACCACTTTATAATATGTTATCTCCTATAAAATGTTCCATGTCTGTTTTATGAGTTACCACCTAATGCTATGCATTGGTATTTAAAGAAATATGTGCTTCTGATTTATTTACTTACTTCCAATATACTACTTTTACAACTTAATTTTCTCTCCATTCCCCAGAAGCAGTTTTGATATGACTAATATAGGGATGGCAGTAAATGTATATTTTCTAAAGGGTCAGACTGTTCTGGGAATTATTAAAATAGTATCTTTATTATAACAATACAGTAAGTTGAAAAAGACTTGAGTTTCTTAAGACATTTTAGAAATGTTTCTCCTACCAACTATCACCTTTTTAAAAAATAAATCATAGTTAATTTCCACTTATGAGATGGTTTTTATTGGCAAACACGAGCAGCAGTTGGGAACTCAGGTTTAACCTACTTAAATCAGAGGGAGCATTAGCGCAAATATTCTTAAGTAAGCATTCATTGTCTAATCAAACGAAACTGGCTTACTCAATGTTCAGGAGCATGTCTTTTCAAATCCTGGCTCAGGCTCTTGACTAATGTGGGCTGCTCACTCTGATCCCAGTGGGACTGCAGAAATCTCCTATTTCCTTTCATTTTCGGGTATGCAGCTGCATTTCTAAGCCATGACTACATTGCTAAATGAATCATTGATTTGGAAAATCTGAAGTGACCTTCAACTTGTTCTCAAACTCTTCCTCAAGAGAAGAGAGACAGAATCAGCAAAATATTGAAAAGGGATAGTTTTTCTTAAATGTGTTTTTGGCAAGTAGAAGGTCGGAGATCACTCTGTGTGTGTGTGTGTGTGTGTGTGTGTGTGTGTGTGTGTGTATAAAGTGTATGTGTTAGGGGAGATTATATTCTATATTCAGAAATAAGGGTCTTTAAAATAATTTGTTTGGGTTATAGCTTCAAAAGGCAAAGGCTTTTCTTATAGTACAAAGGCAAATGCTGCTTTTGGCTTCTCAGCTGCCCAGTTAAACTATATGCCACTCAGATAGCCTGAAATTCATCACTGAAGTGGCTAGGACTAGTTCTGTGTACTTACCAGATGGTTTTCCAGACAACCAATACTGTGAAAATTTGTATGATTAGAAATTCTACTTCATTGTCTCTTCAACTTCACCCTTCATTTTCAGTTATGTTTATAGAGGAGGTTTTGTCAACAATTCTAGATATACACCCAGCCCTGGAGAGAAGTAAGGCATGCCTTCTGCATTGACTTGTTCCTCTTCATGATGGGTGACCTAGTTAGGAATATCAATATTCAATGAGACATATAGATTACCCTGATGAAGCTGCTCAATGAAGTTCATGTAAGGTCAATGGAAGACACAGATACTACATCCACTGAGTCACTAATTGGCTTCCTACCAGAAGTGCCCTCTCATCAAGACAGTCCGGTTAACCTCACTCTGCTTTCTCTTGAGTCCCTTTTCCGCTTTGGTGCTGAATGTTGTCAAAGTTTCTCTACCTAGAGCAGGTTTTGGAAAAAAAATTGATAGGAACATCAACCCTTAGGCATAAATGACTGACAAGTCTCAACTCTTAAAACTGAAAAAAAAAATCTGTAGTTTGCTATGCTTGAAGGTTTCTACTATATCACTGGAGCCATAAATTAAGTTTTCTATAAGTTTACATAAGATGAGTGAATAAGGTACCAAGACAACCTCATAGGTTCTTTCTCACTCTGACAATACACAGATCTTTTATGGATTTCCTAAGTGTGGTTTATTTATTATTAACTCTGCTTTAGAGCTATGGAAGCAGGGGCTCAGAAAGGTCTAGTAGCAGAGCAGAGGGCAACTTTCTAACTTGTGGATTTAGTCACATTCCTGCTCCAGAAGCTTCCTAATTGTTCTTATCTGCTGTGAGGCTTGCATCAGGTTCTTTTCATAAACTTCCAAAACCAAATCATACTGACAAACTTTTCTCCTGCCTCTGACATCTTTTGACCATTTTCATATGATGAGTCATTTTTTGATCTCTCTCATCTCATTCTTAATGTTCAGGTGCATGAACGTGATGACTGTAAAAGGCAAGCAATCAATATCTCATGTTAGATAAAGCTCTGTAAGCCAGTCTGCAAGCCTGAGCAGGGCTCCTTGTGTCCTTAAGTGTAACCTTGGCACATGAAAAGCAACTTCCATTCCATTTTACCAACGTTTTGGTCAAAGATCAATTGCCATTGTAATTATATCATATATCACAGGACGGGGAATCACTGAGAGGGCAGGCCCTCTAAACTAATACATATCATTAGCATTTAAAGAACATGAAAAACAAATTGAACATTAGTCCTCATGTAACTCTTTTTTCTAGAGCAAATAATTTTCCAAATTAAAGTGAATACATTAATGAAATTGCCACATTCCTGAGAATAAACTAGGTTGGTAATGTCATCAAGCCCTGAGCAAGGTTTAGCTCATTGTACTTCTCTGTCTGATCATTATAACATCTAATCAAGAGGAGCTTAAATACTTCAGTGAGCTCTCAAAATAAATTTGATCTGAGCAGCTCAGGTCTCATGGATTCCTGGGGTTACTGACTAGGTGAAACATGTTTTTGTTTTAATCCTTGTCTCAGCTCAAAGAGGATTAATGCCCATAATTCTCCTATCCCCATTTAATTGAGAAATGAAGTTTGAAGAGGCACCTCTGGAACACTCCACTTTGAAGTATGACCTATCTACTATCTATACAATAAATCTTCCTCTGCTCACACACACACATTTATTTTCCTGACCCACAGAAGAAAGGAAGAAAGGTATGTACATGTGCCTATGTGTGTGTATTTGCATGTCTCTATTCCAAAACACACATCCTTGTGGTTTTCCCTTTCCCATCATAGAATCACCTTAATGAAGGCTTTCTCTTGAAAGTTCAAACTGTGTCTTAAACAGCTGTGACCTCCTCTTTCTCTGACATTCTAATGGCCCCTTTGTGACAAATAGCCCTTTATTAAAAGCAAAAAAATTCTTGCATTTCTGTTATAATATTAAGACTTTTATTTTTGCCTTTTCCACATCATTAGAGGGAAAATTTCCTGAGGGAAGTACGAGGCAAGATAATACACCCTGGAATGACTTCCTCAGCTGGACAGGCACTAACTAGCAGAAAAGGGCCAAAATTCTGAAATACAGACCCCTTCCTATGTCCTGTAATTGACCCAGTGCTAGGATCTAATTTGAAAAGGGCAAAGAGATACACAGGAAGACTTCATGCTAATCTC
Organism: Budorcas taxicolor; assembly: GCF_023091745.1. Lineage (NCBI taxonomy): Eukaryota > Metazoa > Chordata > Mammalia > Artiodactyla > Bovidae > Budorcas > Budorcas taxicolor. The sequence continues at coordinate 17,421,764 of NC_068931.1, read as the reverse complement.
ACTTTTTCCATGAAAGTTGAGGTACGAGTTTAATGAGGTAATATCTATGAAGTGCTTAGCATAGGACTGGGTACACAGTAAGTCCCCAGCCAAATGGTGGTTGCTATGATTTATAAGGAAATTTGACATACTTCACCCAAGCCATAAAGTATCAGAAGGACTATATCTGAAACTCAAATATCTTTCTAACCTAATTGCAAAAGTGACATGCTATCACTTCAACCATAACCTATTGGTCATATAGACAAACTGTAGCTCAGTGAGGACAGCACCACATAAGGTTATGGATACTTGAATCCAGGGACCATACGAGGCTGTCTGGCTATCACAGCTACTTAAGATATGCTGAAACCTTTACCAAACTACTCTCTTTTACATCTTAACCTTCAAGAGCCAGATTTCTGTGTTATCACTGTGAATGAGATTTCAATAGATGATATACCTAGAAATAACATATATTTAAAGATTGACTATCCATTATCAATTTACAGATGATTTTATGTGATGTCTTGCTTGAATTTCAAAATGACCTATTAAAGTAGGTAGCAGAGTAGATACCAGTATAACAGTTTTATAGATAAGGAAACTGAATATCAGACAGACTTAATGACTGATGCAAGATCTCAATGAGATATCCTCCTAGCATTCTCATGGCATTTCTTCTGCCAGGTTAGGCTGTCTCGTTTGTTTGTTAAATGCTTTCCTGCTTGTGTGCTGGGGAGAGAGTTTGCAGGAAATCACAAGTGTGTGATTTTTGTCTTAAAGTTATTTTCCCTACTTTCTAAAAGTCACTAGATTCCAGCAACCGACACATCTGCTTCTTTTTCTGTCCAGTCGCTTGTGCCCCCCCTCCCCCCACATATATATTTATAAACACACATGCACATACATTCATCTTTCTGGTCTCTGTTATTAAGAGCAGACTAAATTTCTTTCAGAAAATACTTGTGGCCATTGTGTCACAGAGAAATCGCTCTTCCATGCAAGTTAATATACATATATATATATATATATATATATATATATATATATATATATATAAACTTTGTAGCTTTTCTCCCTTTATTCTAAAATAAATTATGAAAGGTTGTATGTATGTTCAAGCTTCAGGCAGAATTTTTCCTGTTTGGGAGAACTTTTTCAACTACTTCTCTTTGAATTGGTAACCATTTGTATGAGAAGAAAATGAATGCTAATGGAAAAGCCCAGAGTGGATTTGGAAAAGCATTATAACCATTCTGTCATAGGTTTGGACCTTTGACAAAACACCTATTCAAGGATGGAAAATCCACTATTTCTCTTCTGCATTTCTTTTTCTGAATAGAGCTAGATTGAATAACCAGGGTTGATAAAGGATTCAGAGCAATTGCCTTACTAAGTAATAGTGAGCCATTTTCTCACCAATGAGACAGAAGCTGGTCTTCATCTGAATATATAACTATACTGCCTACCATGTACTGGAGGGACTGGGGGAGCAGATGGGTAAAAAACGAGTGAAGGAAATCCCCTATAATTTTCACTACTCCTACAGCATGTTCTATCCAAGTACCAGTTAGGACACTCCTCTACTAAGTTCTACATATTTGCAGATTTATTTGCACCTCTAGATTTTTTTTTACCTTTGTATACCCTTTGTGTTTGCAAAATATGTCAACCATGTGTGCGTGCTAAGTCACTTCAGTCCTATCCAACTCTTTGTAATGCTATGGACTGTATGTAGCCTGCCAGGATCCTCTGTCTATGGGATTCTCTAGGCAAGCATACTGGAGCGGATACCCATGCCCTCCTCCAGGAGATAGCCCCTACCCAGGGATTGAACCCCCATCTCCTGTGGTGTCTGCTTTGCAGGCAGATTCTTTACTGCTAAACCACCAGGGGAACCCCGTATGTCTACCTTCTTTATGCATATTTAGATCCACTGACCATCCTTGAAACTTCCTAAATGAGTAATAATCATTTATATCCCTGCTAGTGCTATGATTTTCAAAGTGCTTTAACAAAAGCTAACTCAGTGATCCTCATATAGAAGCAAATATTACCTTAGTGTTTTAATGGAGAAGAAAAATAGGAATGGTTTGACTAGCATACAAGGACATAGATTTAAAAAGGAACAACACTACCATTGATCCCTCCTTTAGTGAAGTTTAAAGTTTCACCTAATTTACAGTCTGCCTGAGATTCCCTTCTTCTGAGTGCTTGCAGCTCCTAGTCTGTCACATTTTAAAGTAGGCTTTAGGGACCAACTGCCTGGTTGTTTCCATATGTGTATAACTCACTGATGACCTAGAACTAGATCTATCTTGCACATTCTGCATGAAACATTCCTGATGCTAGTCTTCTTCCTACGTGCATCCAAAGAGGACAGAATGGGAACAATGTGGCCAACAGGGAGGAGTAAGTGAGACATTTTGTGTGCTTTTTCCTACTCTCAGCAATTCTTGAAGTAGATAACATGGTCAATTGAGATCAGAATGTACTTCATTCATTCGTTCATTTACATAATTTCAGTGCTTGCCTTTTATGTGATACTCTTTTTTGGGCCTGGAAATACAAGTTAAAGGTGGAAAATTTTAATTTCCAGGAGCTTAAAATTGAATGGCGATAGTTTCACCCACTTTTTAAAATGAAAACAAATGTAAGCACTGATGTGAAGAGCTTGTTCATTTCTTCATCTATATCAGAAGTAAGCACATGTCTCCGAGAATGGATTCCTCCTCTTCTATAGGACTCTCTAAACTGAAGGATCAAAGTTTAATGACTAAATTATGCTTACCTTAAACTTAGCATTATATACCAGGTCTTGCATTTGCAGCCGGGGGATGGTAAATGTTAAACATTTTTTTTTTTTCCTTTTCTCTTCTAGACTCTAACCTGAATGGAAAACACAATATGAGGGTGATCAAGGCAGTTGATCACCAGACAGTCTGTCTTGGGTGAAGATGATAGAAAATCATGCATTCTCCTCATATCCAGATGACACGAAATACTTTTGACTGGCTTAGCTCTTTTTACAATAGCTTTCTGCCTAGTCAACCATAGTACAGGTGGAAGGAAATGCATCCTCTTTGGATCTGTTCAATGGCCAGGAAATACATTTTGAATATTATATTGTTTTTTAAAATGCATGATAATATGATCAAAATTTCTGCTTCCAATCTCAGAGCTTTGTATCCCATCACTTATTAGACTTGAACTCTGTACTATCTCTGGTGCATTTTTCAATAGCTGAGGAATCATCAAACAATAACTATGCATAAAGTATTCTGGGGAATTCGGTGGTGAGTCTCCAACAGGGGAAATAACAAGAAAACAATAGCAATCATGCAAAGCTCAATAAAGACAGTCTTCAAAGGAAATAATATGAATGGGGATAGGACACTAGGGGTGAGAGGTCAGTTACCAGTTTTGGGGAGATTCATCTCAGAGGATGCTTCAATTGAACCAAATCTCAAAGAATGTATCGAACTGGCCCTACAGAAACTGGATGTGGTGAATATAACAGGCTTACAGAACAGCCTGAGCAGGTAAGAACTCTAACCATGATTTTCTACAATTATCCATTGTTTGGAACAATATTAAGTATGATTCTCTGTTCCATGTATTTAGTATATTTATTAGATTCCGTGTTTGTTCCTAAATGCATTTCTTTTCATACAAGAACCTTCTACACTATATAAGTCATTTGAAAATAGTTTATATCTGTCACAAAAGTACATTCTACACTCAAATTTCAGAGTTAAAGTTGAAGCCAGCTTCTTTTACCATGGCATAATACAATGTTGCTTTATTGGCAAATTTTTATTTTCCCTGAAAGCTCATCACTTCACAGTGACATTTCAAAATTGCCTTCATAAAATTAGGATGATTCTAGAAAGCTTGAAAACACAGTAGTTATTCCCATGATGTATGATCTTCCTGGACCTCTACCTCATAAACTCCTAACTTCCTTTCAAATAATATAGAAGGGCTGATTTTTCCTCTTTTGTACACAACATTCATGTTTTTTTTTTTCTTTCTCTGGGCTATTCTTTATTATTTAACTTGGTTACTGTATTATTTAAAAGAAAAAAGGAGTTTGCAATATTGCCTGTTTGGGAGATGTTATATAGAGTAAAGCAATATTGATTGCATTGTAGCTATTAACTACCGTTCTAAAAACAAGGAAGGAGTTTGAAACAATGGATCACGGGCAATAATCATCTTCACTCTCCTACAGGATAAAAAGAAAAGAAAACTAGTAAATCATGTCCCAAATAATTCAAAACTTTAGAATTCTCCTTCAAGGTCCATAAAGCCAGCTTGAAAGTTTAAGGTAATAGGTGAACTTACAGGAATGGAAATGGCCTTCAATGAACAAAAAATTTACCATATTTTTAGAGCATACATAGAGAATGACCAAGCTTTTGTCATTTGTCTCCAGTCTACATTTTCAACATTGACTATTAAGTCCTTCACACAATTACACCCTCTAATTAGACTTCCACATAGAATTTTCAATATATATTATGCTGGTTCTTGCTGATGACATTTTCCTTCCTAAAAAGTTCAGACTTAATAAAAATATGTATTTCACAAATACTTCCACTTTTATCTTCCCCTGTCAATCTATCTGGATCTCTCTGTTCTAGTTATGAACAGGAGAATTTAATAGAATACTACCAGTGAGGGTTAACCAAGGAAATGGAGTTAACCTAATTCCATAGATTAGGTTTCACAAAGGGAAACATTCTTAAATGAGCCTGTAAGAAGACATGGGGAGCATAAAGACTACAGTGGATAAAATGCAGTTAGTAAAGAAAGAAACAGAAGAACACTTTTTTTTTTTTTTTTTTTATCAAACTGAGAGAGAAAAGAGGCAGATGTCAAAAGCTCAGTATGAAGTCAAGGCATAGGGACAGGAGAATCCAGAGTAGAGAACAAAGGTCAAGAGATTAAGTGGGAGGTTATTTCTGGAAAAAAAAAATCAAGAAGAGGTGTAATTTATCACTGACGTTTAATTGGCCTTCATGGTGAGAAGCACGGAAGTACCACCAGTATTTAAAAAGCTATAGACAGGGAAGACAGAATTAATCAACTGGGTTTCCAACTGGACTCATCTCTGTTAGGTGTTGTGGCAATAAAAGAGATATGCTTCTTTAAAGGAAATTAGAAGACCAATGTAGTACATAAATCAATTAGAAAATACTGTTTCAGAGCACAGACTATTGGTTTCTATAGTTCCTCTAAAACACCTTGCTTATAGTGATTGATCAGTAAATACTTGTTAAGTGCACATAAAAGCTATTTGTAGTTTTCAGATTCTATGTACTATAAAATTGGAGGATAAATTTAATGAGGGATAGATAGTTAGGAAGGTCTAAAAGGAGGTGGAGCTTAATCTGTGCTTTTGAAATTAAATACAGAAGCAAATGAAAAAAAAAATACCATGTTTGGGAAAAATGAAAAGAGATAAGTAAGATAATTTCTCCATTAATTAGATCATTGCTCAAGGGTTAAACAAAAATTCCAGAGTCAAAAGCCCAGTTGCTTACTCATTCATAATTATTTATTCCAGAAAAGTACCTGATCTTTCTCTAATTAATACCATACCAAAATACATATCTTGTTTCAATAAGTAATATCACATAAATTATCCTTAGTTGTCCCAGTACGTACATTCATATGTATGGGGAAAGTCTTATTCATGTGAATTCATGTCAGACCTGCAGAACAGGTTGAGCAAGCTCTTCTTTGGACTTTAAGCTTATCACCCTGCAAATAGTAAGGGCTGTAGTCCTAAACTCTATGGTTTCTAAATCTGAAGCAAAATCTAACCCTATTGTATCATTGTTTTCATTTAAATGACATCAATCTGAAGATATGGATGCATTATGGTCAGAATGAATATATAATTTCTATACAAATTAAGGTTTTTGCTAATTTGCAGTGATGCAATTGAAACAATAAACTCAACGATAACAATAACGTAGCTAATTGAGTTGATGATCATTTAATTTTACTTTTGATAATGCGTATGTTTTTATTTAGACTAACACAATATAAATTATGAACAGCTAGTTTTAACCATCCTCTCATTTGAAACATCTGCTCAACGAAGGAGAACCACTGAATTGTGAACTCCCCACATTGCTGCTAATTGTGGGAAGAGGCTGACAATTGTTTGTGGCCTGATCTTTGCACAGATGACAAACCTGTGAAATGTGGGAGTGATGTTTGTTTGTATCTCTCCATACAGAGACACAAAACAGTGTATTCTGTCAATTTAAGAGAAAAGACAAATACACTAAGCCTATTGAATTCATTCATTCATACACTCATTCATTTACATGCATCCTTTCATTCATTCATACACAAAACTCTTATTAAAAAATAAAAAACATGTAACATCATCAAATACTCTATGTTATAACCTATATGTTGAATCTAAAAAATTAAACAAGGGAATGATTATATCAAAACAGAAATAGACTCACAGTTATAGAAAAAAATTAATGGCCACCAGTGGAGAGAAGGAAAAGTGAGGGACAAGTTCGAAATATGGGTTTAAGAGATACATATTACTATGTATAAAATATGAACATACTGTATAGACATTATTCTATAAAAATATTGAATCCCAATGTTGTACACATGGAACTAATATAATATTTTAAATCAACAATACTTCAATCAAAAGCAAATATATAGTTTATCATCACAAGTCTCACATCTTAGGACCACAAATAAGCATCTAGGTGAGAAGTCAATAGAACCGAACTTTATCAAATATTAACAGTAAAATGAAAGTGAAAGTGTTAGTTGCTCAGTTGTGTCCGACTCTTTGCGACTCCATCGATTGTAGCCTGCTGAGTGCCTCTCTCCATGGACTTCTCCAGGCAAGAAAACTGGAATGGGTAGCCATTCCCTTCTCCAGGGGATCTTCCTAACCCCGAGATCAAACCTGGGTCTCCCACATTGCAGGCAGATTCTTTACCATCTGAGCCACCAGGGAAGCCACATTAAGGGTAAACACTATGCTAAATGTTTTGTGTATAGCGTTGTGCTTAATCTAAACATGCTTTAAAAAACACACAGGCAAACTGAGAGTTAGATGTGACTTTTGGAATAAATCTTAGTAAAGAATGAGGTACAGGTCATTAGAACAAGGTGTAGGATTTGAATGTTATTCCTAGTATATTGGGGAAACACAGAAAACCCTATGTATCTAAAGGATAATGCACGTTTGGCATTATAATAAGAGATGAGAAAGCAAGCTGGATCACTTTAAGGTCTTGAAATTCGTCTTAAAACAGAAAATTCTCTCCTGTATGCAAAATAAAAAAATAATTAAAATCAAATGCCAAATAAGTTCTATATTTAAAAATAAAAATTTGATGTTACTTAGAGGAAGGAGACTGTAGGTGGGAAATGGTTGAAATGCCCATGACCTGAACATCTATGAACTAATGCAGTCAGAACAGAATTGTAGAGCAGGGTCTGAGTTATATTTCGAAGAAAAAATAAATAAGTAAAAGAATATGTACACTAGAATGCTCTGTGCTAGAAGCTATGATTGTTCTCTGACAGACGAAGAATAAGATTATCAACTTCATTTCACAAAACTGATTGGAACACTTGGATTAGATGTGTGGCCACATTGCTTTCTTAATAAGTTATCTTCGTACTTTAATTACCCTGTCCAGCAAGACAGAGTTGATTAATGACAGATCTTAGCAGGAGCCTACCTCAAAACATTGACATCATGGTGAAATACAGACTAGAAAATGTCCTTGGCACAAAGAGGGGGACCAAAAACACAGTCCAGAGTTGAGCCAAGCACTTTCAGATTTTTTTTTTTCCTACATTCTCAAATCAGACAATGCTTCTACTTCCTATAGCAAAAAATAAGTGATGGTTGTGGAGTATAATCACTAGTGTGAAAATTTTCTGGGAATCTTGATAAAAATATAGATATGGATGAAGCAGGTCTTGTTTAAGACCTTGGATATTGCATTTCTAACAAGTTACCAAACCATTCTTATGCTGCTGCTCCATGAATTAATTAAGAGAACAGAGAGCCTAGGATGGTTACTGCAGCAAAGCTTTCTTACGTTAAAGCATGGACTGTAACTCTGACTGCATCTCAATTGGACAGAGTGCTCCAGTTCTCTTATTTCCTGCAAAGTTCAGGATCAAAGACAGCTATTTTTTGCACATTACAACTGGCTAGGCTCACAATAACCAGTAATTGCAGAAATCTTGATAAATGTGCCCCAACATAGCCATAGAGGATAATTCAATTAAACACTCATAAAACATCCAGACTTAAAAATGTTGATTCCAACTATTCCACACTTTTCATATATTCTCCCTTCTGGCTCTCGAGGGTTTAAATATTTTTAAATTAGCTCATTCTGCCCAGAGAGGTCTTCATTTCTTCATTTGTTTTATTTGATCACATTAACTTATAAGCTGCCTCATATATTTTGGGAATGTGTTTGGGGACAGAAATACAATAATGAAATTAGCATTTCCTCCCCTAAAAGTTGGGCTGCGGTGGTGTGGACTCTGCATATCTGTCATACTTGCTTTCTTCAATACAGTGTTTTGCACATAATAAATCTTTAATAAATATGTCTTGATTGATGTATACATTTGAAATTTTTCATTACTTATGTGAGCCTGAAGTATTAGGTTTCCCAAAGCTATTTCTTTTTCTCCCTTTAGAAGTTGACTCCTTTCTTCTTCAAAGTTTTGTTAAGTATCTCATTTATCCTTTCAGCTTGGAGGTAACAATTTCCCATTCTGGGAGAGATAGATGCTATGCCCCAACATTTGTGCACTTAATTAAAGCACAAGGAATGCTTCATTAGTGTAATAAATGCAATTTAAAATGTCTCTAATGGAGAAAATGTTGTTCCATTTTTGAAGCAACAAAAGGGAATGGCCAGATGGGTCAATTAATCACTGTTAACTCTCATTTGATGATCACTTTGAGGTTATTTGATACAATGAGACTACAAAAAATGCTATACATTGTTATCATTTTGTCCAGATAGAATTATTAGTCCAGATATAATTATATTATTTGGGCCCTACCTTCTTAGACCTCTCATTTAAAAGTTTTCACTTTCAAAACTGACCTTTGCTCTCTCTAGGTATAATTCTCTTGTTTCTATCTCCCAATAGTAAATTAAGATATACTACAGTGGAAGAGGGTAAAAGTCAACTTTCAAGCTTTTAAAAGAAACTTGTTTATACATTCAGCAATATACTACTTGATTTCTTTCTGAGAGAAACATCTTTAACTGTTAAACCGCATGAGTCCTAACATTGTTCTGAGTGGAAAAGATTACCATTCCCTATATTATGCCACTGAGTCAAATTTCCATCAACCGATGATTTTTGAGTACCTACCATAAATCTTCTGTGAAAGAAGCTTGAAAAATTATGTGGACTTTTATTAATATACTTTATAAAAGTATTTGAGCATTTCCCCCATACTTACTGTACCATATTTCTTGTTGGATCAAACTTCTTGTTGGAAAAAGAATCAACTAGTACCTGAGATTTAAATGATTAGAGGGGTTAACTCTGACTCCAGAGCTACAATCAGTGACCTTCCGTCTTTTGTGTGCACACGGATAGTATCCCTGTGGCACTGAGTGGCAGGAGAAAACAAAGGTCTGTGGCCTTTGTTGCTCACTGTCAAGACTTTACATAAAAGTACTGACTGTGCTATAATAGGGAATCAGCTTGCCAAAACATTACAAGAGGCTGAAGTTTCTAACTCACTGAAACTCTACTTAAGTTATTATATGCTTGGATGGCTGCAAGAACAACAGATAGCTGTGCAATTAATGCAAACCATGTCAGCCTCCCTCAGTTCCTTCTCATCTCCATGCAGACCAGTAATGAGGCGCCTCCTGACACACAGTCACAACGCACTGACAAACCATCTTGCTGTGTGAAAAAGACACAGAAAAAATCCAAGAACTGTGACAGTGCTAGCAAGCACAACTCCTCTTCACCAGAGATTTCACATCATAGATGTGTCCAAGACAGACTCCTGGCTGGGGAAGACTTCATCTGCCAGACTCCAGACCAACTTTGAGGTCTAAAGGGCTCTTATGTTATCATAAGAAAACACAAATTGCTATTTAAAGAATAACTTTCTCTTTACTCCTTATGTTAGTATTCCTGAGAAAATATTGACAAAGAAAATTTCTCTGAAACAGTTACACAATTCACAGCTTATTTTCCTCATTTATATGAGGAATATGTACCCACTGAGAAATTAGATAGTTTCTTTGGTGTAACCTCCTTAAATAGATTACAAAAGATGATGTTAGCTTTTATTATTTAAAAAAAGGTGAAATTTCACCTGAAGTACCATGAAGTGTAATCCTCACCACCGTGCTTTAGTGGGTCTGTCCATCAGTATCACCACTGACTGATTTCTTAGTCCACTATTCCCTTACATAACTGTGCTAGCTGTTACTATTCCCTTACATAACTGTGCTAGCTGTCTTGCAAAGCATAAAACACAGTCTTTGGTCCTGTGTTCCACTTACCTTCCTTTCATTAATGAAATGGAAAAAAAAATGCAGAATTGTCAAATGCAATCAAATTTAACTTCAAATGGATAATACGGATAAGATGCGTGCGTGCTAAGTCACTTCAGTCATGTCTAACTCTTCTGAGACCCTATGGACTGTAGCCCACAAGTCTCCTCTCTCCATGGGATTTTCCAGGCAAGAATACTGAAGTGGGTTGCCATGCCCTTCTCCAGGGGATCTTCCAAACCTACTGATCAAATCGAACCCATGTCTCTTATGTCTCTCTCATTGGCCTATGTGTTCTTTACCACCAGCTCCCCCTGGGAAGCCCACAGAGGAGATACACAATGGGAAATCAATGACTAAGATTACCATTAGAAAAGGCAAAACAGACACAATCCCTACAGGAGGAATAGATCCTAAAGTAAAGAGACTCTAGACCAAAGGTTGTGTGGAAGTCAGAAGACTCAATACTTTATAAAAAATATCCACTAAGAATGTCATCATAGATGGTAATATAATAAGCAATAATGCTGTATGTAGCAAATAATTGGCTATTAACAGAGAAAAAGCTAAACAAATAGAAGATATAAAAACTTTAAAACTTATGCTCTAAATTTTTAGAGAAGGCTAATCTGCAAAATAATGGCAAATGCTTAAGAGTTAAGAATAACAATTGCTAAATTACATGGTAAAGACTAACCCTTATGTGACTTCTCATGAAAGAAATGTCAATGAAAAATAGAACAATCTGTAAGATATCCTGAAGGTGATAGGTCTTATCTTATGTTTTGAATATTGGCTTGTATTTGAATTTATAGAAGAATGAGAATGAATACCAGATGGAACTAAAATATGATATAAAACATGAAGTGAGTATTCAGTTCAGTTCAGTCCAGTTCAGTCGCTCAATTGTGTCTGACTCATGCGACCCCATGAATTGTAGCATGCCAGGCCTCCCTGTCCATCACCAACTCCTGGAGTTCACTCAGACTCACCTCCATCGAGTCTGTGATGCCATCCAGCCATCTCACCCTCTGTAGTCCCCTTCTCCTCCTGCCCCCAATCCCTCCCTGCATCAGTCTTTTCCAATAAGTCAACTCTTTGCATGAGGTGGCCAAAGTACTGGAGTTTCAGCTTTAGCATCACTCCTTCCAAATAACACCCAGGACTGATCTCCTTTAGAATGGACTGGTTGGATCTCCTTGTAGTCCAAGGGACTCTCAAGAGTCTTCTCCAACACCACAGTTCAAAAGCATCAATTCTTCGGCACTCAGCTTGCTTCACAGTCCAACTCTCACATCCATACAGGACCACTGGAAAAACCATACTCTTGACTAGATGGACCTTTGTTGGCAAGTAATGTCTCTGCTTTTGAATATACTATCTAGGTTGGTCATAACTTTTCTTCCAAGGAGTAAGCGTCTTTTAATTTCACAGCTGGAATCACCATCTGCAGTGATTTTGGAGCCCCCAAAATAAAGTCTGACACTGTTTCCACTGTTTCCCCATCTATTTCCCATGAAGTGATGGGACCAGATGCCATGATCTCCGTTTTCTGAATGTTGAGCTTTAAGCCAGCATTTTCACTCTCTTCTTTCACTTTCATCAAGAGGCTTTTTAGTTCCTCTTCACTTTCTGCCATAAGGGTGGTGTCATCTGTATGTCTGAGGTTATTGATATTTCTCCTGACAATCTTGATTCCAGCTTGTGCTTCTTCCAGCCCAGCATTTCTCATGATGTACTCTGCATATAAGTTAAAAAAGCAGGGTGACCATGTACAGCCTTGACATACTCCTTTTCCTATTTGGAACCAGTCTGTTGTTCCATGTCCAGTTCTAACTGTTGCTTCCTGACCTGCATGTAGGTTTCTCAAGAGGCTGGTCAGGTGGTCTGGTATTCCCATTCCCAGTATTAGATCTCACATATTTAAGGGGCAGTAAAGTTGGCTTAAAGCTCAACATTCAGAAAACGAAGATCATGGCATCTGATCCCATCACTTCATGGGAAATAGATGGGGAAACAGTGGAAACAGTGTCAGACTTTATTTTGGGGGGCTCCAAAATCACTGCAGATGGTGACTCTAGCCACAAAATTAAAAGACGCTTACTCCTTGGAAGAAAAGTTATGACCAACCTAGATAGCATATTCAAAAGCAGAGACATTACTTTCCCAACAAATGTCCGTTTAGTCAAGGCTATGGTTTTTCCAGTGGTCCTGTATGGATGTGAGAGTTGGACTGTGAAGAAAGCTGAGCGCCGAAGAATTGATGCGTTTGAACTGTGGTGCTGGAGAAGATTCTTGAGGGTCCCTTGGGCTGCAAGGAGATCCATCCAGTCCATTTTAAAGGAGATCAGTCCTAGGTGTTCTTTGGAAGGAGTGATGCTAAAGCCAAAACTCCAGTACTTTGGCCACCTCATGCAAAGAGCTGACTTATTGGAAAAGACTCTGATGCTGGGAAGGATTGAGGGCAGGAGGAGAAGGGGACAACAGAGGATGAGATGGCTGGATGGCATCACCAACTTGATGGACATGAGTTTGAGTGAACTCCAGATGATGGTGATGGACAGGGAGGCCTGGTGAGCTGAGATAGGGTCACAAAAAGTTCGGACATGACTGAGTGACTGAACTGAATTGAAAGAACTGAATTCAATTAAAGATACAATGCCATAGGGAATAGTGATTTACTAAGATTTATTTTAAAAAACTGATGAAATTGTTATTTTATATAGATTAATCAAGGGCAATGGTAATATACTTTGGTTTTTAGATCCAGGGAAGCTATGGAAATTTAAAGCTCCATGTTTATGTAGTTCCATGTGCAAATTGAAATGTGTATTTACTAAATAATGAACATATTGTCAACATATATGTCCTTTAAATATATATAAACATGACTAATTCAGTGAAAATAAATTTAATAAATGACATATTATTCTAATTTTCTCAACTAACAGGTGTGGTTATTATCTCATACTGGGAAATGTATGATTCCTTTAAAATACTGCCAGCTTACATTTCCATTTGTCTTTCAGTTATCAAATATTAATAAAAGGCATATCAGATGCTTAGCATACTTTCATTCTTTTTCCTGATTGATTATAATTTACTGAGTTCCTTAACCTAAATAACACCATTAAAATTGCTATATTTGTTTTCTTTTCTTGTTAAAGTCTTGGCAATTAATTAAGAATACATTTCTTATGTTTGAAGTTAAATCTATACATTCTCTAATGGCTCCAGGACCTTCTTATTCCATTTACTGTTTTGAGTATCTGTTCTTTGTCAAAGAGCCTTGTGGTATATTTTTTAAAGACCAGAAAATAAAGATGAACTTAGAATTTAGCTGAGAGTGGCATATTTCAAAGCCACATGAGCTTTGAAATACCTCACACTTTGGATTTTCATCACTTACAACATGTCAGTTCGCTAGGCATAAATGTACTATTCTCCAAAAAGCACTAAATATTGAAAAACAAACAAGATTCGATGACATAAAGTAAGTAGGATATCAGTGATGTAACAGCTCAAATTTTCTAAAAATAGATTTATCACATACAAATAAGAAAAACATCAACTGGTTTCCTAACTTTGCTCCTCACCCCAAATGCACAGCTCTCTACTCCCATAAAGTATTTCTGCAATAATGATAAACTTCTCTTTTTCAGGAAATGGACAATGAAGGTGAATGTGCACTTGATAGTGGAATATGTAGTAACCTGGATGCTGAAATAAATATCTTAAATTGAAATTACACTTTGATTTGTGACCTTTTCTTTCCAAGCTGCTTTGGCTGGAAAGGGTTAACTCAGTAAGATTACATTGCTCCAAACCCTAGACATAGCAAAGAAAAGACTGTCTTCATAACTGTCCCTTGGTGAGCTCCTAGAAAATAATCTCTGAGCCTGTGAAATATTCTGGCTGATAAGAACACTTTAACCATGTAAGTTAATTCTTTGCTATCTGGTAACTACTCACTGTTCCTCTGGAAGTGGAGATTGAATTCTGGAACAGACACCTGGGAGATGTATGCCCCTAGGACTAAACCCCAGTGAAATCCCTGGACATCCAAGCATAGTTAGCTTCCCTGGTGGGCAACATTTCACATGTGTTATCACATTTTTCTGGGAGAAGTAAGTGCATTCCCACTGGCAGGGGATACGTAGAGGCTTTCTCCTGGTTGCTGCTGGACTTTGCCCATCTACCATTTCTTTGCTGATTTTCACCTGTGTCCTTTCATTGTCATAGACTGTAATAATGAATATAACAGATTTTTTTTTTAATTATGTGAGTCCTTAGAGAATTATCAAGTCTGAAAATGTTCTTGGTGACCCTCAAAACACTTCTAATTCTCAGTGAATATTTTCCTAATTTGATCCTCAATGCGTTTCCCCTATTCTGAACTCTGAACACTTATCTTCAATGCCAAAGAATGTAACAGCTTTGCAGAACCCTTATTTGTATTGTTTATCATTGTTTCATATATTATTAATTTCTCAGTTAGATTAATTGCTTATTTTATCACAAAGGCTATGAATGCCATTTTTTTTCTACCAAAAATGTGCAATGTATTTGTAACACTCAGCACTAACTTGACACTCAATCAATGTTTTTATATTAATGATCGGCCAAGAAACTGATGGAATTAACAGTGAATTAGGAACATCTGTTAAAAAATGTATCTAATTATGTTTGACTGTCTATCAGAAGCAATCCAGAAATATTCTAGGCTGTTACTGGACTGCTTAAGCACTGATATAGCCTATTATGCCCCACTGTGTCTTACACATGATAAACACCAAATGTGTATGAAATGAACGTGTAAAAAGGAGACTTATTTGATTCCGTAAGAACATTGGTTGAATTTTGTATGAAAACCTAAGAAGGACAAACTTGTGCACATTGTTAGTTTGAGTCAAATATTTTAGGTTGAAGGATTATTTCATGTATCTGAAATAACCCCAGTGGTTGTCTCAATCCTTAACTTTTTGGGTGCTAATGTAACACACAAGTCAATACGTTACATGGAATAACAAAATTTATGTACTATATTGGAAATAACTTTCAAGCATTTTTTGACATTAAATAAAGGCTCTTTAATATCATATTTTTTAACAAAGCTTTCATTTTGTTCTGCAAACTTGTGCAGGTCATAACATTTTACTTAAGATACCAGTAGAGAAAGGATGTAAAGAGGTAATAGTAGGTGTTACTAGGCTAATATAGCTGGTAAAATGACAGATGATGAATTTGAGAAGAATAAGCTTTTCTAAGTTAAATAATTATATAGACATTGATTTATTGTCTTAGGTCATATTACTCAGAAACCTGAGGTAAGTGCAAAGTGATCTTTTCAGAAATGTCTTCCCAGGAGAAACAGGTGAGTGAGGCAAGGACGCAAGCAAAAAAGTCACATTAGAGCATGGTTTTAGGCGAAGTCCTATAAAACATGATTCAGCCCAGTCCACATGGGTGATTAGGGTGTGTGAGTTACACCTGAGAGTTCTTTTCTCTACAGGTAAGGAAGCTGAGCTTTCATGCCATCATGTCATTTGTTAAGGGTTATCCCCAGGGATTTAAACTCCCAGGCATCCCCTATTCTTTGTGAGCACAGGAAATCTGCTTCTTTCTTCTAGGGGAAATTCTTCTGAAAAAAATCAGAGGTGCAGGTCGTTCAAAACAAAATCAAACAAGAAGTCTAAAAGAGATCCAAGGAGATCCAAGTGGAACACTGTCAATAACCATAACCGGTTAATAAAAATATGTTGTTGTGCTTTAAAATATAAACTGAATTATTTGAAATTATTTGGATTATTATGCCTTTATTTGAAAAACTGTTGAAAAACCATTTGAAAAAAAAATTGCAACAAATATACAAGCTTTCTAATAAGCTGTCTCATTAGTTGTTAGGAGGCAGAGATCAGTGTACATAAACCCAGTGGAAAACAGTAAATGGTAGAATGGAAGAGGAGCACTCAACCAGAACCAAGATGAAAAAGTAGTTAAATCAACTGTTACCTGGAAGGTCTTTTGTCAGGAACGTGTTTTCTCACAGGGTAAATATATAGATCTAGAGTTTAACTCTAGGAAATGTAAATGCTTTCTTGAAGAAGGGAATCTGAGCATCCAATGCATTTGTTCACTATTGTCCAAAGTAAATAGAATTTAATTAAAAGCTTAAATTATGTAAGTGTTAAATTTGAATAATCCAGTGGGTATGTTAAGGAATATTTTATTTTGTTTTAGTCTCTGTTTGTTTTGTATGTTTTCTCTGGCAGAGTTTCCTCTCATATTGAGTTCTATAAGAACTTGGGAGAAATTTTTCTGTGACAATCCCAGGGTGGCCATGGTTATGAAAATGATAATCTCTGTGTTCATTAAATTGTAATAATTAATTTAAAAATTGCATTTAGGTATGTGTCACTTCTGTTTTTCAGAGGCGGTATATATTCCTTCACCTTTTAGATCTGGGAGGCCTTTTTGACTTAGTTACATAAATGAAATCAATGAAAGTAATGTTGTATGATTGCCAAGGTCAGGCCACCAAAACCTTGTAGCTTTTCTTTCCTCTTGAGTCCTGGTGCTGTCATATGAAGAAGCTTGGGCCAGCTTTCTGGAGGATGAAACCATGCAGAACTGAGTCTTCTTAGGCCTGCAACACTGTAATTGAGTTGCCAGCATACTGCAGTCACAAAAGTAGCCCCAGGAAATACCAACAAAAGAAAAACCCAGCTGGGCCCAGACCAAATTGTTGACCCACAGAAGTTTGATAAAATGAAATGACTGTTGTTTAAGTCATTTAGCTTGAGGATAATTTTTTTGGCAGCAAATAATAACCAATACACTGTGGCATGCATACATGTTAACACACACAAGTATGAGGCTTTCACTGAGTCCATTATAGACAACAGCCTATAACAATGTCTCTTGGGAAGCTGCTTAAAAATTTCTGTTGGGAAAGTATTTAATCAAAATAAATGTATATATTCCCCTACTTTTCCAGTCCATGGATAATCACATACATATATATTAAGTGACAAAGCCCAGGAGTTCCTCTGGTATATTTCCTTGGGTAAGTGCTCAATAAAAGCCTTTATAAGAAGTAACTAAAAATAAAATAAAAAACCTCTCATTATATGTATTTATTAATTGTTATTTCACTTAATTATCATCTATCTTCTGTTGAAAAAAAGTAGTCTGATAATTGGCTGATACCTTTATTTATCAAAAGTGGACCATCCATCCATCTAGTATGATAAACACATGTAGAAATGTGTCTTGATCACACATAAGTAGTTGGCTATTATCTATGGAGCTGATGAAATAACTTGGGCTCAGCTACACCTGCACTTTCCCAGAGTACCTATAAATGCCTTGCTTAACAGCAGAATTCTGAAATCTTTAGAATAGATTGTTGCTATTGGGATTAAAGCTCTCCTCATCAGTCATGCTGTGATGTTATGGTTACAAACACTCTAATTAAGATTATGTACAGACTTCACAATCGCTTTCTGATTACCTTCTCATTAAAAAACATTTTTTAAGTTGTCCTCTTGGATGACATATTTTATGTTTGTTCTTCAGTTATGATCTCTACGCAAGAAGGGAAGAACTTCTAGGCAGAGGAAGGACTTAGGGAGGAAAAATAGCAGATGTACACAAGTAATGTCAGTATATTCTGAACCATGTAGTCATTCTTTATGTCTTACTCTTTGAAAAATGATGGAAGATATGTCTACCATATATAAATAAATTCCAAATAACTCTTGAGACTCACATTGCTGAGTGTAGAGAAAAACACAAGGAAAAAGTGTTGGACAGTTTAGATGATTAAAATATATCCCATAGATGATTAAAATATATACCCATAGAAATGGGTTCTATGCCATATAAAGAAATAAAATGAGTTCTCAACAATTCTATGATTATAAGAAAAATATAGCCATTGTACCCACCAGTTATTTTGTTTATTTGATATACTTAATATATCATTCTTCTTCCAAGGTAGAAAAATAGCCCAAAGACTGACATAGATGAAATACTTTTTAATTCATATTCAGCTTTCTTTTCATTCACTTCTCACTCCCAAGCCTTTTTACTTTGTTTCACATTTATGTTTTAACTTATTTGTCTAATTCTTTATTTTGTTAATCTTCCTCCTTCCCAATATTTTATGTCTTATATTTTCTTAAAGGACCATGTAACAGGCCAATTTATGGATGTATCACTAGTCTCAATAAACACTTTATGTACATTTGAAAAGAATGCATATTCAGGACTTGATGGGTGTACTATTCCATAGATATCAATTAGGTCAGGATATTTGCATTACTGATTATTTTTGTCTTATTTTTCTATTAATTACTTAAATAAATGAGTTAAATATTTAATATTGCTGAATTGTCTGCTTTCTTTTAATGCGCATTTTTGCTTCATGTATTTTGAAGTACTGCTACTTAGTGAACACATATATATAACTGCTACATCTTTCTGATTAGCTGAACTTTATCACTAAAAATGTTCCTCTTTATCTCTAATAGTATTATTTGCTTCAAAGTCTATTTTGTCTTATATTAATGTAGCCACTTAAACCTTCTTGGATTTACTGTTGCATGGCATATGCCATGCAATTACTGGTATGGTTGAATTGGGTCTACAGTTTCATTATTAGTTTTCCTACTGTCCTCTGTTTTTTTTTTTTTTTTTTTTTTGCTTTTATTCACATGCAACTCATTTCCTGCCTTCTTTTGAAATAGATTTTTTTTTTTTCAGAACTGTATATTAATTTGGCTGTGACTTTTAAAGATATAACTCTTTGGTGTACTTTTAATGGCTACCTTAGATATTACAATATGCATTTTTAACTTTTTATATTTTGACT
Source organism: Budorcas taxicolor (assembly GCF_023091745.1). Taxonomy (NCBI): domain Eukaryota; kingdom Metazoa; phylum Chordata; class Mammalia; order Artiodactyla; family Bovidae; genus Budorcas; species Budorcas taxicolor. The sequence continues at coordinate 17,402,345 of NC_068931.1, read as the reverse complement.
TGTTAATATTGCACCACTTTAATGGACTTCTTAAAATAACATTGTAACACTTGTAGAGCAGGTCTACTCAAAATGAATCCTCTGAGTTTTGCTTTATCTGAAATCATCTTATTTTACCTTCTTTCCTGAATGATATTTCCCCTAGACATAAACTTCTGGATTGGCAATTTTTTTGTTTACTAATTATTATTATTATTTCTTTTTTCTTTTAACACTATCTAGAGTTTGTTTCATTCTGTTCTGATGTGCATTATCACTGATGAAATGTTCAGTCATGTGAATTCGTGTTTAATTGTATGTAATATGTAATAAATTGTCTATAGTTGCTTTTAAGATTTTCTTCTGTTTTTAATTTCTATCAGTTTTACTGTGACGAGCCTAAATATGATTTTCTTCATATTTATTATTCTTGGGTTTATCCAGCTTTTAAGTATCTGTAAATTTCTGCTTTCTCCCTAAGTTTAGAAGTTTTTGGCAATTATTTATGTGACTATTTTCTTCCTTTTTAATTTTTTCTTCTTTCAGAGACACATGTGTACAGAATTTAATATATTTTACATTGCCTTCAACTCTAAAATTTTGCTCTCTTTTTATCATATATTTATATTATGTAATTTCTACTAATCCATCTTCCAGCTTTCTCTTCTTTAATGTGTCATATTCATTTCACAAGCCCACTTCATCAGTAATTTTTATATCATACATTATACTTTAAAGATCTAAAATTTTCCTTTCCTAATATTTATTTTTTATTTCTCTCTTGTGGTTTTCTACCTTTTCATTAATTACAAGCATCTTTTTTTATACTTCAGTGAGTATAGTTATGATATTAATAGTTCCTATAAAGTCCTTATTTGATATTTCCAATACATGTATTATCTAAGATTTGGCTTTTGTTGATTGTCTTTTTATCTGAATTGGGCCACATTTTTTTTGTTTGTTTGTTTCTCTATCTTCATATGTTGAATAGTTTTGAATCATATCCTGGACATTGTAAATATTATGTTTCTGAGAACATAAATTCTGTTACATGCCTTCAATGGGTGTAGATATTTTCAGTTTTATTTTAGAAGACAATTAACTTGGTTACTGCAGTCTCTGTCTTGTGTGCAGATGGTAACTGCTCAAATTTTAATTCAGTAATTTTATCTCACTTTTTAATTACTTTTTATTGGAGTATAGTTTCTTTACAATGTTGGTGTTAGATTCCACTATACAGCAAAGTGAATCAGCCATACAATTACATATATTTTCTGCCTTTTTGCCTTTCTTCCCATTGAAGTCACCACAGGGCACTAAGTGCAGCACATGTACTATATAGTATGTTCTCATTAGTTATCTATTTTATCATTGTGTCAATAGTGTATATGTATCAATCGCAATCTCCTAATTCCTCCCACCTCAATTGAAAGATGGTTTTATTCTGCTCCTATGTGCACGTGGTTCGAGATTCAGATTGTTATTTGACTAGGATTTATATACAGACTTTTGAGTTACCCTTCTCTAACTCCTTCCTAGTATTTTTCACTATATTCTGGAGGCTGTCATTGCCCTGGGTTTCAACATCTGGCTGTTGCCAACACAAGATGTCAGGGTTTTAAAAAAGAGATTTCAGATATACAGTTCCAGTTCAGTTACTCAGTCATGTCTGACTCTTTGTAACCCCATGGACTGCAGCAGGTCAAGCCTCCCTGTTCATCACCAACTCCCAGAGCTTACTCAAACTCATGTCTACCAAGTCAGTGATACCATTCCATGAGCTCATCCTCTGTCATTCCCTTCTCTTCCCACCTTCAATCTTTCCCAGCATCAGTGTCTTTTCCAATGAGCCAGTCATTCACATCAGGTGGCCAAAGTATTGGAGTTTCAGCTTCAGCATCAGTCTAGCCAATGAATATTCTGGAATGATTTCCATAGGATAGACTGGTTGGATCACCAGGCAGTCCAAGAGACTCTCAAGAGTTTTCTTCAACACCACATTTCAAAAACATCCATTCTTCAGCGCTCAGCTTTCTTTATAATCCAACTCGCACATCCATACATGACTACTGGAAAACCATAACTTTGACTATGGCAAAGTAATGTCTCCACTTTTTAATATTTTGTCTAGGTAGGTCATAACGTTTCTTCCAAGGAACAAGCACCTTAAAATTTCATGGCTTCAGTCACCATCTGCAGTGATTTGGAGCCCCCTCAAAATAAAGTCTCTCACTGTTTCCACTGTTTCCCCATCTATTTGACATGGAGCAATTGGACCAGATGCCAGGATCTTAGTTTTCTAAATGCTGAGTTTTAAGCCAAATTTTCCACTCTGCTCTTTCACTTTCATCAGCAGACTCTAGTTCTTCATCACTTTCTGCCATAAGGGTGGTGTCATCTGCATATCTGAGGTTATATTTCTCCTGGCAATCTTGATTCCAGCTTGTGCTTCATCCAGCCTGGCATTTCACATGATGTACTCTGCATATGAGTTAAATAAGCAGGTGACAATATGCAGCCTTGACCTACTCCTTTTCCTATTTGGAACCAGTCTATTTTTCCATGTCCAGTTCAAATTGTTGCTTCTTTACCTGCATATTGATTTCTCAAGAAGCAAGCCAGGTAGTCTGGTATTCCCATCTCTTGAAGAATTTTCCACAGTTTATTGTGATCCACACAGTCAAAGGCTTTGGCATAGTCAATAAAGCAGAAATACATGTTTTTCTGGAATTCTCTTGCTTTTTCAATGATCCAAAAGATGTTGGAAATTTGATTTCTGATTCCTCTGCCTTTTCTAAATCCAGCTTGAACACAGTTCAAGTTCACAATTCAGCTACTGCTGAAGCATGGCTTGGAGAATTTTGAGCATTACTTTGCTAGTGTGTAAGATGAGTGCAATCGTGCAGTAGTTAGAACATTCTTTGGCATTGCATTTCTTTGGGATTGGAATGAAAACTGACATTTTCCAGTCCTGTGGCCATTGCTGAGTTTTCCAAATTTGCTGGCATATTAAGTGCAGCACTTTCACATCATCATCTTTTAGAATTTGAAATAGGTCAACTGAAATTCAATTATCTCCGCTAGCTTTGTTTGTACTGATGTTTCCTAAGGCTCACTTGACTCCACATTCCAGGATATCTGACTCTAGGTGAGTGATCACACCATCATGGTTATCTGGGTCCATGAGATCTTTTTTGTATAGTTCTGTGTATTCTTCTTCATGTCTTCTGCTTCTGTTAGGTCTGTACAATTTCAGTCCTTTATTTCAGCTATGCTGTGCCTTAAAATCAATGTTCCCTATTATCGACTCTCTATTAAATGCCTGGTTAATTCCTTCTTCTAAAGTTTAACTCTCTTTCAAAAAACTGTTATATCCCAGGGATTGTGTGTATACGCATGTGTCCAAATTTTACAGTTCTTATGCATGTGACCTTCATTCTATAAAGAGTCACTCCACTATCCAGAAAGAGAAATTTGTTTTATCAAACTGGCAGAAAAAATATCAAACATATGTAGTCAGTCAGTTTATCAATAAATTTTACTGAACTTTGGAAAAGTTGTTTGAGTTCATATCAGTTCAATTCAGTCCAGTCACTCGGTCATGTCCGAGTCTTTATGACGCCATGGACTGTAGCATGCTTCAGTTGTCAGTTCATCTCCAGCTTGAGAGCTTGCTCAAACTCATGCCCATAGAGTTGGTGATGCCATCCAAGCATCTCATCCTCTGTTGTCCCTTTATCCTCCTTCCTTCAATCATTTGCAGCATTGTGGTCTTTCCAATAAGTCAGTTCTTTGCACCAGGTGGCCAAAGTTTGGATAGTCATTTTGAGTTTATACAGTCATTTAGATTAGAAACAATCTTTGCTAACATACTTACTTGCCAGGTAGCATAACAGTGGAAAGAAAAAAAATTAGCATCTTTTATCTATCTAATTGAAAATTGATACTTAATAAATTACATTCAATGTAGATACTTTAACTTGAAAAGTATTTTAAATGCTATGCTATACTGAACACCTTCATTCAGTATAATAATATTTGCAAGCATAATATAATGATGTGTTCATTGCCAGTAATGACCCTTATTTGTTAATCTGTAAAGTAATTCCAGGTGAAAAAAAAAAAAAAAAGGCAGTGAAATCAAGTATATTTCAATGTCTGCAATGATATTTACCTTATGTTAGCCTTTTACTTCAACTAAATTCAATGGAAAAAATTGAATGAAGAAACTACGGTTTTCCTTTCTTTTCTTCTTCCTGCCATGCCTCCCTTCCTTCCTCTTTTTATTCTTTCCTGAACAAATATATGACATTCTAAAGCAATAAAGATGAAACAGAAAATAAATTAGGTAGGATACCAGCTAACTCAACTTACATTTTATTAGAAAGAGGAACAAAATAAAGGAAAATAATCAGATGCTAATGAGTGCAATACAAAGATTTTTTTAAAAAACACACAAACATAATTTGGTAAAGAGTAATGTAATAGCTTTCTTCTATTAGGTGGTTCAACAGATATTGAACCATACGTAGGCTAGAACCAGTAATGGTCAAAACTGAGAGCTCATTCAAAAGAGATGGCACAGCAGTGCAGTAACCTTGAGTGAACTAACTACTGACTACAGGCCAGTGTGGCTCTGAATGGAGGGAAGCCAATAAGGAAAATGAAACATAAGATGATATAGAAAATATATACATCAACTGATAATACACATCAGCTGATAATGTGTGTTACAAGGTATGAGTATACATTTTATTCTAATTGCAAGAAGATAACTATTGGAAGATTTTAAGCAAATACAAAGTATTGTCTACTCTATAACTCCAAAATAACCTGACTACTTTGTGTGAAGTAATTTACAAGAGAAAAAGATGAGGAAAAAAATCTAATGGGAAGTTCATAGAAATAGCCCAAGAGATAGTGATAGCTGGGACTAAGATTCTCATAGAGAAAAAAGATGAAGATGTGGAGATTTTAGTTTTGATCTGGAGCCTAAATCAACTGTGTTTGGAAATGAGTTCAATATGGGGAGTGAAAAAAATATAAAAGAGTGACATTTAGGTTTTATTTTAAGCAGCTTTAGACTTTTTTGAAAGAAGTCATTATATGACTTAAAATAGCTTTGTTTTAGTCATATGTTTGAGGGGCCTAGTACAAGTGCAAGTGTTAGTTGCTTGGTTGCATCCAACTCTGCGACCACAGGAACTGTAGCCTTCCCGTCTTCTCTGTCCATGGAATCCTCCAGACAGAAATACTAGAGTGGCTATACTAGATTGCAATCTCATAGTACAGTCACTATGGAGAACAGTGTGGCGATTGCTTAAAAAACTGGAAATTGAACTTCCATACAACCCAGCAATTCCACTGCTGGGCATACACACTGAGGAAACAAGAATTGAAAGAGACAAGTGTACCCCAATGTTCATCGCAGCACTGTTTACAATAGCTAGGACATGGAAGCAACTTAGATGTCCATTGGCAGATGAATGGATAAGAAAGTTGTGGAACACATACACAATGAATATTACTCAGCTATTAAAAAAAAATTTGAATTAGTTCTAATGAGGTGGATAAAACTGGAGCCTATTATACAGAGTGAAGTAAGTCAGAAAGAAAAACACTAATGCAGTATATGAATGCATATATATGGAATTTAGAAAGGTGGTAATGACGACCTATACACAAGACAGCAAAAGAAACACAGATATAAAGAACAGACTTTTGGACTCTGTGGGAGAAGGTGAGGGTTTGAGAGAATAGCATTGAAACATGCGTATTACCATGTGTGAAACAGATGACCAGTCCAAGTTCAATGCATGAAACAGGACACTAAAAACTGGTGCACTGGGACAACTCAGAGGGATGGGGAGGGAAGGATTTCAGGATGGGGGACACATATACACCTTTGTGTGCATGTATGGCATGTACATACATAGCATATGTCATGCCAATATATTGCAAAACCACCACAATACTGTAAAGTAATTAGCCTCCAATTAAAATTAATAATTGAATTAAAGAAAAAACAAACAAGCAAACACTGGAGTGGGTTGTCATTACCTTCTCTAGAGGATCTTCCTGGCCCAGGGATCAAATACAGGTTTTCTATATAGCAGGAAGATTCTTCACCTTCTGAGCCACCAGGGAAGCACTTGAGGTGCCTAATAGACACCTGTGTGAGGTTTCAAGTAGATAAAAGAATAACTTTGCAGTTTAGAAGAATAGTGCAATCTAGACACAGAAATGTGAGTGCTAAGAGTGTGCAGAGAATATTTAAAGCCAGATAACTAGAAGAAGGTAAAAGAGAAAGTGGAAAAGCTGGCTTAAAATGCAACATTCAAAAAAATTAAGATGATGGTATCTGGTTCCATCGTTTCATGGCAAATAGATGGGGCAAAAATGGGGAAAGTGAGAGATTTTATTTTCTTGGGCTCCAAAATCACTGCAGATGGTGAATGCAGTCATGAAATTCCTTAAAAAACCGGAAATAGAACTGCCTTATGACCCAACAATCCCACTGTTGGGCATACACACCGAGGAAACCAGAATTGAAAGAGACACGTGTACCCCAATGTTCATTGCAGCACTGTTTATAATAGCCAGGACATGGAAGCAACCTAGATGTCCATCAGCATATGAATGGATAAGAAAGCTGTGGTACATATACACAATGGAGTATTACTCAGACGTTAAAAAGAATACATTTGAATCAGTTCTAATGAGGTGAATGAAACTGGAGCCGATTATACAGAGTGAAGTAAGCCAGAAAGAAAAACACCAATACAGTATACTAACACACATATATATATGGAATTTAGAAAGATGGTAATGATAACCCTGTATGCGAGACAGCAAAAGATACACAGATGTATAGAACAGACTTTTGGACTCTCTGGGAGAGGGAGAGGGAGAGGGTAGGATGATTTGGGAGAATGGCATTGAATCATGTATAATATCATGTAAGAAATGAATCACCAGTCTAGGTTTGATGCAGGATACAGGATGCTTGGGGCTGGTACACTGGGATGACCCAGAGAGATGGTATGGGGAGGGAGGTAGGAGGGGGGTTCAGGATTGGAAACTCATGTACACCCGTGGCGGATTCATGTTGATATATGGCAAAACCAATACAGTATTGTAAAGTAAAATAAAGTAAAATTTAAAAAAATAAATTAAAATAAATAAATAAAAGGTACTTGCTCCTTGGAAGAAAAGCTATGACCAACCTAGACAATATATTAAAAAACAGAGACATCATTTTTTCGATAAAGGTCCAAATAGTCAAAAGCTATGGTTTTCCAAGTAGTAATGTATGGATATAAGAGTTGGATTGTAAAGAAGGTTGAGCATGGAAGAATTGATGCTTTCAAAGTATAGTGCTCAAGAAGACTCTTGAGAGTCTCTTGGACAGCAAGGAGATCAAACCATTCCATCTCAAAGGAAATCAACCTTGACTATTCATTGGAAGAACTGATGCTGAAGCTGAAGTTCTGATACTCTGGCCACCTGATGCAAGCAGCCTACTCAATAGAAAAGACCCTGATGCTGGGAAAGATTGAAGGCAGGAGGAGAAGGATGCAACAGAGGATAAGGTGGTTGGATGGCATCACCAATTCAATGGATATAAGTTTGAGCAAACTGCCAGAAATTGTGAAGGACAAGGAAGACTGCATACTGAAATTCATGGGGTTATGAAGAGTCAAACATGACTGAGTGACTTAACAATAACAACAATTAGATAATATTTCTTAAAAAAAGCAAATATATATATATATCTCAAATGTAAGGGTGTTAAGACTAAACCCTGGGAAATTTTGACATTTAAAGTTTCATTTCAAGAAAACTCCCTGGGAATTAGATTCAAAAAATTAGTCATTGAGATATAAAGAAAGCCAAGAGAATATATTGTTATTGATTGGAGAGAATAAAGGATTTCAAGAAGTGAATGGTAATTGAAAACAAATAGCCATTGATATGGGAAATATGTTAGTTGTTTCAATATCGTGAAAGGATCATATTTTCAGAGTAGATTGAGGGGAAAATGAATAAGAGAAGGGAGGAGGAAGAGGAGACTGAGATTTTAGAAAACTCAAGAAATTAGCAGAGAAAGGTGAAAGAGTCTGGAGGGATATACATAAATTTTTCATTTTTAAAAATTTTATGTTTTCTCCCTCTCACTGGCTTTCTTTCCCTTTGTTTGTTTTTTCTTTCTCTCATTATTGCTAAAAGATAGAAATCTCAAGAATTTGTTTCTCATTGGAATAATATATCCATTAGGTACAGACTTTAGGGATAAACTGGTGATGCTGGAGTAAGAACAACAACTAAGGAGCAAACTCATCTTGATGGCAAGAGGACCAGAGAATAAAGTGGAAGTGTAGAGTCTTTCAGGAACATGGGAAGTCATCTATTTATTTATATCAGTAAAATTTATTCTTTTAGTTTATAGAATATGATGAATTAACGCCATTGTGGATGTTGTATTATCTTGCCCAGATTTTCCTCTTTAGGAAAAATGTATTCACTCCCACAGATGCTGGGGGAGTCAATGAATGGCAAGTTTTTAGCTTAGACTCACTCCATGGACTGGTTCTTCTGAACAAACTAACTTCCCCCAAGTCTTGCCCCATTTTGTTTATACCATTCGTCCAATGACTGGTCAAAAATCTACCTCATTTGCCTCATATCTGAACAACTCTGTAGAAGAATCTCATGTTCCAGATTTCTCTACTGAATCATTTAAGAAATTTTCTAATGAATATTTTGCCAAACTTGTCAAATTGTTCTCCTTCCTCACACATGAATATTAATCCTGAGAACACTCTCCAATAATCAGCTGTCAATAAGCAGCCAGCCTAAGACAACAGGCACCAAAAATGACCTATAAAGAAGACCCTTGTAAAATTAAGATTTTGGAACTCAAAGTAATCTGACAATAAGAGCTCCACCACCTGTAGCAGCTATAGAAACACTGGTGGCTTCTGGGGCGGTAGTAGAGAAATTGCTTAAATTTCCATAGGTATTGAACTTAGATGGTATTAGATAGAAATGAATGAAATAGTAATGTTTGGAAATTATAGGGAAATAATAACTATAAGAGATATGATGAAAGTGAAAGTGAAAGTCACTCAGTCGTGACTGACTCTTTGCCACCCCATGAACTATAGAGTCCATGGAATTCTCCAGGCCAGAATACTGGAGTGGGTAGCCTTGCCCTTCTCCAGGGATATTTCCAACCCAGGAATTGTACCCAGGCCCCCTGCATTGCAGGTGAATTCTTTACCAACTTAGCCACAGGGAAGCCCAAGAGATATGATACAATGCACTCGAACTCAAATCCCCTGATTTCTTAGAATTTTGTGGCTTTTAGAAGTGTGTGTGTGTTAAAGGTTAACACTCCTCTCACACCTGAAGATGCTGCAATCTTCTGCCTTGAAACACAATGAGTTCTTCAATTAGGTTCAGTTCAGTCGCTCAGTCATGTTCAACTATTTGCGACCCCATGAATCGCAGCACGCCAGGCCTCTCTGTCCATCACCAACTCCCGGAGTTCACTCAGATTCACGTCCATCAAGTCAGTGATACCATCCAGCCATCTCATCCTCTGTCGTCCCCTTCTACCCCCAATCTCTCCCAGCATCAGAGTCTTTTCCAATGAGTCAACTCTTCGCATGAGGTAGCCAAAGTACTGGAGTTTCAGCTTCAGCATCATTCCCTCCAAAGAAATCCAGGGCTGATCTCCTTCAGAATGGACTGGTTGCATCTCCTTGCAGTCCAAGGGACTCTCAAGAGTCTTCTCCAACACCACAGTTCAAAAGCATCAATTCTTCGGCACTCAGCCTTCTTCACAGTCCAACTCTCACATCCATACATGACCACTGAAAAACCATAGCCTTGACTAGACGGACCTTTGTTGGGAAAGTAATGTTTCTGCTTTTGAATATGCTGTCTAGGTTGGTCATACTGTTCTTCCAAGCGTCTTTTAATTTCATGGCCACAATCACCATCTGCAGTGATTTTGGAACCCCAAAAATAAAGTCTGAAAATGTTTCCACTGTTTCTCCATCTGTTTCCCATGAAGTGATGGGACCGGATGCCATGACCTTCGTTTTCTGAATGTTGAGCTTTAAGCCAACTTTTTCACTCTTCTCTTTCACTTTAATCAAGAGGCTTTTTAGTTCCTCTTCACTTTCTGCCATAAGGTGGTGTCATCTGCTTATCTGAGGTTATTGATATTTCTCCCGGCAATCTTGATTCCAGCTTGTGCTTCTTCCAGCCCAACGTTTCTCATGATGTACTTTGCATATAAGTTAAATAAGCAGGGTGACAATATACAGCCTTGATGTACTCCTTTTCCTATTTGGAGCCAGTCTGTTGGTCCATGTCTGGTTCTAACTGTTGCTTCCTGACCTGCATATAGGTTTCTCAAGAGGCAAGTCAGGTGGTCTTGTATTCCCATCTCTTTCAGAATTTTCCACAGTTTATTGTGATCCACACAGTCAAAGGCTTTGGCATAGTCAATAAAGCAGAAATAGATGTTTTTTTCTGGAACTCTCTTGCTTTTTCCATAATCCAGTGGATGTTGGCAATTTGATCTCTGGTTCCTCTGCCTTTTCTAAAACCAGCTTGAACATCTGGAAGTTCACGGTTCACATATTGCTGAAGCCTGGCTTGGAGAATTTTGAGCATTACTTTACTAGCATGTGAGATGAATGCAATTGTGTGGTAGTTTGAGTATTCTTTGGCATTGCCTTTCTTTGGGATTGGAATGAAAACTGACCTTTTCTAGTCCTGTGGCCACTGCTGAGTTTTCCAAATGTGCTGGCATATTGAGTGCAGCACTTTCACAGCATCATCTTTCAGGATTTGAAATAGCTCAACTGGAATTCCATCCCCTCCACTAGCTTTGTTCGTAGTGATGCTTTCTAAGGCCCACTTGACTTCACATTCCAGGATGTCTGGCTCTAGGTGAGTGATCACACTATCATGATTATCTTGATTGTGAAGAACTTTTTTGCACAGTTCTTCTGTGTATTCTTGCCACCTCTTCTTAATAACTTCTGCTTCTGTTATTACTTTATTTATTTTCCTATCCAATAGATCCCCTCACCAAAAGGATTAAAACATAACATACCCTATTCAGATTGCTGGGAAAGGAAAGAGAACTTCCCTTGAAAGATCTGAAAGATGTAGCCTCCATATACAGGCAGAAGTCAGAAAAGTGTGTAAGGGACAGATCTTGAGGGTGATGATGCTGGGGGAGATGAGCATAAGGTTAGATAGTGAAATTCATTGACATAAGAACACTCTTTCATAACCCTGGAAAGGATCCTGGAATAAAATAGTAATTCATTATTAGAATGGCCTTTGGAAACTTGGGGAAAAATGCCCAGTGAAAATGATACTGGAATCGCAAATCTACAGTGGCAGGTGAGTGAAGGAGAAATCAGTAGACTCAGAGACTGGATTCAGTTCAGTTCAGTCACTAAGTCACTTCCAACTCTTTGCAGCCTCATGGATTGCAGCATGCCAGGCCTCCCTGTCCACCACCAACTCCCAGAGTTTACTCAAATTCATGTCCATCAAGTCAGTGATGCCATCCAACCATCTCATCCTCTGTCGCCCCCTTCTCCTCCCGCATTCAATCTTTCCCATCATCACGGTCTTTTCAAATGAGCCAGTTCTTTGCATCAGGGGGCCAGAGTACCGGAGTTTCAGCTTTAGCATCAGTCCTTCCATTGAATATTTAGGAATAATTTCCTTCAGGATAGACTGGCTGGATATCCTTGCAGTCCAAGGGACTCTCAAGAGTATTCTACAACACCACAATTTAAAAGCATCATTTTTTTCAGCACTCAGCTTTCTTTATAGTCCAACACTCACATCCATACATGACTCCTGGAAAAACCATAACTTTGACTAGATGGACATTTGTTGGCAATGTAATGTCTTGGCTTTTTAATATGCTGTCTAGGTTGGTCATACTTATTCTTCCAAGGAACAAGCATCTTTTAATTTCATGGCTGCAGTCACCATCTGCAGTGATTTTGGAGCCCCCAAAATAATATCTCTCACTGTTTCCATTGTTTCCCCATTTATTTGCCCTGAAGTGATGGGACTAGATGCCATGATCTTAGTTTTCTGAATGTTGAGTTTTAAGCCAACTTTTTTACTCTCCTCTTTCACTTTCATCAAGAGGCTCTTTAGTTCTTCTTCGCTTTCTGCCATAAGAGTGGTGTCATCTGCATATCTGAGGTTATTGATATTTCTCCCTGCAATCTTCATTCCATCTTGTGCTTCATCCAGCCTAGTATTTCTCATGATGATCTCTGCATGTAAGTCAAATATACAGGGTGACAATATACAGCCTCAATGTACTCCTTATCCCATGTGGAACCAGCATCTTGTTCTATGTCCAGTTCTGTTTCTTCCTGACCTGCATACAGATTTAACAAGAAGCAGGTCAGGTGTTCTGGTATTCCCATTTCTTTCAGAATTTTCCACAGTTTATTGTGATCCACACAATCAAAGGCTTTGGCATAGTCAATAAAGCAGAAGTAGATGTTTTTTTTCTGGAACTCTCTTGCTTTTCTGATGATCAAATGGATATTGGCATTTTGATCTCTGGTTCTTCTGCCTTTTTAAAATCTAGGTTGAACATCTGGAAATTCATGGTTCACATACTGTTGAAGTCTGGGTTGGAGAATTTTGAGCATTACTTTGCTAGTGTGTAAGATGAGTGAAAATATGTGTTAGTTTGAGCATTCTTTGGCACTGCCTTTCTTTGGGATTGAAATGAAAACTGACATTTCCAGTCCTGTGGCCCCTACTGAGTTTACCAAATTTGCTGGAATATTGAGCGCAGCACTTTCACAGTATCATCTTTTAGGATTTGAAACAGCTCAACTTGTATTCCATCATCTCCACTAGCTTTGTTTGCATTTATGCTTCCTTAGGCCCACTTGACTTCACATTCCATACGTCTGGCTCTAGATGAGTGATCACACCACTGTGATTATCTGGGTCATGAAGATCTTTTTTGTATATTTTTTTCTGTGTATTCTTGCCACCTCTTAATATCTTCTGCTTCTGTAAGGTCCTTAAAATTTTTGTCCTTTATTGTGCCCTTCTTTGCATGAAGTGTTCCCTTGATATCTCTGGTTTTCTTGTAGAGATCTCTAGTCTTTCCCATTCTATTGTTTTTCTCTATTTCTTTGCACTGATCCCTGAGGAAGGCTTTCATATCTCTCCTTGCTATTCTTTGGAACTCTGCATTCAAATGGGTATATCTTTCCTGTTCTCTTTTGCCTTCCACTTCTCTTATTTTCACAACTATTTGTAAGGCCTCCTCAGACAGCCATTTTGCCTTTTTGCATTTCTTTTCCATGTGGATAGTCTTCATTCCTGCCTCCATACAATGTCACCTCCATCCATAGTTCTTTATGCATTCTATCAGATCTAATCCCTTGAATCTATTTGTCACTTCTACTGTATAATCGTAAGGAATTTTACTGGAGAAGAGAATGTCAAACCACTTCAGTATTCTTGCCTTGGGAACCCTATGTACAGTATGAAAAGGCAAAAATATAGGACACTGAAAGATGAACTCGCCAGATGGATACATGCCCAATATGCTACTGAAGATCAGTGGAGAAATAACTCCAGAAAAAATGAAGAGATGGAGCCAAAGTAAAAACAACATCCAGTTGTGGATGTGACTGGGGATGGAAGTAAAGTCTGATGCTGTAAAGAACAATATAGAAACCTTGAATGTTAGGTCCATAAATCAAGGCAAATTGAAAAGTGGTCAAACTGGAGATGGCAAGAGTGAGCATCGACAATTTAGGAATCAGTGAACTGAAATGGACTGGAATGGGTGAATTTAACTCAGATGACCATTATATCTACTCCTGTGGGCAAGACTCCCTTAGAAGAAATGGAGTAGCCATCATGTTCAAGAAAAGAATGCAGTATTTGGATGCAGTCTCAAAAATAACAGAATGATCTCTTCTTGTTTCCAAGGCAAACCATTCAATATCGCAGTAATCCAAGTAAAGGCACTGACCAGTAATGCTGAAGAAGCTGAAGTTGAACGGTTCTATGAAGACCTCCAAGACCTTCTAGAACTAACACCCAAAAAGTTGTCCTTTTCATTATAGGGGGTGAAATGCAAAAGTAGGAAGTCAAGAAATACCTGGAGTAACAGGCAAATTTGGCCTTGGAGTACAGAACGCAACAGGGCAAAGGCTAACAGATTAGCAAAGGCTAACAGATTAGCAAAGGCTAACGCTGACATATATTTCCTTTTCTCTTTTGCCTTTCAGTAGGAGGCAATATTGTTGCCTTTCAACAATAGGAGAATGCACTGGTCATAGCTTGCATAGTCTTCCAACAACACAAGAGAAGACTTTACACATGGACCTCACCAGATGATCAATACCGAAACCAGATTGATTATATTCTTTGCAGCCAAAGATGGAAAATACCTATACAGTCAGCAAAAACAAGACTGGGAGCTGACTGTGGCTCATATCATGAACTCCTTAATGCCAAATTCAGACTTTAATTGAACAAAGTAGGGAAAACCAGTAGACCATTCAGATATGACCTAAAGCAAATCCCTTACAATTATACAGCAAAAGTGACAAGTAGAGATTGGATATTTTACAGAAAATTAGCAAAAGTATAATATGACCATGAACCGAGAGAGAAATCTTTGTATCAAAACAATGAAGAATATACTGATGATAATGATCTTGGGATCATGAAGAAGCTCAGTGGTGGCTGTCCTCCTGTAGATCAGGGATGATGCCTGGAGATGCAGTTATACACCTGGGCTCATTGAACAATGGGGTTGATAGCATCCCCATATGGAAAACATCAGGCTTCAGTGTTTAACTTTTAATAACAGCTAAGTCATAGTGACAGCCAGGGAATGCATATCTGTAGAGAGCTATGAAGATGGTTCATAGAGAAAGGCATCCCCATGGGCAAGATAGACAGGCTTCCAACAATATATTGCTAATGTACACAGAAAAGAGCAAATCAAGCATGGATAATCAGGAAGGTAAGGGCTTCTGCCTCAATTAAAAAAAAAGTCATGATTCCCTTACCAAAATTTCAGATTTCATCAACTTTTCTTTTTCTACTGTAATCCATTAACTGAAAGAGAAACTACTTGATCCCTGGGGAAAACAATCCTACAACACCATGGGAAATATATATGGTAATGATGCCTTCAGTCTTTCCCCAAAGAGATCAGACCAGATGAACAAGAACTGGCAAGTACATTGAAGGCCTTTGGGGAGACAATTCTCCATGGGTCTCTAGCGTTTCTGCATGTTAACAAGCAGAGGCGCTGACTGGATTTGTTCTGGACTATCTTTTCAAGAATGTTTGTATATCAATGAGAGTAGGAAAATGCAGTGTCTCTCCAGAACAAAGGGTAGGTCTGCTTTCTGTATAGGATAATAAAGACAAGTCCTCTCTGAGATATAGATCATGTAGGCTTACTGCTTCTTTTAAACTTTGGTTCATTAAACTCAGGGTTCCTTCGTTATAATGCAAACCTACTGGTGCACAGCATTCACCAAGGTCCCTTCATAAGATCACAATACACTTTAGTGGCAATGAAAACTGAGGCAAACATAGTGTTCACAATGCTTGGTAAGTTGTGGGAACACAATCCTTCATCTCTGATACAGGGGTTCTGTGTCTTCATCTAGTATCCACAAAACTGTTACAAGCCAACAATTGCAACTTGCAAGTTGGAGGAAATCTCAAATCTTTTAAAGTTCTTAACAAGGACTTCGTAAGATTTAGAGACTTGCCACCTGAATAAAGTCTTTCCTGCTCAATATTCTGGAGCATAAAATATCAGCATATGCCTCACCTCCCTATATTAACAAGGAGGCATGATATCTCCTAGGTCTTTTTGGGTTCTAGAAACTATATTTTCTACATTTCAGAATACTCATGAATATATCTGATGACATCAGAATCTATCTGATGACATTAAAGTATGCCAAATATTTGGAAAGAGATTGGAAGAGATTCTGTAGCACACAATTGGAAGATATTCTGTAGCACATCTAGGTTATGATATATATGCAATGCCTCTTTTAGAGACAGATGCTGTATGGAGTACATGGAAACCCTAGTAGGAGAATCACAGTGTAGCCCACTACATTGTGCACAACCATACCAGCTGTAACAGAATTATATGCCTTTCATAAAATATTTCCTTGGTTGAAATAAGGCAAGAGATAAACAACCATGTGCCATGAAGTGGGCTTAAGACCAGAAGTGTCCATTAAGAGCTAATATCACCAACTTGTGTGGTTGGGTATTATCAATATTGATCCATTTTAAGATAAAAGAAGTACATTTAAATGAGTCACAAACAAGTGAGGAGGTCAAAAGTAAGATGCATTTGTAGATGTCCCAGATCCTTGTGTCACCCATTAGTGCCTCTTCCTTAGCCCACACCTATGATTATATGAGGCCAACCCCATATGACCAGCCAATAGAAGAAGAAAAAAGCCAAATTTATTCCATAGATTGATTGACTCAGTCCATGGGCACAAACCAAAAACAGACTGTAACTGCAATTCATTTCTTCTCAGAGATTTCCATAGAAACAGTGGTGAGTAGAAACACCACTGATGATACATTACTTGACTGTTTGGAGTCATGGAACTGGAAGAACAAAGGTAAGGAAATTGGGATGAGTCTGAAGAAGCATGAGGAAAGACATATGTGTGTGGTCAAAACGTGTGAATATCTTTGTAATGCATGTTAATGCCAGTTGGAGAACATTTATTTCAGAAAAGTCACCACAAAACCTTGTAGACAGAGTAAGTTAGCTGATGTCAGGCACCTTCGGTGATTGGGCAACTAATGCAGAACTAGACAAAGCAAAGTAAGTTTATCATTTTTTAAAAAATCTATCTACTACTTTTTCAGTGCCTTGTGTATTCATTTCATCACTTTGATCAGATTAACATTCACTTGGCTGAAAGAACTCTGGCTCTGCTATGGGATTCCATCTTCTCAGTGGCCCTTTTCCCATTTTGATCGTTACAACAATCTTTATGGAGAAATAGGCAAAAGACGCCCAAGATTGAAAGGATGAAATAGTCACAAAAGTTAAGAAATTTGATAAAAGTCTTTATGCTTCCTAACCCTTGAACTGAAATCACTACATATATTCTTGAAACCATTTCCACACTTTTGATTGAGAGAACAGAGTCCACTGAACACTCATTTTGTTCCTCAGAAGATAGAATTGAAGAGTTAGGTACAGTGTAGGCAATATTTTTCTGTCATCTATAGAACATAAAAACACAGGATATAGGGTCCAAATGGTTATTGATCAAATGTTAGATTTAAGCATGGGCAAATAACTTAGCCTTCTTGAATTTAAGTCTCTATTTAGTTTTTTTTTTTTTTTTTTCCAAAGGATTGAAGTAACGTAATTTAAAGGAAATATTTATGCATGGTCCTCTATATACAAACCATTAAGAAATTTTAATCTAATGATGTTATTTGTAACTCCTATGCTAAAATAGGATTAGTGATGTTTAAAACAGAATGTTGTGAGGATTAAGAAGATAAATATATTTTTGTTACATTTGATATACCAAAATAGTATTATATTTCAATTATTCTCTGGTGATATTATTAAAAGATGAATCTTATTTACATTATGATCACACTTTGTATTAACTCAGTATTTATTTAAACACATTTCTTATTTTCTTACCATGAAAATAATAATTCAACTTTTTAACTGATAGTGTAGTACTATCAAACACAGTAGTTCAATTTTGGACTGACTGAAATTCTGTGATAATTCAGACAATGGTATATCGGAATAAACTTTGCGTGGAATAAAAGTGTATTGATAAAATGGAGAAAGTAAGTAGTACCAAAAAGTGCGAGGACAAATCCTTGCAATTTTTAAGTTATTCTGGCCAATAGGAATAATATTAAGAACTGAAAATGTGTTCAGCTCAGTTCAGTCGCTCAGTTGGGTCCAACTCTTTGCGATCCCATGGACTGCAGCACGCCAGGCCTCCCTGTCCATCACCAACTCCCAAAGCTTGTTCAAACTCATGTCCATCGAGTCAGTGATGCCATCCAACCATCTCATCCTCTATTGTCCCCTTCTCCTGCCTTAAATCTTTCCCAGCATCAGGGTCTTTTCCAGTGAGTCAGTTCTTCACAGCAGGTGGCCAAAGTATTGGAGCTTCAGATGCATCATCAGTCCTTCCAATGAATATTCAGGACTGATTTCCTTTAGGATGGACTGGCTGGATCTCCTTGCAGTCCAAGGGACTTTCAAGAGTTTTCTTCAATATCCCAAAGTTCAAAAGCATCAATACTTTGGCACTCAGCTTTCTTTATAGTCCAAATCTCACATCCATTCATGACTACTGGAAAAACCATCACCTTGACTAGATAGATCTTTGTTGAAAAAATAATGTCTTTGCTTTTTAATATGCTGTCTAGGTTGGTCATAGCTTTTCTTCCAAAGAACAAGTGTCTTTTAATTTCATGGCTGCAGTCACCTTCTGCAGTGATTTTGGAGCCCAAGAAAATAGTCTCTCACTGTTTCCACTGTTTCCTCATTTATTTGCCATGAAGTGATGGGAAAGGATACCATGATCTTAGTTTTCTATGTGTAGGCACTAACCAAATTGTTTTATTTACAATGTGTAGTTGCTACCTAAATTGTTTATTTTTATCAGTGTTATACACGCTTCTAGTTTGTATTTTATAAAATATCATAGATATGCAACAAGTTTTAAAGAATTCACTATTTAAAAAGAAGTTTTCTGACCCCCTTTCCACATCCACATTTCTTTTTCATTGTTGTTGTTGAGTCATTAAATCCCATCCAACTTTTTGAGATCTCATGGGCTATAGCATGCCAGGTTCCTCTGTCCTCCACTGTCTCACAAAGTTTTCTCAAATTCATGTCCACTGAGTTAGTGATGTTATTTAGCCATCTTATGCTCTGCTATCGCCTTTTCCTTTCACCTTCAATTTTTCCCAGCATCAGGGAATAGGCCTGAGGAATCTCCACCAATGAATCTGCTCTTCACATCAGGGGACCAAAGTATTGGAACTGCAGCATCAGCCATAGACCTTCAGTGAATATTGAGTTGATTACCAGAGTTGACTGGTTCAGTCTCCTTACTACTCAACAGACTCTCCAGAGTCTTCTCCAGCACCACAGTTTGAAAGCATTAATTTTTTGGTGCTCAGCCTTCCTTATGGTCCAATTCTCACATCAGTATTTGAATACTGAAAAACAAACAAATAAACAAAACATAGCTATGACCAAACAGACTTTTGCCAGGGAAGTGATATCTCGGCTTAATATTCGGTCTAAGTTTGTCATATCTTTCCTTCCAGAGAGCTAGCATTGTTTAATTCTGTGACTTCAGTCACTGTCCACAGTGATTTTGGTGCCTGAGAAAATAAAGTCTCTTACCGTTTCCATTTTTTCCCGTTTATTTGGCATGAATTGATGAAACTGGATGCCATGACCTTACTTTTTGTTGTTGTTGTTTTCTTTTTCTAATGTTAAGTTTTAAGCCAGCTTTTTCACTCTCCTCAGTCACCCTCATCAAGAGGCTCTCTAGTTGCTCTTTATTTCTGCTATTAGAGTGGCATCATCTGCGTATTTCAGGTTACTGATATTTTTCCCAGTAATCTTGACTTCAGCTCGTGATTCATCCAGCCTTGCATTTTGCATGATATTCTCTGCATCAGTTCAGTTCAGTTGCTCAGTCGTGTCCGACTCTTTGCGACGCCATGAATCACAGCATGCCAGGCCTCCCTGTCCATCACCAACTCCCGGAGTTCACTCAGATTCATGTCCATCGAGTCAGTGATGCCATCCAGCCATCTCATCCTCTGTCGTCCCCTTCTCCTCCTGCTCCCAATCCCTCCCAGCATCAAAGTCTTTTCCAATGAGTCAACTCTTCGCACGAGGTGGCCAAAGTACTGGAGTTTCAGCTTTAGCATCATTCCTTCTAAATAGGGTGACAATATACAGCCTTGTCATACTCCTTTCTTAAGTTTGAACCAATCCATTGTTCCATGTCCAGTTCTAACTATTGCTTCTTTACCTCCATACAGGTTTTATCAGGAGACAGGTAAGTTGGTCTGGTATTCCCATCTCTAAGAATTATCCACAGTTTGTTGTGACCCACAAATTCAAATATTTTAGCATAGTCAATGAAGCAGAAGTTTTCTGGGATCCCCTTGTTTTCTCTGTGATCCAACAGATGTTGGAAATTTGATCTCTGGTTCCTTTGCCTCTTCAAAACTCAGCTTGTACATTTGGAAGTTCTTTGTTCACACAGAGCTGAAGCCTAGCTTCAGCTTGAAGGATTTTAAGCATACTTGCCAGCATGTGAAAGGAACACAATTGTATGGTAGTTCAAACATTCTTTGGTATTGCCTTTGTTTTGGATTGGAATGAATACTGACCCTTTCCAGTCCTGTGAACACTGCTGAGTTTTCCAACTTGGTGGCATATTGAGTGAAGCACTTTAACAGCATCATCTTTTAGTATTTGAAATGGCCCATCTGGAATACCATTACCTCCATTAGTTTTGTTCATTGTAATGCTTTGTAAGGCCCACTTGACTTCAAACTCCAGGATGTCTGGCTCTTGGTAAGAGACCACATCATCCATGGTTATTCAGGTCATTAAGACATTTTTATGTACAGTTCTTCTATGTATTCTGGCTACCTCCTGTTAATCTCTTTTGCTTCTGTTAGGTTCTTACCATTTCTGTCCTTTATTATTCCCATTCTTGATATTTACAATTTTCTTGACAAGATCTCTGGTCTTCTGCACTATCTTATTATACAGAGAAAATAACTTTTTCTTTTTTAAAAGGTCTATTTTCTGTTTTCTCCTACATCTCTAAATAATGTTTTTGGTTTTTTGAAAATTATTATTTGGTGATTCTTTGGAAAAAGGAGATCTTAATCTTTCTCTCCCCATTTTCCCTCAAGTAGGTATCTTACTGGACAGCTACATGGGTAAAATAATGAGATTAAGAACTTTCTTTGACATTGATAGTAACTATATATATATATATATATATATATTTTATCTTCTCTTATGGTAAAATAAATAAAAGCAAAAATAAACAAATGGGATTCTGTTCACTTAGCAGATTTTGCCCAACAAAGGAAAACATTGACAAAATCAAAAGAAAGCAGAATGACAAAAAATGTTTGAAGATTAAATGATCAACAAGGGATTAATGTCCAAAATATATAAATAGATCATACAACTTAATATCAAAAAATTATCTAATCAAAAAATGAGCAGAAGACCTGAGTAGACATTTCCCCCATGGTCAACAAACACATAAAAAGACCTTCAACATCATTAATTATTGCGCAAATGCACATCAAAACCACAATAACATATCACCTTACATTGGTGAAAATTAGTAATTTTATTATCAGTAAGTCTTCAAATAATAAATGATGGCTAGGGTGTGGAGAAAAGAAAACTACAGTATACTGTTGATAGGGATGTAAATTGATGCAACCACTATGGAAAATAGTATGGAAGCTTCTCAAATAAATTAAAATAGAACTACCATGCATACATACCAAGTTGCTTTAATCATGTCTGACTCTTTCATAACCCTATAGACAGTCATCCAGGCTCCTCTGTCCAGGAATTGGGTTACCATTCCCTTTTCCAGGGGATCTTCCTGACCCAGGGATTGAACTCATGTCTCTTATGTTTCTTGCATTGGCAGGTGGGTTCTTTACCACTAGCACCACCTGGGAAGCCGTAGAACTACCATATAATACAGCAATTCAACTCCTAGGTATATACACAGAAAAAAAAATGAAAACCTTAATTCAAAAAGATGCATATACATTAATATTCATAGCAGCACTATTTACAATAGACAAGACATGGAAGTGACTTATGTCCATTAACAGAGTAATAAAGTTGGAGTTTATATATACATATATATTTATATGTATATGATTCATTACCACCAAACCAAGAATATACAGAAGAACTGTACAAAAAAGGTCTTAATGACCGATGATGTCATCACTCCCCTAGAGCCAGATATTCTGGAGTGGAAAATTAAAGAAGACTTGCTCCTTAGAAGAAAAGTTATGACAAACCTAGACAGTGCATGAAAAAGCAGAGACATGACTTTGCCAACAAAAATCCATACAGTCAAACCTATGGTTTTTCCAGTAGTCATGTACGGATGTGAGAGTTGGACCATAAAGAAGTGTGAGAGCTGAAGAATTGATGCTTTTGAACTTTGGTGCTGGAGAAGACTCTAGAGAGTTACCTGGACAGCAGGGAAATCAAACCAGTTTTTCCTAAAGGAAATCAACCCCAAATAATCATTGAAAGGACTGATGCTGAAACATTAAGATCCAATACTTTGGCTATCTGATGCAAAGGCTCAACTCATTGGAAGACCCTGATGCTGGCAAAGATTGAGGGCAGGAAAAGAAGGGGACACCAAAGGATAAGATGGTTGGATGGCACCATCAATTTAATGGACATGAGTTTGAGCAAACTCCAGGAGATAGTGTAGGACAGGGAAGCCTGGTGTGCTGCAGGTCATGGGGTTGCAAAATGTCAGACATGACAGCTACACACACACACACACACACATTTAATTCAGTACTTAGTTTTAGTATTAATTCAATATTTAGTTCAGTTTCAGTTCAGTTGCTCAGTCGTGTACTCATCCATAAAAAATATTGAAATTCTTCCATTTCCAGCTACTTGGATGGATCTAGAGAATATTATGCTTTGTGAAATAAATCAGACAGAAAAAGACAAATGCTGCATGATACCACTTATATGTGAAATCTAAAAATTAAAACAAATGTATATACCAAAACAGAAACAGACTTACAGATATAGAAACTAGAGCTAGTGGTTACTATTGGGGAGAGGGAAGGAGTAAGGGATTAAGAAATACAAATTGCTATATTTAAAATAAATTAGCAATAAGGATATATTATATAACACAGAGAATTCTAACCATTATCTTTTAACAACTTTTATTAAAGTTATTTATAACTAATATTAGATATATGATATAACATAAATATTTTAATATAATGTATATTATACTATAATATAATGTATATTATATAAGTATAATCTGTAAAAATACTGAAAATAAAATTACTGAAAATCTGTAAAACTACTGAATCACTATGCTGTCCACTTGAAACTATGATATTATAACTCAAGTAACTTCAACAAATATACATAGTCATATATATGTTTATGTTATTTGCACTGCTTCTATATCTCCATCATCTGAAAATAATCGTCACCATTTGGATTATATCTGTAGTAAATAATTTAAATATTTAATACTTTTTGCCTTTGAGTTAATATTTTTTCGTTTTCTCTTGTGTTTTTTTAGTTTTTTTTAAGTTAATTTTCTAATTAAATTGTTTTCACCCTTTCCTTATTTTGTTGAAATTTTGTTTTAATACATCAAGATCCTTTAGGAATATTATTTATGTCATCTTCTCATCTTCTGATTTGTTTCAGTCTTGTTGAATGGTGTCTAGAACTGCTAGAACTCTAGAACTGCTGTCCACTTATCTTTCCATTAAGTGGAAATGCCCCTTCATCATCATCCAAGGAATTTCCTCTGCTTCTCTAATTTGTGTCAGAAGCAATGTACCATTTTGGCATATTTAATTTTGTGTTTATTTTCTTGTTTTTTCAAGGCATATTATGCCATCATTTTGTAAGAAAGGGCCATGGAAAGAATATTTTAGCAATCTCACGTGTCAAAATATCTTTATTCTACCTTTGCTTTTGATTGACAGGGATGAGTTACAGTGTCATAGATTGGAAATAATTTCATCTCAGAATTTTAAAAACTTTTCCACATTGTCTTTTATTTTCTCAGTTTTATTTGTTTTATTTTATTTTAAGTAATTTAATGCCATTTTGATTCCAATTTTGTGTATGTAAACTTACTTACTTGATGCCCACATCATTTTTAAATTCAAAATATTGTGCTTTTGTAAAGATATATATTCATTTCTTTTCTTGAGCCCTTTCAACCTGGAAGCTCACCTTACTTGGTTCTCTAGAATTACTTTTATTGGAATAAAATTGCTTTACAATGTTGTGCCAGTGTCTGTTGTACAGTGAAGTCAATCAGCTATATGTATGCATATATCCCCTCCCTCTTGGTCTAGTCTCCTACCTCCTCATCCCAGTCATCTAGGTCATCAAAGGGCACTGAGTTGAGCCTCCTGTGTTGTATGGCAAGTTCCCACTATCTTTTTTTTTTTTTTATTCCTTTGTTTTCTATGTTTATTCACTTTTGAACGCTATTATTCAGATGCTGGATTTCCTGTACTGGTCTTATAATTTTCATATTGTTTCTCTATTGTTTCAGCCTCATTCTTTTGCCCCTTTTTTTATGAGATTGTTTTTCAAAATTATTTTTCCATCTTCTTATTACATTTTTTTCATTTCTTCTATTGCAATTTTTATTTCCTTAAGCTCATATTTATTCTTTTAAATTGTCTCCTTCCTATTTCAAGGATTATCTACTTTTAGT
Organism: Budorcas taxicolor; assembly: GCF_023091745.1. Classification (NCBI taxonomy): domain Eukaryota; kingdom Metazoa; phylum Chordata; class Mammalia; order Artiodactyla; family Bovidae; genus Budorcas; species Budorcas taxicolor. The sequence goes on along the minus strand of NC_068931.1, from coordinate 17,377,740 downwards.
TTACCTGGAAACTGATCTTCTTTTTTATTCCTTAGAGTAGTGAATATATTTCCTGCATAGTCTCTTTTCCCACCTTTTTGTTCTTATTTGTTTATTCGTTCTGGCTTCTCTCCTGTTTAACATTTGTTATCTTCTTGTAACATAATATTATAAGAAAATAACTAGAGTATCTGAATTCATTGGATGGGAATCTTCAACTCTTAATGTCCACATAGGGTATTCTAGTTTTTTTATTTCACTGAGCAATCATCTGTCTAGATCAGCACATTTAGAAAATTTCCCATGAGCCAGTAATGTTTCTCAGAAAAATCCCCTGATTTCTTCTGCCGCCTAGTCAGCAAATTGGCTGAAAGTCCTGTGATTAGGTTGGAAAAGAAGGCTAAGAGTTCTAATGACCACTAACATCATTGGCTACAGTATGGTGCGCCTTCCCACAATTGTATTCAATAGCATCCTATGTAGATACCACTGCTTACCATTTTTAGAGCATAAAATTCCATCTTCTAATAGGCTGAGAGGTGGTAGTTACTTTACTATGCAAATTTGATGAAGGAACCTGAGAAGAGTTTAAGTCAGTGTTTCTCAATGGAAGATGTTTATTGACATTTGGGACTGGACAATTCTCCATTAGGTGCTACTATCACATATAGTGCAGAAATATATCATCATTGATCCTAGTCTACCAAATGCCAAAAGCATCCCTTCCTTCATCATTGTACCATCCAATAGTGTTGCCCACTACTCCCTGGAGAGGACACTGTCTAGGTTGAGGAGTGATTTCTGAACACACTTTTCAATGTTTTTACATTATTCCCAGTATAAATCCCTCCCAAAGATACCATTGATTCTTGAGGTTTTTAACATTTCTGCTAGAGTGAGGTTTATAGAATTTCTTCATGTTAATTGAATTGCTTCTTTAATTTATCCAGTGCTGGTTTTGAATTTGGCTTTTCGAGGTCTAAGCATTTAGTATCTATCAACTTTCCAGAGCCCAAAATGTTATTGCTGTTGTTTCCCTTTTATTTTTCCTTTTGTTAGTTGGTATATTCTTAAAAGATTCCCTTATTGTCATTTTAGTCAGGGCTCAGCACAGAATAGAAGCTAATGAACACATCCAATTTATTCTCTTTAGCTTCTGCTGTAAATCCCTTTCATGTACTGTTTCATTTCTGTCCATAAAAACTATCTGAGGAAAGAACTCATTTTGTGTTTTAGCCAAGGAACCTGAGGCCTTCAGGTATACTCCTTGACTATGTAGTCCAGCTGTTAAGAAACAGAAGCACATTTTAAGCCAATGATCTGACACTCTGCTGCCTGCTTTCAGAGGTTTTTTGAGGAATGTTTGTTTGCCTGTGGGAAATGGGTGAGCGTAATGTGGAGAGGAGCCTGGGGGTAAGCTGCAGTTTCAAGAATTGAAGTATGAATCCTCTCCCAACTTATCACAGGCCATGAAGAATTAGAGGCTCATTTTCCTTTGGTCCTCTAAACCTTGCTATTCTAAATGAGCAGAGCCCTACATGGCCTAGAATGTCAGCTTGTTTTACAAAATCTCTTTAGACTGTGCCATTTGTGAATGACCTTTACCACCCCACTTTCCTTTGCTTGGGCTCCATTCCTTCTCTCTGTTACTCATTATTGGATGGAAAATTTTAAATATCACTTTTTGAGGCAGTCAACTATCCCTTAGAAAGTAGTAAGTGAAGTGAAGGGAAGTCGCTCAGTCGTGTCTGACTCTTTGCAACCTCGTGGACTGTGGCCCACCAAGCTCCTCCATCCATGGGAATTCTCCAGGCAAGAATACTGAAGAGGGTTACCATTTCCTTCTCCAGGGGATCTTCCTGACCCAGGGATCAAACCTGGGTCTCCCGCATTGGAGGCAGATGCTTTAACCTCTGAGCCACCAGGGAAAGACCTAGAAAGTAGTAAACTATCTCCTAAAACTAATTCCCTTACACAAAAATCACTGCTTACATTTTTAGGGAATTTCACTCCTCTGAATCCCATATGAGAGACCTACAAGTTTATAGATTCTTTTATTTTAAAAACAGTTGAACTATATTCTGAAAAGCATCCACCTCACCTGTTACTTTTTTGTATATGAGAGCTAGAAAGACTAACATTTTTCCCCAGGACTTTTAAAATATGCTTTTGAAAAAGAGCCTTTGAAGCTACTGTAGGCAAAAGTTATTTTAAGTCTCTGTTACCATGTTTTTTTTTTTTTTTTTTCCTTCTGTTCTAATGAACAAGTGAACTTCTAAAAATTTCAGCTTCTAATAGTGGCTATGAGAAAGAAACTAGAAATAAAGCTGTGTGGAGGTTTGCTCTATTTCATGGGACTTTCTAGAGGATTCTCTATTGATAGAATAGAATAACTTCAACATTCACCAATTTTTCTCCTGATATATTGTATAGCTCAGGCCATCTGCAGTAGGTTTTCTTTACTTATTATGCTGTGATGATTAATTTTTTGTGTCCAGTCCTTGGGGTGCCCTGATATTTGGTCAGGATTATTAATATGTACTTTTAAGGGTTTTTGGATGGGATTAACATTTAAATTGATAAACCAAGTAGAGCAGATTGCCCTCACTTTTGTAGATGGGCCTCAGATAATCCACTGAATATCTGAATAGAAGAAAAAGGTCACCTTTTCTTACTACCCTGAGTAAGAGAGAATTCTTCCTGTTAGACTGATTCATTGGAGACATAAACTTTTTTCTTGTCTTTGAACTTACACAGAAACATTAGTTCTTCCTGGGTTTCAAGCCTAATGGCCTTCAGACTGGAACTACACCACTGACTCCCTGTTCTTTAGATCTTCAGGCTTGAGCTGGTATTAACAATCACTTCTCCTCAGTCCCCAAACTGTCAACTTGCCCTGGAGATCATAGGATTCATCATCATCAATAATTGCATAAGCTAGCCAGATAGCTATTCATATATATTATATATAATTCATATATATATATATATATATATATATATACACACACACACATACATATATAGAAGCCCAGGTGGCATAGTAGTAAAGAATCGACCTGCAAATGCAGTGGACGCAAGAGATGCAGTTTGATACCTGGGCCAGGAAGATCCCTTGGAGGAGGAAATGGCAACCCACTCCAGTGTTCTTGCCTGGAAAATTCCATGGATTCCATGGACAGAGGACCCTGATGAATCCATGGGATCACAAAGTGTGGGACACATCTGAGCACTATCCACACACACACACACACACACACACACACACACGCGCGTATATATGTATATTTCCTATTGGTTCTATTTCTCTGGAGAACACTATAATATGTATATGTTAGAGAGCGGAGATTTAATGGAGAGGAGGAAAAATCATGTAAACTTTAAGGATGATGCACACTTTTCCTTTCAGAATAAAAGATGCCCAGTGCCATGGTGCAAGCTGCACCAGTAAACCCAGCATGGTCTTCAGACTAGAGTTCTGTGAAATGTCATACTGTCCACAGAGTTATCACTTCACTGGATTATAACAAGTCAAATATTTAATTTATCTGCAGGTTAAATCAGCATCGTAGCTTTGCTTGTTACATGAAGGCATTTTTTTCTCTTAAATTTGAATCAGAAGAAAGCAATATTTTTTTTTCTTTCCATTATATCAGTGATTTTATAAATTTAAGGATCCGAAGAAGATGTATTATAAATATATAATTGTTTAAAAGTCCTGTTTTCTGCCATTTGATATATCAAAAAGTATAAGAAATCATACATCAGAAGGGTTGAATTTAAATGCCAGTTCTTTACCTGTTAGTTACACGAATTAAGCTTAATCACTTATCCTGTGTTTTATCTTCTTCTTCTTTTTAAAATATTTAGCTATTTGGCTGTGTTGAGTTGTAATTGCAGCATGTCGGTTCTATTTACCTGATGAAGTATTGAACCCAGGGCCACCTGCATTAAGAGCACAGAGTCTTAACCACTGGACCACTAGGGAAGTCCTCTCTCTCTCTCTCTTTTTTTTTTTTTTGTTAACTATAGAAACTACTACCTTACACTGATTTTCTTATGAAGCACTTATGAAAAATAAGAGGGACAACGTATACGAAGGGCTTCCCTGGTGGCTAAGATGTTAAAAAATCTAAAAGTACATGTAATATATTTTGATAATTACCATTAATATATTTTAATACCAAAAAATTAAAGGAATCAAAGGAATGGAAAATAATTTTGCTAAGAGGGGAAAGAAAGAGTTTTGTCAGTACAAAAAGAAGATGGATATCATTCATATTAAAAGTTTAAAGTTATGACATTTCCTTTGCTATATGAGCCTGTGCATACTTAGGGTGATGGTTTAGTCGCTAAGTTGTGTCAGCTATTGTGACCCCACGGACTGTAGCCTGCTGGGATCCTCTATTCATGGGATTTCTCAGATACTGGAGTGGGTTGTGGTATCCCTCTCCAGGGGATCTTCCTGACCCAGGGATCAAACCCATGTCTCCTGCATCTCCTGCACTGGCAGGCAGATTCTTTACCATTGAGCCACCAGGGAAACTAGACCTAATATTTGTGCCTGCAAACATGTAGATATCTGTATCTACAAGCATGTAGATTTACACAAGCAGATTAGAACTGTTTGCTCCCTTTCTCTGAGCTTAGCTGGAATGTTTCCAGAATGAAAGGGATCCTGATTAATCCCCCAAACCACCTGCAGGCCTAAACATAAAGGGAATTAGCTCAAAAAGCCTGAAAAAGACTCAAGATCACAGAATGTTAGAGCTAGAAGCAATTATCAAATCCAGCTCTCCCTACCCCCATTTTGCAAACTTCTCAGATACAGAGAGAAGTTTTGAGTTATCTACTCAAGAGCATTGGGGTAAATGAGAGAGCAGGGATTCCAAGTGGGCTTCATAACTATCCATCCATGGCCCACCTATTCTCCTCACCTCATACTGCTCTGACAGTGGTGTCCATTTCCATGTATAGAGGATGCAGTCAGGATCTGCTGCCAGTAGCTTCCTTGATGCCTTCTCAGCTCAGCTCAATTTGCACATGAAAAATATTTCTGGCCTGGAGCTTGGTTAACAACTGTTTGGAAAGAGGACACAAAAACTGTCTTTTGGACCTTGGAGAAAGATGATGATTAGAAGTAGTGGAAGATGTGAAAAAATATGAGCTAGTTTCATTTTCTGAGAACTCATTTCTTGGAAAAGTCACTCTCCAATTTCAAGTGGGTGTGGGAAGGAAGTGTGTTCCACTTATGGTACCTGTTCCTGGTCTTTTTCCTGTCTCCATATCTTTGTTTTTTTCAGAATGTCATATAGTTGGAGTCACACAGCCTTTTCAGATTGACTCTTCCACTTAAAAATGTGCAGTTAAGGCTCCCCCATGTCTGGTTTCCTGGACTGATAACACATTTGTTTTCAGTGCTGAATAAGAGTCAACTGTGTGGATGTACATCAATTTACTTATTCATCAATTAAAGGATGTTTGGTCACTTCCAAGTTGGCAGTTGTGAATAAAGCTGCTATTACTATCCATGTGCAGGTTCTTTTGTAAACATGTTTTCAAGTTCTTTAGGTAAATATCAAGGAGTATGATTTTTAGATCATATGATAAGAATATGTTTACTCTTATAGGAGATGCCTATAAGACTGTCTTCCAAAATATCTGAACATTCTTCATTTCCACCACTTGGATGAGAGTCCTATTGATCCACATATTCACCAGCATTTGGTGTTGTCAGTTTTCTAGATTTTGGCTAATAGGTATGCAGTGATATCTTTTCAATTTAATTTGCATTTCCCTGATGACATATGAATTGGAGCATCTTTTCATATGCCTGTTGATCATGAGTATATGTTCTTTGGTGACATGTCAAGTTAAGATCTCTAGCTTATTCTTTAATTGATTGTTTGTCCTCTTAATACTGAGTTAAGAATTCTTTGTCTGTTTTGGATATCAGTCCTTTATCAGATGTGTCTTTTGTAAATATTTTCTCCCAGTCTGTGGCTTCTCTTCTCATTCTCTTGACAGTGTCACTGAGCAGAGCAAAATTTTTAATTTTAATGAAGTCTGCTTATTGATTCTTTCTTTTGTGGACTGTGAATTTGACAATGTATCTAAAAGTCATTGCCATATTCAATCTAAAACATCTACTATGTTATCTTCTAGTTTTATCACTACCGGCTGCAGTCCATGGGGTCGCGAAGAGTCGGACACTTTCTGAGTGACTTCACTTTCGCTTTTTACTTCCATGCATTGGAGAAGGAAATGGCAACCCACTCTAGTGTTCTTGCCTGGAGAATCTCAGGGAGGGGGGAGCCTGGTGGGCTGCCATCTATGGGGTCACACAGAATCGGACACGACTGAAGCACCTTAGCAGTGGCAGCAGTAGCAATTTTATACTCTATGTTTAGGTCAGTGATATATTTTGAGTTAATTTTTGTAAAAAGTATATAAAGTCTTTGTCTAGTTTTTTTTTTTTTTTTTTTTTTTTTTTTTTGGTATGTGGATAGCTACTTGTCCCAGTGTAATTAATTGGATGCTTCTTCTTAACCAGACATTATGAAACAAAGGACTTTGGAATTAGCTTTGGTTCAGAGTGCAAAATTCATTTCCTGTGTCTTATCACTTTTCTTTTCTATTCTATTTCCCCAAATTATACAATTTATTTAAATTTTCAGATTTGTGTGCTTCCCCAGGCCTACTTTAGGGGGCAGGAAAAGGTTATTTACAGTTCCAAACTGTTCAGGAATTCATATTCTTGCTCTTATAGGATTATTTCCACTTATAGAGTGCTTGAGGACTAGGGGATTTATTCCTTAAAATGGAAAAGTCTTTACTGATTATGTTTTCAATGCTGTCACCAGATTCTGTGGCCTGATAGTAAGAATTTGAATTATGATAAGTAGGCAAGGTTTTTTTTTTTTAAATTTTGGCTTCTCTATCATTGTTTTTGCCATCAGTTCAGTTCAGTCACTCAGTCGTGTTTGACTCTTGGCGACCCCAAGGACTGCAGCACATCAGTCCTCCCTGTTCATCACCAACTTCCAGAGTTTGCTTAAATTCAAGTCCGTTGAGTTGGAGATGCCATCCAACCATCTCATCCTCTGTCATCCCCTTCTTCTCCAGCCTTCAATCTTTCCAGCATTAGGGTATTTTCCAATATTATTTTTGCCGTATATTCTCATTAAAAGTTCATAGCCCAGAGAAATATTGCATACTCTCTGGATAGCCTGCAATTTTCTGAAACTTGGAGTATTTGCCAAGCTTTACTGTTTTTGTGCATAATGCTGCATTCAGACCTATAATTCCCATCACTATCACTATTAACACATACATAAAGAAAACTGGTCAGATGTGTTACAAATGTGATAAATAGCCTATCTGTTCTTCATCTTCACATTAATTAGACCAGTAGCCAAAACTGTGAGCTCTGATACTCTAACTTTTTCTTGACGTTCTTCAGTTTTTGCTATTCTTCTCTTGACTTTGCCCTTGTGGCCTGTGTTATTTCTTAGCTCATTCCTTCAGTGAGAAATATCTAAATTCTAAGTGTCGAGTCCTCATTCTGTGATCCAATACTTCCTACATTTATTTTGAAAGCATATATCAAACAACACAACATCTTAGCGTTATCTGTCAAACAGCTCTGGGTTATCTGCAATAACTACTCCTAGAAGTTGTTCTGTCCAGTCAAACTGCCTGCTGCCTGGAAATTAAGTGGGGCTTGCTCAGAGGAAAATATTAAATCTTACTTATATGTCACGCTTGGAGCAGGACTTTTTGTTATTGTCTCCCCTACCTCTTTTTCCCACTTTCACATTTCTGCCATCACAATTTTAATGTTTCTCCATTGTTTGTTATCCTCCTTGGCAGCATTTCTTATGCAAGACTCTTAATAGATAGTGATCAGGAATTACGGATGTATTTCCAGTTTTGGAATTATCTTTGGATAGTTCTTCCTAAATTTTTAGGCACTGGAAGAATAGGATAAAGACAGATGTAAGATTTGAAGAAAAATTGCAGATAGGAACTACCCCAAGTCTCTTTACAGAATGCAAACTGTTTCTAAAAAGAGACACTGAGTTATATTCTACTCGAACCAAATGCATTTCCCTTTTATATCTTGAAGGGATATTAGATAATTAGATCAATGTGTGTAATGTTTATTTTGATGTTTTTTCTTCTTTGATTCTCTCACTTCCAACAATTTCATTCCATTTCCTTTGCAGCTAACCTTGCTCAATACCTCATGCCTCAGACCCTATAAATACCCTCAAGACTTGTTTTTCTTTGTCTAATCCCTCTAGCCTTAACTAGAGGCTTTCCTTCACCATGTTTGCTGTCCTAAAGCACAGACGGTTTTAATCTAAATTTTCAGTTCAGGACCCTGAAATGGCTTAGGAAAAAATTCCCTAGGAAAACATCTGGGCATTCATTAGTTCAATGACATTCACAAGTGCTATTATCTCTGCTTTTTCTCAAGTAGCTCCTCCATGCTAATTTCCTGCATCAGTCAGACTGGTCAGTCCAACGTCCCACCGAAAAAATTCCTGTTGGAGTTCAACTTTGATGTGTTACTCATTTTCACATGAATCCTGTCTTCCTGAGAAGTTCTAATTTTTCCTCTACTTAGATCTAATGCATCATGGAAGTATAATAAAAATTTTAAATTTTTATTTCTGTGTAAAGCCTTCTTTAGCAATCTAAAAGAATTCCCCTCCTCTTATCTTTAGTCATTTTTATTGCTTGCATTAATCATGTTGGCATGACTTAATCATTAGTGATTCTAGTTATTTGTTCACATATCTCTTTTGTTTACCCTGCTGTATGATCAGCCCCACAAAGCAGTCAGAGTAAGCTCCCTGTTAGACATATCTGATTACATCTTCCCTTGGTCTAAAGACTCCAGCAGCTCTCCACTGCAGCTAGGATAAAGCCCCCACACATATAAGAACCTTTACTACTTATTCATGCCCACCTCTCCAGCTTCTTCTAAAACTGCGTGTGCTGTTTCCTCTCCTTCAAATTTGAAGCGACAGATCTACTTTACTGATTTTAGATTTCATCTCCTTACTGCAAATAATCAGTCTTCAGATCCTTCCACTTCTGCAAAATATCCTTGGAATCTACCCATTCATCCTCATCCTTATTGCCACCATTCTAGAATATACCAACATTTATTCTTTTCTGGAAATATCACTTAGCCTTCTTTTATCCTGAGTGATTTTATAAATTAGCGTGTTGCGTTTGAAGTGATTCTAAGTTATCAAAATAGATAAATCAATTTTGATATAAAATTTGAATATGGATATTCTGGGGTAAAAAGCAAAATGGGAGTCATTGTCAAATTGTTAAACATTCCAATAGATGACAGGAACAAAAGAGAGGGTAAATAATGAATCAAAAAAAGGGCATGAGTCAGAATACCAAAGATACCTCACATTTAATAAAGGGAATCTGAGAAAGGGCAGGCAGTGAAGGAGAGGAAAACCAATCCAGGTGGGTATCATGAGATAGAAAAGAGACAAGAGAAAATAAAATATAAAATGAGATTTATAATTTTGAATCTTGATCCTGAAAGCTGATCCAATGCTGAAGAGGACTGAGATAAAAAGGCTAACAATTCTGTGAAAAAGAACAGGTCACACTTATTGTGATTTAGTATATGTCAAACACTTGGTCCATAATAGTTTATTTAAATTATGTAATCCATGAAGGTAGCTTGCTGCCTATGAAGGGGGTTGGGAGTAAAGTGTGAAGATCTTTTGAGATGTAGGATAAAAGAGACTGTTTCACTGTATGTGTTTTTTTTTCTTTTTTTTCCCTTTTCCCAGGTTGAAAGAGACTTGAGTAAACTTAAGTGCTGATTGGCAGGATCTGTAGAAAATTAGGAGTTGCAGGGGAGAGAGGGGAAGATAAAGGAAGTGAGTTCAGACAAGAAGGCAGGAGGCAAGGGATGTAGAGCGCAGGTGGAAGGATGTGTATTGACCACTAGCAGAAGCAACACAGTACCTTCTCCCTGAGCAGTGGCTGGATGGGAAGTTGAAGTCGCAAAAGATGCCATTTCTTTGTAAAAGCTTCATCTGGGGGAAAATGTTGGTGATGAGATTATTTTTCTGGCAGTCAAATGGTAAAGCTCATAGACAAAAAACAATGTGGAGTCAGTATCTCCTGTCTCCACTTTCTTGCTACTTACTGTCTTGTTCACTAATCCCTGATTGCCAAGAGACCGGCACCTTGGATCAATACAATGTCACATGTCAATTTGACCTCAATAAACTGGAAAAAACAAAGATCAAGAAGTGAGTACTGCATTTGGCATCTGAAGATCTGGGTTCAGATTCCCCACCTTTGATGATTTTCTTACAATATAGCAATTAGCCCATTTATGCTACTAAACTAAGTTCATAATGCTTGATTTAGAGGGTTGTCATGGGAGCACCTACCTGTTGCCTGCCACATAGTAGGCATTCCAAAGAATTATAGTTAAATATGAATCTGCATTGCCCTTCTTCTCACTCTTTTAGTTTATTGAATTAGAAATCAGTAATGAGCTATTTCAAAGCTTTCTGCCAACAGCCATTATAAGGATAAAAAGGGGAAAAAAAGAAAAAGCGTCAGTAAGTAGACAGTGCTATTCTCTGCAGAAAGCAAGGGCGCTCAGACATAGTGCCCACCATGCCCGGGGCCATTAATGAAGCCTAGCTTCTTTTTCTCATCATTGCAGCCATTCAAAAGGAGAAAGTTCTTCTTGGCAAGGAAGTGCTATTTTCAGAGACAAGATTAGGCTCATTTTGGGAAGCGTGCTTCTTCAGTCTCGGCACCTCTGAAGATTAGGTTAAAAGGTAAGAAGGAATGACTCAGAATAATTGCATTGCTTTACTCTGAACTTTAAGATCTTTTAGTGCAAGAGTTTTACAAGCAGTGATAGATAGTCATGGAGAGAGGAAAAGTACAAACCCAGGGGACCAGAGCAGCAATGGATGACTGAATTTCACACAAAAAGCTTGGCCAGCCTTGTTATCTTTTTTTTTTTTTTAACCTCCTCCAATTTCACAGGAATACTTTTAATATACCATCATCTTCCCAGTTTCTGAAAACAGACTTTTTTTTCTTATTCACCTTCACTGTGTATGTCCTCTACAAAGCAGATTTTAAAAATTCCATTCTGAGTTCAGGCATTTGAAAGCAAAACACAAGTAAAGTTTAATTGTGAGTCTATAATTGGGAAAAATACATCCCATAATGATATCTCTGAGCCAGAGCCTAATGTATTTCCTCTCAGCATTGATCAAGCAAACTACAGGAAAACATTTATTGATCCCTTATTAAATTTTTAGCATAACACTGAGCTATTTAGGAGATGCAGAAGAAATAAAACTAGGCAGTTCCTAAACTTAGGAATTTGCAGTCTACTTGGTTGGAAGAGGCATGGTTCAACTGCACACTTGGCAACAAGGAATACTAATATACAATCATAGTTATTGAAGTATGTATCTACTTGAACTTTCTTTTCATTTTCTTACTTGCTTACCTCTTGCTCACCTCTCACATCCATGCAGGTTCCAGAGGCAGAGATCTGGAGAAATTTATTTATTTTTATTTTTTTGATCTCCCACATCCAATCAATTGCCAAGTTCTATGGTTTCTATTTCTAAGTATCTCTGTAATGTGTCCACTATATTTTGGTGCTCTTGTCCAAATGAGAATACAATAGTTTGATAACTGGTTACTTGACTTTCAGCCACATCCTTTGCCAATGTATTCCACACAAATGAGCCAGAATGACCTTTCTAAATGGCAAATACTACAGTGTCCTAAAGTTCACAGACAACTTCAACCTTTCACACATTTCCTCATGCCTGTTTAATTGATTCTGTTTAAAACCATATGATCACTCACACTGGCTTTTAAGAAGGAGACTGGATTCTTCATCATGGCATTTAGGCACTTGTTTTTCTGGCCATAGCTTGACTCATGGGCCTGTTCCCTGACCACTCAACAAAAGGATGTACAATTTGGGCCCTTGGTGTTCCTTTCTGCTTCTTTCCTGATTTCCAGTCCCATGTACCCTGGCTATGGTTCACTTATCTCCATCTTTGGAAGTTACGGAATCATAATGCTGTATTTCTTTTGTGTTTTACCCTGTCATATAAATCATTTGTTGTAAATTTGTATAATAGTCTTTGTCCTCATCTCTATAGTTCAATAGGAGGAGGGCTCAGTTACACTTATTCTTTTCTTACCATCTGAGGCTAGAATGTTTTTGTTGTTGTTTGGTTACTAAATTGTGTCCAATTTTTTGCAACCCCATGAACTGTAGCATGCCAGGCTTCCCTACCCTTCACTATCTTCTGGAGTTTGCTCAAACTCAGGTCCATTGAGTCAGTGATGCCATCCAACCATCTCATCCTCCATTGTCCCCTTTTCGTCCTGCCCTCAATCTTTCCCATCAGGGTCTTTTCCAATGAGTCAGTCTTCGCTACAGGTGGCCAAAGTATTGGAGCTTCAGCTTCAGCATCAGTCCTTCCAATGAATATTCATGGTTGATTTTCTTTAGGATTGACTGATTTAATCTCCTTGCTGTCCAAGGGACTCTCAAGAATCTTTTCCAGCAATAAAGTTCAAAAGCATCAATTTTTCAGCTCTCAGCCTTCTTTATGCTCCAAGTTGCACATCTAGGCTAGATTAGTCCCTGGCATTAAGTAAATAGCTGATAATCAATAGTTAAGTAAACAAATGTGGGACTGGGTAAAGGTAAAGATAAAATTCTGTAAGCAAGAGTAGCTTTAATGTATAAATCAACAGCAAAGGATTTAGGTTAGATGGAGTTCAAGAGAGTGACACAGAGTATTACAATATGGAAACTATAGGATGAAAATCATTAGGAAAGTGCTGTCAGCATGATAATGATAGCACTGGTCTGATAGAAGCAGTATGTGGATGCTGGAAACACTGGAAAATGGACCTAACTGTTGGAGAGGGGGACACCATTATGAATACAGAAGACCCTGACAATAGGAAATAAATTTATATTTAATGAAGTGATAAAATGGAATATTTAAAACATTTGACCTATCATCTGGAAGTTGTCAAGGGAAGATGGTGTGATGGGCACAGAAATTCTACTTGTTCCCCTATTAAGATACTAGAGCAACAGGAAGTCTTCTTTCTAAAATCCTTGAATTCAAAGATGATTTTTTTTAAAAAAATCTGACTTCCAGGCAAGATGCCACAAAATGTAAGTTCATAAACTCTGTGGTCTGATAGATGAGTCTAAAACAACGTGCTTCTATGTGCCTGCTGTATAATATTAGGCAAGTTATTTAACTTCCTGAACTTCAGTTTTCTCCTCTGAAAATGGGGATACAAATAATTGAACCTACCTCATGAGGCTGTCATGAGGGAAAAGAAATGTAGCTCAGGTAAAGTGCTTGACTCAAAGTAAATATTCAGTAAAAGTTCCTTTTATTTTCATGATGTCCTGTACTTCTTTTTATTATTTTGTGTTCGTAGTTTCCATTGTAAGAAAAAAAAGATTCAGTGTGAGTTATGTACCCTTTTTAAATTAGTTTTCTGATTGTGGTTTTTGATTAAATGTCATGTAAGATTCAAAGTAGAAATAAATAATCATGCAGACAAGATGTTACATCACAAAGAAGTGCAGCACACAAATGAGGGGAATTTTGCCGTGTGTGTCACTGTCTAATTCACCTGAAGGACTGTGAGACATTCCGAAGAACTTGATATTCTGTGAATTAGTGAGTTAATTCACTTGATGAAATATGAAAAATCAACAAATGTTCTCTATTCATTTATGACAATTGTGATTCATACAGCACACAATAAAGCAGGTGGCAGGAGACACACATGGGGAACCTGTTTAGCCCTCGCAGCAGAGCTACATGTAAGGCTGCATCAAGGTCAATTAACAGACACCTACTCAGGGATAGAACATAGGAAATCTAGAGGTTCCGTGGTGAGGACAAGAAGGCTAGGGCCTAAAAGAACAAGGGGAATGGAAGTGACAGAGATATTGGTTCTGAAAAAGATGGTAATTTCCTCCAAGTCAGAATTTCCAAAGAAAGTATTAAACTCAACCACAAATCCTTATGCACCCAGTGTAAGAAAAGTCCAGTGATTGTGCAGAGCAGAGTCCAGGACAGCAATGTTTATTGTAATTAGGCAAAATACTATCTTGTTGTGGAAGGACAATTCATTCATGTCATATTCCCAGCCAGTGCCTAAAAGTCATGAGGAGAGGAATTCAGTCCCTTTGGGAATGATCTAGTAGGAACTAGACTGACATGTAAGGAAACAGACTCAGTCCTTTTGCTTGTTTGTTTTACTAGGGAAGATAAAGAAGAGAAAGGATAGGAATTAAGTGTGACTTAGAAGTAGGACAGGCCATGTAATTTAGTAGAACACATTTACAGAAACTATAGTTCATTCTTATTCCACCAGGGATTACAAATATTTGGTAGCACAGTGATCAAATTCCACCATTATGTTCTGTTCAGTTCAGTTCAGTTCAGTCACTCAGTTGTGTCTGACTCTTTGAGACCCCATAAATCGCAGCACGCCGGGCCTCCCTGTCCATCACCAACTCCTGGAGTTCACCCAGACTAACATCCATTGAGTCAGTGATGCCATCTAGCCATCTGATCCTCTGTCCCCTTCTTCTCCTGCCCCCAATCCCTCCCAGCCTCAGAGTCTTTTCCAATGAGTCAACTCTTCGCATGAGGTTAGGAATTGGTAACTTTCCAATTACTAACTGATAAACTTTGAATCTCTTGTTTATTTGTTTCATTTTCAAATGAATGTCTGTTCTTAGGATGGTAAAGCATGTTTTAAAAAACCTAAGCATACTTTTCTCTCACTTGTTTAGAAATTCATTTAGAGGAAAAATAAAGCTTTTGAATTTTTCTCCATTGCTCTTATGTTTCTAAAAAGCATTTTGTATATGCAGAATATCCAAATATATCTGTGAATAGTTAATAATTGCTATGTATTTTCAACCTTTATGAGAAGATGCATATAACTAGAGTACCTCTTGAACTCGACGGTTTAATGTAGCACTGAAAATTAAAATAAAATGCTATTGAACACTTGAGAGAAGCTAATAGGTGAAGCATGATGGTTCAATATCAATAAAAATAAATTTTGATATAATCATTAGAAACCATCTTTAAAAGTCATCTTCTTCATTGAAGGTCATGACAATGGATTAAAAGGCAACTATTAATCATTATTTTTTTTAAAATTATTTTAACTTTTCCTAGGTAATAGTTTGCAGAAGAAGTTCATGCATCTTTATTTAAATATAAAAGTTTGTGAAACAAACAAATAAATGGAAGACCTCTAATTACATAGGTACCAGGTTTGTTTGTACTTTTGTTATTTGGCCTTGTCAGGCAGAACAAGGGGTCTTATTTTCCTGAACAGGGATTGAACCCACACCCCTTGTAATGGAAACACAGACTCTTAGCCATTGGACCGCCAGGGAAATCCCTAGGTGCTGTGTTCTTTTGGTCAAATATGGCCTTGTTAGTCTATATGAAGAACGAGAGTCCGTATGTTCCAGAAAATACAATGGACAACTAAAAACTATTTTCAATTGTTTTAAAAAACAAACACCGTTTCCAACTCATTTTTTAAAACCGTTTTCAATAATCTCCACTTTCAAACTGTAGGAACTGAGCCTGGCTGAGAGGAGGGAAAAAGGGATTATAAAAGCTCCACACAACTTGTCTCATTTGGCACATGTACAGTCGAATGCTTTCGCTTTCCTGCCAGGATGGTTAAGTTAACACTTAATTAGTATGTGTACCAAACAAAACGTGCTTCTGGGCAGCACATTTTTTTTTAAATTTCCCCCCACTGCCCCACAAATAAATAGCCTGGTTTCTGCCCAAAATATTCAAGGAAAAGACTGCTTGCCTGGGGCACAGGCCAGATGCCTCAACTTCCAGCTTCCTTCCATCAAAGCTGTGCAGTTTGGAAATTAAAATCTACAGCAATAATGAAACATATTAAAATGCATGCAAAGTCTTGAGGGCTTATAATATGCTAAAAACTGGCAATGCATGTTTACATCCATATATCAACTTGGATGTGCTGAAAAGATTTAAAGTGTAAAATATGCAAATATGTGTCATATTGTCACACTTGGTCTCTCTAATGGAACTCCCTTTCATCTCAAGTCGTCTTAATTTCATGAATATTACATGGCCCTCACACCTTTTACTCCTGCTGTTGCTAGGCTGAGAAGATTATAAAAATATGTTAATAGTAACTTTCATCAAATAAAAGTTGCAATATTCCAAATAAAGCATTTTTCCCCTCCTCTCAAAATACAAATGGTGAAGGATTTCACGCTATTTTGTTTCCCTGTGGGAGACGAGATAACTATAGGCCAATTAAATTAATGAGAAAAGACCATGTGAATGGCAATATTTGTGCATAATCCTGGCTGACTGCACATACAGACAGGTATATAGTGGTTTTTAAAATATCTTTGAGAAATTAAAATAGTCCCAGCTCTAGGATATTGATAGTGTATAGAGATCATTTTTAAATTAGGCTTTTTCCCCCAAAAGCCCATGATTTTATATTTAATTGTTGAATCACTATAGGAAGTAGAAAAGGGAGGGAAAGTTTGAGGACTCCATCTTCATTCTGGAAGGTGAAAAATAATAATGTTATTGAAATTTCACATAATTCCCCCAGAAAACACTCACAAAAAAGGATATACTCTGTCCATCTGGGGCACATTGTCCCCAGATTTTCAGAATGACAGCTTTGCTCTTTTATCGTGACATCTGCTGAAAGACTCACTTTTGACTTTTTTTATTGATGACTTTAACAGTTGGTAGATGGCAAAGCAATATGAATTGTTCTTTTCTAGACGTTATCCTTACCTATGGGGGAGAACTACTAGCTTCACAGAAATAATAAGAATTTTACAGTAAGTACCACCCTGAATTTCATAACAGAGAAAGAATAAAAATAAGAACTTGGAGTTTAGTTAGAACTTTATTTTAGAGGAGCACTGGACTTAATACATTTGGAGAAAAAAAATTTTTTTTTTCTTTAACCCATGAACAGTTATTCTATAAATATTTAAAGGAGGGAAAACTTAAAAAGTGATATTCTGACAACAATTGAAATGAGTAACTTACCAGCTCTCTGGTTCAGGAAACCAACATGTGAACTCTGATCCTTAGAAGTGTTTTCACATATGATGAAAGGAAGGACACTGAACTAAGAGCAACACACACAAGAAGCCCATACAGGATGAGAAGACTGCAGTGCAAATTGTGATGGGCTTGAGATGCCAAGGGAAGCATGAAGGTTATTGGAAACTCTGCTTTGAAAAAAGACTGCAGGAAGCATAAACTGTGGCCAAAGACAGGTGACCTGGTTCTGACAGGTGATAAAAAGAAAATGGGCCTCCATGGCTGTTTATTTTTTTCTGAATTATTGCTGTTATATTGCTGTTTGTGTTTGTTTCCTTTTGGATTGTTGCTGTCTCCAAGAAGCTTTTACAGATTAGAATTGTTAGACAAAAAATATAAAAGGAAAGTGCAACTTTTCCTACATGGAACCAGAGAAAATAAGCAAACAATAATTTTCATTGGGTTTTACTTTTATCAGAGATTTCTCTTTTTTCCTTAACTAACATATAATCTTAATTATAAAAAAATGTCCACAATTTGGGTAGAAAGTGACATTTTCTTCATCATTCTAAAGCAACTTCTCCACGTATCATGCCAAATTTGGATTGTACCCTTTATATGTTACATCTTGAAAATAAAAATTGTCTCCTAAAGAGTTCCCTACATCGTTAAGAATGCCTTATGTCTTAAACAGTTGCTATATAATGTTTCATATTATATGAATTTCATCAATATTGGATTATTTAAAATTTGTCAAATAATATAAGTAAAATATAAAATATTGTTTATACATCTTTCCCCATACTTAAAGTTTTAGACAAATTATTTCTAAGATCAAAACAATTTATAAAAAAAAATCATGTTTACAAAGTTTTAAAAGTGTCATACAAAGAGATAAGGTAAACTATCCTATAAAATATATTCCCTCCGTGTTACTTACTTTTTCTTATTGGCTAAAATGTATGAAGTATATTTTAAAAGAGAATATGGATAAGACTTCCCTGACTGGTAATGGTATGTAGCTTTTTCAAAATAATCATCTTTTGAAAAATAATGAAATATAATGAAAAAAATTAATGACAGAAACTTCAAAGTGTCTAGCATGCAGTTAAAAATAACATGACTCAAAAGAACATAGCAATATAAGAGGGAGTAAATTATACAGATAGCAGAAAGATACCTATAATACTTACACTTCAGATACTGAAAATGCTTAACACAGATTACAAAATGGCAATGCTTACTATGTTTAAAGAAATAAAAAGCAAGTTGATAATACCTGCAGTACAGAAGAAAGTTTATGAGAGTGAATTTGAAGACAACAGTATAGAAATATAAATATATAACATACAATAAAGCAAATTAAAAATCAGTGGAAATGTTTAGCAGCAAAAATAACACATCCCAATTTAGAATTAATAAGATAGATACAAAGATTTTGTTCATGCTAAAACACAGGGACAAAATAAACATAAAATTCAAGAGAGAAATATGCTTTCAGAGAATAGAATGTGTATAAGAAGAACAGCAGAGAGCAGACTGTGTGCGGTAACATTCAGAAAGATAATGGCTGAGAGTCCTTTAGACCTGATAATAAACCAGTCCAGATTCAGCTCTAAGCAAGATAAATTAAATAGAAATTCATATGAGGAAACACCATAGAGAAATTGTTGAAAATGAAAACCAAAGGAAAAACCAAAGTCAGACAGCAAATAAAACAAAGATTTAAAGAGTGCAAACTCACAGCTGTCTTCACAAATGCAACAATTACAACCCAAGAAACATGGAATGATATCCTCAAAACACCAAAAAAAAAAAGAAAAAGAAAAATCAATTTCATATCAATGCTGCATGCAATAAAAATAACTGTAGGATAGAGCTGAAAATCAGAGCATTTTAAAACAAAAGCTGAGAAGATTAATCACCAGAAATCATTATTAAAGGACTGTTAAAGTATGGATTCCGGCAGAGAATGTGATTCTTGATAAAATTTTCAATGATATTTTATCTGTGACTTTAAAGCAATGAAAGTAGTACACTCGTGTTTGCTCAGTCCTATCTGACTCTGTGTGACCCCATGGGCTGTGGCCTGACAGGCTCCTCTGTCCATGGGATTTTTCAGGCAAGAATACTAGAGAGGGGTGTCATTTCCTCCTCCAAGGGATCTTTCTGACCCAGAGATCAAACACACATCTCCTGTGTCTCCTGCATTAGCAGGCAGATGGTTTACCACTGAGCCACACATGGACAAACATAAACAGATTTTGACTACTGAAAACAATAATAATATCTAATGTATATTTTTAAATAGAAATAAAATTTCAAACATAATTCCATGAGACAGATCTCATAGATTTAAAGATGTATTCATAGGTAATTATAACCCAAGAAGAAAACATAAGATTTTATTAGTTTTATACTTTGATTAGTTTATGTGTTTCTAATTTTTTTTCAGATTTTGCCATAAAACAGAATACATACATATACACAGAACAGATAAAAAATCACAAAATAGGATCATAGATATAAAACTATATTGTATTAAATATAAATGAAAATCCAGATAAAAGACAATCATATTCATGCCAGAATAAAAAAGCAAATACAGTTTATAAACAATCCACAGAAAGCACAAGATATAGAAAGGCTGAGATTCAAATTCTACATGAGATAAAATAGATTGTAGAGAATAAAATATGCTGACAACTGAGATAATGACCTTATCATGATGAATTTCTAACAACCAAAAAGATATAAATATTTAATATGTATGCTTTTCAAAATACAGCTTCAGTTTATAGACAAAGTTTACTGACTTAAAAACAATAAACAATACATGTTTTAAAAAATTGAAATAAAAAAAATGAAATGTTATTCATGTGTAGCAGAACTTTTATGGAATTGGCTGACTGAGAAATTGAAATGTGTCAAGCATATTTCAAATCAAAACATGTGACCCACAGACTGAACTTATTACCAAAGCCTAATGAACTCCCTCTAAACTCATTTTTGATTAATCAAAAAAAGATAGCAGTTACATCACAAATTAGTAATATGTTGCCTTTATCATTAAAAATCATCTGAAAAGCAAAACAAAAAGCATAGTCTTGAATGAGCTGAAGATTTCTTCATCCATGATTATGAATGACATGTATATTTATAATTAAATCTATGTGAGCTGCTTTAGTATAGTTGTACTGCAATTTGTGGGTCATCTGCTCGGGGGCTCTATGGTAGGGTTAATGGCGACCTCCTCCAAGAGGGCTTGTATCATACTCTGCATGACCCAGGCCTGCTGCAGTCAGGTCTGCTGCAGTCAGAACACCTGCCCCCACAGTAGACCATTGGTGACCACAGGAGACACTCAAACACTCAAATGCAAGTCTGGCTTAGTATCTGTGGGGTCTCTGGGTCCTGGTGTGCACAAGGTTTTGTTTGACTCCTCCGAGCATCTCTGGCAGGTATGGGGTTTGATCCTAAAAGTGATTTTGCCTCTCCTACCACCTTGCTGGTGCATCTCTTTTGCCCTTCACGAAGTATCTTTTCCTGGTGGGATACAACATTCTCCAGTCAGTGGTTGTTCAGCAGCAAGTTGCAGTTTTGAAGTTCTCACAGGAGAAGATGAGTGCGTGTCCTTCTACTCTGCCATCTTGCTTACTACGTTAAATTGACTTAAGTTGAAGAAAGTAGGGAAAGCCATTAGACCATTCAGGTAGGAACTAACTCAAATCCCTTATGATTATACAGTAGAAGTGACAAATAGATTCAAGAGATAAGATCTGATAGAGGGCCTAAAGAACTATGGATGGAGTTTCATGACATTGTAAAAGAAGCAGTGATAAAGATCATCCCCAAGAAAAAGAAATGCAAAAGGCAAAATGGTTGTCTGCGGAAGCCGTAAAAGCAGCTGAAAAAAGAAGGGAAGCTAAAGGGAACTGAGAAAAGGAAAGATATACCCATCTGAATGGAGAGTTCCAAAGAATAGCAAGGAGAGATAAGAAAGCCTTGCTCAGTGATCAATGCAAAGAAATAGAGGAAAACAACAGAATGGGAGTAACTAGAGATCTCTTCAAGAACATTGAAGATACCAAGGGAACATTTCATTCAAAGATGGGCACAATAAAGGACATACATGGCATGGAAGAAGAGGTGGCAAGAATACACAGAAGAACTATACAAAAAAGATCTCATTGTCCCAGGTAACTACGATGGTGTGATCACTCACCTAGAGCCAGACATCCTGGATTGAGAAGTCAAGTGGGCCTTAGGAAGCATCACTACAAACACAGCTACTGGAGGTGATGGAATTCCAGTTGAGCTATTTCAAGTTCTAAATAATGATGTTGTGAAAATGCTGCATTCAATATGCCAGCATATTTGGAAAACTCATCGGTGGCCACAGGACTGGAAAATGTCCATTTTGATTCCAATCCACCCCGTCCCAGCCCCTGCAAAAAAAGGCAATCCCAAAGAATGTTTAAACTACCGCACAATTACACTCATCTCACACACTAGCAAGGTAATGTTCAACATTCTCCAGGTGAGGTCTGTTCATGAACAGAGAACTTCCAGATGATCAAGCTGGATTTAGAAAGGTCAGAGGAACCCGAGATAAATTGCCAACCTCCATTGGAAAAAGAAAGCAAGAGAGTTCCAGAAAAACATCTACTCGAGCTTTATTGACTATGCCAAAGCCTTTGTCTGTGTGGATCAAAACAAACTGTGGAAAATTCTTAACGAAATGGGAATACCAGACCACCTCCCTGCCTCCTGTATGCAGGTCAAGAAGTGAAAGTTAGAACCAAACATGGAGCAATGGACTTGTTCCAAACTGGGAAAGGAATAGATCAAGGCTGTATATTTTCACCCTGCTTATTTAACTTATATGCAGAGTACATCATGAAAAATGCCAGGCTGGATGAAGCACAAGCTGGAATCAAGATTTCTGGGGGAAATATCAATAACCTCAGATATGCCTTTGACACCACACTTATGGCAGAAAGTGAAGAAGAACTAAAGAGTCTCTTGATGAAAGTGAAAGAGGACAGTGAAAAAGCTGTCTTAAAACTCAACATTCAAAAAACTAAGATTTACATCCTGTCATATCACTTCATGGCAGAAATATAGGGAATCAATGGAAAGTGAGATACTTTATTTTCTTGGGCTCCAAAATTACTGCAGATGATGACTGCAGCCGTGAAATTAAAAGACATTTGCTCCTTGGAAGAAAAGCTATGACCAGCCTTGACAACATGTTAAAAAGCAGAGACATTACTTTGCTGACAAAGGTCCATCTAATCAAAGCTATGGTTTTTCCAGTTTCTCCAGTATGGCCCTGAGAGTTGAACCATAAAGAAAGCTGAGTACTGAAGAACTGATGCTGTTGAATTGTAATGTTGGTGAAGACTCTTGAGAGTGCCTTGGACTGCAAGGAGATCATTCCAGTCTATCTTAAAGGAAATGAGTCCTGAATATTCACTAGGAGGACTGATGCTGGAGCTGAAGCTCCAATACTTTGGCCACTTGATGCAAAGAACCAACTCATTGGAAAAGACCTTGATGCTGGAAAGATTGAGGACAGAAAGAGAAGGGGACAACAGAGGATGAAATTGTTGGATGGCATCACCAACTCAATGGACACGAGTTTGAGCCAACTCCAGGAGATAGTGAAGGACAAGGAAGCCTGCTGTCATGCTGTAGTCCATAGTGTTGCAGAGAATCAGATATAACTTAGTGATGGAACAACAACAGCATATCCTTATATAAGAATATTCATAATAGTTTCATTCATAATAGCCTGAAATAGCTGAAAGAATACAGATGTGTCTAAACTCGAGAACAAATGTAATAATTTTGTCAAATCAATACAATGTACTACTTTTGAGTGAAAAAAGAACACACTACTGATATATATTCAGCATGTACACAAAAATGTTACCATGGTCCAAGAAGCTGGACTCAACAACAAATAATGATTATGACATTCTACAATAAACAAAAGTATCTATGATGATAGACATCAGGTCAGTAACTGCTTCTATGATGAAAGAGGTTGCCTGAGAAGGAGCACATGAGGGCATTCTGTGGGGTTGGAGCTCTTCTGTGTCTTGATGTGTCTTTGTCAGACAGTTCACTGAAGATCTGGTGGTTTGCTGTAGACAAATATCACCCTGATAAAAGTTAGCATCCTTACTTGTTTCTCTGTGTATTTAGCTCACATTGGAACCCATATTGGACTGATTCTTAGAGGGTTTGCCATTTTATTTCCTGTTCACTCTGATTGATGGAGGATTGAAAGATTTTTTTTCTGTTTAAAATAATGTGCTTTAAAAAAACTTTTTTTAGATATTTGGGGAAATTGAGGACTTCTCAAAGAGAATACTTGTTTTTATCAGATGTATCTTACAGATTTCTGAATAAAATTTATAATAGGATTTTGCTCTTCAGTTCAGTCGCTCAGTCATGTCCAACTATTTGTGACTCCATGGACTGCAGCACACCATGCTTCCCTGTCCATCACCAACTCTTGGAGCTTGCTCAAACCCATGTTCACCAAGTTGGTGATGCCATCCAACCATCTCATCCTCTGTCGTCCCTTTCTCCTCCCATCTTCAATCTTTCCCAGCATCAGGGTCTTTTCCACAAAGTCACATCTTTGCATCAGCTGGCCAAAGTATTGGAGCTTCAGCTTCAGCACCAGTCCTTCAAATGAATATTCAGGACTGATTTCCTTTAGGATAGACTGGATTGATATCCTTGCAGTTCAAGGGACTCTCAGAAGTCTCCAACATCACAGTTCAAAAGCATCAATTCTTCAGCGCTCAGATTTCTTTATGGTCCAACTCTCACAGCCATACGTGACTACTGGGATAATCATAGCTTTGACTAGATGGACCTTTGTTGGCAAGATAATGTCTCTGCTTTTAAGCGTCTTTTAATTTCATGGCTGCAATTACCATCTGCAGTGATTTTGGAGCCCAAGAAAATAAAGTCCTTCACTGTTTCATTTGCTTCCCCATCTATTTGCTATGAATTGATGGGACTGGAATCCATGCTGTTAGTTTTTTGAACATTGAGTTTTAAGGAAGCTTTTTCACTCTCCTCTTTCACTTTCATCAAGAGGCTCTTTAGTTCTTCTCTTTCTGCCCTAAGGGTGGTGTCATCTGTGTATCTGAGGTTATTAATATTTCCCCCTGAAATCTTGATTCCAGCTTGTGCTTCATCCAGCCTGGCATTTTGCATGATTTACTCTGTATATAAGTTAAACAAGCAGGGTGAAAATACACAGCTTTGATGTACTCCTTTCCCAATTAGGAACCAGTCCATTGTTCCATGTCCGGTTTTAACTTGCTTTTTGATCTGCATACAGATTTCTCAGGAGGCAGGGAGGTGGTTGGTATTCCCATCTCACTAAGAATTTTCCAGTTTATTGTGATCCACACAGTTAAATGCTTTGATGTAGTCAGTAAAGCAGACGTAGATAATTTTCTCAAACTCTTTTACATTATCTATGATCCAACAGATGTTGGCAATTTGACCTCTGGTTCCTCTCCCTTTTCTAAATCCAAGTTGCATATCCAAAAGTTTGCTGTTCACATACTGTTGAAGCCTGGCTTGAAGAATGTTGAACACTGCTTTGCTAGCATGCGAGATGAGTGCAACTGTTCAGTAGTTTGAGCATTCGTTGGCATTGCCTTTCTTCAGTTCAGTTCCGTTGCTCAGTAGTGTCCAACTCTTTTTGCGACCCCATGAATCAAAGCACACCAGGCCTCCCTGTCCATCAACAACTTCTGGAGTTCACTGAAACTCACGTCCATAGAGTCAGTGATGCCATCCAGCCATCTCATCCTCTGTCACCCCCTTGTCTTCCTGCCCCCAATCCCTCCCAGCATCAGAGTCTTTTCCAATGAGTCAGCTCTTTGCATGAGGTAGCCAAAGTACTGGAGTTTCAGCTTCAGCATCAGTCCTTTCAATGAACACCCAGGGCTGATCTCTTTTAGGATGGACTGGTTGGATCTCCTTGCAGTCCAAAGGACTCTCAAGAGTCTTCTCCAACACCATTGTTCAAAACCATCAATTCTTTGGCACTCAGCTTTCTTCACAGTCCAACTCTCACATCCATACGTGACCACTGCAAAAACCATAGCCTGGACTAGATGGACCTTTGTTGGCAAAGTAATGTCTCTGCTTTTGAATATGCTATCTAGTTTGGTCATAACTTTCCTTCCAAGGGGCAAGCGTCTTTTAATTTCGTGGCTGCAATCACCATCTGCAGTGATTTTGGAGCCCCCAAAAATAAAGTCTGCCACTGTTTCCACTGTTTCCCCATCTATTTCCTATGAAGTGATTGGACCAGATGCCATTTCTAGAGAATGAAAACTGATTTTTTCCAGTCCTGCGGCCACTGCTGAGTTTTCCAAAAATGCTGGCATAGTGAATGCATCACTTTCACAGCATCATCTTTTAGAACTTGAAATAGCTCAACTGGAATTCTATCACCTCCACTAGATGTGTTTGTAATGATGCTTTGTAAGGCCCACTTGACTTCACAATCCAGGATGGCTGGCTCTAGGTGAGTGATCACACCATCACTGTTATCTAGGTATTTAAGATTATTTTGTGTGATTCTTGTATGTATTCTTGCCACCTCTTCTTAATATCTTCTGCTTCTGTTAGATCTATACCATGTATGTCCTTTATTGTGCCCATCTTTGTATGAAATGTTCTCTTGGTATCTCCAATTTTCTTGAAAAGATCTGCAGTCATTCTCATTCTACTGCTTTTCTCTATTTCTTTGCATTAATCACTGAGGAAGGCTTTCTTATCTCTCTTTACTATTCTTTGCAACTTTGCATTCAAGTGCATGTAGCTTTCCTTTTCTCCTTTGCCCTTAGCCTCTCTTCTTTTCTCAACTATTTGCAAGGCCTCCTCAGACAACCATTTTGCTTCCTTGCTTTCCTTTTTATTGGAGATGGTCTTGATCACTTCCTCCAGTACAATGTCATGAACTTCTGTCCATAGATTTTTAGGCACTCTGTCAATCAGGTATAATCCCTTGAGCCTATTTGTTGCTTCCACTGTATAATTGTAAGGATTTCATTTACGTTATACCTGAATGGTCTAGTGGTTTTTCCTACTTTCTTCAATTAAAGTCTGAATTTTGCAATATAGAGTTCATGATCTGAGACACAGCCAGATCCCAATCTTGTTTTTCTGACTGTATAGAGCTTCTCCATCTTTGGTTGCAAAGAATATAATCAATCTGATTTCTGTGTTGACCATATGGTGACATCCATGTATAGAGTCTTCTCTTGTGTTGTTGGAAGAGGATGTTTGCTATGACGAGTGTGTTCTCTTGGCAAAACTCTGTTAAACTTTGCCCTGCTTCATTTTGTATTCCAAAGCCAGATTTGCCTATTACTCCTAGTATCTCTTGACTTTCTACTTTTAAATTCCAATCCTCTGTGATGAAATGGACATCTGTTTTTAGCATTCGTTCTAGAAGGTCTTGTATGTCATCATAGAACCATTCAACTTCAGCTTCTTTGGCATTAATGGTTGGGGCATAGATTTACTCTGATATTGAATGGTTTGCATTTGAAACGAACAGAGATCATTCTGTCGTTTTTGAGACTGTACCCACAAACTGAATTTCTGAATCTTTTGTTGCCTATGAGGGCTACTCCATTTCTTTTAAGTGATTCTTTCCCGCAGTAGTCAAGATAGTGGTTATCTGAATTAAATTCACCCATTCCAGTCCATTTTAGTTCACTGATTCCTAAAATGTTTCACTCTTGCCATCTCCTGTTTGGTCACTTCCAATTTACCTTGTTTCAAGGACCTATCATTCCAGTGTCTCCACAAGAGACTAAGTCAGACTTGCCTGAGTGTCAAGGAGTCTCCAGTAGACAGTTTGGGTGGACAGTTTGACCTAAGGGGAAACAACTGTGAGGAAACTCAGCCCCACCCGTCAATAGAAAGTTGGAATAAAGATTTACTGAGCATTGCCCTGCCAATAGGAATATGACTCTCAGTTGGTCTCTCCCATTAGGACGCTTCCATAAGCCTCTTATCCTTATTCATCAGAAGGCAGACAGAAAGAAAACCACAAACCACAAAACTAACCAAACTGATCACACGGACCACAGCTTTGTCTATCTCAATGAAACTATGAGCCACAATGTGTAGGGCCATCTAAGATGGATGGGTCATGGTGGAGAGTTATGACAAAACATGGCCCACTGGAGAAGGGAATGGCAAACCACTTCAGTATTCTTGCCTTGAGAACCCCAAGAACAGTATGAAAAGGCAAAACAATATGACACTAAAAGATGAACTCCCTAGGTCAGTAGGTGCCCAATATGCTACTGGAGAAGGGTTGAGAAATAACTCCAGATAGAATGAAGAGATGGAGCCAAAGCAACAACAGTGCCCAGGTGTAGGTGTGACTAGTGATGGAAGTCAAGTCTGATGCTGTAAAGAACAATATTGCATAAGAACTTGGAAGGTTAGGTCCATAAATTGAGGTAAGTTTTCTCTTAAACATAATATTAATTCTTCAATGATGAAGTGATTTATGAAAAATAGAACCACCTGGCCATTCTGAAACTATTTAAATGTAGCCAAGTTTGTCTTAATATAAAGTATAGCTTGACTTGTCTTTTCTTTATATTTACTATTCCTCTTCATCGCATGATGCTGTGCAGCTCAAGGCTAATATCACCATAATTATAGTGCTTCGTCTCAATATCTAGATGAACAATTTCAGTGTTTTGGTCTTTTATTTTCTCAAATTCTGTGAGTTCATCTCAGAAGGCAGGTTAGTACCATTTTGTACTCAAGTAGATTTGGGAAATGAGTCCTAACAGTACTTCTTAAGTTTAAGATATTTTAGATGTTCATATTATATGCTATAGAAGTTTCCTTACTCACTTAGATGGTTCTGGTTATTAGTGAGAATTAAATCAAATGGCTTTTAGTGTACTCTCTAAAAGCTCAATGAGAACAAAGACCTAGAAATTAGGACACCAAGCTTCTCTTCCCAGTTACATCACAAATTCCCTGCCCATCCAGCAGTTAACTTCATTGCTAGAACATGTTCATCTATCTATCTATCTCTATATCTATATACATACATACATATATAGAGAGAGATTGTGTGTATTAAAAATAAATCTAGTGGTCCCTCAGGCTCTAATTACAAGGGTGTGATCATTATAGTTGGGGTTTAAATGTGAAATAAAGCAATCTAAAGATTCCAAATGTACTCAATGTATATAAACATTTTGCAGTTAAAGGTAAAACATTAAATAATTTTTAATGAATTAGATTTTCCTTTATCTTACATAAAACTTGTTAGCTTGCTTGCTTTTTTAAAAAATTTAATTGAACTTCAGTTGACAACACTGTGTAACTTTAATGTATACAAAACAATGACTTATATACATCATAAATTGATTATCACAACAAATTTAATGAATATCCATCACCTTACATAGGTATAAAATTAAACAGATAGAAAAACATACTTTTTCTTGTGTGGAGAACTCATGATTTATTCTCTTTACAAGTTTCATATATAACATACAATAGTGCTAATTATATTTGTCATACTGTATATGGCATCACTAGAACTTATAACTGGAATGTTGTACCTTTTGACTGCCTTCATTCAACTCCCCCTCCTCATACTCTACCTCTAATAACCACAAATCTGAACACTTTTCTTATGAGTTTGTTTGCTTTGAAGTATAATTGATCTACAACATTGTTAGTTCTTGTTACACAACATAATGATTAGATATTTCCATAAATTTCAAAATGAATCACTAAATAAGTCTAGCTATGGTTTGTCACCATACAACTATGTTACATGATTATTGACTATATTCCCCAGACTGTACATACAGTACATTTATCTTGCAGCTAGAAGTTTGTACCGCTTCATCTTCCTCAGTTATTTCTTTTCTTCTCCTCAGCCTGGTCCCTCTGGCAACCACTTATTTGTTCTCTGTATCTATATCTATGAGTCTGTTTCTATTTTGTTATGTTTGGGTATTTTTGTTTGTTTGTTTTGTTTTTTAGATTGTACATAAAAGTAGAATTGTAGAGTATTTGTCTTTCTCTACCTGATTTATTTCACTTAGTATAATATACCCTCTAGTTCCACTGAAACTGTTGGAAATGACAAGATCTCATTATTTTTTGTGTTTGAGTAATACTTCAATATACCAATATACATACTATATTTTCTTTATATTGTCACTCACCTTATTTAAATTATTTGCAGAGTACATCATGTGAAACACCCGGCTGGATAGAGCACAGGCTGGAATCAAGATTGCAGGGGGAAATATCAATAACCTCAGATATACAGCTGATAGCACACTTAATGGCAGAGTGAAGACTTAAGAGCCTCTTGATGAAAGTGAAACAGATGAGTGAAAAATCTGGCTTAAAACTCAACATTCAAAGAACTAAGATCATGGCATCCAGTCCCATCACTTCATGGGAAATAGATGGGGAAACAATGGAAAAATAAAGTGGGAAACAATGGAAAAATAAAGTGGGAAACTTTATTTTCTTGGGCTCCAAAACCACTGCAAATGGTGATTGCAGCCATGAAATTAAAAGATGCTTGCTCCTTGGAAGAAAAGCTATGACTAACCTAGACAGCATATTAAAAAGCAGAGACATTACCTTGCTGACAAAGGTCTGTTTATTCAAAGCTGATAGTCATGTATGTATATGAGAGTTGGACTATAAAGAAAGCTGAGTGCTGAAGAATTGCTGCTTTTGAACTGTGTTTTTGAAGGAGACTCTTGAGAGTCCCTTGGACTACAAGGAGATCAACCCAGTCAACCCTATAGGAAATCAGTCCTGAAAAATCATTGGAAGGACAGATGCTGAAGCCAAAACTCCAATACTTTGGCCATGTGATGAAAAGAACTGATTCACTGGAAAACACCCAGATGTTGGGCAAGATTGAAGGCAGAAGGAGAAAGGGACGACAGAGGATGAAATGGTTGGATCGCATCATTGACTCAATGGATATGAGTTTGAGCAGGTTCCAGGAGTTGGTGCTGGACGGGGAGGCCTGGCATGCTGCAGTCCATGAAGTCACAAAGAGTTGGATACAACTGAGCGACTGAACTGAACTGAACAGTGCATGCTGCTGCAGCTGCTAAGTCGCTTCAGTCGTATCTGACTCTGTGAGACCCTATAGATGGCAGCCCACCAGGCTCCCCCATCCCTGGGATTCTCCAGGCAAGAACACTGGAAGTGGGTTGCCATTTCCTTCTCCAGTGCATGAAAGTGAAAAGTGAAAGTGAAGTCGCTCAGTCATGTCCGACTCTTAGCGACCCCATTGACGGCAGCCTACCAGGCTCCTCTGTCCTTGGGATTTTTCAAGCAAGAGCACTGGAGTGGGTTTCCATTGCCTTCTCCAGAACAGTGCATGAGGGTTTCCTATTCTCAACATGATCACCAACATTTATTATTTACTGTCTGTGTGATAATGGCTGTTTTTAAGCATGTGAGGTACTATCTCATTGTTTTACTTTGTATTTCCTGGATGGTTAGTGATGTTGAGCATCTGTTTTTGTGCCTATCAGCCATCTTTGGAAAAAATATTTGTTCAGATTTTCTGCCATTTAAAAATCCATTTCTTTGTCTTTTGACGTTGAGTTGTAGGAGTTCTTTGAACATTTTGCATATTACCTTATCAGGTGTTTACAAACATCTTCTCCCATTCAGGAGGCAACCTTTTCATTTGGCTGATAATTTCCTTCACTGTGTAAAAACTTTTTAGCTTGATGTACTTCCATTTGTTTATTTCTGCTTTTGCTTTCCTTTCCTGAGTAGCCGTACTCAAAAAAATTTTACTAAGACCCATGCCAAAGAAAACACTGTCAACATTTTCTACTAGAAGTTTTAGTTTTAGATATATATATAATTAATTTATTTTGAATTTATGTTTTTGTATCATATGCAAGAATATTCCAGTTTAATTTTTTTTTTCATGTAACTGCCCAGTTCTCCCTAATACCATATATTGAAGACATGTCCTTTCCCCATTGTATATCCTTGCCTCCTTTGTCTCTGGTTAATTATTCACATAAGTGTGAGCTCAATTCTGAGTTCTCTAATCTGTTTCATTGATCTAAGTGTCTGTTTTGGGGCCACTACCATGCTGTTTTAATTGTTGTAGTTTTGTAGTATAGTTTGAAACCAGAAAGCATCATACCTTGTTTTATTCTTCTTCCTATAGAGTTTATTGAGGTCTTTTGTGTTTCCATATAAATTTTCTAATTATTTATTCTAGTTGTGTAAAAAAACAACATTGCCTTGGTATTGTGACAGGGATTGCATTGAATCTGTAAATTGCCTTAGGAATTGTTGTCATATTAGCATTATTATTTATTCCAATTCATGAATGCAGTATATCTTTCTGTTTATGTTATTTCCATTTTTAAAAATCTGTGTCTTATAGTTTTCTGAGTGCAGATCTTTTATGTCTTTAGTTAGTAGGTTAATATCACTGATGAATATAGATGCAAAAATCCTTAACAAAATATCAGCAAATTGAATTAAACAGTACATTTAAAGAATCATACAATATGTTCAAGTGGAATTTATCTCAGACATGTAAGACTAGTTCAATATTTGCAAATTAATCAATGTGATACATCACATTAACAAACTGAAAAATAAAAATCAGAATCATCTCAACTCATGCTAAAAGAACTTTTGACAAAATTTAACATTAGTCAAGTTGATATAGAAGGAACATAGCTCAACATAGTTCAGTTAGTCAGTTCAGTCGCTCAGTTCTGTCTGACTCTTTGCAACCCCATAGACTGCAGCACACCAGGCTTCCCTACTCAACATAATATATATCTTATGATAAGCCCACAGCTAACTTTATATTTAATGGTGAAAAGCTAAAAATATTTCCCTTAAGATCAGGAACAATGTAAGGATGCTCAGTCTCACCACTTTTTCTAAACATGGCAAACCCTAGTCATAGAAATCAGGAAAAAAAGGAAATAAAATGACTCCAAACTGGAAAGAATGAAGTAAAACAGTTACTGTTTATGGATGACATGATAAAATATATAGAAAGTCCTAAAGATGCCAATAATAAACTATGAGTTTGTTTGCTAATCTGGTATACACCAATACAAAATCAGTTCAGTCCCTCACTCCTGTCTGTCTCTTTGTGAATCCATGGACTGCATCACACCTGTCTTCCCCATCCAACACCAACACCCAGAGCTTGCTCAAACTCATGTCAATTGAGTCAGTGATGCCTTCCAACCATCTCATTTTCTATCATCCTCTTCTCCTCCTGCCTTCAATCTTTGCTAGCATCTGGATCTTTCCCAATGAGTCATTTCTTTGAATCAAGTGACCAAAGTATTGGAATTTCAGCTTCAGCATCAGTCCTTCCAATGAATATTCAGGACTGATTTCCTAAATAGGTTTGACTGGGTTGATCCCCTTGCAGTCCAAGGGACTCTCAAGAGTTTTCTTCAACAACACAGTTCAAAAGCAGCAATTCTTTGGCACTCAGCTTTCTTCATAGTACAACTCTGACATCCATACATGACTACTGGAAAAACCATAGCTTTGAATAGATGGACCTTTATCAGCAAAGTAATGTCTCTGCTTTTTAGTATACTGTCTAGTTTGGTCACAGCTTTTCTTCCAAGGAGGAAGTGTCTTGATTTCATGGCTGCAGTCACCATCTACAGTGATTTTGGAGGCCAAGAAAATAAAGTCTCTCATTGTTTCCATTGCTTCTCCATCTATTTGTCATGAAGTAATGGGACTGGACAATATGGGTTTGGATTTTTGAATGTTGAGTTTTGAGCCAGCTTTTTCATTGACCTATTTCACTTTCAACAAGAGGCTCTTTGGTTCTTCTTCACTTCCTGCCATAAGGGTGGTATCATCTGCATATCTGAGTTTATTGATATTTCTCCTGGCAATCTTGATTCTAACTTGTGCTTCATCCAGCCTGGCATTTTGCATGATGTATTCTGCTTATAAGTTAAATAAGTACAGTGACAGTATACTGCCTTGATGTACTCCTTTCCAAATTTGGAACCAGTCTGTTGTTCCATGTCCAGTTTTAACTGTTTTTTTCTTGGCCTACATGCAGATTTCTCAGGAGGCAGGTAAGGTGGTCTGTTATTCCCATCTCGTTAAGAATTTTCCCAGTTTGTTGTGGTCCACACAGTCAAAGGCTTTGCTGTAGTCAATAAAGCAGAACTATATATTTTTCTGGAACTCTATTGCTTTTTCTATGATCCAATATAAAATAAGAAGTTAGAAACATTAAATAAATCAATGTGTTAAGTTAATGTTTAG
This sequence comes from Budorcas taxicolor, assembly GCF_023091745.1. Taxonomy (NCBI): domain Eukaryota; kingdom Metazoa; phylum Chordata; class Mammalia; order Artiodactyla; family Bovidae; genus Budorcas; species Budorcas taxicolor. The sequence continues at coordinate 17,344,210 of NC_068931.1, read as the reverse complement.
CAAAGGCAAGAATAAATGTAAATTGTTATTCATGATATAAAAATATTACAGTAACAAATAAAATACTATAGGTCTTGTGTTCTCCAGTGTGCATGCTGTCACATACAACTTTTTGTGACCACATGGACTACATGCCCACTAGACTCCACTGTCCATGGAATTTTCTAGGCAAGAATACTAGAGTGGATTGCCATTTTTTATTCCAAAGTTCTTCAGAATATGTCTCAAACAAAGATTAAAGTGAAAGTAATTCATTTTGGGGAGAATCTCAGAAGGGAACAAGGAGTAGAGAAAAAATAACAGTTAATCACACATGCAAAATTAGATCAATCCCTAAGTGGATCAGTGGTAAATAATTCACCTGCCAATGCAGTAGAGGCAGGATACGTGGGTTAGATCCCTGTATTTGGAAGATATCCTGGAGGAGGAAATGGCAACCCAATCCAGTATTTTTCCCTGAAAAATCCCATGGACAGAGGGACCCAGTGGGCTACAGTCCATGAGGTAAGGCAGCAAAGAGTTTATCATGACTTAACAACTGTAGCCACACATTACTGTTGCAAGTGGAGCTCCATCGCACTGGAGAACTCTGAAATATTACAACCCAGGTTTATGGCAACATCATATTTATTCCTGTACATTCCTCAATACTTTGAAGACAGATTCTGGAGCACTCAATCTTTAGCAGGCCCAACTTGCCTTGTGCTTATTGTAAGAACACTATTGTCGCCAAAAAGCAGCCTCACAGGCAGGTTTTCAGGGCTTCACAATCATCTGTTTACTGTGGGTAGTGTATGTGTCCTCAGTTGTGTCTGACTCTTTGAGACTCTATGGACTGTAGCCCACCAGGTGACTCTATCCATGGAATTTTCCAGCAAGAATATTGGAGTTGATTGCCATTTCCTACTTCAGGGGATCTCCCTGATGCAGGGAGTGAACCTGTGTCTCCTGCATTGACAGATTCTTTACCACTCTGCCATCTGGGAAGCTCTGTGAGTATATGTGACTGCTAATAGTTTTTGCACATCAACAGCTACATAAGAATAAGTTGAGTCCACAGCAACAATCTTCTTGGGTCAGGCGAGATTTCAAGCACATGGATTGATGAAAATGCATGAGTTGATTTTTGATGAAGAGTTTAAGGCTAGTCATAGAATAAGTCTGAAATAGTTCAATACCTTAGATACTGGAAAAAAGCACAACTCCAGTATATTAGTCTGTGTCAACTTATTTTTTCCCCTCATACTGGAAAAATTATTGGTGAAAACAATTTAATTCATTTTATTGAAATTGATACCAAGCAAGATCCTGTGGGGCTCCAGGGCACAAGTTTTTTTGTGTTGCCCATTTCTTAATTACAGGAAATAGGCTGCATTAAGTTCTTTGACCTTCCCTAGGTTCCAAAATCAGGATCAAAGAATTGCTAATTAGGGAAAGGAATGGGTGTGAGACCAGTCAAAAGAAACCATATTGTAGTCTTGGGGCATGTGCTTGTTCCCTCTCAATTGGTGCACACAATATTATCTTTGAGATATTTTACAGATACTCAAGCCAAGTGGGAGAAGTTGTATGCTCCCCACAAGGACATAGACCCTAGACAGGTTGGAACCAGAAGGTTGATGCTGATTCCCTCTTACCTCACCACCAACCAAATAGCAGAATGCCCACAAGCTGATCACACACTCTTGAACCATTACTATTGATATGAAACTTCTTATAGGTTGGGGCACACAGTTTTGAGGGCATTGATCTGCTGTATCCCCCTTTGCCTGACAAAGCAATACAGCTATCCTTCTCTACTTCATCCAGAACTCTGGCTCTGAGAATTTAAATAACTATTTCGGTGTCAGGGTAACAGAGGCCAGATTTGGTTTCAAAATCACATTCCTGGATGTTGTCTAGCTCTGAACAATAATCCAAATTTCCTCACTCTGAAGTAAGAATTTTACGTTTCAGCAGAAATATCAGTGACACTCCAAGTGTGATATCCAAAGTAGTGGCATGAGTATCATGGATACCTGGATACCTGTTAGAAATGAAAATTCTTGGGTCCCACTCTGCTGCTGCTGCTGCTGCTAAGTCTCTTCAGTCATGTCCGACTCTGTGTGACCCCATAGACGACAGCCCACCAGGCTCCCCCGTCCCTGGGATTCTCCAGGCAAGAACACTGGAGTGGGTTGCCATTTCCTTCTCCAATGCATGAAAGTGAAAAGTGAAAGTGAAGTTGCTCAGTCATGTCCGACCGTCAGCGACCCCATGGACTGCAGCCTTCCAGGCTCCTCCATCCATGGGATTTTCCAGGCAAGAGTACTGGAGTGGGGTGCCATTGCCTTCTCCGGGGTCCCACTCTAGAAATATCAGAAATCCAGAACTCTATATTTTGTTCCAGCTACTGTTTTAACAAGCTCTTAAGGTGACTCTGAAGCATACTAAAGCCGCTGATAACTTTTATTAAGATTTTATCTATATATGGATAGGAAATGACAGTTCTTCCACTCTCTATCATCAAAAAAATATGTTAGGTAAGTTTAAAAAGTGTATTGCATGCTGCATACTATATTTTTTCCTTTCCTGGCTGATTTTTAAAATGCACTTGAAATCATATATATAGGTTATATTACGTATGTACAGATATATATATAAAATAAACAATGTATATTTTATCCTAGTATTGTCATTTATAGGTCAAAATATTAAATACTTCCCTTTTTAAATAATCAAATTTGGACATTATTCAGTGAACTAGATTAAAACCTTTGTTTAAATTTATGTGTTTCTGGAAAATAAGCTTTGTCTTTATTCCTAAAGGAATACTTAGCTTAAAAAAAAAGACCTTGAAGTAGATGATTTAAAAACTTCTGTCCAGTTTCATATTTTTCTGTTCCAATGACTAATTGTAATTATGTATATATAACCTTCCATAGTTCTGGCTCTATTACTAAATATTAAACAATGTTTGAAGAAAGAGAAAAACTCAGAGATATATATATATATTTATATATATACTGTGAAATACATATGTGTGTGTGTATATATATATACTATCTCTCTCTATATATATTTATAGTCTGGGGTTTTAATGATAGAAAACTTCCTTTACATATCAGCTAGTATTCCAAAGTTTGTAGTTGCAGCTGATATATTAGCACATTGACCACTTGGTCTAGAAAGTATAATTTATGAGTTGGTAATCTGCAGATTCTTCAAGACTGAGTCATCTTCTCAGGGCCAGAATATATTGGCAAACCAGATCAAAGAATCAGGCAGCTGCAAAGAGAGAGGCTTCTCTAGACTCTGCACTGCTTGCCTTGGCAACACCTTTTCTGACCTATCAGAGCTTAGCTTTTCTGACCTATCAGAGCTATTTCTAATATCTAACTAACATTTTAACTGATGCAGCATCAGTATGTTACACCATGTTCTCTTTTTAACCGTGTGAGTCACCCTCACCAGCTTAAGCAGGTGCATTGCTTGTAAATAAGACACTCTCAGTGTAGTTTCCAACTGATGCACTGCAGCTTATTCCTCTTTCACAGCAAAGTAAGTAGCTTTGCAAAGGGCAGAATCACTCTTCTGTCCCCCAGGTGCCATCACTGCAAAACTGTAAGGTAAGCTAGTGGTCCCTCTGAGGAATCAGACTCACTTGGTGATTTGTATGATTGATTTTGAAGTAATTATCAGGACAATCAGATATAAGAACGCATAAACAAAATGAGAGTATGCAGTATGACAACTTATAAATGCAACTAATTGTCTATTTTGAGGCAACTAAAGACAGCATCTCTTAAATCAATGTTCTCTAGTTAAGAGATTCCTAGAAGATTATAAGAACAAAATAAATGTTATCTTAGTAAATAAAAAGATGGTCAAAGCATGAACCCACACTGGACTGCTGCTAAATGTCTGAGATCCATTCAAAAGAAAAGTCTGAATTTTATTGGCAGAAGAGCCAGGAAGTGTGGAGATTCTCTATCTCTAGCAGCAAGGTCATTTCAGGTCACTCAGATCTTCTCTGACATATTTTAAGAGTCATGACCACAAGTAGAGCAAAATATTTCATTTTATTTTCATTTGCTAAATCTGTCGATAATAATACAGCCATAATCTTCTTGCTTAAAACTACAAAAAGAGAGACAAAGAGGGCAATCTTAGAATAAATAACTTGCATAGAAATAGACTTTATTTAAAAAAAATCAATTTATTTATTTCCCCCCTATGTGAGGTAAACTTTACTTTCATTTGACAGATTGGGAAACAAAGAGATTTAATGATTTGATATAGGGTCCTGAACTTTAGCAACAAGACTAATGTTCATTGCTTCTGTAGCTGAGAATATTCTGCTCTGCCATAGGACTCTAAAACCAACTTACAGGGTGTAGATGGTTCTTATCTAACCTATACCAATGTTTCTCCACTCAGAAAATAAGACTAATTTGTTGTTTTCAGTTGCTGTCTCTTTGTGACCCCTTGGGCTGCAGCATGCCAGGCTACTCTGTCCACTATTATCTTCCAGAGACTGCTCAAATCCTTGTCGGTGATGCTATCTAACCATCTCACCCTCTGCCACCCCCTTCTCATTTTGCCTTCAATCTTTCCCAGCATCAAAGTTTTTTCCAATGATTTGGCTTTTTGTATCAGGTGCCCAAAGTATTGGTGCTTCAACTTCAGCATCAATCTTCCAGTGAATATTCAGAGTTGATTTCCTTTAAGACTAACTAGTTTGATCTCCATGCAGTCCAAGGGACTCTCAAGAGTCTTCTCCAGTATTGCAGTTTGAAAGCATCAGTTCTTTCATGCTCAGCCTTCTGTATAGTCCAACTCTCAATATCCATACTTGACGACTGGAAAGACCATAGCTTTGACTATTCGGACCTTCCTCAGCAAAATGGTGGATTTGCCTTTTAACACACAAGGAGATCCCCTGGAGGAGTGCATGGCAACCCACTCCAGTGTTCTTGCCTGGAAAATCCCCATGGACACAGGAGCCTGGTGTGCTACAATCCTTAGGGTTACAAAGAGTCAGACGCAACTGAAGTGACATAGCCTGCATACACGCTAGATTTGTCACAGCTTTCCTTCAAAGAAGCAAGCGTCATCTAATTTCATGGCTGCAGTCATAATCCGCAGTGATTTCAGAGCTCAAGAAGATAAAAATCTGTCACTGCTTCCACTTGTTCCCCTTCTATTTGTCAAGAAGTGATGGAACTGCATCACTTCTTGGCAAATAGTTTGGCAAGAAGTTTTGGCATTAGTTTTCTTAATATTGAATTTTAAGCCAGCTTTTTCATTCTCCTCTTTCACCTTCATCAAGAGGCTCTTTAGTTCCCCTTTACTTTTTGCCATTAGGGTGGTATCATCTGTGTATCTGAAGTTATTGATATTTATCTTGGTAATCTTGATTCCAGCTTGTAACTCATTCAGCCTGGCATTTCACATGATGTACTCTACATATAAGTAAACAAGGTGACAATAAACAGCCTTGGCATACTCTGTTACCAATTTTGAATCAGTCAGTGGTTCCATGCAATGTTCTCTGTCGTTTCTTGACCTTCATACAAGTTTCGCAGGAGACAGTTAAGATGGTCTGATATTCCCATTTCTTTAAAAAATTTCCCAGTTTGTTGTGATCCACACACTCAAAGACTTTAAAAAGTCAATGAAGCAGAAGTAGATTTTTTTTCTGGAATTCCCTTCAAAGCCGTTTTGACTTCACACTACAAGATATCTTGTTCTACTTGAATGGCCACACTATCATGGTTGTCGGGGTCATAAAGACCCTTCTTTGTACAATTGTTCTATGTATTCTTGAGAAATGCTGGGCTGGATGAAGCACAAGCTAGAATGAAGATTGCTGGGGCAAATATCAATAACCTCAGATATGCAGATGCCACCCTTATGGCAGAAAGTGAAGAAGAACTAAAGACTCTTGATGAAAGTGTAAGAGGAGAGTGAAAAAGTTGGCTTAAAGCTCAACATTCAGAAAACTAAGATCATGGCATCCAGTCCCATCACTTCATGGGAAATAGATCAGGAAACAGTGACAGACTTTATTTTCTGGGGCTCCCAAATCACTGCAGATGGTGACTGCAACCATGAAATTAAAAGAGGCTTACTCCTTGGAAGAAAAGTTATGACCAACCTAGATAGCATATTAAAGAGCAGAGACATTATTTCGCCAACAAACGTCCATCTAGTCAAGGCTATGGTTTTTCCAGTATTCATGTATGAATGTGAGAGTTTGACTATAAAGAAAGCTGAGTGCAGAAGAATTGATGCTTTTGAACTGTAATGCTGGAAACTTTTGAGAGTCCCTTGGACTGCAAGGGGATCCAACCAGTCCATCCCAAAGGAAATCAGTCCTGGATATTCATTAGAAGGACTGATGCTGAAGCTGAAACTTCAATACTTTGGCCACCTGATGTGAAGAACTGACTCATTTGAAAAGACCCTATGCTGGGAAAAATTGAAAGTGAGAGGAAAAGGGGATGACAGAGGATGATATGGTTGGATGGCATCAGCGATTCAGTGACATGGGTTTGAGCAAACTCCAGGAGTTGGTGATGGACAGGGAGGCCTGGCATGCTGTAGTCCATGTGGTTGCAAAAAGCCAGACACGGCTGAGTGACTGAACAGAACTGAACTCTGTGTATTCTTGCCACCTCTTCTTTACCTCTTGTGTCTCTGTTAGGTCCTTACAGTTTCTGTACTTTATCATGTCCATCCTTGCGTGATATGTCCTCTTGATATCTCCAGTTTTGTTGCAGAGATCTCTAGGCTTTTCCATTCTACTCTTTTCCTCTATGTCTTTGGATTGTTTTCTGAAGAAGGCCTTATCTCTCCTTGCTATTCTCTGGAACTCTGCATTCACTTGGGCATATCTTTCCCTTTCTGCCTTGCTTTTTGCTTGTCTTCTTTCCTCAGCTATTTGTAAAACTTCCTTAGCCAATCACTTTGCCTTCTTGCATTTCTTTCTTCTTTGTGATGGTTTTGGTCACTGCCTTCTATATAATGTTATGAACCTCTGTCCATAGTTCTTCCGGTACTCTGTGTACCAGATCTAATCCCTTGAATTTATTCATCACCTCCACCATATAATTATAAGGGATTTAATTTAAATCATACCTGGATGGCCTGGTGTTTTCCCCCATTTTCATTTGTTTAAGCTCAAATTTTGCTATAAGAATCTGATGATCTGAGCCACAGTTGCCTCCAGGTCTTGTTTTGCTGACTGTGTAGATCTTCTCCATCTTCAGCTGCAAAGAATGTAATCAGTCTGATATTAGTATTGACCGTTTGGTGATATCCGTGTGTAAAGTCATCTCTTGTGTTGTTGCAAAATGGTGTTTGCTATCATCAGCATGTTCTCTTGGCAAAACTCTGTTAGCTTTTGCCCTGCTTCATTTTGTACCCCATGGCCAAATTTGCCTGTTAACTCCAGGTATCTCTTTACTTCCCTACTTTTGCATTCTAGTCTCCTATGACGTAAAGAATTTTATTATTATTATTATTATTTTTTTTTTTGGTGCTAGTTCTAGTATGTCTTCACAGAACTCATCAACTTCACCTTCTTCAGCATCAATGGTTGTGACATAGATTTGTATTACTGTGATGTTGAATGGTTTGCCTTGGAGACAAACTGAGATCATTCTGTCATTTATGAGATCGCTCTCAAGTACCACATTTCTGACTCTTTTGTTGATTATGAGGGCTACTCTATTTCTTCTAAGGAATTCCTGCCCATAGAAGTTGATATAATGGTAGTCTGATTTAAATTCTCTTATTCCTATCCATTTTAGTTCACTGATTTCTAAAGCCATCTTCTACTTGAAAGTAAAGTCACTCAGTAATGCCATGTCAGACTCTTTGAACCCTATGGACTGTAGCCCACCAGATTCCTCCTCCATCCACGAGATTTTCCAGGCAAGAATACTGTACCCCACCAGACTCCTCCATCCATGGGATTTTTCCAGGCAAGAATACTGAAGTGATTTGCCACTTTCTTCTCCAGGGGATCTTCCCAGCCCAGGGATTGAACTCAGGTCTCCTGCATTGTAGGCAGACTCTTTACCCTCTGAGACACCAGGGAATCCCTTGAGCAGGTCTAATTTACCTTGATTCATGGACCTAACATTCCAGGTTCCTATCAATTCCTTTACATCATCTGATTTAACTTTCACAACTAGACACACCCACAACTGGGTGTTGTTTATGCTTTGGCCCAGCTGCTTCATTCTTGGGGCTGTTAGTAATTGCCCTCTACTCTTCCCTAGTAGCATATTGGACAACTTCCAACCAGGGGGGCTCATCTTTCAGTATCATATCTTTTTGCCTTTTTATACTGTTCATGTGTTTCTGACACCACGAATACTGGAGTGGCTTGCCATTTCCTCCTCCAGTGGGCAACATTATCTCAGAACTTTGCACTATGGCCTGTCTATATTGAGTGGCCCTTCACGACATGGCTCATAGACCTTTTGCCACAACAAGGCAGTGATCCATGAGGGGCAATAGTTCCATGAAGACTAATAGTTTCTATAGAAAGATGTCCTCATTCCATTTTTTATACTGGAAGTTTAGATGAGATTTATCCAGCTACCAACTCTAGAATTGACCATTATTAGCTTAATACATCAATATATCCTGTCAGATGACCATAATGATGATGAATGATGCAGAGGGATATTCATGATCTAAACAATTGATCTCTTCAACTGTGAAGTGAACTTCACAATTTTTTTTTTTTTCTAAACTAGAAACAAGAAAGTATTTAGCCCCCTACGTAAAGGTTCAGTTCAGTTCAGTTCAGTCACTCAGTCGTGTCTGGGTCTGCGACCCCATGAATCACAGCACAACAGGCCTCCCTGTCCATCACCAACTCCCGGAGTTCTCTCAGACTCACATCCATCAAGTCGGTGATGCCATCCAGCCATCTCATCCTCTGTCGTCCCCTTCTCCTCCTGCCCCCAGTCCCTCCCAGCATCACAGACATTTCCAATGCGTCAACTCTTCTCATGAGGTGGCCAAAGTACTAGAGTTTCAGCTTTAGCATAATTCCTTCCAAAGAACACCCAGGACCGATCTCCTTTAGAATGGACTGGTTGGATCTCCTTGCAGTCCAAGGGACTCTCAAGAATCTTCTCCAATACCACAGTTCAAAAGCACCAATTCTTCAGTGCTCAGCTTTCTTCACAGTCCAACTCTCACATCCATACATGACCACAGGAAAAACCATAGCCTTGACTAGACAGACCTTTGTTGGCAAAGTAATGTCTCTGCTTTTGAACATGCTATCTAGGTTGGTCATAACTTTTCTTCCAAGGAGTAAGCGTCTTTTAATTTCATGGCTGCAGTCACCACCTGCAGTGATTTTGGAGCCTTAAAAAAAAAATAAAGTCTGACACTGTTTCCCCTGTTTCCCCATCTATTTCCCATGAAGTGATAGGACCAGATGCCATGATCTTCATTTTCTGAATGTTGAGCTTTAAGTCAACTTTTAACTATCCTCTTTCACTTTCATCAAGAGGCTTTTAGTTCCTCTTCACTTTTTGCCATCAAGATGGTGTCATCTGCGTATCTGAGGTTATTGATATTTCTCCTGGCAATCTTGATTCCAGTTTGTGTTTGTTCCAGCCCAGTGATTCTCATGATGTACTCTGCATATAAGTAGCCATATTGAATACATAATAGAAAATCTGCAGACGGTGAAAGGGAGACAAAAGAATTAGAGGTGAGAAATGTAAAGAGAGAAACCAAGTACCATTCCCAATGTATAAGACCTGACTTGATGTTGGACATGTTCACCTTAATTTTTTTTGGATCATCTTCTCACCCACTCTCACCACAAGTTTATGCCTTTTCTAATTTGAGGCTTCTTTAAATGTAATTTATAATTCTATTTCAGTTTACTTCCTTTATTTTCCATCTTTGTGATGATAACCTCTGTACACCTGAATACAAAAATCTAAAAGAAGCATGGAAAACAGTATTGCTTATAGAACAAAGAAACAGATTTCATTTTTACAGAAGGACAACTAGAGACACGGTTAGCTTATCAACAATTCAAGTTGACCTTACCATACAGCATAATCTGTTTTAATGTCTTTCTCCAGATTACAGTTTCTTCCTCTTCAAGGATTGCTTCCTGGTTGATGCCAATTTCAATGACTCTCACTCAACCATCCCCTATTACTGTGTGACCTAGTATAGAAGGAAATGACTTAGGGAAAACTGAAGATGCTTGAGTTAGACACAGGAAATTGCTGTTGATCATGGAAATAAATAAATATGAAGCCATATTTCTAGGGGGACTTGCAGTCTAGTACTCCTCTTATTTGATGAGATAAATGCTAGAGACAAAAACAAAAATTAGGATTAATGTTGAAAATAAGTTCATATATATATAATCATTCCTCAGTGATCAATGAAAAGAAATAGAGGAAGACAACAGAATGGGAAAGACTAGAGATCTCTTCAAGAAAATTAGAGATACCAAGGGAACATTTCATGCAAAGATGGGCTTGATAAAGGACAGAAATTGTATGGACCTAACAGAAGCAGAAGATATTAAGAAGAGGTGGCAAGAATACTCAGAAGAACTGTACAAAAAAGATCTTCATGACCAAGATAATCATGATGGTGTGATCACTCATCTAGAGCCAGACATTCTGGAATGTGAAGTCAAGTGGGCCTTAGAAACCATCACTCTGAACTAGTGGAGGTGCTGGAATTTCAGTTGAGCTGTTTCAAATCCTGAAAGATGATGCTGTGAAAGTGCTGCACTCAATATGCCAGCAAATTTAGAAAACTCAGCAATGGCCACAGGACTGGAAAAGGTCAGTTTTCATTACAATCCCAAAGAAAGGCAATGCCAAAGAATCTTCAAACTACTGCATAATTGCACTCATCACATATGCTGGTAAAGTAATGCTCAAAATTTGCCGAGTCAGGCTTCAGCAATATGTGAACCATGAACTTCCAGATGTTTAATACATATACACAATGGAGTATTACTCAGCCGTTAAAAAGAATACATTTGAATCAGTTCTAATGAGATGGATAAAACTGGAGCTGATTATACAGAGTGAAGTAAGCCAGAAAGAAATACACTATACTAACACATATATGTGGAATTTAGAAAGATGGTAATGATAACACTGTATGTGAGACAGCAAAAGAGACACAGATGTAAAGAACAGACTTTTGGACTCTGTGGGAGAGGGAGAGGGTGGGATGATTTGGGAGAATGACACTGAAACATGTATACTATCATGTAAGAAATGAATCACTAGTCTAGGTTTGATACAGGATACAGGATGCTTGGGGCTGGTGCACTGGGATGATCCAGAGAGATGATATGGGGAGGGTGAGTGGGACAGGGGTTCAGGGTTGGGAACTCATGCACACCTGTGGTGGATTCATGTCAATGTATGGCAAAACCAATATAGTATTGTATTGTAAAGCAAAAATAAAAAAAAAAAAAAAAGAAGAAAGAAAGAAAAGGCCGAGGAACCAGAGATCAAATAGCCAACATCCGCTGGATCATGGGAAAAGCAAGAGAGTTCCAGAAAAACATCTATTTCTGCTTTATTGACTATGCCAAAGCCTTTGACAGTGTGGATTACAATCAGTTCAGTTCAGTTCAGTCGTTCAGTCGTGTCCGACTCTTTGCGACCCCATGAATCGCAGCACGCCAGGCCTGCCTGTCCATCACCATCTCCCGGAGTTCACTCAGACTCATGTCCATCGAGTCCGTGATGCCATTCAGCCATCTCATCCTATGTCATCCCCTTCTCCCCCTGCCCCCAATCCCTCCCAGCATCAGAGTCTTTTCCAATGAGTCAACTCTTCACATGAGGTGGCCAAAGTACTGGAGTATCAGCTTTAGCATCATTCCTTCCAAAGAAATCCCAGGGTTGATCTCCTTCAGAATGGACTGGTTGGATCTCCTTGCAGTCCAAGGGACTCTCAAGAGTCTTCTCCAACACCACAGTTCAAAAGCATCAATTCTTCTGCGCTCAGCCTTCTTCACAGTCCAACTCTCACATCCATACATGACCACTGGAAAAACCACAGCCTTGACTAGATGAACCTTAGTCAGCAAAGTAATGTCTCTGCTTTTGAATATGCTATCTAGGTTGGTCATAACTTTTCTTCCAAGGAGTAAGCGTCTTTTAATTTCATGGCTGCAGTCACCATCTGCAGTGATTTTGGAGCCCCCCAAAATAAAGTCTGACACTGTTTCTACTGTTTCCCCATCTATTTCCCATGAAGTGATGGGACCAGATGCCATGATCTTAGTTTTCTGATTGTTGAGCTTTAAGCCAACTTTTTCAGTCTCCTCTTTCACTTTCATCAAGAGACTTTTTAGTTCCTCTTCACTTTCTGCCGTAAGGGTGGTGTCATCTGCATATCTGAGGTGATTGATATTTCTCCCAGCAATCTTGATTCCAGCTTGTGTTTCTTCCAGTACAGTGTTTCTCATGATGTACTCTGCATAGAAGTTAAATAATCAGGGTGACAATATACAGCCTTGATGTACTCCTTTTCCTATTTGGAACCAGTCTGTTGTTCCATGTCCAATTCTAACCGTTGCTTCCTGACCTGCATACAGGTTTCTCAAGAGGCAGGTCAGGTGGTCTGGTATTCCCATCTCTTGAAGAATTTTCCACAGTTTATTGTGAGCCACACAGTCAAAAGCTTTGGCATAGTCAATAAAGCAGAAAGAGATGTTTTTCTGGAACTCTCTTGCTTTTTCCATGATCCAGCGGATGTTGGCAATTTGCTCTCTGGTTCCTCTGCCTTTTCTAAAACCAGCTTGAACATCAGGGAGTTCACGGTTCACGTATTGCTGAAGCCTGGCTTGGAGCATTTTGAGCATTACTTTACTATCATGTGAGATGAGTGCAATTGTTCAGTAGTTTGAGCATTCTGTGGCATTCCCTTTCTTTGGATTGGAATGAAAACTGACCTTTTCCAGTCCTGTGACCACTGCTGAGCTTTCCAAATGTGCTGGCATATTGAGTGCAGCACTTTCACAGCATCATCTTTCAGGATTTGAAATAGCTCAACTGGAATGCCATCACCTCCACTAGCTTTGTTCATAGTGATACTTTCTAAGGCCCACTTGACTTCACATTCCAAGATATCTGGCTCTCGATGAGTAATCACATCATCATGATTATCTGGGCCATGAAGATCTTTTTTGTACAGTTCTTCCGTGTATTCTTGCCACCTCTTCTTAATATCTTCTGCTTCTGTTAGGTCCAGACCATTTCTGTCCTTTGTCAAGCCCATCTTTGCATGAAATGTTCCCTTGGTATCTCTAATTTTCTTGAAGAGATCTCTAGTCTTTCCCATTCTGTTGTTTTCCTCTATTTCTTTGGATTGACTGCTGAAGAAGTCTTTCTTATCTCTTCTTGCTATTCTTTGAAACTCTGCATTCAGATGCTTATATCTTTCCTTTTCTCCTTTGCTTTTAGCCTCTCTTCTTTTCTCAGCTGTTTGTAAGGCCTCCACAGACAGCCATTTTGCTTTTTTGCTTTTCTTTTCCATGAAGATGGTCTTGATCCCTGTCTCCTGTACAATGGATCACAATAAACTGTGGAAAATTCTTCAAGAGATGGGAATACCAGACCACCTGACCTGGCTCTTGAGAAACCTGTATGCAGGTCAGGTAGCAACAGTTAGAATTGGACATGGAACAACAGACTTTTTCCAAATAGGAAAAGGAGTATGTCAAGGCTGTATACTGTCACCCTGCTTATTTAACTTCTATGCAGAGTACAACATGAGTAACGCTGGGCTGGAAGAAGCACAATCTCGAATCAAGATTGTCGGGAGAAATATCAATAAACTAGATATGTAGATGACACCATTCTTACGGCAGAAAGTGAAGAGGAACTAAAAAGCCTCTTGATGAAAATGAAAGTGGGAGTGAAAAAGTTGGCTTAAAGTTCAACATTCAGAAAACGAAGATCATGGCATCTGGTCCCATCACTTCATGGGAAATAGATGGGGAAACAGTAGAAACAGTGTCAGACTTTATTTTTTTGGGCTCCAAAATCACTGCAGATGGTGATTGCCACCATGAAATTAAAAGACGCTTACTCCTTTAGGGAAAATTATGGCCTACCTAGATAATATAGTCAAAGGCAGAGTCATTACTTTGCCAACAAATGTCCGTCTAGTCAAGGATATGTTTTCTCCAGTGGTCATGTATAGATGTGAGAGTTGGACTGTGAAGAAGGCTGAGCGCAGAAGAATTGATGCTTTTGAACTGTGGTGTTGGAGAAGACTCTTGAGAGTCCCTTGGACTGCAAAGAGATCCAACCAGTCCATTCTGAAGGAGATCAGCCCTGGGATTTCTTTGGAAAGAATAATGCTAAAGCTGAAACTCTAGTACTTTGGCCACCTCATGTGAAGAGTTGACTTATTGGAAAAGACTCTGATGCTGGGAGGGATTGGGGGCAGGGGGAGAAGGGGATGACATAGGATGAGATGGCTGAATGGCATCATGGACTCGATGGACGTGAGTCTGCGTGAACTCTGGGAGATGGTGATGGACAGGAAAGCCTGGCGTGCTGCAATTCATGGTGTCGCTAAGAGTTGGACGCGACTGAGCAACTGAACTGAACTGATATATATATGTATACACACAGACATTGTGCTGGTTTTCTATTTCTGTTATGAAATTAAATGAATTAAATAAATTAAATGTGCATTTAGATTTTAAGTGATCATATCATTCTCTGAGTCCTTTAACACTAATTGATACTTATTTGTATCACCTCTTGCACATTTGTATGACTTGGATTATTTACTCTTGCAAAGTTCATCAGTTGGGAGTTTTCACTTCTCTTATGTCCTCCAAAGTGCTTAGTACAGACATATGTCTAGTGCAGATGAAAAAAAAATCGTTTATCCTTGTGTTTGAACACCTGAATGTAAAATGCTTTTCTAATACTTATGAATTCTTGCCTTATTTACTCTATTCTGAGTGAGTGAGTGAAAGTTGCTCAGTCATGTCCGACTCTTTGAGACCCCCATGGACTATATAGTCCATGGAATTTTCCAGGCCAGAATGCTAGAGTAGGTAGCCTTTCCTTTCTCCAGGGGATCTTCCAATCCCAGGGATCAAACCCAGGTCTCCTGCACTGCCGCTGGATTCTTTACCAGTTGAGCCAGAAGGAAAGCCCTTTACTCTATTCTACCACCTATAAAATGGAAATAACAGTGACTATTCCTCAGACCTGGCTGAGTAGCTGAGGATCTAAGACAATAATACCTGTAAGCTTATACTTCAGTGCAAACTTATGATTGGTTACAGCATGCCCCTCTGATCTCTCAGATGTTAGCCCTGTTTGTTATTAATATTTTATATCTTTTTGTAAATGTAGATAACTGCTAAATAAGCAAACTCTTTTTTTCAGTAGTATGAAGTTGAAAGCAGCATACTCTTTGGAAAGAAAGCTTTGACCAACCTAGACAGCATATTGAAAAACAGAGACATTACTTTGCTGACAAAGGTCCATCTAGTCAAAGCTATGGTTTTTCCAGTAGTCATGTATGGATGTGAGAGTTGGACCATACAGAAGGCTGAGCATTGAAGAATTGATGGTTTCAAATTGTGTTGCTGGAGAAGACTCTAAAGAGTGCCCTGAACTTGAAGGAGATCAAACCAGTCAATCCTAAAGGAAATCAACCCTGAATACTTATTGGAAGACTGATGCTGAAGCTGAAGCACCAATACTTTGGTCCTTTGATGTGAAGAGTCAGCTTGTTGGAAAAGACTCTGATGCTGGGAAAGATCAAAGGCAAAAGTAGAAGGGGTTAGCTGAGGATGACATGGTTGGATGGCACCATCAATTCAATGGACATGAATTTGAGCAAACTCTGGGAGATAGTGGTGGACAGAGAAGCCTGGCCTGCTGTAGTCCATGGGGTAGCAAAAAGTCGGACCCAAGTTCCAACAATTGAACAACGACAAATTTTCCAGTAGAGTTTCCATTGACTTGCTTCCCCATTGTGGGGGGCGGGGGGGGGGGGGGATCCTTCTCTTTGCTATTCCTTAGACATTTGTGAGATTTGTTTTTTCTTTGTACAGTAATAATATCTACCTGACTCTCTCATAGGAGAAATACCAAATCTTTAATATTGTTCCCTTTTTATATTTATATATGTAAGAGTCATGATTTTATCTTCCTCAGAAAACTTTTACAGTTTCAAAGATCTTCCACTGAGGTGCCTAATGGATTCACCTACTGTGGCCAGGTAATCTTCACCAGAAGAGGGCAACTGGGGGGTAGTTTATATTCAGATACATTTTTTCTTAGCTCTCAGGTTGATTCCAAACAGGTAATAGAACTTTAATGATAACTTTCTCTTTCTCTAATATTACTATTACTCATTAAATTAGTGGTTTTAAGTTTCTTTTCTTTTTTTTTTTAATT
The DNA here is from genome assembly GCF_023091745.1 of Budorcas taxicolor. Classification (NCBI taxonomy): domain Eukaryota; kingdom Metazoa; phylum Chordata; class Mammalia; order Artiodactyla; family Bovidae; genus Budorcas; species Budorcas taxicolor. Next base: position 17,327,762 of record NC_068931.1, on the reverse strand, counting down.
TTTGGGAAATAAGTTATTCCCCAATACTGGCAGCTATATTTGGGAATTTTGTTGTTGTTGTTTGTTTTATAGTCTGATTGCTTGATGATCTCTGTACAAAGTTCAGTTATTTCAAAAATATATTATCTGTTGGATAAGAGATAATAGAGATTCCAGTTTAAGAATCTTTGTAATTAGGAGTTGAACTTCATGGTCTGACCATTTGGCAATTTCTTGTCCATATTAGATGAGCGATGATAGGAAATCTCATTTGTAAATCTTTTCTGTTTGTCTATTTTGAGCTACAATCGACTATACTTTTTTTTTTTTTTTTTTCTTGCTGGGAAGGGGGTCAGTTCTATGGTAGACCAGTAAGATTTTATGGTTCTTTATTTATTCTTGGTCCTTAGATGATCTTAGAATTGAAGCTCTCTATATTTGTCTATGTGCTCCATTGTCTAAAATTCTATTCAGATAGGTCATTACCTCTGATTGTATAAATTTGTAATGTTTTGCTACTTCTAGATGATGCTGATAAATTAGACTATAAAGTATTTTAGAGGAAGTTGTTCTGCTTCGCTTATAGAGATAAATAAGCACTTATATAAATTGAATATTCTTAATATTTCCAGAAAATAGGGAAATTGTACTTTAATGGGAAAAATGCATTTTTGCAAAAAAAAAAAAAAACAGTTTAGAAATATTTTAAGAATTCAAGAGAATACAATTTAGATAAGTCTGGAAAATGAGACTACTTAAATATTTTTGTTTAAATGAAAACAACTCTATGTTCCCTTGATTTATCAGTGTTAAACATAATGCAAGTGTGAATTTTTCTTTTTTATGTGTATGCTTTTACTTGAAGAAATACAATTTACTCATCAAATAAACTAGCATTACTTCTATTTAATGTTCGACATTATGAAAAATGCAAATCTGTATTTTGAATCTCTCTTCAAATTAATTTTATTTCAACAGTAATTGTGCTTTGTAGTTGTCAGCTTGAAGAAAATTTCCAAGATCTTTGGGTGACTTAAATCCTTGGACTGATACTAGATCAAGTTAATTAGTACACATTCACTAGATATGTGGATCATTTCTGGGTAAGACAGAGAACTGAAACACTGATTACTAAACATGAGTTTAAGTTTATGTGCTTTTGTTTATTTTTATGTTACCTAGATGCTCAACAGAACTTTGGATTTGTTGACGGCTGTGTATATTGTTGCCACTTTGAGTAGTTGCTTTCTGAGGGATGCATGTGTCTTCAGGAAGCTATGTTCTGTGTGTATGGAGGGGAGGGGGGTGGTATAGGGTGGTCTCCACTGTAAATTGCTGCTGTCTGAGTTTATAATCATCTACCTCCAGTTTTTTTTCAGTGAAATAGAAGTTACTTTAGTTAAAAGTTCTAGTTACTCTAAGTAACTGGGAGTGGACTAGGATTAATAGTGACAGAAATAGACAATGTTGTATGTAAAGTGACAAAATGTGTTTTTTTTAAGTGACAATGGTTTTGTTCCAGAGTTATGTGATTGTTCCACAATAAGAAGTATGATGAAGATGGAGAAAAATCTGAATGTATATAGTAATTTGTAGAAGGTTCATAGAAAGGGAACTTTATTTACTTTGGATAACAGTGTATGCAAATAATGAGTGTGAAAAAGCTATGACATATGATAAAATCTTAGCAAAGTATATTCAGATTTCATGGGCTTGTTTTCTTTGATTTGCTGTGTCTTGCCTTGGCCTGTGTTATTTCAATCTGTGTACAGATTTTGTAGTTTATCAGAATAATATTTTGTGCTTTGCATTCAATTTGTTTGGACCTTAATTGTTTAAAACAACAACAACAACAACAACAGAAGCTTCTTACTAATGAAAGAGCTAAAGTTCTTTCCAATTGTGTAACTTTTTATGTTTATTTTTAAATATTTTATTATCACTCTCAAATGAGTAAACAAATATTATTTCTATCTTAAATGTTCAAATCTCATGACAACTCTATTTTTTCGCATTCCCCAAATTGAATGCTAATGTAAATTGAAATAAAGTGAAACTGTCATGACTTTTTTTGCACAAAAAAATTCCCTGAGGTTTTCTAAAAATCACAAAGATTTGTTAAAACTTATAAAAGGCAAGTGTCAAAAATAATTAGATTTATTTGATATGTCAATATTAATTTTTATGAGAGTTGTCAAATCTAAAAAGATGTCTCTTTTCCCCTAGATTAAATTTTTAAGGGTATATTGTTTTAGCATAAGGAAACTATACCCTCTATGGGATGTACCTAGAGATGGTTAATGCTCTAACTCTTTCAGACATGTTTCTATTTGTTAGAGTTCTGGTGCTACTTTACCTTAAGATATTAGGCAGCAATATTTTTTTTTTCTTTGACTCCATACCTGGTTTCTTTGGACTTCTTACTGATTACTCATACAGTACAATTATTTGCATAGATTCAGTAAAGACTTTACCATCCGTTTCCATGATGTAATTAGAGATGTTGGTTATATGGCCAAGTCTTTGTCTAGAATATTATATTTGAAAGTTTTGCTCATTTAATTAGCTCTCACTGACCACTCAAGTAATTATATTTGACTATAGGATCAACGATTATGAATCTATCTTGGGAAAAGTGGCTTGATATTGCTTTTTAGAGTTCTAAGCCTTAAAATTGAGTATAGGAGGTCACTTTTGGGCAGGCCAAGGAAGTTTAGAATATAATGGGACCTTGCAAAGTATTGCATTTACCCAATTTATAGGTACACCAGATTGGGGGTCCCCATCCTCTGGGATCTAATGCCTGATGATCTGAGGTGGATGTAATGATAGAAATAAAATGCACAATAAATGCAATGAGCTTAAATCATCTGAAATTATTCCCTCCAACTCAATCTGGAAAAATTGTCTTCCACAATTCCGGTCCCTGATGCCAAAATATTTGGGGATCACTTTATAAATGCACTGGGACACATAGACGTAGAAAAAAAATTATAGTTACCAAAGGGGAAAGGGGAGGAGGGGTAAATTAGGAGTTTAGGGTTAATAGATACACATTGCTATGTATAAAATAGATAACAACAAGAACTTACTGTATAGCTCAGGGAACTATATTTTATATCTTATAATAACTTATAATGGAAAATAATCTGAAAAAGAAAAAATATATATGCACACACACACACACACACACACACGCACATAACTGAATCATTTTGCTAAATACCTGAAACAACTAACACAACACTGGGAGGCAATTATGCTTCAATAAATAAATCCAGTCTGAGATCCTTCATGAAAACTTCTAGCAGAGCAAATGTAAAGAAGTCTAAGTGTTGAAGTAATAATTTTGATGTACCTAAGTCAATGAGGTGAAGTTGCTCAGTCGTGTCCGATTCTTTGTGACCCAATGGACTGTAGCCTACCAGGCTCCTCCATCCATGGGATTCTCCAGGCAAGAATACTGGAGTGGGTTGCCATTTCCTTCTCCAGGGGATCTTCCTGACCCAGGGATCGAACCCAGGTATCCCGCATTGGAGGCAGACCCTTTAACCTCTGAGCCACCAGGGAAGCCCTAAGTCAATAACCAGGCCAAATCTAAAGAGACCAGTCTTATTTTGTAATCAAGGGAATTATTTGAGTTTATTTTTAAACAAAAGATGAGATTGTAGGAACAACAACAAAACATAACGTCCTATAATAGAAAGGTATAAATTTTCTATATCATACTCTTCTAAACTGTCTGATTCTGGCCCCATTTATTATATTATTGGATCACAGGACATGCTGTCCCAATATATACCTCAATGTAATGTTGATTATTTTGAATTAAAGATACTTAAGAAATAGCTAATACAAGAGGGACATTTTAACTCTCCTCACTGTCTCCCTAAACACAGGAAATAAATCTCCCATGTGAAGGGTACACTCCCTGCACAAGGAGGTAGAACAACAACATTGTTATTCAGAATTCAGAAATGAAAAACCTATAAAAAGAAATCATGTTGTGTTACTAATTTATTACCCAAGCCCCAAGTTTGCTTCAATTTCTCACAAAACACCCAAACCTAAGTTCCTTTGTCTTGTCACCTCCATAAATATATTGTTTCCTTTTCAAAAAATGTAAAAAGTTACCTCCTTTGGCCACTTCTTAAATCTTGTTGGTATGAATCACCCCTGCTAAGCACTGGTTGGATAATACTTGTTTAGTATCTGATCTGCAGGATGCTCTACCAGTGCCAGGAAATGGACATAAAAATGAATTTCAAGGAGCTTATAGTCAAACTATGTAAAATGACCTATACCTTGGAATATTAATGTCAGATATAAATAGCTGACATCACTGAATGTTTAATGCTTATTAAGTTCCCAGTGCTATTTGGCGTGAGTTATAAGTACCAATGATGCATCAATTTTTACTACAATCTTATGAGGCAGGTGTATTATTGTCCCACTTTACAAATGGAGAAACTGAAACATAGTCTGTCAGCATTATGGACTCAATGAACATGAAACTGAGCAAGTTCCAGGAGTTGGTGAAGAACAGGGAAGCCTGATGTGCTGCAGTCCATGTGATCTCAGAGTTGGACATGACTGAACTACTGAACAGCAACAGTTTATCTAAGGTCACACAACTAGAGAACAGGCTTGCTAGGGTGTGAGGCCAGGAGGTTTTATTGAAGAGTGTATGCTTTTTAACCACTTTACACATGGGGGAAGACCACAACTGCCTGCTTTAGAGCCAGGAGTATGATGTCCCAGTGAACTCCCTAAATTACTTTGAAAAGGAAGAATTTATACTGAAAATTTAAGCATGAATAAAATATGTAAGAATACACAGTAGAAGGAGAGAAAGGACATTAATAAAAATTGTCAGGATATAGGAAAAATTGTCAGGAATTCATTGTTTTGAAATCTGACTGTCCATCCTCTGCTATCCTCATTTCACATCTCCGTGTGTTTGTGAAACACTTCAGTTGTTTCTGATTTTTTGTAGCCCTATGGACTGTAGGACTCCTCTGTCCATGGGATTCTGCAGCAAGAATACTAGAGTGGGTTGTCATGGATCAAATCCACATCTTCTATGTCTCCTGCATTGCAGGTGGATTCTTTATCTACTGAGTCACCTGGGAAGCCCTTTACACATATCCATCTTACTTCAGTTCTGAGTTAACATCTCATCACAACCGCAGAATGAAGCTCTGTGTCATGAGGTATGATATTTGCTGCTGTAGGTTGGGCATGAGAGATAGGTATGAAAGCTTATATCCTCTCCCTGCCATCCTGGGGGAAGGGATTGAGTCCAGGGGAATTGGAATATGAAAATATACCTTTTGTTTCTATCTTATACGATTTCAGTAATACACGATTTACCTAAAATTGTCACTTCCCTATTTTTAAAATACAAAATGAAGAAAAGGTCTCAAAAAGAAGTGTTGCTTCTGTACTTTACCAACTACAGAAGGCGATAGGAGAGGAGACATGTGCTAGAATGTGCTTTCTATGTTAAAAAATTAACTTCCTTTACTTTACCCTCTTTATGGATAGTAAGGCCACATTGCCCAGTAAGAATTCCAGAGTCCACCTCATTTTCAAGATACCTGGTGTAAAATAGTCACAGAGCCACAAACTTTTAGACCAGAAAGAAATCACTGGGATGGTATTATTTATTATGTTAATGAGGAAAATGACTTTTCCAAATCATAGATCTAGTTGGTGGCTGCTGCATGATTGGAAAAATTTCTTCTGAAAATATATTTCATACTGTATGTAGAGCTCATATATCACTTAATTGTTCATGACTTGTCCACTTTAACCTGATAACACAGTATTCAGTAATCTGTAAACTTTTAGAAAGGCTCTATATGGCTCTTTTCATACCGCATAGCATTTATCAAGGGCTTCCCTGTTGGCTCAGTGATAAAGAATCTACCTGCAATGAAGGAGACCCAGGTTCAATCTTTGGATTGGGAAGATCCTCTGGAGTGGGCATAGCAACCCACTCCAGTATTCTTGCCTGGGGAATCCCATGGACAAAGGAGTGTTGTGGATTACAGTCCATAGGGTGGCACAGAGATAGACACAAATGAAATGACTAAGCAGCAGCAGCCACATCTACCTGAATCTCTTGCCCATCATGGCACTTGAAGAATAGGCTGAGATGGGTAGCAGGAGGTGGTGGTTTGCGGGTGAAGGGAGGAGCAATCAGAATTACTCGCTTTTGGATGAAGATGTGAAAATCAGCAGATTCTTAATCTTGCAGCATTCAATGGCTATTGCAAACCTAAAGCTTTCTATATAGAGGAGAGAGAATTTAAAAATTTACTTTAATCCTGATATCAAAAGGAAATCTGTGGAATGAAACCTCCTTATTAAGTGAAACTCACAATAAAAATAAATAAATAATGAACGTTGGCATGAAAACCCTCGCTAACAGAAGCTGCTGAATCTCCCATATCTCTTAGAGAAATTAATCCCTTCCTACAGGCCAGACTCTAATTATAAACCATTCTAATTAGTCAGGAAGTAGGACTGCTGTTTCTTATTGAGGAAAAAGTCTGGGAAGAGATGTTACTACTGCATGAGAACGCCAGAACGAGGCAAAGAATTTAGGTGCTAACGCAAGTCCATCGTTTCGTAACATAAAGCTTATTTGCTTGCATCAGTTGGCTGCTGCCTATATATTTTTATGGGACATTTGCAGTTTACTTTGCTGTTTTAAGTTCACTATAGTTTCAGTTTCATTGTAGCAACACTTTAAACTTAAAATAAGTGTTATGCAAAATATTATTTTTACGTTATTTTGCCTTTACATTAAATGAATCTTCACAAGTTTCAAGTGCTCTAGGGCAAAAAGAAGACAATCTTCTAGGGAAAAGCCTTAAACATTCCAGATATAATGAGTTTGTTATACATTATCTTGCTTGTTTTTTTCCTCTGGACTATTTTCAGTTGGGTTCCTTTCATATCCCAGTTAGCAAAGGAATTGACCAGAACTAAGAACAGCCCTAGAGCGATAGCTAAATTTCTGCTGTTCTTGTCAGATACTGTCTGACCACTGATTACTGCCCAAGGGGAATTTGTTTCCTTTATAAACTTTTTGGCGAGTTCTCATCACCGTGGAAATAGCCATTCTCTCTCTCATGAGAAACTTCTGGGTGATACTGAGAAAAGCATGAGCTTCTTAATTTTTTTCTTATTTTAAATCCTGAGTTTGTATGGTATTTTAAAGGATAAGATGAAAGATGGGCCTCTTCATATCACTGAGATCAGGAGAACATAGTAATAATTGATGACACAAATATGATCTACCTGGAAACTTGCCTCAGGCAAATCAGCATGAATCAAGTTGGAGAAGTACAGCAGGAACCTGTCCTTTTCCTTACCTTTCACCTATGGGAAAATAGACAAATTCATCAACTCTGTGTTATGAGGAAAGCCTCCAATCAGATGGACTGCATTAGTCAGAGTCTTATGAGGAAACAGAATTTATAGCTTTAAATGTAATTAATGAAGGGAATTTTTACAGAGTTATGAGCAGATCTGTTGTTTTAGTTGCTCAGTTGTGTCTGACTCTGTGACCGCATGGACTGCAGCCTCCAGTTTCCTTTGTCCATGAAATTTTCCAGGCAAGAATACTGGAGTGGGTTGCCATTTCCTTCTCCAGGGGATCTTCCCTACCCAAGGAGCAAACCCTTATCTCCTGCATTGATAGGTGGATTCTTTGCCACTGAACCACTAGAAAAGCTCCATGCGCAGGTTTGCTGCTGCTGTTGCTAGGTCGCTTCAGTCGTGTCCGACTCTGTGAGACCCCATGGACTGCAGCCCACCAGGCTTCTCCGTCCATGGGATTTTCTAGGCAAGAGTACTGGAGTCGGGTATCATTGCCTTCTCCAACGGGCAGGTTTACGGGAACAAAAAGAAGATAATGAGGCTCCATTGTTGGGAACTGCAACAATTGCACATAGAATCTGCAGTCCTTTGTTGGAGTCAAAGGTCTTCAGGGACTTGCCAATGGAAATATGGAAGACAGGATACACTGTAGGAGCACATGGTAGGGCAGACAAGTATAGAGGAGACAACACACTTCCGCAATCTGCTTTGAGGGGTGGGAGTAGATGCAAATGGAGAAAAGCTAACACAGAAAAAATGGATCCATGGCTAGAAGGAGTTCCCCTAGACAAATTCCTTTTGTCTACATAAAAAAGAAACTCAGAAATAATGAGTTTCCATTTATGTTTTAAATATTTCAAACTTTAAAAAAAATTTTAATTTGCACCTTGGTCTGGATGCTTCCCTTTAAGGGTATTGTCTTGTTTGCACAGTTACAAGGTCAGCATTTGAGTCGGGGTGTCCCTTTAAATTTTGCACCATATATGCCTCACTTATTTCATCATTGTCTATGTCTTCTGGGGTGAAAAGTTTTCACACAGTTTCAAGTAGACGTGGATCTAATAGAGGCATTCTAGGTGCAAACTCAGCATCCCAGTCTTTACGGGTAGGATGTGGCACTCTATAGAAAAATGCAGCTGTGGCTGATTCATGTTGATGGATGGCAGAGGCCAACACAATATTGTAAAGCAATTATCTGCCAATAAAAATAATGAAAAGGAAAAAATGCAAACATAAGAATATGAGGAAATGGAAGAATTCTTTTAACTGCCTCAGTATTACTGATATTCTAGTCACATGAAATTCTTATATCCTCCTCCCTGGCTCCAAACATTTCAAGTGTTTGCATGAGTTTGGCCTTGAGACTCTATTTTTTATGCTTAAACTACTCAGAAAATTCTGTATCCCTGTCTCCACTCTGAGATTCCTACTCCTCTTAAAGGTTCAGCTTAAATGCTTGTCCACATCTGTGATTCCTTTATCAGAGAGAATTGTTGGCTGAAATATAAATTCCCTTACAACTAGGAAGTTGCCATAGCTGAATACTTCTTATGCTAGATATAAAGTCAAATAACAAATAATCTGAATTGCGGTCTGGAATATTGGTCATGATTTATGTTGTATATAAAAGACAACATTTATGAAGACACAGTAGGACTGCACTTCCCTGTCCCTTTAAAGTTGTGTTACTTTCTCTGGTCAGTGAAATATCACATAGGATGAATGTTTCATATTGAAGTGAAAGCCGTTAGAGCTAGCTCATGATCCTCATATTTCCTTCAAACTTCCAAAATGTTCTGAATGTTGGAGCTCTATTGATCTATATTTTCAAATGAGCAGTATGTGGATCAGACTCTCCCATTGACCCGAGATGGACATGTTGGTTAAGTGATCAGGAAACATTTTTGCTATAAGCCACTATAATTACCCATTTATGACTAAAACAGAAATTTTAAGAAATGCCACTGTTATGGATTGAATGTGCATATTCTTGTAAAAGTCATATGTTGAAATTAGAACCCCAATGTGATGGTTTATGTGATGGGACTTTTGGACATTGATGAGGTCATGAGGATGGAACCTTCATGAATGGGATTACTTCCCTTATAAGAAGAGATACGAGGTCTTGCTTCCACTCTTTCTATTGTCAACTATTTAGAAACCAGGAAGCTGATTCTCATCACAACTCATCCATGCTGGCACCATGATCACAGACTTCCATTCTCTGGAGATGTAAGACATACGTGTGTTATGATAACAACCTAGTCTATGGCTATTTGTTAGAGCAACTCAAACTAAGACTGCCAATATTGACTCTGTTGGCATAGTTTATTCCCCACTACCTGAAAGAAAAAAAGAAAAAAAAAAAAAGAAAAACACCTTTATCAAGCAATGTCACCTAAAATAGTGAATGAAACAGCATAGAGGACTCTTAACAGGGACATCCTTCAAGAAATATTAGTGAGAACAAATATATCATGAACAAACATATGGCAGTGTTTTAGTGTATGTGTGGTGAAGGAGAGGAGTGGAAGCCATGAAGAAATCTGTTTGCCTGTAAGAGAAATTTTGAGATGGAGAACTGTTCTGGAAATATAAGTGCATAAGTAAAGCTGGCCCAGATTATCAAGTAAGCAGAGTTCATAAAATCCTAGCATCAAAGGATTGAGGAAGATCTTCAAAGGTCACTTGGTTCATTCACCTCCTTTCAAGTAGGATCACATCAAAACCATCCCAGAAAAATGAGAAGTTATTCTATTTTAAAAGCTTTCTGTAGAAAAAGATTCTCTCTGACAGAACTGCTTTTCAGCTCATGTTAAAATCTCTATTCTGAAAGATATGCCTCACTCACATTCAGGACACTTAAAATAACACTCACGCTAGGGCTGCCATGAATTGGATAACTTTAAACATAGAAGCTTATTTTCTCACATTTCTGGAGGCTAGAAGTCTGAAATCAAGATGTCAGCAGGGGTATGGCCCCTCTGAAAGCTCTAGCAGAAAGTCCTTTCTTGGCCTCTTCCTAGCTTCTGGTGACTCTCAGCCATCTTTGGCTTCCCTGTCTTATGGCTGTATTACTCCAGTTTCTGCCTCCATTGTCACTTGGCTTTCCTCCTTGAATGTGTCTTAGTGTGTCTTCATCTCTCCTTACAAAGACACCAATCATTGGATTTAGGACCCATCCTAACGCAGTGTGAGTTCATCCTAACTTACTAATTGCAACTGCGAAGACTCTACTTACAAATAAGGTCATATTTTGAGGTTCTAAGTAGACACAGATTTTTTGAGGATACTGTTCAATATATTAAGGCATCCTCTGTGTTACTTGTTCAGAGTCTGAGCACATCATGATTTTCTTTTTAAATTGCACCCCTAATTGATATTTCTTGCAGTCAATGTGAATTTTATAGTGTTGCTAATGGAGATGGTTTTCATTTAATTATTTTTCTTGATGGCTTAAATTAATGCAAAATCGTTTTCAAATGTCAGCATGAACATGGTCATTGCATTGATGTTTGGTAGGAGGAGAGAAATAAGCCTACGACCCAGAAATTTAACTTGAGAAGGTAATAATATAGTCACACTAGTGATTTAATGAATGAAATGAACACAGTTGATACACACAATAAGTCAAGATGTATTATGACATAATGCATAATTTGGGATTCTCTTGGGACCAAAAATGATGTAAAAGCTGTGGAGAAAGGAAGCGTGAGACATGCTGAAGTAATTAGAAAGATTTTAGAGAAGACAGAGAAGACATAGGTAGATAGGATTTTATAAAAGTTTATTATATTCAGTTGGAGGAGTGAGTGAGTGAGTGATAGTCGCTCAGTCATGTCTGACTCTTTGCGACTCCATGGACTGTAGCCTGTCAGGATCCTCTGTCTATGGGGGAATTCTCCAGGCAAGAATACTGGAGTGGGTGCCATTTCCTTTGCCAGGTCAGTTGGGGGAACTACACGATAAAACAGTAGAGTTGGCAAAGGAGGTAACCATCAGTAGAACTGATGGGCCACAGAGGGCACAGAACTTGTTTAATGACAAAAGCAGGGTTTTGGTTTGTAAAGATAAACCAGGGCCTGCATGTGGAAGACTTTTAATGTCAAGTTAACTTCAAATATTTTCCTGTAGATAGTGGAGAGGCCCTGGAAGTATTTGATCCCTGGAGGAAGATGATGTAGATGATGGAGGCGATGATGAACTTAGTGATAGAGTGAAGGTTATGCTTCAGAGGGCACGACAAATCACTCCAGTATTTTTGCCTGGAGAATTTCATGGACACAGAAGCCTGGCAGGTGACATTCCATAGGGTCACGAAGAGTCAGACATCACTGAAATGACAGCACACATGCACAAATGCTTTAAATATAGAAAACTAAAGATCCTTGCAATTATCCAGAAGGGCTTTGGGGTTTTATTTACTATTTAATAATAGGAAGTAATGGCCTGGATGTTAGCACATGGAAATTATTTGATCCAGAGAAGATATGCCACCGAAGGAATTGTATTGTCTTCTAGTGATGGTCTATGAGGAAAACACACTTTCCTTTCCCATGAATTCCTCAAGATAGAAGTACATCAGTATCACCCCCAATATGTGAAATCTGCTGCTTTGGCTGCTCTCCACTTAACCTGAGTTTCAATTGAGAGAATAAAGAAAGTACATTCTCAGCCTTCTCTGTTGGAAAAAATAATCTCCTTATTCAGCAGAAGATAATGTAAGGTTGCCCTGTTAACTCAGCCTTGCAGAAAACATTTCTGTCAGTTGGCATGAGCTTCGTTCCTTTCACCTCAGGCAGGTGGTAAAGGCATTTTGCAAAAGAGGATTCCAAATTAGGTTAAGCACCAAAATAGGGAAGTGGCCTGGCCCATCCTGGCGGGAAAAGATTCAGAGACTGCTGAGTATATCCAAATTCACCTCTTAAAGCCATGTTTCCGTTCAGCTCTTGGAGAAGAAAAATGGAGGGAATGGTTGACTTGGAGGCCTTTCAAATTTTGTTTCCATTGGCCTTTCCCATTTCTCAAGCCTGGACACCTTCATAAATGACCACTTGCCTTATTTCAGCAAGACATTGCCTTCTCTGGGTTGTCTTAATGCCACTTCCTTCTAAAAGTATTGGACACTCTTTGTTACCAGGGCAAGTGCACATAAAAAATGTATTCTCTGTAGAAACTTCCATAAGACACAAAAGGGTAACATTTGAATGGAGAAATGCCAGATCCCAGAGAGTGTGTTTCATGGTATTAGCTATTTTCTTAACTTCTTAACATATAATTTCAGAAACTTATTTTTTCAGTCAATATCTGAATTAAGTACTCTCACTCAAATTGTTGCATGCAACTGTAGTTCATTTTCACAAGTATATACTATTCTACTGTGTTATTACATTCTCCTGAGAATTTGCACACATATGTGTGTGAGTGTGTGTGTGTTTCCACAGGTTTTCTCTTTTTATAGATAGTGCTGCTATGAACATTCTTTTTTATACATTCTGGTGAATATGTGCGAGCATTTTGTCCCAGGTTATGAACAAAAATTTCAGATTACTGGGCTTATAGCTTTTATGAGTGCCCAATTTTACAGAATAATATCAATTTGTGTTTCAAAGTCGTCATATGTTTTTACTATCACCAGCACTAAGAGATCCTACTGATCTTTCAACATTTGGTAATGTAGACATTAATTTTAATCAATCAAATGGCTCTAAATATCCTGCTTTGTGTTATATTTGCATTACTCTCATTTGCATTTGAGTACCTCTTTCATAAATTTCATGATTATATGTGTTTCCTCACTTTACCTATTTTTTAGTGGATATGCCAAATTATTGTGAGATCTAGTGCTCTCTCTTAGTACATTCAGTCTGGCTTACAAACTCATTTTCCATTTCTTTGGATTTTCCCAAGCAGTGCCCATAATCTTGTCTTGTTGGCAGCAGTTTCCACTATAAGATGAACGGCTTCTATGAGTGACTTCTTGCATTTCCCCAGTAGAAAAGTCTATACGAAGAGCTAGAATTTATGTGATGCTGGTGCTGGGCACAAAGCAAACACAGTGTTCTCTAATTTCTGCTTTTTAGAAACTTGAAATTTTGAATAAACAGTCATATTCATCTAAATCCTCATCATTTAGCTTACCATTTGTCAGTTTACTTTTCACTTTCAGGTTTTGTTTTATCCTGCCCAAAGTGGTAGTGTATTGTAATTTTTATTTATAACCCTCAAGAAATTGAGACCATATTAACACCTATTTTTAATATATTGATAATACTTTTGATTTTTAGCAATACTGGGGCTTCCCTGGTGGCTCAGAGGATATAGCATCTGCCTGCAATGCAGGAGACTTGGGTTCGATCCCTGGGTTTGGAAGATCCCATGCAGAAGGAAATGATAACCCACTCCAGTATTCTTGCCTGGAGAATCCCATGGACAGAGAAGCCTGGTGGGCTATAGTCCACGGGGTCGCAAAGAGTCCAACATGACTGAGCGACTTCACTTTACTTCACTTCACTCTTGATTTTAGCAACTCACAGAATATGAAACATATTAACCTGACAAATTAAACCTGTGGTCATCTCCACAGGAAAACTTTTCAACTTCCCATTTGACTGTGCTTGTCATATGCAGCCTCTGTCTGACCACTTTCCATATCACAGAGACTGAAGATATATACCACATTCAAGACTCTTGAATTATACTTCAATTTAAGGCTTTGTAGAATCTAACTTCAAAGCTATTCAAAAAAAGAACTTTGTGGGTTACCCAACTTCAAAGTGTACTTGAGATTACTTAACATCATTAAACAGAGCAATCTAAGAGACAAAGACACAGGCTAAAGTCAAAGCAATTTTAAAGACATCATACATCCTTGTCTTAGCTGTAGTTTTCCTCTCAACTTACTAAAACCTGTTGCCCATCCAAACACGTGCCCAGAGGATGCTACAGGGTGTATATAGGGTGGTGGGGGGGTTGTACTCACAAACTCATCCTTATCATCTCCTTCAATTTCTTTGCTTTTTATTAACTGTTTCTTAATATATCTACCACCAGTTCATTGACTAAGTATAAGATTTTCTTTTTAAACAAACACAAAAGCCTATTTCTTAAAGTCATACCACGAGGCTGTCACAACATCTGACAAATATTCAAAACCAAGGATATGACCTAGCAGGTCTGAATACATTCTCTTATTTTTCTCATATTTTAACATTTATCTCTCCTTCATTCAGTAGCATTTGTCAACCTGCCTCTATCCATGGCAGCCCTTCTTATTTTAATGCTCTTACTCTTATCCACAAACTAAATTTACATTTCTTGCAGTTATAAATTTTATTTTGTTGAGAAATATTACTTCAAGAAGACTGAAGTCCAATGAACTCTCAAAGACAAGACTTTCAGAAGAAAAAGCCTTCCCCATTCTTACTAGCCTAGAAAAGGCAAGAACAAATAAAAAAGAACAAAATAAGGTTCTATATCATTCTGTCTAGTCTTATCTATGAAAGAACATTGGTAGAGGATGCAGGAGTGGATCAACCAGCCCTGTGAGCTGAGTCTAACTGTGCAAAGGTGTTTGTGAATTTATTGCCTATGAAATATAATAATGTTGATAAAGTATGACATTCAAATATATAGCATATACTTAATTGTGCCTCATTTCAGGTATATGCTCTTCAGTTATTTAAAATTATAGAAATTTGTGGAAACAAACACTTCATGGATTATTTGCTCAGGATCCTTACTTGATAAGTGACATGATTATATCATTTATTACCAAAAAGTGGTTACTTTTGAGAATGAAAATTGATGCAATTAATAATTAGGCATTGACAACAGACTTAAGCAGAGACTAAGGCAAGCAATAAGGGGCGCATGTCAGGCTAGTTCTAAGGTATGAGGTAGTTAAATGGCATAGCCACATGTGTTTTAAGTGTCACAGAACACAGGAAAGCTGGCTCAATGTGTCTCATTAGAAATTCATTGGAACTGAATTAGCTACAATCAGAAAATGGGCATTGATAATCTTGCCCAAAGTCTGAAGATGAGTAATACCAAACTGCTGACCTAAGATAAATGGAACTAATGTTATAACTTCACTCTCCCATCTTCTCACTAGACTTAAGATGGTAAAGAATTCTGACAGCACATCTTCCCCTTGGCGCAAAACCAAGCTGACAGGATCCACTCTGATGTGACCAATTTGTTAACAAAAAGCATGATGAGCTTCTGCACATACGTACTTATCTCACTAGCTCTCTGGGTTCAGAATGAGTGTGTTCTGGGTCTGATATAGGAAGGAGTAATCAAATGAGGTGGTTCTTCATTCTTCATTTTTCCTGTTTTGCTATTTAGCACCGTTAATGAAAGTCATGTCTGCTATATTTGTTTCTTTTGCCTTGAGTTTAGCATGTTCTGAACACCTAGTGGGTACCAAAAATATGCAAGGGGATTTCACATGTATCACTGCTATTTATTATATTTTGAGATTTGAATACGTTCTCTTACCAGTGACTCAGATGAATATGTTTTTGCATCTTATAGCCTGCCCACTTCAGTGTGGGTCCTAAGGTTACATGGAAAGCCCTCTACAGGACTCTTTCTGCCAGTTTTCTCATAGTCAGGGAAAAGTTTACTAAAATTTCTGTTTCAGAAATGACCCCATTTATATTCCCATCTTCACTCACAAAAAATAAAACAAAAAGTGAAATTACCACTATTTAATAACAGTGAAGACACACTTGGATTTTCTTAGATATATTCTGCATAGGAAATTTGGAGTAGAATAGTCCAGGGTGAATCTCTGTTTCATACTGAACAAATCTATTGAAGAGTTATAAGGAGAAGCCTTCCTAGGCCTTACAGGGATCTTTCCCAAAGGAAGATTAAAATCTGTGAGAAGAAATAATTCAAGGACATAAATGACTATATCATAAGGATAAGGCATATTATAGCATAACAAAATTCAAAGATTGTGTTTTCAAAGTTTCATGTAGAGAAAAGGAGACAAATTTTTCGCAGAGAACATTAAATTTAAGGTGGAACTTGAATAAGTCAGTAAAATTCTGACAGATAAATATAAGGAAAGCAATTTTTCAAGCAGAAAAAAATAGCATAAATTGCGGCACAGAAACAAGAAAACACACAAAAGATAAGATTACAGAATAGACAAAATCAAACCTTACCTAGAATTTGGGGGCAAAATGCAAATGGTCCTAGATAAAAGTAAGTTAGACTACTTCTAAATCCATTCTCAGGAGAAACATAAGGGGCACATTCTAGCGTATTCAAAACAAGCACTATGTTATTACAAAAATTCTAAGGTATGAGACTTTTTTCTTTTTAAATCTGTGTCATGAACATTATTTCATTTAATTTTCGCA
Organism: Budorcas taxicolor; assembly: GCF_023091745.1. Taxonomy (NCBI): domain Eukaryota; kingdom Metazoa; phylum Chordata; class Mammalia; order Artiodactyla; family Bovidae; genus Budorcas; species Budorcas taxicolor. The sequence continues at coordinate 17,311,011 of NC_068931.1, read as the reverse complement.
ATATATCTGTGGTATAGGCAAGGCCCCTATTTGCTTCTTGTGCGTTGGTTCACTGAGATAAATAGAGGTTTATTGCTGCCCTGGTGGGATGGGGTAATGCTCTTTCCCTCCTTCTCTCGCTCACTAGAAGCAAAAGTGCCTGGTCCAAGAGCAATACCTTTTCACATGCAGGAGGCTTGCTTTCCTGTTGAGATTTTATTTGAGTTTTGAAAGTGGGACAATGCATTTGTCAAGCAACTTCAGTGGATTAAGCCACTACTTCAGCCATGCTAATAAGACCTCTGCACTCAAACTGTGAGCAGAACCTTGCCAACTCCAAACTGCCGTTGCCCGGCCGTCTCATCAGTCCACCTGCCGTGCACCTAGCACTTCAGTCCTAACTCCTAGGCCCAATAGACTGAATATCAGCTCTGGCTTCAGGCCTTGGCCACTTCTGCTCTGATGCTACTGCCTACAACCCTCATTGCTATCTTCTGGCCCAGCAACCATCCCCCTAATGCCACTGACCAGGTTCTGGGCTGGCAGAGACCATTGTGCAGATGGGGTCAGTATGAATGGCCAAGTGGCAAATCAAAGCAAATGCAGATGGGAACACAAGGTGTGGATGAGAATCCTGGATCCAAATATGATGGGGGTTTAGAGAGATTAAAACTGCTAATTAGTGGCTTTGGAACCATCCTCATTGGCTAAATAATAAATAAAAATTTATCTTAGTTGGTTTTACTAGTAAATCTAATTCAGGGACTATGCCAAAAAGCAATGGATTCAGCTAGTTTTAATCCCTGAGGGTCATATGCAGGTGTAAGATGTAGTGTAAGAGCCATACATTATTTGCATGTGATTAGCCTGTGATTTACAGGCTTTACTTTAGACTGTAGTTTGTTCTCAGTCTCTTTTTAAGTGAAAAAATTCTTTAATTTTCTTCTTTGAAGATAATTTTGTTTGCCTGTTCCTATGCTTCCCTGACCACATCCGCCCTGTGACTTAAGTCCTAACAGATAAACTCAGGTGGAAGAATGTGTCATGGGATCAACATGATAATAGAACAAGATTCCTAGGCTTAAGCTAGTAAGCATCATGAATGTTCTGAGCTCTCTGAATTTCCCCTTCCCCAAATCGATTCAGAAAGCATACAGAAAAGAACATGCCAGTCAGCTGGAGCAGAAAATATACTCCTTTGGCATAAGATTAATTAGGTTTGCAGTTCTTTATTTTTTAAGCAAGTGAGTGAACTTATTTGAGTTTCAACTGTTCATGGCAATCACATGGGAGTAACAATTTCTATCTTGTGTCCTCATATCCTGACAGGAGCAAAAGAGATAGGGAGGGCATGCAAATACTTACTATAAATATTGATTCTGTCTTTATTTTTTGATATTTTTTATATGGAACTTTGCATTGATTTTTATTTTTTAAATATTCCACTGAAATAAATATTTATCTTGATTAATACATTTTTGTGCCCTTTACATTTATTTTTTGAGGTAAATATCTAACTTAACTCATTCTAGTCCTCAATCTGGGCAAATGCTATGTGGTGGTACAGCCATAAAGGGTTTTAGCCAACCAGATACTGCTGAAAAAGAAACTGGAAATACTACTGAGTGCACCAGATGTCTCGGTCAGTTCAGAAGAAACACCAGCACCCTAGGACGTGTTGAAAAAATAAAAATGTTGACATTGTTAGCATGACATTGTTAATCCTGAAACCTTCTCCAGAAGAAATTAATAAATCTTTCCACTCATTGCCCTTGAGGATGAAGTCCCTACTTCTTAGTTCAGTTTCCAGAATCTACTACACTAGAGTCCTTTGCGCCCCTTGAGCAGTGACTCTTAAATCACCATTATTGACCTGTTGGTTCAGTTGCTCATCACTACTTCTCAGATCCCATTCTCAGTTCAGATTATTGACTCTCTTGTTCAGCTTTCCTGCAATTTATTTGAACTACTCAGCAGAGAAAAGTACTAACCAACTTGTAAGTTTGAACTGAATCCTTACTTCTCTGCCAGGCCTTTCCAGATGATTCTGGATCAGCATGACCTCCCTTCCTAATATACACCTGATTATTGTTTCCTAGTATATGAGTTAAGGGTATCAGTTTCTACTGCTGTTTAACTGTTTTGTGCATGTGCTTTGTTTCAATTTTTCTCCAATGAGCTGGTAAAATCCCAAAGAACAGTTTGGCACAATATCAAGTCCCAGAGAACGTCTTAAGATTTAATTTTCCACCTATAAATTTTTACCTATGAATTCTTACACAGTGACTCATTCCTCATGTGCACATTTTCTCTCTTTATGAAGATCTATAAGTCTGCCATATATTTCAAACTGTATCATTCATATCACATAATTTTTATCTTTAAGCATTTAATTTTGGATATGCTTAAATCTTAACCTAAAATTTTTGTAGTGGTTTCTTGTGAATCAGTTGAGTTGGCTAACTTGATTACAAATTCTTCTGTGGCAGGAAATATGATATCCCCTTTTCCTGGGTCAACTTTAGTAACCTCCAAAGGCTACAATGGGCTTCCCGTGTGGCACAGTGGTAAAGAATCTGTCTACCAATACAGCAGACACCAAAAATGTGTATTTAATTCCTGGGTCTGGAAGATCCCCTGGATTAGGAAATGTTAACACGCTTCAATAATTTTGCCTGGAAAATACCTAACAGGCTGCCTTCCATTGGGTCACAAAGCATCAGACATGACTGAGCACAGAGCACACAAAGCCCACCATATGTTTCTAAGAATATACAGCTCAGACTTTCGAGTGAATAAACAAATATTTCTGGTTATAGTAGCAAAAAACATCATTAACTTTTCCATGGGTATTCTACCTAAAGTGCTCCATATTTTAGGAATTCATTGTTTATAACTTGATTAAATGTTTACCTTCATTGTGAACTTTCCTGAACTGTGTAGATAGTTGCTAAATGAATTTTCTGATGTAAAGACAAATAGATAACAGGAAACTTTAAAAACATATATCTTTCCTTTATAGTCTACTTCTTTTTAAAATCATACTTGCAGACAATAAACTCTCAGGAATTCTTTTGGTATTTCATAGCAAGTACAACAAAAGCCATCTCATAATCTGAACCCATTTTCATCAAGAGTTAGCCAAGGCAGAAAAACATGGGAATGGATGGTATTGGTAAAGTTCACCTTTAATTAAATATCAAAAAAAAAAAACACAAGCTATTTTAAACTGGAATAGGATCTCAACAACAAAACAATGCAGGGAGAAAGAACAGTGGTCAATCTATTAATCCTGTCATGGTTGTCATGCATTATTTGTATCATGTTTATCTCCAGCTTTCTTACAAATAGTTTTTCAGACTCTATGACTTGCTGTGAAATCATTCTTCCAGAAGGAAATATGATTTCCTATATCTAGTCAAGTGACCTCAATTTAACATGAAATATGACAGGACCTTAAAAGATAAATTCTTATGCTGAAATTTTGCTTTCAAAGTTGCATTGCATCATCTTAAAGTTAGCAGCTTTTAATTGGAACATCATTTATTTCCCACAGTTGGGTTCCCTTTTCATATTAGTGTGCTCCCGTTTCTTTATATTTTCAACCAAAGTGTTAAATAAACTGGTGGTATACTGGACATACTGGCTCATAAACATCAATTTTTAAACTTTCTGGAATATTGAAAGCCAATCATTAAAAAGAGTTAGTATTAAAATTAAATCACATTCACTTCACTTAAATATAAAACAAAACATTAAAAATGAATTATAAAGAATATCCACCAACATATCTTCCTAAACACTTTATTGCATGGTTTTTTGGATAGTTATGTTCATTCAGAAGAACTATACAAGAAAGGTCTTAATGACCTAGAAACAACAATGTCATCACTCAGTCAGAACCAGATAACCTGGAGTATGAAGTTAAATGGGCCTTAAGAAGGATTACTACCAACAAAACTGGTGGAGGTGACAGGATTCCAGCCAATTAAAATCCTAAAAAATGTTACTGTTAAAGTGCTTCATTCAATATGTTAAAAAATTGGTAAAACTCAGCAGTGGCCACTGGAAAAGTCACTTTTTATTCCAATCCCAAAGAAGGGCAGTGTCAAAGAATGTTCAAACTACCATACAATTGCACTCATTTCGCATACTAGTAAGGTTATGATCAATATCCTTCAAGCTAGGCTTCATCAGCATATAAACTGACAACTTTCAGACAATACAAGGTGGATTTAGAAAATACAGAGAAATCAGAGATCAACTTGCCAATACCCATTGAATCATGAAGAAAGCAAGAGAAGCACAGAAAAACATCTACTTCTGCTTCACTGACTACGCAAAAGCTTTTGACAATGGGGATGGCAACAAACTGTGGAAAATTCTTAAAGAGATGGGGATATCAGACCATCTTACCTGTCTTCTGAGAAATTTGTATGCAGGTCAAGAGGCCTGGACATGGAACAATGGACTGGTTGAAAATTAAGAAAGGAGTATGACAAGGCTGTATACTTAAACTATAGGCAGAGTACATCATGCAAATTGGCAGGCTGTGTGACTCACAAGCTGGAATCAAGATTTCCAGAAGAAATATCAACAACCTTAGAAATGTAGGTGATGCCTCTGTAATAGAGAAAGTGAAGAGAAACTAAAGAGCCTCTTGATGAGGGTGAAAGAGGAGAGTGAAAAAGCTGGCTTGAGACTCAGCATTAAAAATAACTGAGAACATGGCATCTGTTCCCATCACTTCATGTAAAACAAATGGAGAAAAAGTGGAAACAGTGTCAGATTTTATTTTCTTGGGCTTCAAAATCACTGCAGATGGTGACAGCAACCTTGAAATTAAAAGATGCTTGCTGCTTGGGGGAAAAATTATGACAAACCTAGACAACATATTAAAAAGCAGAGACATCACTTTGCTGACAAATATCCATATAATCAAAGCTATGGTTATTCCAATAGTTAGGTATGAATGTGAGAGTTGAGTTATATAAGGCTGAGCATTGAAGAATTGATGTTTTTGAATTGTGGTGCTCGAGAAGTCTCTTGAGAGTTCCTTGGACAGCAAGAAAATCAGTCAATCCTAAAGGAAATCAACCCTGAATATCCATTGTAAGAACTGTTGCGGAAGCTTCAATACTTTCACTGCCGGATGCAAAGAGTCAATTAATTGGAAAATATTCTGATACTGGGAAATACTGAAAGCAAAAGGAGAAGGGGAAACAGGATAAGTTGGTTAGATAGCATCATCGACTCAATGGACATAAATCTGAACAAACTCTGAGAGATAGGGGAAAACAGAGTCTGGCATGTCACAGTCCATAGGGTTGCAAAGAGTCAGAAACAACTTAGCAACTAAACAACTGCCAACAAATGTTTATTCCTTCTTGACAGTGGGAAAGCCATACAATGATCTGCTACTTCTCATCTCTTCCCAACCCCACATTTAGTTGCATCATATTCATAGCTTGAAATTCACAGAAATAAGCAAACACTAAAAATTAAGCCTTAATTTATTGTTTTGTTGATTGTCTTGAACTAACAAAATGGTGGAGCAGGTGTTATTAATATATATATATATATATATCTCAAAGTTTAACATGTCATGCCATATAGCCTTTATATTGAAAATAGCACAAAAACTGAGGAAACATTTTTCCAGCATTTGAAACTATCATACAAAAATTTAGATGTCATTTCTGAACGTGAAGCTTGTGCATGTCTTCATTATTCATTTCTTCTTACTTGAAAACAGACAGGGAATATCAACCAACTGTCCAAACTGTACTTATTAGTCATTTGTAGTCATAGATGGACCTCAGATATAAAAGCAGTAAAAATCAAAACACCATCCAGAGAGTATCAATTGCCTATATAGAATCTGCAGTAAGTAGTATATATTTTGTTATAATTTCTAATTTATGTGACATATCTATTTATTTTTACTTTCTAAAATTTATGAGATAAATATGTATGAGTACACTCAGACACAAACATACACACACATGGTTTGGGCTTTTGCGGGGAGGGGAGCCAAACCATGTTTCACATTTGGCAGCACAGTACTGCTGATAATCAAAGTGTTATCAGATAACTAAAACTTTTATCTAATAAAGATATAAGATGTGACCTCCTCCTGAAACCCACCGATTATTGGACAGTAAGATTGGAGACCTTCCTCTAGAGCCTTAAATAAAATCTTACAAAATTTGACTACCCATATGATATCTAACTAGTCACAGAGGATCAGAAAAAACATAATTTGGTGTAAGTTCTTACACAGCAAGAAAAAGACATGATCTTGACTCCGAGTTCAGTTTATAGTTTCAATGCTGTCTATTGACAACTCATTTTACTTTTCTGCAAGCATAAATAAAGGAATATATGATCTTACTAGTTCCCAAACATCACTGCATATATAAATTAACTGCAGCACTGCTCAAACCAAAGATTTCTTTTTTTCCGTCTAACAAGACCTATTGAAATGGAAACTCTAGAAATAAGATCAAGAAATTGGGCAATTTTAATGATTTCTATGCCACTTCTGGAATCCTTTTATCTTCTAAAGGATTTCAAATCACATAGACATAAGAGTAAACTGACTAGTAAAGATGTGTGTGCCAGATATTTCAGTTCAGTTCAGTTCAGTCGCTCAGTCGTGTCCGACTCTTTGCGACCCCATGAATCGCAGCGCGCCAGGCCTCCCTGTTCATCACCATCTCCCGGAGTTCACTCAGACTCACGTCCATCGAGTCCGTGATGCCATCCAGCCATCTCATCCTCTGTCGTCCCCTTCTCCTCCTGCCCCCAATCCCTCCCAGCATCAGAGTCTTTTCCAACTCAGAGTCAACTCTTCACATGAGGTGGCCAAAGTACTGGAGCTTCAGCTTTAGCATCATTCCTTCCAAAGAAATCCCGGGGCTGATCTCCTTCAGAATGGACTGGTTGAATCTCCTTGCAGTCCAAGGGACTCTCAAGAGTCTTCTCCAATACCACAGTTCAAAAGCATCAATTCTTTGGTGCTCAGCCTTCTTCACAGTCCAACTCTCACATCCATACATGACCACAGGAAAAACCATAGCCTTGACTAGACAGACCTTAGTCGGCAAAGTAATGTCTCTGCTTTTGAATATATTATCTAGGTTGGTCATAACTTTTCTTCCAAGGAGTAAGCATCTTTTATTTCATGGCTGCAGTCACTATCTGCAGTGATTTTGGAGCCCAAAAAAATAAAGTCTGACACTGTTTCCACTGTTTCTCCATCTATTTCCCATGAAGTGATGGAACTGGATGCCATGATCTTCGTTTTCTGAATGTTGAGCTTTAAGCCAACTTTTTCACTCTCCTCTTTCACTCTCATCAAGAGGCTTTTTAGTTCTTCTTCACTTTCTGCCATAAGGGTGATGTCATCTGCACATCTGAGGTTATTGATATTTCTCCCGGCAATCTTGATTCTGGCTTGTGTTTCTTCCAGTCCGGCATTTCTCATGATGTACTCTGCATAGAAGTTAAATAAGCAGGGTGAAAATATACAGCCTTGAACGTACTCCTTTTCCCATTTGGAACCAGTCTGGTGTTCCATGTCCAGTTATAACTGTTGCTTCCTGACCTGCATACAGATTTCTCAAGAGGCAGGTCAGGTGGTCTGGTATTCCCATCTCTTTCAGAATTATTCACAGTTTATTGTGATCCACACAGTCAAAGGCTTTGGCATAGTCAATAAAGTAGAAATAGATGTTTTTTTTCTGGAAGTCTCTTGCGTTTTCCATGATCCAGCAGATGTTGGCAATTTGCTCTCTGGTTCCTCTGCCTTTTCTAAAACTAGCTTGAACATCAGGAAGTTCACGGTTCACATATTGCTGAAGCCTGGCTTGGAGAATTTTGAGCATTACTTTACTAGCATGTGAGATGAGTGCACTGTGCAGTAATTTGAGCATTCTTCGGCATTGCCTCTCTTTGGAATTGATTTTCAGTAATTTACCAATTTTCCTGACTCATATGTGTTTCTCCACACATATACTTCTTTTATATTTAGCATGTTGTCCAAGTGACTTTTGGAACCTAATAATCACCCCACTACTGCTTACATAGTCAGTGTTATTTATAAATTATTATTCATCTACTTTTAAAGAAGTTAAATCTATATATGTCAATATTTCTAAAATCTTATGCATAAAGCTATGAGAAATCATGGCAAATCTTCATTAAAAATAAGATTTGCTATGGCTAAGACACTCACCAGATCATCAAATTGACAACCTCATTAATAAAACTCATTTCGATAATTTGTTAGTGTACCTTGGTAAGCTCTTAATTCTTTTTTTAATGTTCTGTACTGCAATTATTCTTTTTTAAAAATATTGCTCACAATGATTCTGAAAATATCCCTTCATTTTTCCTTAGGTTTTATGATAGAATTTCTCTTATTTTTGCATAACAAATATTTAGAAATTACTTTAAAATTTGTGCGTATCAGTTCAGTTCAGTTCAGTCGCTTAGTCATGTCCGACTCTTTGTGACCCCATGAATCTCAGCACGCCAGGCCTCCCTGTCCATCACCAACTCCCGGAGTTCACTCAGACTCACATCCATCGAGTCAGTGATGCCATCCAGCCATCTCATTTACTGCCATCCCCTTCTCCTCCTGCCCCCCAATCCCTCCCAGCATCAGAGTCTAGAGATATGCAAATGATAAGTCAGTTATTCAAAATAAATTATTTGAAAACACAGCCTTTTTTATCTTGTGAAAGAGGAGAGTGAAAAAAATGGCTTAAAACTCAACATTCAAAACACTAAGATCATGGAATCCAGTCATCATTTCATGGCAAATAGATGGGGAAGAGGTGGAAAGAGTGACAAATTTTATTTTCTTGCTCCAAAATCACTGTGGAGATGGTGACTGCAGCCATTAAACTGAAAGATGCTTGCTCCTTGGAAGAAAAACTATGACAAACTTAGTGTATTAAAAAGGGGAGACTTCACTTTGCCAACAAAGGTCCATATAATCAAACCTATGGTTTTTCCCATAGTCACGTACAAATGTGAGAATTCAATCATCAAGAAGGCTGAGTTCCAAAGACGTGATGCTTTTTAATTTTAGTGCTGGAGAAAACTCTTGAAAGTCCCTTGGACTGAAAGGAGATCAAACCAGCCAGTCCTAGAGAAAGTCAACCCTGAATACTCATTGGAAGGACTGATGCTGAAACTGAAGCCCCAATATTTTGGCCACCTGATGCGAAGAGCCGATTCATTGGAAAAGATCCTGATGCTGAGAAAGATTGAGAATAGGAGAAGAGTGTAACAGAAGATTGGATGATTTGATGGCATCACTGACTCGATGGACATGAGTTTAAGATACAACTTAGCAACTGAACAGCAATCCCATTCATGGATTTTGGATAGACTTGACTCCACTTTTCAATTTTTAACTTACTCTTTCAATTAGTATGCATGTATATATGGAACAGAAACTTTTGGTGAAGAGTGATTCTGTACAGTAGTCTTTAGAATTCTGCTTCTGAAATGTTGTTCTTTGTCTCTGATCATTACTGAGGTTTAGTTTCTGATGTACCTTGTAGGAGGCTCAGATTGTTTTCAATATTTCAGAAAGCATATTAGCAAACATAGTTTAAAAAATAATGATTAACTGAATTAGTCTTGCAGCCTTGAATGTGTCATCAGCTCTGATCATGGTAGTTTGTGCCATGTTGGCCTTTACCTGAATTTTTTTATAAAACTCATAGTTTTCCATTGGAGATGCCTACCTGTGCAGAAACCCAGTTTATTTGACTCACTCCTTAGCATCTGAGTTGGCTTCCTATAATTGCTATCATCACTGTTTTAGTTTAAATATAGACTCATCATCTAAGAAGTAGAACTTTGTCTACTTATTTAAATATCGTACCATGCGAATTGTCTCTCTATGAATATGAAATTTCCTGTCTCAAGGCATCAATACAAAGTAAATATCAAAGTAAATATGAGTGGACTTAATGTCCTCTTCTTGTTCTGATTCAACTGAAACACAGCTCAAATATAAAGGGATACATAAATTAGGACTATATAATGTCATTTAACGCCTATTTCCTCAATCAGACTGAAATTTCTTTAGGGTCAGAGACCATACTTATTTTTTGTTCATTACTCTGTTTCAAAATTCTAACATAACGTCTATATAACAGTTTTTCTTATTATTATTAAATGTTATAACTAGACGGAAGTTTTGTAATGATATCATTAGTCTGTGTAGACACGGCAAATTCTGAAATTTAACCTGGTGGCCCAGACAGTAAGGAATCCTCCTGCAGTGCAAGAGACCTGGGCTTGATAACTGGGTTGGGAATATCCCCTGGAGAAAGGAATGGCTACCCACTCCAGTATATCAGACTTTAAGGACTTCCCAGGTAGTGCCAGAGGCAAAGGACTCACCTACCAATGTGGGAGACACAGGAGATGCAGGTTCCATCCTTGTGTCAGGTAGATCCTGGGAGAAGGGCATGGCAACCTAGTTCAGTATTCTTGTCAGGAGAATTCCCAAGGACTGAGGAGCCTGGCATTACTGTCCATAGAGTCACAAAGAGTAGGATATGACTGAAATGACTTAGCACACATCGTTGCACAACAGAAAACAGCACTCAAATCTCAGTGGATAAAAACAACACAGGTATAATGATTTATTAGTTGCTCATCTTCCACAGGATGATTGGAAGCTCTCCTGAGAGACATCCCAACTTAAAAACAGCCTGATGGAGAAGCCATGATTTGAAACATTGCTATCTCTATGATATAGTGAAGCTCTGTAGGGTCTCAGGTGTATAACTGAGTTCTTTGGCCTTTATTACTCAATGGCCAGAGCTAGTTACATGGCCGCAATGATCCATGATGCCAAAAGCACAATTCTATTATGTGTACAGGAAGAAAGAGAACTTCAAGCATTTGGAAAACATTCTAACATCAACTAAAATATCTTCTTATGCAGAGTAGAGAAGATATACACCAATTTAAAATGCAACTTCCATTTAATAAATTTTGCCCTGGAATATGCTAATGATGAATGACAAAATTTTAAGCATCTCAAAAATACACATTTACTTTTAACATCTCGATGCTGTAAATATCAATAAGAACTGAATCTAAACTTTGATAAATGGAAAATCATTCAAATACAAGTCTTTTCTATTTTGGGAAAAATATAATCCAAAAAATAATCATGCAGAGGGTTAACCTCCTCACTTGGAAAGTGAAAGTGTTAGTCACTCAGTCGTACTGATTCTTTGCAACCTCATGGACTGTAGCCCACCAAGCTCCTCTGCCCATGAAATTCTCCAGGTGGAATACTGGAGTGGGTTGTAATTTCATACTTTCTGACCCAGGGATCAAACCCACATCTCCTGCATTGCAGGTGGATTCATTACCTTTTGAGCCACCAGGGAAGCTCTGATCATGTTCAATTCCAGGGAAATATGAGATTGTTTCTGGGGCAAAAGGAGAAAGTAAAGACATTATTTCTATACAAAGTAGAGGAATAAAATATTTGAAAATACAGTGTTATACAAAAATGCATGAAGTTATTAGCAGTTGTAGTTAGAAGTCAGTTAAATAATTATTGAAGAGAAAGTGTTATTTTCCATAATCAAGAATTTAAATACATTAGGTGTCAGTGTTAATTTCATATTATTTCATAGCTCTAACCATCATTGTCATAACTGAATAAAAAGACAGACCATTTTATATGTGTAAATCAGCAATAGTTTCTATGTGGTTAGTGGAGAGTGGGGAAGTATTGATATCTACTAAGCAAGTACCAAAGATGGAGAGAAATTTATCCTTTTTTCATATTTTTGTCATTAAGGAATGCTAGATCTTCAAGTTCATCCTTTTTCTCCCTAGGTATTTTTTTTTATCACTTTACTTAGGTATTATTCACATACAAAATACAATGCATATTTAATATATAGAACTTAATGAGTTTAGAGATAAGTATATATCTGTTAAACCATCATCACAATCTATGCCATAAACAAATCCATCATCTTGAAAAATATTCTACTGCCCCTTTTATTAATGATGATATTGATGATAATAATTTTTAACATAAGATCTATCTTTTTATCACACTCTTTATACAATGCTAACTATGGACATTATGCAGCACAGTAGATTTCTAGTTCTTATTCACCTCATATAATTGAAATTTTGTAGCTTTTTACTAATACCTCCTCATTTCCACCTCTACCCAGAAGTCACCATTCTGCTCTCTGCTTCTGAGTTGAAATATTTCAAATTCCTTATGCTTTCTACTTCTGAGTTGAACTATTTTAAATTCCTTATAAAAGTAATATCATGCAGTATTTTTCTTTCTGTGTCTGGCTTACTTCACTTAAAATAGTGTCTTCCAGGTTTAACCATGTCATCATAACTGTCAGGATTTCCTTATTTTTTATGATTGAATAATATTTCAGTGTATGTAAATACCATACTTTTGATTCATTCTTCTGGTAACTTTTTAATCTGCTTCCATGTCCTGGTTATTGTGAATAATAATGTTGCAATGAACATGACAATGTGCATATCTCTATACTCAGAATTGCTGGATCATATAGTAGCTCTGTTTTTAATATTTTGAGGAGCTTCAATATTGTTTTCCAGAATGAACATATTGATTTACAAACCCATCAATAATGTGTAAGGTGTCTTTTTCCTTACATATTTGCCAATGTTTAATTTTTAATTTTTCTTGAAAAGCCATTCTAACAGGTTCGAGGAGGTGGTATATCATTGTGAATTTGATTTGCATTTCTCAGATAATGAGTGAAATCATGGACCTGACTATTTGTACGTGTTCCTTTGAGAAATCTGTTTATTCCTTGTCCCATTTTTTAATCAGTACATTTTTTCAGTTGGCTTTTTTTTTTTCCTACTGTTCAATTGTATGAATTCTTTATATATTTTAGACATTAAACTTTTTTCAGATAAATATTTTCTCACATTCTGTAGGTTGTGTTTTCATGTTGTTGATTTTTCTTCTGCTATGCAGAAGTTTGTTTATTTGTTTGTTTTCAGCTTGAGGTAGTCATGTCTGTCTATTTATGCTTTCTTTGCTTTTGTATTTTTGACATACTATTCCAAAATCATTGCAAAGGATAATATCAAAAAGCTTTCCTGGAGCTTCTCTGGTGGTCCAGTGGATAAGAATCTGCCTTGCAATGCAAGGGACACAAGTTTGAACCCTGGCTTGGGAAGATTCCACATGCCATAGAGCAATAAGCTGGAGCACGACAACCACTAAGCCCACACACTAGAGCACGTGAGCCACAACTACTAAGCCTATATGCTGCAACTACTGCAGCCCACATGCCTAGAGCCTGTGCTCTGCAACAAGCAAAGTCACCACAATGAGAAGCACTACACGTGAACCACAACAGAGACCTGCCAGAGCCCAAAATCAATAAATTTCTAAAACAGATTTTCAGATATTTTCTTCTAGAAAGTGCAGTTTCAGGTCTCATGCTTAATACCTTCATTCATTTGAGTCAACTTTATTGGATGATGTAAGATAAGGTTCTTTTTCATTCATGTGGCTATGTTGTTTTCCCAGCACTATTAAAGAGGTGATCATTTCCCACCATCTTGTCACAATATGTTTGCTGAGGATCAGTTGACTATATTGACTGTTCAGTTCAGTTCAGTCGCTCAGTCATGTTCGACTATTTGAGACCTCATGAATCGCATCATGCCAGGCCTCCCTGTCCATCACCATCTCCTGGAGTTCACTCAGATTAACGTCCATCAGTCAGTGATGCCATCCAGCCATCTCATCCTCTGTTGGCCCCTTCTCCTGCCCCCAATCCCTTCCAGCATCAAAGCCTTTTCCAGTGAGTCAACTCTTCACATAAGGTGGCCAAAGTACTGGAGTTTCAGCTTTAGCATCATTTCTTCCAAAGAAATCCCAGGGCTGATCTCCTTCAGAATGGACTGGTTGAATCTCCTTGCAGTCCAAGGGACTCTCAAGAGTCTTCTCCAACACCACAGTTCAAAACCATCAATTATTCAGCACTCAGCCTTCTTTGCAGTCCAACTCTCACATCCATACATGACTACTGGAAAAACCATAGCCTTGACTAGATGGACCACAGTCAGCAAAGTAATGTCTCTGCTTTTGAATATGCTATCTAGATTGGTCATAACTTTTCTTCCAAGGAGTAAGTGTCTTTTAATTTCATGGCTGCAGTCACCATCTGCAGTGATTTTGGAGCCTATAAAAATAAAGTCTGACATTGTTCCCACTGTTTCCCCATCTATTACCCATGAAGTGATGGGACCGAATGCCATGATCTTCGTTTTCTGAATGTTGAGCTTTAAGCCAACTTTTTCACTCTCCTCTTTCACTTTCATCAAGAGGCTTTTTAGCTCCTCTTCACTTTCTGCCATAAGGGTGGTGTCATCTGCACATCTGAGGTTACTGATATTTCTCCCAGCAATCTTGATTCCAGCTTGTGTTTCTTCCAGTCCAGCGTTTCTCATGATGTATTCTGCATATAAGTTAAATAATCAGGGTGACAATATATAGGCGTGACATACTCCTTTTCCTATTTGGAACCAGTCTGGTGTTCCATGTCCAGTTCTAACTTTTGCTTCCTGACCTGCATACAGATTTCTCAAGAGGCAGGTCATGTGGTCTGGTATTCCAATCTCTTTCAGAATTTTCCACAGTTTATTGTGATCCACACAGTCAAAGGCTTTGGCATAGTCAATAAAGCAGAAATAGATGTTTTTTTCTGGAACTCTCTTGCTTTTTCCCTGATCCAGCAGATGTTGGCAATTTGATCTCTGGTTCCTCTGCCTTTTCTAAAACCAGCTTGAATATCAGGAAGTTTACGGTTCACATATTGTTGAAGTCTGGCTTGGAGAATTTTGAGCATTCCTTTACTAGCATGTGAGAAGAGTGCAAATGTGTGGTAGTTTGAGCATTCTTTTGCATTGCCTTTCTTTGGAATGGGAATGAAAACTGACCGTTTCCAGTCCAGTGGCCACTGATGAGCTTTCCAAATTTGCTGGCATATTGAGTGCAGCACTTTCACAGCATCATCTTTCAGGATTTGAAATAGCTCCACTGAAAAAGAATGCTCAAGAGAACGGGCCGACCGAGGATGAGATGGCTGGATGGCATCACGGACTCGATGGACGTGAGTCTGAGTGAACTCCGGGAGATGGTGATGGACAGGGAGGCCTGGCATGCTGCGATTCATGGGGTCACAGAGATCGGACACGACTGAGCGACTGAACTGAACTGAACTAAACTGAAATTCCATCACCTCATGATGCTTTCCAAGGCCCACTTGACTTCACATTCCAGGATGTCTGGCTCTAGATTAGTGATCACACCATTGTGATTATCTGGGTCATGAAGATCTTTTTTGTACAGTTCTTCTGTGTATTCTTGCCACCTCTTCTTAATATCTTCTGCTTCTGTTAGGTCCAGACCATTTCTGTCCTTTATCGAGCCCATCTTTGCGTGAAATGTTCCCTTAGTATCTCTAATTTTCTTGAAGAGATCTCTAGTCTTTTCCATTCTGTTGTTTTCCTCTATTTCTTTGCATTGATTACTGAAGAAGGCTTTCTTATCTCTTCTTGCTATTCTTTGGAACTCTGCATTCAGATGCTTATATCTTTCCTTTTCTCCTTTGCTTTTCACTTCTCTTCTTTTCACAGCTGTTTGTAAGGCCTCTCCAGACAACCATTTTGCTTTTTTTGCATTTCTTTTCCATGGGGATGGTCTTGATCCCTGTCTCCTGTACAATGTCATGAACCTCATTCCATAATTCATCAGAAACTCTATCTATCAGATCTAGGCCCTTAAATCTATTTTTCACTTCCACTGTATAACCAGTAATGCTGAAGTAGCTGAAGTTGAATGGTTCTATGAAGACCTACAAGACCTTTTAGAACTAACACCCAAAAAAGATGTCCTTTTCATTATAGGGGACTGGAATGCAAAAGTAGGAAGTCAAGAAACACCTGGAGTCACAGGCAAATTTGTCCTTGGAATGTGGAATGAAGCAGGGCAAAGACTAATAGGAGTTTTGCCAAGAAAATGCACCAGTCAAGCAAACACCCTCTTCCAACAACACAAGAGAAGACTCTACACATGGACATCACCAGATGGTCAACATCAAAATCAGATTGATTATATTCTTTGCAGCCAAAGATGGAGAAGCTCTATACAGTCAACAAAAACAAGACCAGGAGCTGAAAGTGGGTCAGATCATGAACTCCTTATTACCAAATTCAGACTCAAATTGAAGAAAGTAGGGAAAACCACTAGACCATTCAGTTATGACCTAAATCAAATCCCTATGATTATATTGACTGTACATATGTTGCTTTATTTCCATGTTATGTATTCTATTCCATTTGTGCTTATGTGTGTTCTTAAGCTAGTACCTTATCCTTTTGATTACTGTAGCTTTGTAAAGTAGTTTGAAATCGAGAAACATGATAGCTTCAGCATTACTATTCCTTTTCAAGATTGGGTTGACCATCTGGAGTCCTTTATAGTTTCATATCAATTTTATAATTGTTTTCACTAATTTTTGTATAAATTCCCTATGGAAATTTAATAGGAATTAAATTGAATCTATAAATTACTTTGGGTAATATGGTCTTTTTAATAATATGAATTCTTCCAATTTATGAACATGGGATGGATTTTCATTTATTTGTATCTACATTTATCAGTGCTTTGTTGTTCTCAATGCATACTTTTTTAAACTCCTTGACTAAGTTTATTTGTTATTAGTTTTATGCTATTGTAAATGGAATGGTCTTCCTAATTTACTTTACAAATAGTCTGTGGTTACTGTACAAAATGCACTGGATTTTTTGTTTTGATTTTGTATCCTACAATGTTACTGAATTCATTTATTAGTGTTAACAGTTTCGTTGTTATGTTTGTGTGAAGTCTTTATAGTGTTTTACCTTTAGGGTCAGGTCATTTGAAAACATACAATTTTAATTCTTGCTTTCTGATTTTGATGCCCTTTCCTGTTTTAAATCTATTTCTTGCTTTCTGATTTTGGTGCCCTTTCCTGTTTTAAATCTAATTATTCTGGGTGGGATTTACAGAAGATGTGCTATGTGAATAGAAGTGGTGAAAGTGGGCATCCTTACCTTGTTTCAGATATTAAAAGAAAAAATTTCATTTTTTTATCCTTAAATATGTTTGCTTTAAGTTTTTCATACATGGACTTTATTTTATTGAGATAAGTTCCTTCAATACCTAATTTTTGACAGTTTTTATCATGAAAGGGTTTTGAATGCTACCAACTGTTTTTACTGTATCTGTTAAGGTGATCTTGTGATTTTCATCCTTTTTTCTGTTGATTTATGTTATATTGGTTTTACTTATGTTGAAGCATTATTGCTTCCCTATGGATAAATCTCATTTGATCATGGTATATGATCTTTTAATGTGCTATTGAATTTGGTCTGTTAATATTTTGTTGAGAATGTTTACATCCATGTTCATCAGGAACATTGGCTTATAGTTTTCTTTTCTTGTGGTATCCTTTTCTTTCTTTCTTTATTTTTGGTATCAGGGTTATGTTGGTGTTATAAAATAGGTTTGAAGTATTCCCTCTTATATTTTTTGGAAGAGTTTAAGAAGAGTTGCTATGAATACTTTTTCTTCAAATGTCTGGCAGAAATTATTAGTGAAGCCATCTGGCTCTGGAGTTTTCTGTGTTGGTACTTTTTTTTATTATTCATTCAATATCTTTAGTTTTTATTGGTCTATTCATTTGTTTTATAATTTTTTTCTTGATTCAGTCTTAGTACATTGTATGTTTCTAGGAATCTATTTATTTTAGATTCTTTAACTTATTGGTATATAGTTGTTAATAATAATCTCATGATATTTTATATATATATATATATATATATATATATATATATATATATAGTTTCAGTGATAATAGGTCCTCTTCCATTTCTGATTTTCCTACAATTCTGACAACTGTCTTCAGTAGGAAAACAGATAAGAGTTACATTTTTGAAAATGTGTGAGTACAAAGAGCAAGGCAGAAAGCTATAGAATTCAAACCTTGGACAAAGGGATTAAACTCTAGAAACTTCATCAGCAAATTTTGATAAAATTTAACACTAAATCATGGTAAAACTTCTGAGTAAACTAAACACTAAAATGAAGTTCTCTCTACCAGAATAAAAACGTATGTTAAAAAAAAAATACTATAGTTAATAGCATGCTTTTTGAAACAATAGATGCAGTTTTCCTAACATCTAGAACAAGGCAAGAACATACCTCCTTAATCCTTCTACTCTTTGCTGCAGTGGAGGTCTTAGTTTTTTGCTATAAGATAAGAAAAATATATAAAAGGCACACATTTTTAAAAAGTAAGATTAGAACCACTTGTTTGCAGATAACATACTTATTGATACAGATAATCAAAGGAAAATCCATAAAACAATCACTAGAACTAGCAAATGGTTTTATCAGTGCAATAAAATATAAACTTAATTTACAAAAAGGAAATGAATATTTTTATACTAGTGCTAAAACATAAAAATATGCTCATAAAAACTTTTAATTTATAATGCTATCAAAATATATCAACCATGTATGCATAAATTGAACAAAAGTAAACCTCTTTACTGAGAGCTACAATATATTATGAAATAAATTATGAAAGTCTAAAGAAATGGTATGACACATTACATTCAAGAACACAAGACTCAGTATTGTTCAGATAATACTTCTGTCCTATTTGAATGTAAATTTAACACAGTTCTAATAAATATTCTAATAGAAATGTAAGAATGGAAAAAACTACTCCAAAATTGACATGGAAAAAGAAAGGAACCAAGAATTTGTAAGCAATCAAAGTTTTCTTAAGCAGGGCACACACCAATAATGATAAAATTTTAAAAAAAAATTATTACTTTGAATTCATGGTTCATGAAGTCTTATAATTCTATTAATCAAAATACACTGTCAAAATAAATCAGCAAGTCACAAACTGGGGCAAAATATTCACTAGGAAGATATTTGTCAAATTACCGGTATCAAGAAGAGATAAAGAACTTCTACAATCCAAAATAAAGACACCCAACAATTTGTTAGATAGCAAAATGTTTGAAAAGATATGAAAATGATTTATAAGTATATGTAACAGTGCTCAGCACAAATTAATCATTGGATAAATTAAAATCATAATGAGACACCAGTACCTATGCACCATCATTAAAAAGAAGGTCAGCAGCAAATGTTGGTAAAGATATGGAACACCTAGAATTCATGAGTTTAGAGGTGGGCACATGGGATGGTTGGGATATAGGCAGGGATTGACAAAGAAGTGCGTGTGGGACTTTCAGGGGTGCAGCTGATGCTCTGTGTTTTCATAAAGTAAGGGATTGGATTACAAAGATGCTTGCATTCATTAAAATCCAGTCAATATACACTGAATATCTCATTAGATGTCTTAGCTCAAAAGGAAAAATCTATTTAAAATTTAAACTATAATTAATCATTTGAATGATGAAATACTTGAGGAAAATGTTTTGGCAATTGAGATTTACTTTAAAATGCATTAACAATCTTTATAATTGATATAAGGAATTCACTGTAAAACTCTTCCAAATTTTCTATGTTTAAAATATAGAAAAATTAGCTTTTTAAAGTACACTAGTAATGGCAACCCACTCCAGTACTCTTGCTTGGAAAATCCCATAGACAGAGGAGCCTGGTAGGCTGCAGTCCATGAGGTCACTAAGAGTCGAACACAACTGAGTGACTTCACTTTCTTTTCACTTTCATGCATTGGAGAAGGAAATGGCAACCCACTCCAGTGTTCTTTCCTCGAGAATCCCAGGGACAGGGGTAACCCTAGCGGGCTGCCATCTATGGGGTCGCACAGAGTTGGACATGACTGAAGCGACTTAGCAGCAGCAGTAGCATGCTTTTAAAAAGCTAACTTTCAATAGACTACTATGTACCCGTCAGTATCGATATGCTTTACATATATAAGCACTTTTAATACTTACAATAATACAGTAGGATGAAATTTGTCATTTTTCACTTTATAAATAAAGAAAAAGAAACCCAAGAGGATTAAAAGATAATTAATAGGGACTACCTGGTGGTCCAGTGGTTAAAACTCCGTGCTTCCACTGCAGGGAGCATGGGTTTGATCCCTGGCCAGGGAACTAAGAGGGTGTGCCTCGTGTTGCACCCCCTCAAAAAATGAAAAGAAGATTAACAAAGACATGTATTCATCTTCGCAATAAGGAATCTATATGAAATGGTATGGGATATATAGAAAAGCAACATGTATTAGAGAGCTACAGCTCCATTGAGGGAAAGACACATAAACCACTTTCTTTTCTTTTGCAGCAAACTAGGTAACATAAGAGTGGATGATGCTCCCCCGCTGAGAGCATAATAACATGGAAAATTCAGACAATACAGTGTTTGTTAATTCTGAAAGATAAATATCTTTTGACATATTTGAATTACTCTTTTTTAGGGATAGCACCAGGCAATTAATTCCATTAACAATTCATTCTCTTCCCTGTTTCACTGTCCCATTGGATTGCTTATGATCCAACCTATCTCCTGGAAAGCTTCTCAGAAACAGAAGGAAGGCACCAACACAGCTTAGACAGAGGAACCTACAAAGAATACATTCCCACAGATCTCACTCTCCTACATCTCTATTCACGTTTCCCCAATATCCTAAATTGTCATCAGAACAAGCACAGCAAGCAATAACATGAATGTGCTTCTCAAAATGTGGTACCAAAGCCAGCAGCAGCAGCTATGAAATATATTAGTAAAGTTACTCTCCAACCTTATCCTAGACCTACTAAATCATGGGAGTGGAAATCTGTGTATAAGCTCCAAGGATTCTGATACATCCTAAAGTTTGAGAACCACTGATAAATAGAAGCTATTAGAGCTTTCTTTACTCTATTTCAGTTATCATTCAGAGCTTTCAACTTTATAATGGGAGAAGTTCCTAAAACTGTAAGAAAATTAGCAAGGCCTGATCCACATGTCTTTTTTTATCTTTCCTTAACCTATGCCACTCTCAGGGTATTAACTTCAAATGCTAGTTTCTCCATTTGGAATTATAGACTCTTTGATGACAAAATGTTGTGGCTATATCATCATTGTATTCTGTTGAGCATAAGACTCAGAGTAGATCTTGCATAGGGGTTTCCCTGGTGGTGCAGTTGTAAAGTGCAGGAGACACAAGAGACCTGAGTTTGATTATTGTGTCAGGGAGATCCCCTGGAGTAGGAAATGGCACTCCAGTCCAGTATTCTTGCTTGGGAAATCCCATGAACAGAGTAGCCGGGCAGGCTACAGTCCATGGGTTTGCAAAGGGTCAGACACGACTTAGCGATTAAACAAAAAGAGCAGATAATCTGTGAAATTAATAATGTAATTATTTAATAAGTGAATAAGTAAATGAGTATGCCTGCATGTGAGTGATGAATTTCTGAGTGAGAACTTATCAGCCTCTTAGGAAATAAAGAAAACCCCCCACTAAGTAGATCTATCAGGAAGTATAGCTAAAATATGAATAAATGCATTACACCTGGTAATGTCAGCTTAAGAGCTTACTCTACTAGTGATAAATCAGGAACCATATGCTTTGGAATGTTGCTCTTACTCCTCCTTCCAGACGGTGTGTCACCTGCTTGAGAGGATCTAAAGTGAAGAAGAGGGTATGATCACTTAGAGGTGGATCAGAGATCCTACTATTTTGGGGGATTCTGAAACCCAAATTCTGTCACATACAAGTTGGGTCCTGTTGGTCAAGAAAAGGATTGCTTATAACTTTCTTCTTTTAATATAAAACTTAAATTATTTACTGTAATTTTAATTGAATCAAAACTACTTTTAAAAAATCAAGCTCAAACTATCAATAAGACTATATCTATTAATGTTTAAAAAGTAAATAATTCATTTCTAATGTAATACCTGTATTTTTTTGAGGATTTCCTAGGTAGTACTAGTGGTAAAAAAAAAAAAAAAAAAACCTTCTTGCCAATGCAGGAAATATAAGAAACACAAGTTTGATCCCTGGGTTGGGAATATCACACTGAGAGGGCATAGCAACCCATTCTAGTATTCTTGCCCGGAGAAACCTGCAGACAGAGGAGCTTAGCAGGTTACTGTTGCAGAGGGTCACAAAGACTTGGACATGACTGAAGTAACTTAGCACACACACTTCCTTTCTTAAAAGGAAGAATAAAATGGAATTATTACTAAGAAAAATTTTGCCACTCAACCATAACATTATCCTAATTTGTCTGTACCCTGGTTCTTTCTTCACTTTTAGAAAGAAACTAATTGAGTTGTCAGGTTGTGTTAGGAAAGGAAAACGAGTCACCTTATATTTGCCAATCAAGTCAAAGTTGGTTTCTTTAGTTAACACTCCTTTCTCTTTTTCAAACCCAAAAGGAATATAAGAACTGGGAAATCATACAGTTAATATTTAATGACATTATAACAGTAAGAATGAAATTTTTTGATACTCAACTTGATTTATCTTACCCAAGATTTTTTACAAACATTTGATTGTAAAATAGCCTGCATCACCCTAGGTCCAGAAAAAGTGGGAGAGAGAGGCACGCTAAAGGTTAAATAAAGCCAGACGTAGCTACAATTTAATATAATATACAAAGATTCATTGATTTGCATACATTAAATTAATTTTAATTAAATGACAATGTTATCAAGAGTATATATGTTATATTTTTGACTGGTATCTGCAAAACATCATAATTCTTATTGATCTAATTTTGAGAAAAAACATCTGGAAAGAAATGCTTTCTGGAAAGTTTTGCCACAAAAATTTCCCTGTATATGGATAGCTACAGAGATTTACTGGTTAACCAGTATGTTTGCTAGGATCTTTTTCCATATTTCTGTTTTGTCTTCATAACTGAGTGAGTGATAATTTCTCTTGGTCACTAGACAGCTTCTATAGCAACTCTCATTGTGTCCATGTGAAAATGTCCAAAGAAAGGGGCATGGGTGAGGATTCCTTGTGCTTTATAGTGGAGGTAAACTTTCTCCAGAAGTCTCTAGTAGGTTGTGTCCCATGTCTTATTGGCTAGAATTGGTTCAAATTGTCATTGCTTCAGAAAGAAAGAGCTGGGAAATTGAGCATCTGGCATTTTCAGCCTCCATCCTGGGAGGCAGACTGAGAAGAAAAGACAAGGAAACGATGCCACAAAACTGGCCAGTAGTATAAGACTGTGTCTTGTTTCTTACAACTAAAGAATGTGTCAGGTCTCTTACCTATAAGAATGAAGTAGCTACTGGTAGAATTTCAAGTTCAAAGACAAGGGAAACATTTTTTTAATAAGGAGGATTTCCTAGTAACCCTAAAATTATCTGTCACATTAGTCTTTCAATGGATCCTTCTCATTCTATTTCTGATTTTCATTTCATTAATTTTTCTCTGAGTGTTTCATAATTCCTAGCATAAAAGTTGAAAAGTAAAGGAGATGGAATATGATTATGAAATTTCAGTATATAGACTTAAAAACTATGGCAAAAAAAAAAAAAAAAAAAAAACAAAAACAAAAACCATTCTTGCCTCCTGTAACAGAACAGTCTTTGGATTAAGGCAAATTCCAGATCAATAATTATAACTGATAAACAGAGAAGAAGAAACTATGTGTCTTCTTCCTTTGATTTTAGATGTGATCCTCAGTTTTTGAAAATATTTAAACATTCTGTGCTCCCTGGAAGAATTAAGAAAAAACTGAGCTATATGAAAGCAACTATATATGTGTGTATGCACATATCCATACAGACATAGTCCTATGTACATACATATCAACAAAACGTCACTCCCTTGATGACAGCTTGGTGAATATTTCTTTTCTTTAGCAAAATTCTGATGAACCTTCGTTGCAGGTTCATGCAAACAAATTCCCCATGGAATGAATTTATTATTTGTATCGTCATTAATGTTACTCAGCTCTGAGAACGATGCCTTCAAAAGATTCCACTACCCTTTGTTGTGTGCAAGTGTATGTGATTTTGATTAGCAAACCTGCATACCTAATCTAAGTTTCCTTCTGAGCCTGTACAGTTAAAATAATTATAATAAAATCTATTAACTGCTTGTTACTGCAGGGGGAAAAGGCACTGCATCCAACCTTCCATCTGCAACCATTGATTCTGAAGTGGTGAGTGACAGTTCCCCACTGCCTAAGTAGGTTATAACAAGCTAGCTTCAGGCTGCAACAGCCAGTAGAGTGCAGAGGAGAAACGACTGGCCTCCAAACTTGTCTTAAGCCTCAAGATAGAAGGAAGGAGGGGTGGGGAGTCTCTGCCAATAACTGCAGTGCCTGTTCTCACATTCAGCAGCGGGAGCTTTGTAATTGCCAACTCGCTTTAATTCCCACTCACACCTTAGGGGGACAAGGCAGAGAACTCTCTCTAACGGATAGTATTAAAACTATTATTCATCTAATCACCCACAAACATATGCGTTTCTTTTGTAACGACTCTGTTGCCCTCATCCCCATAAAATACATTCACACACATCAGCCAACTCATGCAAATGAAAACACAATAATGAAGACTGTGTAAACCCAAAGAACTGGCTGCTTTGCAGACACACAAAAATTCACCTCACATTCATTGTTTATATTTATATATATATAATCCCTAGAAATTCCTATCTACCCACATAGGCCCTGTTAAGGCCCTGTATGTAGTGATTAGAATCCACACTATTATTTTTAGTTTTCAAATGAAATCCTTCATTTCAATGATTTCAAATGAAATCATTCCTTTTACCTGGAAGCTAGAGGTGGAAGTGTATTTATATTTGGAAGCTGGCTTCATATTTCTCTTTGATTTTGCATTGGGCCATCTAAATGAGCTATATACACCACACATCATCAGTACTTTTCTACCACCTTCTTTTAGTGTTTCATTGTGTGTATACATCATGGTACAAAAAATTATCTGATTTATCTCTGTCCATTTCTGTCAAACAGCCATACACACACCCCTCCTTGTACCATGCTTCACAAGAAATGTGTGTATGTGGATATGTTAGTTCCCCAGTATTTTTTATTAAAAGAATTAATAGGTCAATTTTCTTAACAGTGTGAGAGTATAAAGCAATCAGATTACTATATGGTGTGAGGAGGGTACCAGGTAAATTGATGTAGATTAATGCTGTCCTCTAGAAAACAATGGGGAAGATTTGCTTTTGTTACAAAACAAAAGTTTGACATTTTTGCTTTATGGTTTACTCATGTTTTTAAAAATCATATAGACAGAAAAACTGACCAAATAAGTTAAATTTGATTCAAAATAATATATTATCTGACTCTTAAAACTTTTCTCTGAGTACATGTTCACCATTTTAAAATACAATTTATTAAAAAAAAAAAAAAGAATCCCAGGTGACTCAATGGTAAAGAACTGCATGCCCATACAAGAGACACAGAAGACAAGAGTTCAATCCCTGGTTCAGGAAGATCCCTTAGAGGAGAAAATGCAACCCACTCCACTACACTTGCCTGGAGAATCCCATGGACAGAGAAGCCTGGCAGGCTATAGTACATGGGGTCACAAAAAATCAGACATGACTGACTGAGCACACTTGCATGTATGTTGAAAACTTAATTTTCTATCATTTTGCTTTCTGAAGAGAATGTTCCATTGACTTTTACATAAGTTTAATTGTATGCAACTACAAATATTTTCTGATTGGACATTTAATAGGTACATCTCTAGGAGGAGAATATTCTAGAAAATTATAACAATAACCACAATCACAACAATAGTATTTCAGCCAATAGTAGGTTTGTAACAAAGATTTGAATGAGATAGTTAATTTATGTAAATACATTATGACTTTCTCACTGGTAAATACACACAAACATACCTTTGGGCTATCCACATTGACTCAAAGTTCTTAAATTTGTTGAATATTTTAACAATTCAATACCATTTCCATTGTTTTGTTACTATATTGTATTGAATGAAATTTTACAATAGACTGGTTAACAGGATAAATTTACCAGAAATGAGGCTTTTCTTTTTTTTCCTGTACTCCATGTAGGGTCATCAATTTGAACATATCCTGACCTTTAAATCAAGGGGAGTTAGCCAGTACACAAAAGGAACTCATAGACTTGTCAATGTCTATTGTTCATCTTTGATAAAACCAGCATGACATCCTTATTTGTCTCCATAAACTTATGGAACTTAGAGTTTGGGATACATTGCAGTACTTGTTTCCTATACAGCCTCAAAGAAAACCAGAGGTTGATATCCTAATCAGTAGAATTGAATGCACAAATGAAAATTCATGTCTTAAAAATGTCCATAATACAGTGGACATAAATACTATAGAGTGCACATAAAAATCTACAAAAACCTGTGGTTGTAGATGGTGTAGCAGTGATTAATGTTTTCATACATACATATATTTTAAATGTACTTCTGCATTCCCTTAGTAAGCTTTATCTGTTCTTGTGTTTGTGTTCTCAGTTATATCTGAGTCTTTTGTGACCCCATGTACTGTAGCCCACCAGGCTCCTCTGGCCATATGATTTCCCAAGCAAGAGTATTGGAATGGATTGCCATTTCCTACTTCAAAGGATGTTTCTGACCCAGGATCAAACCCATATCTCTTGCATCTCCTACAATGGCAGGTGGATTCTTTACCATTGTGCCACCTGTGTTTGCCCAATTACAAATCATGAGAGAAGTAAGAATAACTGAAGATTTAATACTCACTGAACTCTTAGCATGTATTTGTTATTCATTATGCCAAATGCTTTGTTGTTATTGTTATTCAGTTGCTAAGTCATGCCTGATTCTTTGAGATCTTATGGACTGTAGCATAACAGGCATCCCTGTCCTTCACTATCTCCCTGAGTATGTTCAAACTCATGTCCATTGAATCAGTGATGTCGTCCAACCATCTCATCCTATGTTGCCAGCTTCCCCTCTTGCCCTCAATCTTTCTCAGCATCAGGGTCTTTTTTCAATGAGTTGGCTCTTCACATCAGGTGGCCAAAGTGTTGGAGCTTCAGCTTCAGCTTCAGCAACAATTTTTCCAATGAATATTCAAAGTGATATTTTTTAGGATTGACTTATTTGATCTTGCAATCTCAAGGACAGTACAAGGGACTCTGAAGAGTCTTTTCTAGCACAATTTGAGAGAATCAGTCCTTTGGTGCTTAGCCTTCTCGATGGTCCAACTCTCACATTTATACTTTACTATTAGAAAAGCCATAGCTTTGATTATATGGACATTTGTCAGCAAAGTTATGTCTCTGCTTTTGAATATGCTGTCTAGGTTTGTCATAACTTTTCTTACAAGGAGAAAGCATCTTTTAATTTTGAAGCTGCAATTGCCATCCACAGATATTTTGGAGCCCACAAAAATAAAATCTGCTGCTATTTCTACTTTTTCCCCTTCTATTTGCCATTTAGTGATGGGACCAGATGCCATGATCTTAGTTTTCTGAATGTTGAGTTTTAAGCTACCTTTGCCCACTCTCCTATTTCACCCTCATCAAGATGCTCTTTAGTTCCTCTACACTTTATGCCATTATAGTGTTATCATCTGAATACCTCAGGCTGTTGCTACTTCTCCCAGAAATCCTGATCCCAGCTTGTGATTCATCCAGCCCAGCATTTCACATGTTATACTCTGTATAAATAAGCCAAATTCTTTACAAGTATTATTTTACTAAATCCTCCCAAAATAATTTATTAGGTAGATATTTTTGTTCCTTCCATTTAAAGATAAATAAATGGAGGTTAAAAGAGAGTAAGTAACTCTCCCAAGGGTACATTCCTGATAACTGACAAGTCCTGGCTGTCTTAGTTTTGGTTCCCTTAGAAAGAGACTCTACTCAAAGATTTGAGCAAAAGTAGTCAACTGAGAAGTGAAGGAAATGACATTACAGGAGAAGGGAATTAAGAAGTTGAAGGGAAGGTAGTCGTAGTAAGTAATAGGATATCATTATTTCTGACTAGAGCTTTACCTTGTGTGGACATGCTTGGAAACAGCAGACTACTTTCCTCAGCCTTATCCAGTCCAGTGGATGGGAACTGAAATACGTGTACATCAATAGCACTCAGTTATTTCTTAAGGGCTGCTGGGAGGAATGACAATTCCCCATGTTTAGTCAAAGTAACCTTTTTCTACTCCAAAGGAAGCATCTAAACAAATGATGTAGATCCTGGTACTTAGCTGCCAATCTTCTTGGCACTGAAATGGCAAGTCTGCAAGTAAATGGGTCCCCATCCTTTCAATTGGCATTGCAGACAATTATAATATAGATTTTGACAGTGGCCACATGATTTTTCTAGGACAATGATAATTTTGTTGATGTACTGTATTGCTACATGTATCATAAGTGTATTGGCATAACAATCATACTGTTTTCACTTTTTATTTTTATTTGGTTTGTTTTGATTATGAGAAAAGAACTGATAGAGATTTGGGGATTTTCAAAGCTCCAAGCCACCCCTGGAGCCATTGCTGCTTGGTTTATACCCACATCTGTCTACAAAGCTCATGCACTTAACTCCCCTACACATATTTCTGATAAAAGCACATCTCTCTATTGGGGAAAGTTGACTCCAATGTCTCTTTTCAGAGGCTCTCAGTCTTCTGAGAGAACAGTGCCCTTCAGTCTTCCCTGCATGCATTAAAGATCCTAAAGCATTTTAGGGAGTGACTACAGTAGAAATGTACCCATTTGATCTGTTGGGAGTAGAAGAGGTCAGTGGCCTCAGGGGAAGATGCTTGTTAGCACAACTAGCTCCCCTACTGGTCTGACACAATACTTGAAAATTCACCAGCTGGGTTTGGGTTCTTAGGGAAATACATGCTGTCTGCAGCATTCCCCTCTGCCTGGTTGGTAATATTATCATTGTAACTTCTCCCATGGGAATTTGCAATCTATCACTTTATTATAAATTTGATTTTTAGATTAGCAAGTTTTTGTCTCCTCCCTGATGTCAAGAAATAAAAGATGGGGATATTATGATGGATATTACTCAAGAGGGAAAACATGGAAAGTGATTGAGAGACAGTGAGTCCTGATTTAGTGGTAATATATGGGTCCTTGGACAGAATAAGAGCAAGGAGACATTGCTTCTAGGACCATGATTTCAGAAGAAGAGCCAAGAACAGAAATGGGAAAAGTAGCCCTAAAAATAAATTCCATCTAGTTTTCAGGTTTTCCCAAGGCCAAATCATTCTTTAAGACCTATCCTAGAGGATACTTAGATGTGTGGAAATTTAGACTCATGGATCATTAAGCATAAAATATGATATTGGAAGCCATGAAATTCAACTGTAATTACAGAAGAACCTAAGACACTGACATGGTAAATTAACTGTTCATAATACTGGCATAGATACTAATTCTAAAGAAAAGGGGACCCTAATACTTCTTTGGTCCTCCTACTCATCCTTGTCCATTACTCGATTTACAAGTTGTTTTTTTTTTTCAGAGTTTCAAAACATAAATATAATGAGAGACAGAAAGAAAGAAAGAAGTCAGAGCAATAAAAAGGAGAGAGATGGACAGAGAAAGAAAAGGGTGAATAAATAATACATCATGGCATGGTGCCTGATCTGTTTGTAATTAGTAATTGGGTATACTGCATTTGAAAAAGTCTCAGATGAAACGGACTGTGAGTAAGAACTTTATGATCATAATATTTGAAATTTACTACTGAAAGCTTCTAAGGGCTGAAGTGTCTCCTTTGGCTTTCAGTGTACTCAAGGTTGAATGATCAGGGGCTAAAGGGAGATGGAGATCATCAAGTAGCCACTGTTTTATTAACATCCTATGAAAGGTCACCTCAGGTCAGTATCAGAGAAACAGACAGACTAGATGACTTTTAAATCTCGTATATGCACAGAAGTTTGAGCTAAAGGGGATTTTTCACTCAGTGTAAATATTTTCTCATGTTACTTTATTTTCTGGCTATAAGTTTCTCTAGGGACTTTAATCTTATGGTTAAAGAATTGTTAAAAAAAATTATGCATCATACCTACTGGTAGGAAAATCACTTACTCTAGAAATTAAAATCTGCAAAGACACAACTTAAAAATACTCTGGAAAACAAATATCTCCATTCAATTCAATTATATTTCACTCGGTTTCATTCAGTTCATTTTTTAAACTATGTATATCACAACATATGACCATACTTGTGTTAGATGCTGTGAGGGCCAAAGAAGAATTACTGAGCTAACACTTACTTTTGAAGAAGTGCTAATTTAATTAGTGGGATCAGGAACAAGCACAGCAACTATCTGCTCAACAATGTGAAGTCAACACTATAGACCAGGAGAGAAGTGCCAAGGGCAGAGCAATGAGTGGAATAACATGGAGAAGGTGGACCTCAAGTTGACTTTGAAGGATGAATTTGATTTGAAAGATGAAGTGAATTGGGAGAATATAGCCAAAGGTAAATAAATCAGAAGCAGGGATAAGAGTGAAATACAGTGAAGATGAGTTATTAACATTAAGTAAGCTTAAACACCAACACCATTGCACAACAAAGTTTCATGTATTAATGAAAGACAAATTAAGCACTTTTTGAAAGGTGTATAAAAAGATGTAAAGACCTGAAAAGAAATTCATAAGTTAAGAATATAGTGATTCAATATGAACTGTTTCTTTCAATTGCGCAATTAGCAGTGGAGTATAAAAGTTGGATAATTATATCTTTTCAAAAAGGGGCTGATGACACGTGAAATCTTTTTGGAGGATGGAAAGTATCACTTGTTTTTTTCTTCACACACCTCACAATAAACTGTTGAGAACTGTGGCGTTTTGATTTAGGCTCTTAGAAACCCCAGGCTTAATTTCCAAATTTCACAACCTGTGCTAACTATGGATAAATATTAGTGACATATAGATATTAAAATAAAAATGCCTCTCAGAACGACATCTATCTGTGTTAGGGAAAGAATACACATCTCATTGTTCTTTTGTTCTTGTATCTCAGAATTGCTCAACATTTCTGGGCATCTGCTATCTAAGAGCTATAACTACACAAACAGTGAAGTAAAGACTTGGAGCAATTGCCCAGTATTTGAGACAAAAGAAAGGACAGCAAACTTGATACAGAGTTTAAAACAAACATTTTTGGATTGACGTCCAGTCACCTTGGATGGTCTGGCTGTCTCTCAATGAGCAAGTTGATTTTGTCTCTCCAATTATGCACAAATGAAAATTCACCATTACTAGTCATTGGCATCAGAGAGCCATTAAAACTTACTAAAATAAATCCTAAAGAAAAGCAGTATTGAAGCACAAAGTTATAAAAATCTAAATGTAAAATTTCATGTAAACTTAGACTTCTCTAATTTTACTTTTGCTAAATAGAGGGACTATTAGCATGCAATACTTAACCCCTAAATCAGAAACACTCCACAGAGCTCAGCAGCACTGGCTTTTTATTAATTTTGTTTGTTTACTTTTCATTTATTGCAGTAAATTGTTTTCTCTTAATAACATTAATGAAAATTAAATTGGACATTGTGATTGAAAAATAGTCTCCTGCTTTGAAAATAAATGTGTCCGCTTCACCTTGATACTTATTTTCACTAACCATAGGAGATTATTATCTAGTGAGAGCATTCAGTTCTGTCCATGTTACACTTGCTATTTTTGGTCTTTACTTTTAAGGGAAATTATTTGTCAGAAAACCTGTGTTGACCAGGTCTCAGCAAATCATGGAGGGAGGAACGAACATGCCAATGTGCTTGAGAATCAAGAATTAAGCTTTGCACAAAGCCCATACTTCACAACTTTTTTCTGAATTCAATTAAATAGAAACATTGAAAGACTCTCATCAGTAACAAACTTTATATCATGTGATTAAACCTGTTGAACCTCTACTATCTCTGACTTGTTTCATTAAATATGCTTCTAATGGTTATCATTATATTTGTGAGTTATTTTGATTTGCAACAATAGCACGATGTTTAATAGATGTAATATATGGCAGATTTTAAAATTTCATATTTTTCTATAAATATTCTGTGCAAAATTAATTCATAATTTGTTCTAATATCTTAATACTTGAAATATTTAGACTCTACATTGGTTCTGTTATTATTATTATTATTACTCTTATAGCAGAGAAGGCAATGGCATCCCACTCCAGTACTCTTGCCTGGAAAATCCCATGGACGGAGGAGCCTGGTGGGCTGCAGTCTATAGGGTTGCTAAGAGTCAGACACGACTGAGCGACTTCACATTCACTTTTCACTTTCATGCATTGGAGAAGGAAATGGCAACCCACTCCAGTGTTCTTGCCTGGAGAATCCCAGGGATGGGGGAGCCTGGTGGGCTGCCGTCTATGGTGTTGCACAGAGTCGAACACGACTGAAGCAACTGGGCAGCAGAGCAGCAGCAGCTGGTAACTTGTACATTTGGTGATTTTGAATTGGGAATTATATTTTATTAAAATTAACCTGTGGAATGCCAAAAAATTTTTGCTTTGGGTTCTGTTGGGAGTAAGCGGTGACTCTGAACCTACCATACCACAGCTTTTATTCTGTTTGAGTAAACCAGCTCAATTTTTCATCTCAAATTCAGCTCCTTAACATCACAGAAAACAGACTTTTTCTGTTGCTCCCAGAACTGGTGCTGCTTACCTTCAGATTATCATTTCTTTGAGTACAAGTCCTTTTTGCTTCAAGTCACTATCATTTATTTATCTAGTTAGTTTTAAAATGTACTTATTTTTCCTAAGAGATTCCTTTTGTTTTCTTGTGAGCTCAGCAACAGTTTCTGAATTATGTTGGCAAGAATTTTCATCTTAGTCTTCCATGTTTCTACCATACATGAGTACAGATTCATTGTTCTTCCTTTGGAAAAAAAAAAGTCCCTAAGTAGTCTTAATCACCTGGTCCTTGAAAGATGCTGAGTCCTTTTGTGTGCCAAATTAGTGATGACTGGGGAAAATGTTTGTTTATTTTGAATTATATTGAGGGGCAAGAGTGTGCTTTCTGTGTCTTAAGCTAAATCTCAAACTTTATTTGCATACAAATAAAAAAGACAGTACCTTTAGAATTCTGATTTTTGAGTACTAGTGAGAGAGACACATTAAATACTTTCAAAGACAATTTCAAAATGTGTATTTTTCATCAACACAGGTGATTCTGATCCACAGTTCTTTGAAAGATCACTCCTTGAGAGCCACCAGCATATACTTGCTCACACCTGGGATCTTTCAATGTTTCTTTACCTAAAATACCCTCAATTCCACCTCCTCATTTCCTTGTTGTTCCTCCTAACTCATCACTCCATCTTTCATAGATAATTCTACTTAACTGATACCTCACCTCTAGTATCACCCACCAACTCCCGAATGCTTTCTTTCAACCCCTTCCAAAGGTGACATTAATGTCCATAGCACCTCACTGCTACATATCTGCATTATATACTTTATTTATAAGTTTATACACTGGGTCCATCACCAAGCAAAGTGTTCATAGACAATTGTATTTTCTTGTATTGATATTGATTTCTTATACCCAGACTTAGCAGATTGCACAATGCATTGCAGACATTCAATATATTCTGATTGTCAACACTTCTTTTGACAGAAGGATAAAACACACAGAATGCTTTATTTGAA
Source organism: Budorcas taxicolor (assembly GCF_023091745.1). NCBI lineage: Eukaryota > Metazoa > Chordata > Mammalia > Artiodactyla > Bovidae > Budorcas > Budorcas taxicolor. The sequence goes on along the minus strand of NC_068931.1, from coordinate 17,277,338 downwards.
AACTTAATTCCATCCTAAAAAATTGAAGCAGTTTTAATGTCAGAGACATACCTATAAGAGATCCTAATATTTTGTATAGTCAATGAAAAGAGTACACTATATCTGTCTTTGGTCACCTGATTTTTTTAAAAACTACAGTAATAGCAGAAAACAGAGACCTCTGTAAAACAAGGCTTAATTCTGAATGCAGCAAGGGTTTGTGGGATTTAGCCAACTACAAAATGAGGGGGTCAGTGGTTGGAAGGTTACTAAGAGGAGACAACAAGGATAGGGGGATTTTTGCTAAAAAAAATTAATAAGGTTTTCTGAAGATAAGCTAGGGTTATCAGATAGCAAGAAGGTAAAACAGTTGTCTGAGAAGGACTTACAAATAGCTGAGAAAAGAAGAGAAATGAATGGCTAAGAGGAAGGGTAAGATATACCCAACCGAATGTAGAGTTCCAGAAAATAGCAAAGAGAGATTAAAAAAAAAAAAAAAAAAGCCATTTTAAGAGAACAATGCAAACAAAAAGAGGAAAACAATGAAATGGGAAAGACTAGACGTTTCTTCAAGAAAATTGGAGATACACAGGGAATATTACATCAAATATGGGCATGATAAATGACAGAAATGGCAAGGACCTAACAAAAACAGAAGGAATTAAGAAGAGGTGGCATGAACACAGGAAGAACTGTGCTAAAAAGTCTTCATGACCCAAATAACCACGATGGTGTGGCTACTCACCTAACGCCATAAGTTCTGGGGTGTGAATTCAAGTGGGCCTTAGGAAGCATTATTAACAAAGCTAGTGGAGGTGATGGGATTCCAGCTTAGTGAATGAAGTGAAGTTGTTCAGTCATGTCTGACTCTTTGTGACCCCTTGGACTGTAGCCTACCAGGCTCCTCTGTCCATGGAATTTTGCATGCAGGAGTACTAGGGTGGGTTGCCATTTCCTTCTCCAGGGAATTTCAGCTTAGGTGTTTCAAATCCTAAAAGATGATACAATTAAAGCACTGCACTCAAAATGCCAGCAAATATGGAAAATGTAGCAATGGCCACAGGACTGGAAAAGTTCAGTTTTCATTCTAATTCCAAAGAAGAGAAATGCCAAAGAATGTTCAAAATACTGTACAAATGCACTCATTTCACAGGCTAGTGAGGTAACACTCAAGATCCTTCAAGGTAGGCTTAATTAGTATGACTTCCAGATATACAAGCTGGATTACAAAAGGCAGAGGAACCAGAGATCAAATTGCCAAAATCCGTTGGATCATAGAAAAAGCAAGATAATTCCAGAAAACCATCCACTTCTGCTTCATTGTCTATGCTAATGCCTTAGACTGTGGATCACAGCAAACTGCGGAAAATTCTTAAAGAGAAGGGAATATAAGACCACCTGAGTTGCCTCCTGAGAAACCTATATGCAGGTCAAGAATCAACACTTAGAATCGGACATAGAATGGAGTGGTTCCAAATTGGGAAAGGAGTATATCAAGGCTATACATTGACACCTTGCTTATTTAACTTGCAAAGTATATCATGTGAAATACCAGGCTGGATTACTCACAAGCTAGAATCAATATCGCTGGGGAAAATATCAGTAACCTCAGATACAAGAATGATAACATTCTAATGGCAGATAGGGAAGAGGAATCAAAGGGCCTCTTGTTGAGGGTGAAAGAGGAGAGTGAAAAAGCTTGCCTAAAACTCAACATTCAAAGAACTAAGATCACGGCATTCATTCCCATAACTTCATGGCAAATAGATGGGAAAGCAATGGAAACAGTGACAGATTTTCTTTTCTTAGGCTTCAAAATCACTGTGAACAGTAACTGGAGCCAATGGACTGTAGCATGCCAGGCTTCCTTGTTCTTACCATCTCCTAGAGTTTGCTCAAACTCATACTGATTGAGTTGATGATATCTAACCAGTCCATTCTGAATGAGATCAGCTCTGGGATTTCTTTGAAAGGAATGATGCTAAAGCTGAAACTCCAGTACTTTGGCCACCTCATGAGAAGAGTTGACTCATTGGAAAAGACTTTGATGCTGGGAGGGATTGGGGGCAGGAGGAGAAGGGGATGACAGAGGATGAGATGGCTGGATGGCATCACTGACTCAATGGACGTTAGTCTGAGTGAACTCTGGGAGTTGGTGATGGACAGGGAGGCCTGGCGTGCGGCTATTCATGAGGTCGCAAAGAGTCAGACATGACTGAGCAACTAACTGAAAACTGAACTGAACTGAATCAATTCATCCTCTGTTGCCCTCTTCCCCTCATGTCCTCAAACTTTCCCAGCATCAGTGTCTTTTGCAATGAGTCAGCTCTTTACATTAGGTGGCCAAAATATTGGCACTTCATCATCAGTCCTCCCAATGAACTTTCAGGGTTGATTTCCTTTAGGATTAACTAGTTGGATCTCCTTACTTTCCAAGGGACTCTCTAAAGCCCTCTCCAGAACCACAATTAAAAAGCATCGATTCTTTGGCATACAGCCTTTTGTATTGTCCAACTCTCACATCTACACATGATTACTGGAGAAGACATAGCTTTGACTATACAAACCTTTGCAAAGTATTGTCTCTGCTTTTTAATATACTGTCTAAGTTTGTCATAGCTTTGTAGAGTATTAAAAAGCAGAGATATCACTTTTCCTACAAAGGTGCACATAATCAAAACTATGATTTTTCCAGTAGTCATGTGCATATGTTGGTAGCTGGACCATAAAGAAGACTGAGCACTGGAGAATTGATGCTTTCAAAATGGTTCTGTAGGAGCCTCTTGATATCAAATGATATCAACCCTGAATATTCATTGGAAAGACTGATGTTGAAGCTGAAGCACCAATACTTTAGCCAGCTAACAGGAAGAGCCAGTTCACTGGAAAAGACTCTGATTCTGGGAAAGATTGAGGGCATGGGGAGAAGGGGGCAACAGAGGATGAGATTGTTGGATGACAGCCCTGAGTCAATGGACATGAGTTGGAGCAAACTCCAGGAGACAGTGAAGCATCGGAAGCCTGCTATGCTACAATCCATGGGGTCACAAAGAATTAGACATGACTTAGAGACTGGAAAACAACAATAAACAGATATCTGGGGTGGTTGGTAAGTATCTAATCAGATATCAAGGGTGGGGTATTCCTGTTAAACTTACTTATCAGGATTCTTTCTAAACCTGTTCTCAGCAGGCTGAAGACAGGATCCAAGGATAAGACCTGGTCAAAAAGAAGATTTAGAGGAGTGTTTCTAAGGTTTGATCAGAGAAAGGCTCTTTTTCAAATTTACTGATTTTTCTTAATGTTGCTTATTATAATTGCTATCGTATTATCACAAGCATCTAGGAGAAGAATTTACAGTTGAAACCATTACACGGGGAGAAAATATCTGTAATGGTTGCATCTCTGTGCCCCCAAACACACTTCCAGAAAAACTGTAGTCAAAGGCTAATTTTCTATGTCAAAGGTGAATATTAGCTCTTTAAATTAAAAGCAGCGACAGTATATTCAACATAGCTGAGGCACACAGGCTTTCATCTCTCTGCTGCTGCTACATGCAGCAGCTTCCTTTGTGTAGAAGGATGAGTGTCTGACTTCAAAGGATGAGAATTCAGTAAGACTTCAAAGGTGATGTGACAGATGGTACATGAGGAAGCATGGCCCAATGCCTATTCTCACATTAAAAGGTGTTTTTTTAAAAAAACATGAACTCTGTTGACATTTACACATGATAATGAGTATGGCATTTCATCTGCCCATGCTTCTCTGTTGTAGTCGCACGTTAGTTATCCACTGAACACGAAAGAATGCTGGGAGCCATCTTGAATAAATGGAAAAGTTAGACAAAATGGCATTCAGCAACCTTTCAAGAAATATCAGGTTTCATTTATGCTAGTTTCTTCTTGTCAATAATGCAGACAATTTCAGGGTCATAAATAGCAACTCCATTTTAATGATTCAATACAATATCTATTTACTGAATGTTTGTCATACATGCAACATTACATTAACTACCATTAGAAAGAGATTTGGAAGAAAGATAAGACATAGTTTCTACCATGGAAATCTATGTGGGATTTTAAACATACATTTATGTGAAGAAATTTGAGGACTAGCCAAGGTGTTTGAATCCACGGGACACTCACTGGGACTTCCCCATGGGGCGGTGCATGCAAAATAATTTTGTTAGCACTTTCACAGAGAACACTCTGCTAGAAACCTCAGAGCAGGAGGCTGCTGAGTTCTCCATCCTAGGCAGGTAGAGTTCATGAAGGAAAGAGGACTAGGGAAGAACAGTATATAAACCAAAAAAATGCAAATAATGATAGTTTTGCAAAATCACACAAAGACAGCAGTTTAAAAATTGACCTTATTTTTACTTTACATGTGCCTGATATCCAAGCTATAAGTTTTCAAAAAGAAAGAAAACAAAAGAAAATACAACTTTCTGTAATAGTACCTTTTTAAAGATTAGAAATTTAAATAAAGCTTCCTGTTGTGTATTCTTATTGTGTTCCTGGCCTCGGTAGGTCTAGTGAGACTTGTAGGAAAAGGGTAGCTGCAAAGTCCCAGTGTGCAGTCATTTCCTCCCTTCCTTGCAGATAAACAGAGCAGCAGTAACTAATGCATTCTTCATTTTTTAAAAGTATGAAATGAAAAGATCATTCACGCCACAGAGCTTATGCATATGGACTATTTAAACTGTTTTCAGTTGAAATAAAAATATCATTCTTAATTCATTTGGCATTTCATTATTTTGATTCATCTAAATAAATAGATTCTGAAAGGTTACTGTGGAGATACCTATCAAGCATCTTATCTGGCAATGAATTGAAGAAAAAATGGAGGCTGTGTACATTGGAAACTCTAATCTAAATGTGTCATTAGACTGAGAACAAGTTGTTAATGTCACCCTTGAAGTCGACCTTGTCAGAAAGAAATGTAGACAGTGCTCCATAATCTTCAATCTGACCTATCTTAGAGACTTTCTCATCATTCTTCACCCAATGTGGAAATGCATCACTGCTTTTCGCTAATGTTCTAAACATACCAGCACATACAGTTTTTCATACCAAGAGAATTACTGTGGCTACAATGGCCAGGGAGGAGTATTTTGCTCAATGACCAAAATAAACAAACTACCTCCATCTATAGAAAATCCCTTGAATATGTTACAGGATTATATTATGAAGGAAAATGAACATACATTTATATGTAAATCCAGCCTGAGGTTAAAGAGAAAGGTATGTGGAAGAAAAAAAAAAAAAAATAAGATGGTCAACATGCTTGAGATGAACAAGCGGACCAGCTGGGAAAGAAAATTGGGTGTCAACTGACTTTTCCTGACTGTCGTTGAAGTATCTGGGCAAAGCACATCCTAGTCCATATTAGGCAATCTGAATCTGAGGCATAATCTATCCAGCTTGAAGACTAAATCCTCTATAAACAGAACTATGAAATGTCTTCTTAACATGTTAACTATTTTCAAGTTGTTATAAATCTAAAGACCCATGCATATCTGAATGTATTTACAGTTTTGGCCACTGAAACTGCTTGATGGATATTTATAAAGTTACCTAGAACATTGAAATAAAACTCTGTAAATCTTGGTTTTAGAACCTTTTCTAAACTTTAGAATTATGTGAATTGAAAAAGCAAAGTATACTGTGACTTCCATTTTATCACTAAAATTGTGTGGTCATACTAAATCTCCTTAATTCTTTCACTCAATTCTTTAATAAATATTGCATTGTACACAAAACTGAGCATAATTTAAAAATAAATATGCATAATGTTTGTTTTCATGGAGTTTGTAATCTAATGATGAAGCAAAATATTTAACAATCATACCTATAAATATATACATACATTATTGCAGAGATTGGAAAACTGTTCACCAAGAAATTTTCTATTCTTACTGGACCAACAGTTAGACTATGTCCATATTGCCTTGCAGTTAGGTGGCCACTCTACACAATTTCTGATCCTAACCTATAAGATTCTCCTTGCATAAAAGTGTGGATATAATTATGATTTTTGATGGCCTCTTAATGTTTATTATGTTGACTTAAATGATATAGTGATTTTGGAATCATGTGTAGGAAAATAGAAGATCACAAAATAAAATAATCTTGGGTCTTTAAATTGCTGTCTGGAAAAAAGCTACCTGTGGCTAGAAATATCTACTTTGGACATCATATTACTGAGATATCAATCACTTACCTCCATATTTATATTGTATACATGTATGTATGGGCTTGGGCTTCCCAGGTGACACTAGCAGTAAAGAACTCGCCTGCCAATGCAGGAGACATAAGAGATGCAATTTGGATCCCGGGTCAGGAGGGGCATGGCAACCCACTCCAGTTTTCTTACTTGGAGAATCACATGGACAGAGGCGCTTGGCAGACTAGGCTCACAAAGGGTCGCAAACAGTAAGACACGTTTGAAGCCACTTCGCATGACACAATATGTATGGGCTTCCCAGGTGGCTCAGTGGTACAAAATCCACTTGCCAATGCAGGAGATGCAGGAGAGGCAGGTTCGATTCCTGGATCGGGAAGCTCTCCTGGAGGAAGAAATGGCAATGCACTCCAGAATCCTTGCTTAGGAAAATTCCATGGACAGAGTAACCCAGCATGCTGCAATCCATGGGGTCTCAAAGAGTTGGACACGACTGAGGGAATGAACACATACATATACAATTATAATTTTTAGTTAGATTGATTCTGTAGCTATATTCAATAATCAGCATACTATCTAGCAAAATACAGAAGCTTTTACCTTCAAATAAGTGGCTGCCATAAAATAAAAATAAGAATGTTAAGATGTGTGACACTAGCTTAGTAGTTGAGCACGTAAGTAGTGGGCAGTGAAAAAACATGTTCCAAAAGCTAAAAGGATGAAACTCCATGCTATATAGTATCAAAATAGTAGATAAATCTCTCTCCAAAATGACTTGGAAGAAAGATTATGCTGTATTAAGACTGAAGCTATAAGGTAAGTGGCTAAAAAGAGCCTGAGAGCTAGTGTGGCATAGTGATTATTACCTGCCTTCAGTAAGACGTTATAATAAAAATGAGTTTCAGGCAAAAGTTCACTAATTTTGCAACAGAATTAGGAAAGAATGCAGATATTACCCTCCTTCAGTTCAGTTCAGTTGCTCACTCATGTCTGACTCTTTACAACATCATGGACTGTGGCATGCCAGGCTTCTCTGGCCATCATCAACTCCTGGGACTTGCTCAAACTCATGTCCACTGAGTCAAAGATGCCATCCAACTATCTCATCCTCTGTCATCCCCTACTCTTCCCACCTTCAATCTTTCCCAGCATCAGGGTCTTTTCAAATGAGTCAGCTCTTGGCATCAGGTGGCCAAAGTATTGGAGCTCCAGCTTCAGCATCAAATAGTCCTTCCAATGAATATTCAAAACTTTTTTCCTTTAGGATGGACTGGTTGGATTTCCTTACAGTCCAAGGGACTATCACAAGTCTTCTCCAAAACCACAGTTCAAAAGCATCAGTTCTTCGAGGCTCAGCTTTCTTTAAGTTCAAATCTCACATCCATACCTGACTACTAGAAAAACCATAGTTTTGACTAGATGGACCTTTGTTGGCAAAGTAATGTCTCTGCTTTTTAATATGCTGTCTATGTTGCTCATAGCTTTTATTCCAAGGAGCAAGTATCTTTTAATTTCACGGCTGCAGTTACCATCTGCAGTGATTTTGGAGCTGAATAAAATAAAGTATCTCACTGTTTCCATTGGTTACCCATCTATTTGCCATGAAATGATGGGACTGGATGCCATGATCTTAGTTTTCCAAATGCTGTGTTTTAAGCCAACTTTTTCACTCACTGCTTTCACTTTCATCAAGAGGCTCTTCAGGTCCTTTTCCCTGTCTGCCATAAGGGTGGTGTCATCTGTGTATCTGAGGTTATTGATGTTTTTCCTGGCAATCTTGATTCTAGCTTCTGCTTCATCCAGCCAGGCATTTCACGTGATACACTCTGTATATACGTTAAATAAGCAGGGTGACAATATACAGCCTTGAGTACTGCTTTCCCAATTTGGAACCAGTCTATTGTTCCACGCCCAGTTCTAAGCGTTACATTTTGATCTGCGTACAGATTTCTCAAGGGCAGCTCAGGTGGTCTGGTATTCCCTCTCTTTAAGAATTTTCTACATATTGGAAAAACCAACAACTTCTGGACTCCAAAGAGAAGAAAGATTGAAAGTGAACAAGTCACTATAAGACTTTTCAACTGAAATAAAAGACTCAGCTCTGGATCAAAGATCAAAATAAGAGTATTATTTTCATAAAAATCCTTTTATTTCAGATAGTCTACGTCACCATTGAACTGAGAGGAAGTGGCAAAGGAATGAGAAAGCAAATAAATTAATCAAGCATGAGGAATGCTCTAGAAAAAATATGTGCAAAAGATTAACTAAAGGCGGCTGCGGCCAGCCCACTAAGCACAGGCGGCTGCGGCCAGTGCACTAAGCACGGCCAAGAGGAGCTACCCCACATCCAACGTTAGGGGCAGTGGCCTAGATTGCCAGGCTGTGATGGCACAGGAATGGCCAAAAGGAACCACCCCGCATCCGAGCGCAGGGCCGGTGGTGGGGAGGAGCCACCCTGCATCCGAGGCCAGGGGCGGTGGCCAGAAGGAGCAACCCCACATCCAAGGAATGGTGGCTGCGTGGGAGCAGGAGGGCCTAGAGGAGCCATCCCATGTTGAAGGTCAGGAAGGGCTGTGGTGAAGAGGTACGCCTCATCCAAGGTAAGGAGCAGCAGATGAGCCTTGCTGAAGTAGCTGTGAAGAGATACCCCACACCAAAGGTAAGAGAAACCCAAGTAAGATGGTAGGTGTTGCAAGAGGGCATCAGAGGGCAGACACACTGAAACCATACTCACAGAAAACTAGTCAATCTAATCACACTAGGACCATAGCCTTGTCTAAATCAATAAAACTAAGCCATGCCCGTGGGGCAACCCAAGACGGGCAGGTCATGGTGGAGAGTTCTGACACAACGTGGTCCACTGGAGAAGGGAATGGCAAACCACTTCAGTATTCTTGTCTTGAGAATCCCATGAACAGTATAAAAAGGCAAAATCATACGATACTGAATAAGGAACTCCCCAGGTCAGTAGGTGCCCAATATGCTACTGGAGATCAGTGGAGAAATAACTAGAAAGAATGAAAGGATGTAGCGAAAGCAAAAACAATACCTAGCTGTGGATGTGACTGACGATAGAAGCAAGGTCCGATGTTATAAAGAGCAATATTGCATAGGAACCTGGAATGTCAGGTCTATGAATCAAGGCAAATTGGAAGTGGTCAAACAAGAGATGGCAAGAGTGAACATCAACATTCTAGGAATCAGCAAACAAAAATGGAATGAAATGGGTAAATTTAATTCTGACGACCATTATATCTACTACTGCGGGCAGGAATTCCTCAGAAGAAATGGAGTAGCCATCATGGTCAACAAAAGAGTCCAAAATGCAGTACTTGGATGCAATCTCAAAAACGACAGAATGATCTCTGTTCGTTTCCAAGGCAAACCATTAAATATCACTGTAATCTAAGTTTATGCCCCAACCAGTAACGCTGAAGAAGCTGAAGTTGTGTGATTCTATGAAGATGTACAAGGCCTTTTAGAACTAACACTTAAAAAAGATATCCTTTTCATTATAGCGGCCTGGAATGCAAAAGTAGGAAGTCAAGAAACACCTAGAGTAACAGGCAAATTTGGCCTTAGAATGCAGAATGAAGCAGGGCAAAGACTAATAGAGTTTTGCCAAGAAAATGTACTGGTCATAGCAAACACCCTCTTCCAACAACACAAGAGAAGACTCTACACATGGACATCACCAGATGGTCAACATTGAAATCAGATTGATTATATTCTTTGCAGCCAAAGATGGAGAAGCTTTATATAGTCAACAAAAACAAGATCAGGAGCTGACTGTGGCTCAGATCATGAACTCCTTATTACCAAATTCAGACTGAAATTGAAGAAAGCAGGGAAAACCGCTAGACCATTCAGGTATGACCTAAATCAAATCCCTTATGATTATACGGTGGAAGTGAGAAATAGATTTAAGGGCCTAGATCTGATAGATAGAGTGCCTGATGAACTATGGAATGAGGTTCGTGACATTGTACAGGAGAGAGAGATCAAGACCATCCCCATGGAAAAGAAATGCAAAAAAGGAAAATGGCTGTCTGAGGAGGCCTTACAAATAGCTGTGAAAAGAAGAGAAGTGAAAAGCAAAGGAGAAAAGGAATGATATAAGCATCTGAATGCAAAATTCCAAAGAATAGCAAGAAGAGAAAAGAAAGCCTTCTTCAGCGATCAATCCAAAGAAATAGAGGAAAACAACAGAATGGGAAAGACTAGAGATCTCTTCAAGAAAATTAGAGATACAAAGGGAACATTTCATGCAAAGATGGGCTCGATAAAGGACAGAAATGGTCTGGACTTAACAGAAGCAGAAGATATTAAGAAGAGGTGCAAGAATACACAGGAGAACTGTACAAAAAAGATCTTCATGATCTGGATAATCACGATGGTGTGATCACTAATCTAGAGCCAGACATCCTGGAATGTGAAGTCAAGTGGGCCTTAGAAAGCATCACTATGAACAAAGCTAGTGGAGGTGATGGCATTCCAGTTGAGCTATTTCAAATCCTGAAAGATGATGCTGTGAAAATGCTGCACTCAATATGCCAGCAAATATGGAAAACTCAGCAGTGGTCACAGGACTGGAAAAGGTCAGTTTTCATTCCAATACCAAAGAAAGGCAATGCCAAAGAATGCTCAAACTACCTCACAGTTGCACTCATCTCACATGCTAGTAAAGTAATGCTCAAAATTCTCCAAGGCAGGCTTCTGCAATACGTGAACCGTGAACTCCCTGATGTTTAAGCTGGTTTCAGAAAAGGCAGAGGAACCAGAGATCAAATTGCCAACATCCGCTGGATCATGGAAAAAGCAAGAGAGTTCCAGAAAAACATCTCTTTCTGCTTTATTGACCATGCCAAAGCCTTTGACTGTGTGGATCACAATAAACTGTGGAAAATTCTGAAAGAGATGGGAATACCAGACCACCTGACTTGTCTCTTGAGAAATCTGTATGCAGGTCAGGAAGCAACAGTTAGAACTGGACATGGAACAACAGATTGGTTCCAAATAGGAAAAGGAGTACGTCAAGGCTGTATACTGTCACCCTGCTTATTTAACTTCTATGCAGAGTACATCATGAGAAACGCTGGACTGGAAGAAACACAAGATGGACTCAAGATTGCTGGAAGAAATATCAATAACTTCAGACATGCAGATGACACCACCCTCTTGGCAGAAAGTGAAGAGGAACTAAAAAGCTTTTTGATGAAAGTGAAAGAGGAGAGTGAAAAAGTTGGCTTAAAGCTCAACATTCAGAAAATGAAGATCATGGCATCTGGTCCCATCACTTCATGCGAAATAGATGGGGAAACAGTGGAAACAGTGTCAGACTTTATTTTTGGGGGTTCCAAAATCACTGAACATGGTGACTGCAGCCATAAAATTAAAAGACGCTTACTCCTTGGAAGAAAAGTTATGAGCAACCTAGATAGCATATTCAAAAGCAGAGACATTACTTTGCCGACTAAGGTCCATCTAGTCAAGGCCATGGTTTTTCCAGTAGTCATGTATGGATGTGAGAGTTGGACTGTGAAGAAAGCTGAGTGCCAAAGAATTGGTGCTTTTGAATTGTGGTGTTGGAGAAGACTCTTGAGGGTCCCTTGGACTGCAAGGAGATCCAACCAGTCCATTCTGAAGATCAGCCCTGGGATTTCTTTGGAAGTAACGATGCTAACGCTGAAACTGCAGTACTTTGGCCACCTCATGTGAAGAGTTGACTTATTGGAAAAGACAGATTCTGAGAAGGATTGGGGGCAGGAGAAGAAGTGGCCGACAGAGGATGAGATGGCTGGATGGCATCACGGACTCAATGGACATGAGTCTGAATGAACTCTGGTGTTGGTGAGGACAGGGAGGCCTGGCGTGCTGCAATTCATGGATTCGCAAAGAGTAGGACACAACTGAGCGACTGAACTGAACTGAACAGGTTGGTCAGTTAATAGATGCTGATAGAAGATGCAAGAATGTTGAGTCAAAGACAAACATTTACTTATAGCAATAGCTATAGCTAAAGATTTGAGTTTTTATTTTTTCCACCGTTTCCTTATGTCTCATTTCCTACAAGACAATGTGAAGACAACTGCATGCAAACTGGGTTTCATTGCAACACATGAACTTGATCTTTGGGAATCCAAATATTTTGTACTGGATAGTAAGCATGCTGGGATAAAGCAGTGGCAATACTCTCCTGTGTTCTTGCCTGGAGAATCCCAAGAACGGGGGAGCCTGGTGAGCTGCTGTCTATGGGGTCTCACAGAGTCAGACATGACTGAAGGGACTCAGCAGTAGCAGCGGCAGCAGAAGCAGCAGCAGCAACAGTAAGCATGCCTGTCCTGTCTGGGAGGAGATACCATATCTTAAGGCTGCAGATAAGTCTGTTCTTTGCTTCAGATCTAGACGCTATCTCCAACTGCCATGACTCTTTGTTGTGTTGAAAAAGACTAGGGGTAAAAGCAGTCCATGACTCTGGTTGCAAGATGTGTAGAATTGTTATATTCTCATAGAGAATGACTTTTCAACATGTAATAGTACATGCAAGTCTCTAAGAGCAAGAAATCAAAGTCTACCAACTTTTTGATAAATTATATTAATTATTAGGAAATTAAGAAAAGGCATTAGGTAAAAGCAAATAAAACAAATAACAACAAACCTTAGGTCATCAAACTTATGAAGTATGAAAGCTCTGTGGATATCCTAGGAGGACTTTTAGCAAAATTTGTACTTCTGATATGGCTATAGAAATCATTGAAGAACTGTTTAATTCCCAGAGTATATACATAAGAGGCATAAAGAGCTCCCCCCATGAAACAAAATCAGAGTCTAATTAGAAAGTATCTCTATCTTTTGAACTATTATATTTTGAAGGTTTCTTTGTGGAGAAACAACTTATATTACAACTTAACTGATAAATATTATGTCATAAATAGAGAAATTGAGGTGAGATATAATTGTGGAAAATGACTGAAATCAAGGGATCAAATGCTGTTCCTTTGAAAAAGCCCTGATCTGAGAAAGAAAGTAAGTGTTAGTCGCCCAGTTGTGCCTGACTCTTTGCAACCCCGTGGACTGCAGCTTACCAGGCTCTTTTGTCCATGAGATTTTCCAGGCAAGGATACTGGAGTGGGTTGCCATTTCCTTCTCCAGGGGATCGTCGGGACCCAGGGATTGAACCGGGATCTCCTGCACTGCAGGCAGATTCTTTACGAACTGAGCTAATAGTCCTTTTTGATCTGAGAAAGGTGAGTAGGATTTAGCAAGATGAAGAGATAAAATTACTTAAGCTGATTAAATATACTGCAGTAGAAACAAACACAGAGATGAAAAATAATCAAAAAGAGAAAGAAGAATAACTGAGCTCTAGAATGTTTTCAAGTGACTACAGTACACAACTGGGGTCCTTGAAGAAGAGAAAGAAGGTTCCCAGGTGGCACAGTGATAAAGATTCCCCTGCCAATGCAGGAGATACAAGAGAGGCATATTCCTTCTCTGGGTGGAGAAGATCCTCTGGAGAAGGGAATAGCAACCCACTCCAGTATTCTTGCCTGGAGAATCCCATGGACAGAGGAGCCTGGCAGGCTATCGTTCATGGGGTCATAAACGGTCAGACACAACTGAGCACACACATAGCAAACAAGAGAAAGGAGAAGATTTGAAAAACATATTTGAAGCAATAATGGCCAACATTTCCCCTATTTGTTGAAAAATATAAAGCCAAAAATTCAGGAAGTTCAATTAACAGCAAGCAAAAGATACATGGAAAAACTATATTAAGAAATATGCTAATCAAATTCTTCTAAACCACTTACAAAAAACAAATGTTAAAAGTAGCTTAAAGCAAACAAACCAAAAACCATGTTATTTCTTGCCAAAAGGAAAAAAGTAAAAGGATGATAAAGATTTCTCATCAGAAACAAAGCAACTAAGAAAACGTGGAAAGCTTCTTTAAAGTACCAAAAGAAACACTCTAGGCCTAAAATTCTATAATCAGCAAATATGTCTTTTAAAAAGGGTAAAAATGTACAGCACTAACACTAAAAGCCTATATTAGAGCAAAATCATGGTCTCAAATTAATAAGCTCAGCTTACCCCTTAAAAAGTAAAAAAGATAATAAAATAAAAAATAGAGTGAAGGAAATAATAAAAATCAGAACCAAAATATAAAATAGAAAGCAGTAAAATAATAGAGAAAAATCAATGAAACCAAAGGCCAATTCTATGAAAAGAATCAATAAAAGTGATACACCTCTAGTCAGCCTAATCAGGAAAAAATTAGAAAAGACACAGATTAACAATATTGAGGGTGAGAGATGGAACATCAATAATCATTCGTGTTTCTTGTGGACAAAAATAAGGTGATCATTATACCTTTATTAAAAGGATAGGAAATATGATGAACAAATTTGTCAATATTTAATAATAAGGGTGAAATGAATAAATATCTTAAGAGACATATAATACCAACCGAACTAAAAAAAAAAAAAAAAAAAAAAGGAGGCTAAAACTGAATACCTCTGTTTCCATAAAATAGACTGAGTTTATAGTTTAAAACTACGCCACAGAGACACTCTAAGCCTAATTTTTATTGACAATCTCTACTAAATATTTAAGGAAGGCACAATATCAATTCTACACAAACTACCACAAAAATAAAGAGAAGGGAATACTTCTCAACTTATTCTACAAGATTATCATTACCCTGGTAGTGAAACTAGGCACAGACATTACAAATAGAATAAAATTATAGACCAACATCCCTCATAAAAACAGATGAAAAAATTATTTACAAAGTTTTAGATAGTGAAAGCCAAAAAACACATAAAAAATATTAATATAACATGAACAAGTAAGATTTATTCCAGAGGTTCAGAATTTAACCTGAAAATTATTCAACTTAATCCATGGAATTAAAAAACAAAAAGAGGAAAAGAATACAATTCAAGATTCATTTATGATTAAAAAACAAACAAACAAACTCTGTTTCCTAAGAACTGAAGAAGCTATTCTCAATTTGATAATGAAAACCTACATCTAACATTATGTGTTGTTTTAGTTGCTAAGTATTGTCTGACTCTTGCATCCCCAAAGACTAGCCAGTCAGGTTCCACTGTCCATGAGACTTTTTTTTTAGTTTAATTTATTTATTTATTTTTTAATTTACAATATTGTATTGGTTTTGCCATATATTGACATGAACCCACCATGGGTGTACACATGTTCCCCATCCTGAACCTCCCACCTCTCTCCCCATTCCATCCCTCTGGGTCATCCCAGTACACCAGCCCTGAGCACCCTGTATTATGCATCGAGCCTGTCCATGAGATTTTTCAGGCAAGAGTACTGGAGTGGGTTGCCATTTTCTTCTCAAGGGGATCTTCCAGACTGAGAGATGGAAACCCCAGTCTCCTGCATTGCAGGCAGATTCTTTGCACACTGAGCTACCAGGGAAGCCAATATCTAACATTGTACCTAATATTTGAAAATGTATGTGCCTTTTAAGGTGTAATGTTTTGTTAAAGACTAATGTTTCCTTTGATGATTAAGAACAAGAAAAAGATACAGCAAAATTTACTATATAGCACAGGGAACTAAACTCAATATTTTGTAATAACCTATATAGGAAAATAATCTGGAATATGATATGACTGAATCACTTTGCTGTACATCTGAAATTAACACAACATTTTAAATCAACTATGCTTCAATAAAAATGAACTGATTGATTTTAAAAAAGAACAAGAGAAGATGTATACTTTCACCATCTACTCTACATGTAGCAGAAGTTCTACTCAGTTCAATAAGGAAAGAAAAAGAAATAAAAGGCATCCAGATTAGAGACAAAGAAATAAAAATTGTCTTAACCTGCAGAATGCTACTTATCTACATAGAAAATCTGATATCACTACATACATAAAAATTAACAGAACTAATATTGCTATTAGCAAAATTACAGGAACTAAAATGAATGTGTAAAATTTAATATTATTTCTGCCTGATAACAATGAAGAAATAAGTTAAAATAAAGCTACCATTTACAATAGCATCAAACATGCTAAATAGTAGTAATAAACCTGATAAAAACTGTACAAAACTATACATTGAAGATTTCAAAACTTTACTAACAAAAATTTAAAAAGTCCAAAATCATTAGAGATACACCTTTGTTCATGGATTGCAAGGCTCTATATTGTGGCTCAGCTGGTAAAGAATTTGCCTGCAAAGTGGGAGATGTGGGTTCAGTCATTGGATTGGGGAAGTGCCCTAGAGAAGCGAAAGGCTACCCACTCCAGTATTCTGGCCTGGAGAACTCCATGGACTGTATAGTCCATGGGGTCAAAGAGCTGGACATGACTGAGTGACTTTCACTGATCACTGGTACTGGTTTAATGTCAGTCTTCCCAAACCGATCAGTGCAAAGCCAAACACAACTTTTTTTTTTTTTTTTTTTCCCCTCAGCAACTTATTTTTTTAAAGGTAACTGTTAAGTTATTTCTAAAATACATAACAATTAAAAAGGTAGAGTAACCAAAGCAAATTTAATAAAGAAAAACAAGATCAAAAGGCCAACAGGATCTTATTGCATGGCTTATAATAAAGCTACAGTAATAAATACAATGTGTTATTGGTAGCAATACAAAAAAATAAAACAATTGAACAAAACAGAGTTCACAACGGAGTCACACATATACAACTGAATTTTGACCAAACTACAAAAGCAGCTCAGTAAAGAATGGATGCTTCTTTCAACAAATGATATTGAAAAATTGAGTATTGTTATACAAACTAATAAACTTTAATCCATATCTTGCATCATATACAATCATAGATCTAAAAATAAAATTAAACTGTAAAGTTCATAGAAAGGAAGATTTACCTATGGGTTAGGGAAAGATTCTCAGCTTTGACACCAAAAGCATGATACACAGAAGAAAATACTGATCAATTGGGATTCATCAAAAAGATAAACCTCTGCTCTTTGACAATCCAGAGAGAATAATGAAAAGACAAGCCCCAGATGGAGAGACAATACATATAAGCATAAATCTGAGAGAAAATAAAGACTTGTATTCATTATATAAGGTCTCTCAAAACTGAAAAACAAGAATACAAACAATCCAATAAATAAATGCTCAAATGATTTGAATAAACCCCACTCAAAGAATATATATGCTCAACATCATTAGCCATTACACTAATAGTACAATTAACACCACAATTAAATATCACTACATACTTACTAGAATAACTAAAATTAAATGCTAAAATAAATGCTTAAAATCAACTATTGAAGAGAATGTTGACGAAATGGTACTGTCACATTCTGCTGGTGGGAATGTAAAATGATAAGACTACTATAAACACTCTAAAAATAGTTGATAGTTTCTTAACAAAACATATAACCATCATATGATTCAGACTGTTCTACTCTTAGGGATTTACTCTAGAGTAAATATATATATATATTAGGTATTTACTCAAGAGTATGTATACACACACACACACACACACAGACACATATATACACACACACACACATCCAAAGTATGACTTCTTTAAATTTATTTTTTATTGAAGGATAATTGCTTTATATAATTTTGCTGTTTTTGGTCAAACCTCAACATGAATTTTATCTTTGAAACTCTCTCTCATCTTCCTCCCCATCTCACCCCTCCAGGTTGATACAGAGCCCCTGTTTGAGTTTCTTAGCCATACAGCAAATTCCCATTGGCTATCTATTTTACATAAGGCAATGTAAGCTTCCATGTTATTCTTTCCATACATCTCACTTTCTCCTCCCCTCTCCCCATGTCCACAATATTCTCTATATTCTCTAATATCTGTTTCTCTATTGCTGTCCTGTAAGTAAATTCTTCAGTACCATTTTTCTAGATTCCGTGTATATGCATTAGAATATGACATTTATCTTTCTCTTTCTGACTTACTTCAAAGACAACTGTCAGAATGGGAGAAAAGAATAGCAAATGAAACAACTGACAAAGGATTAATTTCCAAAACATATAAGCAGCTCATGCAACTCAATACTAGAAAAACAAACAACCCTATCAAAAAGTGTGAAAAATACCTCAACAGATGTTTCTCCAAAGAAGATATACAGATGGCTAACAGACACATGAAAAGATACTCAACATCACTCATTATCAGAGAAATGCAAACCAAAACTACAATGAGATATCACCTCACACCAGTCAGAATGGCCATCATCAAAATGTCTATAAACAATAAATTCTGGAGAGGGTGTGGAGAAAAGGGACCACTCTGACTGCTGGTGAGAATGTAAATTGACACAGCCAGTATGGAAGATGGTACGGAGACTCCTTAAAAAACTAGGAATAGAATCACCATTCGACCTACCAATCCCATTCCTAGGTATATACCCTGAGGAAAACAAAATTGAAAAAGACACATATATCCCATTGTTCATTGCAGCATTATTTACAGTAGCTAGAAGATGGAAGCAGCCTAGATGTCCATCAACAGATTAATGAATAAAGAAGTTGTGGTGCATATACACAATGGAATATTACTCAGCCATAAAAAGGAACACTTTTGAGTCAGTTCTAATAAGATGGATGAATCTAGAACCTATTATACAGAGTGAAATATGAATGTTTTAATAGTATTAATTTTAATAGATAAAAACAGAAGAAGAACACAGATGTCTATAAACAGATTAGTAGATAAAGAATGGAATGTGTATAAATGAAATACTATTCTGTAACAAAAATGCTTATTGCTATATATGCAACATAAATGAATCTCAAAATAAGTAAGTAAAAGAAATGAGACCAAAAAAATAGAGAGGGTCCATACTGTGTAATATGATTATATTTCTGTGAGTTTTAGAGAACGCAAATTAATCTGTAGTGATAGGAAGCAGGAAAAGTGATTCATTTGGATTGGAAGAGGAACAGGAAGGAAGGATTATAAATGAGCACAAGGAAACAATTGTGGGTAATGAATGTGTTTATTACTTTGGTGTGGTGATGTTTTCAAATTATGCACACATGTCAAAACTTATTCAATTGTGCATGCTATTTACAGTTGAGTTTATGTCAATTATACTTAATAAAAATATTTGTTAAAGTACAAAAAAATACACAGAATTGCAGCTGCTCTAAAGAGTAGAATCCCATAGTAAGATTTTTTTTTTTTGTAGCCCTGATCACCCCGTTTAGGTTGGAGTTTATTAATTTTACAGTGATGGTAAATTACAGTTATTTTTTTTTTCCCTAGTACAAAAAAAAAAAAAAAAAAAGATTGGAAACTGGCAAAGAGAAGGACAATGATTTCATAAATTCAGAATGAGGGCTTCTAAGGGGGATAAATCAGGGGCTTATGATAACATAGCAACTGGGAGATACTCTAATATCAGGCTAATGGAGCATCTACCACTGCCGATATTTCTAGTGTTTTGGACAGAAGTAAAAACAGACTTTTGGTGTGTACTCTTAAAGTTTTCATTCACAAGTGGCTTTTTCTCTCATGGTATTTGCCAAAGCAAGTCATCTGAAAAAGCCTGATACCAAAGATAAGGATAAATATAAACTCATAGGCAAGAGTATCACAAGTTATGTTGGCAAATATAATGCCAATGTGACAGGAATATATAAATAATTGCAGTTCATGACACAAAGTGTTTAAACCCAATCTTCCCTTAAAAAAAAAAAAAAAAAAAACCAACTAGTTTTTACCCTATCTCAAAAAGAAACCACAACCATCCGATCAAACCAAGGCTTCAGACTCAAGTCCAGGATCTTAGAATGGTATCTACATTAGATTTTTCAGCTCCAGAAATTAATGATTCCAAAAGTCAAGTTATCTAGTTCCTCATATGCGTTATTGAAACATGATGTAACAACTGCAATAAACACCCCCATCTGGAGAATGAGGGTAAAGACATGCAGTGTCACTGTTCTATAGTAGCCCTGACATTCTGAAGAGCAGAATTATAACAGGGCTTTTAGAGTATCCCTAAATAGCTGCCTTTAATGCCTGAAAAATCTCTCCCCATTCCATTTTTCTTTGGGGAATACATCCTTATTGCTGACTGAGAAGTTCTCTCATCTTGACTCTTGCATTTAGAAGGTCAGAGAATCCAGTGGTCATTTTTTTTTTTTAACTTTTTATTTTATACTGAAGAATAGCTGGTTAACAATGTTGTGATAGTTTCATGTGTACATCATGAGAAACACTGGGCTGGATGAAGCACAATCTGGAATCAAGATTTCAGAGAGAAATATCAATAACCTCAAATATGCAGATGACACCACACTTATGGCAAAAAGCGAAGAAGAACTAAAGAGCCTCTTGATAAAAGTGAAAGAGGATATGGCTTAAAACTCAACATTCAAAAAACTTAGCCCGTGGCATCTGGTCCCATCACTTCATGGCAAATAGATGGGAAACAGTGGAAACAGTGGCTGACTTTATTTTTCTTGGTTCCAAAATCACTGCAGATGGTGACTGCAGCCATGAAATTAAATGACGCTTGCTGCTTGGAAGAAAAGTTATGAGCAACATAGATAGCATATTAAAAAGCAGAGACATTACTTTGCCAACAAGGGTCCATTTAGTCAAAGCTATCATTTTTCCAGTAGTCATCTATGGATGTGAGAATTGGACTATAAACAAAGCCGAACCCCAAAGAATTGATGCTTTTCAACTGTGATGTTGGAGAAGACTCGTGATAGTCCCTTGGACTGCAAGGAGATCCAACCAGTCTCAATTCAGTTCCAGTCAGTCACTCAGTCATCTCTGACTCTTTGTGACCCCATGAATCACAGCATGCCAGGCCTCCCTGTGCATCACCAACTCCCAGAGTTCACTCAGACTCACGTCCATTGAGTCAGTGATGCCATCCAGGCATCTCATCCTTGGTCGTCCCATTCTTCTCCTGCCCCCAATCCCTCCCAGCATCAAAGTCTTTTCCAATGAGTCAACTCTTGCCATGAGATGTCCAAAATACTAGAGCACTTTTTTCAGCTTTAGCATCATTCCTTCCAAAGAAATCCCAGGGTTGATCTCCTTCAGAATGGACTGGTGGGATCTCCTTGCAGTCCAAGGGACTCTCAAGAGTCTTCTCCAACACCACAGTTCAAAACCATCAATTCTTAGGAACTCTGCCTTCTTCACAGTCCAACTCTCACATCCATACATGACCACAGGAAAAACCACAGCCTTGACTAGATGGACTTTAGTTGGCAAAGTAATGTCTCTGCTTTTGAATATATTATCTAGGTTGGTCATAACTTTTCTTCCAAGGAGTAAGTGTCTTTTAATTTCATGGCTGCAGTCACCATCTGCAGTGATTTTGGAGCCTATAAAAATAAAGTCTGACACTGTTTCCAATGTTTCCCCATCTATTTCCCATGAAGTGATGGGACCAGATGCCATGATCTTCAGTTTCTGAATGTTGAGCTTTAAGCCAACTTTTTCACTCTCCTCTTTCACTCTCATCAAGAGGCTTTTTAGCTCCTCTTCACTTTCTGCCATAAGGGTGGTATCATCTGCATATTTGAGGTTATTGATATTTCTTCCAGCAATCTTGATTCCAGCTTGTGTTTCTTCCAGTCCAGCATTTCTCATGATGTACTCTGCATAGAAGTTAAATAAGCAGGGTGACAATATACAGCCTTGATGTACTCCTTTTCCTATTTGGAACCAGTCTGTTGTTCCATGTCCAGTTCTAACTGTTGCTTCCTGACCTGCATACAGATTTCTCAAGAGGCAAGTCAGGTGGTCTGGTATTCCCATCTCTTTCAGAATTTTCCACAGTTTATTGTGATCCACACAGTCAGAGACTTTGGCATGGTCAATAAAGCAGAAAGAGATGTTTTTCTGGAACTCTCTTGCTTTTTCCATGATCCAGTGGATGTTGGCAATTTGCTCTCTGGTTCCTCTGCCTTTTCTGAAACCAGCTTGAACATCAGGGAGTTCATGGTTCATGTATTGCTGAAGCCTGGCTTGGAGAATTTTGAGCATAACTTTACTAGCCTGTGAGATGAGTGCAACTGTGAGGTAGTTTGAGCATTCTGTGGCATTGCCTTTCTTTGGTATTGGAATGAAAACTGACCTTTTCCAGTCCTGTGACCACTGCTGAGTTTTCCATATTTGCTGGCATATTGAGTGCAGCATTTTCACAGCATCATCTTTCAGGATTTGAAATAGCTCAACTGGAATGCCATCACTTCCACTAGCTTTGTTCGTAATGATGCTTTCTAAGGCTCACTTGACTTCACATTCCAGGATGTCTGGCTCTAGATTAGTGATCACATCATCATGATTATCTGGGTCGTGAAGATCTCTTTTGTACAGTTCTTCTGGGTATTCTTGCCACCTCTTCTTAATATCTTCTGCTTCTGTTAGGTCCAGACCATTTCTGTCCTTTATCGAGCCCATCTTTGCATGAAATGTTCCCTTTGTATCTCTAATTTTCTTGAAGAGATCTCTAGTCTTTCTCATTCTGTTGTTTTCCTCTATTTCTTTGGATTGATTGCTGAAGAAGGCTTTCTTATCTCTTCTTGCTATTCTTTGGAACTCTGCATTCAGATGCTTATATCTTTCCTTTTCTCCTTTGCTTTTTGCCTCTCTTCTTTTCACAGCTGTTTGTCTATCCTAAAGGAAATCAGTCCTGAGTGTTCATTGGAAGGACTGTTGCTGAAGTTGAAACTCCAATACTTTGGCCACCTAATGGGAAGAGCTGACACTAGAAAAGACGCTGATGCTTTGAAAGATTGAAGGCAGGAGGAGAAGGGGATGACAGAGGATGAGATGTTTGAATGGCATCACCAGCTCAATGGACATAGGTATGAGTAGACTCTGGGATTTGGTGATGGACAGGGAGGCCTGGCATGCTGTATTCCATGGGGTTGCAAAGAGTTGGACACGACTGAGCAACTGAACTGAACTGAAATGGGTCGTTGATTTATTTTTTTTTATTTTTATTTTTAGGGTCGTTGATTTAGTGATTAGATTATTTCTGGTGCATGGCCTTCACATTTTACTTTTATTTATATTTTTAAAGAGACAACTGAGTGAAAAACAAATAGCCAATCTGAATACATTCTAGAGATTTCTGTAAGATTAACCCAATCTGGATACCAAATTTATCTCAAAACACACACACAAAAAGAATTCTATTTAATCAATACACTAATTTCAGTTGTATTTACAATTAATATCTGTCAGTCTATCATATACACATTTAGAGGTCTGTATTGATTGTTAAGCTTTTCTGAAAACCACTAAGGAATAACAACAGCATTCCAGTGAGTATTAATTGTGCTCATGTTGGCATACTCTAAACACCACAATTTCTGAGATAGTGACAAATATTAGAATGCCAAATCTAAGAAAATTACGTTATGATTTGGGATATTTCTTCCAAAAATGCTAATCATCCTTTTTTTCTTTTCCTAATCAAATTTTATTGTGTTTTCTAGCTCCTTTTCTCAAATAGCCCTATTATAAAGCCTGGTGGTTTTTTAGGACAAATATAGTTCTTAATACATTGATTTAAGATGTCATTCACTGATAGCTTTACATCCCTTCTTACTCAACTTAAGGTCCAGGTTCTATCATCATAATTCTGCACCGGTCTTTTTTTCCATAATACCCTGCACTAAATTACTTACTAGTTTGCAATATTTGCTGACTTTTCTGTGATAATGGTTATATTTTATTTTAGTTTCCCTCCAAATTGTCTTTTGGCCAGTTAATGGAAACTGAAATTATATATATTTAGTGTTGTACTCACTTTTTCCTTGGTCATAAACCAAGCAATGTCACAGACAGATATTAGCGAGTTAACTGAGTAAAGATATTGTGAAACACAGCCACTCCAGACTCACAGTGAACATGTGAACTCTTTTGTTGCAGGGTCCTAAGGATAGATGAGCTATTGGCCACTGAAGCAATACAAATTTGTGCTTCCTGAAAGACATAGAAAAACAGCACTATCTTAAAAAATTAATCCATAAATGTAAAGAATAAAGTCACAAAATAAATTCTTTTTTTTTTCTCTATTTAAAAGATAATTGTGAAAAAGAATAAAGTAACTGAGAGGAATCCATTGTATTGCATGACCAGGAAAACTTCAATTGTGCTATTTATTAGTTTACACTGTGGCAGCTCTGCCCCTATTTAAAAGGACATAGAACTCATTGTGTAGCACCCCAGAAACATGGAGCACCAGGAGAAAAAGGCAGCCATCATCTAGAAAATAAACAGTGAAATGAATTGCTGTTTGTCACCTTTCTAACTGTTCTGTTGACCCTTAGTCCCCATCTACTCTGAGTGGTTTCCTGCACAATTCTTAATAGAGAACAAAAGAAAAAAGTAATGCCTGCATTTTCAGAATGAACGAGTCATCCTGCAAAGGTTGCCCCTTAAAGATAAAGTATTATAACTGTCATCTTTGTAGACAAATTCTTTTTTCCTTTTCAAAATAAAGAATACTTTTTGAATGCGATTTCTTTCTTTTTCATCAGCCACAAGTGATGATAGATATTAACAAAAGGAATTAGACTCCCTCTGTCTATCCTTAGATCAAAAACTCCAGAACTAAATCAGTTTGTAAGCCACTTTTCCCCCTTAGAACAGAGAGCTGATTTTACCTAATTGGAATAAATAAACTGTCACCTCAACATATTAGTAATTAAGGTTATGAATAACCAGCTGATCAGTGTGGACGTGATCTGTGGAACATATCAGTAATCCTACCTGCATGCTATATCCAATATATTTACATAATCTTTTTCAATGGGACAAGTACATGGGTACCTGGTGGCATGTTACTTTCCTTTCATCAAAATACAGAATTTAAAAAGGTCTATCACGTGTAACAACTTTTAAAGGTAATAATTCATCAACTGTATCCAGTAAACATTTTTGAAATCCTGAAAAGTTGAAAGTGAAAGTCATTCAGTCGTGTCCAGCTCTTTTAGACCGCATGGACTGTACAGTCCCTGGAATTCTCTAGACCAGAATACTGGAGTGAGTAGTCTTTCCCTTCTCCAAGGAATCTTCCCAACACAGGGATCAAACCCAGGTTTTCCGCACTGTAGGTGGGATTCTTTACCAGCTGAGCCACAAGGGAAGCCCTGCTAATGGACAAATCATCAAGAGACTCATATCTGAAGAAAACCTTCATAGATAATTTTTGTTTCTACCAATTGTGCCATATATCCCAGATGCTGCCGATCTCAACTCTGTTCACATGGGTATAGGAAGCTGGTTAAATATCCACAAAGAGCTGAACAGTAACATGTTGCACAAGCAAATTCACATAGGACATCTATTTCTTCATATTCTCTATAGTACAGGTAGTGAGAGGTTTTTTTTTTCCCCCCCACTTTTGTTTTGATTTTCCTTCTTTAATTGGAAGAATGGCTATATACTGATACCATATTTTCTTCTTTTATTGACCCATACCTTTCTGTGAGAGTGCAGACCTAGTTAAGGCCAGTTTTATAGGGACAGTGCATTTTTAAACTTAGAAATATATTTTCACTGAAACTAGAGAGACAGTCTATAAGATTAATTATAACAACCTGCATAGATATTAAACTAAGATTCAGAACCCATTTATGGTATCCTAAAAGCAAGCTGGATACTCAGTCATAGGTATACACAAAGAAAACATGTTAAAGGATACAGTGATCACTTTCTAGAGTTAGTTCACAGTGACATTTTGCATTAGGTGGTGTTTCCTTTCTTGTTCCTCTTTTCTTTTACCTATTTCTTTTGTTATTTGATAATCAATTTTAAGTGAATAGTCCTACTCCAAATTAATTCCTATTTACTTAGTAAACGAGATGCTTAACAGACAGGTCAGTAAGGCTGAACCCATTTTCCTTTAGCAATAATCCAACTAAGTTTTATTAATAGTAAATCCCCAGGAGATGTGGAGTTACAGAGTTTGAAAAGTTGAAGAGTCTTGAAATTTTATTGCAAAACTGTTCTGTGATGGGGAAACTACAGGTCCTTACTGCTCATATAAAAAAAAAAAAAAAGACAGTGCTAGTGAATTCTCAGTAACAGTATATATGTTTCTGTTTATTTTCTTGTATCAATTCTGTTTTTAAAATATGTTGATGGGTTTGTATTAAGCATTTCACTGTTTCTGACTAAGGAACTTGTCCTTGTCTGGATTTAAGAGTAATCCTGTGTTGGAATGGAAGCACAGTTAATGAGAGGCACCCAGGAACCAGAGAGGAATCTAGCTTCATCCAAGAATTGCTGATGAAATTTGAAATTGTTTTTAAAAAATCTATTCAGTAACAGACTGAGGTTATTTTGATTATATTTTAGGGTGGTAATACTCAATATAAATGCCCGTGAAAGGGATACTTGCTACAGGAAATAATGTAAAAATGACCTTCACCCAATTCTCAGAATATTTAATAAATACAGTTTTTTCTTAATTTTAACATTTCTTTCCTTAATTTCCCCCTGAAAATGTTAGAATTGACTGCACCTGAAGCCTGTTAAACGTATTGCATTCTACTCTCTTAAGGAAAGCATACATAACTGGATGAGGTGATAAAGTAGATACATTAATATAGGGCCATATGTATATTTTCTTTTTCAATAAATTAAATCCATATAATTTTTTTTGATTTTTTATTATGTTCAATACAAAACAAAATGAACTTAGGGCTACAAACATCTAATTTGAAAACACTTGCTCCAGTTTTCTAGGTATGTGCTTATCTAAACTATGTTTTCCAATTCTTATTCTTTTAAATGAGTGTTCCAGGCCAAAACTATTTGAGTACTATTTTTGAAATACCATTTTAATTAAAACTGTGATATATGGGCATAGGCATACAACATTTCTAAAAAAAAATGAAATTTTCAAGATCAAACTGGTAGAATTAATCAAAATTACATTTTGAATATTCATAATTACATTTTCACTCATTAGATTAACGAGCTATGAGCAATTGGTTGACCACCCAGAAATTCCTTAAAAAGAAGGAGAAAGAGAGACAGAAAGAGAGAGAGAGAAGCCATTTGGAGAAAAGGTTCATTTCTATAGTCAATAAAATATATCCTGATAATGTACATAGTTGACAATATTTTATTTTTTAAGAAAAATTAGTAGCTTACATTAATATAGTTTTTATATTATCATACTTACAAAATTTGTGAAAATACATTTTTTTTAAATTTATTTTTTTACTTTCTTTTACTTTACAATACTGTATTGGTTTTGCCATACATTGACATGAATCCACCACGGGTGTACATGCATTCCCAAACATGAACCCCCCCTCCCACCTCCTTCCCCATAACATCTCTCTGGGTCATCCCCGTGCACCAGCCCCAAGCATGCTGTATTCTGCTTCGGACATAGACTGGCGATTCGATTCTTACATGATAGTATACATGTTGCAATGCCATTCTCCCAAATCATCCCACCCTCTCCCTCTCCCTCTGAGTCCAAAAGTCCGGTATACACATCTGTGTCTTTTTTGCTGTCTTGCATACAGTGTCGTCATTGCCATCTTTCTAAATTCCATATATATGTGTTAGTATACTGTATTGGTGTTTTTCTTTCTGGCTTACTTTACTCTGTATAATCGGCTCCAGTTTGATCCATCTCATCAGAACTGATTCAAATGTATTCTTTTTAACGGCTGAGTAATACTCCATTGTGTATGTACCACAGCTTTCTTATCCATTCATCTGCTTTTGTAATTAATTAAATATTGATTTAAAAAGCAGACAACAGGCCACCATTTAAAATGCTTCTTCTCTTTTTTTCTTATAATTTTCTTATAATTCCAAATGCCTTTTGTGATGACATTTATTCTGTTTATTATATATATATGTATTTATACATATATATACAAGCATTTTTTTGTATATATATATATATATATAAACATAAAACAAAATTTTTTATATATATCTATGGGGCTTCTCTCATAGCTCAGTTGGTAAAGAGTCTGTCTGCAAATGTAGGAGACTGCTGGGTTGGGAAGGTCCCCTGGAGAAGGGAATGGCAACCCACTCCAGTATTCTTGCCTGGAGAATCCCATGAATAGAGGAGCCTGGCAGGCTATGGTCTATGGGGTTGCAAGGGTCAGACACTACTGAGCAACTAAGTACACACACACACACACACACACACACAGATATATGTATATATATACAAATAAGAAAATTGAGATAGTTACCATTTTTTAGAAGTGTCAAAAGTGAAAATTAGACACTCACTTTGCTTGGCCAAGTTGGCAGGAATTGATCTAAAGACTCAGAAGCATATGTCTTAAAAATGAAAAAATAAAAAAATTAACTGGTTGATGTGGTCTGAAATATGTGCTGACAGAATATCAGTTTAGCTCAGTAACTAGCCAGAAACCCAACCAAGGTCAATAAAGAGAGATACATTTACATTTAAATATCTTGTTAAAAATTTGATTATGTAATCTTCAAATACACAATAGAAATAATAGAATATACTGATATGTAACTCCTTACTTCTCCTATAAAGCTAGAAAATTATTTCTTAATTATATTAGTAGTAAATTTTTGATATTCATTCTTATAGCACAAAAACAATGATATTTAAAAGGATGTATTGTATTCAAGACTCACATTCTTATATATATTTATGTATGCATATATACACACACATATATATATTTATGTATATCTCACACATTTATAAACACAATCCTGAAGAAAAAAGTTTTACATGTTGATATACATGATCCATGCATTTTTATCTTGACACAGAAAAAGACTGGGCCAAAGCTTTCAGATATCAAATGTGAACTCATTTTGAAATACCAGCAGTGTTTGAATTTTAAATTAACCTATTTACAATGAAACTATGCCTGCTGATTGCCATCATCTTCAGGAAAATTAACAGTAACGATCATTGGTGTCATAATGCAATTTCCCCACAAAAATCACATAGGCTTCATTACTGTTTACATAAATTGTCATAAATACCAATTATGGCTGAACATAAAATGTAATGCTCTTTTTTAAATCATAATCAGACAATTGTTCTTCTAATTCATATGCTAGGGGAATAGGGTTTTGATTCAACCTTTGTTGTGGAGGCAATGTTTCAATGGCAGTTAGTTTTGCTCGAAGTGCTGGTTGGCTTCTTGTCAAATCGCTCACTCTCCATTTGGATCATGTAGTCCTTGTCCCCATTCAGTGTGTCCTCTAATACACTGGGAAGAATGTGGAGCCACGCTAATGGCAGATGAGGGAGATATACACTGAAAGTGTCCTCTAGACTTCAGGCGAGAGGTGGCTTCCGGTGGGATTTATAACAACATTTGGTGTAATTACACAGAGGCCCCCATAAAGGAATAACACAATAACAGACCTGTTAGAGGAGCCCATTTGCAGTAGATTCCAGCTTCCCCCATAGGTCAGCAGAACAAATAGCCAGTAAAGGCAATGCCCTGTTAAATGGCTAATTTTCAAAACAAATAAGAGTTAAGTTGCTAGCAGGGGAGTAGAGAAAAGGCCAGGAGGAAGAGATTCAGTATCCTTATCATTTTGGTCTCTAAGAAAGTGATAAATCAGCTAGAAAGGTTATTCAGACAGAAAGTCAGAGCAAGAGACAGTTCTCTCTGAGGAAAAAAAAAAAACTATTTTTGCTTTCCATCATCTGGCAAAGCAAAGGTGAGAATCACGCTGTTTGGGCTTATTTTATCTCACCACAGAGCTCTTTCTACTTGTCTCCTTGGTTATTCTTCAGCTTTGCTTCTTCTTGACTTGTTTACTCCTAAAATTTAAAAATAAAGTCTGAGTGAAATTTCCACCCTCTTGATTCAGAGCACTTCTTAACAATTAGAATCAAAAGAAAAATCACTCCATTGATTCTGTGAGCAAAGCTGTCCATGTGTGTTGGTAATCACACAGAATTGCATATGTCTCAGAACAGTAGTGGTTGATCTGTCTTTCTCCACATCTTAAGACGGGGTCATCTCTGTTATTTTAATGAACCCTGGTAATTTGTCCTATTTTCTACCCAATGTTATCCTGGTTGATTAAAGCAGGCTAAAGTGATATGTCCAGTCAAGTTTAATGAAATAAAATTATGAACCCTGATCTAAGAAGAAAATAATAAATAAAACTGATATGGGTTTCATCTATGTGAAAAATCAAAGTGGAACAAATAGAAATCCAGTAAAATTAGCTACTGTTGTTTCACTGTCTGAGCTAGAGAAATGCAAAAGGTAAACAAACAGCATCAGCAGGGGAGACAAAATGGGACTTCTACTTTTTTTCATCTTTCATAATCTCATGCATTATCAGTAACAGGGTGAGACATTTTAATACTGTATGATCATCATTAAAAGGCAGATATTTATCTTATCACAGTGCATTAAACTCCCAGAAGGAAGCAGGAAAGGAGAGAGAGAGAGAGACTCTCTGAACTATTTAAAGAAACACTTTGGTTGCCGCTTTTCTTGATTGTTTTTCCTTAAAAAAAAAAAAAAAAAGCAAAACCCTGATGTTGGACAAAACTGATTCCAAACACAGACTTCACACAGGGCCTATGCATTTTGAGAAATCTCTACTGTGTTCTGACTTTGTTTAATAATTTCTAATTATGTTCTACAACACAAATTAAATATTTCTATCTCCATTGTGTGTACTTATTCATGAGCTGGGCATTAATCGTAAAACAATGTATCTTGTTGTTTATTTATACCAGATGTGAGCATTTATGTTGCTCTGTTCAGGGTTCCCATCTAGGTCTTTATTTGTATACTGAGCTGCCTGGTTTTGCATGAAAATGGTTTCTGAGCTCTGGAGTTCATCTCCACTCTTGTGTTTAAAACAACAGCAACAATAATTCTTTTGAAAAAAGAACTTATGAATAGCTAAGAGATTTCTGTTGTGGCTCCCCTGGTCTCTCACCAGCAGGTCAGCCAGAATACATTTTGGGGACCAAGAAAATTCAATTTGGGATTTGCGTCACAGTTTATGATGCTTGCTTCTTACAAATAAAAGCTGCCCATGCCACAGAGAGCCTTTCTTCTGAAATATATTTGCATACTGCTAATTTTCTATTTACTTATTGAGTTTTAGAAACATACGAGCTTGTTGGGGTCAGAGGGAAAGTGCTTCCAGTATGTCTTTCTGTGTTTTCCTTCAAGTTATCTAAGTCAGTGATCAGAATAATCCCTGATGGAGCTTTTTTAATAAAAAGGATATCTTATCTTGGCCATTTTATTAACATAATTCACAATAAAATAAATCTAACTAAGGGATAACATTTGTAGAATTTGTAAAAATACTTTTCCCTATGCTGTCCCTTACTTTCCCAATTCTCCTGTCCAGCGCACTAGTTTTATCAATTTCTGTGCTTTTTAAGTGATTTTTAATGTTTACAAAAACTGAAAATATATATTCCTTTTCCATTTTAATGAAAATGGTAACATATATACATCTTTCACTTTTTCCCCCATTTGATATTGTATCTTGGAAATTGTTCCATATTAGGATATATAAAAATCTCACTTTTCAACAGCTGTATAATATTCTACTCTATACATATGCATAAAGCATTTAATAAAAAAAAGTGAAAGTGAAGTTGCTTAGTCGTGTCCAACTTTTTGCGACCCCGTGGACTCTAGGCTACCAGGCTCCTGCATCCATGGGATTTCCCAGGCAAGAATAATGGAGTGGGTTGCCATTTCCTTCTCCAGGGGATCTTCTGATCCAGGGGTCGAACCCAGGTCTCCCGCATTGCAGGCAGACGCTTTAACCTCTGAGCCACCAGGGAAGCCCATTCAATAAAGGGGCACATTTTATTTCTAATCTTAAACCTGCTATTCAGGGTGCAATGATTGCCTCATAGGAGTTCAATAACCATTTGCTGAGCTACACAGAATGAATAACTGGTTCTATGAATAACTGACACTATTCTTTGTCAATGTGATTGCAGATCGTTTAAACAAGACCTACTCTCAAGTCCAGCACTTGAGAATAAATGGTTATCAATTTAATTATTTTCAACATGGAGAATTAAATTATTGTGTAAAAAGCATCAAAGTGAGGAAAGTACCTGCATTTTTACTGTACTGCCTTTAAACAGGGGATGCACAAAGGGGACCCCACTAAGGTCTATACCTGATGATATAGAAAGAGTTGGCCTCACTTCTTTCAAAACAATGAGCCTTGAAGCTAAGTAGTACTACTCTCTTCAGGCAAGAATATGAGTGCCAGACTTCTCCCAGAGGTACCCTGAAAGGCTTAAATATTTATCTGCTTGGATTAATTGGATATTAAAATTTTCTACACATGAACTCAAGTATTTAGACCCACAGAGAGCCTTAGAATCAAAAGTGTAACACCCTACAGGATGAGTGCTCCAATAATGGCAATGATTACTGAGATAGTAATGCTAGGATATATAAATTGCTCATGTTACATAAGAGCAGTATGGGCCCCAGTGGGCATCTTCCCTTTTCCCAACACCTTAGAATACACTTGGCTTTACTCAGTCATACAGAAAACTGGTATCATTTCCAGACCATGAGTGAAAACTTCTGGAACTGGCAATACAGAAAAAAGTGAGGAATGAATACAAGTACTTTATTATAGGGGAGTCTAGTGCCACCCATATATGATGGAAAATTTTAAAACATATTTTAGCAAAACAATGTAGCAATACTGGAGGATTAAATCAACAAGAACATGAAAAGATGTCATACCTTCAGTTTCTGTTTCAGCATGTAATGAGATTAGAACTTGTCACTCCACCTAATAACAAGTAAAAAGCTTAACGAAGTGAAAATGAACAACTCTTCTCAGATATGTCAGAGAACTGAGGTCACAGGACAAGCAGCTTTCCCCAAAATTATAGAAACAGACAGGCAGATACAGAGAATTATAACTTACCAGAGTAGGAACATAGAACAATAGACTGGTTTCAAATATGAAAAGGAGTATGTCAAGGCTGTATATTGTCACCCTGCTTATTAACTTATATGCAGAGTACATCATGAGAAAGGCTGGGCTGGAAGAAGCACAACCTGGAATGAAGATTGCTGGGAGAAATATCAATAATCTCAGATATGCAACTGACACCACCCTTATGGCAGAAAGTGAAGAGGAACTAAAAAGCCTCTTGATGAAAGTGAAAGAGGAGAGTGAAAAAGTTGGCTTAAAGCTCAACATTCAGAAAACGAAGATCATGGCATCCAGTCCCATCACTTCATGGGATATAGATGGGGAAACAGTGGAAACTGTGTCAGACTTTATTTTTAATCACTGCAGATGGTGACTGCAGCCATGAAATTAAAAGATGCTTACTCCTTGGAAGGAAAGTTATGACCAACCTAGGTAGCATATTCAAAAGCAGAGACATTACTTTGCCAACAAAGGTCCATCTAGTCAAGGCTATGGTTTTTCCAGTGGTCATGTATGGATGTGAAATTTGGACTGTGAAGAAAGCTGAGCACTGAAGAATTGATGCTTTTGAACTGTGGTTTTGGAGAAGACTCTTGAGAGTCCCTTGGACTGCAAGGAGATCCAACCAGTCCATTTTAAAGGCGATCAGTCCTGGGTGTTCTTTGGAAGGAATGATGCTAAAGCTGAAACTCCAATATTTTGGCCACCTTATGTGAAGAGTTGACTCATTGGAAAAGACTGATACTGGGAGGAATTGGGGGCAGGAGGAGAAGGGGATGACAGAGGATGAGATGGCTGGATGGCATCACCAGCTCAATGGACATGAATATGAGTGAACTCCAGGAGTTGGTGATGGACAGGGAGTCCTGGCATGCTGCAATTCATGGGGTTGCAAAGATTCAGACAGGACTGAGCGACTGAAATAAACTAAGTAGGAACCCATGAGTCACAAGTTCCATTGGAAATAGGACCAAGGTAGGAAAAACTAAACAGGGGTTGATTAATTCCTGGAGGTTCAGTATTGATAAGTCTGAGAGTTGAAGCCTTCAGGGGCCTCTCTTGGGCTAGAGACACACATTTGTGAGCCCTCAAGAAGGGCTTTTGTTTACTCCCAGGAGCTCTAACCAGTTCTCTCAGTAAAGACTGGAGAAAAAAGTCCCTCATTCTGCCCACAGGTGAAGGGAAAAAGCAACCATGTTGACATTGATCAGAGCATCCTTTCTTCACAAGGCCTGCCCTCATTTACCTGAGCCTAACTTAAAAGGTTTTATTGGAGCTTAACCAACCAGGCAGAAGGGAATTACCCAACTCACTCTAGTCATCCTGTTCCACTGAAACGAGTGAAAGCAAAACAGAACAAAACTGAGAAGCATTTGTGAAATTCACAGTCCAGCGACACAAACTCAGTAAAAAACTGAGTCCTAGATGTAAGACTATACGGTACTTCTCTCCACTATACAGTACCTCCCGCAACATGTCAACAGCACATCACTGAAGACCCATTTACAACACGTCCTTTTAACCAGTATGCCACATCCAACTTTCAACAAAAAAATTACAGATCTTGCTGGAATGCCAAAAAAACAAAAACAAAAACAGTTTGTAGAGACAGAGCCAACTACCAGAACCAGATTCAAACATGGCAGCGGTGTTGAAATTATTAGCCTAGGAATTTAAAGTAATTATGATGAATATGTTAAGGACACTAGTGTAAAGGGATGTTTCTTGATAATCTGGAAATTTATCAATTGGATAGGTAATCCTAGGTTGTTGTTTTTCAGTCACCTCTCTGAGTCATGTCCACGGTAATCTTATTGTCTTATATACTGACCACTGTAAATTTTTGACTGAACTTGGACCAAAGAATCCCAATCATTGGGCAGAGAAAGGAAGATCTTAAGAAGAGGAGAGCTATTCGAAGGTGGAAATCCACAAAATTATCCTAGAGTGTGAGGACTCTGAGGCCAAGCTGACTTCACAGGTGAGCTTGATGCCAAAGTGATCCTACTAAATGCAAGGTGAGTCTGGAGGTGGAATTTACCCAAGAACCATAAGGAACCTGAGAACCAAGGTACCAAATTGTCACTCACAGGAAAGGAAATGTGTGCCTCCCCCTACCCCAACCCTGTCCTTGGATAGTTCTCTCCCTTTCTCTTTAAGTAAGTTTCCTAGGAATATTTGAAGATCTACTCCCTGCACCCTCCAGAACTGGAATCCTACAAAAATCTGGGATTCCACGTGCAAGAACACCCTAAGTGCTTTTTTTTCCACCTAACTTAAGTGCTGCAGTCTGAATTCTCCAGAAGACAAATCGCCAAAGAAAATGCCCTGTGTTCTTTCCTCCTGCTACTTGATTCTCAAAGGAAAAGGTGCCCCTTGTTGTGTGACTTCTATCACTGCTACCTCATAGCTACACTCCTTGTGGAAGGCAGGCAAGGAAAGAGCCTCGCCGAAGATGCACCCCTAAATTGGCTTGGGAATGTGGGTGGAAAGCTGAGTCAAGACTCACCACATTTTAAGAGACAGATCAGAATAACGGAAGTGCTTTCAGTTCTATAATCTTAACAGTAACAACCTCAGTAACAGTCAGACCATGAAGATGAGAACTTATCAACAAGGTATGCTATTCACCCCTACTCAACAAATCAGTTCTGGAAAGGGCCAGAGATAGAGGGGCTTTTACCTCCAAGTCTGATTTGATTCCAGATATAACAAGAATGACCAAATGTCACTCTAATTAGAAGGCAATAAAATTCCATGGCAAAACAAATTCCAGCTTGAGCTTATTTCCAGGGGACATTTGTCTTCATTATGGGATGTGTGTACTTGGGGCTTGGCTGGCAATTCTGCTTTAAAGGGGACTGTGTGGTAATGAGTATGAAGATGGAAAGCTTTGCTTAGTTGTGAATGCCCAGATCTTGCCCTGAACATGGAGCCTCGGCCTCCAGATGCCATTCAGCCAGGCGTGACTACCCTTCCGGACTGCTTTCCTATAATTGTTCCAAGAGAAGAAAGGAGAGAAAAACAGCCCTGACAGATTGTGGAGGTGATAAAGTTCCTGAAAATTAGACCTGCTAATAGGGTGAAAGTCTATTATTGCTTGAAATCTCCTAAGGTTTCATACTTTTTATCTCCCTTCTCTCTCTTCCTCTCAGCTTTTAATTGAAACACGAAATTCTGTAGGGGATATAGCCAATTGAGTCGATAACGAGTCAAAAGCTTAGATGTGCAGCTTATTTTGTTCATAAGTAATAGCTTTTTTTTCTGCAGTTTCCTGCAGGGTCCATCCCCTGGTCAGTGGAATGACTGTCCTGGGATGCAGCGGTTCAGCCTTCTAGAAGAATTTTTGGGCCATTGAATCTCTCAGGTCCAATAGCTGCTTGCAAATGGGCCCTCTGGAAATAAACAATTTCCCCATCTTTTTCCTCATCTTTTCCTGTTTTGCCTCACTCAGAGTTATAATTTAAGTGAATGCATTCCAATCCTCTCTCAGATATGCTGTATCTTGAGAGGACCACATTAGAGACAGATATGGAGACAGAAGAGAAAAGTGAGACAGAAAGACTGAGATGGTGGCATTTCCTAGCAGAGTGTGATTCAGCCAGCTGACAATGTGTGAGAGACAGTGAAGAACAGAGAGCAAAGTGCGTACTGCATGACCCTTGGGTATATCATCTATTCTACTTGCCATTACAATTGGAATAATAGCTGAGTTTTCTATATTATAGGATTCTAGTAAGAAATAAATGCACTGCAATGTATGAATATGGCTAGTAAAATGTTTAAGTCATCTAACCACTTACATCAAAAAAAAAATGCTAGTATAGATATCTAAAAGCCATTGATAAATTCAGGAGAACAAAAGAAAGAGTATGTAAACTGAGGCAATGTTTTAGATTCTTTTTCAGATGAAGATGTATTCTACCTCATCAACTGTTGGAGAAGTGGTGTGGAATGGCTGTACCTGACACTTGCACCAGCTCTGGATCCAGACTTCCTGAATTGAAACTCTCACTCTGCTGTGAAACATTGAGTTCTGATTCCTTAGATCCCTTATCTGTAGAAAAGTGATCATTCCAGAAGGACTTTTGGAATGCAACCTGAACAGAGTAGGGCTCAATTGAAAAGTCAAAGTGAACTTGCTCAGTCGTGTCTAACTCTTAACGACCTCATGGACTGCTGCCTACCAGGCTCCTCTGTCCATGGGATTTTCCAGGCAAGAGTACTGGAGTGGGGTGCCATTGCCTTCTCTATCAATTGACATTAGGCATTCTTTATTACTTAATCATATATTCCTGCCTCATTGTTTTTATTACATTCTCTTTTCTTTTGAAAAGCTCTCCTACCTTATAATATTGATAGCACATGCTTCATTTGATTTCCTTTGGGTTCAAGAGGCTTTCCCTGACCCTTCAAACATATAGAGGTGTCTCTCTTCTCTGAATGCACAGAATTATCAATAGCCCCTCTGTTGCAGCTTAATGGTAAACTACTGGCTGGTATGATTTTTGTTGTTTATTATTTTCTAGGCAGAACAGTGAAATAAACTTAAACTTTGGTATTAATAGACAACAGATTGTACTGTCTGTTGGTCTATCATCTTCAAGTACCTCGTTTATCATTGGCTGAATTATACTGATCTATAATATAAAGATGATAATAATAATAACTCTCTCAGAGTTTTGAGGATCTACAGAGGGAAGGTCTATGAGAGCTCTTGATAACCAGGAAACGATTTACTCTTCATTTATGTGCTCTGGTTTTTCTAAATTAAATATATAGTCTTGAATAAATGAAATGGTACATATTTAGAATACTACAGAGCCTAGCAAAATAGTTTGTACTGAAGAGATACCCACTTAATATCTCCTGATTGTTAAATTGATATATTGAATAAATACATTAATTAAAAAAATTACAGATTGAATAAGTTTTCATGGCATGAATGAGAATAATTAGAAGAGAGACAGAGTAGCAAAGGCAGGTAAAATATGCCATAAAGGCAACCCAAAGCAAGGGATTGGCCTTGATTAAAAGCAAAAGCATTGAGTCTTTGTGATGTGTGTATGTGTGTGGAGAGAGAGAAAGGAGGAAGAGACAGAGACAAAAGCTTAATAAAGAACTAAGAGAGAAACTTAATTTAGAAAGGTATATATATAAAAGTTCACCACAAGAAAAGGATGCTATGAGTAAACATTCTCTCTTAACCACACTCAGCATAATTCTGAAATAGAAGAGGAGAAGAAACAAATATACACTTATTCAAGAGTAACATGCTAGAAGAGTTGGAATTTAGGTGACTTTCCCAGCCAAGAGGAGAAAGGAAGTGAGTAAAAATTAGCAGCAACAATATAGCTTTATTAAGTAACTGCTGCAGCCCCCACAGTTCCTTAATATTCTGACAGGTCCTGGGAGAGAGTATCCATCAGATTTTGACCAAGAGGGAACCACAATCATAATATAATAATAACCATAATAAGTCTTCTAGGGCTGTGCTGAAGGCCTCACAATAGTTCTTGTTCACAGGATCAGCCTTCTTAAACTCTATCACATAAGATTTGTGTAAGGTAGAAGCCTCTGTTTATAAGCAGTTTACCCCAGGAGAGAACTGAATATCTGGATTTAATTTTACACCCATTAACTTGCAA
The DNA here is from genome assembly GCF_023091745.1 of Budorcas taxicolor. Taxonomy (NCBI): domain Eukaryota; kingdom Metazoa; phylum Chordata; class Mammalia; order Artiodactyla; family Bovidae; genus Budorcas; species Budorcas taxicolor. The sequence goes on along the minus strand of NC_068931.1, from coordinate 17,238,603 downwards.
TCAAAAAAATTGTATCCTACTAGTAGGGATACATATATATATATATATATATATATATATATATATATATATATATATATATATCCTGTTGATTCCATTGTGTGATTTCTAGAGTTTCAGTGGTTTATTGCTCCCAAGTCACATCACTAATCCTTTGCTAATGTCTAAATTTTTACACAGTAAAATAATGCTAGATAAGCATGATGTCAGTAGGTGAATGGATAAATAAACTGGTACATCCAGACAATGGTATATTATTCAGTAATAAAAGGAAATGAGCTATAAAATCATGAGAAGACAGGGAGAAAACTTAGCTGGATAATAATAAGTAAAAAAAGCCAGTCTAACTACATACTGTATGTTCCCAACTATATGACTTTCCAGAAAAGGCAAAACCATGGAAACAATATAAGGATGGAGAAAATATAAACACCTATGGTTGCCTAGGCTTCCCTTGTGGCTCAGCTGGTAAAGATTCTGCCTGCAATGTGGGACTTTGATCCCTGGGTTGGGAAGATCCCCTGGAAAAGGGAGAGGCTACCTACTCCAGTATTCTGGCCTGGAGAATTCCATTGACTCTATAGTCCATGGGATTGCAAAGAGTCACACAAGACTGAATGACGTTCACATTCACTTTCACTTTTCACATAGTGGGAGTGCAGGGAAAGACATGGGTCAGTAGAGCATAGAGGACTTTTAGGACAGTGAGCATACTCTGTATGATATGATGATGGATGTATGTCTTCATACATTTTCCCAACCCAGAGAGTGTCCAGCACCATTAAGACAAGCTATAAACTTTGAATGATTGTGATGTATCAGTGTGAGCTCCTCAGTAAAAGAGATACCATTGTCTTGAATGATGTTGATATTGGGTGAGGTTGTGCAAGTATAGGAGCAGAGAGGATATGAGAAATCTTTGCACCTTCCCCTCAATTTTGTTGTGAACGTTCAGTTCAGTTCAGTTAATTTCATTCACTCAGTCGTGTCCGACTCTTTGTGACCCCATGAATCGCAGCACGCCAGGCCTCCCTGTCCATCACCATCTCCCGGAGTTCACTCAGACTCACGTCCATCGAGTCCATGATGCCATCCAGCCATCTCATCCTCTGTTGTCCCCTTCTCCTCCTGCCCCCAATCTCTCCCAGCATCAGAGTCTTTTCCAATGAGTCAACTCTTTGCATGAGATGGCCAAAGTACTGCAGTTTCAGCTTTAGCATCATTCCTTCCAAAGAAATCCCAGGGTTGATCTCCTTCAGAATGGACTGGTTGGATCTCCTTGCAGTCCAAGGGACTCTCAAGAGTCTTCTCCAACACCACAGTTCAAAAGCATCAATTCTTCGGCGCTCAGCCTTCTTCACAGTCCAACTCTCACATCCATACATGACTACAGGAAAAACCATAGCCTTGACGAGATGGACCTTAGTCTGCAAGTAATGCCTCTGCTTTTGAATATACTATCTAAGTTGGTCATAAAATTTCTTCCAAGGAGTAAGCATCTTTTAATTTCATGGCTGCAATCACCATCTGCAGTGATTTCAGAGCCCCCCAAAATAAAGTCTGATACTATTTCTACTGTTTCCCCGTCTATTTCCCATGAAGTGATGGGACCAGATGCCATGATCTTCGTTTTCTGAATGTTGAGCTTTAAGCAACTTTTTCACTCTCCACTTTCACTTTCATCAAGAGGCTTTTTAGCTCCTCTTCACTTTCTGCCATAAGGGTGGTGTCATCTGCATGTCTGAGGTTATTGATATTTCTCCGAGCAATCTTGATTCCAGCTTGTGCTTCTTCCAGTCCAGCGTTTCTCATGATGTACTCTGCATAGAAGTTAAATAAGCAGGGTGACAATATACAGCCTTGATGTACTCCTTTTCCTATTTGGAACCAGTCTGTTGTTCCATGTCCAGTTCTAACTGTTGCTTCCTGACCTGCATACAGATTTCTCAAGAGGCAAGTCAGGTGGTCTGGTATTCCCATCTCTTTCAGATTTTTCCACAGTTTATTGTGACCCACACAGTCAAAGGCTTTGGCATAGTCAATAAAGCAGAAATAGATGTTTTTCTGGAACTCTCTTGCCTTTTCCCTGATCCAGCAGATGTTGGCAATTTGATCTCTGGTTCCTCTGCCTTTTCTAAAACCAGCTTGAACATCAGGGATTTCATGGTTCATGTATTGCTGAAGTCTGGCTTGGAGAATTTTGATCATTACTTTACTAGCATGTGAGATGAGTGCAATTGTGCGGTAGTTTGAGCATTCTTTGGCATTGCCTTTCTTTGGGATTGGAATGAAAACTGACCTTTTCCAGTCCTGTGGCCACTGCTGAGTTTTCCAAACTTGCTAGCATACTGAGTGCAGCACTTTCACAGCATCAACTTCTCTAAAAAATAAGAGTACTAAAAATAGGGCTAGGAATAGTGTTCCAAACATGTTCCTCCATGACAATGTATAAATGACTAGTATCAGGCCAGTGTTTTGGTGAACAAGATACATGGTATGGAAGAAAGTAAGAGAGAAAATTACTTTGTGGAGAAGAGAGATTTCACAGAAAAGTTGGACATCGAGATCAGAGGCAAGGAACTTCTCACAGGCTCCCTCTACAGTGCGCACTAGAGGAAGTTATAAGCTTGGAATGCCTGAATTATTCTCATAAACTTGGAATGCCTGAATTATTCTCATCAGCCTCCACACAGGTCTCTACCATGTTTATCACTGTCTGGTACCTCAATGCCCAGGCTTCCCAGGTGTCTCAGTGGTAAAGAATTCGCCTGCCAATTCAGGAGACAAGGGTTCCATCCCTGTGTCAGGGAGATCCCATGGAGAAGGAAATGGCCACCCACTCCAGTATTCTTTCCTGGGAAATTCCATGAACAGAGAAGACTGACAAACTGCAGGCCATAGGATCACATAAGAGACATAACTTGGCGACTAAACATAACTAAACAACAGGCACCTCATTGCTCACTCATGATATTATCTGGACTCAAGCAGAAGCCTTTTTCATACACTTTGTGATTTCTGGGTTTATACTTTATCTAATGAATTATATTTCAAGTGGGGCAAGAACACTTTACTTTATTTTTAATACCTTTATTTCACTTTTAATACTTTCCATACCATAAAGGACACTACTTAAAAAAAAAAAAAAATCAGCGAATGCTTGCTAAATGACTTCTTGATAGAATCAACAAACCAAAACGAAGACTATAAAAACCAGAGTAGATTTAGAGATTTTAAAATTCATAAAAGTTAAGCAACTTGCCCAAGGTCACACCGGTACTTGATAGCCATCCAGGACAAAAACTCAGGTGTTCAAACTCTCTGCCCAGCGTCCTCCGCTACATCATGAGCTGTCTCACAGAGCCTAACAAATTAGGCCTCAGGAATGTTATCTGTTTGCTATTGTCTTCATTTTTCTTTTAAATTTGGCACACAATTTTTGTTCATTGGACCATCTAAACTTCTACTTTTCATTGTTCAAGGGAATTGTCTCTAGAACTATCAACAAAAATGACAAGGATGTCTATCCATCTGTTCATTCATCCATCACATGCCCCGTGCAGTTATTTACATAGAGCAGTGACACTGTGAACAAACACATGTGGAGAAAGAAAGAAAGACTAGAGGACAAAAAAGACATCTGGGATTTTTATGAGCCATTTTCCATACAGTGTGCAATCCTCATTCAGCATTATGTATACAGTAGGTGTATCTGTCACGGTCTACATGATGCTTTGGTGACAGTCCATTAGCTATTATCAATAGAGCCATTACAAAAGACACTATCCCCAAGTTCTGCTGAGATGCATATATTGGTACATTGCCAAATAGTTGCATGTGCTATAGAAATCAGCAACAATTTACTCACAAAAAAACAACAGAAGTTTCTTGCTAAACAAGCACATAGATTTCCAGAAGTAGGGCCTCTAATTCCAACCCTTAAACTGATGTCTCATACCAAGTTGGTAATTAAAAGAATCCTGCAGTGTGATTTTGGCTTTGTTTCATTACTACCTTTCCATATACACATACATACTCACATATAAAGACAAGATCACATACAAACTCAGGGACATCACATTTTCAAGATCTTGGAACTAGAATTTAACTCCAAAACTAGCATCGAACTTAAATCACAGCCCACAGAAAGCCAGGCCTTTTCTTTCTCTTGCATCCTCTCAGGACACCAATTAGATGACAGAACACATAGTAGTACTTGGCAAATTGACTGAAATATTGATTTTTTTTTTTTAGCTGTCACAATCTCTGCAGATTTTGTTTTATAGTCAAGAAGAAATTCTTTGGTCATCAAATGACGATCAATTTCAAGGAAGTGAGTTAAGTCCTCAAGCAAAGGAAGGCAACTTGATAGTTACAGGATTTTAGATTGCTGGTGTGTGTGTGTGTGTGTGTGTGTGTGTGTGTGTGTGTGTGTGTTTGTGTGTGTGTGTAGTGGTAGAGTTGAAAGAAATGAGGATTCTGTTTTGTTAGTGATAATACTATTTTTGTCCCATAAATCTGAGAGGGAGCAAACCAACTCTCCACATGCTCCTCCCCCTAATCTCTCCTACAACATTATCCTTTCACCGGAAAATACATAGGGGTTTAAGCTGGATGTCAGTCAGAGCAAACAAGAAGAAAGTCTTTCCAAATCTTCCACCTGTGGACTCCTGTGAAGAGTCCAAACTGCTCCCTTTCATCCAGCTAAAGGAAACTTCTTTTTTAAACCTTCCCTGATCCACTTCCTCTTTTTCCTCCTTCTAAAAAGGAAGAATTATATCTTATCTTGCTATGAGAAGAGAGGGAAAACAGATGCTATTAGTTGCCCATCTGGAGCAGAAATATCTGTGGTTACAGTATGTAGGATATTTTTAATAGTTATGAGGTATAAAAGTATTAGAGAAAAGGGGAGTGAATTTTACAGTTTTTTTTTTTTTTGTTTGTTTGTTTGTTTTCAGTGGGTCATAAAGTAGACTTCCTTCAACATCTTTCAAGATGTGTAACTAAATAACAGAATTATTTGTTAAACTTCTTCTGGCAGCTGAACTGGTTCTCAAGTACAATATTGTGGAGAGACTCAGCCATATGATTCTAAAGTTCATAAAATTTAAACAGGAAGACTTAGAAGTGAATCTTTGTAGGTCATCCAATCCTACCTATCACAAAAGATTTGGCTCTCAACTGTGTGATTATCAGAAGAGCTTTGGTGGGGCTCTGGTTGAGTACTTTCAATGCTGATATTTCATACTCAGGTGAAAATCGTTTTGCTACAACCTCTATGCCTTTGTTCTAATGATATTCTCTGAACATACATGGAATAATCCTTGCTTCTTCACTCTTTTCTGCTAAACTGTATTATCAGTAAGTTTGTTCTCACTTTCCTGAGTAACTATGTTCTTCTCCAATCCAAATATCACTGGTTCTTTCAATAGCTCTTATGACATTTCCACAGCCTCCAAAATGATGTTTCTTCTTATCTAAACATATTTCATGTTGTGAATATCTTACCTAAACTGTGACTCATAAATAAATATAACACTCTAGATGCAATCTGGTAAGTGTGAGTGCAAGGTCTAACATAACTATTATTGAATTTTATTTTATGTTTATTTTTTCTTGGCATTATGCTACCTCATTTCTCCTCTCTCATGCTGTTAGCCTTTTGAATAAACTCCATGTCCTAGGATAGTGTACACACATGCCCCAATCTATGAACTTTTAGAGAGAGTTTCACAGTTGGTGTGATAATTAACTCTAGAGTCAGATCTAAATGGGTTTAGAATCCAGCTGGACCAGTCACAGCTTAAGAGATTTTGAGATAGTTTTTTAAGAAATCAGTTTTTTCACTTATTCATTGTTTTTAAGCAAGGCCCTGAACACCTTTTTATGTGTTTGTCTCAATTAAATGTTATCTTTTTAGTTTGGGCACATTACTGCATATATTTAAGGTGGTTTCAAAATCTTAAAGTCATTTAAACTTTTTGTAATTGAAACAGTTCAAGAATTCATTTTTCTACTAGTTTTCTACTACTGTGACTATGTAGATGGCAACAAACTGAGAAAAATTCTTAAAGAGATGAGAATACCAGACCAGCTTACCTGCCTCCTGCAAAACCTGTATGTAGGTCAAGAAGCAATAGTTAGAACTGAACATGGAACAACAGACTGTTTCAAAATTGTGAAAGAAGTACATCAAGGCTATATATTGTCAGCCTGCTGATTTAACTTATGTGCAAAGTACATCATGGGAAATGCCAGACTGGATGCAGCACAAGCTGGAATAAAGACTGCTGAGAGAAATATCAATAATCTCAGATATGCAGATAGCACCATTCTGATGGCAGAAAGTGAAGAGGAATTAAAGAGCCTCTTGATGAAAGTGAAAGAGGAGAGTGAAAAAGTTGACTTAAAACTCAACATTCAAAAAACGAAGATCATGACATCTGATCCCTTCGCTTCATGGCAAAAAGATGAGGAAACAATGGAAAGTGATAGGCTTTCTTTTCTTGGGCTCCAAAATAACTGGATCACGACTGCAGAAATGAAATTAAAAGAGTCTTGCTCCTTAGAAGAAAAGTTATGACAAACCTAGACAGCATATTAAAAAGCAGAGATATTACTCTGCCTAGAAAGTTCCTTCTAGTCAAAGCTATGGTTTTTCCAGTAGTCATGTACAGATGTGAGAGCTGGACAATAAAAAAGGCTGAGCACCAAAGAACAAATGCCTTCAAACTGTGGTGCTGTGGTGCTCAGGAGAAGACTCCTGAGAGTTCCTTGGACAAAAAGGAGATCAAACTAGTCCATCCTAAAGGAAATCAACCCTGAATATTCATTGGAAGGACTGATGCTGAAATTGAAACTCCAAAACTTTGGCCATATTATGTAAATAGCCAACCCATTGGAAAAGACTCTGATGCTGGGAAAGACTGAAGGCAGGAGGAGAAGGGGACAACAGAGGATGAGATGGTTGGATGGCATCACCGACTTGATGGTCATGAGTTTGAGCAAGCTCCAGGAGACAGTGAAGGACAGGGAAGCCTGCATGGTGCAGTCCATGGGGAGGCAGAATTAGACATGACTGAACAACTGAACAACAACAACTTATTTTCCATCATCTGCTTGTTAGAATAATCTGTCTTCTACAACCTTGGTCCTTAAAGTGTGACCTGTGGACCAGCAGTATCAGCATCACCTGAAAACTTGTTAGAAACGCAGCCTCTTAGGTTGCATCTCTGAGCCACCAGGGAAGGGCTTCCCAGTAGCTCAGCTTGTAAAGAATCTGTTTGCAATGCAGAAGACCCTGGTTCAACCCCTGGAATGGAGAGATCCCTTGGAGGAAGGGAACAGCTACCCACTCCAGTATTCTTACCTGGAGAATTCCATGAACAGAAGAGCCTGGCAGGCTATAGTCCATTGGCTCACAAAGAGTCACATGTGACTAAATGAGTTTCACTCACTTCACAGGCTCCATCTCAGATCTACTGAACCAGAATTTGTTTTTAGCAGATTACCAAAGTGATGCAAATTGAAGTTTGAGAGGTTCTAAATCATTATTCACAGAGCTGAGAAAAATATTAACCAATAAAACACATTGGAGGGGATGACCCACAGAGATGTTATGGGGAGGGAGGTGGGAGGGGGGTTCATGTTTTGGAACACATGTAAGAATTAAACATTTTAAAATTAAAAAAAAAAAAAAAAACAAAAACACATTGGAGAATTGCATCTAAATCAGTAATGACCAGTTAAGAAAGTCTCTGCATTTGCACAATATAGGAACACCTAATCCTACTGTACTTTAAATAATGTTCCACCCCTCTCTTGTAGTAGATTATAAGAATTTTTAACAAATGTTCCTTTTTATTTCTTCCCAGTCGGATTCCAGCTCTTAATTTGAGTGAATGTGAGGCAAGGCTAGGGAGGATGAACACAGTCTGTGTTCAGAAGTTTGATACTTGCCTTCAAATCTTGCCCTGATCACTTAACTGCCAGTTGACTTGAGCTGTTTGCTTATCTTAGAAGTTCCAGTCTCCTCATTTGTAAAATAAAGATGATACTAGACTGGTTCCAAATGGGAAAAAGGAGCATGTCAAGGCTGTATATTGTCACCCTGCTTATTTAACTTATATGCAGAGTACATCATGAGAAACGCTGGACTGGAAGAAACACAAGCTGGAATCAAGATTGCCGAGAGAAATATCAATAACCTCAGATATGGAGATGACACCACCCTTATGGCAGAAAGTGAAGAGGAACTAAAAAGCCTCTTGATGAAAGTGAAAGAGGAGAGTGAAAAAGTTGGCTTAAAGCTCAACATTCAGAAAACGAAGATCATGGCATCTGGTTCCATCACTTCATGGGATATAGATGGGGAAACAGTGTCAGACTTAATTTTTCTTGGCTCCAAAATCACTGCAGATAGTGACTGCAGCCATTAAATTAAAAGATGCTTACTCCTTGAAAGGAAAGTTATAACCAACCTGGATAGCATATTGAAAAGCAGATACATTACTTTGCCAACGAAGGTCCATCTAGCCAAGGCTATGGTTTTTCCAGTAGTCATGTATGGATGTGAGAGTTGGACTGTGAAGAAAGATGAGTGCTGAAGAATTGATGCGTTTGAACTGTGGTGTTGGAGAAGACTCTTGAGAGTCCCTTGTACTGCTAGGAGATCCAACCAGTCCATTTTAAAGGAGATCAGTCCTGGGTGTTTTTTGGAAGGAATGATGCTAAAGCTGAAGCTCCAGTACTTTGGCCATCTCATGTGAAGAGTTGACTCACTGGAAAAGACTCTGATGCTGAGAGGGATTGGGGGCAGGAGGAGAAGGGGACAACAGAAGATGAGATGGATGGATGGCATCACTGACTCAATGGACGTGAATCTGAGTGAACTTCGGGAGTTGGTGATAGACAGGGAGGCCTGGCGTTTTGCGATTCATGGGGTCACAAAGAGTCGGACACAACTGAGCAACTGAACTGAACTAAATAGTACTAGTCTCCTACCTTTATTGGGAAGATCAAATAAGGTAACGTGTGTGTGTGTATGCACACACACATTTGTAAAGCCTTAAATGTGGTAAATATTTGCTTCCTTTCTTGAATTCTTACAATGCTTTTATTTAGAGTGTTTGCCCTGGGACATAACAGACTTTTTGTATCTATATTCTATGTGCCTTGATAATAAGAATACTATTTAATGCTGGCATCTCCTAAGACATAATCAGGCTATTTTTTAAAGTCCATAAGTGGGACTGTTTTGGAGCTGAAATGCTTTCTTCAGTAGAATCTTAACCTAATCCACAAATGCATATCCAAGCAATGATAAAGATGTTAATAGTTAGTCTATACTCCTATGACCACTAGACTACTATTGCTAGGCAAACTACAGTGTCTAACCACCTTTTACAGTGATATCACATAATGTCTCTTTCTCTGGGGAGTTTGAAGGACAGAGACTGGAGGTGGGAGTCAGTGCTCCAGAAATCGAGCACAGCCTGTTTGGGATGATTTGTGGACAAAGAATGTCACCATATAAATAAGCAAAGGATGTTGCATTTTCAAGACATCAGCCATGCAGCCACTTGGATGGTGCATCCTGAAGGGATTAAGGATGGAGGAAAAACAAAACAAAACAAAACAAACAGGACAAGGGCCCTAGATAGTTAAGGTGAATATCACATGAATAATTTCATTAAGTTCAGACACTTGCATTTTCCCATATACAGAAAAAATGTTAAATTCATTAACTTGAGATGTTTGCTTTTCTTTAGCAGCAATCTTTTGGTATTTGACTACTTAGGAGTTTATTTTTACAAATTTTTCCTATATATTCTAGCTTCTCCTCTACCTCTTCAAAAGAGTCTGCAGAGCTATCTGAGAGGCTGTAATCTGGATTAAGTCTTCAGTAATCCACCAAATAAAACAATTCATAAATTTAGGCTTTGTCATTATTTTTCAGTTAACAGATTACATATATGAAAATGGAATGGTTATATCTGGTTTCCACCAAACTCTCTGAGGAGTAAGATGGTAAATATTTGTATAAACAGAAGCCCCTGCCTTGTAAATAAAAGTCTTGAATTTGAGTCTCAGCTTTCATATTTACTAAATTTCCAACTTTACTCTACTTAAATTATCTGGGTCTTAATTACCTTATTTACAACATGGGAAAAATTGCCAACATTCTCCCTAGTTGATTTTAAAATGCATATTTATTAGCTATGTTTTAGTAAACCTTTAATTTCTAGGTAAAGCACAAAGAAGAAAAGTGATGATGATGATATAAGCATTTTCCTCCTTTGACTCTGGTGGTCTCTCTATACTTACAAGGATATTTTGCACAATCTTTGCTTTGGTATGCTTTATGATTCTTCATGGAAATTCCTGAGAGAGGTAGTAGAAGAAACTAGGAGAATTGATTTTTTAGCACCATGATTGCTATTTATTTCTACAATTGACCCAATATGGAGAAAACCATATGATATCAAGGATGTTAAAAGCTGTCCTTAAGTAGCTCCCCCACTGGCTTGCCATGAGGTTAAGTTGCTATAATGGTATTATTCCTTAAGGGTATCTAGTAGAGCTTTCTTTAAGGTTGGGTCAAGGCTAATGTGTTATGCTAGGAGGATTCATATATTATATAGTTAACATATTAGCAGGGGTTATTGTCTCTGATTAAGCCATTACCACCCACTGTCTTATACCAAAGAAAAGGACCCTGGGGGAATGGGTTATATGATGGACTAATTTTGATGAAAGAGAAGCAAAATTAACAGCATGAGATTAAGTCTGAGGCTAGTTAAAATTTTGATATCATGGCTTTTGGGCACTTAATCATTGAGATTGGGTCTCTAGAAGAGACTTCAAGAAAGATAAATACTCAATTCATTATCTTTTTCAAGAGTCAGTATGTGTTGTGTAGCTAAACAAACTAAAGCTTTGGAGTGGAGTTTAGAGCCGAGAAAGGTTTACTGCAGGACCAGGCAATGAAAACAAAGTAGTTCAAGCTCAGAAACCTAAAACCCAGATGATTTTGTGGAAAGAGTTTTTATAGGCAAAATTGGTGAGGAGGCGGTCTTTATGGTGTGTGACCTTCTTCTGATTGGTTTGTAGTGAGGTAACAGGACAGTGTTCTCAGAGTCTCAATCCTCAGTCTTCCAGCCAAGGCCCAAGTACTTGTGCTCCGCCTGAAGTTACTATCCTCTACCTGGATGGGGGTCTTCATTCTCACAGAATAATTCAGAGATATCTCCTGAGGAGGAATCTGGACCCCAATCCATTGCTGCACTATTATTTTGATGCCTTTCCTTTGTTTCTGCATCCCCTCATTCTTATAATAAGTAACGGTTTGGATCTGCCCTTTGAAACTCAGGGAAGCCTCAAGAGGCTGAAACATTTTTCCTACAAACAAGAACTGAGGGACACAAAAAAAAGGCTTTGGCTTTTATACCTGGAAAGGCCAGTTCCTGCTCAGTTTCAATCCCTTCTCTTCTTTAATACTCCTCAATCTTGAGGGGAACAGATGTTGAACAAGAAAGAAAATAACAGTTTTGATAGAGAAGTTAATCATAAACTTTGCAGAGGAACTTGGTTTCAGATTTGTTTGTGTGTTGGATTCCACGAGTAGTTCAGCATGGGGTTCATATAAAAGTATTATTAGTAAGGGCCTTTAGATTTCTTTATCAGACTTAAAACTAGTGGTTCAACTTCATCTTTATAAAGAGGTTGTTCCCTTTTCCATCAACATATAAAACTCATTTTGAGAAATTTCAGTTTCTATTTAAGCATAAACATTCACATTCACATGCATATACATAGATTCTGGAATAATTTTTGATTTAAAATAAAACATAAATTCTTCATGTTTTCTAATATTTTGGGGCCCTAAAAAAATTTCATCTCATAGACCTAAAGCTGTAAGATGATAATATTGAAATGCAAGTCACAAGCTTCAATTAGGTACAATCAGAAATCATGCGGTGACTTCATTAAGTATCATTAAGAATGATCAAAATATTGCTCTTAGGAAAAATACATCAAAAGCATTGCATTTACACATTGATTAAACAGGATCTGCAATTTCTAAAATCTGGTATGAGAAAAAAGAATGGAGTAAATTAAGTGCTCATATCCCACTTAGCAACAAGGGAGTGCTTAGCAACTGGCAAAGGAAGACATAAAGGGAGATGGTGGAAAACAAAATATGATCAGCTTCTGAAACTGGAGGAGGAATCAAGAAAGGACAATGTAACTAATTGGGACTGGAGGAGAGGTTGCTGTCCCAGGAAGAGTGAGCAAGTTCCTATTTAGCCTGTTTTGTATAAGCTTTTTATTTTTAGCTTTAGGAAATTAAGCTTATAATTAGGAAATCAGAAGTATAGGAAGGAGTCTCACCAAAGCCATGAATGTGGCTAGAGTCATCTTTGGGGACATGCATGTACCCATTTGGGGCTTACCTGGTAGCTCAGAGATAAAGAATGTCTGCAATGCAGGAGACATGAGTTCAATCCCTGGGTCAAGAAGCTCCTCTGGAGAAGGAAACGGCAACCCACACCAGTATTTTTGCCTGGGAAATCCCATGGACAGAGGATTCTAGTGGGTGACAGTCCATGGGGTTGCAAAAGAGTTGGACATGACTTAGTGACTAAACAACAACAAATGTAGCCATTTACAAATATTTTTCCCTTTTGCTTGTGCACTTAGGCACATAGCCGTGTTCTCAGTGCCACAAGGTCTTAAATCTTAAGGAGGCTTAAGGAAGATTTGGTGTTATATCCCTTTGAGAATTCTTTAATAGTATTATTTTTCTAATTACTCCCCCTTCTTTGCACCTGATCTGCCTGCCCTGGTAGTCCCGTTCCCCCATGACTTCAGCTCCCATTATGCAGTGAGAATTCTCAACACTTCTTATCCACTGATCCACTTTCTGTGCTTTATTCTGTGCCATGAATGTTCTGTGGGCCAAGGAAACCTACATGGTAAACCTCTTCTCCTCACCCTCTTTCCCCCAACACTGACTCACCATCATCCATGCAGTTACCCTATCCAGGACCCTCGCTGTATCTGTCTCCTCATCACCCACACCAAGTTGCAGCTAAGGTCATTGATCCTTTCTCTTAAACATATCAGTTTTACTCTCCTTCACAATGGATCTAAAATTTAAAAAATCATCCTTTCACCAGAGGCAAAATCCACATTCTCAGTATCACTTGAAATTCCTCATCATCTGATCAGATCGATTTTTTCTTTTAGCCTTGGTTTTGCCTTTCCAGTCTGCACATAATCCATGTTTGGATCATATCAAATGTGTTCTCGCTACTGGCAGGTGCCATGTTTTCTGACACCTCTTGTCCAAAATTCAGAGCATGGACTTCTTTTACCACACCCTCACTTTATCTGAACCCTGAAAACTTACATAGACTCCAAATGTTTAACTCTTTGTATCATTTGTATAATTCCAAAGGCTTATAATAATTGTTATTTATCCATGATAAAGGCTTATAATAACTGTTATTTATCAATGAATTCACAAGAGAACAATAACAATCTAAGTTCAAATATTACAGTATTACTGGAAATAGTAGACTTTCAATAAATACCTGCTAGATTGAATTGCACTCAATATGCCAGCAAATGTGGAAAACTCAGTAGTGGCCACAAGACTGGAAAAGGTCAGTTTTCATTCCAATCCCAAAGAAAGGCAATGCCAAAGAATGCTCAAACTACCGCACAATTGCAGTCATCTCACATGCTAGTAAAGTAATGATCAAAATTCTCCAAGCCAGGTTTCAGCAATACGTGAACTGTGAACTCCCTGATGTTCAAGCTGGTTTTAGAAAAGGCAGAGGAACCAGAGATCAAATTGCCAACATCCGCTGGATCATGGAAAAAGCAAAAGAGTTCCAGAAAAACATCTATTTCTGCTTTATTGACTATGCCAAAGCCTTTGACTGTGTGGATCACAATAAACTGGAAAATTCTGAAAGAGATGGAAATACCAGATCACCTAACCTGCCTCTTGAGAAATCTGTATGCAGGTCAGGAAGCAGCCGTTAGAGCTGGACATGGAACAGCAAACTGGTTCCAAATAGGAAAAGGAGTACATGAAGGCTGTATATTGTCACCCTGCTTATTTAACTTCTATGCAGAGTACATCATGAGAAATGCTGGACTGGAAGAAACACAAGCTGGAATCAAGATTCCTGGGAGAAATATCAATAACCTCAGATATGCAGATGACACCACCCTTATGGCAGAAAGTGAAGAGGAACTAAAAAGCCTCTCAATGAAAGTGACAGTGGAAAGTGAAAAAGTTGGCCTAAAGCTCAACATTCAGAAAACGAAGATCGTGGCATCTAGTCCCATCACTTAATGGGAAATAGATGGGGAAACAGTAGAAACAGTGTCAGACTTTATCTTTTTTGGCTCCAAAATCACTGCAAATGGTTATGCAGCCATGAAATTAAAAGACGCTTACTCCTTGGTAGAAGTTTATGACCAACCTAGATAGCATATTCAAAAGCAGAGACATTACTTTGCTGACTAAGGTCCATCTCGTCAAGGCTATGGTTTTTCCTGTGGTCGTGTATGGATGTGAGAGTTGGACTGTGAAGAAGGCTGAGCACCAAAGAATTGATGCTTTTGAACTGTGGTGTTGGAGAAGACTCTTGAGAGTCCCTTGGACTGCAAGGAGATCCAACCAATCCATTCTGAAGGAGATCAACCCTGGGATTTCTTTGGAAGAAACTAAAGCTAAAGCTGAAACTCCAGTACTTTGGCCACCTCATGGGAAGAGTTGACTCATTGGAAAAGACTCTGATGCTGGGAGGGATTGGGGGCAGGAGGAGAAGGGGACAACAGAGGATGAGATGGCTGGATGGCATCACTGACTCGATGGACATGAGTCTGAGTGAACTCCGGGAAATGGTGATAAACAGGGAGGCCTGGCGTGCTGCGATTCATGGGGTCGCAAAGAGTCGGACACGACTGAGCGACTGAACTGAACTGAGATTGAATTAAATATGTGGACAAGGATCCAACATCCCCAAAATTCAGAACTCATGGATGAGGAGTTGAAAATATTTTAGGCTTTGCAGACCGTATAATCTATGTTGCAACAACTAAATTCTTCCACTGTAGCATGAAAGCAGCCACAGATTTAAAAAAAAAACAACAACATGGAGATGATCTAATGAATCTTTGTGCACATTGAAAATTAAATTTCACATAATTTTTTGGTGTCACAAAAGAAATTTTTTAAAACACTTAAAACTATGAACCAATAACTTCAAAAACTACATAAAATTACTCAGACAGCTGGATTCAATCCACAGGCTGGAGTTAGCTGATTCCTGGTATAGTTTATCACCCATTTCAACTTCTTATTTGGGTGACATTTCATATGAACCTTATGTGGATTGTTTTCATTGATAGTTGTCCTAGCGTAATTCATTATTTTGGATAAATCACAGCCACATCATCACTTTATTCTAGAAGTTATTTTAGCTATATCCCAACTGTTAATGCTTGTTAAGGCTGTGTATATTGAACAGGCAAAAAGTTTAGCCCATTCTTTCTAGCAATTTTAGAACAAATATAGAACCTTTGTGTGATCCAGGGTTTGACAACCATTTACTGCCATCTCCTTATTTGTCAAAGCAATTTCTGCCTTTCTCTAAAGCATTTTAATGTTTTTAGCAGAGTATCACTTTTAATCTTATTACTATTACTAAATTGTCCTCCTCCCCAATACGAAATCATGAACTCTCATAATTTTCTATGGTAACTCTTTTTCCCAAAACTCAATTATTCTGGGAGTAAGATACATAATTATTCTGACTCAGTCTGAATACTTTCTAAGATATATTGTTATTCTGACTTAGTCTGTTTAGGCTACTATTTTAAAATACCATATACAGGGTCACTAACAAACAATAATTTTATTTCTGACAATTCTGGAGGCTGGTAAGTCTAAGGTCAAGGTACTGGAAGATGCAGTGTCTGGAAATGGCCTACTTTCTGGTTCATAGATGGTCATCATCTCTGTGTTCTTACATGGCAGAATGTGGTGAGAGGACTCTCTGGGCCTCTTATAAGGGCACTAACCTCATTCATGGAGGCACTAACCTCATTCATGGAGGCACTACCCTCATGATCTAATTACTTACCAAAGGCCTCCAAACACTGTTATATTGGAGATTCAGTTTCAACATATGAATTTTGGAGAGGGACACAAATATTCAACTCAAACCTAATGCATATACTTATTTTTGAAACAAAGATGATGACAAGAGGAAGGAAGAAGAGAGGGAGTTAGAGGATGAGAACAACAAAGAAAGGAAGAAAACACTAAGAGAGAGTGGAGAGCAAAAAGAATCAAATAGGAAGGCATTTTATATTTAAAACTGAGAATATATAAAACTCATTCAAAAATATTATATCCTACAAGCTAGGAAACTACAAATATTACTTTTGACCTGGAGAACTTTCTTAGTAGTCAAAAAGAGAAAGAAGGCTCAAATAGGATTTTTTTTAAAACCTTTCCCCTGAATCACATTTGAGTTGAAAGTCTGATAGAAAATATTTGAGGCTGACAGTTTCTCTTCTTCAAGTTCCATCTGTGCTCAGACTCTGGGCATCCTGGGTCTTTTTACCTGGGTAGAAATCAAATCCAAGTACATCATCAGAACGTTTAGCCTCTTGCAATGGCATTTAGATTCCTCCACTGCTATTTCAAAAGGTGCCCAAACCTATAAATATTAAGCTATATTTTAGGGACCTAACCTTGAATGAGGGTAGGTACCATTTAATATTGCCAAGGGAAGGGAAAAGGTGCAGGAGTAGGCAAGGGAAAGAAACACACAACCACAAATGTCAAACCTCATTGATTAAAAACTAGGTAGGCAAATCAGCAAGGGCTGGTCCAGCATCACTGGAGAGTGAGGTCAGACAGGGTTGTTTTAAAATTATTTGGTATTTTCAAAAATTGATTACTTAGGGAAAGCGTTAAGAAGTAACTGTACACATTCATTTAATGGGCCAGTGACTCTTGTTCAGGGCTGGAGTCGTCACATTCAATCTCATCTACTCCTTGTTAAGTTGTGCTTTCTTCTGGAGCGTGTTTATTTATTACAGACGCTATAAGCATAAACTACAAACTAGAATAATAAATAATTCACTAAATGGGATTTTGTGAGCACCACATCCCCACTCATCTTTCTACTCCCAACCCCCAATGTGACAGGCATCATTGTTTACAGGCCTGTAAATGTCTGTAGGGCTGAAAAATAAGTCCTTTTCTGTCCTAACGTGAATTTCAGTGTGGAGACAGCCATTTATACGGAGAGAATTGAGGGAGACTGGGATGTTCTCTTGACCCCCAAGTGTGCTCCTCAGTTGCTCGCTCTTTGAAGGGACATTCCACTGGTTCTTTGAGTTAGGAATACCCTTTCATAGATCTGAAGAGTCTTGGGAGAAGTGTCATGCATTACTGCAGTCTTCAATATACAATTTGGTGTAAACTCATGTTGTTGGTCTTTTCCTGTCCTATCAACTGGGAACAAGCCCCGAAGGGAAAGATTGATATGATGGAGGAAGAGGAACATTTTGGAATATGGACCAATGGCCAACGGGTTGTATTTGAGTGTAGAACTTCAAGAAAATCTGTAGAATGAGGTGATAAGAGGGCAAGGACTTTGATATGTGTGTACATGTACACATAGACAGGCACACACACACACAGACTTTACTCAGAATTAATAGTGAAATGTCATCTTTAACTTCCAATCTGATAGCTGCCTAGATTTAATTTTCCATTTCTCCAGAGTTTGTTTTAACTTCCCTTGTAACATAGTTTGAGTCCCCAGTAGACACTGCTCGTCTATTCCTACACGCATTTTCTCTCTTAGTTCATTAACCCTAAGGACACACCATCCATATCCCTCTCTTTGGTATTCTATGGAACTTTTAAAGCTGATCTCAAACTACAATCCCTTGAATACTGCTACCTATTTCTTTGACTAAAATTGTCTTACTCTGATTTCTCATTGTCTTCTTTAATGCCTAATTCTATTTTTACAGATGCATTCTCAGATGATTATATTTATCTCACATAAAATACAAATTCTTTATGGGAAGAACTCCCCTGTGTTTCTTGTATTCCCAACACATGCCTACTTTCTGAGTATAAAATTAAGAGATCACACATCCCCTCACTTTTTTGAAAAATAGGGCATTTAGGTGAAGTGTGTATACTTGAATTACAGTCACATTCTCCATGCACTGTATGAAACTGACTATTAATCCTGAGCCTATAGTTTTATGAATTGTGTGTATTTCCCCAAAGTAAGTCATTCAGGTACCTTTTGAAAAGAGTTAAATAATTCCTTTAGAATATTTACTTCATACAAGTAAAGATATGAAGGGCATCAATGCATGTATATATCCAATGATGAAAAATGCAATACTTCCTAGGCTTGTGTTTTTTAGCTATCACACAATGCATTTGTTGTCATCTAATTAGGCATTCTTAGAACCTAAAGTCCCCTTGCATTTACCCTGCAACAATTATAATCCAGTATGCCTGACATCACAGTATTTATCCCCAGAAATAATGACACCATGGCAAAGCAGAAATGTGACTGCATTGCAGGACCAAGCGAGTAGCAAGGGAGACCCTAAAGGCAATACTTCATATCCAGATACAAACGGGATTCACAATGAACACATCACCAATTTTAATAAACCTGATGAAAGTTAAGTAGATTGGATATGAAAGTCAACTATACTTGAGATCCCCTGCTTGTCATAGAGACCCTCTTTAAATTAAGACTTTACCAGGTGATTAAGAAGAACACCAGTGCTTCAAAGGGAATCAGAGTCTTGTTATCTGTGGCTCCACGGGTGACCAGTTCTCTTTCCCTTCGGTCCAGATGGAGGCTTTGTTCTCCCGAAGTTGTTCAGGTGCTGAGCCTGTCCAAACAAGGGAATCGAGGGAGGCTTTAGGAGCCTGCACCTGTTTGAAAAGCAGTGCCGCTGCCTCCCCTCGAAAGCACAGAACATCAAATGCCTCCCTTTGCCAGGCAGCTTGGCTATTCCCCAGGCATTTTCAATCTAGTTGGGTAAAACAAAAATTGCATAATTTGTCATTATTTTCAAGGAATGAGATGTGCCTTCTACAATCGCTTCCGAGTTAAATACAATGATGCTGAGCTTCCTATGAATGCCAATGCCTTCTTTCTCAGAAAGAATAGAAATAAAGAATGGGAAAAGAAACACCCAATTGATTGCCTGTAATTTTCTCTGGTATTTGTTATTTGTGTCTTCTTTGTATGCATTTTAAGGATAGGTAGCAGAAAAATTATTCTCCCAAGTCTTTATTAAAGAGAAGCCAAATCCTCTGGGAAAAGCTGTGACTGGAAGCCAGGACTTCTGAGTTAAGTGCAAGATTCATAACAAATAAATCACATCAATTTAGGCAAGTCACAAGTCATATAATCATTCAATTTCCTCATCTTAAAAATGAGGATTAAAATGATCCTCTCTAAATATATCCCATTTAATTATGGAACTAAAATGGACAAAATTTATAAGAAAGTGCTTTCAAATGTTGAATATTCTCTGCAAATGTAAAGAAGTTTGAATGAAAAGTAAAGGGGGGCAGCATTCTTAGACAGGAAGGAGTCCTACTTCTCTTTCTATGGTGAAAGCATCAAATCCAAGCAGAGAGGGGAACCAAGGGCAGAGAAAACAACTCAGAAAAATCACTGGAAAGCAAGGGCATCCTAAATCTCCTCTATTAAGAGCAAAGAAAAACATCTAAAAACTTCCACCATATTTTTTTGTGTACAGTGCTTTTCTGCTGCCACTTGGTTACAACAATAGTGGAGAAAAGTAGGCCCATAAAGCAAGATTGATTGCTGGGAAGATGATCAATTGCCACTGTGAAAGGGGTACAAACTGATAAATGTTTTTTTTTTTTTCCCCTCTCTTCACAACCTTTTGCTAAAGCTGTGCAAAATGTGTCATGCATAAAAAGTATGCAATTTTCATGTAATTAGAGGAACACAAGATGAAAATGAGTTCCATCAGAGCAATCAAGGATGGTAATGTGGTATGTATTTGTCAGTGCCTATTTGTCATGAAAGCAAAATCCAACAAGTTATATATTTTATTTCATTTTAACTCTGAAAAACATAAATGCCATTTTGCCATGGCCAAAGCTATAAATTTCAATAATCCTTTTTTTTTTTTTAAGTGAAGTTTTGGAACTACAGATTAGATCATTTTACTCTTCTAAAGAATAGAATACCATCTTATGGAAAACACTGAGATTACAGGAAAGATTTATTCCATGGAGGGTCAGATTTACAGCAGGAGGTGATAGGTTTACAGTTTACTATACAAAAACACACTATAATTTATTTTCTCTAAAAATAACACTTGGAACTTACAGAAGCATATGCTTCTGATCCCATCCTCATACCCCCAAAACCAAGGTTATTAAGTTTTTATATTCTTCTTGAGTAAGAGAACATAAATTTTTCATTCTTCCTTATATACTCTTTTCCCTACTTTCTCCCTCCTTTCTTTCCTTTCCTCCTTTCTATTTATCCATGTATTTACTCATTAACTATGTTATTTGAAGCAGTTTGCTGTATATCAGAATTGTGCCAGACATGCTAAATTCTGATTACATAAGATTAAAAAAAGACATGATCCATGTTTTCAAGCAGCTTTCACTTAGTTGGGGCAAGTAAACCATGCGGTGTAATAATGGGGACAGATTCAGGAGTTTATGGGAAGTTGTGTTGGCTTTGACTGGTAAAGCTTAGGGGAATGCTACTATCTGGTCTGTTCTGCTTTAGCACTAGGTAGTCCAGATGTTGGAAAAGACAGTCCAGACAGAGGAACAAGTAAAAGCAAAAGCTGTAAGGATACTGAAAGTCTTTGCAAGTGTGTAACTAGTTCATTATTTCTATGGTGGAGAGTGTGAGGAGGCAAGTAGAAGGCAATGAAGTGAATTAGAGAAGGAGAATAAGGACGATCTGTACAGGCCAGGCTAAGATGCTTGATCTCTGTCTTCAGCACAGTATGATAACTTTTCATGTTTAAAGCAGAAATATCATAAAATCAAATCTGATGGCAGAAGGGGCAGCCTAGCAGCAGCATACAGAACAGTCATGAGTGGGTAGGACCAGTTAGGACACTATTGGTTAGTAGTAACCCAACTGAGAGATGGTGATGGTTAAGGCAAGAAGAAAAATGAATAGGTGTGATAATTACATATAAAAACACTCAGAAGATTATAGTTTGACAGCCTTATGTAACAAACAATCCTCAGTGGCACTCTGCAATGTAAAAATATGGGTCATATTTTTGAGTCTGTGAATGTATAGTAATAACAATAATAATAATAATGATAGCTCATATTTTGGTCGCATTTTCTATTTGCTGAATACTCTAACATACATTTGGCTGTCATTTTTTCTTTCTCTGTACAAGCATAACTCATATTCTTGTGTTTCATCTTATTGTGACTCACAGAGTTTGTGTTTTAGGGTTTGTGGGAATCCTATGATGAATGAGTCATTAGTGATCATTTTTCCAACAGTATTTGCTCAAATTTGGTAATTTCCATAATATTTCAAACTTCCTCAAAATAATATCATATTGTTATGCTGATCTGTGATCACCAATTTTTTTTCTCTTTTAAAAGTCCCAGAATTTTTTTTACTTTATTTTTAAATGGAAGATAATTGCTTTATAATGTTGTGTTGGTTTCTTCCAACAACCATAAGCATACATATGTCCCCTCTCTCTTAAACCTACCTCCCACTCCACCCCAACCCACATCTCCAGATTCTCACAGAGAATCGGGTTGGGCTCTCTGTGTTGTATAGCAACTTCCCACTAGCTATTTTACATATGGGTAATATATATGTATATGGATAATATATATATTTCTCTCAGTGCTGCTCTCTCAATTCACCCTACCATCTCCTTCCCCTGCTTTGCCCACAAATCTGTTCTCTATGTCTGCATCTCTCTTCCTGTCCTGCAAATAGGTTCAACAGTATCATTTTTCTAGATGTCATATATCTGCATCAATATATGATATTTGCTTTTCTCTTTCTGACTTACTTCATTCTGTATAACTCACCTTAGGCTCATCCACCTCACTAGTACTAACTCAAATTCATTCCTTTTTATGGTTAAATAATGTTTCATTGTGTATATGAACCAAACGTCTTTATCCATTCATCTGTTGATAAATGTCTAGATTGCTTCCATGTCCTAGCTATTGTAAGTAGTGCTGCAAAGAACATTGGAATATATGTGTCTTTTTGAGTTGTGATTTTCTCAAGGTATATGTCCAGTAGTAGGATGGTTGGGTCACATGTCAATTTTATTCCCAGTTTTTTAAGGAATCTCCATATTGTTTCATTAAAAAAAAATATGTAAGAAAAACTACTGTTTCCTTTACATTCCCTGTCTCAATTTATATTCCCACTAATAGTACAAGAGGGTTCCCTTTTCTCTACATCATCTCCAGCATTTGTTGTTTGTATGTTTTTGATGGTGGGAATTCTGACTGGTGTGAGGTGATACCTCATTGTAGTTTTGATTTCCTTTTCTCTATTATGAGTAATGTTGAGCATCTTTTCATGTGTTCATTGGCAATCTGTATATCTTCTTTGAAGGAATCTGTAAGTCTTATTTTATATGTTGCTGCCCAGTTTTCCTAAAATGTCCAAGTTCACTCGTGCTTTCACCTGTTTGACCACTTCTAATTTACCATGATTCATGGACCTATCATTCCAGGTTCCTATGCAATAATATTCTTTACAGCATAGGACTTTACTTCCATCACCAGTCACATCCACAACTGGATGTTGTTTTCACTTTGACTCAGCCTCTTTTTTACTTCTGGAGCTATTTTTCCACTCTTCTCTGGTAGCATATTGGGCACCTACCAACCTGGGGATTTCATCTTTCAGTGTCATATCTTTTTGCTTTTCATACTGTTCATGGAGTTCCCAAGGCAGGAATACTGAAGTGGTTTGCCATTCACTTCTCCAGTGGACCACCTTTTGCCAGAACTTTTCACCATGACCCATCTGTCTTGGGTGGCCCTACATGGCATGGCTCATAGTTTCATTGAGTTAGACAAGACTGTGATGCATGTGATCAGTTTGGTTAGTTTCCTATGATTGTGGTTTTCATTCTGTTTGCCCTCTGATGGATAAGGATAAGAGGCTTGTGGAAGTTTCCTCATGTGAGAGACTGGCTGTGGGGGAATCTTTGTTTTGCTCTGATGGACATGAGTGGGGCTATGTTCAGAAAATTGTTAATCCAATTTTCTGTTGATGAGTAGGGCTGTGTTCCCTCCCTGTAGTTTGGCCTGAGGCCAAACTGTGGTAGGGGTAATAGCAATAATGTTGACCTCCTTCAAAAGGACTTATGTTAGCAAGCTGTGGCTCCCAGGACTGTTGTATTCAGTGCCTCTGACCCCGTGCCAGGCCACTGTTGATCCACACCTCTGCCAGAGACTCCTGGACACTCACAGGCAAGTCTGGCACAATCTCTTGTGGGGTCACCACTCCTTTCTCCTGGTCCTGGTGTGCACAACGTTTTGTTTGTGCCCTCCAAGAGTTTGTGCCCCCAGTCAGGTGGAAGTTCAGTAATCAAATCCCACTGGCCTTCAAAGTCAAATTCCTTGGGGGTTCTCAGTCCTTTTACTGGATCCTCAGGTTGGGAAATCAATAATTGGCCCTAGAACTTTCACAGGAGTGTGAGAGCTTCTTTGGTATAATTGTTCTGCAGTTTGTGGGTTGTCTTTTCAATAGCTCTATGGTGGGGCTAATAGTGAACTTCTACAAGAGGAATTATGCAGGATTCTGCATCTCCCAGGTCTGCTGCAGCAAGGGCCTCTGTCCCCACAGCAGACCACTGCTGCTCAGGCAGGAGACACTTAAACACTCAAAGGCAGGTCTGGCTCAGTCTCTTGCAGGGTCCCTAGGTCCTGGCATGCACAAGGTTTTGTTTGAGCCCTCTGAGTGTCTCTGGTGGATATGGGGTTTAATTCTAAACACAATTTTGCCCCACCTACCATCTTATTGGGGCTTCTTCTTTACCCTTGGATGTGGAGTATCTTTTTTGGTGAGATCCAACATTTTACTCTCAATGGTTGTTCAGCAGCCAGTTGCAATTTACGAGTTCTCACAGAAGAAGATGAATGCACATCCTTCTACTCTGCGATTTTTGTGTGCCTTGTAGGCTTCAACAGTATGTTAACCAAGAACTTCCAGATGTTCAAGCTGGATTTAGAAAAGGCAGAGGAAGCAGATCAAAACTGCCAACATCCATTGGATCATAGAAAAAGCAATAGAATTCCAGAAAAATATCTACTTCTGCTTCATTGACTACGCTAAAGCCTTTGACTGTGTGGATCACAACGGGCTGTGGAAAATTCTTAAAGAGATGAGAATACCAGTCCACCTTATCTGCCTCCTGAGAAACCTGTATGCAGGTCAAGAAGCAACAGCTAGAACTAGACATGGAACAATGGACTGATTCCAAATTGGGAAAAGAGTATGTTAAAACTGTATACTGTCACCCTGCTTATTTAACTTTTATGCAGAGTACATTATGTGAAACGCCAGGCTGGATGAAGTATAAGATAGAATCAAGATTGCCAGGAGAAATATCAATAATCTCAGATATTTAGATAACAGCACCCTTATGGCAGAAAGTGAAGAAGAACTAAAGAGCCTCTTGATGAAATTGAAAGAGGAGAGTAAAAAAGCTTGCTTAAAATCAGCTTTCAAACAATTAATATCATGGCATGTGATCCCGTCACTTCATGGCAAATAGATGGGGAAACAATGAAAACAGTGATAAACCTTATTTTCTTGTGTTCCAAAATCACTGCAGAAGATGACTCCAGCCATGAAATTAAAAGACACTTGCTCCTTGGAAAAAAAGTTGTGACCAACCTAGACAGCATGTTAAGAAGCAGAGACATTACTTTGCCAACAAAGTCCATCTAGTCAAAGCTATAGTTTTTCCAGGAGTCATGTATGAGTGAGAGTTGGAACATAAACAATGATGAGCACTGAAGAATTGATGCCTTTGAACTGTGGTGTTGGAGAAGACTCTTGAGAGTCCCTTGGAAAGCAAGGTGGTCAAACAAGTCAATACTAATTGTTATCAGTCCTGAGTATTCGTTGGAAGGACTGATGCTGAAGCTGAAGTTCCAATACTTTGGCCACCTGATGAGAAGAGCTGACTTCATTAGAAAAGGCTCTGTTGCTGGGAAAGATTGAAGGCAGGAGAAGATGGAGCTGGCAGAAGATGAGATGGTTTATGGCTTCACCGACTCACTGGACATGAGTTTGAGCAAGCTGTAGAAGCGGACAACAAAGGATGAGATGATTGGATATCATCACTGACTCAATGGACATGAACTTGAGCAAGCTTTGGAGTTGGTGATAGACAGTGAAGCCTGGCATGCTGCAGTCCATGGGGTTACAAAGAGTTGGATGCGACTGAGCAACTGAACTGTCCGGTTTTCCAGCACCAATTTTTGAAGAGAATGTCATTTCTCCATTGTATATTCTTGCTTCCTTTATCAAAGATAAGGTGTCCATAGCTGCATGGGTTTATCTCTTCATGGATTTGTTTCTCTCTTGTTCCATTGAGGTATATTTCTGTTTTCATACCAGAAGTATACTGTCTTGATGACTATAGGTTTATGGTATAGTCTGAAGTCAGGAAGGTTGACTCTTCCAGTTCCATTTGCTTTCTCAACAATGCTTTGGCTATTCAGGGCCTTTACTGTTTCCATACAAATTGTGAAATTTTCTGTTCTAGTTCCATGTAAAAGGCCATTAACTATTTAATAGGCATTACATTGATCATTTAGATTGATTTGCCTAGTATAGTCATTTTCACATTACTGATCTTGCAATCCAAGAACATGATACATCTCTCCATCTCTTTGTGTCAACTTTTGACTTCTTCATCACTGTGTTATAGTTTTCTGTATGAAAGTCTTTTGTCTCCATAGGTAGGTTTGTGTTGTTGTTGTTTCATCACTCAATTGTGTCTGACTCTTTTGGGACCCCATGAACTGTAGCCTATAAGGATCTCTTGTCCATGGTAATTTCCGTACAAAAGTACTGGAATGGGTTTCCATTCTTTTACCAGGGGATTTTCAGGGCCCAGGGATCAAACTTGCATCTCCTGTATTTCAGGGAGATTCTGTACTGCTGAGCCATGGGGGAAACCCAGGTAGGTTTAGTCTTAGGTATTTTTATTATTTTTGTTGCAGTGTTGCATGGAATTGTTCCTTAATTTCTTTCTTAATTTTCATTGTTATTGTATAGGAATGCAAGGGATTTCTGCATTTTGTTTGTATCCTATGACTTTACTAAATTCATTGATTAACT
The DNA here is from genome assembly GCF_023091745.1 of Budorcas taxicolor. Taxonomy (NCBI): domain Eukaryota; kingdom Metazoa; phylum Chordata; class Mammalia; order Artiodactyla; family Bovidae; genus Budorcas; species Budorcas taxicolor. Next base: position 17,212,153 of record NC_068931.1, on the reverse strand, counting down.
CTAGTAATTTTCTGACAGTATCTTTAGGGATTTCTGTGTATAGTATCATGTCATCTGCAGTGAGAGTTGTACTTGTTCTTTTACAATCTGGATTTTTTTTTTTTTTTTTTTTTTAGTTCTTTCTTTGATTCCCACGGTGAGACTTCCAAAACTAAGCTGAATATAGTGGTTAGAGTGGCATCCTTGCCTTGTTTCTTAGAGAAAATGCTTTCAGTTTTTCATCATTGAGAATAATATTTGCTGTGGCTGTGTTGTATAGGATCAGATAGCTTCCTTCTATGCCTATCTTCTGAAGAGTTTTTATCATAAATGCTTGTTGAACTTTTGAAAGCTTTTCTGCATCTATTGAGATTATCAAGAGATTTTTATCTTTCATTCAGTTAATATGGTGTATAACATTGATTGATTTGCATATGTTGAGGAAAAAAAAAAAAAAACAACTTGCATCCCTGGGATAAACCCCCCTTGATCTTTTTAATGTGTTGTTGGATTCTGTTTAACAGTATTCTGTTTAGGATTTTTGAAGTGATATTGGCCTGTAATTCTCTTATTTTTTAATATAAATTTATTTATTTTAATTGGAAGCTAATTGCTTTACAATATTGTATTTGTTTTGCCACACATCAACATGAATCTGCCACAGGTATACACATGTTCCCCATCCTGAACCCCCCTCCCACCTCTTTCCCTGTACCATCCGTTTGGGTTATCCCAGTGCACCAGCCCCAAGCATCCTATATCATGCAACAAACCTGGACTGGCGATTCGTTTCTTATATGATATTATACCTGTTTCAATGCCATTCTCCCAAATCATCCCACCCTCTCCCTCTCCCACAAAGTCCAAAAGAGTGTTCTATACATCTGTGTCTCTTTTGCTGTCTTGCATACTGGGTTATCATTACCATCTTTCTAAATTCCATATATATGCGATAGTATACTGTATTGGTGTTTTTCTTTCTGGCTTACTTCACTCTGCATAATAGGCTCCAGTTTCATCCACCTCATTAGAACTGATTCAAATGTATTTTTTTTAATGGCTGAATAATACTCCATTGTGTAAATATGCCACAGCTTTCTTATCCATTCATCTGCTGATGGACATCTAGGTTGCTTCCATGTCCTGGCTATTACAAACAGTGCTACGATGAACATTGGGGTACATGTGTCTCTTTCAATTCTGGTTTCCTCGGTGTGTATGCCCAGTAGTGGGATTGCTGGGTCATAAGGCAGTTCTATTTCCAGTTTTTTAAGGAATCTCCACACTGTTCTCCATAGTGGCTGTACTAGTTTGCATTTCCACCAACAGGGTAAGAGGGTTCCCTTTTCTCCACACCCTCTCCAGAATTTATTGCTTGTAGACATTTGTATAGCAGCCATTCTGACTGGCATGAAATGGTACCTCATTGTGGTTTTGATTTGCACTTTCTGTGATGTCTTTGTCTGGTTTTGTGTCTGGGTGATGGTGGCTTCACTGAATGAATTTGAAGATGTTCCTCCCTCTGCAAGTTTTTCACAGTGTGAGAAGAATAGATATTAGCTCTTCTCTAAATGTTTGATAGAATTTGCCTGTGACACCCTCTGGCTTTGGAGTTTTTTTTCGGGGGAAATTTTTGATCACAGTTTTGATTTCAGTGCTTGAGACCTATCTGCTCACAATTTCTATTTCTTCCTGGTTCAGTGTTGAAAGGTTGTACTTTTCTAAGAAATTGTCCTTTTTTCCAGGTTGTCCATTCTATTGGCATATAGTTATTCACAGTAGTCTCTTATGGGCCTTTGCATTTCTATGTTTTCTATTATAATGGTTCCTTTTATATTTCTAATTTTGTTGATTTGAGTCTTCTCCATTTTTTTCTGGATAAATTTGCATAATAGTTTGTCAATTTTGTTTTTCATCTCAAGAACCAGCTTTTAGTTTTATTGATCTTTGCTATTGTTTCCTTCATTCTTCTCCATGTATGTCTGCTCTGATCTATATGATTTCTTTCTTTCTACTAACTTTGCAGGATGTTTGTTCTTTTCTTTCTAGTTGATTTAGATGTAAGGTTTAGTTTTTTATTGGACGTTTTTCTCATTTCTTGAAGGATAGTATTGTCATAAACTTCCCTCTTAGAATTGCTTTTGATGTACCCCATAGATTTGGGACCATCATTTTTTTCATTGACATTGGCTTCTAGGTGATTTTTAAGTTTTCCCTTTAACTTCCTCAGTAACCTGTTGTCTGTTTAGAAGCATATTTTTTAATCTCCATGCATTTGTCTTTGGTTTCTCTTATTTTTCAGTTATTTGTAAGGCCTTCTGGGACAACCATTTTGTCTTTTTGCATTTCTTTTTCTTAGGGATGATTTTGAGCCTCCATACATAGTTCTAAGGCACTCTTCCTAACAAATCTAATCCCTTGAATCTATTTGTCACTTCTACTGTATAATCATAAGGGATTTTGATTTAAGTCAAATCTGAATGGCCTAGAGGTTTTTGCTCCTTTCTTCAATTTAAGTCTGAATTTTGCAAAAAGGAGTTCATAATCTGAGCCACAGTCAGTCAGAACTTATTTTTTCTGACTATAGAGAGCTTCTCCATCTTTGACTGAAAAGAATATAATCAATCTGATTTCAATATTGGCCATCTGGTGATGTCCATGTATAGAGTTGTTTCTTGTGTTGTTGGAAAAGGGTGTTTGCTATGGCCAGTGCATTCTCTTGGCAAAACTCTGTTAATCTTTGCCCTGCTTCATTTTGTACTTCAAGGCTAAACTTGCCTGTTACTCCAGGTATCTCTTGACTTCCTACTATTGCATTCTCGTCCCCTATGATGAAAAAAGACATCTTTTTTGGTGTGTTAGTTCTAGAAAGTTGTGTAGGTCTTTATAGAACCAGTCAACTTCAGCTTCTTCAGCATTAGTGGTTGGAACATAAGCTTAGATTACTTACTATGATATTGAATGATTTGCCTTAGAAACAGAGATCATTCTGTCATTTTTGAGACTGCACTCAAGTATTGTGTTTTGGACTCTTTTGTTTACTATAAGGGCTATTCCATTTCTTCTAAGGGATTCTTGCCCAAAGTAGTAGATATAATGATCATCTGATTTGAATGCACACTCTTTAGAACTCCATGGACTGTATCCTACCAGACTCCTCCATCCATGGTATTTTCCAAAACTGGAGAGGATTGCCATTTCCTTCTCCAGGGGATCTTCCTGACCCAGAGATCAAACCTGGGTCTCCCATATTGCAGGCAGATGCTTTACTGTCTGAGCCACCAAGAAAGCCCTAGATGTATACATTCTGGTCCATTTTAATTCACTGATTCATAGGATGTTGACGTTCCCTCTTGCAGTCTCCTTTTTGACCATGTCCAATTTACCTTGATTCAAGAGCCTACTCGTTAGAAAAGACCCTGATGCAAGGCAGAAGGAGAAGTGGTGACAGAGGATGAGACGGTTGGATGGGATCACTGACTCAGTGGACATGACTTTGAACAAGCTCCAGGACATGGTAAAGGACAGGGAAATCTGGCAAGGGGTCACAAAGAATTAGACATGACTGAGCCACTGAACAGCAAGAACATTATTTCCTGCTTAGACAAGTACCTTTTGCTTTTGATGTAAACCTGGCTTGATGATGCTGAATTTTCTTAACTTTTTTGTAACTTTTGCTTTCTGTAAACTTTATTTCTTCTTTGGTTTTGAATGAGATCCTTGCTGGGTAGCATAATCTTGGTTGTAGGTTTTTTCCTTTTATTACTTAAAATACATCATGCAACTTTCTTCTGGCTTGTAGAGTTTCTGCTGAAAGATCAGCAGGTAACCTTATGGGATTTCCCTTGTATATTACATTTTCCTTGCTGATTTTAATATTTTTTCTTTGTGCTTCTTTTTGCTAGTTTGATTAATGTGTGTCTTGACATGCTTCTCCTTATGTTTATACTGTATCGTATAAACTGCATTTCTAGGACTTGGTTGACTATTTCTTTCCCCTAGTTAAGAATTTTCAGCTATAATCTTTACGAAAATTTTCTCAAATTGTTCTCTTTTGTCTGGGCCACTATACTTGAATGCTGGTACATTTAATATTGTCCCAGAGATCTCTGAGAATCTCCTCAATTCTTTTTATTCTTTTTCTTTATTCAGCTCTTCAGCAGTTGTTTCCACCATTTTATTTTCCAGGTCATTTATCTATTCTTCTGCCTCACTTATTCTCTTATTGATTCCTTCTAGAGTATTTTCAGTTTCAGTGATTGTGTTGCTTGTTGTTGCTTTTCTTTACTTATTCCAGGTCCTTATTAAATGTGTTAAATGTTTATTGCATTTCTTCATTCTATTTTCAAGATTTTGGCAAAGTGATGGCTATGCTCTTTAATTCACTGTCTAGGATTGTCATAGCTATCCTTCCAAGAAAAAAAATGTCATAATTTTGTGACTGCAGTCACTATTCACAGTGATTTTGGAGCCCAAGAGGTAAAATCCACTGCTGTTTCAATTTTTTCCCCATCTATTTACCATGAAGTGATGGGATAGGAGGCCATGATCTTTGTTTTTTGAATGTTGAGTTTTATGCCAGCTTTTTCACGCTCCTCTAACACCCTTATCAAGAAGTTCTTTAGTTCCTCTTCATTTCTACCATTAGAATGGTGTTATCTGCATATCTGAGGTTGTTGATGTTTCTCCTGGCAATCTTGATTCCAGCTTGTGATTCATTCAGCTCAGTATTTCACATTGTGTACTCTGCATATGTATAAAATAAGCAGGTGACAATACATAACCTCGACACACTCCTTGCCCAATTGTGAACCCATCCCTTGTTCCAGGTATGAATCTAACTTTTGTTCTTGACCTGCATACAGGTTTCTCAGGAGGAAGGTAAGTGATCTGCTATTCCCATCTCTAAGAATTTTCCACAATTTTCTGTGATCAACACAGTCAAAAGTTTTAGTGTAATCAATAAAGCAAAAGTAGATATTTTTCTGATATTATCTTGCTTTTTCTATGATCTGGTGACTGTTGGCAATTTGATCTCTGGTTTTGTTACTTTTTCCTAAATCTACCTTGTACATCTGTAAATTCTCAGTTCACATATAGTTGAAACCAGCTTGAAGGATTTTGAGCATTACCTTGCTAGCGTGTGAAATTAGCACAAGTGTATGGTAGTTTGAACATTCTTTGGCATTGCCTTTCCTTGGGATTGAAATGAAAGCTCACCTTTTCCAGTCCTGTGATCACTGCTAAGTTTTCCAAGTTTCTCTGGCATATTGAGTGCAGCACTTTAAGAACATTATCTCTTAGAATTTTAAAGAGCTCAGCTGTAATTCCATCACCTCCACTAGCTTTGTTTGTAGTGATGCTTAGGAATAAAGCCAACTTGACTTCGCACTCCAATAATCTGGCTCTAGGCTAGTGCCCACACCATCATAGTTATTTGTGTTATTATGTACTTTTTTTTGTATGAAAGCGTTAGTCATTCAGTCATGTGTCCTCATGGACTCTAGCCTACCAGGCTCTTCTGTCTATGGGATTTCCCAGACAAGAATACTTGTGTGGATTGCCATTTCCTTCTCCAAGAGATCTTCTTCACCCAGAAATTGAACCCAGGTTTTCTGCATTGCAGGCAGATTCTTTACCATTTGAGCCATCTTGGAAGTTTTTCATAGTTTGGTGTCTTCTTGTCACCTCACAAAAGGAATCAAAACCTAAGATTAGTGATACATGTTTTTTTGTCAGATCTCAGCTTTCAGTATCTTTTCTCTCATGGTGAGCCAGAGCCTACCTCCACCCCATAGGACCCCTCTAATACTGGGAAGGACTGGTCTCTGGACCTGCTGTAGGGACAGCTCAGATTCTAATCTGGCCCTATTCCTGTGTGTAGTTTCCTCCACTGTCCACAGCTGCCAGCACTATAGCACCTTCTTTCATGAGAACTCATTTTTTTTTTTTTTAATATATTCCATAGACAGAGTCTACTTAGTTTAGCATGTGGATTTAATCTGAATCTTGTAGAGCTTGTGGAAAAGACTTTGATCCTCTTTCTTGGTTACTTCACCTCTGGAGCTCAATTGTGGTTATATTCCTACCACTGCATGTTGATCATCCATAGGAATTTGCTCTTGAGGGTACCTTGGATGACTAGGGTCTGTTCAAGTGAGGACCAGGCATGGAAGTGTTATGATTACTTGGCTCATGGGAAACTTGGTGGCCCCAGGTGCACAGGGAAGACATCAGCCATAGACCCAGGAGATATGGCTCTATTAGGATTCATTTCTAGGCTTTGGCAGCTCTGCTCCAGTGAGGACCAGGAGTATAGGTGGTGCAGCTGCTCAGATTACACGGACCCTAGTGGTGCCAAGTGAACAGGGAAGCTGGAAGCCATGGATATAGATGATATGATTCTATTAGGATTGTTTCTTATCCTCTGGTAGCTGGTGCTTAAAAGGTCTCCCTAACTGACACTTCTCTATTGTTTGGTGCAGCAGACTCTCAAAGGTCATCCCTGGCTGGGTTCCTTCTTTATTGCCGGGTGCATGAGGTGTTCAAAGAACCCTCTTCTCTGGGATCTTTCTCTATTTTTCAGCTGCTGGCACTGGTATATGTGGAAAGAAACTACAATGATGTTCTACCCCCTGTATGTGAGTCAGCAATAGTGCCCTGCTTTCATGGCTGTGCAGCTTTCCTCCAAAAGCATTCCCCACCTTGGATTTCCTCCCACCTCTCCCCTCAGATTATCTCTCCACAGTCAATAGCAGTCCTCACTTTGGGATTGCTTTCCCATCCCTACACTCCAGCTCCCAATCACTGTGGTTTCTGGTGGACTCACGTCCCTGTCCAGGGCCTGGGGCCCCATCACAGATCACCTATGTGACTCTCACTCCATTCAGATTGTCACAGACAAGTTGCTTCACTCTCTGACAGCCTCTACTGCCTCCATTCTGTCCAAATCAATTGCCCTAAATTCAGAGGTCTGTCCCTTGCTTCAGCTCCCCCACTCCCAAATGCAGGTTCAGTCCCACTTGCTCTCCTCCTCCTTCCCCATCATTTCCTTTGTCCCACAGAGCTTTATATGGATCTATATGTTCTTTCCCAATCATCAGGGACTCCTGCCAGTACTCAGTGCTCTGTGAGATCTTCAGCATCTGAAGATATATTCTTGATACATCTGTAGAGAGAGATATGCTTCATGTCCGCCTACTCCTCTGCCATCTTGTCAACTGTTGTAATCATTGATTTTTGCATTACTATTAAGATTTGCTGAAGGCTTATGGTGATTAGGCTAATGATGGTTAGCATTTATTTTAGCAATAAGGTATTTTTCAATCAATGTACATTTTTTTAGACAAGATGCTATTTTGTGCTTAATAGACTACACTATAATGTAAACATAATTTTTACACTGGGAAATTTCGCCTTGGGAAACCAAACAATACATGTGACTTGCTTTATTGCAGTGGTCTGAAATGGAACCCACACATCACTTAGGCATGCCTATAGCATAGATTTCTGGTTCTGGTATTAGGAGACTGCTGCCATTGTAAACTCAATTTGAAAATATTCTGTTCCCATCTGAAATGTTTTTATAACAACAACAACAACAACAACAACAAAAATTCGAGAAGGATTGGTATTATTTTTTCTTTAAGTATTTGGTAGAATTCAACTGTGAGACCATCTTGTTATACGATTTTCTTTTTTGGCAGTTTAGTTTTCTTTTTATTATTACACATTCCTTAAAAAAAAAAAAAAAGAAAAAACTTGTAAATTGCCTGTTGAGGAATTTAACCATTTTTTATAGGTCATCCAATTTGTTAAAATAAAATTGTTCATACTAGTCTAAATGACCATACCTATTTATGTGGTATCAGTAGTAATGTCTCCTCTTTCTTATTTATCTAAGTCATCTCTCTTCCTTTCATGGTAAGCTTCAGAAAACTTTTTCTATTTTATTTATGCTTTCAGGAAAAAAAAACAAAGAAAAAAAACAAAAAACAAAAAACAAAAAACAAACTCAGTTTCATTAAGCTTTTTTATTGTTTTTTGATCTGCTCTGATCTTTGTTATCTCTCTCCTACAACTGACTTCATACTTAATTTGTGCTTCTTATAGTCCCTTGAGATGCAAAGGTAGGTTGTTTATTTTGGATTTTTCTTTTTTGTGAATAAAGACATTTATTGCTATAAACTTTCCTTTATAACTTTTTTCCCCCCAATTCCCATAAGTTTTTCTTACGTTGTGTTTCCAAATTCACTTTCCTCAAAATATTTTTTTTCTCTCTCTCTCTTTTGATTTCTTCTTTGACCTATTGGTTGTTCTGAAACATATTGTTTAATATCCACATATTTGGGATTTTTCCACTTTTTCTTCTTGTAATTGATTTCAAATTTCATACTATTGTGATCAGAAAAGAAGCTTGGCACAATTTCAGTTTTCTTAAATTTATTAAGATTTATTTTGTGCATAGCATGTTATCTATCCTGAAAAATGTGCAATATGCTCTTGAAAAGAATGAATATTCTACTTCTATTCAATGAAATGCTCTGTACATAGCTATTAGGGCCATCTTGTCTAATGTGCATTTTAAGTCCAATGTTTCTTTATGATTTTCCATATGGATGATCTATCCATTGTTGAAACTCAGGTATTAAAGTTCCCTAGTATTGTACTGTTATCTATTTATTCCTTCAAATAAGTTAATATTTACTTTATACATATACATATACATACACACACACACACACACACACACACACACACACATATATATATACTCATGGTAAAATAGCAGCAGCAGCATGGTAAGTATATACGTATTTACACATGCTATATATTGTTGTTGAATTTATCTATTTATCATTATCAGTGGTCTTCTTTGACACTTAATATAGTCTTAGGCTTAAAGTATATTTTTACTGATGTAAGTATAACTACTTACATGATTTCATTAAAAGTAGGTGACACAACTCTGGCCAATAAGACAGAAGATGATATCTGATAGGCAATGTGTGGGGGCATTTTTCTTGCTCTTAAAAGGGTAAAATACAAAAAGAAAAAAAAAAAAACATATGGGAAAGGAAAAGTCATCATTAAATACACACAAATATATTTTTGAGTGGGCAAGTACCCAAAAGTATTGCTGGTACAAAGTATCCTATTTGCCCAACCTTTGGCTAATGTGATAATTTTTCTTCTCTATATAAACTTTAGAATCATTTTGTCAATATCTGCAAAACTCTAGAATTTTGATTAGGATTGCATTGAATCTTTTGAACAAGTTGGGAAGAATTAATATCTTGAAAATATTGTGTCTTCATATCTATGAACATGAAATATCACTGCATTAATTCTTTCATTTTGTTCATCAGAGCTTTGCACGTTTCCTTACATAGGCCTTGTCCATATTTTGTTAGATTTATACTTTAGTATTTCGTTTTGGAGGGTTCTAATGTAAATGATATTGTATCTTTAACATTCTGCTTATTCTACTTTGCATGTATGCTAAGTCACTTCAGTCATGTCCAACTCTGTGTAACCCTACGGACTGTAGCCAACCAGGCTTCTCTGTCCATGGGATTCTCCAGGCAAGAGTACTGGAGTGGGTTGTCATCCCCTTCTCCAAGGGATCTATCCAACCCAGGGGTTGAATCTGCAACTCTTATGACTCCCACATTGGTAGGAGGGTTCTCTACCACTTGCACCACCTGGGAAGCTCTTTACATTCCATTTATTCTTTGCTGTTATACAGACAAGTGGTTATCTTTTATATAGGAATCATATCCTACAACTTTGTAATAGTGCCTATTAGTTCTAGGAGTTGTTTTGTTATTGTTACTAATGACTCTTCACATTGACAGATGGTTCATGTAATCTGTGAAAAAGTAGTTTTATTTCTTCCTTCCCAATCTATATATACCTTTTATTTTCTTTTCGTGTTTATTGTATTAGCTTCAATTACCACAAGGAGTAGTGAGGGAGAATATGTTACTTTTTTTCTGTTCTTTGTGGGAAAGCTTTGAGTTTATCATCATTTTAGTGTAATGTTAGTGATAGAATTTTTGAGGAAGTCTTCCTCTAGTCCTAATTTACTGAGTCTAACTTCATACTTCTAGCTGAATTACAAATTCAGAGCAGTGAAAAAAGTGACTAGATTATTTTCAAAGCTAACACAGTTCATGAACTCAGAAATCCCCATGATTTGAAGCATCTAACAACCAACTCTTGTTTCTGACTTCTCAACCAGCTAATGAGCCAAAGCTCTGACCTATTTACCTCACTTATATTGTCATAAGATAGGACCTTGATTTCTGGTCTCCTGCATTTTCTGAAACAAAAAGCCCTGTTCTTCCTCAGAAGTCATCTGATCAAAAATTTATGGCTACTGGAAATTCTAGTTTCTTCCAAATTCCTGAGATATCTTGACATATTACTCATGCATATTCATAATCTCTAGCAATCGAAAATTCACTTGTTATTGTTCAGTCATTCAGTCATGTTCCACTCTTTGTGACAGATGGTGAAACAATGGAGACAGTGATAGACTGTAGCACACCAGGCTTCCCTGTCTTTCACCATTTGCCAGAGCTTGCTCAAACTCATGTACATTGTGTTGGGGATGCCATTCAACCATCTCATCCTCTATTATGCCCTTCTCCTGCCTTCTATTTTTCCCAGCATCAGGGACCTTTCTAATGAGTCAGCTCGTTACATCAAATGGCCAAAATATTGGAGTTTCAGCTTCAGCATCATTCTTTCCAGTGAATATTCAGGATTTATTTCCTTTAGGATTGACTGGTTTGGTCTTCTTACAGTCCAAGGGACTCTTAAGAGTCTTCTCCAACACCACAGTATGAAATCATCAATTCTTTGGCCCTCAGCCTTCTTTACAGTTCAACTTTCACATCCATAACATGACTACTGGAAAAACCATAGCTTTGACTATAGGAACCTTTGTTGGCAAAGTAATGTCTCTGCTTTTTAACATGCTGTCTAGGTTGGTCATAACTTTCCTTCCAAGGAGCAAGCATCTCTTAATTTAGTGGCTACAATCATGGTCCACAGTGATTTTGGAGCCCATGAAAATAAAGTCTATCACTGTCTCCATTGTTTCACCATCTGTATACCATGAAGCAATGGAACAAGACATTATTATCCTCGACTTTTTGAATGTCGAGTTTTAAGCCAGCTTTTTCACTCTCTTCTTTCACTTTTATCAAGAGGCTCTTTAGTTCCTCTTCACTTTCTGCCGCAAGAGTCATGTCATCTGCATATATGAAGTCATTGATATTTCCCCTGGCAATCTTGATTCCAGCTTGTGTTTCATCCAGCCCAGAATTCTGCATAATATACTCTCCATATTAGTTAAATAAACAGGGTGACAATATACAGTTTTGATGCACTCCTTCCCCAATTTTGAACTAGTCTGTTGTCCTATGTTCAATTCTAACTGTTGCTTCTTGATCAGCATACAGGGTTCTCAGGAGGCACATAAGGTGGTCCAGATTTCCCATCTCTTCAAGAATTTTCCACAGAGAGTGGTCCTGAAGTGGCAGAAGAATAGGATGGGTAGACCACTTTCTCCCCAACAAATTCATCAAAATTTCATTTGAATGTTGAGCAACTTCTACAAAACAACTTCTGAATGCTGACAGAGAACACTAGGCACCCAGAAAGACAGCCCATTCTCTTCAAAAGGAGGTAGGACAAAACATAAAAGACAGCAACAGAGACAAAAGATTTAGGGATGGAGACCCGTCCTGGGGAGGGAATTGTGAAGGAGGAGATGGTCCCCACACAGTAGGAAACCCTCTCACAGGTAGGTCTGTAAGGAGTTTTGGCATCTCAGAGAGCAACATAGTTGGGAGGAAAATAAAACAAAACACCACAGAATACATGCCTAACTGCAACTCCCAGCAGAGAAGTAGCCCAGACCCTTGCATCTGCCACCAGCGAGTGGGTGCTGGGCAGGGAGGTGTGGTGCATCATCGGTCCTTAGGGTAAGGACCAGGCCTGAATGGTCTAAGGACAATCTGAGGGAGCTAACATGAGACAGCAACCCAAACTGTGGGATCGCCAGAGAGACTAAAAAAAAAAAAAAAATAAGAAAAAAGACCTTTCCTGCGGAAGGCTCTAATGCACAACCTGGCATGCTCACAGAACAAAGGACTGAGTGAATATCAAAGGAGAACCAGTCGGATTTGTATAGGTCCCTCTCCCACAGAGGCAGAGAGGCAGACCTGTGACAGCTAGAGCAGGAAAGCAAGGGGCTGCTACAATCTTGGCCACAGAGATGGCATCTTCCACCAAACTATGAGCAGGCTCCCAGTTGCTAGCCACTTCTTCCTGGGATCCTGAATGGCTGACATCTGCCAGGAATGTCACAACCTGAGATCAGCTCTCCAGAGGATACACACAGCACACCTGAGATGGTGCTCTTGCTGCACACCCCGGAAACCAACTGGCTGGGAACTGGGAGTTGATTAAGACACATGGCCCACCTAGGACAGTGTGCTCACCAAGCATCTGCTCGCCTGAGCTGCTCTAACTTGGGAAGGGCACCAAACGCACAGCCCAACCCAATCTGTGCCCTTTTGCAGAGTACCCAAAAACCTGAGCGGCAACATCTGGAAAGTGCACAAAACGGAGGACCCACTTGGGACAGTGCTCTTCCAGAGAACCCTGCAGCATGATCAGTGTAGACCTGGGAAGCACACACTGCCTTGATCTGTGACTAACCCAGTGTGTTCCCTAAACTGTGAGCTCCCCCTGCACATGCCAAGGGTATTTGTTTGTAGTGTTCCTCTGTCTCCACAACTCAACTGAACAAGTGAGCCAAAATAAGTAACCACCTTTGCCCCCTTGTTTCAGGGTGGAAAATAGACGCTGTAGAGACTTGCAAACAGAGGAAGCCAAAATAAACAAAGAAGAGGAAATCTCTCAAGAAATGATAGGTGAAACAGATTAAAGCCCTCCAGTTAATATTGACTGTGCATTGGAGGCAACCTATAGAAATTGAGAACGAGTTGAAGCTGCAACAAGAAATTATCTGAAACTGAACTGACCCTATACTGCACAAAACAGCTCCAGAGAAATTCTCAGATGTATTTTTAATAATCAGTCCATTCAGTTCAGTTCAGTTCAGTTGCTTAGTCGTGTCCGAATATTTGCGACCCACCCACCCCCCCGCCCGCCCCGCCCCATGAATCACAGCATGCCAGGCTTCCCTGTCCATCACCAACTCCTGGAGTTCACTCAGACTCATGTTCATCAAGTCGGTGATGTCATCCAGCCATCTCATCCTGTCATCCACTTCTCCTCCTGCCCCTAATCCCTCACAGCTTCAGAGTCTTTTCCAATGAGTCAACTCTTCACATGAGGTGGCCAAAGTATTGTTGTTTCAGCTTCAGCATCAGTCCTTCCAATGAACACCCAGGACTGATCTCCTTTAGAATGGACTGGTTGGATCTCCTTGCAGTCCAAGGGACTCTCAAGAGTCTTCTCCAACACCACAGTTCAAAAGCATCAATTCTTCAGCACTCACCTTTCTTCACAGTCCAACTCTCACATCCATACATGACCACTGGAAAAACCATAGCCTTGACTAGATGGACCTTTGCTGGAAAAGTAATGTCTCTGCTTTTCAACATGCTATCTAGATTGGTCATAACTTTCCTTTCAAGGAGTAAATGTCTTTTAATTTCATGGCAGCAGTCACCATCTGCAGTGATTTTGGAGCGCCCCCCCCCCAAAAAAAAATCTGACACTGTTTCCACTGTTTCCCCATCGATTTCCCATAAAGTGATGGGACCAGATGCCATGATCTTTGTTTTCTGAATGTTGAGCTTAAGGCTAACTTTTTCACTCTCCTCTTTCACTTTCATCAAGAGGCTTTTTAGTTCCTCTTCACTTTCTGCCATAAGGGTGATGTCATCTGCATATCTGAGCTGATTGATATTTCTCCCAGCAATCTTGATTCCAGCTTGTGTTTCTTCCAGCCCAGTGTTTCTCATGATGTATTCTGCATATAAGTTAAATAAGCAGGGTGACAATATACAGATTTGATGTACTCCTTTTCCTATTTGGAACCAGTCTGTTGCTCCATGTTCAGTTCTAACTGTTGCTTCCTGACCTGCATATAGGTTTTATTATCACTTTTTAACTTTTTTTAAGTTCTTAATTACTCTTAATTTTTATTTCTATAACTTACTACTTTTTTGCAAAAAAAGACCTTATTTTAAAAGCAAATTTCATATAAATATATATATTAATTTTTATGATTGATTTTGTTTTGTATTTCTTATAGTGTAATTTTGAGAGTCTAACCTCTATTCTAGATTTTTAATCTTTGCTTTTTGGTATTACTTATCAATTTTATACCTTTAATAATCTAATCTTCACAATTTATTTTCACTTAAGGGTTTGATTACTGGCTTGATTGTTGTTTCCCCTTTTGACACTCCCTTTTCTCCAACAGGTCACTTCTATCTCATTCCTCCCCCTTATCTTCTCCACTTAACTCTGTGAATGTCTCTGGTTGTTCTAGGCTGTAGAGAACACTAATGGAACTGATTACTGGCTAGATTGGTCTCTCCCCTTTTCACTCCCCATTTTCTCCTCCTGGTCACCTCTATCTTCCTCCTCCCTCTTCTCTTCCCTATGTAACTCTGTGAATCTCTTTGGGTGTCCCCTGCTGTGGAGGATTGTTTCACCATTAACCTAGATGTTTTATCCTCTGTGGTGTATGCATGGAGAAGACTTGATTCTACTGTAAGAGAATGACTGAAAGCCAGAGGCAGGAGGCCTAACTTCAAAACATGAGAACATCAAAGAACTCATGATTCCAGGGACCATTAACAGATAAGACTTCACCCAAAAGTCTCCATACCTATACTGAAACCAAGCTCCACTCAAGAGTCAGCAAATACTGTTAAGACACACCAGGCTAGTTCTCCAGAAAAACAGGAAAACAAACCTGAGTATTAAAATACAGGCTTCTCAAAGCCATGGCAAACCCACAGACACCCCAAAACTCGCTACTCTACCCTTCATTGAACTCCAGAGAGAATAGATCCAGCTCCATCCACCAGAACACAGATGCAAGCTCCACCAACCAGGATACCTTGATAAGCCACTAGTCCAACCCCACCCACAGGGTGCAGATTTTGCAATAAAGGGGAGCCATGAACTACCTGCCTACAGAAGAGGCCACCCCAAACATAGCAATCTAAACAAAATGAAAAGGCAGATAAATATTCAACGGGTAAAAAAACATGATAAATACCCTCCAAACCAAACAAAAGAGGAAGAGATAGGGAACTTATCTGAAAAAAAATAATTGAGAATAATGATGGTAAAGATGATCCAAAATCTTGAAAACAAAACGGAGTTACAGATGAATAGATGAGCGACAAAGATTGAGGATATACAAGAAATGATTAACAGGAATCTAGAAAAAATAAAGAAGAGTAAATTAATAATGAATAATGCAATAACTGAGATCAAAAGCATTCTGGAGTGAAACAACAGTAGAATAACTGAGGCAGAAGAGAGGATAAGTGAGGTAGAAAATAGAATGGTGGAAATAAATGAAGCAGACAGTAAAAAAGAATTAAAAGAAATGAGGACAACCTAAGAGACCTCTAGGACAATATTACATGCCCCAACATTTGAATCATAGGTGTACCAGAAGAAGACAAAAACAAAGGGCATGAGAAAATACTTGTGGGGATAATAGTTGTAATCTTCCCTAAAATGGGAAAGGAAATAGCCACCCAAGTCCAAGAAATCCAGAGAGCCTAAAACAGGATAAACGCAAGGCCAAACACCCCAAGATGCATATAAATTAAACTAGCGAAGATCAAACAGAGACAGCAAATATTAGAAGCAGCAAGGGAAAAGCAACAAATAACCTACATGGGGATCCCCATAGGTACAAACAGCTGATCTTTCAATAGAAACTCTTAAGGCAAGAAGACAATGGCAGGGCGTATTTAAAGTGATGAAAGAGAAAAACCTACAATCCAGAAAAACCTACACCTAGCAAGGATCTCATTCAGATATGAAGGAGAAATCAAAAGCTTTACAGAGAAGCAAAACCTGAGACAATTCAGCACCACCAAACCAGCTCTTCAACAAATGCTAAAAAGTTTTCTCTAGACAGGAGATCAGCCCTGGGATTTCTTTGGAAAGAATGATGCTAAAGCTGAAATTCCAGTACTTTGGCCACCTCATGCAAAGAGTTGACTCATTGGAAAAGACTCTGATGCTGAGAGGGATTGGGGGCAGGAGGAGAAGGGGATGACAGAGGATGAGATGGCTGGGTGGCATCACGGACTCGATGGACGTGAGTCTGAGTGAACTCTGGGAGTTGATGATGGACAGAGAGGCCTGGCGTGCTGTGATTCATGGGGTCTCAAAGAGTCGGACATGACTGAGTGACTGAACTGAACTGAACTGAGACAGGAAACCCAGAAAAGGTTTATAAAATCAAACTCAAAGCAACAAAGTAAATGGCAATGGGTCATGCTGCTGCTGCTAATTCACTTCAGTCATGTCCGACTGTGTGAACCCATAGATGGCAGCCCACCAGGCTCCCTCGTCCCTGGGATTCTCCAGGCAAGAACACTGAAGTGGGCTGCCATTTCCTTCTTCAATGCATGAAAGTGAAACGTGAAAGGGAAGTCACTCAGTCGTGTCCCACTCTTCGACCCCATGGACCTCAGCTTACCAGGCTCCTCTGTCCATGGGATTTTCCAGGTAAGAGTATGGAGTGGGGTGCCATTGCCTTCTCCACAATGGGATCATTCTTATCAATAATTATGTTAAATGTAGATGTGTTGAATTCTCCAACCAAAAGACAAAGACTGGCTGAATGGACACAAAAGCAAGACCCTTATATATTCTGTCTACAAGAGACCCACCTCAAACAAAGGGACACATGCAGACTGAAAGTGAAGGTCAGGAAAAGGTTATTTCATGCAAATGGAGACCAAAAGAAAGCAGGAGTAGCAATCTTCATATCAGATAAAATGAACTTTGAAATAAAGATTGTGAAAAGGGACAAAGAAGGACACTACATAATGATCAAAGGATGAATCCAAGAAGAAGATATAAGAATTATAAATATATATGCACCCAACATAGGAGCACTGCAATATGTAAGGCAAATGCTAACAAGTATGAAAGGGGAAATTAATAGTAACACAATAATAGTGGGAGACCTTAATACCCTGCTCACACCTATGGATCAGTCAGTTCAGTTCAGTACAGTCTCTCAGTCATGTGCAACTTTTTGTGATCCCATGAATCACAGCATGCCAGGCCTCCCTGTCCATCACCAACTCCCAGAGTTCACTCAGACTCACGTCCATCAAGTCAGTGATTCCATCCAGCCCTCTCATCCTCTGTCATCCCCTTTTCCTCCTGCTCCCAATCCCTCCCAGCATCAGAGTCTTTTCCAATGAGTCAGCTCTTCACATCAGGTGGCCAAAGTACTGGAGCTTTAGCTTCAGCTTTATTCCCTTCAAAGAAATCCCAGAACGGATCTCCTTCAGAATGTACTGGTTGGATCTCCTTGCAGTCCAAGGGACTCTCAAGAGTCTTCTCCAACACCACAGTTCAAAAGCATCAATTCTTCAGTGCTCAGGCTTCTTCACAGTCCAACTCTCATATCCATACATGACCACAGGAAAAACCATAGCCTTGACTAGATGGACCTTTGTTGGGAAAGTAATGTCTCTGCTTTTGAATATACTATCTATGTTGGTCATAACTTTTCTTCCAAGGAGTAAGCAGCTTTTAATTTCATGGCTGCAAACACCATCTGCAGTAACTTTGGAGCCCCCCAAAATAAAGTCTGACACTGTTTCCCCATCTATTTCCCATGAAGTGATGGGACCAGATGCCATGATCTTAGTTTTCTGAATGTTGAGCTTTAAGCCAACTTTTTCACTCTCCTCTTTCACTCCCATCAAGAGGCTTTTTAGTTCCTCTTCACTTTCTGCCATAAGGGTGGCATCATCTGCATACCTGAGGTTATTGATATTTCTCCCGGCAATCTTGATTCCAGCTTGTGCTTCTTCCAGCCCAGTGTTTCTCATGATGTACTCTGCATACAAGTTAAATAAGCAGGGTGACAATATACAGCCTTAACATACTCCTTTTCCTATTTCAAAACATGTTGTTCCATGTTCAGTTCTAACTGTTGCTTCCTGACCTGCATATAGGTTTCTCGAGAGGCAGGTCAAGTGCTCTGGTATTCCCATCTCTTTCATAATTTTCCACACTTTATTGCGATCCACACAGTCAAAGGCTTTGGCATAGTCAATAAAGCAGAAATAGATGTTTTTCTGGAACTCTCTTGCTTTTTTTGATGATCCAACGGATGTTGGCAATTTGATCTCTGGTTCCTCTGACTTTTGTAAAACCAGCTTGAACCTATGGGTAGATCAACCAAAAAGAAAATTATCAAGGATATACAAGCTTTAAATGATACAATGGGCCAATTATACCTAACTGGTATCTAGAAAGCATTTTGGCCCAAAACAAAAAAAATTCACCTTTTCCTCAAATGCACAAGGAACATTCCCAAGGATAAATCGTATCCTGGGCCATAAATCTAACCTTGGTAAATTTAAAAATTGAAATCGTTTCAGACATCTTCTCTGATCACAATGCAGTAACTTCACATGTCAACTATAGGGGTAGAAAGAGGCATTAAAATATAAACATATGGGTGCTAAACAACACACTTTTGAATAATCAAAAGATTATGGAAGAAATAAAAAAGAAATTAAAATATTCATAGAAACAAATGGAAATAAAAACACAACAACCCATAACATATGAGAGTAAGTAAAAGCAATCCTAAGAGAAAGGTTCACAGCAATACAAATTTACCTCAAGAAACAAAAGAAACATCAAATAAGTAATCTAAATTTACACTTAAAGTAACTATAAAAAGAAGAAATGATGAACCCCAAAGTTAGTAGAAGGAAAAAAAAAATGAAAATCAGAGTGGAAATAAGTGAAAAAGAAACAAAGGAGACTATAGCAAAAATCAAAAGAAACTAAAAGCTGGTTCTTTGAGAAGATAAATACAATAGTCAAACCATTAGCCAGACTCATCAAGAAAAAAAAGAAGAATAAAATAAGTAAAATTAGAAATGAAAATGGAGAAATCATAACAGACAATACTGAAATACAAAGAATGCTAAGGGACTACTATCAGCAAGTATATGCCAAGAAAATGGAAGAAATGGATGAATTCTTAAAGAAGTAGAACCCTACAAAACTGAACCAGGAAGAACCAGAAAATTTTAACAGATCCATCAGTAGCATGGAAATTGAAACTGCAGTCAAAAACCTTCAAGAAACAAAAGCCAAGGACCAGATGTCTTCACAGGTGAATTCTAACAAAAACTTAGAGAAGAGCTAACACCTATTCCACTCAAACTCTTCCAGAAAACTGCAGAGCAAGGCAAACTCCTAAAGTCATCTATGAGGCCACCATTACCCTAATTCAAAACCAGACAAAGATGCCACCAAAAAAAGAAAACTGTAGGCCAATATCACTGATGAACATAGATGCAAAAATCCTCAACAAAATTCTAGCAAGCAGAACCCAATAGCATATTTAAAAAGATCATACATAATGACCAATTGGGCTTTACCCCAAGGATGCAAGGATTTTTCAATATTTGAAATTTAATTAATGTGATTCACCACATTAACAAATTGAAGGATAAAAACTATATGATTATCTCAATAAATGTAGAGAAAGCTTTAACAAAATTCAGCACCCACTTATGATAAAACTCTCCAGAAAGCAGGGATAGAAGGAACATATCTCAACATAATAAGAGTCATCTACAATAAACCCACAGCAAACCTTATCTTCAATGGCAGAAAGTTGAAAGCATTTCCTCTAAAGTCAGGAACAAGACAAAGGTGCCCACTCTCATCACTACTATTCAACATAGTTTTGGAAGTTTTAGCCTCAGCAATCAGAGAAGAACAATAAATAAAGGGAATCCAGATTGGAAAAGAAGAATTAACACTCTCACTGTTTGCAGATGACATGATCCTCTACATAGAAAACTGCAAAGACACAACCAGAAAACTACTAGAGCTAATCAATGAATATAGTAAAGTTGCAGGATATATAATTAATACACAGAAAGCCCTTGCATTCCTATATACTAACAATGAGTAAACGGAAATTGATATTAAGGAAACAATAACATTCACCATTTCAACGAATATAATAAAATACTTACGAATAAATGTACTTAAATAAACAAAAGACCTATATATAGAAAATTATAAAACACTGATAAAAATATCAAAGATGACACAAATAGGTGGAGAAACATACCACGTTCATGGATCAGAAGAATCAATATAGTGAACATGAGTATACTACCCAAAGCAGTCTATATATTCAATGCAATCCCTATCAAGCTACCAAATGTATTTTCCACAGAACTAGAACAAATAATTTCACAATTTGTATAGAAACACAAAAAAACCTTGAATAGCCAATGCAATCTTGAGAATGAAGAATGGAACTGGAGAAATCAACTTGCCTGACTTCAGACTATACTACAAAGCTACAGTTATCAGGACTGTGTGGTACTGGCAAAAAAACTGAAATGTAGAGGAATGGAACAACATAAAAATCCCAGAAAGAAGTCCATGCATCTACGGGTACAATATTTTTTATAAAGGAGGCAAAAATACACAGTGGAGAAAAGATAATCACTTTAACAAGTCATGCTGGGAAAACTGGTCAAACATTTGTAATAGAATGAAATTAGAACACTTTCTAACACCATACACAAAAATAAATTTAAAATGGATTAATGATCTAAATGCAACAACAGAAACTATAAAATTCCTACAGGAAAACATAGGCAGAACACTCTCTGACATAAATCACAGCAAGATCCTCTACGACCCACTTCCCAGAGTAATGGAAATAAAAACAAAAATAAACAAATGAGACCTAATTAAACTTAAGAGCTTTTGCACAATGAAGGAAACTATAAGAAAGGTGAAAAGACAGCCTTCAGAATGAGAGAAAATAATAGCAAATGAAGCAACTGACAAAGAATTAATCTCAAAATATACAAGCAGCACACACATCTCAATACCAGAAAAATAAATGACCCAATCAAAAACTGAGCCAAAGAACTAAACAGACATTTCTCCAGTGAAGACATACAGGTGGCTAACAAACACAAGAAAAGATGCTCAACATCACTCATTATCAGAGAAATGCAAATCAAAACCACAATGAGGTACCAGCTCACTCCAGTCAGAATGACTGCCATCACAAAGTCTAGAAAAAATAAATGCTGGGGAGGGTGTGGAGAAAAGGGAACCCTCTGAAACTGTTGGTGGGATTGCAGACTAGTATAGCGACTTTGGAGAACAGTGTGGAAATGCCTTAAAAAAACTGGGACTAGAACTGCCATAAGACCCAGCAATGCCACTGCTGGGCATACACACCAAGGAAACCAGAATCAAAAGAGACACATGTACCCCAATGTTCATCACAGTACTACATGGAAGCAACCTAGATGTCAATCAGCAGACTAATGGATAAGAAAGCTGTGGTACATATATAGAATTGAATATTACTCAACTATTAAAAAAATGCATTTGGGTCAGTTTTAATGAGGTGGATGAAACTGGAGCCTATTATACAGAGTGAAGTAAGTCAGAAAGAAAAACACCAATACAGAATATTGATCTATATATATGGAATAGATGGGGAAACAGTGGAAATAGTGTCAGATTTATTTTGGGGGGGGCTCCGAAATCACTGCAGATGGTGATTGCAGCCATGAAATTAAAAGACACTTACTCATTGAAAGAAAAGTTATGACCAACCTAGATAGCATATTCAAAAGCAGAGACATTACTTTGCAGACTAAGGTCTGTCTAGTCAAGGCTATGGTTTTTCCTGTGGTCATGTATGGATGTGAGAGTTGGACTGTGAAGAAGGCTGAGCACCAAAGAATTGATGCTTTTGAACTGTGGTGTTGGAGAAGACTCTTGAGAGTCCCTTGGACTGCAAGGAGATCCAACCAGTCCATTCTGAAGGAGATCAACCCTGGGATTTCTTTGGAAGGAATGATGCTAAAGCTGAAATTGCAGTATTCTGGCCACCTTATGTGAAGAATTGACTCATTGGAAAAGACTCTGATCCTGGGAGGGATTGGGGGCAGGAAGAGAAGGGGCCGACAGAGGATGAGATGGCTGGATGGCATCATGGGCTCGATGGACATGAGTCTGAGTGAACTCCAGGAGTTGGTGATGGACAGGGAGGCCTGGTGTGCTGCGATTCATGGGGTCCCAAACAGTCGGACACGACTGAGCAACTGAACTGAACTGAACAATGACCCTATATGCAAGACAGCGAAAGAGTCACAGAGGTAAAGAACAGATTTTTGGACTCTGTGGGAGAAGGTGAGGGTGGGATGATTTGAGAGAATAGCATCGAAACATGTATATTACCATATGTAAAATAGATGTCCAGTCCAAGTTCAATGCATGAAATAGAGCACTCAAAGTTGGTGCACTGGGACAACCCAGAGGGATGGGATAGGGAGAGAGGTGGAAAGAGGGTTCCGGAAGGGGGGCCACATGTACACCTATGTCTGATTCATGTCAATGTATGGAAAAAACCACCAGAATATTGTAAATTAATTAGCCTCCAATAAGATGAATAAATAAAAAAAAAAAAAAAGAATTTTCCACATTTTGTTGTAATCCACACAGTCGAAGACTTTAGCGTAATTCTCTAACCTTAGTTTATACATCCAGAATCTCAGTTCTCTGAAACTCAACCTTTCTTGGGATTTTATTACTGTGACTCCAAACTCAGTATGAGGAAAGTAGACTGTATCTGAACTGTTTATATATCCAACTTTATCCTCTAAAGGAAGAATAAACCTGAAAGCAACTAAGGTTTCAAACACCAGGAAAGGAATTTATGAAAAGTAACCTGAAGAATATAGAATAGACTCCTTGTGGTGTGTGTGTGTGTATGAATGTTTGAACTTAAATGTTCAGTACTAGAAGTTCAGTTAATGTGATGGTCTTCACTATGCTGAATCGTCGGTGAGTAATTTCTCTTGAGGAGCCTTGGAAAATGATATATTCCCAAAAGGAAATTATGAGGGGCTCTGAGGAAATTGGAAACTAAGACCAACTTTGGTAAGTAAGATTTGGACCTCTACCAGCAAGTCTTTTCTAGGATAAGCCTATTTATTTTGATGTCAATGACAATCAAGCATATGCCCGTTACCTTCCATTTAATGTTTACATCAAACTGAAAGGAGTTAGACATGATTTGGGAAAGGAGTGCAAACTGAATAGTGTAATGTGGTATTTTGGAGGCTATAGCTGTACCAAGATATAGGGAAAAGTCTATAGAGTGCTCTCACTAACTCAGAGACAGTACTCCAAGCACTGGTCTCTGGCCCATGCAAAGATTTTAGGACAGAGAAAGCTTACTTTAAAAGAAATATTAAATTTTAAGATGGCAGGTTTTATTTTTCCCCTAAGACCTATATGGAAGACGTCAAGAATATAAACTTGTTACCCACGTTTATCCTTACCCCTTATTGATAAACAAACCTATACCACTGGGTTTGTTTATTTCAAAGTAGAATAGCATGTGCTCACCACCAACAAAACATTGCTGGTTTTACACTCCAGTGACTCTTGGGCCATGTCTAAGTATTAAGTATTTTGATTCTTTCTTCAGCTTACATAAGATGATGACCAAGGACAACTCTTTAGTCTTCAGCCACAGAGACTCCTGGCTGAGGTAATGAAGAAAGGCTTAAGTCTCCAATCAAGAAAATCTGAGAACCAGAAATGACATGAGGCAGGAACAACACTTAGGAGGTAAACCAAAGTCCAAAAATCTGAGTTCTACTGAAAGTGTATTCCCAAAATATAGAAACTAAGGTAGATCTTTTAGCTTTAAAAGTAGTTAAAAAAGGATGATAATACACAACGACTCCCTGATTGTCCAATTCACTCTGCTAGATATTACAGTAGACTTAAAGATAGATAAAAGTACCCCCTAATTTAGGATGGTTTTCAGTAAATTTTGGGGTGTCAAACAAATGCAGAAGATGGGATATAAACCAAGTCATCATAAAAAGGGAAACTGCAGAATGGTTGAGAGAGAAAGGATGAAAAAATCTGACATTATAAAAGAGGTGCTCAAATATCAGTTGCATTTAATAAACTACACCCACAATTCCCATGTTTTTGCTAGGATTTTATATATTATTTTCATGTTGACTTTGCACTCCTATAGACCATCACATAAGTAAGAAGTTTTGTATTTTACATGGCAAAAACACTAACTCCATTCCTTTTTTTTTTCCTTACTTAAGAGATCATATGAAAAGTGAAAATGAATAAAAATGATAAACATGCATTTGTAAAAGAGGTAAATTATTTAAATAATTAGCGATTGAACTGTTATTATTATTTATCACTTGTGGAACACCTCAGTTAAGGAACTTGTACCAATTAAAATGTTGAGACAAAGTTTTGAATCTTTGAAATTTTTCAGGTTAGAAATAGAATCCTGACACTGAATAATCATGAAACAATACTACTGGCATTCTTTTACAAAGAAGATAGAAGATATAATTAGCCATAATATTCAGAAATTGGTTGCCAATAATTCTAAGCATCTGGCTATAATCTGAAATGTAGTTTTAAGTATTCAAACAAAAATGGATTTATAATATAATAGAATAAGCAGCTTACAGTCAAATTGACATGATTAGAAATCGTTTGTTCTCACGTCTATCTTCTTTATCTTCTTCATGATATTTTTCTCAGGTGCACATCAAGGAAATAGAAAACAAGCAAATCCTAGGACATTTCTTGCAACTAGAGATGCAAATAATCAATATCACAACTTGAATATATTGAAGCATATTGGGGAAGTTGGACATATCTGAGATTCTCTCTACTGAATCTCGTTCACCTGTCTCAATTTGGCCTCAGTGCTTGGAAACCAACTTGGAATAATTAAAAGTGCATAAATTTATGAGGCAGACAGATCTGAGTTAAAGAGTGTTTCATTCCTAGATCATCTTGACAAGTTAATCTTCTCTGAGTCTCACTTTTTGTATAAAAGGGTAATAGTACCTATCTTTTGGTGAATATTACACATGTTATCTTTTATGTGTCTATTGGAGCTATATGCTAACCCACTGCATCCTGAAAACAATGTTTGGAAGTTAAAGTAGATGGTATAAAAACATCTATATTATAAACATTCAAGTCATTTTTCATTCCTTAATTTTATACCTCCTTGGCATTAGCCCATCAATTCGATCTGTGCCAGTTAGGTGGGAGGGAGGCATATAGAAAAAACCCTGCTATTTGAGGCCATAAATAGTGACTTCACATCATGATCAATGTGTCTATGGGACAATAGCAAAGGTTTCAATTCTCTTCTCCTATACTTTGCTTAATGCACTAAAAACGTCCTTCACCCATAACTTCTATGATAAACAGTATTTCAGAGCTGTTTGCAAATAAATAAATATGTATATATATATAAATAAATAAGTAGATTCCCAGAGCCAGCTTGGAAGAAATGTTTGATAATCTGAACCATTACCGAGGTGAAATTTCATTACACAGATGGTGACATCCCGATGTCTATCATCAAAACACAGCAGGTAGAAACTATCAGCCAGGCCCATTCCCTTCTATAAAATTACACTTATATTAATGTCACTCCAGATTTCATTATGCAGAAAATGATATTGCACAGGTCTCTAGCACCAGTAGGACAGCAGGGGGTGCGGATGTAGGGGTGGGGAGGGAAGAATAAGGGTAGTGATGGGAGGGTGGGAAAAGACTAGTGGGCAGAAAACAAGTACACAAATATATACTTTATATATTTAAATACTTCACACACACACACACACACACACACACACATATATATATAATTTAAAAAAAATCCTTATAGGTTCTGCCATCAGTTCATGCTGTTTCTTGATTGACTCACTGTCAGACATCCTCTGGAAGCCCCTGATGAAATGTTTAAAAGGCTCTCCTGTGGGAAGCAAGCAGATTTACAGTTAATTTTTATTAATGAAGGATGACAGGCATCTACATTTAGTCAATAAGATGTTACACCAGTTTAAGAAAGCACTCCTGTGTTTGGAGCAGGCATCCCCACCCCTACCCTACCTCTCTCTCTCCCTTTCTCACACATTCATGTACATTCATACATACATATATAAGCATGCACAGTAATTCATAGTATGATAAATTATGGAAGAAAAGGGAACATCTACTTATTTAGATGTCTGTATTCTGCTATCAGGCAGCTGATAAGCATGTACTCTGAGTTACAAGCTGAAATCAAGATAGGTAGGGCAAACATAAACAATCTCATATATGCATATGACACCATTCTAATGGCAGGTAGTGAAGAGGAACTAAAGAACCTCTTGATGCAGGTGAAGGAGGAGAGTGAAAATGCTGTCTTAAAACTAAATATTAAAGAAAAAACAAACAAACAAACCAAAAAAAAACCAAAACAAAACCTAAGAACATGGCATCTGGCCCCATTGCTTCATGACAAATAGAAGGGGAAAAGGTGTGGAATTAGTGACAGATTTCCTCTTCTTGGACTCTAAAATCACCGTGGATGGTGACTGCAGCCATGAAATCAGAAGATGATTGCTTCTCAGCAGGAAAGCTATGACAAACCTAGACGATGTGTTAAAAAGCAGAAACATCTCTCTGCCGACAAAGGTCTGTATAGACAAGGCTGTGGTCTTCCCAGTGGTCACTGACAGTTGTGAGAGCTCTACTGTGAAGAAAGCAGACTGCCAGACAATTGATGCCTTCAAACTGTAATGCTGGAAAAGACTCCTGAGAGTCCCTTGGACAGCAAGATCAAATCAATCAATTTTAAGGGAACTCAGCCTTGAATCCTCATTGAAAGGACTGATCCTGAACCTGAAACTGCAGTATTTTGGTCACCTGGTGTGAACAGGGGCATCACTGGAAAAGTCCCTGATGCTGGGAAAGATTGAGGGCAGAAGAAGAGGGAGTCAGAGGATGAAATGGCTTGATGGCATCACCAATGTAATGGACATGAATTTGGGCAAACCTTGGGAGATGGTGAGGGACAGGGAGGTGTAGAATTCTGCAGCCTATGGAGTCACAATGAGTTGGACACAACTGGGTGACTGAACAAATAACTCTGCTAGTGTGGGTGGGGGTGGATGACAGCAAATGCTATTCATTTCTGATGTTATTTCCCATGATTCCATCCCCCATTCCTATTTCCCACACCACTCTTGCCCTCTTGGAGAAACTATTGCCATTTCGTATGTGAATTGGGACACCACATCACTTTTATAACTGGCCCAGCTACCTCTACTTGGGCTTCTGACTTACTTCCCACACTGTAACAAGTTTGATCTTTACATAATATTAATCTATTGTATTTAGTTTCTGATGAAAACCCCTAAGGATGTCTTCTGACTTTCCAGATAAATGAAGAGTCTTCCATGTGAACCTGGGACACCTTACAGTAGAAGGCCTGCCTGTATCTCCAGGCTTTGGTTTCTTTCAGGGTCTTTTTGGTACATCCTACAGTTTTGGGGTCTTTTCTTACACAGATTTTTCATTTTTCTAGCATCAGCTCCAGCCTTGGTACCTTAAAGATCTCTTCCCCAAGGTAATGTTCTTCCTTCCATAGATGGCTATTAATCATTCACCAGTGTTGTCTTCACCACAAAATAACACCTTTGGTTGTTAAATACCACATCTTATTTAACACTTTCAAGACAGCCCATTGATACAATGCTACAATTCACCCTTCTAATCCCACCAAGGAGGTACCATATCCTGCCTTCTATGACTGATTACATTTCCGCTTTCCTAGTAATAACCATCACACATATCTTGATTTGAACCCTATCCAATCTTAAAGAACAGGTTATCTGTTATATTCTCTATGGAAATTTCTCCTCAAGTATTTTGTACTCTATTCATTTCTTCTCTATACGTGTAATATTTACATAGAGTTGTACAGACATTTGCATATACATATATTGTTTTCTGAGAGGTATATATCCAACTGGTCTCATCAATGAAGTGTAAAATCCATTTGTTATGGAGTTTTTAAAAAATTGTGTACAACATTAATATCAGATTTAGAGTAGTCAGTAAATATACGATGAGGATTGACTGAAACAAGGAATGAAATTAACTAATCATTCTGTTCATTAACTAATCATTAGATGAGTTTCATTTTTTAGTTTTAATAAGCTATTTATGTTGTATTTTAAAAGTGTACATATACCTATTTATGTATATATATACACACACATAACACACAGTGTTATATACAGGAGAATATAATGCAGTTGGGTATATCGTTCCTTTAATTCTCGGTTTTTTGCTTCTCTTCTTTTATCAGCTGCTCAGGCAACCACTTTGCCTTTTTGCATTTCTTAGGGATGGTTTCAGTCACTGCCTCCTGTACAATGTTACAAACCTCTGTCCATAGTTCTTCATACATGCTGTCTACCAGATCTAATCCTTTGAATCTATTTGTCACTTCCACTGTATAATTATAAGAGACTTGATTTAGGTTATACCTAAATGGTGTAATGGTTTTCCCTACTTTCTTGAATTTAAACCTAAATTTTGCACTAAGGGGTTGATGATCTGAACCACAGTCAGCTCCAGGTCTTATTTCTTTGACTGTATAGAGCATCTTCATTTGCATCTGCAAAGAATACAATCAATATCATTTTAGTATTGACCATCTGATGATGTCAATGTGTAGAGTTGTCTCTCATGTTGTTGGAAAAAGGTATTTATATGATCAGTGTGTTTTCTTGGCAAAACTCAATAGAGACTTTGCCTTGTTTCATTTTGCAATCCAAGGCCAAACTTCTCTGATACTCTTGGCAATGCTTGACTTCCTAATTTTGCACTTCAATGCCCTATGTTGAAAAGGACATCTTTCATTTGTGCTAGTTCTAGAAGTTCTAGTAGATCTTCATAGAATGTCCAGCTTCAGCTTCTATGTTAGTAGATGGGCCATAGCCTTAAATGACAAAAACTGCAAGGACATAACAGAAGGAGATGAGATTAAGAGGAGGCATTAAGAATACACTAAAGAACATACAAAACAGTCTTAATGACCCAGAAAACCATGAAAGTGTGGTCAATCACCTAGAGCCAGATATCTTGGAGTGTGAAGTCAGGTGGGCCTTAAGAAGCATTACTACAAACAAAGCTAGAGGTGATGGAATTCCAGATGAGCTATTTCAAATCCTAAAAAGATGATGTTCTTAAAGTGCCACATTCAACATGTCAACAAATCTGGAAATCTCAGTACTGGCCATAGGACTGGAAAAGGTAAATTTTCATTCCAATCTCAAAGAAAGTCAATGCCAAATACTGTTCAAGCTACTGTACAACTGCTCTGGTTTCACAAGCTAGCAAGGTAATGCACAAAATCCTTCAAGCTAGGCTTCAACAGTATGTGAACCGAAAACTTCCAGATGTACAAACTAGGTTTAGAAAAGGCAAAGGAAGCAGAAATCACATTGCCAATATCTGTTGGACCATAGAGAAAGCAAGGAAATTCCAGAAAGATATATACTTCTGTTTCATTGACTACACTAAAGCCTTTGACTGTGTGGATCACAACAAACTGGGAAATTCTTAAAGAGATGGGAATAACAGACAATAATTACCTTCCTCCTGAGAAGCATATATGCAGGTCAAGAAGCAACTGTTAGAACCAGACATAAAACAATTGATTAGTTTCAAATTGGGGAAGAAGTACGTCAAGGCTGTACACTGTCATCCTGCTTATTTAACTTATCTGCAGAGCACATCATGCAAAATGCTGGGCTGATTGAATCATAAACTGGGATCAAGATTGCCAGGAGAAATATCAACAACCTCAGATATGCATATGCCATCACCCTTATGGCAGAAAGCCTTTTGATAATATAGCCTTTTGATGATAGTGAAAGAGAAGAGTGAAAAAAACTGGCTTGAAATCCAACATACAGAGGACTAAGATCATGGCATCTGGTCCCATCATTTCATGGCAAATAGATGGGGAAAAAGTGGAAACCGTGACAGATTTCATTTTCTTGGGCTTCAACATCACTACAGTGACTGCAGCCACAAAATTAAAAGACACTTGCTCCTTGGAAGGAAATCTATGCCAAACCTAGATAGCATAATAAAAGCAGAGACATCAGTTTTCCAACAAGGGTCCATATAGTCAAAGCTATGTTTTTTCCAGTGCTCATGCATGAATGTGAGAGTTGGACCATAAAGAAGGCTGAGTGCTGAAGAATCGATGTTTTCAAATTGTGGTACTGAAAGAGACTATTGAGAGTCCCTTGGACAGAAAGGAGATCAAACAAGTCAATCATAAAGGAAATCAACTCCAAATATTAATTGGAAAGACTGACATTGAAGCTGAAGCTCTAATACTTTGGCCACCTGATGAGAAGAACTGACTTTTTGGAAAAATACCCTGATGCTGGGAAAGATTGAGGGCTGGAGGACAAGGGGACAACAGCAGATGTGATGATCAGATTGCATCACCTACTCAGTGGACATGAGTTTGAGCAAACTCCAGGAGGTAATGAAGATAGGGAATCCTGATGTGTTGTGGTGCATGAGGTTCCAAAGAGTCAGACACAATTTAGCGACTGAACAACAACAACAACAATAGAATCCAGGATAAGATGCCTCCTCAGTGGGTTTATAAGAAGCAAATTTAGTTTCTAGTTTTTCATTCGTATTGCTTTGCAGTTTCAAGAACCACAATTTCTCAGATACACCTTTCCTAAGGCCATTTTATGCCTCAAGATTAGACAATTACAGTGGTGCAGTACTCTCTCACTAATAGACCTCTCAAGTGTTCTTCATGAGATTTCTTGATCTTTTTCAAACTGCCTTTACAGGAAACTGGATGAATTAAATTACCAAAACTAGGACTTAACTGTTATAATATGGACTGCAGAATGTTATAAATTTCTTTGATATTTAAGTGGATACAGTGCACTGGGGTTTTCAAACTTTGGGTTACCCACAATTTAATAACTGGGGTGGTGGTTGACTCTCAGGCTGAAAACAAAAGATCTCAGTTCAGTGTACTTTAAGAAATCTCCAGGATAACAATTCGAACACACATCTGATTCTCCACATGTGTAGTGCAGAGCATATTTTGAAAAATTCTAGAGATCATTTCAGAGAAAGCAATGGCAACCCACTCCAGTACTCTTGCCTGGAAAATCCCATGGGCAGAGGAGCCTGGTAGGCTGCAGTCGATGCGGTCGCTAAGAGTCAGACACTACTGAGCGACATCACTTTCAATTTTCACTTTCATGCATTGCAGAAGGAAATGGCAACCCTCTCCAGTGTTCTTGCCTGAAGAATCCTAGGGACAGGGGAGCCTGGTGGGCTGCCGTCTATGGGGTCGCACAGAGTCTGACACGACTGAAGCGACTTAGCAGCAGCAGCAGCAGCAGCAGAGATCAGTTGGGCTTCCCAGGTGGTGCAGTGGTAAAGAATCCACCTGGAGATGCAGAAGATGCAAGAGACTCAGGTTCAATCCCTGGGTCAATAAGATCCCCTGGAGAAGGAAATGGCAACCCACTCCAGCATTCCATAGAAAGTTCCATGGATAGAGGAGCCTGGTGTGCTACATATAGCCCATGGCATCTCAAAAAATTCAGACATGACTGAGGACTGAACATACACACTTGAAAGCAATTAGATAGAAAAATGTGTGTATGTAAGTGAAGTTACTAATCAGAAAAACTAAGCACTAGCAAATTGATCCTGTTTCTCCTACTATAAAAGAGAGTCTTTTACATTCATTCATCAAGAAATTCTGAGTTTCAAAATTTCTGTCATTCCGTTCATATATACATGCCCACTGATAACTCCAGTTACAAAATTATCCATCTTCTATCAGAATTTTCATTCACCAAGTCATATAACATGCAGGATTTGATTTAATTAGTTGATTTGAATATACCAACTTTGCAATAAATTCAACATATTACTTTGTAATATAATCTGAATGACTAAAGAGTGAATAGAATTGGTAACTTCAGATTGATCTCATAAACCAAATTAAGAGCCTACTTGCTTTCATTTTGTTACTTTCTTTTCCTAGCATTTTTTCTAGCTCGTTAGGTTTTCATTCCTATAACCCCTTTTATTACCCAGTTTCTGATATGACTGGTAGAGACCACACACACACATACACAAACACTTGAATCCAAAGACAAACTTATTGTACTATACCTTATTTTTAAGTCTTACTAAATCACTGTTTTGATTATTTTCATCAATGGTTTTGAACATTTCATTAAGGTTGGTATCATGTTGTTAAGTTCAGTTCACATCAGTCGCTCAGTCGTGTCCAACTCTTTGTGACCCCATGAACTGCAGCATGCTGGGCCTCCCTGTCTGTCACCAACTCCCGAAGTCTACCCAAGCTCATGTCCATTGAGTTGGTTATGCATTCCAACCACCTCATCCACTGTCATCCCCTTCCCCTCCCGCCCTCAATCTTTCCCAGCATCAGGGATTTTTCAAATGAGTCAGTTCTTTGCATCAGGTGGACAAAGTATGGGAGTTTCAGCTTCAACATCAGTCCTTCTGATGAACACCCAGGACTGATCTCCTTTAGGATGGACTGGTTGGATTTCCTTGCAGTCCAAGGAACTCTCAAGAGTCTTCTTCAACACCACAGTTCAAAAGCATCAATTCTTGGAGGCTCAGCTTTTTTTATAGTCCAACTCTCACATTCATGACTACTGGAAAAACCATAGCTTTGATGAGACAGACCTTTGTTGGCAAAGTAATGTCTCTGCTTTTTAATATTCTGTCTAGGTTCGTCATAACTTTCCTTCCAAGGATTAAGCATCTTTTAATTTCATGGCTGAAATTACCATCTGTAATGATTTTGGAGCCCAAAAAATAAAGTCAGCCACAGTTTCCACTGTTTCCCCATCTATTTGTCCTGAAGTGGTGGGACCAGATGTCATGATCTTAATTTCCTGAATATTGAGCTTTAAGCCAACTTTTTTACTCTCCTCTTTCACTTTCATCAGGGCCTCTTTAGTTCTTCTTCACTTTCTGCCATAAGGGTGATGTCATCTGCATATCTGAGCTGATTGATATTTCTCCCAGCAATCTTGATTTCAGTTTGTGATTCCTTCATCCCAGAGTTTCTCATGATGTACTCTGCATATCAGTTAAATAAGTAGGGTGACAATACGCAATCTTGACATACTCCTTTTCCTATTTGGAACCAGTCTGTTGTTACTTATCCAGTTCTAAATGTTGCTTCCTGACCTGCATACAGGTTTTCGAGAGGCAGGTCAGGTGGTCTGGTATTCCCATCTCTTTAAGAATTTTCCACATTTTGTTGTGATCCACACAGTCAAAGGCTTTGGCATAGTCAATAAAGCAGAAATAGATGTTTTCTGGAACTCTCTTGCTTTTTAGATGATCCAGCAGATGTTGGCAATTTAATCTCTGGTTCGTCTGCCTTTTCTAAATCCAGCTTGAACATCTGGAATTTCACAGTTCATGTATTGCTGAAGCCTGGCTTGGAGAATTTTAAGCATTACTTTTCTAGCATGTGAGATGAGTGCAGTCATGTTTTTGGATCATTGAAAAAGCAAAAGATTCCAGAAAAACATCTACTTCTGCTTTACTGACTATGCCAAAGCCTTTGACTGTATAGATCACAACAAACTGTGGAAAATTTGACCTGTCTCTTGAGAAATCTCTATCTAGGTCAGGAAGCAGCATTTAGAACTGGACATGGAACAACAGACTGGTTCCAAATAGGGAAGTATGTCAAGGTTATTTATTGTCACATTGGTTACTTAACATATATGCAGAGTACATCACTAGAAATTCTGGACTGGATGGATCACAGGCTGGAAACAAGATTGCCAGGAGAAATATCAACAACCTCAGATATGCAGATGACACCACACTTATGGCAGAAAGTGAAGAGGAACTCAAAGCCTCTTGATGAAAGTGAAAGAGGAGAGTGAAAAAGTTGGCTTAAAGCTGAACATTCAGAAAATGAAGATCATGGCATCTGGTCCCATCATTCATGGCAAATAGATGGGGAAACAGTGGAAACAGTGACAGATCGTATTTTTTGGATTCCAAAATCACTGCAGATGGTGACTGCAGTCATGCAATTAAAATATTCTTGCTTCTTGAAAAAAACTTATAATCAACTTAGACAACATATTAAAAAGCAGAGACATTACTTTGCCAACAAAGGTCTCTCATCAAAGCTATGGTTTTTCCAGTGGTCATGTATGGATGTGAGAGTTGGACTATTAAAAAAAGCTGAGCCTCAAATAATTGATGCTTTTGAACTGTGGTGTTGGAGCAGACTCTTGAGAGTTCCTTGGACTGCAAGGAGAGCCAACCAGTCCATCCTAAAGGTAATAAGTCTTGAATATTGATTGGAAGGACTGATGCTGAAGCTGAAACTTCAATAATTTGGCCACCTGATGTGAAGAGCTGACTCATTTGAAAAGACTGTAATGCTGGGCAAGATTGAAGGCGGGAGGAGAAGGGGATGACAGTGGATGAGATAGTTGGATGGTATAACCGTCTCAATGGACATTAGTTTGAGTAAACTCAGGGAGTTGGTAATGGACAAGGAGGCCTGGCATGCTGAGGTTCATGGGCCACAGAAAGTCAAACATGGACAGGACTGAGTGACTGAAATGAACTGGTATCATTAGTTATTGCTGAGCAGAAGATTGAATTGATACTGTGTGTTTTTTTAAAAACATGGAGTTATAATTGATTCAATTCATTTGAATCATACTCCTCATTCACAGGAAATCAAATTTAACTTAATTGAAGTGAAATGTACATAGAATAAAATTTCATGCACGGTAAGTGTACATTTGCTGAGCTTTGAAAACTATGTACATATATTTAATTATCATCACATTTAATTTACAAAACACTGCCACTAGCCCCCAAATTTTCCTTTGCAATCTTCAAATTCAGTCATTCATCCTTCTTACACACTCTGTGCTGGGAAAATTACAGATATAACTGCACTCAGTTTGCACTTTAAAATATTCATATCATTATAATCATGTAATTTATATATTTTCATTCTTTTCTTTTTAGACTCAGTTTTATACTTTAAAGATGCAGTCATATTGTTTAGGTCAATGGTTTCCTGTGTTATTACTGAGTAGTATTCCATTATGTGAATGTACAACATTTTGTGTACATTTTCACATGCTGATGTGTATTTAGGTTGGGCACTTATAAATAAAATAACTATGAACATTTGTTTACAGTATCCCAACTGGTAAAGAATCTGCCTGCAATGCAAGAGATCCCTGGGTAAAGAAGTTCCCCTGGAAACGGGATAGGCTACCCACTCCAGTATTCTTGGGCTTCCCTGGTGGCTCAGATAGTAAAGAATCCACCTGCATTGTGGGAGACCTGGGTCGATCCTGGGTTGGGAAGATCTCCTGGAGTAGGGCAAGGTAACCCACTCCAGTATTCTTGGCTGGAGAATCCACATAGACTGAGGAGCCTGGCAGGCTACAAAAAGGCAGCCATGACTGAGAGATTAAGCATAGCACAGCACACATGAACATTTGTGAACAAGTCTTTGTTTGATGATGTTTTTATTTCTATTAGGGAGATAATCTAGGAGTAAGATTACTGAGCTATATACTAAATGTATATTTACCTTTATGGGAAACTGGTAATTTCCTATGTGATTGTACTATTTTACATTCCCACAAACAAATGTGAACGGTTCACTTACTCTATATCCTGATTGTAATATAGACAATCTTTTAATTTTAGCAATTCTAATGGTTATATGGTAGAATCTCACTGCAGTTTTAATCTGAATTTCTCCGATGATTGATGATGATGAAACCTTAGTGCTTATTGGTTATTTATATATATTTTCTGGAAATATTTATTCACATTTTTGCCTAATTTTATGGGGCTCTTTGTCTTATTTTGGGGTGAAAGAGTGTTACTGACAAAATTCTATGTTTTTTTTTTCTTTTGATAATTAAAGTTT
Source organism: Budorcas taxicolor (assembly GCF_023091745.1). Classification (NCBI taxonomy): domain Eukaryota; kingdom Metazoa; phylum Chordata; class Mammalia; order Artiodactyla; family Bovidae; genus Budorcas; species Budorcas taxicolor. Next base: position 17,176,002 of record NC_068931.1, on the reverse strand, counting down.
TCAAAAAACAGAAGCTTCTAATTTGGAAGAAGTTAGATTTATTCACTTTTTCTCTTATGGTTCATGGCTTTTATATCTAAGACATATTTGCCTACTCTAAAATTACAATCGTTTTCTCTTATACTTTATATTAGACATTTTATAGTCTTAGCTTTAATATTTTAATTTTATATTCGTTTTAATTTGAACTTTGTATGTATGTGAGGTAGGGGTCAAGATTTGATTTCTCATATAGATATCCAAATGTTCCAGTGCTATTTGTTAGAGCTATTATTTACTGTTGAATTACTTATTAAATTACTTTGTCAACTGCGGAAAAAAAAAATGTCATTGACCATATATGAATTGGTCTATTTTTAGACTCTCAGTTCTGATTTATTGATCTATATGTCTAACAATCACATTGTCTTAAAAGTTTTCTTCAATCAAGATCCAAACTAAGTAATTAATTTGTATTAGGTTGTTGTATCTCCTTAAATTTATTTCATAGGATTTCTTAGTATTATGGAATATGTTCTCTATCTTGAATACGTCCAGTAAAATAACACTGAAACACAAGGAATTTATTGGATTCAGATTCAACTTTTAATTAATAGACTAGAAAACTTATAGCATGTTATAAACTTCAATAATTAATCAAGAGAAAATTGACTTTTATTTACTACTTCATTATTGGTATAATTCTATATTTAGTCATTTGAGTTGAAGAATTTATAGTTATTTTGGTTTTAGGTATCAAGGGAATAAAAAGCTCTGAAAATCTCAAAGAAGATATAAATAATTATAAGCAAAAAAAAGCAAGTGTTAAAAAAAATAAAACCTTCTGAAGACAGAAACTGGTCAGCAGATATCATCCTTGATTCTGGAGGACATGACCCACAGTTGGAGGTGTGAAATCTCTTCAGAGAAGTTAGAAATGTTTCTGGGGCAATATTGAATAGCAGTTGGGTTGAATATTGTTTGTTACTCAGTATTTACCTATTTTGGACATCAATAAAATAACATTTTTAACATTTAAAGTAACATTTTAAAATCAAGGTTAGCTCCCACAATATCCAAGTTAGAATACACAGTCTTGCATTAAAGAACAACTAAATATGTGCTAATGGCATTTTGATATCCAAATTATCACTTTTGATACATATATGAGCAGCTACATTACTTGCAAGTCTTGGGGTGAAATTAAAGTGCAGATCCCCTTGTTAAAACAATATTAAGAATTTCAAGATTAAACAGTAATGTGCCAAACCAGGTGTGAGCCCTTCCTTACAAATATGAGGTCATATTCTATTGCTAGGATTACCTTTCCATGAAGCTGGCACTGAATTCGTTCACTGTTTATTGTTGTTCAGTTGCTCAGTCATGTCTGACTCTTTACGACCCCATGGACTTCAGAATGCCAGGCCTATGTGTCCTTCACCATTTCGTGGAGATTGCTCAAACTCATGTACATTGAGTAGATGATGCCATCAAATCATCTCATCCTCTGTCACCCCTGTCTCTTCCTGCCTTCAAACTTCTCCAACATCAGTCTTTTCCAGTGAGTTGTCTCTTTGCATCAGCTGGCCAAAGTATCAAATGTCAGAAACAGCCCTTCCAATGAATATTCAGAGTTGATTTCCTTTAGGATTGACTGTTGTGATCTCTTTGCCGTCCAAAGGATTCTCAAGCATCTTCTCCAGCACTACAGTTCATAGCATCAGTTCTTCAGTACTCAGCCTTCTTTATGGTTCCACTTTCACACCCATATATGATTACTGGAAAAAAAATGTAGTTTTGACTATATGGGCCTTTGTCAGCAAAGTAATGCCTCTACTATTTACTACATTATCTAGGTTTGTCATAGCTTTTCTTCCAAGGGGCAAGTGTCTTAATTTTGTGGCTACAGTCACTGTTCTTAGAGATTTTGGAGCCCAAGAAAATAAAGTCTGGTACTATTTCCGTTGTGTCCCCATCTATATGCCATGAAATGATGAGACTGGATGCTATGATCTTCATTTTTTGAATGTTAAGTTTTAAGCCTGCTTTTTCACTCTCCTCTTTTACCTTCATCAAGAAGCTCTTTAGTTCCTCTTAGCCTTCTGCCATGGAAAAGGAAATAGCAACACACTCCAATATTCTTGCCTGAAGAATCCCAGGGACAGAGGAGGCTGGTGGGCTGCTGTCTGTGGTGTTGCACAGAGTCAGACATGACTGATGTGATTTAGCAGCAGCCTTCTGCCATAAGGGTGGTGTCATGTGCATATCTGACATTGTTGATATTTTTCCTGGCAGCCTTGATTCCAGCTTGTGATTTATCCAGCCCAGCATTTCACATGATGTACTCTGCAAATAAGTTAAATAAGCAGGGTGACAGTATACACACTTGACATATTCCTTTCCCAGTTTGGAACCCGTCCATTGTTCCATGTCCTGTTCTAACTGTTGCTTCTTAACCTGCATACAGATTTCTCAGGAGGCAAGTGAGGTGGTCTGGTATTCCCATCTCTTGAAGAATTTTCCACTTCGTTGTGATCCACACAGTTAAAAGTTTTAGTGTAGTCAATGAAGCAGATTTTTTTTTTTTTCTGGAATTCTCTAGATTTTTGTGTGATCCAATGCATGTTGGCACTTTGATCTCTTATTCCTCTGCCTTTTCTAAATCCAGCTAGTACATCTGGAAGTTCTCAGTTCGAGTACTGTTGAAGCCTGGCTTCAAGAATTTTGAGCATTTACTTGCTAGCATATGAAATGAGTACAACTGTGCAGTTGTTTGAGCATTCTTTGACATTGTCTTTCTTTGGGATTGGAATGAAAACTGACCTTTTTCAAGCCTTGTGGCCACTGCTGAGTTTTCCAATTTGCTGGTATATTGAATGTAGGACTTCAATAGCATCATCTTTTAGGATTTGAAATATCTCAGTTCAGCTGGAATTCCATCACCTCCACTAGCTTTGTTCATTGTGATGCTTGCTATGGCCCACTTGACTTCCCATTCCAAAATATTGGACACTAGGTGAATGATCACACCATTGTGGTTATCTGAGTCATTAAGATCTTTTTTGTTAACCCCATTTTTAACAAGTGAATAAACTTCAGAAGTCTAAGTTTGATTCCAAAAGGTGATGAAACTAAAGTTTTGAAGCTGGAGAGTAGAGTCTTTCTTATTCTAATAAAGTGTCTGACTCTGAGAAATGTGTTATAAACACCATAGCTTATAATATAATAATAAGTTGTGGAAAGTAAGGAGGGTAAAATGGGCAAGAGTGGGTAAAAAAAAAAAAAAAAAAAAAGTTCTGAACATCTTTGGTGCAGTTTTAAATTTTGAGAACTAACCATGTGTTCAACAACCAGTTATGAGGAACATTAGATGACTTAGACTTCCCTAGTGGTGCAGACAGTAAAGAAGTTGCCTGCAAGGGGACCCAGGTTCAATCCCTGGGTCAGGAATATTCCCTGGAGAAGGGAATGGATACCCACTCTAGTATTCTTCCCTGGAGAATTCCAAGAACAGAGTAGCCTGGTGGGCTATAGTCCATAGGGTTTCAAAGAGTCTGACATGAATGAGCAACTAACACTTGGGTGACTGGTTAATAAATTTGAACATTATACTCTAGACCAGCATTCTTGATGCATGTGTCACCTACCTCAGAATTGCTTAGGGTTCATGTTAAAATTCAGATTCCTTGGTCCTCAAATAGACATATAGGACCAGCCACTCAGGAATCTGTCCTGGGAACAAGTATGCTTAACAGACCTTCTGAGTGGTAACTGTGTGGTTTTCGAAATCAGCAACTCTGGACTCAAAATCTGCCTTCATTATTACAGATGTCCAGGGTTCTTCATCTTAGCTCCAGCTTCGTTCTAGATCAGGTAAAAAGCACAGCGTGCAGAAAACAACTGGGACTTCCCCAGTGGCTCAATGGTAAAGAATCCATCTACAATGCAGAAGATACAGGAGACCTGGGTTTGATCTCTGGGTCAGGAAGATCCCCTGAAGAAAGAAATGGCAACCCATTCCAGCATTCTTGCTGGGAAAGTCTTATGGACAAAGGAGCCAGGCGTGCTACAGTTCATAGAATTGCAGTGAGTCAGACATGACTGAGCATGTGTGGAAAACAGTAAAGACTATGACATTATTTTGCATTGGGGTAAAACTGATTAATAATGTTATGATAGTTTCAGGTGAACAGCAAAAAGGCTCAGTTATACGTATACATGTGTCTGTTCTCTGCCAAACTCCCCTCCTACATAATGTTGAGCAGAGTTCCCTGTAATATATAATAGGTCCTTGTTGGTTATCTATTTTAAACATGGCAGAATCCACAAGACCATGACATTTTAATGAATGGTTAATATTACAAATATATAAAACCAAAGTAGACAATGAGGGAATAGCAAGAGTGAAAAAATAAAGAAGAGAAAGAAAACCAATAAAAGAGAACTCAAAATTTTCTAAGTGTATCTGGCCAAAAATCACTTATAGACTAAGCAGATTTTAGTATAAATGCTTAGATAAAAGTGAAGGGAACAAAACTCTTCTGAAAATGATATCTGCAGGGACAAATTTTATTCCACTGAATTTTGCAGAATTTCCTCTACAACAATACTTCAAGTGCTAAAGAATTCCTTCATCACTTTCTTCAAAACATATTTATTTTTATTCAATTTTCTCAAAAAGGAAAATAAAAATATTGATAAGAAAGGAAAACCAAAACAAAATAAGCACATACAATCACACTCATAGCAGAACCTTTGGCTCTGTTACACAGATTCTTTAGCTCTGTCACCGTGCCTGCCTTTGGAGTTTCCTACAATCACTGGGAAGAACACAGGAGAGCATGTTTGTCTACCCAATGTGGAATCAAACACTCAGCCTCTCCTCAGAGAGGCTTCGTTGGCAGTAACATGTGGATCTGCTCCAGGACTGGCAGATTTCCGTTCCCTGGAGAGATGTGAGAATGCAAAGGGCAGGGAAGACTGGCAAAAATATTGACTTTGATATTTCATCATTTCATATTTCTAAAGAGAAGAAATGCACTGACAATTGCACCTTTCTAATCAGATGTTACTAGAGGTTCCCAGAACAGTACACATACCAGAGATGGCAATACCAACAAAGCCCCCAGCAGATTGGTTTATATTTGAGCAAAGTAATCAGCAGCATTGTTACTTCTCTCTCTGCTTGATTTCTCTGTTCCTCTATTTGGGTAGTGCTTTACCTTTTCCTATTACAGAACTTCTCAACTTCTAGCTATTTGCAGATGTATTTTTCACCTCATTGGTCTTTTCCAGCTTCCCTGACTGTTGCAATCCAAAAGGTTCCAAGCAGCACCTCAACTTTTTTTTTTTTCTTTCCCACCACTGGTTCTGATAACAGAGATTTCACCTGGGGAAAAAGATTGGATATTAATCAATGCTTGGCAAAATACACTGATCTGGGAATGATATCATTTTGCTTGGGGTTGTAAAATCTGTTGGAAGAGGATTGTAAAGAGAAAGAAGGGCATTTAAAAGAGTAGCTGGAAAAAGCTTACATGAAGCTTCCTCTGCTTCTTATTCTTAATTTTTAAAAATTGTGTGAGAGTTTGACTCGTAAGTTTTATGATTGAACAATAAATGTTTTCGATTAAAAAGCATGATATGCAATATTTTAATTTTTGTTGGATCACTTTCCAATGTTTTCTTTCTTGTTTTAGTTAGCTATTTGGCTATTAAGGCTAATACAAATAATTAAAACTTATTCTGTTAAAAAAAATTGGCTTATTCCACTAATAACATCTGTAACTACCTTTCTGTGCAGCTATTCTATGCACCATTCAAAGTCATTCTCACCTCTCAGTTAGGCCGTGTATGGAGTTATTAATTCCTCCCCTTGAGGCTTTGCATCCCATGTTAGGGAACTTAACCATACTTGTTAGGATTTGTAATTGAATATCTGCTTCTCACATAAAAAGTTTGAATTTTGTTTATTTCACATGTTGACCTCCTGCAAAGGACATAGGCTTTGGCTTAGCAGATTTCATGTTCAATGTTTTGTTGTTGTAGTTGCTGTTATGGTTTTTTCACTTAGAACTATGACCCTTAGTTGCAATTGAAATAGCACACTTTGGCTTTTGTGGTTTGCTTTGCAGACATCTTTGCCAATAGGATCCCCAGCTATTTATTCCTCACATAGGCATGACTTCTAAAACCATTCCCTCTCTCCACATCAAAACCTCTCTTGGACTTTGTTTTCCTGCCTAATCCTTACTTAGGTATGAGAATAGAAATTGCACCTAATTCTTTGGTCATTATAAAGCTAAAACAGAATAATATTTTGTTTAACACATGTCTCACACATGGTAAGCCCTCAACATATGTATAACATACAGAGTAAATATCCAACTAATGGCATTATTTGGAATATTATCTTATCTCAAAATCATTCTTAATTAGACAAAGTGCAGCCTTAAAAACACTTTGAAGGTAATAACCCTTATTTCCCAACCATCTCAAAGAGACATGCCACCCCCCAAATCCACCAGAAACTATCCATCACGATGGAGCTCTATCCAACCTCTAGTTTGTCAGAGTAGTAGGATGGAGAATTTGACGTTTGATGAGTTCTTTCAATTCCTGTTTGTGTGCAGGAAGCCCTTGAGAATTGTGGAAGTAGGCCTGGAGCCCCCTTCTTGGGTCAAAATGCAGTGATTACAAGAGCTGCAATCCATTGTTTTGTAGTGGTCCTGTTGTACACGCTTTACCATGGTTAGAATTTCAAGGTTGTCTCACAAAAGAACCACACACACATACACAAACATTACAAAAATGAGAAAACCAAATCCAGGCCAGGCACAAAAGAATATGAGCAGCCTATCCAATTTAATTTTCTATCAAAGAACCCTTAAACAAACAAAAAACAGGTCTAACCAATCAGCTTCCCTGGTGGTTCAGACAGTAAAAAATCCACTTTCAATATGGGAGACCTGTGTACAATCTCTGGGTTGGGAAGACCCCTTGGAGAAAAAAATGGCTACCCATTCCAGTATTCTTGCCTGGAGAATTCCATGGATAGAGAAGCCTGGCAGGCTACAGTCCATGGGATTCCAAACAGTTGGACACCACTGAGTGACTTTCACTTTCAGACAATCAGAAAATAATTTGTGAGTGAGTTTTTCAGAAAATATCATCTGCACCCTGGAGAAGAGGAAATAGGAGGCAACGAGTTATATTTCTAAGGCCCTGACCCCTGACAATGTAAAGATGCACTGGATGCAGTACTTCTTGCACCATCTGTTTCACCTCACAGTAAATCCAAGAAAAGCCCTAACTTTGGACCATACACCAGAAGACTGTGGCAAAATGCACATGGGAAGACTCTCCAGGGTTGTGGGCCAGAAACATGAGAGGTAGGTGTTTCCTTCCTATCACTAGCTTTGTTCAGTAATACAGGTAAACACGTATGGACACTTAAGACTATGTATCAAACTCCATTTACAATGTTGTAAAGTCTCCCTTTAGTTGTCCCTTGGCCCTAGTGATGAACCACTGGCCACTTCCTTAAAGGCAAGACTTGGAAAGAGGTTGCATAGCCCTTAGAAGTGACTTGAGTTTGTTTGAAAAGATAATCTCAAGGTCCTAGATAAGTGATGAGTGGTCTAGAAGAGAAATCGGGCTCCAACTGAGCACATCTGTGCAACTTCATGGATGCCTCCCACTGTGCAGAGGTACATGTGAGAGAATGGTCAGAAAGGTTCTCTGAAATACTAGGGTCACAGTTTAGATTTCTACCTGCCTGAGACTAATGTGACACCACTCATCAACATCTACTGGGTTAGTCTATGGAGGAGGTAAATTTCATGCAAGTTTCAAGGAAGAGAAGATATGATGAATACTTTGAGAGTCTAAAAAACTAGATTATACCAAACTCAAAAGAAATATTGATGTGATGAGAAGTCCTTTCCATCTGACAATCTAAATCTCATTCATGTTTTAGAGACAGAGGCCAAAAAGGTTGGGGAAGAATTTGGGCTCTCTGGAAGACTCTGCTGGGGAACTTTAGAAGCAGCATTGACTGCCGGAGAGGGAGAGAAATGTGTTAACAGTCTTCAGGGAAAGTAGTATTTCTGCAACAGATGGGCTGACTGAATTTTTTTTAATGATGATTTTATGCCTTTGGCAGAAGTTTTCAATATAATTTAGGAAAGAGAGAAAACAGCATAGAGACAATTGATGTTGTTCTTTAAGACTGAGAAAAGGACATCGACAATTAGAGTTGTTAGTAGTGTTTGGCTGAAAACATAAAATATTTGTGAAATTTTTATGAAAAGACTTGCCATAGAAATTGGTGGAATGAAGCCAGGTTTCAAAGTCACATTATATTGGATCAGCTGCAGAATATGAAATTCCCTGAAAGGGAAGGGCCACCAAATTGAGTAAAGCCAGTGTCTTTCATTAACCCTCTGATGTATTTTGCTTTATTGCTTTGTGTCCGTGCTGATGGTTTTCCCTAGACCTCCTAAATGTATACTTTTCTATCCATTCCCTCAAAAAAGTTTCTAAAAGGTTTCTTTACTTTAAACATGCAATCATTAAGCATTTTTAGCTGCTCCTCACCAGTTGCATTTGAATTTCATATTCCTTAAAGCAACTCAAAAAATGACCCCCAATATCTGGCCTTGATCAATTTTTCTAGCTTCATTTCTCAACTACCTCCTCAAAATAATCCATGGGAAATTTTTCTCTAAAATGGCATGCTCTTCTAAACTTTTGTGCCTCTGTACTTCTATCCCTCTTACCTGGATCACTCCTTCCATACTTGCTCTTGATTAACTTTGATTTATCTATTAACACTTATTAAAACAACACATAAACAAAAAACAAGCAAACAAACAAAAACAATTCATTTTCTCTCATGAGTAAAATAACTCCCTAAAGAGAGGTGATTATTTCTTCCTCTGTGTGTCTATACACTGGGTCCATTCCTCAGTATGGTAGTGTTCCTGCTGGGTAGGTCTGCTTGTTCACCTTCATTATTTTCCTCTAAGTAAAGCCAACTCCCTCCCTTTACATTTCAAATGGATGCTAAAGTTACTTATATCCCAGGATAACAAAATAACATTTGGTAGAAGAAAACCTCATGTATTTCTTCTCTCTTTTTAAGAATGAGAATTTTTTTTTTTTTTTTTTTCCTGCAGAGTCTCATCAACCAATCTACCTATTAGGTCACATGCTTACTCCAAAACCAATCACTGTCAAGTGTTCTGGAATTAAAACACTTAAATAACTTGGAACAGGGGTATCTTCCCTGAGGAGTATGTAGCTGTAGAAAAGCAGAATTCTTTTGAGAAAGTAGGATAGGAAATGAGAATTGGGATTAGCAAACAACAGTTTTTACTCCAAAAGGAAAGTGGTTCAATTCAAATGGGCTTCACTAATATTGTAGCCTATATAGTTACTATAATTATATCATATGTAGGTATTATAATTATAAAATTAAAATGAATAAATAAAACAAAACAAAATAAAGTATACTAGAGAATGCTATAATAAGAAGAAAGGAACTTTAAACCAGAAGAACTTGACTTTTAAGATGTAGTCTGAGCTCTGAACTAGAAATCATCTAATATTTGCAACTATGTTTCTCTTATAACAACACTTGAACCTGATACCATGGTTTGGAGATGTCATCTTGATCTCTTATGATTATTCTTAAAGGACAACTCTCAAAATCTTTGACTTCTGGTCAATAATAATAAAATAATAAAAGCCAATAATAATAAAATAAAATAAAAATAAAATAAATAATAAAAATAATAAAAGCCAAAGGAAGGATGATTCAACTTAGGAAAAAGATAAATGTTTTAAAAGTTGAAAATTGAAACTTCACATTAGTCATCTCAAAAATTCCTTAATTTCATAGAAACAGGTGAAAAAAATTGTATGCTGCTATGCAGAAATATTCCGAGGGAAACGTGTATCGTTTACATTGGCATTTCAGGAATTCATTGTGAAGGTTCTTATAAAATTGGGATCAGTATGAACATTAATAAGAGTCTCATACCACATTCATAGGCAAGATCACCCAGGCCTTAGATTCCTAATAACCAAGAGCTTGTCTCACAGCATTGGACTGAGTACTGGATGAAGATCAAAGAATATTCCTTAGGGAAAATAACAACAATAACAAAAATATGTGATAAGGTGCTATGATACACAGTATAAATGAAGAATGTTGCTTTTTTGTGTCCTCAGTTATCATTACTGTTGTTTATATGTTTTCATTTGTGTTCTGATGAAAGTGCAGGCGGCGGTAGCGGGCTGGCACACTAAGCGCAGGCTGCAGCAGTGGGCCGGTGCACTAAGCGCAGCAGAGAGCTACCCCACGTCTGAAGTCAGGGACAGCCGCCCAGAGTGCCAGGCTGCGATGGCGCAGGAACGGCCAGAAGGAGCCACCCGGCGTTGGAGGTCATGGGCGGCAGCCGAGAGGAGCAACCTCGAGTCCCAGGTTAGTGGCAGTCGGGAGAAGACACCCCACGTCCGAGGTCAGGGGCGGCCAGGAGAAGCCACCTCGTGCTCGAAGCCAGGGGCGGTGACCCTGAGGAGTCACCTTGAGCCCAAGGCCAGGGCTGGCAGCAGGGAGGAGCAACCTGAGGAGCAGTGGCTGAGCAAGCACAGGAGGGCCTAGAGGAGCTATCTGACATTGAAGGTCAGGAATGGCGGCGGTAAGGAGATACCCCTTGTCCAAGGTAAGGAGCAGTGGCTGTGCTTTGCTGGAGCAGCCATGAAGAGATACCCCACGCCCAAGGTAAGAGAAACCCAAGTAAGATGGTAGGTGCTGCAAGAGGGCATCAGAGGGCAGACACACTGAAGCCATACTTACAGAAAACTAGTCAATCAAATCACACTAGGACCAGAGCCTTGTCTAACTCAATGAAACCAAGCCATGCCTGCGGGGCAACCCAAGATGGGTGGGTCATGGTGGAGATGTCTGACAGAATGTGGTCCACTGGAGAAGGGAATGGCAAACCACTTCAGTGTTCTTGCCTTGAGAACCCTATGAACAGTATGAAAAGGCAAAATGATAGGATACCGAAAGAGGAACTCCCCAGGTCATTAGGTGCCCAATATGCTACTGGAGATCAGTGGAGAAATAACTCCAGAAAGAATGAAGGGATGGAGCCAAAGCAAAAACAGTCCCCAGCTGTGGATGTGACTGGTGATAGAAGCAAGATCCAATGCTATAAAGAGCAATATTGCATAGGAACCTGGAATGTCAGGTCCATGATTCAAGGCAAATTGGAAGTGGTCAAACAAGAGATGGCAAGGGTGAACGTCGACGTTCTAGGAATCAGTGAACTAAAATGGACTGGAATGGGTGAATTTAACTCAGATGACCATTGCATCTACTACTGCGGGCAGGAATCCCTCAGAAGAAATGGAGTAGCCATCATGGTTAACAAAAGAGTCCAAAATGCAGTACTTGGATGCAATCTCAAAAACGACAGAATGATCTCTGTTCATCTCCAAGGCAAACCATTCAATATCACAGTTATCCAAGTCTATGCCCCAACCAGTAACACTGAAGAAACTGAAGTTGAAAAGTTTTATGAAGACCTACAAGACCTTTTAGAACTAACACCCCAAAAAGATGTCCTTTTCATTATAGGGGACTGGAATGCAAAAGTAGGAAGTCAAGAAACACCTGGAGTAACAGGCAAATTTGGCCTTGTAATGCAGAATGAAGCAGGGCAAAGAATAATAGAGTTGTGCCAAGAAAATGCACTGGTCATAGCAAACACCCTCTTCCAGCAACACAAGAGAAGACTCTACCCATGGATATCACCAGATGGTCAACATCAAAATCAGATTGATTATATTCTTTGCAGCCAAAGATGGAGAAGCTCTATACAGTCAACAAAAATGAGACCAGGAGCTGACTGCGGCTCAGATCATGAACTCCTTATAACCAGATTCAGACTCAAATTGAAGAAAATAGGTAAATCCTCTAGACCATTCAGGTATGACCTAAATCAAATCCCTTATGATTATACAGTGGAAGTGATAAATAATTTAAGGGCCTCGATCTGATAGATAGAGTGCCTGATGAACTGTGGAATGAGGTTCGTGACATTGTACAAGAGACAGGGATCAAGACCATCCCCATGGAAAAGAAATGCAAAAAAGCAAAATGGCTGTCTGGTGAGGCCTTACAAATAGCTGTGAAAAGAAGAGAGGTGAAAAGCCAAGGAGAAAAGGAAAGATATAAGCATCTGAATTCAGAGTTCCAAAAAATAGCAAGAAGAGATAAGAAAGCCTTCTTCAGCGATCAATGCAAAGAAATAGAGGAAAACAACAGAATGGGAAGGACTAAAGATCACTTTAAGAAAATGAGAGATACCAAGGGAAAATTTCATGCAAAGATATGCTCGATAAAGGACAGAAATGGTCTGGACCTAACAGAAGCAGAAGATATTAAAAAGAGGTGGCAAGAATACACAGAAGAACTGTACAAAAATTTTCTTCACTACCCAGATAATCATAATGATGTGATCACTCATCTAGAGTCAGATATCCTGGAATGTGAAGTCAAGTGGGCCTTAGAAAGCATCACTACAAACAAAGCTAGTGGAGTTGATGGCATTCTAGTTGAGCTGTTTCAAATCCTGAAAGAAGATGCTGTGAAAGTGCTGCACTCAATATGCCAGCAAGTTTGGAAAACTCAGCAGTGGCCACAGGACTGGAAAAGGTCAGTTTTCATTCTAATCCCAAAGAAAGGCAATGCCAAAGAATGCTCAAACTACTGCACAATTGCACTCATCTCACATGCTAGTAAAGTCATGCTCAAAATTCTCCAAGCCAGGCTTCTGCAATATGTGAACCATGAACTCCCTGATGTTCAAGCTCATTTTAGAAAGGGCAGAGGAACCAGAGATCAAATTGCCAACATCTGCTGGATCATGGAAAAAGCAAGAGACTTCAGGAAAAACATCTCTTTCTGCTTTATTGACTATGCCAAAGACTTGACTGTGTAGATCGCAATAAACTGTGGAAAATTCTTCAAGAGATGGGAATACCAGACCACCTGACCTGCCTCTTGAGAAATCTGTATGCAGGTCAGGAAGCAACGGTTTGAAGTGGACATAGAACAACAGACTGGTTCCAAATAGGGAAAGGAGTACATCAAGGCTGTATATTGTCACCCTGCTTATTTAACTTCTATGCAGAGTACATCATGAGAAACGCTGGACTGGAAGAAACACAAGCCAGAATCAAGATTGCTGGGAAAAATATCAATAACCTCAGATATGCAGATGACACCACCCTTATGACAGAAAGTGAAGAGGAAGTAAAAAGCCTCTTGATGAAAGTGAAAGAGGAGAGTGAAAAAGTTGGCTTAAAGCTCAACATTCAGAAAACGAAGATCATGGCATCTGGTCCCATCACTTCATGCGAAATAGACGGGGAAACAATGGAAACAATGTCAGACTTTAGTTTTTTGGTCTCAAAATCACTGCAGATGGTGACTGCAGCCATGAAATTAAAAGATGCCTGCTTCTTGGAAGAAAAGTTATGACCAACCTAGATAGTATATTCAAAAGCAGAGACATTATTTGACGACTAAGATCCGTCTAGTCAAGGCTATGGTTTTTTCTGTGGTCATGTATGGATGTGCGAGTTGGACTGTGAAGAAGGCTGAGCACCGAGAATTGATGCTTTTGAATGGTGGTGTTGGAAAAGACTCTTGAGAGTTCCTTGGACTGCAAGGAAATCCAACCAGTCCATTCTGAAGGAGATCAACCCTGGGATTTCTTTGGAAGGAATGATGCTAAAGCTGAAACTTGAGTACTTTGGCCACCTCATGTGATGAGTTGTGTCATTGAAAAAGATTCTGATGCTAGGAGAGACTGGGGACAAGAGGAGAAGGGTCAACTGAGGATGAGATGGTTGGATGGCGTCACGGACTCAATGGACGTGAGTCTGAGTGAACTCTGGGAGATAGTGATGGACAGGGAGGCCTGGCGTGCTGCGATTCATGGGGTCGTAAAGAGTCGGACACGACTGAGCGACTGAACTGAACTTGTGTTCTGATTCCTTCTTTATTACATAGAAGATGTCTGGCTGGTAGTTAAATTTGCTATGGAATCCATAGTTCATAGTTGATCTGGTAACATCTGGGTGGGATTTGATGGAATCAGAAGAAAGATACACAACATATGGAGAGTATTGATTCCAAGACAAACAGGAATTAAAGGAACCTGTGATATTCCCCATGGGTAAAGTAAATGGAGATGTGTTTAAATTGTCTCTCTGCTAGAAGGCAATGGTTGTGTTTATGTTTGTTTTCAGGGATCAAGTTAAGACAGGAACATCCTTGAAACTATACATACAGGAAGAGAACATTCAGTGAGATAAAGGATAGAGTGTCTGCATTTCTACTCTTGAGAAAGAATCAAATATGTGAGCTTTACTCCTGGTTGAGCAGAACAGCAGAGACAAACTGAAGCCATCTCAGGCAGATTAGACCCTATAGTCATTCAAGTTGTGTTCCAAATCTCGTTCTTTATGAATCCACCCTATCCACAAACCAGTGCTTGTGAAATAAATATTGAAGTGTTCTTAAAGCAGAAATTATCACTGATTGAATCAGAATCAGATGCACTTGTGATTCAAAGATAACTGGACCAGATTCTGCACGATGAAAAATAATGTGTTCAGGCATAAAAGACTTCAGCAAGTAGTGGTAAAGGTAATTAAAAAAATCAATCAGATCAGCTTCTTCTGTACCCTGGCCCAGAGAGATGGAGAATTTTGAGTAGGCAAGAAATGGGCAGAAAAACAAGATAAATAAATGCACAGTGAAACAAGTGAAATTCCTCTGCCTACCTGTCTCAAGAATGGGAACTGTATTGAAGCTGGGATCAAGAATGGATTCATAATCAGAAATTTCACTATGTGTTCTCCTTGGTAAATAAAAACAAAGAAATACTAAACAGTGGATTTAAATCTTGATGGGCCAAAAACAACAACAAAAAAGCACTATAAATAATCCCTCGAATAAAAATGTTCACATTAAAACAGCTAAATTGTGTACTTCAAAATGTCCTGGATGATACTTCACTCCATACTGTATCAAGTGTAGTGAGAGATTTCTTGGGACAAGCAACTGAATCTAGGACAAAACACAAAACATTGGTGAGATACTGACCTTTCGTTTAGAGGATGCATGTATTTATGGATATCTCTTTGTGTGTGTATATTTATGTACATATATATGCTTATCTCATTTAACAAGGAGCTATGGAGAGAAAATTACTTGCTCTCACAGCATGTTGCCAGGAGTTTTAGGAGATATACTAAGAGAAAATTTGTCCTCTAACTTCTTTTCTTAAGGCTGTTTGGATCATTCATATCACAAAGAAAGGCAAATAATCATGGCAAACCTAAGCAAGAGGATAGATTTAAAGTTATCAAATTATACAATCAGGGATTCTTAGACTTAGAAGGGAATCCAGGGGTCATCTCAATGGATATGAGTGAAAGTGAAAGTGTTAGTCACTCAGTCTTGTCCAACTCTTTGCAACCCATGGACTGTAGACTGCCAGGCCCTTCTGTCCATGGACTTGTCCAGGCTAGAATAGTAGAGTGGGTTGCCATTTCCTTCTCCAGGGGATCTTCCCAACCCAGAGATCAAACCTGGGTCTCCTGCATTGCAGGCAGTTTCTTTACCATCTGAGCCATTAGGGAAGTCCCCAATAGGTGAACATGGAATGAATAATTGGATTAGTGAATGAAAGAGCCAGTGAATCTAATAAGAACTTTGTTGAATGGATACATGTTATTATTGCCTTGAACTGTTGTTTACTTTTCAACTATGCTCACATGCACATCTGTACTTACCTCTCAGTTTTTGCATCATGCTCTATGTATGAGACATAGTTAAAAAGTTCTTGGTACAATTTTATGAAATTTGCACTGTCAGAAGATACCCGAGGCAAATGGGGAGAAATACATATTTATTTATTTTTTCATCAATCAATCAGTAAAGAATTATTGAATGCTCAGTAAGTGGTAAAAGTGGAAGACAGTATAGAACAAACTGTGTATTTGTGGATAAACATCAAATGAATTTTTTTTTTCTGAATTTGTATATTTGGAAAAAAATCTGAACTAAAATATCTTTAGATAATTGAGCTGTTTTACAGTTGTTGTTGTTGTTTTTTTTTTTCAATAGAGACTTAGTATAGACTGATGCTGAAACTGAAACTCCAGTATTTTGGTTACCTGATGCGAACAGACAACTGATTGGAAAAGTCCTTGATGCCGGGAAAGTTGAGGGCAGAAGAAGAAGAGGGTGCCAGGGGATGAGATGACTGGATGACATCACTGATGCAATGGACATGAACGTGGGCAAATTTCGGGAGATGATGAGGGACAGGGAAGCCTGGTGTGCTGCAGTCTATGGGGTCATAAAGAGTCAGACACGATTGGGTGACTGAACAACAATAACAACAACAAGTATAGAAAAAGAAATGTGTTTCCACAAAACAAAGCATGTCTTCCTAATTTCACTGACTTTAGTATCTTCCTCTTAATATTCACCTTCTTAAAACATCTTATAAGGCAGATACAACTGAAAAACTTTATCTATCATACTTCCTTTCATGAATTTCATGCCACTTTTCTCTTTTCTGTCCACCTGACTGCTTCAGCTCCCACCACAGGGACTACTCGCATCACCAGTCCAGGCTCGATGCATGATACTGGATGCTTGGGGCTGGTGTACTGGGAGGACCTAGAAGGATGGTACGGGGAGGGAGGAGGGAGGGGGTTCAGGATGGTGAACACATGTATACCTGTGGCGGATTCATGTTGATGTATGGCAAAACCAATACAATATTGCAAAGTAATTAACCTCCAATTAAAATAAATAAATTTATATTTTAAAAAATTCTCCTATTTCTGTTGTCACACCTAAACTCTCTAAGATGAAGATCATTTTTATTTGTTTGTTTTCACTACTGTGTTCTCTGGGTTCACAACAAGGCTGCCAGCATTTAAGAGCCTGATGGCTGTATTTTAGTAAAATTTAGGGAAAGACTATGCTTTTAATCTGGAACTCCAGACTTGAGACATGGACCAATGCTCAGCATAGATTTCATCAGAATCCTCAGTCAAGATTTAAAAAAAACAAACAAGCAAACAAATATCATCTTCCATTAAAAATAAATCCATACATCTTCCAATACTATAAGTCTCCTGAAAGCATCTGGAATGCCTATACTTCTAACCAGAGGCCCAGAATATCAGAGTAAAATCATACAAACAGATCTTCAGTGACCTATCATAGCCCCCACAGACTTTATTAAGAGAGAAGTAAAACCTATAGAATCTACCTAACCTAACTCCAGTTCCTTCTGTCCACTTCAAAGCATATTTCTGGAAGTTATTGCCTTGCAAATGTCCTACAATCTGTTTCTACTTTTAAAATCAAAATTGTTGCACCTTAATGCAGTGTGCACTGACCTAGGATAGGAAATCATTCAAAAATCATTTAGAGTTTTTTAGATTTCAAGCAAGAAAACATATATTATTGTGATGACAGGGACCATCAGAAAGTAGTTTTGAATATAACTTTGAATTTTTTGGCCCAGAGAAAACAAAACACCCTAGAAACAGATAAGATGCATCACAATAATCTACAATTTACAATCCCTTTCCTGGATGTCCTATTGCCCTTAGTAATCCCTAAAACAGAAACAAACAAAACAAATCCTTTCAGCATATCTTCATGAAACTGTCTGGAATGTGTCAAAACTTTGAGAAAGAGTTTTGTGATAATGGTTTTGCACTTTATTGGTGCTTCTCCAGAGAAGGTGGTGAATGGTTGCTTTCAAATACATAGAAGTATCAAAGGCTAAAGTCAATAAAAACCTCTGTAGAATAATTGGGGAGGGAAGAAAAATGAGGGAAAGCATAAAAGAAATGAAAAGACAAAAAGGACCTATAAATATAAAAGCCTAAGGAGTATATTTTGAGGGAATAGATGATGCAAAACAAAATTGGGAATAGTTATCAGAGGACCAAGGAAGGCAAATAAAACAATGAGATATATGATGCTTCTCCTCCTGCTTCAAGTCTAGCTCATCAAACAGTTTTTCATTCCATTTTGTGTATATGAGCTTTATCTGACTACTGCCTGCAGAAAATGCTCAGGTTTTCTGACTTTTTTTATTTCACTGTCAAAGTAAATAACATATTGATGAGACTCTAAGGCAACTAACAGAACATCCTCTTCAAGAATGAGAAAAAATACAAATTAAGCAGTGCTAAGGAATGAATCATTTGTATTTTTCATGTTCTTGAAAATAGTAGTAGCACTAATGTAATAAAAAATAAAAATAGAATATTATGTTGAAAGATTTTTTTCTGGGTTCAAAAGGTTAGAATTTATTGAAAAAGTATACTTAATTGTAAAATACCATGGACTATATTATGCAGAGAAAAGAACTTGGAGTTAATCTTCCATCTCTGGAAATACCTGAGTGATAAATTGCTAAAGAATAGCCAAGAGAGTTGGTAGGGTTGATGATGTGAGCTAGGTTAGGCAGTGGTGACTGCAGGTTCAAAAATGACCTCTGTTGTATAAATGCACACAGAGCTGGTAGACACCTTGTCTGGAAAGAATAACTTACATGAAGTAGGAGGGCAAGTTGTTAAGTCAGAAAAGTCAAGGGGCCTGATTATGATTTTCAAAGCAGGTTGGCTTAGGATAGACAGACCCCAACAAGAAAATGACAGCCAAAAGGGGCCTGTAATCACACAGAAATCTGGCCAGAACACAAGTTTATTGTCAAGTTTTATAGAAGCCTAGAATTACTGAAAAGTGCAGGGAGCCTACACAATTGCTTAACATGGTGATTCTGACCATTTCAAGGGATCAGAGAAGAAAAACCAAGGGATCAGAGAAGAAAGTGAATGCCTTGAGGATGTAAGGATAGAAACAGTTTGACAATATGGAAAGATCGGTGAGCTGGGCATCAGAGTAGAATTTTAGAAGTAGAAGAGCCTTTCGATGAAAGTGAAACAGGAGAGTGAAAAATTTGGCTTAAAACTCAACATTCAGAAAACTAAGATCATGGCATCCAGTCCCATCGTTTCATGACAGATAGATGGGGAAACAATGGAAACAGTGACAGACTTTATTTTGGTGGGGAGGGGGAGGTGGGGGTTGCACTCCAAAATCACTGCAAATGGTGACTGCAGCCATGAAATTAAAAGATCCTTGCTCTTTGGAAGAAAAACTATGACAACCTAGACATATTAAACAACAGAGACATCACTTTGCCAACAAAGGTCTTTCTAGGTAAAGCTATGGTTTTTCCAGTAGTCATGTATGGATGTGAGAATTGGACTAAAAAGAAAGTGAAAGTGAAAGTGAGGTCGCTCAGTCGTGTCCGACTCTTAGCGACCCTATGAACGGCAGCCCACCAGGCTCCTTTGTCTATGGGGTTTTCCAGGCAAGAGTATTGGAGTAGGTTGCCACTGCCTTCTCCATAAAGAAAGCTGAGCTCCAAAAACTTGATGCTTTTGAACTGTGGTGTTGGAAAAGACTCTTGAGAATCCCTTGGAGTGCAAGGAGATCCAACCAGTCCATAGTAAAGGAAATCAGTACTGAATATCCATTGGAAGAACTGATGTTGAATCTGAAACCGCAATAGTTTGGCCACTTAACACAAAGAACTGACTCATTTGTAAAGACCCTGATGCTGGGGAATACTGAAGGCTAGAGGTGAAGGGGACAGCAGAGGATGAGATGATTGGATGGCATCACTGACTCGATGGACATGAGTTTGAGTTAGTTCTGGGAGTTGGTGATGAACAAAGAAGCCTGTCATGCTACAGTCCATGGGGTCACGAGGAGGTGAACACAAATGAGCAACTGGATTGAACTGAACTGAACTGAGATATGGATGATTCAATCTTTGGATTCACTTTTTGGCTCTGGTATCAGCCAGTTTTGTGACTTTGGACAAGTTCTGCAACCTTCTATTATCCAGTTTACTTATCACTAACCTAAGAGAACAGGTCTAAATATTTTCAAAGCGCTGCCCTACTTAGAGATGCTATTATTTTCTATTCATGATAGTGTTTGCAATTATATGGTCCTCTGAAACTCCAAAATGTATTTATGTGATAGTGTTTCTTATTTCAAACAGTCCTGTGTGGTAGCTCATATAGAAAACACTATAGCTCATTTTAAGATAAGAAAATGAAGGCTTTGAAAGGTAAGATGACTTTCTCAAGGTTGCCAAGCTAATTAGCATCAGAGCAAAGACCAAAAATGTTGATCTGCTATATTTGCAACTACTTCACAATGTTCCTTTCAGTAAAAATATTTTAAAGCTTTATAGAAGGAAAACAATTTTTTATTTCCATGTTTTCAGTTGCCTTATATCAACAGGAGTTAAGAACTTCCTGAGAAAAATAGAAACAAAAAAGGTCAGGAGTGGAAAAAGAAATCCTGTACATTTCATATCAAAGGGAAATGTAAACAAAGTTAAATAATCAGTTATTTAGCAAATTTGTATTGAGGATGGATGACATGCTATGAGAGGTACAGAGATTTTTAAAGGCAATCACTTCATGGCAAATAGATAGAAACAGTGGCAGATTTTATTTTCCTGGGCTGAAAAATCACTGTGAACACTGACCACAGCCATGAAATTAAAAGATGCTTCCTCGTTGGAAGAAAAGCTATGACAAATCTAGACAATGTATTAAAAAAGAAGAAACATCACTTTGCTGACAAAGGTCCATATAGCCAAAGGTATGGTTTTTCAAGTCATCATGTATGAATGTGAGAGTTGGACCATTAAGAAGGCTGAGTGCCGAACTATTGATGCTTTTGAAGTGTGATGCTGGAGAAGACGCTTTAGAATCCCTTGTACAGGAAGATCTCAAATCAGTCAATCCTAAAGGAAATCAAGCCTGAACATTCATTGGAAGGACTGATGCTGAAGCTGAAGCTCCAATACTTTGGCCACCTGATCTGAAGAGCTGATTCTTTAGAAAGATCCTGATTCTGGGAAAGATTGAAAGTCGGAGGAGAAGGGAATGACAGATCATGAGATGTTTGGATGGCATCACTGACTCAATGGACATGAATTTGAGCAAACTCAAGGAAATCCTGAGGGACAGGGAAACCAGTAATGCTGCAGTCCTGGGAGGTCACAAAGAATCAGACATGACTTAGTGACTGAACAAAATAATTTACCCAGCTAGGGTTTCTAGAATTCAATAGGAATATTAGACATGTCTGAGAGGAATACTAATAAAAGCATAAAACATGATGAATGGTTTAAGATTTTATGTATTAAGAGTTTTGAGATATATATATATATATATGTGTGTGTGTGTGTGTGTGTGTGTGTATGTATGTATGTATGTATGTATATGTATACACGTATGTATGGGCTTCCCTGGTGGTTCAGATGGTAAAGAATCTGCCTTCAATGTGGGAGACCTGAGTTCAATCCCTGGGCTGGGAAGATCCCCTGGAGGAGGGAATGGCAACCCACTCCAGTGTTCCTGTCTGTAGAATCCTCATGGACAGAGGAGCCTAGCAGGCTACAGTCCATGGGGTTGCAAAGAGTCAGACACAACTGAGTACCTAAGCACAGCATACACACACACACATACACATATATATATAATATAAACTTGTCAGAAGAGTCAAATCAAGTTTAGTTCAAGATAAGTCAGGGAAAATCTGAAATTTTGGTATTTGAGTTCAGAAATAAAGTGGAACATATAGAGAATTGTTAAAGATTAGAAATGTGCCAAATAAAGAAATCTGCCCATGCATGTTTGTTAATATAGGAAACTACAAATAAGTACCAAGATAATTTTAGAGCTCTTTGCTGGTACTTGTAAAGTGGTAGCCACACAAGAATACATCATATCATGTTGTTCACATATTTCCTTACCTCTCTCTCTTTTCTTCACCTTTATACTTCAAGTTCTGCTTTCAATGAATTCAAGACAAGATAAAAATAACCTATTTTTACTCATCTAAGACATCATAAAGGGAAAAAAATGTGACAGAAGTTTTAGCAAAAGAAGATATACTCTTCTATAAAAGATTCTTAAAGAATTCATATGTTAGTGTAAAATAATATGGGCTCATATAACTAGATAAATCCATCAGCATAATTCTTCCTCAACTGATAATGTATAAGAAAGCCTCAACAAAACTATAGATATTTAGGCATGCATAAATGTGTTAACAAGCACTTGTTAATCTAGTTGAAACCTTAAACTTTACATGAGAAAAAAAACCAAATCGTGTGATAACTTGTAAAGAAAACAAATCTGAAAAATCATATATATGTATGTATGTATAACTGAATCACTTTGCTATACAACTGAAATTTACACACATTGTAAATAAATAAATACATACATTTAAAATACATAAATTTTAAAAAGGCATGGAGAGGGCAGCACAGTTATTAATGTTAATGCATATATATTTAGATTATAAAGAAAACTCACTGATAAAATAATAGAGTCATGTCACTGATATCATAAAGTCATTATGAACATTATAATGGTTAATATATGTTGAATATATAGAACAAAATCTAGCATATGGTAATAATGCAAATATTGCTTAGATATTTAGAGCTTATTGCTATTGGAAATCCTTCTAAGACTCAAGCCATGATTTGTGCTGCCTTGCCTCTCCATCAACACTTTGTACCATCTAGTGACTCAACAAATATTTACTGAATTGGCTTCAATAAAGTTCCAGCGACATGGCTGGGGCCACCAACCAGCTGACATACCAAGCACATATAGGTTTATCCATTCCATTTCCTCTGCCAGACACCAGTGTACTCCACTAAGCATTCCTGAGCATCAATTCTTCATTTCGGCAACCTAATTGACCTTAATGTAAATATTCACAACCACATAAAACATGTTCTGTAGTGCCCAACAGCAGTTGTAGTTGACTGTCAGCTGCCCTCACATTGTGTGTATGCAATTTATTCCTCCATGAATTCTCCTGAACATAACAAATAACAACGCTTTTCTTAGAAACCTCCTAAAAGTCAGCACACAGGGTAAAGGTGTCACATTTTAGTAACCTCGGCTATATATATATATAATAATCAAGACATATAGACTTTAATCTTGGTATGGAGACACTGTTTGATTTGAGCCTAGGAGGGGGTTCTCACCATTAAAGCCTAATTTAATTTTGCTTCTTTGCATCACCTGCCCAACTAAATATGAAACAACATTGGCAAAACTATATTAGGAAAAAAGTAACAGAATTCTGATCTCTTCTCTGTTACTCTCATGCTGAGGGACCCTAAGAACCCCACTTAATTAATCTGGACACTAGTTGAGTTATCTATCAAATGGAGAAAATGATGTCTGCAGGATCTCTTTCTAAACGATGACTAAATAAATTAATAGAAGAAGGCAGTCCCAGGATGTCAGAGGAATAGGGCTGGGAGACCACTTTCTCCCAACAAATTCATCAAAAGATCATTTGAATGCTGAGCAATTTCCACAAAAGTATATCTGAACCCTGGTGGAGGACACCAGGCACCCAGAAAGGCCACACTTTCTATTCAAAAGGAGGTAGGATGAAATATAAAAGACAAAAAAAGAGAGACAAAATAGTTAGGGATGGAGACCATCCTGAGGAGGGAGTCATGAAGGAGGAGTGTTTCCAAATAGCAGGAAAACCTCACCTACGGGCCTGTGGGGAATTCTGGAATCTCAGAGGGCAACATAACCGGCAGAAAAAAAAGGAAAAAAAGAAACCTGCAGAATATATGCCTAACTGCAACTGCCAGCAGAGAAGTGGCCCAGAAGCTTGTGTCCACCACCAGCGAGGAGAGGCTGGACAGGGAGGTGAGGGCTGAATGCCTACGGTAAAGACTGGAACTGAATGCCCTGAAGACAATCTGAGGGAACTACCATGAGATAGCAACCCAAACAGTGGGATAGCCAGAGAGAATAAAACAGAAAACTTTCCTGTGAAATGCTGACACACAGCCTGGCCTGCTCACAGAACTAAGGATTGAGCGAATACCAAAGGAGAGCTAGCTGGCTGTGTACAGAAGAACAAAGAAGGGCACTACACAATGATTAAAGGATCAATCCTAGAAGAAGATATGACAATTATAAATATATATATATGCACCCAACATAGGAGAACCACAATGCATAAGGCAAATGCTAGCAAGTATGAAAGGGGAAATTAACAGTAACACAATAGTGGAAGACTTTAATACCCCATTCACACCTATGGATAGGTCAACTAACAGAAAATTAGCAAGGAAACACAAGCTCTAAATGATACAAAGCACTAGTTAGTCCTAATTGATATCTATAGAACATATCATCTCAAAACAATGAATTTCACTTTTTTCTCAAGTGCACACAGAATATTTTCCAGGATAGATCACATCCTGGGCTATAAATTTAGCCTTGATAATTGAAAAAAAAATTATTTCAAGCATCTATTCTGATCACAATGTATTAAGATTAGATATCAACTATGGGAAGAAAAAATATTATTAAAAATACACACATATGGAAACTAAACAACACACTTCTGAATAACAAACAAAACACAGAGGAAGTAAAAAAGGAAATAAAAATATTCATATAAACAAATGAAAATAAAAACATGAAAACCCAAACCTATGGGATTCAGTAAAAGCAAATCTATGGGTAAGATTCATAGCAATACAAGCTTACCTCAAGAAACAAGAGAAACATCAAATAAATAACCTAACTTTACACCTAAAGCAACTAGAAAAAGAAGAAATGAGAAATCCCAGGGTTAGCAGAAGGAAAGAAATTATAAAAATTAGGGCAGAAATAATTGAAAAGGAAACAAAGGAGACTATAGCGAAAATCTACAAAAATAAAAGTGGGTTCTTTGAGAAGATAAACCAAATAGACAAACCATAAGCCAGACTCATCAACAAAAAATGGCAGAAGAACCAAATCAACAAAATTAGAACTGAAAGTGGAGAAATCACAACAGACAACACAGAAATACAAAGGATCATTACTGACAATTATTGGCAACTATAAGCCAATAAAATGGACAAATTAGAAGAAATGGACAAATTCTTAGAGAAGTATAACCTTCCAAAACTGAACCAAGAAGAAATAGAAAATCTTAACAGACCCATTACAAGCAGAAATTGAAACTGTAATCAAAAATCTTGAAATAAACAAAAGCTTAGGACCAGATCAATTCACACGTGAATTCTAACAAATTATTTAGAGAAGAGCTAACACGTATTCTACTCAAACTCTTCCAGAAAATTGCAGAGGAAGGCAAACTCCCAAACTCATTCTATGAGGCCACCATTACCCTAATAACAAAACCAGACAAAGAAACCACAAGAAAAGAAAATGATAGGCCAATATCACTGATGAACAGAGATGCAAAAATCTTCAACAAAATTCTAACAAACAGAATTCAACAGCATATTGAAAAGATCATACATCATGACCAAGTGGGCTTTATCCCAGGGATGCAAGGATTCTTCAATATTTGCAAACCAGTCAAATGATACACCACATTAACAAGATACAAAGCATGATTATCTAAATAGATGCAGAGAAAGCCTTTGACAAAATTCAATATCTATTTATGATAAAAACCCTCCAGCAAACAGGGATAGAAGGAACATACCTCAACATAATAAAAGCCATATATGATAAAGTCACAGCAAACGTTATCCTCAATGGTGAAAAATTGAAAGCATTTCCACTAAAATCAAGAACAAGACAAGGGTGCCCATTCTCACCACTACTATTCAACATAGTTTTGGAAGTTTTAGCCACAACAGTCAGAGAAGGAAAAGAAATAAAGAGAATCCAGATTGGAAAAGAAGAAGTAAAACTCTCACTGTTTGCAGATGACATGATCCTCTACATAGAAAACCCTAAAGACACCACCAGAAAGCTACTAGAGCTAATCAATGAATATAGTAAAGTTTCAGTATATAAAATTTACACAGAAATCCCTTTCATTCCTATACTCTAACAATGAGAAAATAGAAAGAGAAATTAGGGAAACAATTCCATTCACCATTGCAACAAAAAGAATAAAATACTTTGGAATAAATCTACCTAAAGAAATAAAGATCTATATATAGAAAACTATAAAACACTGATGAAAGAAATCAAAGTTGACACAAATAGATGGAGAAATATACCATGTTCATGGGTCAGAAGAATCGATATAATGAAAATGAGTATACTACCCAAAGCAATCTATAGATTCAATGCAATTCCTATCA
This sequence comes from Budorcas taxicolor, assembly GCF_023091745.1. Taxonomy (NCBI): domain Eukaryota; kingdom Metazoa; phylum Chordata; class Mammalia; order Artiodactyla; family Bovidae; genus Budorcas; species Budorcas taxicolor. Next base: position 17,149,696 of record NC_068931.1, on the reverse strand, counting down.
AGCTACCAATGATATTTCTCACAGAACTAGTAACAAGTAATTTGTATGGAAATGCTAAAAAACTCTCAATAACCAAAGCAATCTTGAGAAAGAAGAATGGAACTGGTGGATTCAACCTGCCTGACTTCAGACTATACTACAAAACTACAGTCATCAAGACAGTATGGTACTGGCAAAAGGACAGAAACATAGATCAATGGAACAAAATAGAAAACCCAGAGATAAATCCATCCACCTATGGACATGACTGAAGCAACTCAGCAACAGCAGGAGCAACTTTGACATCTTATCTTTAACAAAGGAGGCAAGAATATACAATGGAAAAACAAATCTCTTTAACAAATGGTGCTGGGAAAACTGGTCAATTACCTGTAAAAGAATGAAACTAGAGCACTTTCTAACACCATACACAAAAATAAACTTAAAATGGATTAAAGATCTAAATGTAACACCAGAAACTATAAAATTCCTACAGGAAAACATAGGCAGAATACTCTCTGACATAAATCACAGCAAGATCCTCTATTACCCATCTCCCAGTGTAATGGAAATAAAGGCAAAAGTAAACAAATGGGATCTAATTAAACTTTAAAGCTTTTACACAACAAAAGAAACTATAAGCAGGTGAAAAGATAGCCTTCAGAATGGGAGAAAATAATAGCAAATGAAGCAACTGACAGAGAAATAATCTCCAAAACATACAAGCAGCTCATGCAACTCAATACCAGAAAAATAAATAACCCGATCAAAAAATGGGCCAAAGAAATAAATAGACATCCAGAAGGCTAACAAATACATGAAAAGATGCTCAACATCACTCATTATCAGAGAAATGCAAATCAAAACTACAATGAGATACCATTCTTATGCTGGTCAATATGGCTGCTATCAAAAAGTCTACAAATAATAAATGCTGGGGAGGGTGTGGAGAAAGGAGAACTCTCTTACACTGTTGGCAAGAATGTGAACTAGTACAGACACTATGAAGAACAGTGTGATTCCTTAAAAAACTGGAAATAGAACTGCCATAAGACCCAGCAACGCCACTGCTGGGCATACACACTGAGGAAACCAGATTTGAAAGAGACACGTGTACCCCAGTGTTAATCACAGCATTGTTTACAATAGCTAGGACATGGAAGCAACCTAGATTTCCATCGTAGATGAATGGATAAGAAAGCTGTGGTACATATACACAATGGAATATTACTCAGCTATTAAAAAGAACAGATTTAAATCAGTTCTAATGAGTTAGATGAATCTGGAGTCTGTTATACAGAGTGAAGTAAGTTCGAAAGAAAAACACCAATACAGTATGTTAACACATATATATGGAATTTAGAAAGATGGTAATGATGACCCTATATGTGAGACAGCAAAAGAGACCCAGAGGTAAACAGCATACTTTGGACTTTGTGGGAGAAGGCAAGGGTGGGATGATTTGAGAGAACAGCACTGAAACATGTATATTACCATATGTGAAAGAGATTACCAGTCCAAGTTCAATGCATGAAACAAGGCACTCAAAGTCGGTGCACTGGGACAATCCAGAGGGATGGCATGGGGAGGGAGGTAGGATGGGGGTTCAGGATGGGAGACACGTATACACCAATGTCTAATTCATGTCAATGTATGGCAAAAACCACCACAGTATCATAAAGTAATTAACTTCTAATTAAAATAACTAAATTGATTAAAAAAATGTTAGAATAAAAATTATGGAAATTCTATGAACTGATAAATTTATTACGGAGATTTTAGAGAATATTAGTAAGAGTATTTTGAGTTTTGCTATCTTTTTTCCTTGACTTTTCCATGTTTGATTCCAATCAACATTCTCCTGTAGGGTGTATTACTCTTCACCAAAGTTCATGTGTATTCAGTAGCAGTCAAAGCATAATAATGGTATCTTGATCTCATCTATGTCCTTGATGCATACTCTCCACTGTATTTGTACTTAACCCTAAGATCTTGATGATAATAGTCAGATAAGGTGATCTCAACCCATAGATTTCTCTAACCAGGAAGTCATGAAAACTGTAAAAGTCAACTGAGAACCACTGAACCCAATAGCTCAGAATGAAACAGGATATATGGACATTAAGAAGTATGTGCATCTAAATGCAAATTCTTAGCAGAGGATTCTGAGTTAGGTGCTAGCTCAGGTCTGCTAAGAACCTTGGGGGAGAACTCTTAAGCCTGTGTGGCATGAGAAACAGTCTTCTCTTTGGGCCATCTGAGATCCTCTTGTCCTTGAGTTTCTGATCCTTTTCTGTCTGTTGCATTCTGCTTTTACCTCATGCCAGCCTACATAATTAAGCAATCATCTTGTTTTAGAGCCTTTTCCACCATTCACATAAATAAATACCTCAGTTGTGATCCACTTGCTTGAAGTGACCATATTTGCATGAGGCACATGATTTATTCAATTTATTTATAAAGAACTTATTTTCTCCTAAACTTTTGCAAAATGCTGGCTGTTTTGATTCTTATATTGGGGTTCTATTTATCTCTACAGGTTGTCAATCTAAGAAGCTGACTAGGTGTAAATCAGGTTGTAAAGTTAGTGACTTACCTATCTCCAAGAGATACCTGCACTCTCAAGTTTAGTGCAGCATATTCACAATAGCCAAGACCTGGAAACACCTTAAGTATCCCTTGATTGACAAATGGATAAAGAAAACGAGGTACATATACACAATGGAATTGTATTCAGCCTTAAAAAAGAAGGAAATCTTGCCATTTTCAGTAAAATGGATAGATGCTGAGGGAATTATGCTAAAGGAAATGTCTAAAATAAATACTCTATGGTCTTACTTTTATGTGAAATCTAAAAAAAGACAAACTTATAGAGACAAAAAATAGATTGGTTGTTGCCAGAGGCAGGGGGTGAGTGTATAGGGAATATATGGATGAAGGGGTTCAAAAGGTCCAAGTTTCCAGTTATAAGACACGTAAGTTCTGGGATGTAATGCATAGCATTGTGACTATAGTTATCAATACTCTTTTGCTATTTGAAATGTTTTGTACGTTTGAAAGTTGCTAAAGGAATTATTCTTAAAAGTTATTATCACAATAAACAAAAAAATGAGATTATATGAAGTGATGGATGTTAACTAAATTTATTATGGTCATTATTTTGTAATATATATATCAACTAATTATGTTGTAAAACTTAAACTAATAAAATGTTATAAGTCAATTATATACCAATAAAACAAAAAAAAGAATGAATTATCTTAGCGTAAATTGAAAATTAAAAATATATATATATATATGGTGTTTTTGCTTCCCTGCTGTGTTTGTGTGTGTATGCTCAGATACTCAGTCACTTCTGACTCTTTACAAACTGACTGTAGCCCTCCAGGCTCTTCTGTTCATGGAATTTTTCAGGAAAGAATACTGGAATGGGTTGTCATTTCTTCCTCCAAAGAATCTTCGCAATCCATGTCTCTTTCATCTCCTGCTTTGACAGGCGGATTCTTAACCACTGAGTCAAGAAGCTAAGTGTTTAACTTGTCATAATAAAATGCTCACTCTGTCCTAGATCTTTGGACATAACAATAACACAAACTTGACTTTACTATGTCTCATATGTCCAGAGAAAACATTCTGTGGGGATTATTCTGGTAATGAGGAATGTGGGTTCATTCTTTGTTTTTCTACCTGTTAATGGTGACAATTTATCCAGAAGGAATCTAGAAACTTTAAAGATTGTTTAGAGAAGCATGACTACATAGACCAACAGATGAATGAATGGAAGTTCAGTTCAGTTCAGTTCAGTTCAGTCGCTTACTCGTGTCCAACTCTTTGCGACCCCATGAATCGCAGCACGCCAGGCCTCCCTGTCCACCACCAACTCCCAGAGTTCACTCAGAGTCACATCCATCGAGTCCGTGATGCCATCCAGCCATCTCATCCTGAGGTGTCCCCTTCTCCTCCTGCCCCCAATCCCTCCCAGCATCAGAGTCTTTTCCAATGAGTCAACTCTTCTCATGAGGTGGCCAAAGTACTGGAGTTTCAGCTTTAGCATCATTCCTTCCAAAGAAATCCCAGGGTTGATCTCCTTCAGAATGGTCTGGTGGGATCTCCTTGCAGTCCAAGGGACTCTCAAGAGTCTTCTCCAGCACCACAGTTCAAAAGCATCAATTCTTCGGTGCTGAGCCTTCTTCACAGTTCAACTCTCACATCCATACTGGAAAACCATAGCCTTGACTAGACGGACCTTAGTCAGAAAAGTAATGTCTCTGTTTTTTCATATGCTGTCTAGGTTGATCATAACTTTTCTTCCAAGGAGTAAGTGTCTTTTAATTTCGCGGCTGCAGTCACTATCTGCAGTGATTTTGGAGCCCTAAAAAATAAAGTCAGACACTGTTTCCACTGTTTCCCCATCTATTTCCCATGAAGTGATGGGACCCGATGCCATGATCTTCATTTTCTGAATGTTGAGCTTTAAGCCAAGTTTTTCACTCTCCTTTTTCACTTTCGTCAAGAGGATTTTTAGCTCCTCTTCACTTTCTGCCATAAGGATGGTGTCATCTGCATATCTCAGGTTATTGGTATTTCTCCCGGCAATCTTGATTCCAGCTTGTGTTTCCTCCAGTCCAGCGTTTCTCATGATGTACTCTGCATAGAAGTTAAATAAGCAGGGTGACAATATACAGCCTTGACGTACTCCTTTTCCTATTTGGAACCAGTCTATTGTTCCATGTCCAGTTCTAACTGTTGCTTCCTGACCTGCATACAGATTTCTCAAGAGGCAGATCAGGTGGTCTGATATTCCCATCTCTTTCAGAATTATCCACAGTTTATTGTGATCCACACAGTCAAAGGCTTCCCCATAGTCAATAAAGCAGAAATAGATATTTTTCTGGAATTATCTTGCCTTTTCGATGATCCAACAAATGTTGGCAATTTGATCTCTGGTTCCTCTGCCTTTTCTAAAACGAGCTTGAACATAAGGAATTTCATGGTTCACGTATTGCTGAAGCCTGGCTTGGAGAATTTTGAGCATTACTTTACTAGCATGTGAGATGAGTGCAATTGTGCGGTAGTTTGAGCATTCTTTGACATTGCCTTTCTTTGGGATTGGAATGAAAACGGAACTTTTCCAGTCCTGTGGCCACTGCTGAGTTTTCCACATTTGCTGGCATATTGTTTTCAGCACTTTCACAGTATCATCTTTCAATATTATCATAAAAAGTTTTCATCTACAAGGGAAAATTGTCCCCGTAAGACAATCCCATCATGCATCTTGTCAAAGACATGACAATAGGCTTCTTTTAAGAAATTATTACACATTAATAAAATAGATGACTATTTAAAGAACTTAGGTGGTTAACATTCATATAAAATACTAGATAAAGCTACTGGTGCCCTTTGGCTGAGAATTGAGTGGGTAATGGGTAGGAAGGCCAGAGGTCCCCAAATGGCAGGATGAAATAAACTGTGAGTGACAGACTTTTTTTTTTTTTTTTTTTTCCTTTTCTACACAAAATCAAAAGAGGCTTTTAAAAATTCTGTGTTGATGACACTTGGCTCTACCTTGAGCTAATCAATGCATTTTTCTTATGGAAATATTTTTCTTAAGCCAGGTTAATGAAACTACATATTTGTTTGCAATTTGCCTTTCTTCAAAATTGTTCCACCACAGACTAAGGTTTATTTATTTATTTTATTTTCTCAAATCTTGGGCTGAAAATGGCTCAGTATTCCTGTTTATTTTATTGCTGGGGCATGACACACCTCATGCCATCCTATCTCAAAAATGCATATCGTGGGAAAGGGGCCTGGCGAAGCTCCCTCAACCTTGAGGTGCCTCTCTTATTTGATTAATAGCTTTCTAAGAGACATAAAACCTTGCTAAAAACTGGCAAGGGGGCACTCTTTCTGTCCCCTTCTGATGTCTATGTCAGACGCTTTCCTTATCTCTATTATACTTTAATAAAACTTTGCTCTACAAAAAACTCTAAGTAATCAAGCCTTGTTTCTGAACCCGGATCAAAATCCTCTCTTCTGGAGGTCACGAATCCCAGTGTAACACATAGCTCACGGCAGCAACCTTTCAGAATGACCCCCAAGATTTGGAAATAACAATATAGAGTATATTATTAATATATACCTATATACTACAGGTAGAAACCTCTTTAGTTGTAATGGATCAGGTTGCTAGAAACTTTCAGAATTAAGCTTGTTAGTGGAGGGTTTACCTGAGTCTGGAAACACAGGAATGGAGCTAGGAATGTATGTCACCTGTGCTCCCACCAAGCCCTGGCAGTTGCAATTTCAGGTCCATGGGCTGTACCATGTCAGAGAACCTCTGTGCCAAGGCAGCTTCAGGAAATGAACAGCAGAATTCCACAGAAGTGAAGCTAAGGCCCTGGATTTTACTAAGGTTATCTCTTGGCTTTATGCGTGACTTTTCCCCAACTTTTTTTTTTTTTTTTTCTCCTCTGTGAGGGTAATACAAGTCTTCAAAAACAGATATCATCTTATTAAGAGTCATTTGCAGTCAAAAAGGCCAGTGATTATTTTGTGTTTTTTAGCTTCAAAGCTTATTTCAATGGTCTGTTTCTCACAGATTTATGATTAAAGCAAAAACTTCACATATAAAAGGACTACTGAATGTTTTCCCCAACACCTACCAAATAAAATTTTCTCAACCAAGTCACAAAATGGTGATAAATATACCCAGAAAAAAATGCATCAAAAAAATAGAGTGGCTAAAAAAGCAAACATTGAAGAGTGAGATTGAAAAGATATATGTAGATAGAAGGCAAAGAGACAGCAAAGAAATCATACATTATATAGTGGGAAAAGGGTTGTTCAATATAAAGAAGAAACCACATAATCCAAACCAGGTAATCCGGGCCCTGGTGTCTTTGGATGTATCTTCTCCCACAGTAGCCAGGAAACAGTAAGGAAGGTACAGGAGGACAGGAGAATTGAGCTGTCTTCATTGTACCATTTGAATCACATCTTCAAAAGGAGCTTAGTTCTTTTATTTGAACATATCATTTCCTAAACATTGTGTATGAAATATTTCTAACATTTATTAAGTATAACAAGATTAAGAGAGCTAAATACATACTATCACTACATTGTATTTAAAATCACTATGCTGAATTATTCTCCATTTGTCCCCTTCTTTCCTTTGGCTTTTGATCCTGACATTCCCTCTGTCTATACCTTCTCTTCCAGGTCCAGTGACAATCACTTTTATCTCATGGAGCTTTCCAATAACTTTTCTTTTATCATAATTTCAAGCAAATTTTAAAATCTATGAGAAATATAAGCACATTTTACTGATTGTATTGTTTCCTAATGGTTGAACGTAGGTCAGGCCGGATGGAAGCAACTTTTATGCAAATTCTGATTTAGAACAGTGCATTCAATGAAGCAACAGGCATAACAATGTTCCTTTTCAAAGAAACGGTCCACTTGCTGCTTTTATTTGGTTCTGTTTTCATATTTACTGAGAGAAGAAAAGAAGGATGAGAAGAAGTGAGAAGAGAAAGAAATGATGGGGAGACAAAAGGAGAAAGATACAAAAAAAAAAAAGCAAAACATTGATTACAGACCTATTTTCTTTCAAGTAAGAGGTCAAGTAATTCATACATTATACATTTAACTATCCAACAATACAGAAAGACCATTATTGTGAGTATTTCAGGGGCGATGGCCAGGAGGAGCAACCCCACATTCAAGGACTGGTGGCTGCGTGGGCCCAGGAGGGCCTAGAGGAGCCATCTCACGTTGAAGGTCAGGAAGGGTGGCAGTGAGGAGATACCCCTCATCCAAGGTAAGGAGCAGTGGCTACGCTTTGCTGGAGAAGCTGTGAAGAGATGTCCCACGCCCAAGGTAAGAGAAACCCAAGTAAGATGGTAGGTGCTGCAAGAGGGCATCAGAGGGCAGACACACTGAAACCATACTCACAGAAAACTAGTCAATCTAATCACACTAGGACCACAGCTTTGTCTAACTCAATGAAACTAAGCCATGCCCGTGGGGCAACCCAGGGCTGACGGGTCATGGTGGAGAGGTCTGACAAAATGTGGTCCACTGGAGGAGGGAATGGCAAAGCACTTCAGTATTCTTGCCTTGAGAACCCCATGAACAGTATGAAAAGGCAAAATGATAGGATACTGAAAGAGGAACTCCCCAGGTCAGTTTGATGAACGTGAATCTGAGTGAACTCTGGGAGTTGGTGATGGACAGGAAGGCCTGGAGTGCTGTGATTCATGGGGTCACAAAGTGTCGGACATGACTGAGTGACTGAACTGAACTGAACCAGGGCTTCCCTGGTGGCTCAGAGTTTAAAGCTTCCGCCTCCAATTCAGGAGACCCAGGTTTGATCCCTGGGTCGGGAAGATCCCCTGGAGAAGGAAATGGTAACCCACTCCAGTGTTCTTGCCTAGAGAATCCCATGGACAGAGAAGCCTGGTAGGCTACAGTCCATGGGGTCACAAAGAGTCAGACACGACTGAGCGACTTCACTCACTTCACTTACACGGGTTAGTTTATATGGCTATCACTTGGCTGTTGAGCAGCAGGTATCTGATTTCAGTCTGCCATTTGTTAACTTATTGACATATCAACACTATGAAAGATTTGAAATATGAAATATTTATATGGTAACCACTCAGGGCCATTTCAATTTAAACTAGTTAAAATTAAGTGAAATTTAGAATGCTGTCCCAATAGCTACATTAGACACATTTCAAGTTCTCAAACTACCACATGGGCTGAGCTATAGGAATGGACAGTGAGGTACAAAACAATCCTATCATTGTGAAGAATTCTGATGTGCAGAGTTGGCTTAGAATGTAGTGATTTTTCATGGGTCAGAAATCATCTATTTCTGCTGATTTTTGTGATGCTTACCAGTGTACATGTATTGTGATTTCCTACAGTTCTTTGAGGAAAATATTTTACTGGACAAAAAGTGTCAATCAATCTTTGATTATTTTAATTCAGAAGAAAATAAATTCCATAACATTCAAGTCTAAATTCTTGGTAGACCTCTGCAAAGTGATCGGTGAAATTTATGGTCACAGCTGGTTTGCAGTTGTAAAATCCTATATTTTTTAATGCAAAATAGCATCTGTGCCTGCTAATTGGATACTTAGACACACACATAAATTGCCTAGGAATTAGAAAGGTATATTTCTTAGGTCCTGCCCACATCTTGCCATTTGGAGAATCAGTGCTGGAATTCATTTTTCCTCCTTGTTAGTCTTGTAGGGGGGGTGGATAATGCCTTTTCCTTGTTATAAATAATGCCCATTGGGAATATATCCTTCCTCCTCCTAATCCAGGTTTAATCCTTTCTAGCACTGAACTAAATAAGAAACCACTGTCTGTTTTGGTAGCTGCCATTCTAAGTAAGTTTGAGTTCTGTGATCATTGCTACCTGTCTGGTGAAAAAGGAATCAAACTGCAAATGCCACAAGCAACCCTGTTTCAGGATTTGGATTCAAATGCTATACCACAGCCATAGAAAAGCTGTGAGGACTAAGTCTTATGTAACCTCGATTTAACATTTTAGTCTCTTGCTGGTCTTCTCTACTTTGCAGTGCAATGGGAGCAATAGAATCTAAGGGTATTCTGTTACAAGTTTCATGCAAAAGTTTATTAAATTTGCTCTCATCATTATTGTGAGCCCTAGAAAAGATGACTTGAGATCCGGAGTCTATAGTTCTCCCACCTGAGCAGATTGCTTTATAATTCTTCCATGCACTGCTAATTTCCATTAGAAAGTTTGCTAACCTGGTACTGACAACTACACATCATAATCAGAAGGTGAAAATGGCTCACCCACTCTGATCTGTGGTAAAACTGATACCAGCTATCTGGGAAGAAAAGAAGCATAAGAAAGAAAACACCAAATTGCTGGTGCATCTGCTCTTTTTATGTGAGCACTACTAAGTGTGAAACATGAATGCAAAGAAAGAGAACGATTTTCAGATTTAATCCCGTTAGAATAGAAAGCTTTGGTTGCTGTTTAAGGAGCCTTTTCACCTCAAGGTCACAGCTTGAATCCCATCTGGATTTATGTAAAGTGTTTGCATTCAATTATTTTTGAGCTCTTTCTGCAGTATTGCCTCCTTGCATTGCATATATTGTTTATGCCCACTGGGCCTTTTGCACATTTGTCCTGCTTATTCTTGTCTGCTTTTCTGGTTAATATGCCCCGATCTTTTAAATTGACTGATTGGTTATGATGGATGGGTTTATCTTCCTTCCTCCTTTCTTCACCAATATAATTAAGTTGAAATCAAGTTTCCTAGCCCTTGATAGTTAATAGAAAGCAACAACAATGAAAGAACACATAAAAACGACTGCTCTTGGAGTAAGTTGGTGCTTGATAGACCTTTGCACTTGGAAATACAGTTTCTGTCTCTCAGCTATTTTCATCCAGTGAAAAAGGAGAATCAGCTGATTTTCTTTTTATGCTTTTATTGAATATTTATAATACAAATACATGGAAAAATATGAAATCTGTACAAAAGGCCTATATATACTTATTTAAAATATAATAGTAATTATTATTAATATTAGCAAATGTTATTTATGAACTTATATAAAAGACACTTTAGGTGATAAAAAATACTAAACTTCCCCTAATTTATTTATTCTTTAAATATACTAGTGAATTTATTTAAAAGCAAGAAACATATATATGTAAAATAAAAAATAAAATGCAGAGTAATGATTACAAACAGGTAATACATAATAAATCCTTCACAGATATCTAGCGACAGAAATCATGTTGTGGTCTAGGTTGATTAAAGAAGGCTTCATACAGGAAGCAGACGTGAAGAATACACATCACAAAAATGAGACAGGCAGAGAAATTAACAGGAATTGTATTCCAGAAAGTCAGAAGTTGAAAATATGTTTAAGGTGGGCTGTGGAAAAGGTGAGATGATTGGTGTGGAGAACAATGTTTTGGCAGTGATATTTGAGAGGTTTGGAGAAAATTTGAGGCATCCTTTGTTTGTTAGTTTGCTTGTATACACCTAGTCAATTCTTCCCTTCTTTGTCCTCATTCCCTTACTCCCCAACTAATAAAAGAGAGTAAAATTAGGTCTGCAGTCCTTTCTGCAGAATCTTCCATCTTTTGACCCTGACATGCTGAGATGACCTTTGAAGTCTGAGGAGCCCAGCTGAGGATACCAGCAGGAAGAGAGAATCAAGCCTAACACCACTCAAATTGTGGTTTGGGGCTTTAACATTTTCCTGTACTTTTTTTATAGCCATCAATTGCCTTCTACAGACACTAAATTAACTTATAAAGTTAAAACAGAGAAAAAAGTGGAGTGCATTGAACAGAAAATTATTATTTTTTGCTTATTTGTTTTCCTCCTTTTCATCATTTTGTTGAATGTGTGCAAAACTATATGAGTTTATTCAATTGTACCCAAATGCAAGTATAGGATTTGCCATATTGGACCAGCCCATTGGTCTATCAATGTTGCATTTTCACTGCCACTGGCACCAGATGATTCATGAAGCATTGAAGGAGAATAAACTCCTCTACATACACAAAGAAGGAAGTAAGTCAATCGTGCAGTGCAATATATGGGGAGAGTCTTAGCTGCTCCGAACGGGACTATATAAGTGGAATATGGATTTAAAGGTGACTAAATAGGGCAGAAGTTGCATCATTTGGAGACCGATTTAAACAGTTCTTACCTTTAGAAATTGTGTCCAGTGTCTTTCTGAACATTCTCAATTATAAGAACTATTATTTATCTCACAATAATAAATTGAACCAGTGGAATCAAACTACCCCACTGTAGAAAGATAAAAGCAGTACTCTATGATAATTTACACATTGCTTCTTTTTATTTGGTGAAAGAATAAATGCATTCAAAACTAGAAGTTAACATAATGCCTCAGGAACTGACACCCCATTCCTTTGATAATTATTAAAATGGGTTCAGTCAGTTCAATTACTTAGTCTACTCACTCACTCAGTCATCAGGAAGAGATGATATTGTGTGGAAATCATTGATCCAATCTGAAAAATGCTACAAAAATGGACTCCAAGGCAAAGGAGAGTTGGGGACTTGAGGCACTAAGATGCAGGTAAAAACATAGACTGCCATATATATGGCAATATGAAATAAAACATGCATTCAGAGTATAGAGGGGCCAATTCTAGATGAAATGAGATGGAACAAATACCATGCTTATATTTTCTTTTCAGAGGAAAATTTGAACAAAACAAGATAATTAATCTGACATTCTTCAGAATCCCATATCTGTGCAATTTAAAAAATATTTTCAGTTTTAAAATAAATTATAAAGTGGAAATTGTGTTCAACTGTAAATAAGGTATAGGTTCCTGATCTGAGTAACAACTTTACACAGGTGTTTCTAGTTTCATCAGGGATTTTTCAACCTAAAGTCCCTGCCCAGATCTGTTGATAATTGTTATAATAATTATGGCAGAGTCAGCTACATAAACTGTAGCATTTAGTATAAAATAAAATTTTAGGACCCCCAGTTCAAACAGCAGTAGAAAAGTACCATAAAGATATTAAAATATAAAGCTTTTTCCTTTGCAGTACATGGTCTGTCTTTCAAGTTTGCATAGTGTATTTTATTTCTCATTTAATGTCATTCTAGCTTGTCAAAAATTAACTGTAAATTATCAACAAGAACTTTATATGAGTTTTACATGCAAATATGAAAGTATTTAACTTGTAAGTGGAATCACCAACATTGTAAAATTTTGTATTTCAAGCATGTACATTTATATATATTTTGTTCCTACCAGAACAATGGAAACACTATACAAAGCTAATTAAACTGTTTGCATTTTACTTTTAATGCATATATGTTCGACCAAATACTCTCTACCTTCAGCTTAATAATAAGTAAGAAAGAATCGAAAAGAAAAGATCTATAGACTGTCTTTTATTTCCCTTTCTTTCAAAGCATAGTTAGCTAATACACAGGGAAAGAACTTGAGTAAGGAAGGGTGTAATGTTGATCCTGGATTTGTCATGGTTCTTAGATTGTAATTGTCTTCATTCAGCATTCAAAACATATTCTGGGTCAAATGGAAAGTGTGGTCTCTGGGGAAGTGCAATCTCAGTTATCACTTTTGTATATGTAACACACTTCCTTTCAATTTTTAAGTATTATTGAGTTCTGTTTCACTTTGGGTACATCAGCATCATATGCTCTAGGTACACTGAGAATTTTAAACACAAGTGGTTGGCAAGAAATGTTAGTAAAGATGCTTATCTCCAGTATCTTGTCTACTCACAGGCATGCCCCAATTTCCCACTGAAATTCAGTTATAAAAGTTTCAAGATAAAACTAATAATTCAAGATGGTGACACCAGAGTATTAAACAAAATACCTTTCCAGTTCAGTTCAGCAGCTCAATTGTATCCAACTCTTTGCGACCCTTTGGACTGAAGCACACCAGTCTTCCCTGTGCATCACTAACTTCTGGAGATTACTCAAACTCATGTTCATTGAGTCAGTGATGCCATCCAGCCATCTCATCCTGTGTCATCCCCTTCTCCTCTCGCCTTCAATCTTTCACAGCATCAGGGTCTTTTCCAATGAGTCATTTCTTCGCCTCATGTGGCCAAAATATTGGAGTTTCAGCTTCAGCACCAGTCCATTGAATGAATATTCAGGACTGATTTCCTTTAGGATGAACTGGTTAGATCTCCTTGCTATCCAAGGGACTCTCAAGAGTTTTCTCCAACACCATAGTTCAAAAGCATCAATTCTTCAGTGCTCAGCTTACTTTATAGCCCAACTCTTGCATCCATACATGACTACTGGAAAAACCATAGCTTTAACTAGACAGACCTTTGTTGGCAAAGTAATGTCTCTGCTTTTTAATATGCTGCCTAGGTTGGTCATAGCTTTTCTTCCAAGGAGCAAACGTCTTTTAATTTCATGGCTGCAATCACCATCTGAAGTGATTTTGGAGTCCAGAAAATAAAGTCTCTCACTGTTTCCATTGTTTCCCCATCTATTTGCCATGAAATAATGGGACCAGTCACCATGATCTTAGTTTTCTGAATGTTGAGTTTTAAGCCAACTTTTTCACTCTCCTCTTTCACTTTCATCAAGAGGTTCTTTAGTTCTTCTTTGCTTTCTGCCATAAGAGTGATGTTATTTACATAACTGAGATTATTGACATTTCTCCCAGCAATCTTGATTCCAGCTTGTGCTTCACCAGATTGGCATTTTGAACGATGTACTCTGCAGATAAGGTGAATAAGCAGGGTGACTTTATACAGCCTTGAAGTATTCCTTTCTTGATTTGAAACCTATCTGTTGTTCCATGTCCAATTCTAATTGGTGCTTTTTGACATGCATATAGATTTCTCAGGAGGCAGGTTGGGTGGTCTGGTATTCCCATCTCTTTAAGAATTTTCCACAGTTTGTGGTGACCCATACAATCAAAGGCTTTGGCATAGTCAATAAAGCAGAAGTAGATGTTTTTCTAGAACTCTCTTGCTTTTTCCATGATCCAGTGAATGCTGGCAATTTCATCTCTGGTTCCTCTGCCTTTTCTAAATCCAACTTGTACATCTGAAAGTTCATGGATCACATATTGCTGAAACCTGGCTTGGAGAATTTTGAGCATTATTTTTCTAGCGTGTGAGATGAGTACAATCGTATGGCAATCTGAGCATATCTTGGAATTCCATTCTTTGGGATTGGAATGAAAACTGACCCTTTCCAGTCCTGTGGCCAATGCTGAGTTTTCCAAATTTGCTGGCATATTGAGTGCACCACACTCACAGCATCGTATTTTAGGATTTGAGATAGCTCAACTGGAATTCCATCACCTCCATAGCTATGTTCATAATGATACTTCCTAAGGCCCACTTGACTTTGCATTCCAGGATGTCTGGCTCTAGGTGAGTAATCACACCATCATGATTATCTGGGTCGTGAAGATCTTTTTTGTATAGTTCTTCTGTGTGTTCTTGCCACCTCTTCTTCATACCTTCTGCTTCTGTTAGGTCCATACCATTTCTGACCTTTATTGTGCCTATCTTTGCATGAAATGTGCCCTTGATATCTCTAATTTTCTTGAAGAGATCTCTTGTCTTTCCCATTCTATTGGTTTCCTCTATTTCTTTGCACTGATAACTGAGAAAGGCTTTCTTATCTCTCCTTGCTTTTCTTTGTAACTCTGCATTCAAATGTGTATATCTTTCTTTTTCTCTTTTGCCTTTAGGTTGTCTTCTATTGTCAGCTATTTTTAAAACTGTGCTTTGTGTAATGCATAGGTCCAAACACATAAACTGGGTTTAATAATGATATTAATAAACTGTCCAATGATGGTCTGTGCCTAGCTGTGTGATGAAGCCCCTTTCTATGCATTGCATGTTTAATGTTCACAATAGCTCCATTTTCAGTTCAGTTTAGTTTAGTCACTCAGTTATGTCTGACTCTTTGAGACCCCATGGACTGCAGCATGCCAGGTTTCCTTGTCCATCATCAACTCCCGGATCTTGCTCAATCTCATGTCCATCAAGTTGGTGATGAGCAAATTGAAATTTTAAGATATTAAGCAATGAGCTTCTAGGGCCTTAACACTCAAACTATGGTTCTCTGGACAGCATCATCCTCAGCTGGAGTCTGTTGGAAATGCAGAGTCTTGGGCCCCAACATAGAGTTACTGAACCAGAATCTACACTTTCAAGAGATTCCCAGAGAAATACTATCTGTGTCACTCTAATGCCAAGTGAAAGGCACCATAGGTTATCTTCTAGAGGAGGGACATTTTCTCCTCTAGCCCTCTTGGTTCTTTGGCTGTTTTAATAATTAAATAGATACATGACAGATTAACAGGAGAAAAATAAGTTTAATTTTGTATGTATGGAGGCTCCACAGGTATGAAACCTGAGAATTGACTGAAACAGACTCTTTACATAACATTTTAGATGAATAATAAATTACTTTTGAAGATTTGACCAAACAAAAGAGTTTGAGCTTGGATCAACCAGTTACTAAAGAAGAAGCAAAGTTTGTTTACACTTCCTTTGCCACAAATCTCCTTTCTTCAGTGATAAGGCTGCCCTCCATCCTCCAGTCATAAATATACCTTCCCTCAGGATTTTGTTTCTGCCTTCAGAGGAACAAAGGAGTGTCAGACTATTCTTCTGGTACTAGATGTTTCTCTCGCTAAGTCATTTTAGTCAAGTCCAACTCTTGCAAAATAATCAGTTTATTCCTTTGGAATATTTTGAAGTGGCCTGTCTTGTGACACATCAATATCAAACTTCAAAACTCAGACATTAAACCACCACTCCATTGCATCATATATTCCATACCTGTGATGATGGGCCCAGTCACATGCTTTCAAAGACAAATCTAAACTCTATGTTGACTGTAATAACTGGCAATAACCACAAGCTTAGAAAATTCTACTGTGCTTTCCAATTTTACAAGCTATGCTAACATTTATGAATCATATCCTTATATAACACAAAAATAATGTTGAGGGACCATAGGAAGAAATGTATTTCTGAGGTTAATGTAAAAGTCTTTAGGAGAAGATAGGTTTTGAGTTGGACTACTTTAGCTTGCTCAAGAGAAGTTGGGAAAGAAACTTACAAGAAACCTTTTCAAAATATTAAGTTCCATACTGGATGAGCAGTCACAGTTTTCTGCACTGGCAGTACCATAAATCTCCAGGATGGATAGATATCCTTTTCTCCTCTGGATAAAATAATCTGTATGCAGAGAAAGGAATTTTGCTGGGGGAAGGTAACCCACATCACTGCGACTATATGTTATGCAGATAAATACTGTAGTGCATATATGCAAAGTGAAGAGCTCCGTGTGTGGTACTGGAGAGAATGATGGGGATGGAACACACTAGACCCAGCATCAGTGAACCTCTGTTCTAGCAGATGTTTTGTTATTTAACAGATTATATTCTATATGTGAAAGCTTTAGAGATATTAACTTACTTCATCCTGACAATATTCCTACATGGGATATATTATTTTCATTATTTCAGTCTTACAAATAACGAAACTAGGCCCATAGAGGTCAAGTAACCATTTCACATTCACACATGAGCAGGATTGGATTTCAGTGCAGGCCATCTGCTGCTTCCAGAATCAGTGCTCTTAATTGTTACTGTATGCTGTGTCTCAGCAATATTCACATCATTTTACTATGACCTGTGACAAAATAAAACTATAAGAGCAAGGTGTGGTGGAAAAGAGGACAGGTTTGACACAAAACTTTAATCAAATTGACTGAAAAAAGGTTATAACAAGAATCTGAGATGCAAAAACCAAAAGAGTTAGTGAATTTGTTTTCTGAATAGGTATTAAACTATATCATTTGAATATGCATTTTTTTCTTACAATAAAATAGTTCAAGGTATGGGGATAACCCTTTTTTTCTGTTTTTCATCTGTATAAATGTGCATGCATGTACATAAATGCATATGTGCATGTGTATGTATATTTAATATCTATATCTTTATAGTTCACTACCAAGCAGGATGCATTTTTTTCAACAATTTCAATGCAATTTATGAATAAATGCAACTTATATCCAACTACTAGTTCTTTGCCAGGAGCTTTACAAAGCAGATCTAGGGAAGATATATTTAGTTCTCTAAAGTTCATTTTAGAAGCTATTTTGTTTAGTTTCATGAATTCTAAATCCTTAGCTTTAAATCAAAACAGAGAATGCATTTTATTATCAGAACCCGAGGCAATGGTCATATGACTCTGACTTCTTGTGCTTACTTTCCAGGAAAGGTCTGGGGATTGATAAAGTAACCATCAATGGTTGTGACTTGCTTTAACCTGAAAGTATATGTAAACATAACTGTTGTGCAGAAGAATAAAATTGAGACTAACTGGATAGGGGGTAAAATATCCATTGTGCTTTAGCTTGCATTTCCTGTGAGTAGAAGGGTTTTTATTTACCATCTAATGTAAATCACTGCAGATGGTGACTGCAGTCATGAAACTAAAAGATGCTTGTTCTTTGGGAGAAAAGCTATGGCAGACCTAGACAGCATATTTAAAAGCAGAGACATTACTTTGCCAACAAAGTCTGTCTAGTCAAATTATGGCTTTTTCAATAGTCATGTATGGATATGAGATTTGGGCCATAAAGAAAGCTGATGCTGAATAATTTATGCTTTTGAACTGTGGTATTGGAGAAGACTCTTGAGAGTCCCTTGGACTGCAAGGAGATCTAATTGTCAATCCTAAAGGAAATTAGTCCTGAATATTCATTGGAGGGACTGATGCTGATGCTGAAGCTCCAACACTTTAGCCACCTAATGAGAAGAACTGATCCATTGGAAAAGACCCTGATGATGGGAAAGGTTGAAGGTGGGAGAAGAAGGGGACAACAGAGGATGAGATGGTCAGATGGCATCACTGACTCAATGGACATGAGTTTGAGCAAGCTCTGGGAGTTGGTGATGGACTGGGAAACCTGATGTGCTGCAGTCCAAGGGATTACAAAGAGTCGGACATGACTGAGCAGCTGAACTGACTGATGACTGACTGATGTGGATTGAGTAATGTACCAGAAAAATCATGTCCGTTAAGATTTTCTATTTCTTCCTGGTTCAGTTTTGGAAAGTTGTACTTTTCTAAGAATTTGTCCATTTCTTCCATGTTGTCCATTTTATTGGCATATAATTGCTGATAGTAGTCTCTTATGATCCTTTGTATTTCTGTGTTGTCTGTTGTGATCTCTCCATTTTCATTTCTAATTTTATTGATTTGATTTTTCTCTCTTTGTTTCTTGATGAGTCTGGCTAATCATTTGTTAATTTTATTTAACCTTTCAAAGAACCAGCTTTTGGCTATGTTGATTTTTGCTATGGTCTCTTTTGTTTCTTTTGCATTTTTTTCTGCCCTAATTTTTAAGATTTCTTTCCTTCTACTACCTCTGGGGTTCTCCATTTCTTCCTTTTCTAGTTGCTTTAGGTGTAGAGTTAGGTTATTTATTTGACTTTTTCCTTGTTTCTTGAGGTATGCCAGTATTGCTATGAACTTTCCTGTTAGCGCTGCTTTTATAGTGTCCCACAGGTTTTGGGTTGTTGTGTTTTCATTTTCATTAGTTTCTATGCATGTTTTGATTTCTTTTTTGATTTCTTCTGTGATTTGTTGGTTATTCAGAAGTGTGTTGTTCAGCCTCCATGTGTTGGAATTTTTAATAGTTTTTCTCCTGTAATTGAGATCTAATCTTAATGCATTATGGTTAGAAAAGATGCTTGGAATAGAGCTAATCAATGAATATAGTAAAGTTGCAGGATATAAAATCAACACACAGAAATCCCTTGCATTCCTATACACTAATAATGAGAAAGTAGAAAAAGAAATTAAGGAAACAATTCCATTCACCTTTGCAATGAAAAGAATAAAATACTTAGGAATATATCTACCTAAAGAAACTAAAGACCTATATATAGAAAACTATAAAACACTGGTGAAAGAAATCAAAGAGGACACTAATAGATGGAAAAATATACCATGTTCATGGATCTGAAGAATCAATATAGTGAAAATGAGTATACTACCCAAAGCAATTTACAAATTCAATGCAATCCCTATCAAGCTACCAGCGATATTTTTCACAGAACTAGAACAAATAATTTCAAGATTTGTATGGAAATACAAGAAACCTCGAATAGCCAAAGCAATCTTGAGAAAGAAGAATGGAACTGGAGGAATCAATTTGCCTGACTTTAGGCTCTATTACAAAGCCACAGCAAATGAAGCAACTGACAAACAACTAATCTCAAAAATATACAAGCAACTTATGCAGCTCAATTCCAGAAAAATAAATGACCCAATCAAAAAATGGGCCAAAGAACTAAATAGACACATCTCCAAAGAAGACATACGGATGGCTAACAAACACATGAAAAGATGCTCAACATCACTCATTATCAGAGAAATGCAAATCAAAACCACAATGAGGTACCACTTCACACCAGTCAGAATGGCTGCGATCCAAAAATCTGCAAGCAATAAATGCTGGAGAGGGTGTGGAGAAAAGGGAACCCTCCTACACTGTTGGTGGGAATGCAAACTAGTACAGCCACTATGGAGAACAGTGTGGAGATTCCTTAAAAAATTGCAAATAGAACTCCCTTATGACCCAGCAATCCCACTGCTGGGCATACACACCGAGGAAACCAGAATTGAAAGAGACACATGTACCCCAATGTTCATCGCAGCACTGTTTATAATAGCCAGGACATGGAAACAACCTAGATGTCCATCAGCAGATGAATGGATAAGAAAGCTGTGGTACATATACACAATGGAGTATTACTCAGCCGTTAAAAAGAATTCATTTGAATCAGTTCTGATGAGATGGACGAAACTGGAGCCGATTATACAGAGTGAAGTAAGCCAGAAAGAAAAACACCAATACAGTATACTAACACATATATACGGAATTTAGAAAGATGGCAATGACGACCCTGGATGCAAGACAGGAAAAAGACGCAGCTGTCTATAACGGACTTTTGGACTCAGAGGGAGAGGGAGAGGGTGGGATGATATGGGAGAGTGGCATTCTATCATGTATACTATCATGTAAGAATTGAATCGCTAGTCTATGTCTGATGCAGGATACAGCATGCTTGGGGCTGGTGCATGGGGATGACCCACAGAGATGTTATGGGGAGGGAGGTGGGAGGGGGGTTCATGTTTGGGAACACATGTAAGAATTAAAGATTTTAAAATTAAAAAAAAATAAAAATAAAAAAAAAAAAAAACAAAAACAAAAAAAAAAAATAAAAAAAAAAAAAAAAAAGCCACAGTCATCAAGACAGTATGGTACTGGCACAAAGACAGAAATATAGATCAATGGAACAAAATAGAAAGCCCAGAGATAAATCCACACATATATGGACACCTTATCTTTGACAAAGGAGGCAAGAATATACAATGGAGTAAAGACAATCTCTTTAACAAGTGGTGCTGGGAAAACTGGTCAACTACTTGTAAATGAATGAAACTAGATCACTTTCTAACACTGCACACAAAAATAAACTCAAAATGCATTAAAGATCTAAATGTAAGACCAGAAACTATAAAACTCCTAGAGGAGAACATAAGCAAAACACTCTCCGACATAAATCACAGCAGGATCCTCTATGATCCACCTCCCAGAATTCTGGAAATAAAAGCAAAAATAAACAAATGGGATCTAATTAAAATTAAAAGCTTCTGCACAACAAAGGAAAATATAAGCAAGGTGAAAAGACAGCCTTCTGAATGGGAGAAAATAATAGCAAATGAAACAACTGACAAGCAACTAATCTCAAAAATATACAAGCAACTTATGCAACTCAATTCAAGAAAAATAAATGACCCAATCAAAAAATGGGCCAAAGAACTAAGTAGACATTTCTCCAAAGAAGACATACGGATGGCTAACAAACACATGAAAAGATGCTCAAAATCACTCATTATTAGAGAAATGCAAATCAAAACCACAATGAGGTACCACTTCACACCAGTCAGAATGTCTGTGATCCAAAAATCTGCAAGCAATAAATGCTGGAGAGGGTGTGGAGAAAAGGGAACCCTCCTACACTGTTGGTGGGAATGCAAACTAGTACAGCTACTATGGAGAACAGTGTGGAGAGTCCTTAAAAAATTGCAAATAGAACTCCCTTATGACCCAGCAATCCCACTGCTGGGCATACACACTGAGGAAACCAGAATTGAAAGAGACACATGTACCCCAATGTTCATTGCAGCACTGTTTATAATAGCCAGGACATGGAAACAACCTAGATGTCCATCAGCAGATGAGTGGATAAGAAAGCAGTGGTACATATACACAATGGAGTATTACTCAGCCATTAAAAAGAATACATTTGAATCCGTTCTGATGAGATGGATGAAACTGGAGCCAATTATACATAGTGAAGTAAGCCAGAAAGAAAAACACCAATACAGTATACTAACACATATATATGGAATTTCGAAAGATGGCAATGATGACCCTGTATGCAAGACAGTAAAAAAGACACAGATGTGTATAGTGGACTTTTGGACTCAGAGGGAGAGGGAGAGGGTGGGATGATTTGGGAGAATGGCATTGAAACATGTATACTATCATGTAAGAATTGAATTGCCAGTCTATGTCCGATGCAGGATACAGCATGCTTGGGACTGGGCACGGGGATGACCCAGATGAGATGTTATGAGGAGGGGTGTGGGAGGGGGGTTTATGTTTGGGAATGCATGTACACCCGTGATGGATTCATGTCAATGTTTGGCAAAACCAATACAGTATTGTAAAGTAAAATAAAGTTAAAAAAAAAAAAAAAATCATGTCCAACTGAAACTTCAGAATATGACCTTAATTGGAATTAAATATTTTGCATATGTAATTAGTTAAGATGAGATAACATTGAATTAATGTGCATCCTAAATCAAATGGTTGATGCTGTTACTAAAGTAACACTTATAGAAGGAGGAACATATCATGTTCTAGTGTTCTCTAATGTGACACAGAGATATGCAAAAAAAGAGAAACCATGGGAAGACAGACAGAGATTGGAGTGATGCATCTTCAGTCCCTTGAATGCCAGGGACTGCCAGCAACCTCAATAAGTTAGGAGATAGGCATGGAAAATATTCTCCATCGGAACTCACAAGAGTGAATGAACCAACCCTGCGGGCACCTTGATTTTAAATGTCTATTCTTTAGAGATGTAGAGAACACATGTCTGTTATTTTAATTAAGCTATCTAGTTTTAGTGTTTTGTCATGGAAGCCCTAGGAAATTAATGCACCATAATTTAGTTGATCACCATTGAGTGTTGGTGATGTTGTTTTGCTAAACATAATTGAATTTGCCTTTTCCTCCCTGTTTACAGAAGGGATGTTTCATGAACTCAATTGTTAATTTTAACTAATCAGTCAATTTCATACGGTAAAATTTACTGTGCCTTCTTATAGTTTAAAACTGGTGGTGGATTGTTCCCTGGGTGGACAGTGACACCTGGGTGGTGGATCAGCTCCATGGTAGACAGTGAGAGTGGTGAGACCTGGGGGATCTCCACTCCTGGGCACTCTCCAACATCAGCTCTCACCTTCCCAGGACCCCCTTCCAGCCACTTGAGCAGGGCCTTTGTCTTGAAACTTGGCTGCACATTGACTGACACCTGATAGGCAGTGAAGGTTTACATGCTCAACAAGGACAAGCAGTGGGTCAACCAGTACACCAGGAATGCCATCCACCTGCATTGAGCAGCTGAAGGCCACACCCCTTCTAGTAGGAACTAGTGAAACATGGTCCAATTGAGAAGGAAATGGCAAACCACTGGAGAAGTGAAGGGCAATCCACTTCAGTATTCTTACCTTGAGAACCATATTAACAGTGTGAAAGTGCAAAAAGATATGACACTAAAAAATGAAAACCTCAGGTCAGTAGGTTTCCAATATACTACTGGCAAAGTGCAAAGAAAAAGCTACAGAAAGAAGGAAGGGCTGAGCCAAAGGGGAAATGATGCTCAGTTGCAGTTATACCATATGGTGAAAGTAAAGTCTGATGCTGTAAAGAACAATATTGCATTGGAACCTTGAATGTTAGGTCTATGAATCAAGGCAAATTGGAAGTGGTCAATCAGGAGACGGCAAGAGTGAACATCAACATTTTAGGAATCAGTGAACTAGAATGGACTGCAATGGGTGAATTTAATTCAGATAACCATTATATCTACTACTGTGGGCAAGTTTCCCTTAGAAGATATGGAGTAGCTTTCATAGTCAACATGAGAGTGCAAAATGCAATATTTGATTGCAGTCTCAAAAATGACAGAAAGATCTCAGTACATTTCCAAAGCGAACCAGTCAACATCACAGTAATCCAAGTTTATGTCCCAACCACTAATGTCAAAGAAGCTGAAGTTGAAAGATTCTATGAACACAAATAAGATATTCTAGAACTAACACCAAAAAATATTTCCTTTGTCATCATAAGGGACTAGAATGCAAATGTAGCAAATCAAGAGATACATGGAGTAACAGGCAAGTTTGTTCTTGGGGTACAAAATGAAGCAGGGCAAAGGTTAACAGAATTTTGCCAAGAGAATGTGCTGGTCATAGCAAACTTCCTCTTCCAACAACACAAGAGATGACTATATAGATAAACATTACCAGATGGCCAGTACTGAAACAAGATTGATTATATTCTTTGCAGCCAAAGATGGAGAAGCTCTATACAGTCAATAAGACCTAGAGCTGACTATAGCTCAGGTCATCAGCTCCTTACTTCAAAACTCAGGCTTAAATTGAAGAAAAATAGGAAAACAATAGGCCATTCAGGTATGACCTAAATCAAATCCATCATGATTATATTTTACAGGTGATGAATAAATTCAAAGGACTAGATTTGGTAGACATACTACCTGAAGAACTATGGATGGAAGTTTGTAACATTGTACAAGAGGTGGTCACCAAAACCATCCCCAAGAAAGATAGAAGCAAGAAGGCAAAATGGTTGCCTGAGGTGGCCTTAAAATAGCTGAGAAAAGAAAAGAATAGAAAGGTAAAGGAGAAAGGGAAATATATACCCAACTGAATGCAGAATTCCAGAGAATAGCAAGGATAGATAAGAAAGTCTTCTTAAGTGAACAATGAAAAGAAATAGAGGGAAAAAAAAATAGAATGGGAAAGACTAGAGATCTCTTTATGAAAATTGGAGACACCAAGGGAACATGTCATACAAATATAGGCACAAAAAAGGACAAAAATGGCAAGGACAAGCAGAAGAGATTAAGTAAAAATGGCAAAAATACACATAAGAACTACACAGAACAGTTCTTATTGACCCAGCTAGCCATAAAGGTGTGGTCACTCATCTAGAGGCAGGCATCCTGAAGTGTGAAGTCAAGTGGGCCGTAAGAAGCATTACTAAGAACAAAGCTAGTGGAGATGGTGGAATTCCAGCTGAGCAATTTTAAATCCTAAAAGTTGATGGTACTGTACTCATTACGCCAGCAAATTTGGAAAATTCAGCACTGGACGCAGGTACAAAAAAGGTCAGTTTTCATTCAAATCGCAAAGAAGGGCAATGCCAAAAAATGTTCAAATTACCGTACAAATGCACTAATTTCACAACTGGATGTGAAACAACAGACTGGTTCCAAATAGGAAAAGGAGTACGTCAAGGCTGTATATTGTCACCCTGCTTATTTAACTCATATGCATCATGAGAAATGTTGGGCTGGAAGAGGCACAAGCTGGAATCAAGATTGCCAGGAGAAATATCAATAACCTCAGATATGCAGATGACACCACCCTTATGGCAGAAAGTGAAGAGCAACTAAAAAGCCTCTTAATGAAAGTGAAAGAGGAGAGTGAAAAACTTGGCTTAAAGCTCAACATTCAGAAAACGAAGATCATGGCATCTGGTCCCATCACTTCATGGGAAATAGATGGGGAAACAGTGTCAGACTTTATTTTGGGGGGCTCCAAAATCACTGTAGATGGTGACTGCAGGCAGGAAATTTAAAGACGCTTACTCCTTGGAAGCAAAGTTATGACCAACATAGATAGCATATTGAAAAGCAGAGACATTACTTTCCAACAAAGGTCCATTTAGTCAAGGCTATGGTTTTTCCAGTGGTCATGTATGGATGTGACAGTTGGACTGTGAAGAAAGCTGAGCGCCGAAGAATTAATGCTTTTTAACTGATGATGGAGAAGACTCTTGAGAATCCCTTGGACTGCAAGGAGATCCAACCAGTCCATTCTGAAGGAGATCAGTTCTGGGATTACTTTGGAGGAAATGATGCTAAAGCTGAAACTCCAGGATTTTGGCCACCTCATGCAAAGAGTTGAGTCATTGGAAAAGACTCTGATGCTGGGAGGGATTGGGGGCAGGAGGAGAAGGCGACGACCGAGGATGAGATGGCTGGATGGCATCACTGACTCAATGGACATGAGTCTGAGTGAACTCCGGGTGTTGGTGATAGACAGGGAGGCCTGGCGTGCTGTGATTCATGTGGTCACAGAGAGTCAGACATGGTTGAGCGACTGAACTGAACTGAACTGAGCAAGATTATGTTCAAATCTTTTAAGTTAGGTTTCAACAGTACTTGAACTTAAACCTTCCAGATGTAGAAGCTGGATTTGGAAAAGGCAGAGGAACCGGTGATTAAATTGCCAACATACTCTGGGTCATAGAAAAAGCAAGGGAATTCCAAAAGGCATCTACTTCTGCTTTATTGACTATGCTAAAACCTTTGACTGTATGTATCACAACAAACTGTGGAATGTTATAAAAGAGATGGGAATACCAGACCACATTACCTGCCTCTTGAGATATCTGTATGCAGAACAAGAAGAAACAGCTAGAACCAGACATGGAAAAATGGACTGGTTCAAAATTGAGAAAGGAGTACATCAAGATTGTATATTGGCACACTGCTTATTTAACTTATTTGCAGAGTACATCATAGGAAATGCTGGGCTGGATGACTCACAAGCTGGAATCAATATTGTCAGGAGAAATAGCAATAACCTCATATATGAAGCTGATACCACCTTAATAGTAGAAAGTAAAAAGGACCTAAGAGCCTCTTGATGGAAGTGAAAGATGAGAGTGAAAAACAATTGTCTTAAAACTCAGCATTCAAAAAAGAAAAAAAATCATGCCATCAGGTCCTATTACTTCATTGAAAATAAATGTTGAAAAAGTGGATCAGTACAGTTCAGTTGCTCAGTCGAGTTCGACTCTTTGCAACCCCATGAATTGCAGCACGCCACGCCTCCCAGTCCATCACCAACTCCCAGAGTTCACTCAGACTCACGTCCATCGAGTCACTGATGCCATCCAGCCATCTCATCCTCTGTTGTCCCCTTCTCCTCCTGCCCCCAATCTCTCCCAGCATCAGAGTCTTTTCCAATGAGTCAACTCTTTGCATGAGATGGTCAAAGTACTGCAGTTTCAGCTTTAGCATCATTCCTTCCAAAGAAATCCCATGGCTGATCTCCTTCAGAATGGACTGATTGGATTTCCTTGCAGTCCAAGGGACTCTCAAGAGTCTTCTCCAACACCACAGTTCAAAAGCATCAATTCTTCAGCACTCAGCTTTCTTCACAGTCCAACTGTCACAACCATACATGACCACAGGAAAAACCATAGCCTTGACTCGACGGACCTTTGTTAGCAAAGTAATGACTCTGCCTTTGAATATGCTATCTATCTTGGTCATATCTTTTCTTCCAAGGAGTAAGCGTCCTTAAATTTCCTGCCTGCAGTCACCATCTGCAGTGATTTTGGAGCCCCCAAAAATAAAGTCTGACACTGTTTCCAATGTTTCCCCATCTATTTCCCATGAAGTGATAGGACTGGATGCCATGATCTTCGTTTTCTGAATGTTGAGCTTTAGGCCAACTTTTTCACTCTCCTCTTTCACTTTCATTAAGAGGCTTTTTAGTTGCTCTTCACTTTCTGCCATAAGGGTGGTGTCATCTGCATATCTCAGGTTATTGGTATTTCTCCCGGCAATCTTGATTCCAGCTTGTGTTTCTTCCAGTCCAGTGTTTCTCATGATGTACTCTGCATAGAAGTTAAATAAGCAGGGTGACAATATACAGCCTTGACGTACTCCTTTTCCTATTTGGAACCAGTCTGGTGTTCCATGTCCAGTTCTAACTGCTGCTTCCTGACCTGCATACAGATTTCTCAAGAGGCAGGTCAGGTGGTCTGGTATTCCCATCTCTTTCAGAATTATCCACAGTTTATTTGACCCACAAAGTCAAAGGCTTTGCCATAGTCAATAAAGCAGAAATAGATGTTTTTGTGGAACTCTCTTGCTTTTTCGATGATCCAGTGGATGTTGGCAATTTGATCTCTGGTTCCTCTGCCTTTTCGAAAACCAGCTTGAACATCAGGAAGTTTATGGTTCATGTATTGCTGAAGCCTGGCTTGGAGAATTTTGAGCATGACTTTACTAGCATGTGAGATGAGTGCAATTGTGCGGTAGTTTGAGCATTCTTGGGCATTGCCTTTCTTTGGGATTGGAATGAAAACTGACCTTTTCCAGTCCTGTGGCCACTGCTGAGTTTTCCACATTTCCTGGCATATTGAGTTCAGCACTTTCACAGCATCATCTTTCAGGATTTGAAACAGCTCAACTGGAATTCCATCACCTCCACTATCTTTGTTCATAGTGATGCTTTCTAAGGCCCACTTGACTTCACATTCCAGGATGTCTGGCTATAGATGAGTGATTACACCATTGTGATTATTTGGGCCATGAAGATCTTTTTTAAACAGTTCTTCTGTGTATTCTTGCCACCACTTCTATATATCTTCTGCTTCTGTTAGGTCCATACCATTTCTGTTCTTTATCGAGCCCATCTTTGCATGAAATGTTCCCTTGGTAACTCTCATTTTCTTGAGGAGATCTCTAGTCTTTCCCATTCTGTTCTTTTTCTCTATGTCTTTACAGTGATCACTGAAGAAGGCTTTCTTATCTCTTCTTGCTATTCTCTGGAATTCTGCATTCAGATGCTTATATCTTTCCTTTTCTCCTTGTCTTTTTGCCTCTCTTCTTTTCATAGCTTTTTGTAAGACCTCCCCAGACAACTATTTTGTCTTTTTTACATTTCTTTTCCATGGGGATCCCTGTCTCCTGTACAATGTCATGAACCTCATTCCATAGTTAATCAGTCACTCTATGTATCAGGCCTAGGCCCTTAAATCTATTTCTCACTTCCACTGTATAATCATAAGGGATTTGATTTAGGTCATACGTGAATGGTCTAGTGGTTTTCCTTGCTTTCTTCAATTTCAATGTGAATTTGGTAATAAGGGTTCATGATCTGAGCCACAGTCAGCTCCCAGTCTTGTTTTTGTTGACTATATAGAGCTTCTCCATCTTTGGCTGCAAAGAATATAATCAGTCTGATGGATACAATGTTAAATTTCATTTCCTTAGGCTCCAAAATCAATGAGGAGGGTGACTGTAGCCATGAAATTAAAAGACACCTGTTTCTTGGAAAAACAGTTACAATAAACCTAGACAGGGTATTCAAAAGAAGATACATTTCTTTGCTGACAAAGATCCGTATAGTCAAAGCTATGTTTTTTTCTGCAGTCATGTATGGATGTCAGAGTTGGACCATTAGAAGGATGAGTGCCAAAGTATTGATGGTCTCAAAATGTGGTTCTGGAGAAGACTCTTGAGAGCCCCTTGGACAGCAAGGAGATCAAATCAGTTCATCCTAAAATAAATCAACCCTGAACATTCGTTGGAAGTATTGATACTGAAGCTGAAGCTCCTATACTTTGGCCACCTAATGCAATGAGCCAACTCATTGAAAAAGACCCTGATGCTGAGGGTGAGAGGAGAAGAGGTTAACAGAGGGTCAGATAGTTGGATGGCTTCACTGACTCAATGGACATGTGTTAAGCAAACTCAGGGATATAATGAAGTGCAGGGAAGCCTGGCGTGCTGCAGTTCACTGAGTCACAAAGTCAGCCACGACTTTGAAACAGATAAATTATAACAATGGTTTAAAAATTAAATAAAACAAAACAAATTTCTAAATTATGTGCTAATTTTTTAGCTGAACTTTGGAGTTCAGCACTAAGGAAATATTTATGAGAAAATAAAAAATGATTCCACTAGGACCATGACATATTTTATAAAAATGCTATCTTATAGTACCCTTTAATTGCATGAATGGATAAATTTCAGAGAATTTTGTAAAAATGCACACTAAAGGAGTTGATCATACATAAAATCCTAAAATGTTTGCAACTGCTTGTAGATTATTATTGTTGTTATCTGTCTGGCTTTCTATCATGATTAGCTTTGACATTCTCAAAACGTAAAGTATCTCTATGTATTTTTCAGCAAGTGTAAGGCAAGGGGGCAAAAGGATTGTTGGTAACTGAACGGATTGTGGTCCACCCCTGAGTTATTCAAGAAGGAGCTCTATAGAGTACATGTGTGCTTGCAATGGCCAAGAAGGAATAGGGAAGATATTCCTAGGGTGGTGGGTATTAAAAATACAGTGTGTATATGTGTGTGTATGTGTGTGCATGTGTGTGCTGTGGATCTGACAAAGGATCTTCCTTTTAATAATTAATTAATTAATTAATTGCTCTTCATTGCTGCATGAGGCCTTTCTCTAGTTCTGGCAAGTGAGTGCTACTCTTTAGTTGTGATGAAAGAGCTTCTCATTGCCGTGGATTTTTTTGCTGTGGAACACAAACTTTAGGCACACAGGCTCAGTAGTTGTGACACCAAGTAGGGGCTTAGTTACCCTGCAGGATATGGCATCTTCCCAGACCAGTTATTGAACCCATTTGTTCTTAACCACTGTACCACCAGGGGAGTCTGATCAAATATCTTAATATTAAATGTTAATGGAATTACCTTTTACCCAGTTTACCACATCACCTGTTGTTTGCTTCAGAAGGAATAATTTTTCTATCTACCTTGTTTTTACTTCCTCTTCACTTCCTTTCCTACACATCATCCTATTGATTTTTTTCTTTTTCTTATTTCTCTTTCTCTGTCTGAATCTCTACTGGGTAAATTCATAAATTTTGTCTTTGGAAAATAAAAGACCAGAGTTCCCAAGACAGACCAATTTATTGTTAAATTCTGAAGAAGAGAAATGGACCTCATTTGTTTTCAAGTTCACCTTGATGTAATGTGGGTATGAGTGTGTGTATGTATGCATGTGTAGAAATTGAGGGAGAGGTATGAGAGAGGAGAAAGGCAGAAAGAGAAAGAGAGCTGAGAGGGAGAAATCAGGAGCTATGGAAAGGTAGCACCGAAGGTACAGAACAAGCACAAATATCCAGAGATGTGCTTTGGACCTAAACTGCCCAGGAAGCAACATCTGCTGGATATCTTTGTAAATGTATAGGGAACGCTTAAACTGATCTACGGAAACATTTTGTGTTCTTGTTCCTGTGAAGAAAGAAAAGAAAAACGAATCATAGTGTGTCTCTCTTTTCTTTTGCCAACGTTAATTGTAAATGCATACGAAAATATCTAAATTGCCTAGAAAAATCATGAAACCCCACCACACAACAGAAAATCTACCTGTGAAACAATGCTCTTCTCCCTTCTTGTTTACACAGAGGCCTGCAGTCAGCCTCCCAGCTGTAATTCTCTTCGACACCACAGGTATTAAGAATGTGAAGAAAATGCTCGAGCAGATTATAAATTATAGTGTGAGACACAGTGATTTGTATTATCTAATAATTGGCATTATATTAGAGGACCAAGAGGGGGAAAAAGAGTAAAAGCAAAGAGAATGACTGCAGAGAATCAAGGATTTCTTATCTCTTCTTAGTATTGTGCCAGTAGGAGCAAAAAAAAAAAAAACAAAAACAAAAAAAAAAACCTGAAGAAAGTAGAAGGAGAGAAAATGAGGGGGAGAAAGGAAGGAAAGAAGGAAAATGAAACCCAAAGCCCATTTTTGGGTCAGTACTAATGCCTTGTCAAGCATCTGAGTAAAAAGGACTAAAGGACAAAGAAGTGCAGCTGGAGTGGTGGTGATAAGGGTGTGTCTGTCACGCAAGGGAAGCAGTTACAGTTTACATGGGGGCAATTGCAAACGGTACTTCTCTAAGATAAAGAGGAAGAAAATCATATACATTTACTGTATAGTCACTGTCTCTAAATCTGCCTATTTTACATTGAATTACTATACTGAAACTCATAGGTATCATTGCTGTAAAGACTGAATGAAATCTAGGTTCTGCCCTTAATTAGCCTATCACATGGTTGCCCAACTTCTCTGAAACAGTTTTGCCTTACTGCCGACTTCACAGGATTTGGGGGATTATCTAACAAGATAATACATGGCAAAGCATTTTTTTAAAATGTAAAACATGATTCCTCTTGGGATTTCAACACATCTAGAGAGATAGATGTTTCGGAGGATATTCCCTTTAACAAAAGAGACAAGATATTACTTTTTTATGGAGGTTTTGTGAAGTGTTAAAGCAGGAGCATACAAAATTTAAGGACTGAAAACACACTACTAAGGAGAAAAGTTTTTTGTGAGTGGAGGTTGGGAGTTATTTATCTAGATTTTTTTTGTCTACATAGTCAAACTTGCCCAAAGAAAGACTCTGCTTGTTATGTTTACCCTGATACTATCAGAAGGCAAAGCGCATGCTAGAAAGGAAAAGATCCCTAAAAGTTTAGTAGTGTCCGATAGGGACAAGTACTCACTCCAACCAACTCCTGAGGTAAAAGGGAATCAGGAGAGATGAAGCAGAGCAATAACAGGAGTCAAGCAGAGAATGAAAGAAAAACAAACAAGTCTAGATGTGAGGAAAAAAGGACAGTGGGGGAAAAATTGAGTGGAGAAGCCAAGAGGAAGTGGAAACATGAAGTTATATCAGAATCAGAGCACAAAATACAAAGAATTAAGGAAAACCAAGGCATTGATGCAGCAGTCCTATGCAAACATGTCCTCAGAGTAGTTAAGCATCAAACTTGATTTATCTTCAAGGTTGCCTTTGGCAGGGACTATTGTTCCCTGGGAGGTCCCTCTTAGATTTCCCAGTGGTTCCTAATAGACTATTGTTCACTGTGAGGTCCCTCTTCGATTTCCCAGCAATTCCTAATGGACTGTTGTTCACTGTGAGATTCCTCTTCGATTTCCCAGTGGTTCCTAATTTCATTGAAAAGCCATTATAGGCCTGCAGAGCCCAGGGATGAATGAACAGAGAGCCATCCCTGGATCGTGTTGAAATCATTCCTTTACGATTACAGCAATGTGTAACTCAACGGGAAAACTCTGCATGAGAGTAATGTAGAATGCCTGAATTCCAAGCTGATACTTTTGTTCTCATTTCTTCTATTTCTGGACCAACAGACAAATGGCTATTTAAATGGTAGATTTCCCAACATGTATTAGAAGCAGTCAGGTGCTACAAATAATTAAGAAATCAGTTCAGCAACTGTAGTCAAGAATTTATAAGTTTCATTGAATTTACTCTACTCTTTTCACTTCCCCTCCTTCAGCTGCGAACTTATACATTATTTTCTCTTTTGAACCTACTTATTTTCTCTTTAATAAAATGTCAATCAATTCAGTTCAGTTCAGTCGCTCAGTCATGTCCGACTTTGTGACCCCATGAATCGCAGCACCCCAGGCCTCCCTGTTCATCACCATCTCCCGCAGTTCACTCAGACTCACGTCCATCGAGTCCATAATGCCATCCAGCCATCTCATCCTCTGTCGTCCCCTTGTCCTCCTGCCCCCAATCTCTCCCAGCATTAGAGTCTTTTCCAATGAGTCGACTCTTTGCATGAGGTGTCCAAAGTACAGGAGCCTCAGCTTTATTTTTTTATTTTATTTTTTTAAATTTTTTAATTAATTAATTAATTATTTATTTTTTAATTTTAAAATCTTTAATTCTTACATGTGTACCCAAACATGAACTCCCCTCCCACCTCCCTCCCCATAACATCTCTGTGGGTCATCCCCATGCACCAGCCCCAAGCATGCTGTATCCTGTGTCAGACATAGACTAGCGATTCAATTCTTACATGATAGTATACATGATAGAATGCCATTCTTCCATATCATCCCACCCTCTCCCTCTCCCTCTGAGTCCAAAAGTCCATTATAGACAGCTGCGTCTTTTTTCCTGTCTTGCATACAGGGTCGTCATTGCCATTTTTCTAAATTCCATATATATGTGTTAGTATACTGTATTGGTGTTTTTCTTTCTGGAGCCTCAGCTTTAGCATCATTCCTTCCAAAGAAATCCCAGGGTTGATCTCCTTCAGAATGGACTGGTTGGATCTCCTTGCAGCCCAAGGGACCCTCAAGAGTCTTCTCCAACACCACAGTTCAAAAGCATCAATTCTTCGGTGCTCAGCCTTCTTCACAGTCCAACTCTCACATCCATACATGACCACAGGAAAAACCATATCCTTGACTAGACGGACCTTAGTCGGCAAAGTAATGTCTCTGCTTTTGAATATACTATTTAGGTTGGTAGTAACTTATCTTCCAAGGAGTAAGCATCTTTTAATCATGGCTGCAATCACCATCTGCAGTGATTTTGGAGCCCCCAAAATAAAGTCTGACACTGTTTCTAATGTTTCCCCATCTATTTCCCATGAAGTGATGGGACCAGATGCCATGATCTTCATTTTCTGAATGTTGAGCTTGAAGCCAACTTTTTCACTGTTCTCTTTCACTTTCATCAAGAGGCTTTTTAGTTCTCTTCACTTTGTGCCATAAGGGTGGTATCATCTGCATACCTGAGGTTATTGATATTTCTCCTGGCAATCTTGATTCCAGCTTGTTTTTCTTCCAGTCCAGCGTTTCTCATGATGTACTCTGCATAGTAGTTAAATAAGCAGGGTGACAATATACAGCCTTGACGTACTCCTTTCCTATTTGGAACCAGTCTGGTGTTCCATGTCCAGTTCTAACTGTTGCTTCCTGACCTGCATACAGATTTCTCAAGAGGCAGGTCAGGTTGGCTGGTATTCCCAACTCTTTTAGAATTTTCAGCAGTTTATTGTGATCCACACAGTCAAAGGCTTTGGCATAGTCAAAAAAGCAGAAAGAGATGTTTTTCTGGAACTCTCTTGCTTTTTCCATGATTAAGTGGATGTTGGCAATTAGATCTCTGGTTGCTCTGCCTTTTCGAAAACCAGCTTGAACATCAGGGAGTTCACTGTTCATGAATTACTGAAGCCTGGCTTGGAGAAATTTGAGCATTACTTTACTAGCATGTGAGATGAGTGCAATTGTGTGGTAGTTTGAGCATTCTTTGGCATTGCCTTTCTTTGGAATTAGAATGAAAACTGACCTTTTCTAGTCCTGTGGCCACTACTGAGTTTTCCAAACTTGCTGGCATATTGAGTGCAGCACTTTCACAGCATAATCTTCCAAGATTTGAAAAAGCTCAACTGGAATTCCATCACCTGCACTAACTTTGTTCATAGTGATACTTTCTAAGGCCCACTTGACTTCACATTCAAAGATGTCTGGCTCTAGGTGAGTGATCAAACCATCATGATTACCTGGGTCGTGAAGATATTTTTTGTACAGTTCTTCTGTGTATTCTTGCCACCTCTTCTTAATATCTTCTGCTTCTGTTAGGTCCATACCATTTCTGTCCTTTATCAAGCATATCTTTGCATGAAATATTCCCTTGGTATCTCTAATTTTCTTGAAGAGATCTCTAGTCTTTCCCATTCTGTTCTTTTCCTCTATTTCTTTGCATTGATTGCTGAAGAAGGCTTTCTTATCTCTTCTTGCTATTCTTTGGAACTCTGCATTCAGATGCTTATATCTTTCCTTTTCTCCTTTGCTTTTCGCCTTTCTTCTTTTCACAGCTATTTGTAAGGCCTCCTCAGACATCCATTTTACTTTTTTGCATTTCTTCTCCATGGGGATGGTCTTGATCACTGTCTCCTGTCCAATGGCATGAACCTCATTTCATAGTTCATCAGGCACTCTATCTATCAGATCTAGGCCCTTAAATCTATTTCTCACTTCCACTGTATAATCATAAGGGATTTGATTTAGGTCATACATGAATGGTCTAGCGGTTTTCCCTACTTTTTCAATTTCAGTCTGAATTTGTTAATAAGGAGTCAGCTCCATGATCTGAGCCACAGTAGGCTCCTGGTCTTGTTTTCTGTTGACTGTATAGAGCTTCTCCATCTTTGGCTGCAAATAACATAATCAATCTGATTTCAGTGTTGACCATCTGGTGATGTCCATGTGTAGAGTCTTCTCTTGTGTTGTTGGAAGAGGGTGTTTGCTATGACCAGTGCATTTTCTTTTGGCAAAACTCTATTAGTCTTTGCCCTACTTCATTCCGCATTCCAAGGCCAAATTTGCTTGTTATTCCAGGTGTTTCTTGACTCCCTATATTTTTCATTCCAGTCCCCTATAATGAAAACGACAGCTTTTTTGGGGTGTTAGTTCTAAAAGGTCTTGTATGTCTTCATAAAACCTTTCAACTTCAGTTTCTTCAGCGTTACTGGTTGGGGCATAGACTTGGATTACTGTGATATTGAATGATTTTGCCTTGGAGACGAACAGAAATCATTCTGTAGTTTTTGAGATTGCATCCAATAGTGCATTTCAGACTTTTTTGTTGACCACGATGGCTACTCCATTTCTTCTTAGGGATTCCTGCCTTCAGTAGTAGATATAATGGTCATCTGAGTTAAATTCACCCATTCCAGTCCATTTTAGTTCTCTGATTCCTCGAATGTCGACATTCACTCTTGCCATCTCTTGTTTGACCACTTCCAATTTGCCTTGAATCATGGACCTCACATTCCGGGTTCGTATGCAATATTGCTCTTTACAGCATTGGACCTTGTTTCTATCACCAGTCACATCCACAGCTGGGGACTGTTTTTGCTTTGGCTCCATCCCTTCATTCTTTCTGGAGTTCTTTCTCCACTGATCTCCAGTAGCATATTGGGCACCTAATGACCTGGGGAGTTTCTCTTTTGGTATCCTATCATTTTGCCTTTTCCTACTGTTAATGGGGTTCTCAAGGAAAGAACACTGAAGTGGCTTGCTGTTCCCTTTTCCAGTGGACCACATTCTGTCAGACTTCTCCACCATGACCGACCTGTCTTGGGTTGCCCCGCAGGCATGGCTTGGTTTCATTGAGTTAGACAAGGCTGTTGTCCTAGTGTGATTAGATTGACTAGTTTTCTGTGAGTATGGTTTCAGTGTGTCTGCCCTCTGATGCCCTCTTGCAACACCTACCATCTTACTTGGGTTTCTCTTTCCTTGGGCATGGGGTATCTCTTCACGGCTGCTCCAGCAAGGCACAGCCACTGCTCCTTACCTTGGACGAGGGGTATCTCCTTACCACCACCCTTCCTGACCTTCAATGTGGGATAGCTCCTCTAGGCCCTCCTGTGCCTGCGCAGCCACCGCTCCTCAGGTATATCATGAGAAACGCTGGACTGGAAGAAACACAAGCTGGAATCAAGATTGCCGGGAGAAATCTCAATATCCTCAGATATGCAGATGACACCACCCTTATGGCAGAAAGTGAAGAGGAGCTAGAAAGCCTCTTGATGGAAGTGAAAGAGGAGAGTGAAAAAGTGGCTTAAAGTTCAACATCCAGAAAACAAAGATCATGGCATCTTGTCCCATCACTTCATGGGAAATAGATGGGGAAACAGTGGAAACAGTGTCAGACTTTATTTTTTTGGGCTCCTAAATCACTGCAGATGGTGATTGCAGCCATGAAGTTAAAAGATGCTTACTCCTTGGAAGAAAGTTATGACCAACCTTGATAGTATATTCAAAAGCAGAGACATTACTTTGCTGACTAAGGTCCGTCTAGTCAAGGCTATGGTTTTTCCCGTAGTCATGTATGGATGTGAGAGTTGAACTGTCAAGAAGGCTGAGCGCCGAGGAATTGATTCTTTTGAACTGTGGTGTTGGAGAAGACTCTTGAGAGTCCCTTGGACTGCAAGGAGATCCAACCAGTCTATTCTGAAGGAGATCAGTTCTGGTATTTCTTTGGAAGGAATGATGCTAAAGCTGAAACTTGAGTACTTTGGCCACCTCATGCGAAGAGTTGACTCATTGAAAAATACTTTGATGCTGAGAGGTATTGAGGGCAGGAGGAGAAGGGGACGACTGAGGATGAGATGGCTGGATGTCATCACTGACTCGATGGAAGCGAGTCTGAGTGAATTCCCGGAGTTGGTGATAGACAGGGAGGCCTGGCGTGCGGCGATTCATGTGGTCGCAAAGAGTTGGACATGACTGAACGACTGAACTGAACTGAAGACAATGAAATATGTTTCCATTCTTCTTTTAGTTGTGTTTCTGTTATTGCATCTAGAAATATTATAATACAAACATCTGCAATAGAATATAAAGATATTTTATTCTCTGAAACCAAGAAGTGGCAGGGAAGAACTTGCTACTGAGCTGTATTCACAGATGTGAAGGCAGGAAGCTGATGGGTATTATCAATAACTGCCTGGATTTTCTTTCTGAAGTATAAGATTTTTTGATGATGGAAATTAAAGTAAGGTTTGGTAGTCTGAGTACTTGTGAGGATGATGTTCTTTTAGGAAAACTGCTGAGATAAATGAGAAATGCTATCAAAAGGATTGGTAGAGAACTGAATTTCCAGTTAGGAACATGGTTTGTTGGTAACCCTACACACTATAGCAACAGGCTTTGTCAGTGACTATTCAGTAATTTGAGCAGAGAGGCTGAGAAGACAAAAGAAGACTGGCTTAGTCTGGAGAGTTTCCCCAGAAGAGTTGCTGAAAATGTAGGAAGAACATGTTGACTTAAGTCCCAGTGTCATTTTCACCCTAAAAAGAAGATAGGTTCACCCAACAAGGCTTCTCAGTCTTATTTGTTAAGTCTGACAATTCTTGAGCTAAAGACTGATAAACCTGAAATAAGTCTTTAGGAGTCACCAAGTTAGGTCTATGTTTATAAAGAATATTAAGAAGTCTCCCAAATATAAATCTCTGCACTCTTTTCTCTAAATAAAAACTTTTATATTGGAAAGAGAAGAGCGTTTTTAAGGAAGAGAGATATCATGCAAAGTTTTCTCATCCAAAATAAATGAAAGTCATACTTGTTTGAATAAGAAGGTAGATGTCATGATGACCCACCCCACCTGATTAGCATTTACATTTCTCTTCCTTATCTTTATTGGTCCCCAGCCATCTCCTCTGAATACAAGTGCTCCAATGAACACAGCTTCAACTGAGACTAAACAATAAGCTTAAATTAATTTCCTTGGTCAGGCTAACAGTACAATTTAAGATCATTTTTAACAAGATCAGTCTTTTAAATAGAATGGATGACTGTTTACCTGTTATAAATCAGGAACCATTACTGTTCACTGCTCATGTTATTTCATTGTTAAACATCATTTCTAACTTTGTAACGGTGGATCCCACAGGTAACTACTATTTACCATCTATGCTGACCTGGGATTATGACTTTCCATTTTTTTTTCATTCTTTAAAAGATAACTTCTTTAAAAAAAAAAAAAAAACTAGTAAAGATGGGTATTTTAATAAATATTTCAAGATAAAATATGGAGGAATTTAGCCTACCCTTGAAATAAAATTTATTGGTAATTGGGATGGAGGACTTTTCTGTAGAGAGTAATCTGTTATTTGTCAAAATTGATTTTTAAGAAGTTAATTTTTAAAAAAAATACTGAACTATTGCATTGTATCTACTTTATTTGCAGCAACTGGTTTCACTGAAAATTGAGGAAGAGATATCCAGAAATGAAGAGTCCATGTAGGTCTACTCTGGTTTAAATATTTTGATTATCTGTTTCAGATCATCGAGTTAAATTTTGGGTTTAGAAAATGTGGTCACAAAAATAATGATTATATTATGGAGCCAATGATCTAGAGGAACAGCCAAGATGGAAAATGTGGGAATTTAACCTTCTTCCATAAAAGCACAACAATAAAGTTTCCTTCTTTTTAATGTTTCTTAAGATCCCATTTACACACTGCTTACAAACACATCTACCTATACATTTTAATAACTCAAAAACACAGACTTTGGGTTCCACACTGGGGTCAATGTCCCACTTCTGTTTTAGAGAAAATATCCATCCAGTTTTTCAACTGAAGGACTCTATGAAGCCTAACATCAGTAGTTAATGGGCTCAGCAGCTCACAAGCAAGTAGGCCTGTTTCCTGACCCTTCCTACCCATAAGAACTGAATCCTTAAAACCTGATTGAATGAAATCCTTACATTATACTTTAGTTCCCTTAGCATAAAACTTACTTACTTTTTAGAAAAATATCCTATTCATAAGCCTCACTCTCCCTAATTGAGGACAGGTTATTTGCATCTTGCTTGTAAATGCTAGTCTGCTTAGACCTGCTTCTATTGCACATAGTCTGTGTTCATTCATTCATTTATTCATGCAAAAAATATCTATAGAGCTTCTACTATTTGCTAGACACTGTTGGGGCTGAGCAAAGATGAGAAAAATGGAAATAGGCCAGACATCACAGAGACTCTACTTTCTCCATTGACCTTTCTTTGATCTCCACCTCTAAGACTGATTTTGGTAAGTTGAATGTCCCCTTCCCTGAAGTCTCTGACCCAACTTCCCTCAACTTTGTGGATCATAAAATGAACATAAACAGCATTGTTGCCCATCTTGCTGCATCCTCACTGATTTTGTCAGCACACAGAATCATTTCCTCCACTGCCTCTGGCCCATACACAATTGTTTTCTTTTTCAAACTGACAAAGGTTCAGTCAAACCTTTGCCTTATTCAAAACAAGCCATTTGTAAGAGATCTAATGGTAAAATGCTTCTCATTATTTTTCTTACATATTTTGGCATTTAACAGAGAAGGCAAATAAAATAAAATAAGTAAATAAAATAAAATAAAACAAAACTTGTTACTAGGTAGTAAGACTCTCCACAACTGAATATTCAAGTTGTTCATGGATCAGCAAACATCCCAGATTGTCTGTAATTGAAAAAAAAAAAAAATTAGCACATTTGTATTAAAAAACCTTCCCCTTCATGAATGTTTAAACAAATTAACATGAACAAGAGTCAGTGTTATGCATATCAAAAATGATTTTTAAAGCTGAAGTCAGCTAAAGCATAGGGAAACCAGTGTGCTGGTATGTATTCTTTCTCAATTTCACACTAACAATTTCCTTATTTCCTATTTCCCCCTTTCAAGCAAGCACTTTGTCTTTTATCTTGGATGCTTTTAGAGCTTTGGTCATTGCTAAGATTTGTGGATTTGCTAAAAACCAAGGTTGACTTTGCATGACTTTTGCCAGATGAAACTGGGACATTCTGTTCCACTGATTAGTCTATGGCTCTTTAACAAGTAATTAGTGATGTCCCATAGACATCTATTAGCGGTTTCAGTTGAAGTGTGTATCCAGTGAGCGCAAGTCTACTAGCATAACTGTAGTGGTCCTCATTCTGTTATACAGGAAAAAACTATCAGTCTGTATTCAGTTAAATCTGTGACTTTCAGCATTTTTGCCTTGGTATCTTCATCTTTAAATGGAGCACAATGGCATCTAAATTCAATTACCCTAAAATATGCTCATGTCTTTTTTTTTTTTTTTTTTTTTTTTTGTCCTTACTAAGTAACATAGCATCTGTAGACATGGCTTAAAAGACTAAGAGATCACACATCAAAGTATGATATATATGCAAGGTATAGGGTTTCTTTGGGCACTATACTAATAGAAAAAATCTATGTATTCTTAGTTCCAGGGCATACACATCCTCTAGGATCACAGAGACTATCCATTTGTATTTTCTTTAAATAACAAGAATGATCCTCCTCTCCCCTGAGATTTGGATGCTGGAGACAGCATCTTAAGATACTGCAGACTGAGTCTCAATTAGCCTGGGATTTCCATATTTGAAGGGATCTTCTCTACAGGAAATATGTACTGAGGTCACTGCTCTCTTATAAATCTCATTACATCCAATTTAGATAAATAAAAAGAAAAAAAAGGAGGGAAAGCAAAGGAAAGAGAAAAGAGAGATGGAAGGAGATAAAGTAGGAAACAATATTAGAAAGAAAGGTAGAAAAATAGAATGGCCAAAAAAAAAAAAAAAAAAAAAAAGTCCTTACCTCTGAGTCTTTGGGGAAAGTAGGAAAGTATATGAATG
The DNA here is from genome assembly GCF_023091745.1 of Budorcas taxicolor. NCBI lineage: Eukaryota > Metazoa > Chordata > Mammalia > Artiodactyla > Bovidae > Budorcas > Budorcas taxicolor. The sequence goes on along the minus strand of NC_068931.1, from coordinate 17,108,022 downwards.
AACAGTCTATGCAACCACAGTTGCAGCCAAAATTATCCTGCCTTATAAATAAATCAATTTTTGATACCCTCTAAATTTCTTCTACTTTTCCCCTTGCCTTGATTTCTTGTTTGCTATGATTTTGTCTTGTCATTAATTAAAATTATTTCCCCTAATACCTCTTGTATACCTTCTTACTAAGTGAGGAGAGACTTCTGCCTCATCTTGATATACCAAGTAGTCCTTAGAGTTGGCTAAGTCTGTCCCTAAAATAGACAGATGAGGAAATAAAAGTAGCTGGTAACTGGTAGTGTCAGAACTCTTTCTGTCTTCTCCCCCCATATATATCACTGCCTCTACCCCACGCACCCTACTGGACCATCTCCCCATATTTAAATGTTTGTCATCTTCCATAAAATGTATGAAAAGTCAACTCCTGGTGTATGTTCAGAAAGAAAAAAAAATGGTGTTCAGGTAAGAGGAGGATCAATCTTATGTTAAATTAAGTCAGAGGGGAAAAATATTAAAATTTGGAGCAGAGGCAAAGAATGAAGATACAACATAAACACTTCAAGCCTACCGAAAATAAGCAAAGGGCATTTTCCCTTAAAATTCTCACAAACTCAATGTCTTTAAGATTAGTTGACTACAGAAACTTTTGTATTAAGACAAAGGTTTCTAGATGAAGTTGTCTTATCTCTAGAAAATTCATTTCTGCTTTGAAATCCTTTTTCTCCCTCCTCTCTCCCTCCACCTCTTTTTCTTCTTCTTTCCCCATATTGCACAAATTGCACAATTTCAGAGAGAAGGATCACCCTAACTACTTTGATTTCATTAAAATCATGACAGTTGAGGACAAATTCTAATACTATTAATGTTTAAAAGTTACAAAAATTGATTGCCTGTTTTACTCTTCATTTCTGTTTGATTATCCCCTTCTTCCAGAGATAAGTATTATAAATAAATACAGATTTAATCTCCAGAATCAACCAGCAAGGGGAAATGTGTGGTTCGCGTGAATGGAAGAAAAGATAGACATAAAAAAAAAAAAAAAAAAAAACCTCTCTCCCAAACAAACCTTTCATTTCCAACCAGAAATAATTACAGTGATGGTCAGTGGGGATATTTGAGCAATTTACAGAGGTATAACAGTGGTTCCTATCAACACAGTTTTATATTCAGGGCAAGGCATAGAACTCTAGGTCCTGAAGCATTGCCTATAATCTTTATTTCATTTTTAGATGTTATGCTGTAATAAAATGTAAAAAGGGAATACATAAAAAGTTATAGAGGTGGGAAAAAACATGGTTTGAAGTTGTATGGCATTTCTTGACAGGGCATGTTCCTAAGGATATGCAGAGAATAACAAATGCCATTTGAAATAAGTACACTAGAGATCTGAAACTAGATTGAAAACCCAAGTCAATTTTCCTGAGTGTCATTTGATTAGCTTTCTTATATAGAATGGAGGTTTAAACAATGCTGGTATTCTGAGTACAGAGGTGCTTGGGAAAACAGTGAGAAATGGGTTCCTCCCACCAATTTCTTTCTGATGGTTTTACAACATTATCTTTTCACATTCTTCCTGTGTTTTTGCAATAATCCATAAATGAAGCAATGTCAGAGAAAATGTGATTGATTGTGGGGAAGCACACATGCACATCCACGTGCAGTAAGTTATTTTTCTATTCCCTTTCCAATTTGTCCCAGACTTGCTTCAGGCAAATACCTGTAGCCCTATTGCAGGTTTTTGGTAGGAAGATAGAAACAAAGTTCTCAGGCTTGAGGGGTGATCTTTGCACAGGTAACAAACAACTCAATTGTGCCCAGTGGCTATTTTCACATAGAGAGGATTTTCTCTTATTTTAGCCAAGATATTTATTCTGTTTTCTTAAGACAGTTTGGAAAGGAGGTCTAGATAGTGTCTAACAATTAGGTTCCCTTTCTGTTTTGTCTACATTGGACAGAACAGAAAATTTGTGCATTATCATGACCATGCTAACCTGTAACCCAGGTGTAAATTGTTGTTTTTATTATTACTTTAGTAGGCTCTGCCTTCTATAATATGTACATATATATATATACACACACATATATATGTATATATAAAGTATTATTCCCTTTACTCTGGTTTCCTCACCAAGAACAATCTGCCTCTACTTACATTCAATATTTTGCCCTCTGAAGTTATCCATGTCTCCTTGTTTTGTAGCAATTACATTCTGTTCCTGCCTTCAAAAGCTCTTACACTATTTGATTAATTTGTTCCTGTCCCTAGGAATCGTGTTCTGAAAGGACTGTTCTTGGGTTCCTAAACTTGAAGAATGTGCAAGATGACAGTGTGTGTCCAAATCTCAGAAGCTGAATTCTGACAGTCTAGGGATATACATTGTAAATCAAGTTTAACTATTTAATGACCAATAGTCTATTTGTTATTTCAGTTATCTATAAGACATTTCAGCTGCTGACAGCTCTAGCAAAAGATATTTAGTGAGACAGACACTTTTTGAAGCATTTGATTTTTGCCCAATGAATGGCTGAATATGTTCCTCAGACTAAGGGACTTTAATCTTTATCTTAGAGTCACTGCCCCTTAATAAGCACCTAATAAAGCCTGAAAATGCATTGCATGTGTTTCAAACACCCAAGTTTTTCTTAGACTGTGTCTGATCTTAGACACTCCTTTGTCCTTCTTTCCCTCTTTTTATGGCAGATGCTCCTGAACTCTGACAAGCAATAGTATTCTTGATATTCTTGACGAAAATACTGTCACCTCACTCACACTGAATGAACATTTCAAAAGGATGTGGAATGGCAGCACAGTTTATGGAGGGGAAATCAATGATATCATATTAACATGGATGTCTGTTTGAAATGACTGAACTGTACACTCAAATGCAGGCTTTATGGGGAAGGGTGGATTTCTGAGTTTAAAGTGGTAAATTAAATTGAATAACAGAGTGTTTGGATTATCCTGGAGAAAAACCTCCAAAGTAAAATAATTTATTTGATGAATTTGGCTATGTCTCCTGAATTGATTCCAAAATAATCTTTCAATTTTCTATTTTGTTTTAATTATGTACAAAACTAAAATGCAATGAGAGGGTCTGTATCCCTATACCATAAATTTGCCATGGATACTCTTCATAATTAGCACAGCCTCCCTTATTTATGTCAACTGTGCTATGATTCCCAAACTCTGATAATACCAAAATCAATTGTCCATATGGCTTGTTTAAGGATGCTTAAGTTTATTGACATTTCCTTTAAATACAGTGTCTCCATTTCCCTGTTTTCTTTCTTATGACACCTGGATTTCATTTCATTGTTGCAATTTCTATATTAATCTCTCCATTACCATGATAAGATTACAGTTATGACCCCCAAAGGGAAAAATAAATACATGCATGCACACATACTCACAATTCTCCCAACATCCAATGACAACATTTCAAACACACATAATTTTTTATTGTAAATCAGTCTCAGGCTGGCCTTGCTAAGCTCCCTTTTAGCTGACCCCTCCCAGTTTATTGTCCAATATAGATTATAAGGCCATGGGGAAGTGAATGTTGCTGAGTTGAAGAGGTTTCTGGAGTTTAGTTCAGCTATAGGTAAATCACTCATAGATTGTCTCAAGCCCATTCACAACCCCTCTTGCTTTTGTTGTCTTGTTTATAACAAAATTGCACCTCCTTCAGTTTCAACCTTGCAAGCAAAAAGGGCAAGAATTATTAGAATTTCTTCACTAATCATTCTGTCTTTTAGCAACAATTCTGAATTATTCTTCTGGAGTATAAGTCCATGGGGCTGGCCCCTGACCCATTGCTAGAAAATATGTAATGAAAGCAAAATCAGAGATCGTGTTACATGGCAGCTTAGAAAAGAAAACGACACATCTAATAACCAAAAGAAGTGGCTAGTAATTAGCTGAAATGACAATAATTAACAGAAATGACAGGTCTAATAAATTTTCACTTAAGTTTTGTCATATGACTCTTTGGGTTTTTAGCTTTCGATTTTAAATATTAATCTCAATGGTGCTTACTTTAAATGAAAAGTCATATCAAGTATGGAGATGGAAATAATTCTGTACAAATACTCCATAAAATTCTGTTTTATCAATGTCACTTATAATATGATCCATAGAGACTGGATTAAGACTTCATGCTGTCCCCCTAAAAATATATATTATTTTACTGTATACCTCATTTATGTAGCTCAGAAATATTCAGCCACAGGGAAACATTCAGCCACAGGGATCATAGAGAAAGTGATTGTTTTTAATTTTCTTTGATATCTTCAAAGATAAGAAAGTATCACCCCTCCCTTCTTTCCCCCTCTTCAGCAATAGACAAAGAAGGTTAAATCTTATTAGCATGTCCTATATAGCTAGCTGTAACCTAAGTGACCTGTCATGGCACTAAATGCCTACTAGAACTTTCTCTGTACTTGCAAGATGGAAATTTTATGCATCAATGCTTTTATGCATGCATCTGATTTGGGAAGTTCACTGCTTTATGGATATGAACATTGTGATCATGTAAATTGATCTGCATAATGGGATTTTGTGTGTGTGTGTGCATATATCTATATGGATATGGATGTATGCAAGTGTATTCTAAAAGAAAATGTAATACATGAAATGTTAACTTTAATGATATGAAATGCATTAAATTCAAACTACCTTGCATGTGTATGCAGATGCATTATGTCTCTATCATTGTGCTCTGTGGGAATTTAAGGTAGAAAAAATAAATTTATCACATACTCTGATGTGCCATGCTAAATGAGAGCACAACATGGCACTATTCTAAGCAATAAATAAGGTACAAGGAAACCAAGACTTATGAAGCTCTTAGGGACAATCCTTAGTAAAACTACAATAGAAACGATATTTTATTCAGGGACACAACAGCTCCTCCTTTCAGGTACCTTGATTGAGGTCCTTTTGTCTCTAAACTACCATCTACTGGAAACCAAGATTTCTACATTTTAGAGTTCTGATAATCAAAAAAATTACAGTAAGTTCTCAGCTTTCTTCTCACCAAAATTCACCATTGAGTTGCATTACTTCAAGTTCTAATAGATTTAGTCAGGTAAACAAAATGAGTTAAAGGATTAATTCCTTAAAAACTTATCTTTCTCAGACAACTGAGTACCTTAACCCAGATACTAAGCAAATTATCTTTAATGAAATTTGCTTTGGCAACTCTAATCCTTGAAATTAATTTCAGTTGCATTCCACATATTTATCATCATCAAAACTGTCTTGTATGTTTTATATGGCCTAAAGCAATTTGATTGTTCATTCTTCAAAACCGAATTCAAATTCCCTGCCTTTCTATTTGCCATTAGCAATATGGAGTACATATCAATTCTTATTTAATAATGATGGAGGTGATATTGATAATCTGTAGATAGTTACCCGGTAAATTCATCTGCACTACATGCTTCCTCATCACATTAACAAAAAAGATAAACATACAAGATACAAGAAAAAATTTAAAAATTAAATAAGATATTAGCAGGCGTGATCTTCTTTCCAGACCTACTGCTGCTGCTGCTGCTGCTAAGTCGCTTCAGTCATGTCCGACTCTGTGTGACCCCAGAGACGGCAGCCCACCAGGCTCCGCCGTCCCTGGGATTCTCCAGGCAAGAACACTGGAGTGGGTTGCCATTTCCTTCTCCAATGCATGAAAGTCAAAAGTGAAAGTGAAGTCGCTCAGTCATGTCCGACTCTTAGCGACCCCATGGACTGCAGCCCACCAAGCTCCTCTGTCCATGGGATTTTCCAGGCAAGAGTACTGGAGTGGGGTGCCATTGCCCTCTCCGTCCAGACCTACTAGTTATCCAGATAGCAACATAATTATAAAACCAGTAGTTCTGTGGGATTCACACTTAGAAAATGTAGTCGTCTTTTGATCAATAATAAGTGTATGTATTCAGTCACTTTGTTCCTTTCCCAAAAGTTTATCTCATATCAATTATTATTAACAAAGGATGACTAAGAATTGGTCTTTGTCCTCAGTTTTCATTTGTAACATATATGTATATAGTATCATCAGCAATAAGAAAACATAGCAGAAGGATTGAATGGCATAGTTACTTTTAATTGTAGCATGAGCCCAATAATTACATAGATAATATTTGAAACTACAAAATCTATTTAGAGCGGTGCTTGTGTATAGGGTTTGGCAGTGTCTCCCCACCTTCAAAATTTAAGTCCACTTAGAACCTTAGAATGCAGTTGACCCTAAATGTAATGACTGGTATCCTCATAAAAAGGCCATGTAAAGTCACACAGAAAAGAAAGCCATGTGAAAATGCACATAAAGATTGAAATGATGTAGCTACAAGCTAAGGAACACAAAGGATTGTCAAGAGACAATAGAAATTAGAAAGTGACAGGAAAGAAATCTTCCCTACAGGCTTTAGAGGAACACGGCCCTGTTCACAGCTTAGTTTTGGAATTCTAGATTTCAAACCTGTGAGAGAATAAAGTTCTGTTGTTTATTAAATTACCCAGCCTGTGGTAATTAATTATGGAAGCCCTAGGAAATTCATACAGTTCATGACTGCTTTTTCTTATGTCTGTTGCTTTTGATAAAGGTAGAGTATATATTCTTGCCCACCAAATATTTAGTTTAGCAATAGAGATGGACAGGGCTTCAGTTTAAGTCTAATATGTGATCAACTCAGAAAACATATTTACCATGATATATGAGTGTGTGTGTTTGTGTATGTGTGTATTCTTGTTGCTTAGTCATATCTGACTCTTTTGCAAACCCATGGACTGTAGCCCACCAGGCTCCTCTGTCAGTAGCATTTCTCAGGCAAGAATACTGAAGTGGGTTGTCATTTCCTTCTCCAGGGGATCAAACTCAGAGATCAAACCTGCTTCCCAGCATTGGCAGGCAGATTCTTTACCACTGAACCCACATATGTATGTGTGTGTGTGTGTGTGTGTGTGTGTGTGTGTGTGTGTGCGCGCGCACGCGCGCACGTGTATAATAAATTTATTTTAAAAACAATTTATTTTTTCATGTTTAGATGTGCTTAAATGTCAATCATATCTATTAGGGGCTTCCCTAATCTGCCTAAAGAATTCCTAAAGAATCTGCCTGCTATGCAAGAGACCCAGGGAATGCTGGTTCGATTCCTGGGTCAGGAAGATACTCTGGAGGAGGGCATGGCAACATACTCCAGTATGGTTGCCTGGAGAATCCCATGGACAGGGGAGACTGGTGAGCTACAGTCCATAGTGTCACAAAGAGTCCAACACAACTGAAGCCACTGAGCACTCACACACACATGCATGTCTGTTAATCAGTAGAGAGTGGATTAAGTTGCCATAACATATCTCAGTGTTTTGAAACAAAAATTGTTATTTTTTGCTTATGAGACATATCCATTCTGTAAGGATAGGAGACACTTCTTTGCTTATCCTCACTCTGAAACCCTGTTTAAAAGGGCAAGAGATCTGAAGTGTCTAGAATATTGTACTTACACTTATTACCTGCTGGAAAGAACAGTACATGTTATTCACTCAGCTTAGAGACTGAAAAGAATGGTGCCACCATGATCTCAAAGGCAGAAAGAAAATAGAACCTGATGAAGAGTATGTATAATCATAGCATCATGTGTTGTTACTGTTACTGCTTCATACTTTTATCCTGTAGGATAATGTGGTACTCAAATTTTGTTGGCTGATGCTCTGGTGGATTGTATTTGCCAAGCTAACTAATCAAGAAGCATACCTCCAGTCTCTGGATGAGATAGGTTTCTATTCTGCATTTGGTCTTGGACTTCCCCAAGAGAGCAGCTCAGAGGTAAAGAATCCACCTTTGATGATGCAGATGCGGGAGATGTGAATTTGATCCCTGGGTCGGGAAGATCCTCTGGAGGAAGAAATGGCAACCCACTCCACTGTTCTTGTATTGGACATGACTGAGCACACAAGCTTGTGATTCTACCTTCCTGAAAGCTGAATTATATTTGGTAATATAGCACCATTATGAGAAATATCAGCAGGAATTCAGAATATCATAAAGAATTGTGATATACAGTGTAATAAACTTGGTATTTTTCTCATTCTTTGCATTTATTACTGCATTTGGAATTTTGAAATTATTGCTACCTTTTTTAAAAAGATGAGCAAATTAGGTGAATTTTTAAAATCATGGAGAAATATGAGGAAATTAAAAAATTTCAGTTCCTATAACTAAGAAAATGCAAAAAGGTGATTTGATGATTTTCTTTAATTTATGAATGTCTATGAACAGTAGTTTTCTGCAGAAGATGTCTAGTGTTTTTTTTTTAATCCATTTTAGACTTGCAGATATCAAAAAATAAGCTTATGGTTACAGAAGGGAAACATGTAGGAGGTGCTAGGGATTAACGTATACATCAGTTCAGTTCAGTCCCTCAGTCGTGTCCGACTCTTTGTGACCCCATGAATCGCAGCACCCCAGGCCTCCCTGTCCATCACCAACTCCCGGAGTTCACTCAGATTCACGTCCATCAAGTCAGTGATGCCATCCAGCCATCTCATCCTAGGTCATCCCCTTTTTTCCTGCCCCCAATCCCTCCCAGCATGAAAGTATTTTCCAATGAATCAACCCTTTGCATGAGGTGGCCAAAGTACTGGAGTTTCAGCTTTAGCATCATTCCTTCCAAGGAAATCCCAGGGCTGATCTCCTTCAGAATGGACTGGTTGGATCTCCTGGCAGTCCAAGGGACTCTCAAGAGTCTTCTCCAACACCACAGTTCAAAAGCATCAATTCTTCGGCGCTCAGCCTTCTTCACAGTCCAACTCTCACATCCATACATGACTACTGGAAAAACCATAGCCTTGACTAGACGGACCTTAGTCAGCAAAGTAATGTCTCTGCTTTTGAATATACTATCTAGGTTGGTCATAACTTTTCTTCCAAGGTGTAAGCATCTTTTAATTTCATGGCTGCAATCACCATCTGCAGTGATTTCGGAACCCCAAAAAATAAAGTCTGGCATTCTTTCCACTGTTTCCCCATCTATTTCCCATGAAGTGATGGGACCAGATGCCATGATCTTTGTTTTCTGAATGTTGAGCTTTAAGCCAACTTTTTCATTCTCCTCTTTTACTTTCATCAAGAGGCTTTTTAGTTGTTCTTCACTTTCTGCCATAAGGGTGGTGTTATCTACATATCTGAGGTTATTGATATTTCTCCCGGCAATCGTGATTCCAGCTTGTGTTTCTTCCAGCCCAGTGTTTCTCATGATGTACTCTGCATAGAAGTTAAATAAGCAGGGTGACAATATACAGCCTTGATGTACTCCTTTTCCTATTTGGAATCAGTCTGTTTTTCCATGTCCAGTTCTAACTGTTGCTTTCTGACCTACATACAGATTTCTCAAGAGGCAGGTCAGGTGATCTGGTATTCCCATCTCTTGAAGAATTTTCCACAGTTTATTGTGATTCACACAGTCAAAGGCTTTGGCATAGTCCATAAGGCAGAAGTAGATGTTTTTCTGGAACTCTCTTGCTTTTTCCATGATCCAGCAGATGTTGGCAATTTGATCTCTTGTTCCTCTGCGTTTTCTACATACTAGAGTATATAAGAGAGATAACAAATAGGGACTTAATTTATGGCACGAGGAACTCTACTCAATATTCTATAATAACCTATATGAGAAAAGAATCTGAAAAAGAATGAATATATGTATATGTATAACTGAATTGTTTTGCCGTGCATCGGAAACTAACAGACCACTGTAAATCAACTATATTCCAAAAAAAAGTAAATATTATTTTGTATTATTTTCTTTTTTACTCTAACATAGCATGGAGAAATGTCTTCAAATGATACTTCCAAACTGACTTAAGGAGCGCCTCCAAGACCTCAGGTGAAAGTCCTAATGAAAAAGTTAACCACACTGTCACAGTTGAAGTACTTCACAGAGTGAAAGAATATCACCAATCTCTTGGCAGGAAGTCCACCTCTCCACTTACTGACTTATGTACCAGAAGCTTCACTTGCTAATGCTCTTCCACTGAGATATATCAGGTTTTTATCTATCATCAAGTCACATTCTGTCACATGAACTGATTTTGACATGAGTTTAAACTGGATAGGCACCTTTCCCGAAATTATGTCAAAATCTGTTTTTTATTTGGCCAATCGATATTCCCCGTTAAGGAGATAGCTACTAAATAGAAGTTATATTTTTAAATTTAATGTACAACACCTTTCAGAGAAAAAAAAATACTGTTAAATGGAGGATTAAAGAATTTAAAGCAATAAAAGTATAATATGAGAGTGATAGACCCTGAGATGTAGCCACATTTTATGTGCATCATATCATGTGGCTATCATCTTGTGTATAACCTAGGTAAGACACAACCTTTCCTTCTGTTTACTTTGAGGAGCTCACATACTCATCTCAGAGTAAGATAAAGTTGAAAATGCCTTTTATAATTACTTTAATTGTTCAGCAATGAATAGTCAGAACTGTGAGAGATGAAATTCACATTTTTGACAAAGCAAATTGTATATTAACTCATTTTGCTGTAGGCCTAAGTGAATATATAAATATATATATATATATATATATATATATATATATATATATGGCACCCCACTCCAGTATTCTTGCCTGGAAAATCCCATGGATGGAGGAGCCTGACGGGCTGCAGTCCATGGGGTCTCTGAGAGTCAGGCATGACTGAGCGACTTCACTTTCAGTTTTCACTTTCATTCATTGGAGAAGGAAATGGCAACTCACTCCAGTATTCTTGCCTGGAGAATCCTAGGGACGGAGGAGCCTGGTGGGCTGCCATCTATGGAGTCGCACAGAGTCGGACACGACTGAAGCGACTTAGCAGCAGCAGCAGCATATATATATGCATTGACTTTCTTTCCTTCCTTCTTCCTTCCCTCCCATCTTTCCTTTCTTTTTCTTTCTTTTTTTTTTTTTATTTTTAATATGGGCCATGGAACTTCTAGTTTTGTTAAGAAAAAAGAACCCAAAACACAAAAAACAAAATAAAAGACACACAAAAACTGAATCTAGTAGGGCTCACCAAAATAATAGATTTTTAGTCTTCTGTATCTAAGATATTGTGATATTTTTCTATTTGAGTAAAGAATAATATCATTTTAAATATAAAGTATGAAACATTGCTATTGCTTTTTCCCATCAAAATAACATAAGCATTTATGGCATTATCAGGGGAAAATGGAATATTACAGAATGGTGGGGCTGGGCATAGAGGTCAAGTCTCTGGGAACCACTCTTTTCTATATCATTTACTGCTGAAATGACCTTTGTCAAATCATTACAGTTCCCTAGGGCTCACTTTCCACCTCGTTCAATGGCTAGATATAATGAAACTCCTATTTAAATAACTTTGCTAAATATCACTTATAGGATATTTTATCTTCTTCACTCATTCCTGTATCATGGAATAGGGACTAGGGGAAATACAGTAAATATGTTTAAAATTACATTTAGGGAATATATTAGAGCAAAACTTTCACTTGTCTGCTTTATTTTGAATTCATCCATTTTGTTGCTTACATATATGAAACCTCTACAATCCTATATAATTCTAGAATCTTCATTTCATTTCAAGTGAGTAAAAATATTATTGTTCCTATTAGATTTTGTGATAAATGTGGTAAAGGCACATTTTCTAAAGGTATAAACTTTCATAGGTATAAAAATTATTAACATTGGAGCATACTAGGAGGAGAAATAGGAAGAGGAGGAGGAAGGAAGCAGGGAAGAAAGGAACTGAGAAAGTAGCAAAATAAGAAGCAGCATGAGGTCCCCAAAACACCCAAAATCTAATGCAAAAGCCTAACAATAAAAACCATTGCTTAAAAAAAAGTATCAAAGACAATTCCATAAATTCTGCTTGTTCCATTTAACTTAAATTGTAAAAATTTTAGCTAGCTGTTTTTCCAACTCAAAGAAAATAAAAATCAGGAAATTCTAACACTGTTTTCAGAGATACTGAATGAGATATGACTAACTCTAATCCAGGAAAAAAGCATGTGTGGCTGGGTTGGAGGGGGAGGACTGACATCTGACATTTTTTAAAATACAGCCAGAGAATATTGTGAATTTTAATAAAGAGCAATTTGACTTTGTGCATTTATTTATTAATATCCAAAGCATACACAGGTCATTATGTGAAGGTACAAATAATGATGAGACGATATATTTATTCAAAGAGAGTCAATTGAAAGAAAAAATCCTAATACAAAATAGGTACAACAATGCATCTGGGAATACATTTGAGACTATCGATGCAATCAAAGTTGAGGTTCCTAATTCAAATGCAGATTTTATGTTATATGGCACTTTAATAATCAAGGACAACAGTGGGTTTTACTGGGTATAACAATAAGAAAGTCAATGACATATATAGAGGATGTATAGGTGCTGGAGTTTCATTTTCCATAGTGACAAGGACCATGGAAAGGTGCCACACATGCTCAATACTAGCAGAATAGGGACAAAGGCATTTGTGTTGTTTCTGGGGGCTCTGAGCAAGGTTTCTTGGAGATGGTTGTTCACTCTTCTGGACAAATAAAAGATGGGTAAGTCAACGGATGCTGGTTTGGTGTAGTTTCTTATAAGCAGATGGGCTTCTCTCTAGGCATCAGTGACCAGAACTGTGGTTTGTAGAGTTACTATATATGAAGAATCCATGTGCAATGATACATGGAAGATAGGTATGGTATTGGACTGGTTACCTATGCACATGCCAGAAGCCAAATTAATCAAATACAATTTTGAAAGCAAAACCTCTACAGTAGTGTCATTTACCCATCATATTGAATAGTATAAGAACAATAGTTGAATCTTAGATTCGTGAGCATGTGACAAAAACATTTTCAAAAAAGAAGAGGAAAGTTACATCTATTAAAAGGTTTATTTTATTTCAGATATTTAGTTACCTGGCACTATTAAAGGGACAAAACTTATTTGTTGATGTTCAATTTCTCAGTTGTGTCCAACTCTTTGCCATCCCATGGACTGTAGCATATCAGGCTTGCCTATCCTTCACCGTCTCTTGGAGTTTGCTAAAATTCACGTCCATTGAATCAGTGATGCCATCCAACCATCTCATTCTCTGGTGTCCCCTTCTCCTCCTGCCTTCAATCTTGCCCAGAATCAGGGTCTTTTCTAATGAATTGGTTCTTTGTATCAGGTGACCAAAGTATTGGAGTTTCAGCTTCAGCATAAGCCCTTCCAATGAATATTCAAGACTGATTTCCTTTAGGATTGATTGGTTTGAGCTCCTTACTCTCCAAGGGAATCTCAAGAGTCTTCTCCAACACCAGAATTCAAAAGCATCAATTCTCAGTGCTCAGCTTTCTTTATAGTCCAACTTTCACATCCATACATGATTCCTGGAAAAAACATAGCATTAACTAGAGGGAGACAGGTAAGGTGCTCTGGCAAAGTAATGTCTCTGCTTTTTAAAATGCTGCATAGGTTGGTCATAACTTTTTTTCCAAGGAGTTGCTGCAGCTAGGTCATGTTCGACTCTGTGCGACCCCATAGACAGCAGCCCACCAGGCTCCCCCATCCCTGGGATTCTCCAGATGAGAACACTGGAGTGGGTTGCCATTTCCTTCTCCAATGCATGAATGTGAAAAGTGAAAAGTGAAAGTGAAGTCGCTCAGTCGTGTCTGACTCTTTGCGGACCCCTTGGACTGCAGCCTACCAGGCTTTTCTGTCCGTGAGATTTTCCAGGCAAGAGTACTGGAGTGGGCTACCATTGCCTTCTTCCAAGGAGTAAGTGTCTTTTAATTCCATGGCTGCAGTCACCATCTGCAGTGATTTTGGAGCCTAAGAAAATAAAATCTGTCAGTGTTTCAATTTTTTCCCCCATCTATTTGTCATGAAGAAGTGGGAGCAGATGCTATGATCTTAGTTTTTTGAACGTTGAGTTTTAAGCCAGTTTTTCCACTCTCCTCTTTCATCTTCATCAACAAAATCTTAATTTCCTCCTTACTTTCTGCCATAAGGGTGTCATCTACATATGTGAAGTTATTGATATTTCTCCCTGAAATCTTGATTCCAGCTTGTGCTTCATCCAGTCCAGCATTTGGCATGATATATTCTGCATAGAAGTTAAATATGCAGGATGACAATATACAGCCTTGACATTCTCCTTTCCCAATTTGCAATCAGTCTGTTGTTCCATGTCTGGTTCTAACCGTTGCTCCTTGACCTGCATACAGGTTTGTCCAGAGACAGATAAGGTGCTCTGGTACTCCCATCTCAAATTTTCCAGTTTGTTGTGATCCACACAGTCAAAGGTTTTACTGTAGTCAATGAAGCAGAAATAGATGTTTTTTTTTTTTTCTGGAATTCTCTTGCTTTTTCTAGGATCCAAAGAAAGTTATGGCATAAAAGAATGTCTATTAGATAAGAAATAAATCAAAGAAAATAAACCATGAAATCATGCTATCCATATTTCTCAAACCTTCCACAATACAAAGATCATGAGCAGCTCCAAGAAAAAGTCATTGAATGAATTATTAGTAGTTGGAAGAGAAGTGTCATAGCTGAATTGGGAACCCATCAAAAAGCATGGGTTCAGTATTTAGAAAGGGTCCTTCAGTGGACAGAATATAGGGTTTGGACTTTTTTAATAGGAAAATTAAAACTCTTTCATCAAAATAACTCCCAATCCTCTCTAGATTTTATAGTATTATTAACAAAACATTATATTTCCTACCCTTTAGAGTCCATACATTGGAGAAGACAATGGCAGCCCACTCCAGTACTCTTGCCTGGAAAATCCCATGGATGGAGGAGCCTGGTAGGCTGCAGTCAATGGGGTCGCTAAGAGTCGGACACAACTGAGCGACATCACTTTCACTTTTCACTTTCATTCATTGGAGAAGGAAAAGGCAACCCACTCCAGTGTTCTCGTCTGAAGAATCCCAGGGACGGGGGCGCCTGGTGGGCTGCTATCTATGGGGTTGCACAGAGTCGGACATGACTGAAGTGACTTAGCAGCAGCAGCAGCAGCAGAGTCCATACATTGTGAAAGTATCAAGGTACAAAGGGGTTAATAATAATAAAAAAGAAAAGATCTATGAGAAAAACATTTCCTATTTTGGAATGAAGAGAAAATTACTGGCTGTTGTGGTTGTGAGTCACTGCACACCCTGAGAGAAATGGTCTCAATACAAAGGAGACTTCTTATTTGTGTTCTTACTTTTTGCTTATGTGAGTACACACATGGCATAAAATCACAGATGATTCTTTGTTTATTTTGTATGTTCACTATTAAGCTAGTCTGGAAAAAATCTTAGTCCCTATGATGATCATCATAAGGCCAAAAAAAAGAAATCTAACACTTACCTAGTTAGACAAACCTTTCTCTTCTTTTGGTATTGGCTTAAAACTCTAAAAAGATCATTATTATAAACAATGGAGATAGAGGTGATATGAGATTGCTTAATTAGAATACATTTAACAAATCTTCTACTATTAGGTTTTCCTTGGTGTCTTCACAATCTTTACATTTATATCTGAAACTTGAATGACTCTGTTCAGTCAATTTTCCACAGAGAAGAGGAGGCAAAGTGTTATTCTGGTTTGCTTTTGTTTGTTCGCTTTTTATTCTTATTTTATTGTTTGCTTCATAAGAGTCAGTGTGTGTGTGTGTGTGTGTGTGTGTGTGTGTGTGTGTATATGTGTGTGTGTGTGCAAGCCCAAATAGAGTACATCAGGCTGCCCAGAGGTACAAAAGTGAAGCGGCAGGCTGGAGGAAACGTCTTTTAATTTCATGGCTGCAGTCACCATCTGCAGTGATTTTGCAGCCCAAGAAAATAAAATCTGTCATTTCTTCCACTTTTTCCCTTTCTATTTGCCATGAAATGATAGGACCAGATGCTATGATCTTAGTTTTTTTAATGTTGAGTTTCAAGCCAGCTTTTTCACCCTCCACTTTCATCCTCATCAAGTGGTTCTTTACTTCCTTGTCACTTTCAGCCATTAGAGTGATATCATCTGCATATCTGACATACATAGAGAAACTTACCAAATATAATATCTGAGACCATCTTATTTATGAATAAGTTATATGCTGTAACTTCATAAGAAAAAGAGAATTAGAAATAACATTATCAAGAAAATAAAGTTGTATGGTAAGTATTCTTTCATGGATAAACTGCATCTTTATTTTGTACAGAAAAAGACTAAGTTGGAACATGGAGCAAGGCCAAAGTTTTTTTTTCTTGAAATGATTACCTGTACCCATCTCAACACATGAAGGAATGAATAACCAGAATTCTCAAGTTCTATACCAGACATCATGTCAGAAATAATTACCAATTATCCAACTTAAATAGTGTGAAAAGTATTTCAGTAATATACCCCAAATTATATACATTTAAAAGTTTTTGACAAACACATTTCATTACATATTTATCTTATGTCTATATTTAGACGACACATGGTATGCTCAAAGCTTCTTTGAGTAAGAAGTTTACTTTCTTACTCACCAAAGATATGTGAGAAACTCTGCCCAAGAGAACTCTTTGACGAATAGAATTTTCCCTGGGTAAATTTGGATATCTTATCTTGGATCTTCTACATCTTTCCATGTCCTACACAGCCTGTGTTCATGAAAGTTTTCCTTGGACAATTAGCACTTTACTTCAGGATCATCATCACCTCTAGTGAGTTACTGTCAGTCTCAGCTTCCAGGACTGTGGTGCTTCACTTCAGTGAAGTCACTTCAGTCATGTCCAAATCTTTGTGACCCTATGAACTTTAGCCCACCGGTTTCCTCTGTCCACGGGATTCTCCAGGCAAGAATACTAGAATAGGTTGTCAAGCCCTCCTCCAGGGCCAAGACTCAGATTGGCTCCATGATTTGTTTATGTAAATACAGTTTCTCTCTCTCCAACTTCAAAGTCCTTGTGTGGCTCTTCTTTGTCATGTCTGATATTCTCTTCTGTCCTATGGCCATGAGGAGAATTATATTTCTGGAAAGAATATGTTTTGATTTCACCCCCAGTTGAACATTGATTCCCAGTCCTCTATGGAAGACGCAGCATCACTTACTTTGCAAACACAATTTCATGTGCTTCCAGAAGCAATATTATGCTACTTGCCCACAGTGGTACCTGCAAGGTTCAAGTTTCACATGGAACTCTAAAAACTCATTTGAAGATCATTAAGTGGTCAGCTAATCATTTAAATATTTAGAAGCATTATCTTCCACATCACTAGGTAAGTGAAGGAATAAAGGTCACTAAATTATCAATATTTTACATATCACCCCTTTGACTTCCCTCCCTTATATACAAATGATCTTGTACATGCAGACTTCATTTAGTAGGAAAGTCACCTTTGCCTCTATCATCATCCCTCCAGAAGAGCAAATTTGAGACAGAGTGCAGGCTGCCAGACGGCCACTTCCATTACTGTCTCCTCAGGCCACAAGTACAATATATCTATGTAACTAGTTCACGTGTTTATATAAACACTTCACAACACACAATCAATCACTTCTTTCCAGCCAGCACTTTTCTTAGAGAAGTATATGCCCCTGACCTAGTAGAGACTACATGTAACTCCTTTCTTTCATGAGCTCAGAGTTTAATGGGCCAAACACAACAATGGCACAGATGAGCAATTTCAAGAGTTCTCATTATAACCAAGATCTGCACTAGAGAGGTTTAGAGGACCTGTGTCAGAGCACACGTCCTGCCTTTAAAGGTATATTTCTTATACAAAGCAATACAAACAACAAAACATGCAATGCCAACAGCCCTCTCTAAAGGTCAAAAGAGGTTATCAATCTTCTAATAACTGTAAAACTTTGTGTTAGGAAAATTTGCAAGTTTCTGTCTTCCAGAATGTTAACTTCAGTAATAGTAAAATCTGTGCAATAAGCTTGACTGCCATCTGTAGTCTGGGGGAGTAAGATCAGAGACTTTATGGGTATATATATCTCATTTTAACTAAAATTATGTCTAAGTAATATTTTATAGTAAAGTCACTCAGTCGTGTCCGACTTTTTGCGACCCCAAGGACTGTAGCCTACCAGGCTTCTCCCTCCATGGGATTCTCCAGGCAAGAGTACTCGAGTGGGTTGCCATTTCCTTCTCCAGGGGATCTTCCCAACCCAGGGATTGAACCTGGGTCTCCCGCATTCCAGGCAGACGCTTTAACCTCTGAGCCACCAGGGAAGCCCCGATATTTTATAGTATTTTATATTTAAAATTTTTCATTTTTCAGTTGTTCTCTGTAGGTATGCCACCTCTGCTCTCATTTCTTCTTATTGCTTCCAGATTAATTTATAATTGCTTTCTTTGTTGTAGACTGAAAACAACAAACGAGAGCTGGGATTAGAAAAGTGTGCTTTAAGACCAGGGGGCTCTATCAAGAAATACAATTTGCCCTCTGTAGACACAATATCTGCAGAAAAAAAAACAAAAAACTTTTTTACCAAATCAACACTAGCCACAGCATAGCCTGATTGGGGGAAGCAGATACACATTATCACCACGCTAAGGAGCATAAAACCACTGATCCTGCCAATGCAGAGTCATAAAATCCTGTCTTCTATTTGAAAAATGTTTAATAGTGGACATTTGAATGCCTCTTCTCAAGGAAAGCCTGGGTACAAGGGACTGAATAATTACATCTGGCAAAATATGGAGAATCATCATGTCAGAGAAAGCAGATGGCCTCCCCACCACTCCAATACCCCAAATCCAAACAAGTGCAGTGCCTTTTGACAATCTGACAGCTGATGGAGAAAAAGCATTTCATTCAATTTTGAACAGAAACCAAGATCTGAAGATGAACACAGGGTTCGTCCATGAACAGAAGTGTCAGTTCCCTTCAGATGTTCTTCACCGAGGTTAAGGGGCTACTACTGGACTGGTCACCCAAAGTGTTGCCATATTTTCTGGTACTAAATAGAGCTTAATGAAAAATTCTAAATGAATCAGAGTTCAGGCTCATCAGAGGCAGGGCATCACCTTTGTGAGGAGAGTCGCTGGAGGATAATATTAAGAATGGCTATGGCTTCTCTGGTGCCTGAGAAAAGATGCCCTAAAATGTCATTAAAATTACCACCTGGAATACACATCAAATCAAAGAGATGATTCTGTTTCTAAGTTAGTTAAATACATAATGACAGCATATGTGAAACTATTATCAATCATATGCAATTTCTCTTACTTTGCAAACACAATTCCATGTGCCTCCAGAAGCAATATTATGCTACTTGCCCACAGTGGTGACTGCAAGGTTCAAGTTTCACATGGAACTCTAAAAGCTCCTCTTCTTGACAATTTATCAACTTTCAAGAGATATTTCTCAACATTCAAGTAGGAAATTGGAACAATTATCCAGGAAATTTAGGGAAAAATTATTGCTCCATATGGGGAAAAAAATAGAAATTAACTGAAGAAAGCACGTAGGAGTGGGAAATGCAATGTTTGATTGTCCTTCTGGATTTGCCACTTAGATTTAAATGCATATGCTTCCATTCTCTAATACAGACATAGAAGAAAGATAACTCTAACTACAAATATTGAAATAATGAAAATTAAATGAGAATGTACAACTCTTTAGGAAAAGCACAAAATTACTGATCAACGTAAAAATCTCAGTTAGAATTCTGGGTCCCATTAAATCTTTTACCCATTTCCCAAGCAAAGTCACCTACATCTATGGCTTCAGTCACCACAAACATACTGAGAACTCCTGAGTCCTTTTCTGAGAAAGATCTTTCTTAAAGACAAATATCTGACCCCCTACTCTAGAGCCCCACCTTAATCTCATCATGCTTAGCCTTAAACTTGACCTCAAAACCTGCCAGGCCTCTGCAACTCCTACTGAGGGTAAAAGGCAGACAGAGATGTTGGAGTTTATATTCAGTTGTTCAGTCGTGTTCATCTCTTTGCAACACCACTGACTGCAGCATTCAGGCCTCCCTGTTCTTTATCATCTCCCAGAGCTTGCTCAAAATTGTGTTCATTGAATCAGTGAGGCCATCCAACCATTTAATCCTCTGTCATCCCTTTATATTGCCTTCAATCTTTCCTAGCACCAGGGTCTTTTCCAATGAAATGACTCTTTCCATCAGGTGGCCAAAGATTTGGAGCTTCAGTTTCAGCATCACTCTTTCCAAAAGTCAGGATTGACTTCTTTTAGGATTTCCTTTAGGGTTTCTACTTGCAGTTCAAGGGAGACTCAAGAGTCTTCTCCAGCACCACATTTCAAAAGCAGATATATCCATCTAAATACAGAGTTTCAAAGAATAGCAAGGAGAGACAAGAAAGCTTTCCTAAGAGAACAATGCAAAGGAATAGACGAAAACAATAGAAAAATGAGAGATCTCTTCAAGAAAATCAGAGATACCAAGGTAAAATTTCATGCAAAGATGGGCACAATAAAGGATGGATGGCAATGAGGGGGTAAATTGTCATTATAAACACTAAATTATTTTCATTGTATTTTCGCTATTTTATTTTATTATCTCTAAAGGCGGGAACATTTCATGCAAAGATGGGCTCGATAAAGGACAGAAGTGGTGTGGAACTAATCTGTATGCAGGCCAGGAAGCAACAGTTAGAACTGGACATGGAACAACAGACTGGTTCCAAATAGGAAAAGGAAAACGTCAAGGCTGTATATTGTCACCCTGTTTATTTAACTTATATGCAGAATACATCATGAGAAAGGCTGGACTGGAAGAAACACAAGCTGGAATCAAGATTGCTGGGAAAAATATCAATAAACTCAGATATGCAGATGACACCACCCTTATGGCAGAAAGTGAAGAGGAACTGAAAAGCCTCTTGATGAAAGTAAAAGAGGAGAATGAAAAAGTTGGCTTAAAGCTCAACATTCAGAAAATGCAGATCATGGCATCCAGTCCCATCACTTCATGGGAAATAGATGGGGAAACAGTGGAAAGAATGCCAGACTTTATTTTTGGGGGTTCCGAAATCACTGCAGATGGTGATTGCAGCCATGAAATTAAAAGATGCTTACACCATGGAAGAAAAGTTATGACCAACCTAGATAGTATATTCAAAAGCAGAGACGTTACTTTGCTGACTAAGGTCTGTCTAGTCAAGGCTATGGTTTTTCCTGTGGTCATGTATGGATGTGAGAGTTGGACTGTGAAGAAGGCTGAGCACTGAAGAATTGATACTTTTGAACTGTGGTGTTGGAGAAGACTCTTGAGAGTCCCTTGGGCTGCCAGGAGATCCAACCAGTCCATTCTGAAGGAGATCAACCCTGGATTTCTTTGGAAGGAATGATGCTAAAGCTGAAACTCCAGTACTTTGGCCACCTCATGCAAAGAGTTGATTCATTGGAAAATACTTTCTTACTGGGAGGGATTGGGGGCAGGAGAAGAAGGGGACGACCGAGGATGAGATGGCTGGATGGCATCACTGACTTGATGGACGGGAGTCTGTGTGAACTCTGGGAGTTGGTGATGGACAGGGAGGCCTGGCGTGCTGCCATTCATGGGGTCACAAAGAGTCAGACACGACTGAGCAACTGAACTGAAATGAACTGAACTGAACAGAAGCAGATGATATTAAGAAGAGGTGGCAAAAATACACAGAAGAATGTACAAAAAAGATCTTCACGATCCAAATAATCACGATGGTGTGATCACTCATCTAGAGCCAGACATCCTGGAATGTGAAGTCAAGTGGGCCTTAGAAAGCATCACTACGAACAAAGATAGTGGAGGTGATGGAATTCCAGTTGATCTATTTCAAATCCTGAAAGATGATGCTGTGAAAGTGCTGCACTCAATATGCCAGCAAATTTGGAAAACTCAGCAGTGGCCACAGGACTGGAAAAGGTGTTTTCATTCCAATCCCAAGGAAAGACAATGCCAAAGAATGCTCGAACTACTGCACAATTTCACTTATCTCACATGCTAGCAAAGTCATGGCCAAAATTATCCAAGCCAGGCTTCAGCAATACGGGAACCGTGAAATTCCTGATGTTCAAACTGATTTTAGAAAAGGCAGAGGAACCAGAGATCAAATTGCCAACATCCGCTGGATCATGGAAAAGGAAAGAGAGTTCCAGAAAAACATCTATTTCTGCTTTATTGACTATGCCAAAGCCTTTGACTGTGTGGATCACAAAAAACTGTGGAAAATTCTGAGAGAGATGGGAATACCAGACCACCTGACCTGCCTCTTGAGAAATCTGTATGCAGGTCAGGAAGCAACAGTTAGAACTGGACTTGGGACATCAGACTGGTTCCAAATAGGAAAAGGAGTACGTCAAAGCTGTGTATTGTCACCCTGCTTATTTAACTTATCTGCAGAGTACATCATGAGAAACACTGGACTGGAAGAAACACAAGCTGGAATCAAGATTGCTGGGAGAAATATCAATAACTTCAGATATGCAGATGACACCAGGCATATGGCATAAAGTGAAGAGGAGCTAAAAAGCCTCTTGATGTAAGTGAAAGAAGAGAGTGAAAAAGTTGACTTAAAGCTCAACATTCAGAAAACGAAGATCATGGCATCTGGTCCCACCACTTGATGGGAAATAGATGGGGAAACAGTGGAAATATTGTCAGGCTTTCTTTTTCTGGGCTCCAAAATCACTGCAGATGGTGACTGCAGCCATGAAATTCAAAGACGCTTACTCCTTGGAAGAAAAGTTATGACCAACCTAGATAGCATATTCAAAAGCAGAGACATTACTTTGCCAACTAAAGTCTGTCTTGTCAAGGCTATGATTTTTCCTGTGGTCATGTATGGATGTGAGAGTTGGACTGTGAAAAAGGCTGAGTGCTGAAGAACTGATGCTTTCGAACTGTGGTTTTGGAGAAGACTCCTGAGAGTCCCTTGGACTGCAAGGAGATCCAACCAGTCCATTCTGAAGGAGATCAGCCCTGGGATTTCCTTGGAAGGAATGATGCTAAAGCTGAAACTCCAGTACTTTGGCCACCTCATGTGAAGAGTTGACTCATTGGAAAAGACTCTGATGCTGGGAGGGATTGGGGGCAGGAGGAGAAGAGGACGACAGAGGATGAGATAGCTGGATGATATCACTGACTCCATGGACGTGAGTCTGAGTGAACTCCGGGAGTTGGTGATGGACAGGGAGGCCTGGCGTGCTGCGATTCATGGGGTCGCAAAGAGTCGGACATGACTGAGCGACTGAACTGAACTGAACTGAACTGAACTGAAAGGCAAAGATTTAACATAACATTTCAAGATAATGTAGTTGATGGGAGACAGAGTTGGTAAGGGGACTTTTGGTTACATTGAGCTAAAACATGGTAAGGGGCTTTTAGTTACATTGAGCTAAAACATCTTATTCGCAAATAAATAATAGAGAAAAATTGGTTCTATTTTTATTTCAAAATAGTGTCTTCATTCTGGGCTGAGTTGTATAACTGTATATTTGTTGATTTTCTGTTTGTTTCTTTTCTTTTTAACCTTAAAATATTGTTTATTTTCTTGGCCCAGTTGCTGTTCCAAGAAGACCTCAAAAACCTACCTCTGTAGAAAGTAAATTTACTCCTGGAATTCAGCAGGATGTTAACAGGACTTGGGGCTCAGTCTGGGCTGGAGAGTAGAGCAGACATATTTAATTCAATCTAAACTGTTCACTAGGGAATCTCACTCCACTTGGGTATAAAATAAAATGATTTCATTTCTTCTAAACATTGCTTCAAACTATGCTATTGTGAACAACTTCCTCCTCTTCCCTATTCTTTTTATCAATGTCTTCATAAGATCTATTATTTTCCATCTAGTTCAGATATTGAAATCAGTAGGTCCATATGGAAAGCTTCAATGCTTATCTAACTTTAAACACTTCCCACTGACATTACTGGCCAAGGACTGGCTGGCACCTTCCCCCCACCCCCATCAGTGTCCTTTCCCTAAGTTCTAGCATCCCAAGAATGAGGAACAGAACAAAGAAATGAATAGAGAAAAAATATATTCTTTACCTTACTGAGGATGATTTTAATTCTTTCCAACCGATATCTGCTGCTTTCCTGCCTGCTCTGACCCATCACTGATGACGGCCTCTGTGTGGCTAGTGTGTATAAGCTGCTCACACTCTCTGTGGTGGGAGGGCCAGGTCACCCTCCCAGCCACTCTGGACCCTTTCCAGGCTGGATGCTCCATTTACCTTCAGTTGTCACTTGCTTTTTGCAACTTGGGAGTATTTACTCAGAGGGGAACTGTGTGAGATGGACTTTAGACAAGATGCCTCCAGCTTTCACAAAGTTCTACAAGTGTCTATCTGACCTAGATTTATCTTGACTTTGCCAAGCCTGTCTGTGTGAGTCGACATTGCCATTTTTTTCTCTGCCTGCACCCTTGTGCTCCAGTTTACTTTCTACTCCAGTGGGGTGGAAAGAATAGCAATTTGACTTTCTACATAGAAATCCAGTCTGGAAAGGAGATCCAGGCTTCCATTATTATCAGCATCTCTCATCTACACTAGAGATTTTCTTGGACCTCTCTGCATACACTCCTCATCAGAACAATGACCCTTCCCTCATCATGGTGGTCTTTCTCCTACCTTGAGTGGGATGAAGACAGTGAGAGTAGAAATGCAATGTAGTAGGGTCAATCCTGCTAATTTAATAAACCCTGGAGAAGCTCCTTGCTCAATCATTGGTGGCTCTTTTTTTAGATCATGGATACCTTAATACATTTTGATTTTTAGATATATAAAGTGCTAACACGTTATATCAATTCTTTGGAATTAGTGCTTTAATATCTCTTAGGAAACCTGTATGCAGGTCAGGAAACAACAGATAGAACTGGACATGGAACAACAGGCTGGTTTCAAATAGGAAAAGAAATATATAAAGGCTTATATTGTCACCCTGTTTATTTAACTTATATGCAGAGTACATCATGAGAAACGCTGGGCTGGAGGAAGCACAAGCTGAAATCAAAACTGCCAGGAGAAATATCAATAACCTCAGATATGCAGATGACATCACCCTTACGGCAGAAAGTGAAGAAGAACTAAAGAGCCTCTTGATGAAAGTGAAAGAGGAGAGTGAAAAAGTTGTCTTAAAGCTAAACCTTCAGAAAACTAAGATCATGGTATCCGGTCCCATCACTTCATGGCAAATAGACGGGGAAACAGTGGAAACAGTGGCTGACTTTATTTTCCTGGGCTCCAAAATCACTGCAGATGGAGGTTGCAGCCATGGAATTAAAATACGCTTACTCCTTGGAAGGAAAGTTATGATCAATCTAGATAGCATATTCAATAGTACAGATATTACTTTGCCACAAAGGTCCATCTAGTCAAGGCTATGTTTTTTCCTGTGGTCATGTATGGATGTTAGAATTGGACTATAAAGAAAGCTGAGTGCTGAAGATTTGATGCTTTTGAACTGTGGTGTTGGAGAAGACTCTTGAGAGTCCCTTGGACTGCAAGGAGATCCAACCAGTCCATTCTGAAGGAGATCAGTCCTGGGTGTTCATTGGAAGGACTGATGTTTAAGCTGAAACTCCAATACTTTGGCTACCTAATGCGAAGAGCTGACTCATTTGGAGAGACCCTGATGCTGGGAAAGATTGAGGGCAGGAGGAGAAGGGGACAACAGAGGATGAGTTGGTTGGATGGCATCACAGACTCGATGGACATGGGTTTGGGTGGACTCCGGTAGTTTGGTGATGGACAAGGAGGCCTGGCGTGCTGCGATTCATGGGGTCTCAAAGAGTCGGACATGACTGAGCAACTGAACTGAACTGAATACCTCTTCAGTTCAGTTCATTTCAGTTGCTCAGTCGTGTCTGACTCTTTGTGACTCCACGGACTGTAGCACGCCAAGCCTCCCTGTCCATCACCAGCCCCTGAAATACACTCAAACTCATGTTCTTTGAGATAGTGATACCATCCAACAATCTCATCCTCTAGTGTCCCCTTTTTCTCCCACCTTCAATCTCTTCCAGCATGAGGTGCTTTTCAAATGAGTCAGTTCTTCACATCAGGTGGCCAAAGTATTGGAGTTTCAACTTCAGGACTGATTTTTTTTAGGATGGATCTCCTTGCTGCTCAAGCGACTCTCAAGAGTCTTCTCCAACACCCCAGTTCAAAAGCATCAATTCTCTGGCACTCAGCATTCTTTGTATTCCAACTCTCACATCCATACATGACTACTGGAAAAACCATAGCTTTGACTAGACTTTCCTTTGTTGGCAAAGTAATGTCTCTGTCTTTTAACATGCTGTCTACATTGGTCATAACTTTTCTTTCAAGGAGCTAGCGTCTTTTAATTTAATGGCTTCAGTCACCATCTGAAGTGTTTCTGGAACTCAAAAAATAAATTCTGTCACTTTTCCATTGTTTCACCATCTATTTCCCATCAAGTGATGGGACCAGATGCCATGATCTGTTTTCTGAATGTTGAGTTTTAAGCCAACTTTTTCACTCTCTTCTTTCACTTTCACCAAGAGATTCTTTAGTTCTTCTTCACTTTCTGCCTTAAGGGTGGTGTTATCTGAATATCTGAGGTTATTGATATTTCTCCCAGCAATCTTGATTCCAGCTTGTGCTTCATCCAGCCCAGCGTTTCTCATTATGTACTCTGCATATAAGTTAAAGAAGCAGGGCGACAATATATAACCTTGACATACTCCTTTCCCTATTTGGAACCAGTCTGTTGTTGTATATCCAATTCTACTTGTTGTTTTCTGACCTGCATACAGATTTCTCAAGAGGCAGGTCAGGTGATATGGTATTCTCATCTCTTGAAGAATTTTTCCTAGTTTGTTGTGAATTACACAGTCAAAGGCTTAACCTCCTGCCTCCTCACTAATCCAATTTTCACAAAGCCAGCCAGAAAAAGACCCTGAAATTACACCATAAAGTCGAGCAAAATCAGGGGGTTTCAATATCTCTCTGAGCAATGTTACATTAGATGTTCTTCTCTCTTATACTCAATTATATCTAATTTTGTTATGTTGTGCACAATACATTGCCTTGAGGTTTTCCTCAGGGACTAGACTGCATTCTTGCCAGGAGTAGCCCACAGTTATCATTATTTCACCATAGTCATGCCCTCTAGCTACAGCCAAAGTAAGTGCTCCTAGGCAGCTGGGGATTAATGACCAATGTCTGATTGCCCCCTTTATCATTTATAAGTTTTCAGGTTAAAGGGCAATCTTTGAGGTGCTTCCTTGTCTTTGTAATTAAGTTTGTTTGCCCCCTTTGCCCTTTCATGGCTCTCATCATACTTGAAATTACCTGCTCACTGACTATGTTCTCTGTTCAATTATATGGTTCTGGAAGACAAGGGTCAATCTCATAGCTGTATCTTGTTCACTGATCTGTACTTAGTGTCTAATGCACTTCCCTAACAGCTACTTAATATTAAGTGAATTGATAAATGTATGGAGAATGGAACTACTATTATTAATTTTTATTAGATTTAGCAAATGATTGTTCAACCCTTTGTTTGAATCTACCCTTGGAGCTATCAAGAAGCCTATCAATTTCAACCTGTTCCACCTCTATTGATTTATTGACATATTTTTAGTTTCTATCCATGTCAGGAGCTTTTCTGGTAGCTCAGCTGGTAAAGAATCTGCCTGCAATGCAGGAGACCCTGGTTCGATTCCTGGATCCGGAAGTTCCCCTGGATAAGGCGTAAGCTACCCACTCTAGTTTTCTTGGGCTTCTTTGGTGGCTCAAACAGTAAAGAATCCACCTGCAATACAGGAGACCTGGGTTCAATCCCTGGGTTGGGAATATCTCCTGGAGGAGGGCATGGCAACTCACTTCAGTATTCTTGCCTGGAGAATCCCCATGGACAGAGGAACCTGGTGGGTTACAGCCCATGGGGTCATAAAGAAACATGACTGAGTGACTAAGCAGAGCACAGCACAGCACATCCATGTCAGTTGGTTTGAGACTGCCACCATGTCTTCATTTCTATCTGTTCTGGAGAGGTTGGTGAAAAATTCAATTTAAAAATCCACAAAAAAAGGGGTTTTTACATGATTTTAAAGTATGTATCTTTTAAAATTAGATAGAGCTTTGAATTTCTAATGTGTTATCCATCTTAATTTTAACCTCTCCTACACTGCATTCCTAGGTGCACTCCCAGGACAGTTTAAATGGCTAACCCAACATCAACCATTGCTTTTAACAAACATTTTTATTTTAAAGATTTTTTCACGTGTAAGTTTTCTTGGTTTGGAATATTTACTTATAATGAAACAGTTTGCTTTTCTATGTGCTTCCAACTTAAAACAATGAAGTTGTAAAAAATATTGAGCTTAGGCATGTCTGTACAGAAAGTTTGGCAGTGCTCAACTACCTTCCATCTGGTTCCTATCACATCAGGCTTACCCTCTGGACCCCTGCCACAGATATAACCTCTAGCATAGTGAGTGCAACCTTCCACCATTCTGTTGTGTTTCCCTGCTTGTTGCTCTTCCTCTGGCAGTTTTACTTAGCTAATATCACTATGAATAGTAAAATATCAAACCTTATTACTGGGGAGACACTGAAAGATCAAATACATCAGCTCCCTTATTTTACTTATCAAAGACTCAAGTTTCCCAGGAAAACGAGATTCTCCTGTAGTTCATAAGTAGAAGTAAAGAGATAAGGCTAGATTACAGGGTATAATTCCACTATAGAACATGTGCACACTGAGCCAAGCATTTTGAAAGTAATGCAGTATATTTATCTAACCAAACTGCAGATTAAAAGAGAAGGATATGAACCTTTTTAACATGCATATTCAAACTCCACTGAGTAGTAAATCACCTTTACCAATGCTCACATATAAGTAAGCTGAGGAAAATAAATGGGAAAATATTCAATTATAAGCATCTCTTGTAGACAGTGAAACTGGATATTTTCAGGCAAAAACAGACGAAATTAAAAATAACATTTTACCCTGCACAAATTATTTCAGGGGAGTCTCTGGTGTTTGGGGTTTGATTAACTTGAAAGTGTTCAGTTCCCCTGCCCTCACTAGGGTCTACAGAGAAGACATCAGAATGCAGCAGCAAGCTTCTCCCCCTGTCTCCCTTGCAGCAGCAGTCCCACAAAGGTAATCATTCCCAAACTGTCAGAGAAATCCCTCCTCCCAGAAATGGTAGCTGGGCGTATTTCTCTGAAGTTTTGTGGAAGTGGTCAGCTGCTGTCACTAAAGATTAACTGGTCTCTGAATAACCAGAAGCATAAATCAAAGTGGGAGCAGAAAAGACAGATCCTCCCCACCAAGTCTACGAAAGAAAGGGAAATGCGTCCTGTAGCCTTCTTTCATCTTCTCAGCCACACCCTCACGTGGAGAGTCAGTTGCATTAGCACAGCCATCTTCAAAGGCAAAGGACAGCAAAGCAAGAGATGGGGGAAAAAAAGAAAAAAAAAATTCTAATGACTAATTGGCAAACCATCTGTCTATATGTATTATCTCCCTATGTTACCTTCACAATTTTCCTTTTTAAGTTCTTATTGATCTAAACCCAAAGACATTAAAGCAGATAATATATTCTGGTCTGCTCATCAGCAGAGTTATACTAGAGTATCAGGAATGGGAGGGCTGGTAGCTCAAAACCAAAAGCATAGTTTATCAATAAAGAAAACTGAGGCTCTAAAGGCAACTTGGCCAGGATCCTGTCATTTCTTGGAAAGAGAGCCAGGACCATAAATTCCATATTCTGATTTCTTACTCATTTAGCATTCTTGCTAGGATATTATTTCATTAAAAAAAATTATCCTCCCTTTACTGTATATTAGTTTATGTCTTTTATAGCTGCCTTCCTAAGTTAGAGTGAAAGTCTTAGTTTTTATCTTCTTCTATCAAAACTTGCAATGGGAAAATGCTTTATATCTGTCTTTTACCACTTAAGATAAATGAGAATCACTGCACCACCTTCCCTGAGGGTACGTTCATGTTCAGACATATATTCTGAGTTGTGAGACGGAAGATTTTTGTCCCTGTTAAAGGCTTGGCATCTGGGGAGATTGTGAGGAGAAGGCTCTTTTTAGTCACTTTCGTCTCTGAGTTACTGATATCTTCTACTAGGAATACAAAATGCACCCATCATGCCACCTTCCAGGACATTATGTGGGGAATTTGTTAATAACTGTAACGTGGGGAAATTCAGTTTCATAAGGTGGTAACGTCCTGGAAAAATCTCTCCATTTCAAAGCAACATTCTCCAGTGCAATGTGGAGTATTCCTACTTTCCCAGAAGAGAGAGTAAATGGTTTGTTTGCTTGTTTCACTCTTTTTTTTTTAAATCAGAAGAAATGTATCTTCAGTGTCATTGTTGCTGTCTCCATTTTAGGGTCTCTCTACTCTGCCTCAGACCTCCTGGGGACTCAGAAGAGGGAACATCTGTTTGTCTGTTTCTGCTCACTTTCGCAGAACCTGCTAAATAAGGAAGAAGCTAAATGTTTAATGTTCCCTCCCGAAGCTCTGTGTGTGAAACGATGATATTGGGTTGCAATTGAAGAAGAGTTTTAAGACAGGCAATTTTATCCCAACTTACATAATGCATGCCAAAGTGTGAGGCTGTTACAGAATCGCATCTGAAATTCTGAGCTGCATAATACCGCAATAGTATTTGAATATTATCAGATTGTCAATGGCAGAAATGTGGTATTAAGTGTTTGTGAGGAGTGAATTATGCCCTAGTATATCTCAGAGGCCCTGAGAACAGTGGAAGCAGCCGGTGAATGACGGGCTTCTTTGATTTATCAGCAGGGTTAGTTGACTGGGATTATGCTTAATTTTATGTGCAGAATGATTAACAGTTTTGAGGCTGTGCTCCAAAAAAGACACACACAGCGAGGAGTGACAATGTTGCATGTCTCCCCTCCTGCCTATTACAGCACCTGAAACATCTGGCACTATTTGGCTTTCTTTAGAAGGGAGTTAAAAAACTAGATAAATTTATCAAGAATGGAAACAAATCTACACAAACAGGCAAGAGAGTTTGGGGAAAGCTGGAGAGGTGGAAAAAGAAAGCATAAGAGGAATAGGATCTCAGACTGTAAACACCTTGGAGGTAGCAGTGTAAATGAAGGGTAGAAATTATTCACAGGCTCAGATGATGGCAGGAGTAGGTGCAATGGCCTGAAGCTAAGAGAGAAAAGCTTGGACCAGATATTAAGAAAAGTTTATGGTAGTAAGAGTGACAGGGCTGAGAAAAGGACTCTCAAGAGTCACTGCACATAAAACATTAGTAGGACTGATGTAGAGAGGAAAGCAGAATGGATGTAACAGGTGGAATATGGAGCTCCTGTTTCTGGAGATATTGACAAAGGAATAAATGCAACAATTTCCTCCCACTGAATTCAGTTTTGCCAATTTTTGTTACAAAATTTTCACTTTCGTGTGACAACATCATATGTGAGAAGCCAAACCTTCAATTAGATTGTCAGTCATGTAGAAGGTCAGAATCAATGAACACAATGACTTTTATTTCTTCTACAAATATCCTCACTCTTGATTTTGAAATTCTGATGTAGGGACTGCATACGTTAAAGTACACTGATGCATTGGAGACAGCTTTTGCAGGAGATGAGCTTGAAAGGGAGGATAATTTAGGGCATATTTTTCATGAATTCCTCATTATTTGTAACACAATTATTCTAAGAAAGGATTTGTATCAGTAGCTGAGGATTTAAACAAGGAGAAGGCAAGAAGATTATTGTTCTGGCAGGGCATACCTCATCTATTTTTCAATTGTCTCTCAACTGAATCCAGCAGGAAATGACAATGCTTATAGCCAAGCAGCCCCTATCAGGTTGCTGGGGTTGAAATGGCTAGCTCTCAAGAGCTGATGGTTGTTCTCATCCCATAGTTAGAAGGAATGTATCAACAAGTGTTAACACAAAGCTTCCAGAGAGGTAGGCAAATCAGTAGTTAGAATGTTACACCTAGTTTCTACTTTAACTTATATGCAGAGTACATCATGAGAAATGCCGGGATGGATGAAATACAAGCTGGAATCAAGATTACTGAGAGAATATTAATAACCTCAGATATGCAGATGACACCACCCTTATGGCAGAAAGTGAAGAGGAACTAAAGAGCCTCTTGATTAAAGTGAAGGAGGGGAGTGAAAAAGCTGGCTTAAAACTCAACTTAAAGCTCAAGTCAACTTAAGATCATGGCATCCAGTCTCATTACTTCATGGCAAATAGATGAGGATATGATAGAAACAGTGACAGACTTTATTTTCATGGGCTCCAAAATCACTGGAGATGGTGACTTCAGCCATGAAATTAAAAGACACCTGCTCCTTGGAAGAAAAGCTATGATCAACCTAGACAGCATATTAAAAAGCAGAGACATCACTTTGCTGACAAAATTTCATGTAGTTAGATCTATTGTTTATCCAGTAGTCATGTAAGGATGTGAGATAGAAAAGAAAACTGAGTGCTGAAGAATTGATGCTTTTGAACTGTTGTGTTGGAGAAGACTCTTGAGAGTCTTGGATGGAAAAGAGATTCAACCAGTCCATCCTAAAGGAAATCAGTCCTGAATATTCATTGGAAGCATTGATGCTGAAGCTGAAGCTCCAGTACTTTGGCCACCTGATGTGAAGAATGGATTCATTGGAAAATACCCTGATTCTGCAAAAGATTGAAAGTTGGAGGAGAAGGGGATGACGGAGGATGAGATGGCTGGATGGCATCACTACTTGATGGACATGAATTTGAGTAAACTCTGGGAGGTGGTGTTGGACAGGAACGCCTGATATGCTGCAGGCCATGGGATCACAAAGAGTCAGACACGAATGAGCAACTGAACTGAACTGGACTACTTTATAAATTCAAGAGGGCAGATGGCACACACAGGACAGCCTCTCCTTCCATCACCAATCCACAGTACCACTAGAAAATGAAATAATAGCCAGAATGGAGGGGCACTTCCACTGGATGAGTAATTTCTAAAGTATGGAAAGCAGCCTGAGGCAGACTACACAGTGCAATGGAAAGTTAAAATGGCTCTAACAATGGCATGGTATCAGGAGCAGGGAAAGACTGAAGCAATTGCAGGGGAATTAGTTTAAGTGGCACAGGTGGAGTTTTCTGCATCTCTCCTGACCCTCAAATCTTTGGATTAGCACTGAACAGCAGTGGTCCCTTGGCCCAGGCAATCGTAATGAATGTGAGCACTAATGGTAGAGAAGAAGGTAATGACTTGAGTAGCTGCTAAAGCTCAGGATGAATAGGGTAACCCCACAACTGGAATGTTTCTACCTCTCTTTCATTATAACTTTATCCAGACATTGATACAAGCCACAGTGGTATGACTTGGCCTATAGGTCAAGAAGTCTGTGCAGACACAGCATTACCAAAAAGGTAATGATGGATCCTAAATCGAAACACACACCAGGCATAAACAAATAAAGACATAACCAAGCATAACTAAATATCTGGAGAGTGCCACATCATGAAAAAAATACACAAAAGACAGCAAAACTCATGGAAACAGTGAGAAAAATAGGCAAGATGTTAGACTAAATATTAGTAATATCTTCTATATCCTCTGAAATGCAAGAAGATATTGTGATTACTTTTTTGAAATTCAACTTTAAAATTGGAAATTGAAGATTTAATTCTTGAAGAAAAATGTAAATAGGAAAGCTGAAGTGTGGACTATTCAAATGCTAAATGATAATTGTGTTTTTTGGTGGCAAGGTGAAATTAAAGAGTTTCTTAACTCTTGTGGAGCATAAAAGCAGAAAGATATTAAAATCTATATGTGAAGCAAATATGCAGATATATGCAAATAAAGTTTGAGAAAGTGATCATAGCACAATGAAAGGGAAAAGAGGTAAAATTTAGAATTTTCCCATGAATAAAAAATATATAGCTTTCTACTCATCTCACATGCTAGTAAAGTCATGCTCAAAATTCTCCAAGCCAGGCTTCAGCAATATGTGAACTGTGAACTCTCTGATGTTCAAGCTGATTTTAGAAAAGGTAGAGGAATCAGAGATCAAATTGCCAACATCTGCTGGATCATGGAAAAAGCAAGAGAGTTCCAGAAAAACATCTATTTCTGCTTTATTGACTATGCCAAAGCCTTTGACTGTGTGGATCACAATAAACTGTGGAAAATTCTGAAAGAGATGGGAATACCAGACCACCTGACCTGCCTCTCGAAAACCTGTATGCAGGTCAGGAAGCAACAGTTAGAACTGAACATGGAACACCAGACTGGTTCCAAATAGGAAAAGGAGTACGTCAAGGCTGTGTATTGTCACCCTGCTTATTTAACTTATGGGCAGAGTACATCATGAGAAACACTAGACTGGAAGAAACACAAGCTGAAATCAAGATTTCTCAGAGAAATATCAATAACCTCAGATGTGAAGATGACACCACCCTTATGGCAGAAAGTGAAGAGGAAGTAAAAAGCTTTTTGATGAAAGTGAAAGAGGAGAGTGAAAGTTGGGCTTAAAGCTCAACATTCAGAAAATGCAGATCATGGCATCTGGTCCTATCACTTCATGGGAAATAGATGGGGAAACATTAGAAACAGTGTCAGACTTTATTTTTGGGGGGTCCAAAATCACTGTAGATGGTGACTGAAGCCATGAAATTCAAAGACGCTTACTCCTTGGAAGAAAAGTTATGACCAACCTAGATAGTATATTCAAAAGCAGAGACATTACTTTGCTGATTAAGGTCCGTCTAGTTAAGGCTATGGTTTTTCCAGTAGTCATGTATGGATGTGAGAGTTGGACTGTGAAGAAGGCTGAGCACTGAAGAATTGATGCTTTTGAACTGTGGTGTTGGAGAAGACTCTTGAGAGTCTCTTGGACTGCAAGGAGATCCAACCAGTCCATTCTGAAGGAGATCAGCCCTGGGATTTCTTTGGAAGGAATGATGCTAAAGCTGAAACTCCAGTACTTTGGCCACCTCATGCGAAGAGTTGACTCACTGGAAAATACTTTCATGCTGGGAGGGATTGGGGGCAGGAGGAGAAGGGGACGACAGAGGATGAGATGGCTGGATGGCATCACTGACTCGATGGACGTGAGTCTGAGTGAACTCCGGGAGTTGGTGATGGACAGGGAGGCCTGGCGTGTTGTGATTCATGGGGTGACAAAGAGTCGGATACGACTGAGTGACTGAACTGAACTGAACTGAGATTGAATGAGCCCATATTCATCATGTGACTTCTAAAAAGACTGTGAGTAGAAATACCATGGTGAATTTTGAAATTCCAAACATCTTAATCCAAAGATAAAGAAAACCCACTAAGAGTATTTTAAATTTAGGGGGGAAAAAAAACGTATAAAAGGGATTTAAACAAAGCAACCTGCCTTGACCTCAAATTCTCATCATTAATGATGCATGCAAGAAACTCAATTCCTCAGGATTCTTAGAAAAATTTACATTGAATACTATGAACATTATTATTATATTTTTATGGAGAAATAAAGATATTTTGATGTTTTCTGCTGCTGCTGCTGCTAAGTTGCTTCAGTCGTGTCAGACTCTTTGCGACCCCACAGACGGGCGGCCCACCAGGCTCCCCCGTCCCTGGGATTCTCCAGGCAAGAACACTGGAGTGGGTTGCCATTTCCTTCTCCAATGCATGAAAGTGAAAAATGAAAGTGAAGTTGTTCAGTCGTGTCTGACTCTTGGCGACCCCATGGACTGCAACCTACCAGGCTCCTCCATCCATGGGATTTTCCAGGCAAGAGTACTGGAGTGGGTTGCCATTGCCTTCTCTGTGATGTTTTCTAGGACTTGGATATTTTAACATCCATGACTCAAATATGAAAAACAAACAAACAAACAAACTACCAAACCATACACATTACTGTTGCTTACTCACTAAGTCATGTGGCTAACTCTTTAGTCATGTGACTAGTCATGTCTAACTCTTTCACAACCCCATGGACTTTAAGCCCATCAGGCTCCTACTGTCCATAGGATTTCCCAGGCAAGAATATTGGTGCTGGTTGCCATTGCCTTTTCCAGGGGACTTTCCCAACCCAGGCATTGAATCCACATCTCCTGCATTGGCAGGAAGTTTCTTTACCACTGAGCCACCAGGGAAGCCCAAAGCATACATGCTGGAATTAAAGTGAGTAAAGAAATTAAAAAAAAAAAAAAAAGTATTGCTTCATCTAAATGAGCATTGATTACAAAATATCAACATACAACTAAAATCATATATGGTATTGATGTTACATAACATCATGAAACATGCAGCAGAGAGTGACTTACTGTGGAAACATTATTCACAGTTTTATTTGCCTTTACTCTTTATTCATGGGCTTAAACATGGTCTCATTTCTCCTGGGATGATAGAGTGATCATTACTTCTCTGAAATCCTGTGGTAGATAGCATCCCATTTTATTTATTCCTCTTTATCTAGTTATCAATTCCTTCAAGGAAGAGAGTTTATCAATTTTTTGACATCAATAGATATTAATGACCAGTAATTTGAAAGTGTTAGTTAGATTAAAAAATACACTACCATTTTCTGTACTGGCAGGTGCAAAACATACTGTAGAATCAGTTAGGAGCAGAAATAACTTTACTAAACCAAGAATCATACAAATGGGTTATATTTTTATAACAATTTGTATGGTGTGGGGGAAAAGAGAACCCTTACAATACAAGAAGCGCAGATGTGTATCTCTGTTAGCTGATAGAATTGTCTTTAGCAGACACTCAGACACAAAAATATTCAATGTACAAAAAATTTCAACTTTAGCAGAAAAAGGCTGTGGACTCTCAGCTGCCAAAGGAGCACCCCGAAAATATCTGACACAGAACAAATTCACATTCTTTAGTGATAATGATAAAAAAAAAGAAGTACAAGATACACAGAAACACATTGCAGGACTAAGAAGAAAAAAAGACTACAAAAAAGTGTAGCCACGATGTAGATATAAAAGGAAAACAAAATATTCCATCATTGCTGGATAAGATATTATGTCCAACTCTGCTTTGAAAAAGATAATAACAATAATAATACATTAAAGAGCATGCTAGTGGGGCAAGAGTGGAACATGGATATCATGAGTTGAAATAGGTCAGGAAAAAGTAGAATGAAAAATAGTCACAGAAATGTAGGGGAAATAAAAGCTATACAAATAGAACATACTAAGTAACATAACACATAGGGATGAAAAATACAAGCAAAATGAAATAGAAATAGCAGACTTACAAAAAAGGACAGGAAATAGATATTCAGCATACATAAAACAGTATTCTGAAAGGAAAAAATTTAAAAATAAATATAAAAACCAATTACTGAAATATTAACCTCAAAGTTACTTTTTTACATATGGAAAGAAACAACCTGTGGCAGAAAATAATAAGAATGAGCAAATGAAACTAATCATCGTAAAAGCACTGATATTCAATCATTAAAAAAAAAAAAAAGTGCACTTAGGGTATCATGAGAAATAAGTGCTTCGTAGGTACAAGAGAAGAAAACAGAAGCAAATTGGCCACAGCTTTTTTACAGAAACTCTCAACACAAGAAGAGGACCAGGCAGTACCTGGAAATTTCTTACAGATAGAAAGCAACCTAAGATTTGTATATCTGAAGAAAATGCCCATTGTTAAAATTGAGAAACAAATGGTTTTAGGTAGCAAGAACTCAAGAAAGATTTTCTCTCTCTTTTTATTGAAGACTAGTCGATTTACAATATTAGTTGCAGGCATATAGCATAGTGATTAAAAATTTTAATAAATTATACTCCATTTATAGTTGTAATAAATATTGGCTTTACCCTCCCCCCCACCGCCATGCTATACAATATACCCTTACTTTGTTGTGCTGTGCTTAGTTGCAGAGTAGCATCCAGCTCTTTGCAACCCCATGGACTGCAGCCTGCCAGGCTCCCATGTCTATGGGGATTCTCCAGCCAAGAATACTGGAGTGGGTTACCATGCCCTCCTAAAGGGAGTGACATCACCCTTGTGGCAGAAAATGAAGAGAAACTAAAGAGCCTCTTGATAAAAGTGAAAAGAGGAGAGTAAAAAACCTGGCTTAAAACTCAACATTCAGAGAACTAAGATCATGGCATCTGGCCCCATCACTTCATGGCAAATAGATGGGGAAATGATGGAAACACTGAAAGAGTTTACATTCTTGGGCTCCAAAATCACTGCAGATGATGACTTCAACCATGAAATTAAAAGATGCTGGCTCCTTGGAAGAAAAGCTATGACCAACTGAGATGGCTTGTTAAAAAGCAGAGATATTACTTTTTCAACAAAGGTCATGTAGTCAAAGCCATGGTTTTTCTGGTAGTCATATATAGATGTGAGACTTGGACTAAAAAGAAAGCTGAGCACTGAAGAACTGATGCTTTTGAGTTGTGATCTTGGAGACGATTCCTGAGTCCCTTGAATTGCAAGATCAAACATGGCAATCCTAAAGGAAATCAATCTTGGAAATTCACTGGAAGGACTGATGCTGAAGTTGAAGCAATACTTTGGCCACCTGATGTGAAGAACTGACTCACTGGAAAAGACCCTGATGCTGGGAAAGATTGAAGGCAGAAGGAGATGGGAATGACAGAATGAGATGGTTGGATAGCATCACTGACTTGATAGACATGAGTTTAAGCAAGCTCCAGGAGGTGGTGATGGACAGGGAAGACTGACGAGTTGGAGATGGACAGGGAAGCCTGGTGTGCTTCAGGGTATGAGGCAACAAAATGTCAGACATGACTGAGTAACTGAACTGAACAGAACTGAACCTCCAGTGATCTTCTCCACACAGGGATCAAAGCCAGGTCTCTCCCTCATTGCAGATGGATTCTTTACCCTCTGAGCCACCAGAGAAGCCTGTATATCCTTATATCTTATGTATTTCATGCCTAGTAATTTGTACCTGTTAATTCCCTACCCTTATCTTGCCCCCGCCCTCCATCCCTTTACCACCAGAAACCATTAATTTGTTCTCTATATGAATCTGTTTATTGTTTGTTATATTCATTAGTTTGTTCTGCTTTTTAGATTCCATATGTAAGTGAAAACATACAGTATTTGTCTTTCTCTGAATTATTTCACTAAGCTTAATACCTTCTAGGTCCTATTGCAAATGGCAAACTTTTATTATTTTTATGACTGAGTAGTGTTTTATTGTGTTCAGTTCAGTTTAGTCGCTCAGTCATGTCCGACTCTTTGAGACCCCATGAATCACAGCACGCCAGGCCTCCCTGTCCATCATCAACTCCCGGAGTTCACTCAAACTCATGTCCATTGAGTCAGTGATGCCAATCAACCATCACATCCTCTGTCGTCCCCTTCTCCTCCTGCCTCCAATCCCTCCCAGAATCAGGGTCTTTTCCAATGAGACAACTCTTCACATGAGGTGGCCAGAGTATTGAACTTTCAGCTTTAGCATCGGTCCTTCCAATGGAGAACCAGAACTGATCTCCTTTAGAATGAACTGGTTAGATTTCCCTGCAGTCTGAGGGACTCTCAAGAGTCTTCTCCAACACCACAGTTCAAAAACATCAATTCTTCGGCACTCAGCTTTCTTCACAGTCCAATTCTCACATCCATACATGACCACTGAAAAAACCATAGCCTTGACTAGACAAACCTTTATTGGAAAAGTCTCTGCTTTTGAATATGCTATCTGGTTGGTCATAATTTTCCTTCCAAGGAGTAAGCATCTTCTAATTTCATGGCTGCAATCACCATATGCAGTGATTTTGGAGCCCCCCAAAATAAATTCTGACACTGTTTCCACTGTTTCCCCATCTATTTGCCATGAAGTGATGGGACTGGATGCCATTATCTTCATTTTCTTAATGTTGAGCTTTAAGCCAACTTTTTCACTCTCCTCTTTCACTTTCATCAAGAAGCTGTTTGGTTCCTCTTCACTTTCTGCCATAAGGTTGGTGTCATCTGTTATATATATATATATATATATATATATATATATATATATATATATATATATACACACACACACACCATATCTTCTGTATCTAATGGACATGTTAGTATCTTGGCTATTGTAAAGAACATTGAAACGAATATTAGAACTCATGTAATTTTTTAAACTTAGTCTTTTTGTTTTGTTGGAAAAAAAAAAGAAGATCTAGTAGTGGAATTGCTGCATTTAATACTAGTTTTAGTTTTTGAGGAAACTCCAGGCTGTTTTCCACAATGGCTACGGAAACCCACATTCACATCAAAATTGTTGAAATCTTCCCTTTTCTCCACATCCATGCAAACATTTATAGTTTGTGGTCTTTTTGACGTTAACCATTCTGACATGTGTGCCATGATATCTCGTTGTGGATTTGATTTGCATTTCTCTGATAATTAATTATATAAAGACTTTTTCATGTGTGTTTGCCATCTATACATAACCTTTAAAAAATATTTATTCAGACCTTTTGCTCATTTTTAAACAAGTTCTTTGTACTTTTGTATTTGCGGTTGAACTGTATGAACTATTGATATATTTTGGATATTAACCACTCATAGTTTTTTCGTATGCAAATATTTTCACTCATTCAGTACATTTTTTTCCTCTTTGTGTTGATTTTCCTTGCTGTGCAAAAGCTTTCAAGTTTAATTAATTAGGTCACATTTGTTTAATTTTGCTTTTGTTTCTTTTGTCTTAGGAGACAGATTATATATATGCAGCTGCTGCTGCTGTCGCTTCAGTCGTGTCCAATTCTGTGTGACCTTATGGATGGCAGCCCACCAGCTCCTCCATCCCTGGGATTCTCCAGGCAAGAATATTGCTGCAATTTATGTCAGAGTGTTTTGCCTATGTTCCCCCCCACCCAGGGAGTTTTATGGATTTGGGTATTACATTGAGACCTTTAACATTTTTAGTTTATTTTTGCATATGATGTGAAAAAATGTTCTACTTTTCCCCATTATATATTCTTGGCATAGGTTACTTGATCATAAGTGTGTGGGTTTCTTTCTAGGCTCTCTATTCATTGCTATTGATTTATGTGTCTGTTTTTGTGCCAGTACTATATTCTTTTGATTACTGTGGCTTTGTAGTATAGTCTGAAGTGTGAGAACATACTTTCAACTCTGTTCCTCTTTCTCAAGATGATTTTGATTATTCTGAGTCATTTTGTTATATACAGATTTTAAAATTATTTTCCTAGGTTTCTGTAATAAATACCAGTAGTATTTTGATAGGAATTTGAATGAAGCTCTAGATTACCTTGAGTAGTATAATCATTTTAATGATAATAATTCCTCCAGTTCATGAACAGAGTATCTTTTTCCATCTGTTTGTGTCATTTTTAATTTTTTTCAACACTCAGAATTTTTTTGAGTACAAGTATTTTACCTCTTTAGGTAGGTTTATTTCTAGGTATTTTATCTTTTCTGATGGACATGGAAATGAGATTATTTCCTTAATCTCTACTTCCCATAGTTTGTTGTTAGTATAAGGAGATGCAACAAAACTTTACATATTAATTTTCTATGCTACAACACAATCAAACTCACTGATGAGCTCTAGTAGTGTCTTGGTAGCATCTTTACAATATTCTATATATACTATCATATCATCTTCAAACAATGATAGTTTTATTCCTTTACAAATTGGATTCATTTTCTTGATTTTTCTTAATTGTTGTGGCTAGGGACTTCCTATACTATATTGAATAAAACTGGTGATAGTATCCATCCTTGACTAGTTTCTGGGAAAAATCTTTAAGCTTTTCATCATTGAGTATGATGTTAGCTGTGGATTTATTATTTATTGTATAATGAAAACTTATGCTCACTTTTTGAATTTTTTGAATAAATGGATATTAAATTGTGTCAAAAACCTTTCCTGCCTCTATTGAGATGATCATAATATTATTGTTCAATTTGTTAATGCAATATATCACATTGAATGATTTATAGATACTGAAGCATCCTTGAATCCATGAGATAAGTTCCAGCTATAAGATCATTTAAATATAATTTTTGGATTCCATTTACTAATACTTTGTTAATGAACTTTGTGTCTCTATTTATTAGTAATATTCAACTGCAACTTTCCTTTTTGTGAGTGATATCTTTGTCTGGTTTTGGTATCAGAGTGTTGCTGGCTTCATAGAATGAAATAAAAGGTGTTCTTTCCTCTGCAATGTTTTGAAATACTTTAAAAAATAAAACAGGTAACTCTTCTCTAAATGGTGGGAATAATTAATTCCTTTGTGAAGTTGTATTGTCCTAAAACTTTGTTTGTTGGGAGTTTATTTTTTTTTTTTGGATTCACTTATAGTAATTGATTTGTTCATATTTCTGTTTTTTTCTGTGTTTGGTCTTGGGAGATTGTACATTCCTAGAAAAATTTTTCATTGATTCTAGATTATCCACTTTATTGATATATAATCTCCTATGATCCTTTGTATTTCTGTGGTGTTTCCTTTTTCATTTCTAGTTTTATTGATGTAGGTTTTCTCTCTGTGTGTCTCTTATTCCTGTCTAAAGGTTTATCTGTTTTGTTATTTCAAAGAACTAGCTCTTAGTTCCAGTAACTTAAAAAACAAAATTCTTTTAAAATTATCTATATCATTTGGCTCTGCTCTTATCTTTAGGATCTTTTTCCTCCTACTAACGTTGTGTGTTTGCTGTTGTTGTTGTTATTGTTGTTTGGAGATCCTTTAGATGTAAGGTTAGAGTGTTTGGGGTATTTCTTGTTCCATGTAGTAAGCTTACATTGCTATAAACTTTCCTCTTGGAATTACTTTTGCCACATCCCATGGATTTTGGATCATAATTTTTTTATTTTTCTCCAACCCTAT
The DNA here is from genome assembly GCF_023091745.1 of Budorcas taxicolor. NCBI lineage: Eukaryota > Metazoa > Chordata > Mammalia > Artiodactyla > Bovidae > Budorcas > Budorcas taxicolor. The sequence continues at coordinate 17,065,281 of NC_068931.1, read as the reverse complement.
CCAGAAAAGCGTTAGGGTTAGGGTTAGGGTTGGTAAGATCCTCTGGAGAAGGAAATGGCAACCGACTCCAGTTTTCTTGACTGGAGAATCCCATGGATTCTGGAGGAGCCTGGTGGACTATAGTCCCTAGGGTCACAAAGAGTCAGAGATGACGGAAGCAATGTGGCATGTATGCACACAGGGTGAGTCCATATATATTGCCAATCATTGTATCTTTTTCTTCTCAAACTGATCCCCTGGTCATTATGCAATATCCTCTCTTGTACTTGTAATAGTTTCTATTTTAAAGTCTATTTTGTATGATATCAGTATTATTACCTTGGCTTTATTTTTATTTCCATTTGCATAGAATACATATATAAACTGTCTCAGTTTCAGTGTACATCGCATTTCTGTGTATGTCTTTATCTGAAGTGAATCTTTTGTTGGCAACATATATATATACAGGTCTTGTCTTTTTTATCCATTCAGCTATTGTTTGTCTTTTGGTTGAAGCATTCAGTCCATTTATATTTGACACAGTTATTGATATATATGTTCTTATTACCATTTTATTACTTTTTAAGAGTTGTTTGTAATTCTTTCTGATCCTTTCTTCTGCTTTTGTTCTATTCACTAGTGATTTCATGACTATCTTTAGTGCTATATTCAATTGCTTTCTATTTTTTCTATGTGTATCTGTTATAGATCTTTTGGTTTATAATTATCATGGTTTATATATAGCTACCTACCTACCTATCATCTATATATCTTTAATGCAATTGTTTTAACTTCCTGTTTTCTTAATTTCAAATGTATTTTAGCAACTCTGTATTTGTACTATAGTCCCTATATGATTATATTTTGACATCATATTTTATATTTAACTGCTTCACATATTCCCTACCTGCTTATTGTGGATATAGATTGTTTTATTATTTTTGCCTTTTAACCTTTCTACTAGCTTTGTATATGTTTGATTTAATATCTTTACAGTATATTTGTCTTTACCAATGAGATTTTTTATTTCATATATTTTATACTTCTAATTGTGGCTTTTTAGTTTTTGCTTAGAAAAATCACTTTAGCATTTCTTTTAAATCTAATTTAGTGGTGGTGAACACTTAAATCCTGCTCTTTTGGAATACTTTTGATCTCATTGTCAAATCTGAATGTGTCTTGACATCTCGACTATGCCCTGAAGAGTATTTGCCAAAAAGAGGAGCTGATAGCCTTATGGAAGTTCCATTGTATGTAATTTGTTGTTTTTCCTTTGTTACTTTTAACTGTCTCTCTTTTAAGTTTTGTTATTTTGATTATATCATGTCTTGGTGTACTCCTCTTTTGGTTGATCTTATTTGGGACAAGTATTCATGCCTGGAGAATTCAATGGGCAGAAGTGTCTGGCAGCAACAGTCCATGTGGTCACAAAGCAAAGAGTTGGCTATGACTCAGTGACTGTTTCTCCTTCTTTCTTTCTTTTCTTTTTTAATGCTTAGGGGAGGAGCCTGGTGTGCTGCAGTCCATGGTGTCACAAAGAATTGGACACAATCTAGCAAATGAACAACAAATGCTTGTTGTTGTTTAGTGACTCAGTGATGTCCGACTCTGCAACCCCATACACTGCAACACCCCACGCTTCCCTGTCCTTCACCATCTCACAGAGCTTGCTCAAACTTATGCTTATTGACTTGGTAATGCATCCAATTATCTCATTCTCTGTTGTACGATTCTCATTTTGGCTTCAGTCTTCCCCAGAAACAGGATCTTTTCCAATGAGTCTATTCTTCGCATCAGGTGACCAAAGCATTGGAGCTTCAGCTTCAGTATCTGTCATTCTAATAAGTATACAGGATTAATTTCCTTTAGGATTGATTGGTTCGATCTCTTTATAGTCCAAGGGACTCTCAGGAGTCTTCTCCAACCTCACAGCTCAAAAGCATCAATTCTTCAGCATCTGGCCATATTTATGATCCAGCATTCACTTTCATACATGGCTACAGTAAAAAACATAGTTTTGACTATATGAACCTTTGTTGGCAAAACAATGTCTCTGCTTTTTAATATGCTATCTAAGTTAGTCATAGCTTTTCTTCGAAGCACAAGTGTCTTTTAATTTTGCAGCTACAGTCACCATTCACAGTAATTTTGGAGTCTGTGAAAACAAAGTCTGACACAGTTGCATAATTTCCTCATCAATTTGCCATGCAATGATGGGACCAGATGCCAGGATATTAGTGTTTTGAATGTTGAGGGGTTTTTTTTTTTTTTTTTTTTTTTTTTAGTTTATTCCTAGGTATTTATTCTTTTTGATATGGTATTTTTAATTAATTTATTTTTTATTGAGAAATGATTGGTTGACAGAATTTTGTTATTTTCTGTCAAATCTCAACATGAATCAGCCATAGATATACATATATTCCCCTCCCTTTTTAACTTCCCTTCCATCTCCCTCCCCATCCCACCCCTCTAGGTTGATACAGAGCCTCTGTTTGAATTTCCTTAGCTGTACAGCAAATTCTGGTGGTTATCTATTTTACATATAACAATTTACGTTTCCATGCTACTCTTTCCATACATTTCACCCTCTCCTCCCCTCTCCCCATGTCCACAAGTCTACTCTCTATGTTGGTTTCTCCATTGTTGCCCTGTAAGTATATTCTTCAGTACCGTTTTTTCTAAATTCTGTATATATGTATTAGAGTATGATATTTATCTATTTCTGCCTCACTTCAGTCTGTATAGTATGTTCTAGGTTCATCCACTTCATTAGATCTGACTCAAAGGTGATCCTTTTTGTGGCTGAGTAATATCCCCTTGTGTATATGTACCACAATTGTTTTATCCATTCATCTGTTCATGGACATCTAGGCTGCTCCCATGTTCTAGCTATTGTAAATAGTGAAGTAATTAACAATGGGATACATACATCTTTTTCAATTTTGGTTTCCTCAGGGTATATGCCTAGGAGTGGGATTGCTGTGTCATATGCTTGTTTTATTCCTAGCTTTTTTAGGGAATCTCCATAGCATGGTGGCTATCAGTTCAGTTCAGTTCAGTCGCTCAATAGTTGTATCAATTTACATTCCTACCAACAGTGCAAGAGCGTTCCCTTTTCTCCGCACCCTCTCCAGCATTTATTGTTTATAGACGTTTTGATGATGGCCATTCTGACCAGTGTGAGGTGATATCTCATTGTAGTTTTGATTTGCATTTCTCTAGTAATGAGTGATGTTGAGCATCTTTTCATGTGTTTGTTAGCTGTCTGTATGTTTTCTTTGGAGAAATGTCTGTTTAGGTGTTTTCCCCACTTTTTGATTGGGTTGTTGGCTTTTCTGGTATTAAGTTGTATGAGCTGCTTGTATATTTTGGAAATTAATCCTTTGTCAGTTGTTTCACTAGTTGTTACAGTTTCAGAATGTAGAGTCAAGTCCTTCCATGCAGCCAAAACAATATCAGTAGCAGTTACCTTTCTCTTAATATTTTCTTATTAAAAAAATACATATTACTGTAAATATTCTGCATGCTGTGACAAAGTAGAAATAATGTAATTAATGGAAAATATGAAAGAGAAAATGAAAAATTATAAAGCGAGTTCCTTATTATATGGCTATAGATCAGCATTATAGGATACTGGAAAAAGAATTATAAATCAGATAGACAACTTTTAAATTAGAAAAAATGAGCCTAAGAACATTTACCAAAAGTATAAACACAAAAGTTACCACTAGAACAAAAAATATAAGCCTCCCTAAATAACACAGGAAAATACTTCACAAATCATGTAAGGAAAGAAATATAGCAAATATTATATATATTATATGTATATATATAATAGCAAATTTTATTGAGCTCAAACATATGAGTCATTTTGATGAATGTGAATAGCTGAAGTCATCTAATAAAAGATAATTCTTTTCTATCTGGTTCACAAAACAGAACCAAACTGCATGTTCTATGAAAGAAAAACAGCTAAATTTAAAAAAAAAAAAAATCAGAAATTCTAAAAATAAAGGAATGGAAAGAAGTGTACCATAAAAGAGGAGAGATAGAATGGCAGTAGTAATCTTAATATCAGAAAAGTAGAAACCTTTAAATATAAAAAAAGAACAGCTTTTTAAATGCAGAAGCCACAATTATCAATGAAGATATAACATTTATGAATATCTATGCATCAACTAGGGCTTCCTAGGTGGTTCAGTGTTAAAGGTTCTGCCTGACAACTTAGGAAACCCAAGAGATGTGGGTTTGATCCTTGGGTCCAGAAGATCCCCTGGAGGAGAGCATGGTAACTTACTCCAGTATTCTTGCTTGGAGAATCCCATGGTTAGAGAAGGCTACACTTCATGGAGTCTCAAAGAGTCAGGCATGACCATGGCAACTTACACATGCATATACCAATTAATACAAAAAATATTTTTATGAATCAAGAGTACAGGAGAAATAAGGAGACATAAATAGAAACTTCATTAATAGGATGGATTTGCGCATCATTTAAGAACAAGTCAGAATCAATGGACAAAAATAAATAAGCAGTGAAAATATTAAAAATAAAATAAAATAAGCACTGAGAGAGATCTGATGTATATGTGTGGATCTTTACAACATAATTATAGAGAATACAGTTCTTTTTCAATCCCTATGACATTGTCACTAAAGCTGATTATAGTACAAGTTACAAAGAAAGCATCTGCAATTTCCATAAAGTGGAATATAAAAATCTCTCTAATAGAAATGAAATAAAACTGTAAATTATCAAAAACAACAAAAATAAAAACAAAGTCTTTCCACATGGAAAACAAAAATGTTGCCTATTAACCAACTCCTTAATAAACCTGGGATGTAAACTGAAGTCGTGAACGTTTATGAAAAGAATGAGACTGAAAACACTATAGAGCATAGAATATAGGATGCATTTAGAGCAGTGATCTGAGGAAAAACTCATAACATTACATTCTTTTAACAGTAGAAATGAAAGGTATTGAAAGACATAATCCCCAGCTTGATTAACTAGAAAAAACAATGCAAACAGAAAGAAAACACAAGATAAAGAAAATAAAAATTTTAAAAAAGAAATTATTAAAGGTAATAGAAAAATAGATACAATGAATAAATCAAAATTCTATTACAAAAATTTTGAAAAATTCAACAACATATGCAAACTACTAGCTTACTTAAGCAAAAAATAAGGGAGAAAAAATTATGCAAGATAAAATGTGAGAAATGGGAAATGACTGTAAAATAAAATTTATATTTTATAGCAAGACAATAAAAATTTAAACAGAAAATGTTCTTTGCCCTTTGGTCTTCTCTCTTACCTGCACTGTGCATTGTATATTTACTTTATGCTTCAACTAAACCTTTCCCATCCACAGAAATGCCTACCTAACCATAAATAACAATATTCTCCTAGAATCAATAAGACAATTATTTGAATATAACTTTCCTTCTTCATCTCATAAGAAGTCATGTGGCACTTAGATTTGGTTTATGTAAGCTCTCAATAATACATCATTTGATGCACAGCCTTCTGTCTCAAAAAAAAAATGACATAACTGTGCCTTGACTTTGAAGGGAACAGAACAGCTCTCAGAGCTTTCTGAGATGCCAATCCTGGATTATAATCCTCAAACTTGGCTGAAATAAAATTTTCCATTTCTTTCTCAGACGAACTTGTTGCAGGAAGGAGGACCCCTTCCAGGGCCCAAAACTGGGCTCTTGTCTAACACTTGGAAATGAATTGTCCAAGGAGACACATGTACTGACAAAGCAAGAGATTTTATTGGGGAAGAGTACCCGGGTGGAGAGCAGTAGGGTAAGGGAACCCAGGAGAACTGCTCTGCCATGTGGCCCCACAGTCTTGGGTTTTATGGTGATGGGATTAGTTTTCAGGTGGTCTTTGCCCAATCATTCTAATCCAGAGTCTTTCCTGGTGGTGCACACACCATCCAGCCAAGATGCATTTTAGTGAAAGGGATTCTGGGAAGTGGATGGACACCCAGTGTCTCCTTTCGACCTTTCCCAAACTCTTCCAGTTGGTGGTGGCTTATTAGTTCCCTATTCCTTATCAGGATCTCCTGTCGTAAAACAACTCATGCAAATGGATACTATGGTGCCTGGTCAGGGTGGGCAGTTTCAATCAGTGTGATTCCCCTAACAAACTGATTATATTTTCATCAACATAATAATTGAAACAAACAGATTTTTTTAAATCACAAAGACTGTATTGTAGAGTTTTATGTAAGCAAATTTGAAAGCATTGATGAAATGATGTTCAGATAAAACACACATGACACATGAAGGATTTGAGAGCATTATGATAAGGACAGATTTTGTTAAGTAAAACACAAATACATCAGAAAGTAAGGCTAAGGCATGGTACTGTCTTCTAAAATCTTTTTTTCTTAAATACAAATATGTAAATGTATTTTTGGCAGAAAGAAATCAGTCACTCACACCTATTACCCCTCTTCCCTCCTGAGCTGCAAACCAACCAGTTTAATCAGGATCAACTTATAATCCAGTCTGGGTTCTGAATATCTATTTGACCTTTTTCATGCTTGCAATGTATCCTGACATTCCCCTTTCCCCTTTTCTATTGCAAGATAGATGAAAGTACACACAGGCTCTTGTGATGAAGACCTATTGAAGAATGAGACGGATTCACCTTGCAAATATTCAAAGCATTAATGACCACTTATGCAAAATTCCCCAAAGGCTGTTCATTAAGCCCCAATCAGGCATCCTGCTGTGGCTTCTCTAAAAGAAATGACAGGCCACTGTGTCCTAGAAATGGAACTCCCACTGGGAGGGAAGGACATTCAAACTGACTCTGTGCCCTCAGGGTAGGTGTCCCATGAAAGGCTTCATGAGGGGGCTTGACTTTCACATTTGAATAGTATGAATATATTTGCCTTTCATTTCCTTGTTAGTCAGCCTACAGCAGACTAATTACCACTTTATGAAGCCACTGAATAATACTGAAGGTCATTAATATTTGATGAAAAGCTATTGACCAAAATGAAGTGAATCCTTGAATATAACCAATAATTATTAAACCATTACTAATATTTACTGAGCAGTTATTGTGTGCCAGACACTCTAAATGCTTTATTTCTATTATCTCATTCAATTTTCACATGGTTTTATGATGAAACTGAAACACAATTTGTATTTGTCCCTGTTTTTAAGTAGATGAGAGGTTTCAGGACCACTCTAAATTTATTTGTATCTCAAGCTACCATCTGGATGATTATCTTTTCTGACATTTTATATTATTATTTCCAGTGATTCATGAAATTTGTAAGTAGGTTGCAGAACCTTATGATTACTTTGGGCACACTTTATAGGTCATGGTGCCACTGATACCTATTTTCAAAAGGGCCAATATTTGGCAAAGTGCAGCTGTGTTCCATATTAAAAAAGAGACATTACTTTGCCAATAAAGGTCCATCTTGTCAAGGCTTATGGTTTTTCCAGTAATCATGTATGGATGTCAGAGTTGGACTATAAAGAAAGCTGACGCCAAAGAATTGATGCTTTTGAACTGTGGTGTTGGAAAAGACTCTTGAGAGTCCCTTGGACTGCAAGGAGACCCAACCAGTCCATCCTAGAGGAGATCAGTCCTAAGTGTTCATTGGAAGTACTGATGTTGAAGCTGAAACGCAAATACTTTGGCCACCTGAATCGAAGAAATGACTCACTGGAAAGACCCTGATGCTGGGAAAGATTGAAGGCAGGAGAAGGGGACAACAGAGGATGAGATGGCTGGATGGCATCACTGACTTGATGGACATGGGTTAGACTCCAGGAGTTGGTGATGGCCAGGGAGGCCTGGTGTGCTGTGATCCATAAGGTCATGAAGAGTCAGACATGACTGAGCAACTGAACTGAACTGAACTGAACCATGTTCCACAGAATTATAATGACTTTTCCCCCTTTTATTCTGATACTAAAAGTATCATGCTTTTTTAAGAGATAAATACTCACTGGATAAGAAGGTAAAGTGAACAGGTTTAATTCTAAGAACAGCAGGAGAATCAAGGTCCTTAGCCACAGGTTTATTCATTTTTGATTCAGGATAAAAGGTGAGAGTTAGGAGATTGTTCATTTTTTCTATGAAACATCAGAAAGACATAGGTGTTTAAACATTTAACCAAATTTAACATTGAAAAAACAAATTTATTATTGCTCTTACATGTTTTTATCTCCCACACAATTTAATACACTTCATCTTATATTAATGAAATCCACAACAGAGAAAAGCCTTATATTTGATTGGTATTTTTTGTACTTTTACCCAGTATTCAATAAATCTTTGCTTTGAACCTTATGCATACCTAATGATAACAGAGGGTCTCTGCTTAAGGTCTAGAAGAAGGAGGAAAAATAATTCACATCAACCTTAGGTGGGAGTAGGGCAGATTTTACCTTAACATCCTGTTTTGGATAGCTCTAATATGATTATTGGAGAAGGCAATGGCACCCCACTCCAGCACTCTTGCCTGGAAAATCCCATGGACAGAGCAGCCTGGTGGGCCACAGTCCATGGGGTCACTAAGAGTTGAACACAACTGAGTGACTTCACTTTTCACTTTCATACACTGGAGAAGGAAATGGCAACCCACTCCAGTGTTCTTGCCTGGAGAATCCCAGGGATGGGTGAGCCTGGTGGGCTGCCGTCTATGGGGTCGCACAGATTCGGACACCACTGAAGCAACTTAGTAGCAGCAGCAGCAATATGATTATTAGACACATATAAACATAACCTAGACAGTGTATTAAAAAACAAAGACATCACATAGCCAACAAAGGCCCGTACAGTCAAAGCTCTGATCTTTCCAGTAGTCATGTACGGATGTGAGTTGGACCATAAAGAAAATGAGCACTGAAGGATTCATGCTGTCGAACTGTGGTGGTGGAGAAGACTCTTGAAGGTCCCTTGGACAGCAAGGACATCAAATCAGTCAATCCTAAAGGAAATAGACCCTGAATATTCATTGGAAGGAGTAATGTGAAGCTGAAGCTCCAATACTTTGGTCACTTGATGTGAAGAGCTAAGTCATTGGAAAAGACCCTGATACTGAGGAAGACCAAAGTCAGGAGGAAAAGGGAAAAACAGAGGATAAGATGGTTGGATGGCATCACTGATTCAATGGACATGGGCTTGAGCAAAGTCTGGGAGATAGTGGAGGACAAAGGAGCCTGCTGTGTTGCAGGCCATAGGTTCACTAAGAGTCGGACATGACTTAGTGATTGAACAACAGCTAAAACAAAAATATGGTTATAGTGTTTAGAAGTGTTCTAATGTGACCAAGCCTTTGCGAATATTGACTAGAAACAATGGGGAGGGTATGAATGTCCTTGAAGGAAAACATTTTGATATTTCAATGGCATCTCTGGTTGAAACCACAGTATTTTGGCAATATAATGAAATGGAAAGAACGTATGTTTTCAGCTTGTCTCTTCTCATAGTACCCATGGCTTGAGCAAGTTACTGAAGAATCTTTCTGAGGCTCTGTCACTTCCTCTCTATAATAAAGTAATGATGCCCACATTACCTGCATTGTGTTTTAGGAATCAAATGATCTAATGTCTATAATGTATTTAGCACAATGCCTGCTATAAGTGTGCATTTAAGTAAGTATGTACTTAAAAATCAATAGTAAGATGATACTGTATTGTTCTAAAAGACTTATGAAACTTGAGGGAACCTTAGAAAAGATAACCCCTGGGACATTAGCATTGCAGTGAACATTTACCACAGACTGAATGTTGGTGACTTTTGGGGCCTTGCTATATTAAGCCATTCCATATATTCTACTGTGAGGATTTACTAACTGGGAGCAGCAAAGACAAGACATGTGTAGCCGTGCTTGGTGTACATAGAGAGATCTCACTCTAAGCATGTAACAACTGTCTCCCTTACTCTTCCTCTTTTCTGTCCATTACTGTCTACAGTTATAGTTTTAGAAAATAGCAAAATAGACCTCATTTTAAAATAGTTTCTATAATATCATAGCTAGTAGAGACAATTTTTAAATTTCTCTTTCCACACAGAATTAAAAAGGAAGAAGAAATTTAGGTGGTTGTTCAAATCAGCCACAGGTGCTATATGTGTATATTTCTGTGTTTTTGTGAATGTGTTTGTTGGAGTTGAAGTGAACACATAGGTAAAAAATGCAGCAAAAAAGGGATTTCATGGCAGCACAAAACTCAATAGAATCTTGAGGATACTGAGTGAGATTTTCTTTGGTACCTGTCTAACTAATGAGTTCTGACACCCTTTATCGTAGCTATATTATAGCATGTATAGCTGCAACAGGGCTACAAACCCTTAGCATCCTGGGATCAAGGGTGATCTAAGAGCATCTTCTTTCAGTGAAGGTATTTTTTGGGAGAAATTTGTTTTGAAGAAATCATTTCAGCCTAGCATCGGCTCTTCATTCTATATCATTTGGTTTAATAAAAAAAAGTTTCCCTGAGCAAAAAGCGACCATGAAGTTTATTTTCATTTAAAGCAACTATAAGGAATGTTAGTTCACATATTCCTGGTCTAAGACTCGATTCTCCTGTACCCTTAACATACTGGAGTTGAGAAGAAGCACACATATCTTCAAGGTCATTTTGACCTTGCCCAGTGATCCCAAAACTTTACTGTGCATAAGAATTAATAATGAATCTTGCAATGATTCAGTTCTGATTTAGCAGAGATGGGGAGGTACCTGAGATTTTACATTTTTAACAATCTCCCAGATGATACTGATGCTATTGGTCCTAGGACTACACAACAAGATTTTAAACCAAGGATTGATAAGCATTTTCTCTGAAAAAAATAAAAAAAGACCGTAAATATGTTAGGTTTTGTTATAACTATGTAACTCTACTATTGAGCACAAAGGCATCCACAAATAACACATGAATCCAATGAGTATGGCTGCACTCAAATAAAACTTAGGCAATTAAATATGAATTTTATGCAATTGTCATATATCTGGAAAACATTGAGGTGGGGAATTTTTTTATTTTGTAATTTAAAAAATGTGAAAACCACTTTTAGTTTGTGGCCATATAAAAACTCAGTGTGTCAGATGTGTCTTGAGGGCAGAAGTTGCTTCTACCTGACTGAAAGCAGTCTTGCCTTATAGTTCAGTTCAGTTCAGTTCAGTCATTCACTCATGTCCAACTCTTTGCAACCCCATGGACTGCAGGACCCAGGCTTCCCTATCCATCACCAACTCCCGGAGCTAACTCAGACTCATGTCCATCAGGTCAGTGATGCCATCCAATCATCTCATCCTCTGTTGTCCCCTTCTTCTGCCGCCTTCAATCTTTCCTGGCATCAGGGTCTTTGCCGTTTAGTCAGTTCTTCCCATCAAGTGGCCAAAGTGTTGGAGTTTCACCTTCAGCATCAGTTTTTCCAATGAATATTCAACTAATCTCCTTTAGGATGGACTGGTTGCATCTCCTTGCTGTCCAGGGGATTGTCAAGAATCTTCTCCAACACCACAGTTCAAAAGCAACAGTTCTACAGCACTCAGCTTTCTTTATAGTCCAACTTTCACATCCATACATGACTCTAGAAAAACCATAGCTTGGACTAGATGGTCCTTTGTTGGCAAAGTGATGGCTCTGCTTTTTAATATGCTGTCTACGTTGGTCATAACTTTCTTTCCAAGGAGCAAACGTCTTTTAATTTCATGACTGCAGTCACCATCTGCAGTGATTTTGGAGCCCCTCAAAATAAAGTCTGTCACTGTTTCTGTTGTTTCCCCATCTATTTGCCATGAAGTGATGGGACCAGATTCCATAAACTTAGTTTTCTGAATGTTGAATTTTAAGCCAACTTTTCCACTCTCCACTTTCACTTTCATCAAGATGCTCTTTAGTTCTTCACTTTCTGCCATAAGAGTGGTGTCATCTGTATATGTGAAGTTATTGATATTTCTCCCAGCAGTCTTGATTCCAGTTTGTGTATCATCCAGTCAGGTATTTCTCATGATGTACTCTTCATATAAGTTAAATAAGCAGGTGACAATATACAGCCTTGATGTACTCCTTTCCTGATTTGGAACCTGCCTGTTGTTCCATGTCCAGTTCTAACAATTGTTTCTTGACCTGCATACAGTTTTCTCAGGAGGCAGGTCAGGTGGTCTGGTATTCCCATCTCTTTAAGAATTTTCCACAGTTTGTTGTGATCCACACAGTCAAAGGTTTTGGCATAGTCAATAAAGAAGTAGATATTTTTCTAGAACACTTGCTTTTTTGATTATCCAATGAATGTTGACAATTTGATCTCTGGTTCCTCGTCCTTTTCTAAATCCAGCTTGAACGTCTGAAATTTCATGGTTCATGTACTGTTGAAGCCTCACTTGGAGAATTTTGAGCATTACTTTACTAGCATGTGAAATGAGGACAATTGTATGGTAGTTTGCGCATTCTTTGGCATTGCCTTTCTTTGGGATTGGAATGAAAATTGGCCTTTTCCAGTCCTGTGGCCACTGCTGAGTTTTTCAGATTTGCTGGCATATTGAGTGAAGCACTTTCACAGCATCATCTTTTAGGATTTGAAATAGCTCAACCTGAATTCCATCACCTCCACTAGCTTTGTCCATAGTGATGCTTTATAGGGCCCACTTGACTTCACATTCCAGGATGTCTGGCTCTAGGTGAGGGAATAATCACACCGTTGTGATTATCTGGGTCATGAAGATTTTTTTGGTGTAGTTCTTCTGTGTATTCTTGCCACCTCTTAATATCTTCTGCTTCTGTTAGGTTTGTACCATTTCTCTCCTTTATTGTGCCCATCTTTAAGGAAAGCTGAGTGCTGAAGAATTGGTGTTTTTGAATTGTGGTGTTGAAAAAGACTCATGAAAGTCCCTTGGACTGCAAGGAGCTCCAACCAGTTCATCCTAAAGGAGATCAGTCCTGAATGTTCATTGGAAGGACTGATGTTGAAGCTGAAACTCCAATACTTTGCCCAACTGATGAGAAGATCTGACTCATTTCAAAAGACCCTGATGCTGGGAAAGATTGAAGGAAGGAGGAGAAGGGGATGACAGAGGTTGAGATAGTTGGATGGCATCACCAAGTCAATGGACATGAGTTTGGGTAAACTCCAGGAATTAGTGATACACAGGGAGGCGTGGTGTGCTGCAGTTCATGGGGTTGCAAAGAGTCGGACACAAGTGAGCGACTGAATTGAATTGAAGTTGCATGAAATGTTCCATTGGTATCTCTAATTTTCTTGAAGAGATCTCTAGACTTATTTATTCTATTGTTTTCCTCTATTTCTTTGCATTGATCACTGAGGAAGACTTTCTTATCTCTCTTGGGTGTTCTTTGAAATCTGCCTTCAAATGGGTATATCTTTCTTTTTCTCCTTTTTCCTTTTCTTGTCCTATTACTAAGACTTAATACCTTGTCTGTTACTATGGGACAGGCTTTCTCTCTATTGCCTGGCTTAGAAAGTAACACATTCCGAGGGATATCTGTGCTTTTCCTGCAAGAGACTCATTTAATTTACAACCCTTGACTTTCATCTACTACCCTAAATCTGGATATACCTAGTCCTATTTCAGAGGCAGAGTGTGTGTGTGTGTGTGGGGGGGGGGGGGGGCTCTTTATTTTAAAACTTCAGGTTTATTAGGGGTTTAGTTAGTGACATCAAAATCGGAATCGACTTTGTCATATATTTTTGGAGAATGTCATATTTTTTGTTAATTCTTGAGTGATGTCTCAGCCTGAAATTATTAAAAATTTCACTAATTAAGCAAAAAGTTTCAATGGCAAAATTATTTTTTTTCCCCACCTAGTGCTAAAGGACTCAGAAAGAATCCACAAAACAAACTTATTTAGGGAAAGTACTTCTCCAACTTTTTCAGTTATTTTTCCATATCAGCACAGAGAAAATGATGTGTTTGCCCACGGCTCTGGGATCTAGACTTCACTGGCCTATAGCAAGTGTGAAATTTCTTTGAAGTCTCCCATTTTATCTTATAAATGCATGCATATCTTGCATTTTATTTCATAATATATTGGTGTTTGTTGTAATATAAAAATGTTTAAAGTTACTTCTGAGTTCACCTTCTTAAATTTTTTATGCTAAAAATTGAGAGCCCCAGGAAGTTGGCCAACGTTTATTGTATTGATTCACATGTTTTTCTGATACACCTGAGTACATATACAAGCCTGAGAATTTTTTAACTTAGCAGGGGTTAGTTAACTGTTGTCCCTGGAAGGATGCCAGACCCCACATGCCTAACCCTTCCAGCTCCCACCCCGATCATTAAGCCCTCCACCATATGATGCAAGAGCTTGTGTATCACAAAGTTCATTAAATATTTTCTAATTAATTAGTTAACATAATGTAAAGTTGCCTTGTCATGGTTGTCACTTGAACTTCATTTCTTTGTTCATAGGATTATTACTGACCTTCAGATCAAGTTAGCAATGGGGTAACTTTAATGCATTTAATGATCTTATATGTATAATGCAATGGATTGGAATGGCCTGATTGTGTTAATAACCCCAACTGTGTACATTGTGTTTCCACATGACTTCAATTTCTCTCATATTGTATTTTATTGAAAATAAGGGCTTACATTTGCACAGATTGTTTTCAATACCTAATCAAGGCATTTTATCAACTAGATACAGTTTAAAATCTGATGATGTTTTAATGTTTCTGGTTTGATGATGTTTTGACATTTGTCTCTCCTTATCTTCATGGGAGTCATCCTATCAAACTCCTGAAGTTCTCTAAATGTGAAAATTAAGAACAAATCCACCAATAAGAATGCTAGCCTGACTTTTAAATTTCATTTTTTTTCAGGTGATATGATATTGGAGAAAGCAGAGAAAGTTACTTGAGCCATGTAAATTGTTTAAAGCAATCACTACAAATGTTTTTATTATTCTTAATTGGCATGAAGATACATATCTTTACTATCTAATCCTAACAGATCACAAAGAATATTTTTGAATGACTGTTGGAAACCACAAGAGAACATGAAGAGGAGCAGAAAATGGTATTTATTACTAATGATAATGGTCTCTCACAGTGTCTTCCAGGAAGTAGTAACCAGATTGTTGAGAGAGAATTAATAATCACCCTCCCTTCTTCTATGACCAATCCAACTAATGTGTTTTCAGATCCAAGTGGAATTTTGGGGGAAAAAAATGTACATTTTTGAACAGGCTGGTCTCAGTTGTGTCAAGAGAATGAGTAACATTTTTAAATTTTCACACCAAATTGTTCAGTTTTACAGTTAATACCTTCTTAACTTTTGCACCTTAGGTAGCTCACTGCCCTCATCTTAATTCCAGTTCTGATTTCAAGATACTTGCCAACTACAATAGATATCTCTGTACAAGGAAGGAAACAGACTAGGAGAGAGCTGCAGATTGTGCATAGGAAGATCGTGAACTCACCTCCTTCCACGGACACAACAAATCTACAGCTCCATATGTAATAATGCCCTCTGAAAGGACCTGAAATCTAGATGAGCAGAGTCTCTACAACAGAAGTTAAAAGGGGTAGAAAAGGCAGAGATATGGTTTTACCAAAGACAAAACCTACACCCCAGCTGTGAAAAGTTAAAGTGAAAGTCTCTCAATTGTGTCTGACTCTGCAAACCCAAGGACTATACCATCCATGGACTTCTCCAGGCCAGAATACTGGAGTAGGTAGCCCATTCCCTTCTCCAGGGGATCTTCCCAAACCGGGGATCAAACCCAGGTCTCTCAAATTGCAAGCAGATTCTTTACCAGCTGAGCAACAAGGGAAGCCCGAGAATACTGGAGTGGGTAGCTTATCCCTTCTCCAGCAGATCTTTCCAACCCAGAAATGAATCATAGTTTTGTCTCACAATCAAGAAGGATCACAAAGGTACAGACAGACCTTCTCTCAGGAGGGGGGATTTGAGCTCCAAGTTGAAAGTGAAGTGAAAGTGAAAGTCACTCAGTCGTTTCCAACTCTTTGAGACCCCGTGGACTATACAGTCCATGGAATTCTCTAGGCCAGAATACTGGAGTCGGTAGTTTCTCTTTTCTCCAGGGGATATTCCCAACCCAGAGGCTGAACCCACGTCTTCCACTTTGCAAGCAGATTCTTTACCAGCTGAGCCCTTACACATCCAAAACTGGATCCTGCATGAGAGAGATGAACCCTCCAAACAACTATCTTTGAAAACTGATGGAGAATACATTCAGGAAAGCTATAAAACTGCAGAGAATGAAAAACGTGCTCTTAAAGGATACACACACAGATATCACACAACCTGAAAACCAGCACAAAAATACCGTATTGAAAAACTCACAAAACATAGTGAAGGGGACTGATTTACTAATCTTGAAGCTTCTTCCAGAAAGTCAAGAATCAGTTGGGATGCTCCCTAGCACCTGAGACCCTGGTGGGAGCAATTTTATAATTCTCTCTCTAACCTGTTAGGGCCAGTGGGCCAGCTCTAGTGAGAGTCCTGTTTACCCATGCACCTTGACAGAGTCTCCTGGTTGGCTGGGCAATCTGTCACACAGCAGATGTGGCTGACCATATGGCTGGACTAGAGGCAAGCCTGATCCACCAGTGCACTGTAGTAGTCATCATATAGGCCAGTCCCATCCTCCACTATACCACAACAGCTGCAGCTCCATCATAAAGAAAAGGCACATGGAGTCCACATAGGTATGGAGCCCACATAGGTAACCCCTCGTGAGTGCCTGGCTCCAGTAGTTAGGTTGGATTGTACATATTAGGTATATCAGCTACCTTGCCAATTTATATAAGGCCACTTCTACATAATTGGGAAATGTAGCTGATTTACCTAATATGTACAATATGTAGAAACAAGTACAGAGATTTGGGTAAAATGAAAATATAGAGGAATATGTTGCAACTTAAAGAATAAGCCAAAATTTCAGAAAAAGAACAAAATGAAGTGGAGATGAGCAATCTACATAATAAAGAATTAAAATTAATGACCATAAAGTGGCTCAGGAGAAAAACAGATAAACACAGGGAGAAATTCAACAAAGAAGTACCAAATAAAACTACAACTGCACTGAAAAATACATTAGATGGTTTAAATAGTAGAGTGGATGAGTTAGAAAAATAAATCAGTAAGTTGGAAGATAAAACAATAGGACTAACCCAGGCAGAGCAGCAAAACGAAAAAAAGAACCTACAAAATAAAGATACCTTTCCTTGGACATTTGAGAAAACAGCAAATGGAATAACATTTATATTACTGGGACTGCAGAAAAAGAAGAGAGAGAGAGAAAGGGCCAGAAAAATTATTTGAAGAAATATTGGCTGAAAACTTCTGGAACTTAGGGTAAGAAAGCTCAGGTCCAGGGAGGCCAGAGAGTTCCAAATAAGATGAAGCCAAAGGGACATTCAACAAGAAATATTATAATTAAAATAGTAAAAGTCAAGAATAAAAATAAAATTGTAAGAGAAGCAAGAAAAGAAATGACATGTTGCATGCAAGCAAGTTTTTCAGCAGAAACTTTAAAGGCCAGAGAGAGTGGCATGACTTCCAATCATAAATTCTCTACCTTGCAATTCTATCATTCATAATTGGAGGAGAGATTAAGAGTTTCCCAGATAAGCAAAAGCAGCTCATCATCAATAAACTGGTCTTACAAGAAAAATTAAAAGGATTTCTTTAAGCTAAACATATATAAAATTGATTAATAATAATAAAACATACAAAAGTAAAATTCTTACTGGAAAATGTAACTATATTAAAAAGTTAGTAGATGAATCACTTAAAAACTAGAATAAAGTTTAAAGACAAAAACAGTAAGGTTAACTAAAATTCAATAATTAGTTAAGGAATACATTAGAATTGATGAAAAAAAATTATCATAGAAAGTGTAAAACAAGGAAGAGGAAACAAATATATCAAGCTTTAGAATGTGATCAAATTTAAGTTGGTACCAATTTAAAATAGACTGCTATTTACATAAGGTATATATAAATTTTATAGTAGCCACAAAAAAAAAATAATTATAATATATACAGAAAAGAACATGAGAAAGGAATCTGAACATAACACTAAAGAAAACTATCAAACCCAAAGGAAGAGAGAAAGAAAAAAAGAATAGACATAAACTACAAAAACAGAAAAACAACAAATAGCAGATAACTAAACAATTATGTTAACTATAATGGTGGTGGTGGTGGTTTAGTTGATAAGTCATGTCTGACTCTTGCAACCCCACCAGGCTCCTCTGTCCATGGGATTTCCCAGGCAAGAACACTGGAGTAGGATGCCATTTCCTTCTGCAGGGCATCTTCCCAATTCAAACATTAAATGTGGGCCTCCTGCTTTGCAGGATGACTCTTTAATGACTCAGCCACCAGGGAAGCTCTATGTTAATTATAAATGGACCCAATTCACCAATCAAAAGATGTAAAGTTGCTCAATAGATTAAAAACAAAGAGAAGAAGAAGAAAAACTAATATATATGTGCCTACACAAACAAATAGTAAAGGAATTGGAAAAAAAATTCTTTCATACAAATGGAAATACAAAGACATCTGAAGTACTTCTACTCAAATCACACAAAATATACCTTATAACAAAGACTGATATTGAAAACAAAGAAAAATGTTGCATAATAATAGTCTAGAAAGAAGATATAACATTTACAAATGTGTAAGCACCCAACAGAAGGGCACCAAAATATGTAAAATAATAATGCACTTAAGGAAAAGCTTGAAAGCAATATGATAACAGTATCAAACTCTGACAGCATCCTTCCATCAATGTATAGGTCATTCGGACAGAAAATTAGTAAGAAAATTTTGAACATAAATGACTCAGACCAGAATAATTTAACAGATACATAAACACTATATTTAAAAACAGCAGAATATGTGTCCTTCTCAAACTCACATAGACAACATTTTAAAACACAAATAAAATGTTGGGGCTCAAAGTAAGTTTCAATAAATGTAAGATATTGGAATCATATCAAGAGTCTTCTCTGACTACAATGGTATAAATCAGAAATCAACCTCAAGAGAAAGAAATGATTAAAACAACAACAACAACAACAACACTATACCATACTACTGAACAACAACAACAAAAAGTGGATTACTGTAAAAATAAAATTGTCTAAATTAACCGAGAAGAAATAAGAGAACTTAAATAAATAGAATAGGAAATGAAAGAGGAGTGGTTACCACTGATACCACAGAAATACCAGGGATCATTATGAAATCACTATGTACAATTATATTCCAACAAAGGGGACAACTTAGGAGACATAGATAAATTCTTATACTCATGCAACTTTTCAAGATTGAATTACAGAGAAATAGAAAATTTGAATAGATTGATTCTTAGTAAAAAGATTGAAACAGAAATAAAAAATCTCCCAACAAAGAAAAGCCCAAGACTAAATGGCTTCACTGGTGAATTCTATCCTATAAAACAATTCAGAAAAGATATACTAGTTATTTCCTGAAACTATTCCAAAAAGTTGAAAAAGAAGGAAACTATTCAAACACATTTTGTGAATCCAGTTCTACCCTGACAACCAAAACCAGACAAAGATACAACAAGAAAAAGCTAAATAAAATAAAATTATAGGCCAGTATTCTTAATGAACATAGGTGTAAAATTCTTCAGCAAATTTTTAGAAACTGAATCCAATAGTACAGTAAAAGGATCATACACTTTGATCAAGTAGGATTTATCCCAGAAGCAAGGATGATTCAATATTTGCAAAGAAATCAATATGATACAACATTTAACAAAATAAAGAAAAATATATATAATCATCTCAATAGATGCAGACAATGTATTTGATAGAATTCAATATGTGATGAAATCTATTTATGTTAAAAACTCTCAACAAAGAGTATAGAGGGAACATACCTCAGTTTAATAAATATACGTGAAAACCACACCTAACATTATACTCAATGGTGAATATCTAAAAGCTTTTTGTATAAGAATATAAACAAGAGTAGGACAAGGGGTGCCCACTTTTATTCAACATAGTATTGGAAGTCCTAGCCACAGCAACTAAGGAAAACAAATAAAACACATCAAAACAAACACACACTAAAACTGTCACCATTTGCAGATGACATGATACTACATACAGAAAACCCTAAAGACATCTCAAAAGCCTATTAGAACTCAGTAAATAAATTAATTCAGTACAGTAACAGTATACGAAATCAATATACAAAAGTCTGTTGTGTTTCTATAAACTAATAACAAAATATTAGAAAAAGAAATTAAGACAACAATTTCATTTACAATTGCATCAAAAAGAATTAAGATACATAGGAATTAGTTTGCCCAAGGATATTAAACACCTATAAACTGAAAATTATAAGACACATGTAAAAGAAAACAAATATGACATAAATTAATGGGAAGATATGTTGCACTCATGGATCGGAAGAATTATCATTGTTAAAATGTTCCTATTATTGAAAGCCAACTACAGAGTCAATGTAACCCATGTCAAAATTCCAAAGGTATATTTCATAGAACTAGCAAAAATAATTATAATTTTTTATGGAAATGCAAAATATCCCAAGTAACCGAAATAATTTTGTGGAGAAAAAACAAACCTAAAGGTCATGTCCCCTGATTTCAAACTATACTACAAGAGTATAGTAACCAAAAAAGTACAGTGCTGGAACAGAAAGACACATGGGTCAATAAAACTGAGAGTCCAGAAATAAATATACAAATATATGGACTATTAGTTTACAACAAAGAAATAAAGAATATATGGTGAAGTGACAATAATAGTCTGAGAAAATTGTTCCGTTACATGCAAAAAAATAAAAGACACTACTTTACACCATTTGCAAAAATTACCTCAAAATGGATCAAAGAGCTGAATGTAAGATTCGAAACCGTCAATCTTTTCCAGCATCAGGGTCTTTTCCAATGAGTCTGTTCTCTGCATCAGGTGGCCAAAATATTGGAGCTTCAGCTTCAGCATCAATCCTTCCAATGAATATTCAGAACTGATTTCCTTTAGGATTGACTCGTGTGATCTCTGTGCTGTCCAAGAGACTCTCAAGAGTCTAGGACACCACAGTTCAAAAGCATGGATTCTTCAGCACTCTGCTTTCTTTCTAGTCCAACTCTCACATCCATACATGATTCCTAGAAAAAACATAGCTTTGACTAGATAGAACTTTGTTGGAAAAGTAATGTCTCTGCTTTTTAATATGCTGTCTAGATTGGTCACAGCTTTTCCTCCAAGGAGCAAGCACCTTTTAATTTCATGGCTGCAGTCACAATCTACAGTGATTTTGGAGCTGAAGAAAACAAAATCTCTCACTGTTTCCATTGTTTCCCCATCTATTTGCCATGAAGTGATGGCACTGGATGCCATGATCTTAATTTCTTGAATGTTCACTTTTAAGCCATCTTTTTTACTCTCCTCTTTCAAATTCATCAGGAGGCCTTTAGTTCTTTGTTTTCTACTATAAGGGTGGAGTCTTCTGCATATCTGAGGTTATTGATATTTCTCCTGGCAATCTTGATTCCAGCTTGTGCTTCATCCAGCCCAGGATTTCACATGTATTCTGCATATAACTTAAATACACAGGGTGACAACATACAGCTTTGATGTACTACTTTACCAATTTGGAACCAGTCTGTTGTTTCTTGTTCACTTCTAACTGTTGCTTCTTGACCTGAATACAGATTTCTCAGGAGGCAGGTCAGGTGGTCTGGCATTCCCATCACTTTAAGAATTTTCCACAGTTTGTTGTGATCCACAGTCAAACGCTTTGACATAGTCAATAAAGCAGATGTTTTTTCTAGAACTCTTTTCCTTTTCCATTATCCAAGGGATGTTGGCAATTTGATCTCTGATTCCTCTTTCTTTTCTAAATCCAGCTTGAACATCTGGAAGTTCACAGTTAAGGTACTGTTGAAGCCTGGCTTGGATAATTTTTAGCATTACTTTGCTAGTGTGTTAGATGAGTGTGCAATAGTTTGAACATTCTTTGGCATTGCCTTTCTTTGGGATTGGAATGAAAACTGACCTTTTCCAGTCCTGTGGCCACTGCTGAGTTTTCCAAATTTGCTGGCATATTGAGTGCAGCACTTTCACAGCATTATCATTTATCATTTGAAATAGCTCAACTGGAATTCCATCACCTCCACTCGCTTTTTTCAACATGATGCTTACTAAGGCCCACTTGATCCTCATTCTAGGAAATCTGACTCTCAGTGAGTGCTCATACCATCGTGGTTATTTGGGTCATGAATATCTTTTTTGCATAATTCTTATGTGTATTCTTGCCACCTCTTATTAATATCTTCTGCTTCTGTTAGATCCATTGCATTTCTCTCCTTTATTGTGCCCATTTTGCATGAAATATCCCCTTGGTATCTCTAATTTTCTTGAAGAGATTCCTAGTCTTTCCTATTCTATTATTTTTCTCTATTTCTTTTCATTGTTAATTGACGAAGGCTTTCTTATCTCTCCTTGCCATTCTTTGGAACTGTGCATTCAAAGGGGTATATCTTTCTTTTTCTCCTTTGCCTTTAGCTGCCAAGAAAATGTATTTGTCATAGCAAACACCCTCTTCGAACACACAGGAAGACTCTACACATGGACATCACCAGATGGTCAATACTGAAATCAGATTGATTATATTCTTTGCAGCCAATGATGTAGAAGCTCTATAGAGGTAGCAAAAACAAGACTGGGAGCTGACTGTGATTCAGATCATAAACTCCTTATTGCAAAATTCAGACTTAAATTGAAGAAAGTAGTGAAAACCACTAGACCATTCATTTATGACCTAAATCAAATCTCTTGTGATTATACAGTGGAAGTGACAAATAGATTCAAAGGATTAGATCTGATAGACAGAGTACCTGAAGAACTATAGATGGAAGTTCATGACATTGTACAAGAGGCAGTGATCAAGACCAAGAGGATGAAATGCAAAAAGGGAAATTAGCATTTAACATTTCAATTTGACAGATGAAAAAACAGAAGTTTTCCTAATTAGTCAATAGTTGAGTGGGCTTCCCTGATGGCACAGCAGGTAATATCATAGGAGACTCATGTTCGATCCTTGGGTCAGAGAGATCCCCTGGAGGAGGAAATGGCAACCCACTCCAATAATCCTGCCTGGAAAATCCCATGGACAGAGGAGCCTGGCAGACTGCAGTACAAAGTATTGCAAAGAGTTGGACATGACTGAGATTGAGTCAAATGTGATTCTACCTTTATTTATTGCCAGCATTTCTTCTTCTATGCTATATTTTTCATTCAGCATATCATGTGTTTATTTTTTTTTTTCTTTGACTCATGCTTATTTACCTATTTTTAAACATAAGTCAATGTTAGGATTGAACTATATAATCAAATGATATTTATGTTTTGCCCATTAACACATGATATTTCACAAATCTTTACATAGCTCATGTAGTCTGATTTTCTCAACTCTTTCTGCCCCCCAAATAAAACTTTATTCTTATAAGGAAATGTTGATTCTCTATTTAAATAACAAGATATTGATTTACTGAGCACCTGTTTTGTGTTCAGTTGAATGCCTTGATGAGTCTTCATCAGGATACCTATTTAACACAGTAAAGAAGAGCCCATGGAGTTTACATAACTTTTCCAATGTGATGCAATTAGGTAGAGTAGGACAGAGATTCAAAACCAGTTCTGCTTCACTTCAAAGACTATTTTATGTTTTATTCCCTCACTGCTACTATGCATCTTTATCTTTTAGACATCTGTCTATAGAAAAAAGAATGAAAAAAAAATTTACACAGTTGTGTGAAACTTCCAAATCATATTTTGCCTTTTGACATTTTAGATCACCTTCAAGCAAAATTAAAATTTCAGTCATTATCAAGGTCACCCATTGTTGTAGATATCTGTCATTGTCATGCACTATGTAACCTGGAAGAAGTCCACAACTGAAACCTGAAATTATCTACCAAGAGACAGATATCCTGGACTGAAATAAGGAAACTTGGGGACAAGGTAAAAGAACACTTAAGGTAATGAAATATAGAGTCATTAGCACTCTAGCAAAGTAATATAAGCAAGCTGACAGCA
Source organism: Budorcas taxicolor (assembly GCF_023091745.1). Lineage (NCBI taxonomy): Eukaryota > Metazoa > Chordata > Mammalia > Artiodactyla > Bovidae > Budorcas > Budorcas taxicolor. The sequence continues at coordinate 17,041,221 of NC_068931.1, read as the reverse complement.
CAAAAGGGAAGAAATTTTATTGTACTTTGGTACAGCAGGAAAATAAGATACTAGGGGCAATGCAGAAGGGCTGGTAAATTTGAAACAAATGAAAGGCAATAACCTTAAATATAGTGATAATAGGTCTGTGGGATTCACTACTGTAGGACATGTTTAAATGAAATAACAGTGTGGACTATGGGGTAGATAATTTAATGACCAATAACCTTGCTGGTGTTTTGGCTAAAAAAGATACACAGCATCTCATGGGCCTGATCTGATCAGCCCAAGGACAAGGAAAATTTAATTTCACCATGAACCAGATAAAGTATTCATCAGAGTAACTAGCTCTTGCTTTCTCACATTATTAGGACTTGTTTGTGAACTAGATTCCCAGCTCAGGTATTAAACATTACACTGCAATGGGCCCCATAGGAAAGTGATAGAAAATGTCAGTGTAAAAGATCACTCTTCTTTTGTTCTCCAATAGTGGGGCTAAACTGCAATGAACCATTCTAATACCCTCTTCTAACTGAAAAAATTTACTAAATAGCTGGATTGAGAGTAGATTTCCATTTATGACATTAGGAAGATGAAGAACAGAAGCCAAAATGATTGTTTTATGCATTAAAAACAAATAAACATACAGGTTTATGTTTTTCTTACTTAATTTATCTTCTGGATCCTTCCATCTTACAACATAAAGAAAACCACCTTTTATAGCTTTCTTAGTATTCATTATGTAAATAAAATGTTCATATTAGGAAAAGTGGGTAACTAGAGAGAACTCACGGGAAATAAAGGGTACTTCATGTCCTTTAAAAAAATCGATAACAAATGTTGCATATACATCTCTGTGCATGTATGCAAGTATATTTGTATTAAAAAAGTCCTTTGGATGAAATTAATAGGTCAATGGGTAAATTTATTCTCAACATAGGTAGATGTGGCAAAATTGCTCAGTAAATTGGTTACACCAAATTGTATTCCTATTAAGAAATAATAGCATATATTTCCCTAACTCTAGATCAGTTTTTTGATATTTGTTTTTCTGAATATTGAAAGTTAAAGGTAATTATTTTTTACTATGCTGATGTTTAATAGTATGTGGGGCTGAGCACCATTTCATTTATATATATATAAATATAGTCACTTATATATATATATATGGTCACTTTTCCTGTGACCTCATCATTTAGGTCTTCTCATTTTTCCCTATTGGGAAAAGACCTTTCTCTTATGAATTTTAAGTACTCTTTAAACATTTGGTATATTAGTCATTTCCTTTCTAGGCATTAATTTTTATCTATGTATCTTTAAGTTCTAACATGTTCCTGTCCAATAAATTAAACATTCCAATTTATTGAGATAGTAAAGATATAAAATAATCAATATTTGGTTAATGTGAGTCTTTATCATCTGATAGTGATGATAGCTAAGAGTGTCAGCACCAAACATCAGGTATTGAAAGGATGGAATTAAGCACACTGGGAAAGAGTAATAATTAATTTATTAATTTATTTAACCACCAACAGATTCATTCGACAAACATTTCTGATCCTTACTGGGTTTCTGTCAGTTACTAAGTTTAGGGACCAGATGATTTTTACTTTAGCATATTTAACCCATTTCTAAGAAGTCCTTAATCACAGAAAACATAATAAAAAATGTATATATCTTCAAGATTTCAACATTTAATAAATCGTGCATTCTCCATGTGTATATTAGAAATGCACTGAAATAATCATGATAACTCAAAATAACAGTAGGAAATACTTTCCCTGAGGGAAATTATCACATAAAGTTTAGAAGTAGGCAGTGCTGAGCTGGTATGGTAGGCTTTGAGTTACAAAGTTCTTCTTGTCTTTTTGCTTTGCCATCCTTATGCATTATTTACATTTTCAATTCTCTTTATTATCATAACATGGCTGCTGGATCTCTAGCTATCATCTTTGTTCAAGACAGCAATGCAACGGAAGCAGGTGTGAGGAAAATATCACCTGCTTCTGAGAAAATAGACTCCTAAAGAGTTTTCCAGAACATCCCACCCAACAATTGCCATTTAAATACCCCATGAAATAGATTATAGTGATTATTTTGACTGTGTATGCATTCATCAAATGATCACATTATATGTGTGTGTAGGTGCTAAGTCACTTCAGTCATATCCATCTCTTTGCAGCATTAGGGACTGTAGCCCATCAGGCTTCTATGTCCATGGGATTCTTCAGTGAAGAATACTGGACTGAGGTGCCATGACCTCCTCCAGGGGATCTTCCTGACCAGAGATCAAACTGGTATCTCTTATGTCTCCTGCATTGGTAGATGAGTTCTTTACCACTAGCAACACCTGGGAAGCCTGATCACATTGTATACCTTGAATATATACAATTTTGTGTCAATTATACCTCAAAAAATCTGAGGAGAAAATACTCATTGGCCTCTTTATTAGCAAAGAAACTTCAGGAAATGGATTTTTAATATTGATGTTGTTGTTTTAATAGTTTTTGCTTTTTCTTATCCTGATACTCAGGTGCATAGTAAAGAAGAGAATGGACATTAAGTAGTAAACTCTGCCACACCATCAGTTCAGCAGCCAGTTCAGTGTCTCAGTCGTGTCCGACTCTTTGCAACCCCGTGAATCGCAGCACGCCAGGCCTCCCTGTCCATCACCAACTCCCGGAGTTCACTCAGACTCACGTCCATCTAGTCAGTGATGCCATCCAGCCATCTCATCCTCTGTCGTCCCCTTCTCCTCTCTGTTGTCCCCTTCTCCTCCTGCCCCTAATCCCTCCCAGCATCAGAGTCTTTTCCAATGAGTCAGCTCTTTGCATGAGGTGGCCAGGTACTGGAGTTTCAGGTTTAGCATCATTCCTTCCAAAGAAATATCAGGGCTGATCTCCTTCAGAATGGACTGGTTGGATCTCCTCGCAGTCCAAAGGACTCTCAAGAGTCTTCTCCAACAATTCATCGCTCAGCCTTCTTCACAGTCCAACTCGCACATCCATACATGACCACAGGAAAAACCATAGCCTTGACTAGACGGACCTTAGTCGGCAAAGTAATGTCTCTGCTTTTGAATATGCTATTTAGGTTGGTCATAACTTTTCTTCCAAGGAGTAAGCATCTTTTAATTTCCTGGCTGCAGTCACCATCTGCAGTGATTTTGGAGCCCAGAAAAATAAAGTCTGACACTGTTTCTACTGTTTCCCCATCTATTTCCCATGAAGGGATGGGACCAGATGCCATGATCTTCATTTTCTGAATGTTGAGCTTTAAGCCAACTTTTTCACTCTTCATTTTCACTTTCATCAAGAGGCTTTTTAGTTGTTCTTCACGTTCTGCCATAAGGGTGGTGTCATCTGCATATCTGAGGTTATTGATATTTCTCCCTGAAATCTTCATTCCAGCTTGTGTTTCTTCCAGCCCAGCATTTCTCATAATGTACTCTGCATATAAGTTAAATAAGCAGGGTAAAATATACAGCCTTGACGTACTCCTTTTCCTATTTCAAACCAGTCTGTTGTTCTATGTCCAGTTGTAACTGTTGCTTCCTGACCTACATACAGGTTTCTCATGAGGCAGGTCAGGTGGTCTGGTATTCCCACCTCTTTCAGAATTTTCCACAGTTTATTGTGATCCACACAGTCAAAGCCTTTGACATAGTCAATAAAGCAGAAATAGATGTTTTTCTAGAGCTCTCCTGCTTTTTCCATGATCCAGAGGATGTTGCCAATTTGATCTCTGGTTCCTCTGCCTTTTCTAAAACCAGCTTGAACATCAGAAAGTTCATGGTTCACGTATTGCTGAAGCCTGGCTTGGAGAATTTTGAGCATTACTTTACTAGCATGTGAGATGAGTGCAATTGTGTGGTAGTTTAAGCATTCTTTGACATTGCCTTTCTTTGGGATTGGAATGAGAACTGACCTTTTCCAGTCCTGTGGCCACTGCTGAGTTTTCTAAATTTGCTGGCATATTGAGTGCAGCACTTTCACAGCATCCTCTTTTAGGATTTGAAATAGCTCAACTGGAATTCCATCACCTCCACTAGCTTTGTTCATAGTGATGCTTTCTAAGGCCCACTTGACATCACATTCCAAGATGTCTTGCTCTAGATGAGTGATCACACCATCGTGATTATCTGGGTTGTGAAGTTCTTTTCTTGTGCAGTTCTTCTATGTATTCTTGCCACCTCTTCTTAATATCTTCTGCTTCTATTAGGTCCAGACCATTTCTGTCCTTTATCGAGCCCATCTTTGCATGAAATGTTCCCTTGGTATCTCTAATTTTCTTGAAGAGATCTAGTCTTTCTCATTCTGTTGTTTTCCTCTATTTCTTTGCATTGATCTCTGAAGAAGGCTTTCTTATCTTTTCTTGCTATTCTTTGGAACTCTGCATTCAGATGCTTATATCTTTCCTTTTCTCCTTTGATTTTCGCTTCTTGCTTCTCTTCTTTTCACAGTTATTTGTAAGGCCTCCCCAGACAGCCATCTTGCTTTTTTGTATTTCTTTTCCATGGGGATGGTGTTGATCCCTGTCTCCTGTACAATGTTACGAACCTCATTCCATAGTTCATCAGGCACTCTATCTCTCAGATCTAGGTCCTTAAATCTTTTTCTTACTTCCAGTGTATAATCATAAGGGATTTGATTTAGGTCATACCTGAATGGTCTAGCAGTTTTCCTTACTTTCTTCAATTTAAATCTGAATTTGATAATAAGGAGTTCATGATCTGAGCCACAGTCAGCTCCTGGTCTTGTTTTTGTTGATTGTATAGAGCTTCTCCATCTTTGGCTGCAAAGAAAATAATCAATCTGATTTCAGTGTTGACCATCTGGTGATTAATTTTTAAACTGGAAGCAATCATCCAGTTTTCCTTCTCTTCAAAATAAAAGCAAGAATGAGCAGTTGTATTCTACTCCTAACTTCTATGCTGGAGCTGAGGCCTCAATGACAGATAGATCCATCACCTGAGATTCAGAAGAGGAGAAACTCAGCTTCAAATCAAGGTCTATAGAGCCCCAGTTCCTCAATGTTTTCATATCTCAGCTCTTATATCTCTTTATCTTTCCTCTCATGCCTCACATAAACTACAATACAAGTTCAAGCTATTTTTTTCCTTCTTTTCTTTTTCTGATAACCATAAAAGTTTAGATCTTTGCTAATTCAAAGACTTTTCTGCTTCTCTTTCTTCAGGCTTTAATTTCATTCTTCCTGGTTACTAAAGCAAGATCAGTCTTCCAAGCATCACTTTAAGTGTCCTTCCTTTCAAAAAAGTCTTTTAACTTTGCAAGTCCTGTTATAAATGAACAAGTGACAATTCTTATTTTCTTGCATGAGACTCTCTACAATCTAGTCCATCTGGTCTCACCAATATGATTCTTCAAATTGTCTAGTTCATCCTCAGTCCATGTCTTTCCTCCCACAATTCTCTTCCCCTTCTCTCCAATCCCTCAGGATTAATTCAGGATTTTCTTGATGTAAAACAAAATGATGGTAGGAAACTTTCACCCCATGACATCTTTTTCACAGTAAAAGTGAGCCCTTCTGTATTTGAACACTTCTCTGCAGCACACATTGACATATTCAGACCTCCAACCATCTTTTTCATATTTGCATTCATTGCTTGCCTTGTTTACATCTTCCACAATAGCGATTCCCACTCTCAGAAGAAGCTCTAGTCAGTGTTTTGAACACATAGTAGGCTCTCATATTCCTTGGCTGATCGTAATTTGCTTTTATTTTCCTCCTATACATTTCTTTTGTGATCAAAAATCCCCCCTCCTCATTATGCTAGCCTCTCAATTTCTAATAAAAATTGTATCTGGGCCCAAACTCCCAATCTGAAGCTGCACAGAACCCAAATGCATCTTCCACAGAGGTCAAGGCATTCCACAATTGGCTGAATATTAGCATAGGCCTGGGATGGATCTGAATTATCAGATTCTTTTTAACTTCATGATTTCCACTGGGTTTTATTTTCTGTTTGCTTGTTAATAGAAATGCCCATAGGCAGTGGCCCCAGATCAAAAGTTTGGACCTAATGGAATCTAAAAGTGCATGTTTAATTTTAAAATCAGACTCCCTTTAGATTTCCAGGATTCCCAAAATTCATCTCAAAAGCAGAAAATGTCATTTTCCTTCCACCTTCAAAAGCAGCTGAACGAAATTTAAATACATCTGGTTATAACAAACAAGCTAGAAAGTGCACCACAATTGGGACAAGCTTGCACCCAGATCCAATTTTTATGACTGTATTAGAAAGCCCATGAAAAATGGGGCTCATGGTGCAATCCATGCTGGGGCATTAACTGGAGTCTCTTCGGCAAGAGAGACTGAAGTAATAAGTAAGAGTGACATTTTCCCAAAGCAAGTTAAATACCCCAATAAAAACTTAAAAGAAATTAAACTTAAAGTTTCTCCTAGGCAACTCTTCTTTGCATGTGAACTCCCTGCATGACAAATCACATGATGCAATTTGTGGGCTGATTTAGCTGCTTTTATGAGTGTTAATGCCACAGCTTCTGGAGCTAAATCAATGTGACAATAATGATTACATTCTGTTTATTTCCTGGTTTGTTTAAAACTTCCCCTCTAAAATGTAAGTGGAGGTTATCTGAAGGAAATTTCCTCATTGGCCACACTCATTCTTACAACTACAACTTGTTAATGGCTAGTAAAACAACAAAGATCTGTATCATTTCCAGTGGAGTGTTTCAGCAAGGTTCATATCCATTGTTGGGGTAGATTTGTATTCCTAGGGCAAGCGGTGGGTTGAGTTTACCTGTTCTGTCTTTCAGAAGATTCATTACTTCTTGATCCATATGTTACAGTCCCAAGATGGGCTGACATGAGAAGTAAGGCTTTTCATGGAAAGGATACACACTTAGTTGGTCACAGATATTTTCTACCATGGGTTTCCCCAGTGGCTCAGCTATAAAATTCCACCTTCAATGAGAAGTCACAGGAGATGGGAGTTCAATCTCTGGGTTGGGAAGATGAAGGGAAATGACAACACTCCAGTGTTCTTACATGGAAAATCACATGGACAGAGTAACCTGGAGGGTTACAGTCTATGAGGTCAGAAAGAGTCGGACATGACTGAGTGACTGAACTGAATTAAACTGCAGATCTTTGTATCATTCTTCTGCGTGTTCTTTCACCTCTTCTTAATATCTTCTGCTTCTGTTAGGTCCATACCATTTTGGTCCTTAGTTGTGCCCATCTTTCCATGAAAAGTTCTTCTGGCAGCTCTCATTTTCTTGAAGACACCTATAGTGTTTCCCATTCTATTGTTTTCCTCTATTTCTTTGCATTGACCACTGAGGAAGGCTTTCTTATCTCTCCTTGCTCTTCTTTAGAACTCTACATTCAGATGGTCATATCTTTACTGTTTTCCTTTGCCTTTAGCTTCTTTTTTCTCAGCTATTTGTAAGGCCTCCTCAGAGAACCATTTTGCCTTTGTGGGACCAGAAAAGGTCAGTTTTCATATTAATCCCAAAGAAAGGCAATGCCAAAGAATGTTCAAACTACTGCACAATTGCACTCATCTCACATGCTAGCAAAGTAATACTCAAAATTCTCCAAGCCAGGCTTCACCAGTATGTGAACTTAGAACTTCCAAGATATTTAAGCTGGATTTAGAAAGGCAGAGGAATCAGAGATCAAATTGCCAACATCTGTTGGATCATGGAAAAAGTAAGAGAGTTCCAAGAAAATATCCACTTTTGCTTTATTGACTATGCCAAATCCTTTGACTGTGTGGATCACAGAAAACTGTGGAAAATTCTTAAAAAAGATAAGACCACCTTACCTCCTTCCTGAGATATCTGCATGCAGGTAAAGAAGTAACAGTTAGAACCAGACATGGAACAACAGACAGGTTCCAAATTGGGACAGGTGTACCTCAAGGCTGTATATTGTCACCCTGAGTATTTAATTTATATACAGAGTACATCATGAGAAATGCCAAGATGGATAAAGCACAAGCTGGAATCAAGATAGCAGGAGAAATATCAATAACTTCAGATATGTAGATGACACCACTCTTGTGGGTGTTACCTAGATAACATATTAAAAAGCAGAGGTATTTCTTTGCCTACAAAGGTCCTTCTATTCAAGTCTATGATTTTTCCAGTAGTCATGTATGGAAGTGAGAGTTGGACCGTAAGGAAGTTGAATGCAGAAGAATTGATGCTTTTGAACTGTGATGTTGGAGAAGGCTCTTGAGAGTCCCTTTTTCTGCCAGGACATTCAACCAGTCCATCTGAAAGGAAATCAGTCCTGAATATTCATTGGAAGGACTGATGCCAAAGCCCTCTGATGAGAACTGACTCATTGGAAAAGTCCCTGATGCTGGGAAAGATTGAAGGCAAGAGCAGAAGGGGTCGACAGAGGATGAGATGGTTGGATGACATCACCACCTCAACCGACACGAGTCTAAGTAAGCTTCAGGATTTGGTAATGGACAGGGAAGCTTGATATGTTGCAGTCCGTGGCATCCCAAAGATTTGGACACGACTGAGCAATTGAGCAGACTGGTCTTACGGATTACTTATTCAAATTTTGTTCTCTCCCACAGAAGAAACAAGAATATATACTGAGAACTTGTGTGTGTGTGTGTGTGTGTGTGTGTGTGTGTGTGTGTGTGTGTGGTCTCTTTAGTACTTGGGCTTTCCTATTTTCTTCCCAACAACTGATATTTATAATGACAGACTGGTTCCCTTATTTTCATTTTGATGGCTAGATGGAGCCTATTGATCTGAATCAGTTTTGTCAGTTCATCTATGATACCACACTATACTTTAGTTCTCCATTTTGTGCTGGATGGAATTCCCTTGGATGACCTTGCTACTGCTACTGCTAAGTCACATCAGTCGTGTCCGACTTTGTGTGACCCCATAGACGGCAGCCGACCAGGCTCCCCCGTCTCTGGGATTCTCCAGGCAAGAACACTGGAGTGGGTGGCCATTTCCTTCTCCAATGCATGAAAGTGAAAAGTGAAAGGGGAGTCGCTCAGTCATATCCGACTCCTAGCGACCCCATGGACTGCAGCCCACCAGGCTGCCTTGTTCATAGGATTTTCCAGGCAAGAGTACTGTAGTGGGGTGCCATTGCCTTGCACTCATTCTTTTCCTCCAAGATTATCTCATACTTGGAAGGAATGTTTTACCATGTTTGCTGTGACTGGGCAGTCTGTATTTCTGTGCACTTGATCAATATTCATTGACTTCTTACTGAGGATGATTACTCCCCCTGATAATTGCTCTGTTTTCTTGAAGCTCTTTCACCCCTTTGACTCCATCCCCTTTGCTGCTTGGCCATCTCTACATGGTTAAGAGTTCTGTTTCTTTCCTATGGTTAACATTATTTAGCACTGTTAAATGAATATCTTGAACACTCATTATGTCCTTTGTAAAAAATCAAATAAAATGAAAACAGCAAAATTTAAGTTGCTGGACATTCTATTAACAGAAATTGTTTTTATTAAATGACACTTTGTACTCTGACAGAAAATTATATTTAAAAGTCTTAGAAATATTTTGTTATTGAAATGGCAGTATATACATTTGGAATATGTAAGAGAAGCAATTATTTTCAGAATAATTTTAATTATAGTTGCTATATACTAATTCTCAGTGAATAATACTTTATGTATATATGATATATCTTAATCTGAATATTTAAAAAACTAAAATCCTATACAGAAAAGCTCTGTTTAGAGCCTTGTGATATATATTTGCAGCTTGCCTTGAATGCTTTGAGTCTCAAAAATCTTAGTTTTACATTAAAGCATACAGTTATAAAATAAGATAGATATAGATCATGATGAGGAAAAATTAAATCAGAGACTTCATTGAACTTCTAAAAGATGCCACTCTTAAATTTTATACTATATTTTCCTTTATCATAAGCTTATATTTTCATGTGCTTAGTGTTACCACATAACATCCAATTCAAGGGAAAAAGAATCTTATAGAAAAACAGCAGGCATGGTTAAGTTAATGAATACTATTATCTTATTAGTGGCTCTATTTTAGTTTGTTTAGGTGACCTTGATTGTATCATTTATTTGGTATTTATTTACTTTTCAATGTCCTAAATGCATTCTTCCCTAGATCAGGAAGATCCCCTGGAGAAGGAAATGGCAACCCACTTCAGTATTCTTGCCTGGAAAATCCCATAGACAGAGGAGTCTGGTGGGCTACAGTCCATGGGGTCACAAAGAGTCGGACATGACTGAGCAACTAACACACACATCTATATCCCTCACATTCCTTCTTCATTTCTGATTCCTTATCTTTTTTCTTTTTATTAAAAAAAAAAATCTAGTAAGTAAAATACTAAAAAGAATGAAAACTACATTGTAGGAAAATTCCTTCATACCACTCATTTAAAGATAAGCACCTTGAGTACAAGACAACAGTTATTTCACATGAACAACTGTAAAGGCACTTGAGCAACAAATAAAGTGACTGGTAAATATATTAAAAAATGGGGTCTAATATTTTTTCAAATGACAGCAAAGAGAAATTTTTTATTCTGATGAAAGAAAGAGTTCATTCTTTTTGGAAAATTTAAATTAGGACAAGAAAGGGAAAGAATGTCTGCATGTATTCAGATCAAGAAACAAAGGAAGATAAGATTTTGGAATAAAGTTCACTATTCAAAAGTTCAAATGGCAGTGAGTCATTCTACATAGTTACAATGAGCCTTTGTACTTACCAAGTGGCTTTTGTACAAATATCTCACAAGGAAAAGAACTGAAGAGAATACCCATTTTCGTTTTACAGAGATGACAACTAAATCAGAAAGAAGGGTAGAACAGAAATAGGTTTTGGATTCTTCATTATTGCCTCTCAGTAACTTTTTTTTTTTTTTTTAACATTTACAAATAATTGCATTTTATATATCATTAAACACACAGATTTGAAGTGAAAATTCAATAAGTTTTGAAAATTTATCACATTCATACAATCTTGACCCTTTTCAAGATAGAAAACACTTTCTCTTTTCCACCTCAGGACACTTTCTTTACTGGAAAGTTAATCTACATCCTCTTAAATAGCAACAGCTACTGTTTTTTCCTTTCATCAAATATTAGTGTATTCTGTTCTACAATCTAATATAAATTAAATCTTTCAGTATGTATATTCATGTTTCTGTCTTTTCAATTTGTTATAAACATTTTAGCATTTTTTAAGAGCAATATTAAGTTTAAGGAAAAAAAAAAACATTTAAGATATCACTTATATTCCACACCTACTTGCCTCTAGTATTAACATCTCACATTATTATGGTGAATTTTTAAAATTAAGAAACCAATATGATACATTGTTACTAAATAAAGCCAATTCTTTATTTAGACTTTCATATTTTGTCCTTAATGTTCCATAGAGGATGCCACATTAAATTTAGCCATCATGTCTTCTTGGACATTTTAGTTAAGACAGTTTCTCAGACTTTCCTTGTTTCTAATGACTGTGATATTTTTGAAGATTAGTGGTAATATATTTTGTAAAATGTGCTTCAACTGGAATTTTTCTGATGCTTTTGTCATGATTAAATTTAAATTATGAGTTTTGGGGAAGAAGACCACAGAAATAAGGTGCACTTTTGTTATAGCGTATCAAGGGTACAAACTATCAAATTACTTACTACTGTTGATGTTGATCCTGATCACCTCTCACAGGTGATGTTTATTAGTCTTCTCTGTAAAGTTACCATTTTTTTTCTCTTTCAACATAGTAAATTTAAGTTCATTTTGTTGTTGTTGTTGCACATACAGGTAACTGTTCCTTTATATTATGAAGTAGTATCCCATCATATGATTAAGTTGCAAATTAGTTAGTCATTCTATGGTCAATGAATATTTGTGCTTTTCCAATTTGAAGGTTTTATGAATAAGGTTGCTATGAACGTTCTTGTACACATTTTATTTCATGTAGATATAGTTTTTAATTCTGTCAGATGAATGATTGTAAGTGAAATGTTTGAGTCATAGGATTAGTGTAAATTTAACTTCATAAGACAATGCCTATCCAATTCACAAAACGGTTAGATCATCTTACTTTTTATTCAGCCAAATATGAAAACTCCAATTGTTTTCCCAGTTCACTAACACTTAGTATGGTGAGTCGTTTTAGTTTTAGCCATTATATTGGATATATGGTAGTATCTGGGCTTCCTTGATGGTGCATATGTTAAAGAATCTACCTGCAAAGCAGGAGACACAGGTTCAATCCCTGGGTCTGGAAGATCCCCTGGAGAAGGGAATGGCAATCCATTCCAGTGTTCTTGCCTGGGAAATCGCATGGACAGAGGAGCCTGGTGTACTATAGTCCATAGGGTCTCAGACTCAGACATGACTGAATGACTAACACTAAGCTATTTCTTATAGAAATAGCTAACTGCTATTTAATTTTTATTTTTTTTCTGATTAATGTCATTGGGAATCCTTTCATTTACTTATTGACTACACTTCCCCAGCCCCCCCCCCCCCCCCCCCCCGCACTGTAACTGCTCTTACTATGGAACAGCTTTTTCTCCTATCCGTTGGATTTCATTGACAGCCTTATCAAATAAAATAAAATAAAACAATGCCTAAGAGTGAATCCATTTCTGTGTTCTTAATTTTATTCCATTGATTTACTTTGGAAGATAATACCACACTGTTCTGGTTACTGTTGCCTTCCATAATTTCTTAAGTAAGATAATGTAATTTCTTTATGCTTGTTCTCTTAAAAAAGAAAAATAATTGCATTCATTCTTCATTTCTCCACAGTTGTATGTATTTTAGGATCTAGTTGTCAATTTCTATTAAAAGTTTTGTTATTGTTGTCCAATCACAGAGTCCTGTCCAACTCTTGGCAAACTCATGGACTGCAGCACACCAGGCTCATCTGTCCTCCACTATATCCTGAAATTTACTCAGACTCATATCCATTGAGTCAGTGATGCTATCTAACCATCTCATTTTCTTCTGCCCCCTTCTATTTCTGTCTTCAGTCTTTCCCAGCACCAGGGTGTTTTCTAATGAATCAACTCTTTGCATGAGTCAGCCAAGGTATTGGAGCTTCAGCTTCAGTCCTTTCAATGAATATTCAGGGTTGATTTTCTTTAGGATTGATTGGTTTGGTCTCCTTGTTGAAGGAACTCTCAAGAGTCTTCTACAGAACCACAGTTCAAAAACATGAATTCTTTGATGCTCAGCCCTCTTTGGGCTTCCTTGGCAGCTCAGATGGTAAAGAATCAACCTGAAAGGCTGAAGACTTGGGCTCAATCCCTGCGTAGGGAAGATCCCCTGGTGGAGAATATGGGAACCCACTCCAGAATTCTTGCATGGTGAATCCCCAAGGGCAGAGGAAACTGGTGGGCTACAGTTCATGGGATCACAATGAGTTGGACATGACTGAGTGACTAAGTACAACACAGCCTTCTTTCTGGTCCAGGTCTCAGATACATATATGACTACTGGGCCATCAGTTCAGTTCAGTTGCTGAGTCATGTCTGACTTTTTGCAACTCCGTGAGCCACACCATGCCAGGCCTCCCTGTCCATCAACAACTCCTGGAGTTTACCCAAACACATGTCCATCAAGTCAGTGATTCCATCCAGCCATCTCATCCTCTGTCATCCCCTTCTTCTCCTGGCCCAATCCCTCCCAGCATCAGGGTCTTTTACAATGAGTCAACTCTTCGCGTGTGGTGGCCGAAGTATTGGAGTTTAGGCTTCAAAATCAGTCCTTCCAGTGAACACCCAGGACTGATCTCTTTTAGGATGGACTGATTGGATCTCCTTGCAGTCCAAGGGACTATCACGAGTCTTCTCCAATACCACAGTTCAAAAGCATCAATTCTTTGGCACTCAGCTTTCTTCACAGTCCAATTCTCACATCCATACAAGACTACTGGAAAAATCATTGCCTTGACTAGAAGGACCTTTGCTGGCAAAGCAAGGTCTCTGATTTTGAATATGGTATCTAGGTTGGTCATATCTTCCTTTCAAGGAGTAAGCGTCTTTTAATTTCATGGCTGCAATCACCATCTGCAGTGATTTTGGAGCCCAGAAAAATAAAGCCAGCCACTGTTTCTCCATCTATTTCCCACGAAGTAATGGGACCAGATGCCATGATCTTAGTTTTCTGAATGTTGAGCTTTAAGCCAACTTTTTCACTCTCCTCTTTCACTCCCATCAAGAGGCTTTTTAGTTCCTCTTCACTTTTAGCCGACAGGACTTCCCTGGTGGCTCAAATGGTAAAGCATCTGCCTACAATGCAGAATACCTGGGTTTGATCCCTAGGTCGGGAAGATGTCCTGGTGAAGGAAATGACAACCCACTCCAGGACTCTTGCCTGGAAAATTCTATGGATGGAGGAGCCTGGTAGGCTACAATTCATGGGGTTGCAAAGAGTCAGATATGACTGAGTGACTTTAATGTCAATGTCACTTTCAGCCACAAGGGTGGTGTCATCTGCATACCTGAGCTTATTGATATTTCTCCTTGAAATCTTCATTCCAGCTGGTACTTCTTCTAGCCCAGCATTTCTCATGATGTACTCTGCATATAAGTTAAATAAACAGGGTGACACTATGCAGCCTTGACATACCCTTTTCCTATTTGGAACCAGTCTATTTTTCCATGTCCAGTTCTAACTGTTGCTTCCTGACCTGCATACAGGTTTCTCAAGAGGCAGGTCAGGTGGTCTGGTATCCCCATCTCTTTCAAAATTTTTCACAGTTTACTGTTATCCACACTGTCAAAGGCTTTGGCATAGTCAATAAAGCAGATATAGATGTTTTTCTGGAACTCTCCTGCTTTTTCCATGATCCAGAGGATGTGGCAATTTGATCTCTGGTTCCTCTGCCTTTTCTAAAACAAGCTTGAACATCAGGAAGTTCACGGTTCTCGTATTGCTGAAGCCTGGCTTGGAGAATTTTGATCATTACTTTATTAGCATGTGAGATGAGTGCAATTGTGTGGTAGTTTGAGCATTCTTTGGCATTGCCTTTCTTTGGGATTGGAATGAAAACTGACCTTTTCCAGTCCTGTGGCCACTGCTGAGTTTTCCACATTTGCTGGCACATTGAGTGCAGCACTTTCACAGCATCATCTTTCAAGATTTGAAGTAGCTCAACTGGAATTCCATCACCTCCACCAGCTCTATTCACAGTGATGCTTTCTAAGGCCCACTTGAATTCACATTCCAGAATGTCTGGCTCTAGGTGAGTGATCACACCATCGTGATTATGTGTCATGAAACTCTTTTGCACAGTTCTTCTGTGTATTCTTGCCACCTCTTCTTAATATCTTCTGCCTCTTTTAGGTCCATACCATTTCTGTTCTTTATCGAGCCCATCTTCGCATGAAATACTTCCCTGGTATCTCTAATTTCTTGAAGAGATCTCTAGTCATTCCCATTCTGTTGTTTTCCTCTATTTCCTTGCATTGATCGCTGAGGAAGACTTTATCTCTCCTTGCTCTTCTTTGGAACTCTACATTCAGGTGCTTATATCTATCCTTATCTCCTTTCGTTTTTCTCCTCTTCTTCTCGCAGCTACTTGTAAGGCCTCCCCAGACAGCCATTTTGCTTTTTTTGCATTTCTTTTCCATGGGGATGGTCTTGATACCTGTCTCCTGTACAATGTCATGAACCTAGGCCCATACCTCATCAGGCACTCTGTCTATCAGATCTAGTCCCTTAAATCTATTTCTTACTTCCACTGTATAATCATAAGGAATTTGATTTAGGTCATACCTGAATGGTCCAGTGGTTCAATGAAAGTCTGAATTTGGCAATAAGAAGTTCATGATCTGAGCCACAGTCTCCTCCAAACCTTATTTTTGCTGACTGTATAGAGCTTCTCCATCTTTGGCTGCAAAGAACATAATCAATCTGATTTCAGCGTTGACCATCTGGTGATGTCCATGTGTAGAGTCTTCTCTCGTGTTGTTGGAAGAGGATGTTTGCTATGACCAGTGCGTTCTTTCAGCAAAACTCTTTAGCCTCTGTCATGCTTCATTCCATACTCCAAGACCAAATTTGCACGTTACTCCAGGTGTTTCTTGACTTCCTACTTTTACATTCCAGTCCCCTATAATGACAGAGAAGGAAATGGCAACCTACTCCAGTACTCTTGCCTAGAAAGTCCCATGGACAGAGGAACCTGGTGCAGGCTACCATCCATGGGGTCGCAAAGAGTCAGACATGACTGATTGACTTCACTCACTCACTCCCCTATAATGAAAAGGACATCTTTTGTGGGTGTTAGTTCTAAAAGTTCTTGTTGGTCTTCATAGAACCATTCAACTTCAGCTTCTTCAGCATTGCTGGTTTGGGGCATATTCTTGGATTACTGCGATATTGAATGCTTTGCCTTGGAGACGAACAGAGGTCATTCTGTCATTTTTAAGATTGCATCCAAGTACTGCATTTAGGACTCTTTTGTTGATCATGATGGCTACTCCATTTCTTCTAAGGGATTTCTGCCCACTGTAGTAGATATAATGGTCATCTGAGTTAAATTCACCCATTCCAGTCCATTTTAGTTCGCTGATTCCTAGAATGTTGATGTTCACTCTTACCATCTCCTGTTTGACTACTTCCAATTTGCCTTGATTCATTGAACTGACATTCCAGGTTCCTATGCAATATTGCTCTTTACAGCATGGGACCTAGCTTCTGTCACCAGTCACATCCACCGCTGGGTGTTGTTTTTGCTTTGGCTCCATCCCTTCATTCTTTCTGGAGTTATTTCTCCACTGATCTACAGTAGCATATTGGTCACTTACTGACCTGGGGAGTTCCTTTTTCAGTATCCTATATTTTGCCTTTTCATACTTTTCATGGGATTCTCAAGGCAAGAATACTGAAGTGGTTTGCTATTCCCTTCTCCAGTGGACCACATTCTGTCAGACCTTTCCACCATGACCCGTCTGTCTTGGGTGGCCGCACATGGCATGGCTTGGTTTCATATAGCTTTGACTATATAGATCTTTGTCAAATAAGTGATATCTCTGCCTTTTATTACACTGTCTGGGTTTGTCATAGTTTTCCTTTCAAGGAGCAAGTGAAATCTGTCAGTGTTTCCATTATTTCCCTTTCTATTGGTGTTAAGTGATGGAATTGGATTCCATGATCTTAGTTTTTTGAGTGTTGAGTTTTAAGCCCGTTTTTTCTCTCTCCTCTTTCACTTTCATCAAGAGACTGTTTAGTTTCTCTTCACTTTCTGCTATTAAAGTGGTAACGTGCGTATATGAGGTTGTTGATATTTCTCCTGGTAATCTTGATTCCAGCCTGTGATTCATCCAGCCTGGTGTTTCCCATGATATAATCTGTATATATATTAAATAAACAGAGTGACAGTATATAGCCTTGGCATATTCCTTTCCCAATTTAGAACTGGTCTATTGTTCCATGTCTGGTTTTAACTGTTGCTTCTTGTCCTACATACAGGTTTTTCAGGAGGTAGGTAAGGCGATCTAGTATTTCCACCACTTTAAGAATTTTCCATAGTTTGTTGTGACCACACAGTCAAAGGCTTTAGTATAGTCAGTGAAGCATAATTAGGTGTTTTTCTGAAACTTTCTTTAGAAAAGTGTGCTTGGATTCTAAATAGAAGTTCATTAAAGCTATTAATGAATTTGGTTATAATCATTATAAAAATATTGAGTCTCTTAAACAATTATAATATATATCTCTCCTTTCGTTTAGGCATTGTGTTATAATCATGGATTTATAGTTTTATTATGTAAGTTGTATGAATCCATCATAATAGCATAAATTTATACATATATATATATATAAAACTAAATATATAGAGACAGGGAGAGATATAAACATATATATATATATATATTTCAATGTTATTATATAAGTTGTAGGACTTATGTGTATGTAGGGCTTCCCTGGTGATTCATCTGGTAAAGGATATGCCTGTAATCAGTACAGGAGGCCAGAATTTGATCCCTGGGTCAGGAAGATCCCCTGGAGAAGGAAATGCAACCACTGCAGAAATCTTGCCTGGTAAATTCCATGGACAGTAGAACCTAACAGGCTACAGTCCATGTGGCTGGAAAGAGTAGAACATGATGGAGTGTCTAGCCCTTTTCTTTCATATAAATTGTAGACACAGTTTGGTTTTTAAGTTCTAGGTTTTTCTAGTACTTACAGATTATAAAAATTTTATTTTTCTGGTTTTTAATTTTTGCTAACATATAGAAATACAATTGATTTTTGTATATTCACCTTTATTCCTGAAGTATTGCTAGATTTGTAGAATCCATATAATTTTTAATCAAAGCCATAATCATTTCTGTTTAAAGATAATTTTACTCGCAATTTTTAAACTCCCCTTCCACCCTATCCTCTTATTTTATTGAGTAGAACCTCCACTATAATGCCAAATAAAGGTATGAAAGGAACATCTTTCTCTTTCTTTACCTTTTTCCAGCTACTGGGGACAATTTGTACAATTATTCACCATTAAGTAGAATGTTGGGTGCATGCATGCTCAGTTGCTAAGTAGTGTCTGAGTCTTTGTGACTCCCACCAGGTTCCTCTGTCCATGGAATTTTCCAGGTAAGAATACTGGTGTGAGTTGCCATTTTCTCTTTCAGGGGATCCTCACAATTCAGGGATCAAACCTGCCTCTCTTGCATCTCCTGAATTGGCAGTAAGGTGCTAGGTGTAAATTATTTGCAAATGCTCTTCATCAGATAGTTAAATTTGTTTATAGTCTTAGCTTGCTGAGAATTTCCATAACAAATCTGTGTTAAATTTTATCAAATAATTTTTGTTCACACATTCAAATAATCATACAAATTTGCTCCTTTGTTTTGTTAATGTATTGAACTACATTGCTTGATTTTTCAGTATTATAGTAAACTTGTACTCCTATGAGAAATTTCACGTGATTGTGATTATTCTCTTCATGTTACTTCATTCCATTTTCTAATACTTAAAATAACATACTTATTCATTCTCTTTGGTCTGTACATTTCTTGTTTGATTATGGATTACAATGTTGTGCTGGTCTCAAAATGTGAATATGAAAATGGTTTTTTTTTTGGTCTTTTTTTTTTTTTTTCTGAAAGACATGGTGTAAAGTTTATTTTGTATTTTTCCTTAGATATACATTAAATTTCAGCAGACAAGCCACTGAGGATGTTATTTTTCTTGTGAAAATATTTTTTATTATTATAAAGTCAATTTCTTTAATACTTAAAGGACTATTTAAATTTTCTGTTACTCCTTGAGTCTGTTGGTAATTTGTTTCTTTCTATAAATTAATCCAAGTCTTTCAAAATACAGAATATAATGACATAAGCTTAACTGCAAATTTCATTATTACAATTTTAATTTCTATAATATCTGCATTACCTGCTTTCTCAGCCCTAATATCATTCATGTATATTTTCTCTGTTTTCTAACCAAATTTGTCAGGTAGTATAATTTTATTTATTTCTCTACTGTGTCATTTTTTTTTCCTTTGTTTTATACAGCATTGATTTCTGCTTTCCTTTGTAAATTTTTTAAAATATATCCTATTTTATTTTTGGAGTATAATTGCTTTACCAATGTTGTGTTAGTTTCTGCTGTATAGCAAAGTGAATAAGTTAAATGCATATATATATATATATATGTTTATATATATGAAAGTGAAAATGAAACTCACTCAGTCATGTCCAGCTCTTTGCAAGACCATGGGCTGGAATTCTTCAGGCCAGAATATTGGAGTGAATAGCCTTTCCCTTCTCCAGGGAATCTTCCTAACCCAGAAATCGAACCCAGGTCTCCGGCATTGCAGGCTCATTCTTTACCAGCTGAGTTACAAAGGAAGCTGAAGAATGCTGAAGTGGGTAGCCTATTCCTTCTTCAGTGGATCTTCCCAACCCAGGACTCCAACTGGGATCTCCTGTACTGCAAACAGATCCTTTACCAACTAAGCTATCAGGAAAGCCTGAATATATATATATATATCCCATCCCTTGTGAGACTCTCTACCACCACCTCCCATTAGTTTTTATATCCTATCTACTTTGATTTAAACTAGTCTTCTTTCTCTAGCTTCTTAAGTAGGAATTTGCATCATTGATTTCAAACCTTTATTTTTTTCCAATTTTAAAATTTGGAGATATAAAAATTACTCTAAACATTGTTTTAAATTTATCACACAAACCTACTATTTTGCTTTAATTCATATTATTATTATTATTTCAATATATATTTTAATTTCTTTTGCACTTTTTCTTTGACTTAGACTTCTTAACATTTTCAAACATAGAAGATTCTATTTTATTTTATTTATTTTTGGCTGCACTGGGTCTTTGTTGCTTTGCACAGGATTTCTCAAGTGCCAGTGAGTGGGGGTTACTTTTCATTGTTTGTGAGGGTTTCTCATTTTGGTGACTTCTCTTTTTGGGGAGCACAGGCTCTAGCTGCATGAGCTTCTGTTGCAGCCCTTGGGGTCAGTAGTAGTGATGCAAGGGTTTAGTTGCTCACCAGTGTGGAATATTACCAGACCAAGGATCAAACATGTGTCCTCTGAATTGGCAGGTGTATTCTTATCCACTACACACCAGGGAAGTCCTAGAGATTCTCTAGGCATTTAAAATATTGTTTCCAGTGTAAGCTTTTGTCAAAAGACAATTTTTGATTTTAATATTTTGATATTTGTTTTTTGGACCAAGAATATAGTATATCTTGCACAATACTCCATGTATACTCTGACTTTGTTTTTTTGTTTATTTGTTTTAATTTCTACAAACATCCATTTAGGTCAAATTGGTTAATAATATTCTTCAAGTTTTCTATATTCTTGATGATTTTGTCTATTTTTCTATCAATTACTGAGAAGAGAATCATGGACTCAAGTATAATTATGCATTTTTTGAATTTCTCCTTTCATTTGCAATTTTTGGTTTAAATCAATAAATCAAACTTCTATGAAATCTAAGTTTCTGTTGAGAACCATATAAACATGTCACCTGCCTCATATTCTTGTTATATACTTCATGTATGCTCAGGTGCTCAGTCGTCCATGATTCTTTGCAACCCTATGGACTATAGTGCACCAAGCTCCTCTGTCCATGGGATTTTCCAGGTAAGAATACTGAAGTGGGTTGTCATTTCCTTCTCCACGGGATCTTCCCAACTCAGGGACTGAACTCACAGCTCCTGTACCCCCTGCACTGGCAGGCAGATTCTTTACCACTGTGCTACCTGGGAAGTCCTATATTATTTCAAGTGATTCACTTTATTCAAAAGTCTGTTATCAGGTGAATAGACATTTAGAGTTTTTATGTTAAGATGTTTAATTGATATTTTCATGTTATACAACTCTATTACTGGTCATATTTCCTGTCTCAAGAATTATTTTCTTATTAATTAACAGAACTATTCTAGCTTTCTTATTATCATGATTATCATGGTATCTCTCACTCCATATTTTATGTTGAAGTTAAGTATATTTTAAAATTTAAAATTATTTCCTGAAAATTATGTACAATTCACTGTTATTTTTTATCTAATCTGAAAATCTCTTTTATTTTCATTTAGCCTGATTGCTCTTAATATAATTATTAACATGACTTTATTATCTTGCTATTGGTTTTCTATTTGTTTCATTATAACTGTACATTTCAGTTAATTTTATATAATATGAAAATTCAAGTGTAAAAAGTAAGCATGTAATGATTGAATTTAAATTATTTTACTTAGTAAAAACAATCTTCAAAAAAGTAATTAGTTATACAGATGAATAAACTAAGAAATTTATTTGTTGATTACACTTCAATAAAGCTAGATAAAAAATAGATTTTAAATAAAATAATTAATGATACAGAAAATAGATATTTTCTAAACAGAATGAAGCTTCTCTCACATATGTTCAAATGTTTGGTTGTCATTTTATTGACATTATGTTCCACAAAGTGACAATTTATTCAGGTATCCATATGTTAAAGGTATTTTTAAAATATTTAATTGATATCTAAGTATGAAAAATTTTATATAACTTAATAAATGCCAAATTTCTGAAATTATATTATAAAAATATTGAAATATTACATTTTAATAATTAAAAGGAGATAGAATTTAAACTTGTAGCAGTATTTTTCTAATGAAATTTGACAGATCTTTGTTTCTTTCAAAGTTTCAAATACAGATACTCTTTCCTCAATATCATGTGAAAGGATATTGATAGTTTTTGGCAACTCTATACTTAATAAATACAATATTTTAAAAAGCTAGAATTTTATAATTCTGTTTTTATGACAATTGTGCTGGGTGCTGTGCTACGTTGCTTCAGTTGTGTCCAACTCTGCAATTCTATGGACTGTACCCAGTTAGGCTCTTCTGTCCATGGGATTCACCAGGCAAGAATACTGGGGAAGGTTGCCCTGGTCTCCTCCAAGGAATCTTCCCACCCTAGGGATGGAACCCACATATCATATTTCCTGCATTGTTAGACAGGTACTTTACCACTATTATCATCTGGGAAGTCCTTTATGATAATTAGTGAGCCTATTTACAAACTAACAGTTTATCAATAACGTCAGAGACACCACCCTTATGGCAGAAAGCAAAGAAGAACTCAAGAGCCTCTTGCTGAAACTGAAAGATAAGAGTGGAAAAGTTGCTTAAAACTCAACATTCAGAAAACTAAGATCATGGCATCTGGTCCCATCACTTCATGGCAAATAGATGGGGACGCAATGTAAACAGTGGCAGATTTATTTTTTATGGGCTCCAAATCACTGCAGATGGTGACTGCAGCCATGAAATTAAAAGACACTTGCTCCCCGGAAGAAAAGTTGTGACCAACCTAGACAGCATATTAAAAAGCAGAGACATTACTTTGCCAACAAAGGGACATCTAGTCAAAGCTATGGTTTATCCAGTAGTCATGTATGGATGAGAGAATTGGACTATAAAGAAAGCTGAGGGCCAAAGAATTGATGATTTGAACTGTGTTGTTGAAGACTCTTGAGATTCCTTTGGACTGCATGGACATCCAACCAGTCAATCCTAAAGTAAATCAGTCCTAATTATTCATGGGAAGGACAGATGCTGAAGCTGAACTTCCAGTACTTTGACCACCTGATGTGAAGAACTGACTCATTTGAAGATCCTGATGCTGTGAAAGACTGAAGGCAGGAGGAGAAGGGGTCGACAGAGGATGAGATGGCTCGATGGCATGACTGACTAAATGGCCATGAGTTTGAGTAAACTCCAGGAGTGGGTGATGGACAGGGAGTCAGATATGACTGAGCGACTGAACTGAACTAAACTGAATAACTGCACCTCAGACTATGATAAAGTCACACAGCAACAGGACTAGCTGAATTCTGTAAATTCAAATTCTGAAAAAGCCATCGGAGGCTTAGGAGATTAGAGTTGGAAAAGAAGTAATTGTAAAGACTTTTGGTTTTTGTTACTGAAGACAATATGAGGAAATTTTGGAGAATTCAAGTCAGTACAGTTCAGTCACTCAGTCCTGTCTGACTCTTTGCAACCCCATGGACTGCAGCATGCCAGGATTCCCTGTCCATCACCAACTCCTGGAGTTGACTCAAACTCATGTCCATAGTGTCGGTGATGCCATCCAACCATCTCATCCTCTGTCGTCCCCTTCTCCTCCCACTTTCAATCTTTCCCAGCATCAGGGTCTATTCCCAATGAGTTGGTTCTTCACATCAGGTGGTCAAAGTATTAGAGTTTCAATTTCATTATCTGTCCTTCCAAAGAATATTCAGGACTGATTTCCTTTAGGATTGAGAGGTTGGATCTCATTGCAGTCCAAGGGATTTTCAAGAGTCTTCTCAAACAGCACAGTTCAAAAGTATAATTCTTTGGCCCTCAGTTTTCTTTATAGTCCAGTTCTCACATCCATACATGACTCCTGGAGAAACCACAGCTTTGATTAGATGGACATTTGTTGGCAAAGTAATGTCTCTGCTTTTTAATATGCTGTCTATGTTGGTCATAACTTTTCTTCCAAGGAGCAAACGTCTTTTAATTTAATAGCTTCAGTAACCATCGGCAGTGATTTTGGAACCCCAAAAATAAAGTTTGTCACTGTTTACCTTGTTTCCCCATCTGTTTGCCATAAAGTGATGGGACCAGATACCATGAACTTCATTTTCTGAATGCTGAGTTTTCAATCAATTTTTTCTCTCTCCTCTTTTACTTTCAGCAAGAGGCTCTTGAGTTCTTCTTTGCTTTCTGCCATAAGGATGGTGTCATCTACATTTCTGTTATTATTAACTTTCCCCCAGAAGTCTTGATTCCAGCTTGTGCTTTATCCAGCCTGGCATTTCCCATGATGTATTCCTCATATAAATTAAATAAGCAGATTGACAAGATATGGCCTTGATGTATTGCTTTTCCTATTTGAAACCAGATTGTTGTTCCATGTTCAGTTCTAACTGTTCTAACTATATACAGATTTCTCAGGAGGCTGGTCAGGTGGTCTGATATTCCCATCTCTTTAAGAATTTCCCACAGTCTGTTGTGATTCACACAGTCAAATGCTTTGGTGTAGTCAGTAAAGCAGAAGTAGATATTTTTCTGGAACTCTGTTGTTTTTTTTTGATGATCCAGCAGATGTTGGCAATTTGATCTCTTGTTCCTCTGTCTTTTCTCAACCCAGCTTGAACATCTGGAAGTTCAAGGTTCATGTACAGTTGAAGCCTGGCTTGGAGAATTTTGAGCATTACATTGCTAACGTGTGAGATGAGTACAATTGTGTTTTAGTTTGAATATTCTTTGGCATTGCCTTTCTTTGCTATGGGAATGGAAACTGACCTTTTCCAGTCCTATGGCCACTGCTGAGTTTTCCAGATTTGTTGTCATATTGAGTATAGTACTTTCATAGCATCATCTTTTAGGATTTGAAATAACTCAACCTGAATTCCATCACCTCCTCTAGCTTTGTTCATAGTGATGCTTTCTAAGGCCTCTTTGAAGACAGACAAGAGGAAACTCTTAAAGGTCCTGACATATCCAAGAAAAAAAGAAAATACAGTTTTCTTTGAACAAAGTGAAGTTAGGGGCCCAGACCTTCTGTCCAGACAAAGTTATAAGTATGAAAATGAACTTATCTATGAAACAGAATCAGAGATATAGAGAATAAACTGGGGGTAGTCAAGGGGTATGGGATGGGAGAGGGCTAGATGGGGAGTTTGTTTTTAGCAGAAGTAAGCTATTATATATAGAGTGGTTAACTAGCAAGGTTATATTGTAAATCACAGATAAATGTATTCAATATCCTGTTATAAGCCATAGTGAAAAAGAATATATATATATGTATAACTGAGTCACTTTGCTGTATACCAGTAGCTAACACAATACTGTATTTCAACTATACTTCAATAAGAAATATATTTAAAAACTGGATGTTTGAAAAAACTGAGGCACAGAAGATTATATGATGCAAGAAATAAAGTATAAATTCAATGTTTTCACTTAAATAAAATCCTGTGTATTACCTACAGACAGTGAGTGTTCTGTGCCCTTGGTTCCCTTGAGCCTTTGTTCCCTATCCACGGATTCAACCAACCTTGGATATTACAGAACAGTAGATTTTACTATTGAAAGAAAAATCTGCCTATAATTGGACATGAGAAATTCAAACCTGTGTTGTTCAAGTGTCATCTGTAGTTTGGAAATGTAATGAAAAGTCATTAAGAAAGAAAGAGGAGAATAAACACAGGCGATAACTAAGGTATTTCATTCCAGAGTATAGTTAAATAGGACTGTGTTGTTACATAAAGATTATTAAAATTTAGGGATTGTTTCCTAATATATGTTAGAGTGTGGTGTATACATTGCAATCAGTCACTAATGCCATGGATTATATCATTTTGATTTAAGATTTGAAAAATAAAAATCTAGATATATGAGATATATTGAGAAAACATTGAGCTATATCATCACATTTTTCACTGTGTATTGAGTAAAACGAACAAGCAGAATCCAGTAGCCAATAGTATATGTACATACGTAGATAATATACACCAGCCAAGTTATTTTTCTTATACTGAATGAATTTTGTCTAGTTTAGAGTTCAATAGGACAAAATACTTTAAATTTTCTTTGGAACTAGGCATTTCCTAAAATATGTACAAGTAATTTAATTATTAAATTTCCTAGGATAATGCACACCATTATACTAAGATCCTAAGAAATATGCAATATTGATGGTAAAACATGCCAAAAGTAAATAGTCGTAATTAAAATTTTTGTGTATGTGACTAGAATTTGTAAATTACATCTTCCGTACTAGTAATCGTTCTAATCGCTTGTTAGATCACCAGTAAGCTTTGAATATAGGAACCAATCCTTTGTCTATGCTCAGATTTTAACTAAATATTGAGTATGAGTTCTATTGCTGACACCACAAACACATGTGGTGTTTGTTTGCACGTGATTTGAGTCAAAGCCATTTGTCCTTATACATTACAGCTTTATGCATTCTGAATACATTCCCAGGTAAATATTTAGCCGGTAAACATTCACACAGCAAAGTATATCTGTGATTTAAACATAAGTATAAATTTAATAGGGGAAAAATTATATCCTTGGGTAATTTAGCTGTTCCTTTGTCTTGACTTCCAATGAGTGCCAAAATTCATTAAAAAAGTGATCAGTTTTCATTTTAACCCTGATGGAGGGTAAAACCTGTATAACATTCCACTGCCCTCTGCAGGATTCAAATATAAGTTGTATCTGGAGAATTTTACTTCTTGTACATCATTTGAAAATGAGATTCTCTAGCAAGGATCTAGAATTTAAAGCAACAAAAGCAGAGCAGAGGAGGGTGTGTGTGTGTAGGGGGATTCAAATTGTGTTTTCTGTAAAATTAATGAAATTTTGAAGACATGCCATACCAAGGAAGATTTCGCCAAAATGAAAATAAGCATCAATAAAAATGCCATGCTATGATAAGGTAGTAATAACACATGAAAGATTTTGTGAATCATTCAAATGAGGGGGATAAAAAGGAAAAAAGAAAGGAGAAAAACCTGGAGAAAGGGAGGGAAATGTTATTGAAAATGAGTGGGTGTTATAATTTTATCTCCTTTTTTCTCCCTTTTTGTTTAATTTCACTTGATTTGCTAAAATGAAAAGTGTCTGCACAATAATGGATTAATTAGAAGAATATGCAACCTTTTTTCTTTCTTGCAAAGAAAAAAGAGTTTTTTCCATATAAGATTCCATCCAAAGCCTTCACTCTGAACCACAGTTGGTTTTTTAAAGCCATTTACATAACAGCTAACAAAAATGTACTCAGCAAAACACCAGGCTTTCTAAACACAAGAGATAATTATGTTGGAAGAATGATATTCCGTTGCCATCTTCATTTTCAAGATACATTTATTCTCTCCATACACAGCGATGAACAAGCAAACACATATTAACATATATTGCGAAGGTGTGCACCATTAGAGTGACAAGATACAAGGAGTTGGGACTGATTCAGGGGTTAAGGCGGAGCAAAATCCAGGAAAGAAAGATATACTGCATTCCATTCTTGGCATATATGTACCACCTGAATGGTATTTTTCATTAACTCCTGCACTGGGAACATTCTATTATTCCACTGGGAAGCCATAGCAGAAGAGATATATAATTATCAGCAGAGTAATGGGGATGCTCTTGCTAATGGCCAGCTATTCAAATATCTCAATATAATCGTCCTGCCCAATCTCTCCCCATTGCATACTCTTCTGGAGAAACTCATCATTTTTTTCCACTTACTCCAGCATAATGAATTCATTTTGCATTTTCTTTGTGAGAAATTAAGAGAAATTGCAATATAATGTGTTGACATTTGAAATTCTGTACGGAAAAGTTTAGGCTGGCAATTTAGTTTAATCGCAAGCTAGCAGGGAGAGGCTTCTTATTAAAATAGTTCCCTGTGTACAGAATGTGCATTTTCATTGTAAACCTTTGCCTTTGTGTATGAGTTAGGATTTTTTCCCCTTCCTTATAAATCTCAGATTTTTTAAAAGAAAAGATAATGTGTCTCAAATTGAAGCAATGTGTTCTTTGAAGCTTTTTTTTTTTCCTTAATGGTCAAAATTGTTGACACCAGATGAACACTGAGTGCGAGACCTTTGGAAAAAGTGAAAATGAGTGAGAAGTTGCTTTGAAAAAACAACTTTTCTTTTTTTTTTTGAAATATTAAACCATTTATTCTAAACACTCTGAGGAAAGATTAGATTGAAGATTTTTTTCTGTTTATTTGCTCAAATCTAAATTTCGGTAACCACTTCCATGTTGGATACCTCTTATTTTTAGTCTTAAATTTTCAACTCATTTATCTAATAAGATCAGTAAACTTCTAATAAAGCAGCCTTACTACTTTCTCTGTAGAATGCCAAGTATCTGGGCAGGCGACAATATGAACAAGTTATTTAAAAAAGAAAAAAGTTGCTATTGGACTCTCTGGATTGGAGGGCACTTTAGCTTTCCTTTCTTCCCACCCTAGACATTTAGCTAAGTTATAATATTAGAGGGTGAAAACTGTGTTGTTAGTTGATCAGGAGCAAGAAGAAAAAAAAAAAAAGTGCCTCATTCTGATTACTTTCCTTTCATGTCTTACAGTCTTGCTTTTATTTGCTTCCTCTAAAATGTTTTCATGCAGAAACAGATATTGTTAATGTAGTACCCTCAAATTTTTTGACAGAGTCACATTTAGAAAAATAATTTCAGAGGGAGAGCTCACTGGAATGACTGATGCTGAATCTGAAACTCCAGTTCTTTGGCCACCTGATGTGAAGAACTGACTCACTAGAAAATACCCTGATGCTGGGAAAGACTGAAGGCAGGAGGAGAAGGTGATGACAGAGGATGAGATGGTAGGATGGCATCACTGACATGATGGACATGAATTTGAGAAAGCTCCTGGAGTTGGTGATGGACAGGGAAGCCTGGCATGCTACAGTTCATGGGGTTGCAAAGTTGGACACGACAGAGTGATTGAACTGAATTGATCCATTTCTCTAATTTTCTCCAGTTCCTCCTGAAGAGCACATAGATTAAAGCTATTGTATCACACCTGAATTCATCAGAGGCTACAGAGAAAGGGTATAAGGGAAAGACAACATGAACTCCACCTCAGCAAAGGCAAATAAAAGTCAACCTTAGAAACTAACATACATCCAGAAGAATTTCTCTGGAGTCTGTGACAGTCAAAGTCTTGCCACTCTGTCTGGCTCCACCAATACTCACTCCGTCCCTCCTTCTCTTCTTCCAGGATGTACCTGGATTCTCTCCACTTTTTTTTTACTAAAAAACTAAAACTTAAAGCTAAGAACTAAAGAGCCTCTTGATGAAAATGAAAGAGGAGAGTGAAACAGTTGGCTTAAATCTCAACATTCAGAAAACTCAGATCATGGCATCCAGGCCCACCACTAATGGCAAATAGATGGGGAGACAATGGAAACAATGACCAAATTTATTTTTTTGGACTCCAAAATCACTGCAGATGGTGATTTCAGCCATGAAATTAAATAATGCTTGCTCCTTGGAAAACAGTTATGACCAACCTAGACAGCATATTAAGAAGTAGAAGCATTACTATGCCATAAAAGGACCATCCAGTCAAAAAAAAAAAAAAAAAAAAGTTACGTTTTTTTCCAGTACTCCTGTTTGGTGAGAGAGTTGAACTATAAAGAAAGCTGAACAGTAAGGAACTGACGCTTTTGAACTGTGGTGTTGAAGACTCTGAGAGTCCCTTACACTGCAAGATTCACACCAGTGAATCCTAAAGGAAATCAATCCTGAATATTTATTGGAAGGACTGATGCTGAAACTGAAACTTCAATAATTTGGCCATCTGATTTGAAGAACTGACTCATTGGAAAAGATTCTGATGCTGAGAAACATTGAAGGCAGGAGGAAAAGGAGATGACAGAGGATGAGATGATTGGATGGCATCACTGATTCAATGGACATAAGTTTGAGTAAGCTCCCGGAGTTGATGATGGACAGGGAAGCCTGGCGTGCTGCAGTCCACGGGGTCACAAAGAGTTGGACGTGACTTAGTGAACGAACTGAACTGCACTGACTCATTCCAAATTCTTCTTAAAATTCGTTTAAAATTTTGCATTCTCATTTCAATTACAATTCTTATGCAATATTTTCACATTAATATTCCATTGAGTACCATTTTTCTTTTCTTCTCACTCTGCATATTATCATTAATGATAAAGTCCACTGCTGCTACTTCA
This sequence comes from Budorcas taxicolor, assembly GCF_023091745.1. Lineage (NCBI taxonomy): Eukaryota > Metazoa > Chordata > Mammalia > Artiodactyla > Bovidae > Budorcas > Budorcas taxicolor. The sequence goes on along the minus strand of NC_068931.1, from coordinate 17,011,002 downwards.
ATTGCCAAATATTTCTACTGTCATAACTATTACGAGACTTGCCCTCGGGTTTGGAAAATGACCTCTTGATCTATGAAGGTTCTAGTCTTTGTGGAGTTTTCTGTAAGAAAGATGGCTACATCCTTCATAATAAGTACCTTAGTAAAAAAGTAATTGTCTCAACTCATATTTGGAGATCTTCCATAAATTAAACAGAACTGAAAAGGAAACAAAAGGAAGTTTATCATGACTTCCAAGGTGTGACAGTGAAATTTCTCTCTATGTATAAGTAATAACTGATTGTGATGTATCAGATTTTTCAAATTCATAACCTATTTTGTATTACTCACAGAAAAGCTAAAAGATTAAGGGGATGCATTGGGTTGGCACCAAAATTCCTTCTTAAGTTAAAAATAAAAGACACATTTTTCACTTTCCCCAAGAACTTTGTTGAACAACATATTCATTGTTTTATTTCACTACCTTCTGTCATTTTTCAGGCAACTTCATAAATCTGTCTTCTCCAAATTTTTATCTTTGTTGAGCAAAGATCTGTTCTAGGTACCTTTTACAGTCTTTCAGGAAATTTAAGTTTTTCCATTAATAGAATTTTACTAAGACTGAAATAAATGGAAATCCAAAGTTGCAGTGTCTGGTGAATAAAACAGATGAATCAAAACTTCCCAGCTAAACTGTAGTAGCTTTTGCCTGGTCATCAAAGAAACATGTGGTCTTGCATTATCTTTCTGAAAGATTATGCATTTTCTGTTGACTAATTCCAGATGCTTTTCATTAAGTGGTTTCAGTTGGTCTAACTGGGAGCAGTACTTGTTGGAATTAATCTTTTGGTTTTCTAGAAGGAGCTCAAAATAGAGAACTCCCTTCCAATCCCACCATATATATAACATAACCTTTTCTGGATGAAGACTGGCCTTTGTTATGATTGGTGGTCATTCATTTTGATTGTCTCCAAAACTATTCCATTCCACATTATTGCACAGGATTCACTTTTCACCACCTATCAAAATTTGTTTTAAAAAAGGAACATTTTTGTTACATTTAAGTAGAGAATTGAATGGTAAATATGGTCAAAAGTGAAAGTGAAAGTCTTTTAAGTTGTGTCCGACTCTTTGCAAACCCATGAACTATATAGTCCATGGAATTCTCTAGGCCAGAATATCTGAGTGGATAGCCTTTCCCTTCTCCAGGGGATTGCCCCAATCCAGGGATTGAACCCAGGTCTCCCGCATTGTAAAAAGATTCAAGTATGGTCAAGAAGGTTTTTTTCCACTTAACTTATGTGGAACCCAAACTTCAGAGTGAGGAACATAACCAAACTGGTGCAAATGATTTTCAATGCTTGATTTGGATATTTTGAGTATGCTGACTATCTCTCAACTAATGTCTCAATTTGATCACTATAAACTTCACCTGGTACCTGGCCATGGAGCATTGTCTAGTGAGAAATCTCCAGTACAAAACTTTGAAAATCACTTTTGACATTTTTGATCAATCATAGCATCTTTCCTATACATTGCACAAATCTTTTTTGTTTTTTTTTTTGCATTTAAATTGCATTTTTACCTTTCATGAAATAATGAAGCATAATATTCCAAAAGTCCTTTCTCTTTTGTCTTCCATCTCAATGTTAAAATGGCTACACAAAAATGTTGATATTTTTTGAATGAACACTGATATGATAGGTGTTACAATACAATCTAACAAAATTGTTTTGAATAAGGCTAAAGGCAACTACTTTGCCAATAAAGGTCCGTCTAGTCAAGGCTATGGTTTTTCCAGTGGTCATGTATGGATGCAAGAGTTGGACTGTGAAGAAAGCTGAGCGCTGAAGAATTGAGGCTTTTGAACTGTGGTGTTGGAGAAGACTCTTGAGAGTCCCTTGGACTGCAAGGAGATCCAACCAGTCCATTCTAAAGGAGACCAGTTCTGGGTGTTCATTGGAAAGAATGATGCTAAAGCTGACACTCCAGTACTTTGGCCACCTCATGAGAAGAATTGACTCATTGGAAAAGACTCTGATACTGGGAGGGATTGGGGGAAGGAGGAAAAGAGGATGACAGAGGATGAGATGGCTGGATGGCATCACTGACTCAATGGACATGAGTTTGAGTGAACTCCGGGAGTTGGTGATGGACAGGAAGGCCTGGTGTGCTACGATTCACGGGGTCGCAAAGAGTCGGATACAACTGAGCGACTGAACTGAACTGAACTGAAAGACAACTAAGCACTACTACTACTTGAGCCATATTACACAAAAACAGAGCAAATCTTTTGGCCAACGCAATACAAGTGACACTAAAGTATATATTTCAGAGCATGACTAACAAAAAAAGAAACTCCAGTACTTTGAAAGGCAGTATGCTATTATAGCAAGAACAATTAATCAAAAGTCAGGAGTCTGAGTTTTAGTCTTCAATCTAGTTCAAGTTAACTAGGTATGTGACCTTGAGCTCGTGAATCATAAGGCCTCCAATTCATCCATAAAATGAGGAAGTTAGATTTAATTTTGTCCAATACCACTTCCAATTTGAAGCAACTCTAATTGTACTATTTGGACATAAATTATCTTTCTGAAAAACCAGTCTCTTAAAGGACAGTAGACATAAATTATTATTCATAGTAATTTCATTTTAAATGATTCATTCTTAAGTTTCTGATAACAGTAAAGAGGAAGTAAATATAATTACTTAGGAGGAGGCTCAGTGAAAAAACTATTGCAAATAGGATCAAACAATCCATTATTAGAGATTTATTGAATATCTACTGACAAATATTATGAAAGATTAGAAATGTTTAAAAACATTTAAAACCATCCTTTTCTTTAGTGACTTCTGCTTTAAAGGAAAGGTGAAGTGTAATCCTTTGTAAAAATATGGAGCAGTGAAGTGGCAAACAGTACAGTTTTATGAAGATGTACAATAGAATTTCAGATAATGACATAAATGAAACAGTCTAATGGGAACAACTGGAGTCTAATCAAGTTTTAGAATGATTGGCAGTACTAAACTGAACATAAAACAAGGTATTTCTGAATTCAAGCAGAGAGGAAAGATAGGGCATCCTGTTCCAGACTTCACTGAGAGGTTATATGCACCTCTTCTAGTGCTGTGGTCAGAGGCAATGGTCATGTGAAGGACAAGCCATCAAAACAACTGGAAACTTAAACAGTGAAAGAATTTATTACATGGATATAAAAATGTTCACCAAAATAGAGAATCTATCAAGACACTAAAACCTGAAAACTTTACTATGGACTTCATCATTATTTGGCGTGATGTAGAACATATTTCTTTTAATTACAGAGAAGGGTTCCTGACCAGGGCAACTATACAGAAATAAGGCTTCCCTCATTACTCAGTTGGTAAAGAATCTGCCTGCAATGCAGGAGAGCTGGGTTCAATCCCTGGGTTGGGAAGATCCCCTGGAGAAGGAAATGGCAACCCACTCTAGTAGTCTTGCCCAGAGAATCCCATAGACAAAGGAACCTGGCAGGCTGCAGTCAATGGGTTGCAAAAGTCAGACACGACTTAACGACTAAAACACCACCATGTAACTTCCCAGGTTACAGTTGCATTGTAATAATTTTATTATATGTTCAATTCTACCCAACTTTGTTTTTTTTTATTATAAAAAAGAATTGATGTTATTTTAAATATGTGCAGTTAAAAATTAATTGTTCTATAAAAATATTTTTAAAATAATAAGGAATAAATAGGTACATAAACCATGTTTGGTTCTATAGCAGAAAGCATACAGAAGTTTCCTAAGGATTTTCTGCACTTCTTAAAGATTCTTAGTAAATAATTTATGACAATTGTCTTAAACATTTTTGTTCATGTACTACTAAGAGACTTCTGACACACTATTTACTCTCTCACATACTTTAAATTGACATGAAAGGTTTTTATTATATGTTTATATTTATGATACAGGATATAAAACAAATGCATTAAAATATTGACATTTAAATATAAAGGGTTAAATCTTTCTATTAAATGTATCTAACAGAATCTAAATGCTGTGATTTGAAAGTCATCATCATTATGAAAATAGTAATGACATAAATTTCCATTGCAATATTAGATTTTCCAGTTTCTTTTCTCTCTATGAACTTATATTTCCATTCTACATTCCTCACAATATTTTTTCCTTTAATATAGCTCTATGCTTGAAAGTATTTTATTGATTATCCTATCATCTTTCTCTGCAGTAAAATTATGCATGTAAAATGTAACAATATTTTATTTCTCTGATTATGGAATTCCAAGAATTAAAAATTCTCCTGTTGAGTTATTATAATTACCACTAGTACACAATTGATCAAAATAACATAGATATATAATAAATTTTAATGAATAATACTAGACACAAACTGCAAAATTTGTTGGAAATGCATTTCTCAATGAGATAGATGGGTCTTGATTTTATTTTTTCACCATAGTTCATGAATTCATGGATGAATATTACTCATCAATATAATGAGATAGTGTTTATCATCAATTTTCCTTATTATTATCTTTTAAAAAGGTGTGAGTACCATTTAAACTAATGGGGAATGCAAGGCTTACATAGAACAGTTGATGTCAAAACAATCAGCTGGAAAATAACCATACTGCTTTTAGAAAAAAAAAAATTGACTTTATTGTTAAATATAAATTAAAGTGTTCATATTTATCTCAACTTCACTTTTCACTCTAAATTTTTATTCAGATAGATATATTAATGGGTAAGAGATAAATACAAGGTAGATAGATGATTAGATGTATAGAAAATAGTATTGATATGAATTTTTGGTCTGGATGAAATAAGGCATCCTGTCATTCAATTTTTCTTCCCCAAGCACTCTCACCTTTGCTTTCACGGGACCCTACTTTAGTAACAGTGTACTATTTTAGAGAAATTTGATGTTTGAGCCAAATCATAAAATAAAACTTATCACATCCTTTATCCTACAATATATCAGAACTTAGAACATCTCAGCTTAAGCCAAAATATCACATTTCCATTCCCACACTTTGTCCTTAACAGAAATATGTGCAAAACAAGTATAACAAGAAAAGTCTATTCTCCTCCTTCAAGAATAAAAACATTTTAAATTATCTCTAGAAGTCAATGGCACCCCACTCCAGTACTCTTTCCTGGAAAATCCCATGGACGGAGGAGCCTGGTAGGCTGCAGTCCATGGGGTCGCTAGGAGTCGGACACGACCAAGCGACTTCACTTTCACTTTTCACTTTTCATGCATTTGAGAAGGAAATGGCAACCCATTCCAGTGTTCTTGCCTGGAGAATCCCAGGGACAGGGGAGCCTGGTGGGCTTCCATCTATGGGGTCTCACAGAGTTGGACACTACTAAAGTTACTTAGTAGTAGTAGAAGATTTTAAATTTTGTGCTATGAAGAATATAATTTTCTTGTGGGAGAAGAGTAGTTGGCAAAAAGGAGAACTGACCTCAGGTGCTTTCTTGGGAAGATCTATTTTTGAATGAAGAATACATGTATAAAATTGAGGATATGAAAATTTATTTCCCCAAATTATTGGTGCCCAGTTATCTGTAGGAAAAGCTTCATATATTCCCAGTATGAAATCTGTTTCAGAAAAGAAGATCCCACCTCATCCCCCAGAACGGATTCTGCTTCCAAGATGGTTGTCTTAGTTTTCTTATATCAGCATAAGTCCATCTCATTCCTTACAGATGCCAACAGTGTGCCATGCACTATAAATCTACTATATAATCAAATCCTTACAACTCATTCATAACTTTGAATTTAGATTATAATTTTCCGTTTTCAGCTATGTAAAATTTAGGCTCACTAAGACTCATTAAATTGTTCAAAATTTCACTAAAAAGAATAGCCAAGTGTGGACTGCAAATTAACCTACTTAATCACAATATGCACTCCAAATCCTCTGCCACTTTAAACAATGAAAATATTGCATTTCATAATTTTTGATTTAACTACAGTTCTAAAATTCTAAGACCCCCATATTGCAGCCAGTACAAAAGTCTTACTGACACTGGAATTTTAGCCTGAAAATGAAACCAATATTTTATTCCATTTGAAAATATTAGCCCATCTTTCTAAATCTTCCTACTTGACTTGGATTCCCATGGCTGTTGGTCCTTAGAATACTAAAGATTTTGCTGCTGGAAAACCCTCTCAATTGTGTATGGGTCTGTGTGTGAGCATAAGTGTTGACAGAATTTGGGAAGTAGGTGAAAAAAAAAATTGTTTAGCTTTTGTCCTCTCATCTAAAAATATGTATTTTTCCTTGGGAGATTCTCACAACATCTCAGTCCGTTCTGTGCTCTGCTCTTTTCACGAAGAATGGCCCACTAATTTTCACTTCAAAGCCTGACAGTTAGTAAACTTGTCTTATACCATTCATTTTGGGAGCCATCTTTCAATATCTTCCAGGAAGAAATTAACAGTCAACTGTGTTTGGTTTATGAAAACGGGAAAAAAAAAAAAAAAAAACACTTGCAAAGAATAGAAGCTAAAGACAAAGTAAAATGGAGCTTTAACTGGTTCAAAATCAAACTGTTCAATTCTAGTGCATTCGGTTCAGTTCAGTTCAGTTCAGTCGCTCAGTCATGTCCGACTCTTCGCGATCCCATGAATTGCAGCACGCCAGGCCTCCCTGTCCATCACCAACTCCCAGAGTTCACGCAAACTCACGTCCATCGAGTTGGTGATACCATCCAGCCATCTTATCCTCTGTCATCCCCTTCTCCTGCCTCCAATTCCTCCCAGCATCAGAGTCTTTCCCAATGAGTCAACTCTTTGCATGAGGTGGCCAAAGTACTGGAGTTTCAGCTTTAGCATCATTTCTTCTAATGAACAACCAGGACTGATCTCCTTTAGAATGGATTACATGTGTATATTTAAACAAGCGAAAGAAGAACAATACTCAAACTGGTGGAAAACAGAAAAACAATGCCATAGATGTCAAAACTTTTTTTTTTTTCTAGACAAATTATACAGGTATACAGTTGGCATAAATGCAATGGAATTGCTCCAAACACACACACACACACACACACACACACACACACTGGATACCTACTGTTTTGTTCCAGTATTGAAAACAGCCTATATTTTCAGAAGTTATTTTAGAGAAATTCTATTTAAAGTTTTACCTGAGTTTTAAATTTAGTAACTATACATCATTCTCTAAATATAAATGTAAACACATTTCAAGAGAAGATGGATAAAAACCCAAATCTTATCATATAAAGCCTTCTTTGCTGATGCTTTCTGATATTCTTCACAATTTGCTCTTAAAACTATTCTGAGTATGCTCCCCAGATGAAAACAATATAGGTCATTCAGACACATGGAATTACTAGGTATAAAAACACACTTACCCCCATCCTATCTTCTTTTCTCCCACAGTGTTCTCTGAATTTTGATTCTGAAAAGTGCTCTTCTTCTTCCTCACTATTTTGGCACCTTCTATATATCATAACCTGATAATTATTTTATATGAAATATACTTTATAAGGGCTTCCCAAGTGGCACAAGTGGTAAAAAATCCACTTGCTAATGCAGGAGATGCACGAGATGTGGGTTCAATTCTTGGGTTGGAAGATTCCCTCGAGAAGGAAATGGCAAACTACTGTACTATTTCTGTCTGAAAAATTTCATGTTTACCAGGATATTGTCTATGAGGTCCTAAAAGAGTGAGACAACACTTAGTGACTAAACAGCAAAAACAATGCTTTGTGAAAACCAAATGAGTTCCTATGAAGTATATACTAGCATGAAGTTGGCTAGAATGGTTAAAAAAAAAAAAATAAACATGGTCACATTATTTAGACATTTTCAGGGTGGGATTAGACTCAATAAACTTCAGACTAAAAATATTGTTCTCCATTCACTGTATGAAACAGCTTCTTAACAGTGCCTTTTCTTATTGATAATTAGGGGGCCATAAGAAACCAGAATGTTAACGGTACCAAGGGAATATTTCATGCAAAGATGGCCACAATTAAGCACAGAAATGGCATGGACCTAACAGAATCAGAAGATATTAAGAAGAGCTGGCAAGAATATACAGAAGAAATATACAAAAATGATATTCATGACCCAGATAACCATGATGATGTGATCACTCACCTAGAGCCAGACATCCTGGAATGCAAAGTTAAGTGGGCCTTAGGAAGCATCACTACAAACAAAGCTAGTGAAGGTGATGGAATTCCAGTTGAGCTATTTCAAATCCTAAAAGATGATGCTGTGAAAGTGCTGCATGCAATATGCCAGCAAATTTGGAAAACACAGCAATGGCCACAGGACTGGAAAAGGTCAGTTTGCATTCCAGTCCCAAAGAAAGACAATGCCAAAGAATGTTCAAACTACTGCACAATTGCACTCATCTCACACTCTAGCAAAGTACTGTTCAAGATTCTTCAAGTCAGGCTTCAACAGTAACTGAACCGTGAACTTCCAGTTGTTCAAGCCGGATTTAGAAAAAGCAGAGGAACCAGTTGGATTAAATTGCCAACATCTGCTGCATCATCGAAAAAGCAAGGGAGTTCCAGAAAAAAAAAATCTACTTCTGCTTTATTGACTATGTCAAAGCCTTTGACTGTGTGGATCACAATAAACTGTGGAAAATTCTTAAAGAGGTGGGAATTCCAGATCACCTGACCTGCCTCCTGAGAAATATGCAAGCAGGTCAAGAAGCAACAGTTAGAACTGGACATGGAAAAATAGACTGGTTTCAAATAGGGAAAGGAGTATCAAGACTGTATTGTCAACCTGCTTATTTAACTTATATGCGGAGTACATTTGGAACTGCTAGGCTGGATGAAAAACAAGCTGTAATCAAGACTGCTGGGAGAAATATCAATAACCTCAGATAAGCAGATAACACATTCCTTATGGCAGAAAGTGAAGAAGAACTAAAGAGCCTCTTGATGAAAGTGAATGAGGAGAGTGAAAAAGTTGGCTTAAAACTCAACATTCAGAAAACTAAGATCATGGCATCTGGTCCCATCACTTTATGGCAAATATATCGGATACAATGAAAACAGTGACAGACTTTATTTTCTGGGCTCCGAAACCACTGCAGATGGTGACTGCAGGCATAAAATTAAAAGACACTTGCTCCTTGGAAGAAAAGCTATGACCAAACTAGACAGCATATTAAAAAGCAGAGACATTACTTTGCCAACAAAGGTCTGTCTAGTCAAACCTATGGTTGTCCCAGTAGTCATATATGGATGAAAGAGTTGGACTCTATAGAAAGCTGAGTGCAGAAGAATTGATGCTTTTGAACTGTGGTGTTGGAGAAGACTCTTGAGAGTTCCTTAGACTGTAAGGAGATCACACCAGTGAATCCTAAAGGAAATCAGTCCTGACTATTCATCAGAAGGACTGATGCTGAAGAACTGACTCATTGGAATAGACCCTTATGTTGGGAAAGATTGAAGGTGGGAGGGAAGGGGATGACAGAAGATGATATGGTTGGATGGCATCACTGACTTGATGGACATGAGTTTGAGTAAACTCCAGGAGTTGGTGATGGACAGGGAAGCCTGGCATGCTGTAGTCATGGGGTAGCAAAGAGTCGGACATGACTGAGTGACTGAACTGAAATGAACTGAAAATTAATATCCTAAAATTTTGTTATTGTTCAGTCTGTAAGTTGTGTTCAAGTTTGCCACCTCATGGACCGCAGCATGTCGGGCTCCTCTTCCCTCCACTATCTTGCAGAGTTTGTTAAAATCCATATCCTTTGAGTCTAAGCATCTCATCCTCTGCTGCCCCCTTCTTTTGTCTTCTATCTTTTCCAGCATTGGGGTTTTTTTCTAATAAATTGGCTCTTCCCATAAGGTGGCCAAAGTATTGAGCTTCAGCTTCAGCATCAGTCTTTCCGTTGAATATTCAAGTTTTATTTCCTTTAGGATTAATTGGTTCGATATTCTTGCAGTCCAAGGGTCTTTCAAGAGTCTTCTCTAACACCACAATTTGAAAGCATCACTTTTTAAGTTCTCAGCCTTCTTTATGGTCCAACTTTCACATTCTTACATGACTACTGGAAAAATCATAGCTCTGGCTATATGGACTGTGGCTAACAAAGTGATATCTCTGCTTTTCAGTATGCTGTTTAGATTTGTCAAAGCTTTCCTTCTAAGGAGCAAGTGTCTTTTAATTTCATGGCTGCAGTTTCTGTCTATATTAATTTTTAAGCTCAAGAAATGAAAATCTGTCACTCTTTCCAATTTTTCCTTTTCAGTTTGCCATGAAGTGATGTGACTGGATTCCATGACCTTAGTTATTGAATGTTTTCAAGCCAACTTTTTCACTCTTCTGTTTCACCCTCATCAGGAGGTTCTTTAGTCCCTCTTCACTTTCTGCTGTTGCAGTGGTATCATCTGCATAACTGAGATTATTGATATTTTTCCCAGCAATATTGATTCCAGCTTGTGATTCATCCAGCCTGGCACTTCACATGATGTACTCTGCAGAGAAGTTAAATAAGCAAAGTGATAATATGCAGCTGTGTTGTGCTCCTTTCCCAAATTTGAACTACTCTATTTTTCCATGTCCAGTTCTAACTGTTGCTTCTTGACCTACACACAGACTTCTCAGGGGACAGATAAGATGGTCTGGTGCTTCCATCTCTTAAAGTATTTTCCACAGTTTGTTGTGATCCACAGAGTCAAAGTTCTAGTGTAGTCAATGTTGCAGAAGTAGATTTTTTTTTTTTTTTTCTGAAATTCCCTTGCTCTCTCTATGACCCAATGAATGTCAGCCATTTGATCTCTGGTTCCTCTGCCTTTTCTAAATCCAGCTTCTACATCTGGAAGTTTTCTGTTCCTGTACTTCTGCAACCTAGTTTGAACAATTTTGAGCATTGCATTACTAGCATGTGAAATGAATCTACTTTATGCCAGTTGAACATTCTTTGTCATTGCTCTTCTTTAAGATTGGAATGAAAATTGATCTTTTTCAGTCCTATGGCCACTGCTAAGTTTTCCAAATTTGCTGACATACTGAGTGCAGCAGTTCAACAGCATCATCTTTTAGGATTTAAAACAGCTAAGTTGGAATTCCATCACCTCCACTAGCTTTGTCCACACTAATGTTTCTGAAGGTGCACTTGACTTCACACTCCAGGGTGCCTGGTTCTCAGTAAGTAACATCACCATCGTGGTCATCTGGGTCATTAAGACTTTTTTTTTTTTTTAATATGTATTTCTGTGTATTCTTGCCACTTCTTCTTAATCTCTTCTGCTTCTGTTAGTTACTTACTCTTTCTGTCCTTTATTGTGCACTTTCTTGCATTAAATGTTCCCTTAATATCTCTAATATTCTTGAAGAGATTTTCCAGTCTTTCCCATTCAACTATTTTCTCTTTTCCTTTGCATTGCTCACTTGAGTCTTTTCTCTTACTTTAATATATTAATTGTTTAATTGAAAGATAATTGCTTTAAAATTTTGTTGTTTTCTGTCAAACATCAACATGAATTTATGTCCCCTCCCTTTTGAAACTCTCTCAAGTCTCCCTCCCCATCCCACCCCTCTAGGTTAATACAGAGCCCCTGTTTGAGTTCCCTGAGTCATACAGAAAGTTCTCATTGACTATCTCACATATGGTAATGTAATTTTCATGTTACTCTCTCCGTATATTTCAACTTCTCCTTCCTCCCACCCACATGTCTATAAATCTATTCTCTGTTTCTTCATTGCTGCCTGCAAATAAGTTCATCAGTACCATCTTTCTAGAGTCCATATATATATGTTAGTATACAATGTCTATCTTTCTCTTTCTGACATACTTCACTCTATATAAAAGGCTCTAGGTTCATGTATCTCATTAGAACTGACTCAAACATGTTCCTTTTTCAGTTCAGTTCAGTTGTTCAGTCGTGTGCGACCCTTTGTGACCCCATAGACCACACACACCAGGCTTCCCTGCCATCACCAACTCCCACAGCTTACTCAAACTCATGTCCATTGAATCAGTGATGCTATCCAACCATCTCATTCTCTGTCATCCCTTTCTCCTCCTGCCTTCAATCTTTTCCAGCATCAGGGTCTTTTCCAAGGAGTCAGTTCTTCATATCAGGTAGCCAAAGTACTGGAATTTCAGCATCTGTCCTTTTAATTATTTTAAGGACTGATTTCCTTTAGGATAGAGAGGTTGGATCTCATTGCAGTCCAAGGGACACTCAACAGTCTTCTCCAACACCACAGTTCAAAGGCTTCGATTCTTCAGCATTCAGCATTCTTTATAGCCCAACTCTCACGTCCATACATGACTACTGGAAAAACCATAGCTTTGACTAAATGGACTTTTGTTGGCAAAGTAATATCTCTGCTTTTTAATATGCTGTCAACGTCATAGCTTTTCTTCCAAGGAGCAAGCATCTTTTTATTTCATGGCTGCAGTCACCATCTGCAGTGATTTTGGAGCCCAAGAAAATAAAGTCTGTCACTGTTTCCATTGTATCCCCATATATTTGCCATGAAGTGATGGGACCAGATGCCATGATCTTAGTTTTCCGAATGTTGAGTTTTTTAAGTCAATTTTTTCACCCTTCTCTTTCTCTTTCATCAAGAGGCTCTTTAGTTCTTCATTTTCTGCCACAAGGATGATGTCATCTGCATATCTCAGGTTGTTGATATTTCTCCCAGCAATCTTGATTCCAGCTTGTGCTTCATCCAGCCTGGCATTTCACATGATATACTCTGTATATATATTAAATAGGCAGGTGACAATGTACAGCTTTAGTGTACTCCTTTCCCAATTTGGAACCAGTTTTTTGTTTCATGCCCAGTTCTAACTGTTGCTTCTTGAACTGTGTACGGATTATTCAGGAGGCAGGTGGTCTAGTATTCCCATCTCTTTAAGAATTTTCCACAGTTTTCCGTGATCCACACAGTCAAAGGCTTTGGCATAGTCAATAAAGCAGAAATAGATGTTTTCATAGAACTCTCCTGCTTTTTCAATGATCCAGCGGAAGTTGGCAATTTGATCTCTGGCTCCTCTGGCTTTTCTAAATATAGCTTGAGCATCTGGAAGTTCAAGGTTCAGTTACTGTTGAAGCCTGACATGGAGAATTTTGAGCATTACTTTACTAGTGTGTGAGATGAGTGCAATTGCGCAGTAGTTTGAACACTCGTTGGCATTGCCTTTCTTTGGGATTGGAATGAAAACTGACCTTTTCCAGTCCTGTGGCCACTGCTAAGTTTTCAAATTTGGTGGCATATTGAGTGCAGCACTTTCATGTATCATCTTTTAGGGATTGCAATAGCTCAACAGGAATTCCTTCACCTCTACGAGCTTTGTTAATAGTGATGCTTCCTAAGGCCCACTTGACTTCACATTCCAAGATGTCTGGCTCTAGGTGAGTGATCACACCATCATGGTTACCTGGGTCGTGAACATCTTATTTGTATAGTTCTTCTGTGTATTCTTGCCAGCTCTTCTTAATATCTTCTGCTTCTGTTAGGTCCGTATTATACCCGTTCTTTCCTGTGCTCATTTTCGCATGAAATATTCCCTTGGTGTCTCTATCTCTTGAAGAGTCTCTAGTCTTTCCCATTTTATTGTTTTCTTCTGTCTCTTTGCATTGATCACTGAGGAAGGCATTCTTATTTCTCCTTGGTGTTCTTTGGAACTCTGCATTCAAATTGGTTATGTTTCCTTTTCTCCTTTGCCTTTAGCTTCTCTTCTTTTCTCTCCTATTTGTAAGGCCTCATCAGGCAACTATTCTGCCTTTTTGCATTTCTCTTTCTTGGGGATTGTCTTGATCACTGCCTCGTGAACAATGTCATAAACCTCTGTCTATAGTTCTTCAGGCACTCTGTCTATAAGATCAAATTCCTTTGGATCTATATGTCACTTCCACTGTATTACCATAAGGGATTTGATTTAAGTCATACATGGATGGCAGAGTGATTTTCCCTACTTTCTTCAATTTAAGTCTAAATTAGTCAATAAGGTGTTCATGATTTTATCCACAGTCAGCTCCTGATCTTGTTTTTGCTGACTGTATAGAGCTTCTCCATCTTTGCCTCAAAGAACATAATCAATATGATTTCAGTATTGACCATCTGGTGATGTTCATGTGTTGACGTGTGTCTCTTGTGTTGTTGAAGAGGGTGTTTACTATGACCAGTGTCTTCTCTTTTCAAAACTGTGTTAGCCTTTGACCTGCTTCGTTTTGAACTCCAAGGCCAAATTTGCCTGTTAGTCCAGGTAGCTCTTGACTTCCTCCTTTTGCATTCCAGTTCCTTATAATGAAGAGCACATCTTTTTTGGGTGTTAGTTCTAGAAGGTCTTGTAGGTTTTCTTAGAACTGTTTGACTTCAGCTTTTTCAGCACTACTGGTCAGGGTGTAGACTTGGATTACTCTGATATTGAATGATTTCCCTTCAAAATGAATAATTTATTCTGTTGTTTTTGAGATTACATCTTAGTACTGAATTTGGGACTCTTTTGTTGACTATGATGGCTACTTCATTTCTTCTAAGGGATTCTTGACCAGAGTAGTAGATATAATGGTAATCTGAGTTAAATTCACCCATTTCAATCCATTTTAGCTCACTGGTTCCTAAAATGTTGATGTTCACTCTTGCCATCTCCTGTGTGACCACATCCAATTTGCCTTGATTCAAGGACCTAATATTCCAGGTTCCTATGCAATATTACTCTTTAAAGCAGCAGACTTTACTTCCATCAACTGTCACATCCACAACTGGATGTTGTTTTTGCTTTGGCTCCATCTCTTCATTCTTCCCGAAGTAATTTCTCCACTCTTCTCCAGTAGCATATTACACCTACCGACCTGGGGTGTTCATCTTTCAGTGCCATAATTTTTGCCTGTTCATACTGTTCATGGGGTTGTCAAGGCAAGAATACTGAAGTGGTTTGCCATCCTCTTCTCCAGTGGACTACGTTTTCTCAGAACTTTCTGCCATGACATAAGTGTTCTTTTTTATGGCTGAGTAATATTCCATTGCATATATGTACCACAGTTTCTTTATCCAATCATCAGTTGATGGGCATCTAGGTTGCTTCCTCCTTCTAGATATTGTAAATAGTGCTGCAATGAACACTGAGATACATGTGTCTTTTTCAGTTTTGGTTTCCTTAGGGTATATGCTTAGTAGAGGGATTGCTGAATCATATGGTGGTTTTATTCCTAGTTTTTTAAGGAATCTCCATACCATCTTCCATAGTGGCTGTATCAATTTACATTACCACCAACAGTGCAAGAGTGGTCCCTGTTCTCCACATCCTTTCCAGCATTTGTTGTTTGTCGATTTTGATGACAGCCATTCTGACTGGTGTGAGGTGATATCTCATTGTAGTTTTGATTTTCATTTCTCTAATAATGAGCAAAGTAGAACAACTTTTCCTGTGTTTGTTAGCCATCTGTATATCTTCTTTGGAGAAATGTCTGTTTAGGTTTTTTTTTTTTTTTCCACTTTGATCGGATTGTTTGTTTTTCTGGTATTGACTTGTATGAGCTGCTTGTATATTTTGGAAATTAATCCTTTGTCAGCTGTTTCATTTGCTATCATTTTCACACATGCTAAGGGTTGTCTTTTCACCTTGTTTAGAGTTTCCTTGTGTTTTGCAAAAGGTTTTAATTTTAATTAGGTTCCACTTGCTTATTTTTGTAGTTATTACCATAGCTCTAGAAGGTGGGTCATAGAAGATCAATCTTTGGTTTAGGTCATACAGTGTTCTGCCTATGTTTTGCTCTAAGAATTTTATAGTTTCTGTCTTACATTTAGGTCTTTAATCCGTTTTGAGTTTATCTTTTATATGGTGTTAGGAAGTATTCTAATTTCATTCTTTTACATGTAGCTGTTCATTTTTCCCAGCACCACTTATTGAAGAGACTATCTTTGCCTCATTGTATATTCTTACCTTCTTTGTCAAGAATAAGGTACCCATAGGTACGTGGGTTTGTTTTGGGGTTCTCGATCTTATTCCATTGGACTATATTTCTGTTTTTGTGCCAGTCCCATACTGTCTTGATGACTAAAGTTTTGTAGTATAATCTGAAGTCAGGAAGATTGATTCCTCCAGCTTCATTCTTCTTTCTCAAGACTGCTTTGTCTATTTGTATTATTTTGTTGTTTGCTGTCTGGATGAGGTATCCTGCACAGGGTGTTACTGGCAGTTGGTTGATGTTGGGTCTTATATACAAGTGGTTGCCTTTGTTGGAGTTCTCACTCTTTGATACTCCCTATGATTAGGAGATCTCCCTAGGATTAGGAGATATTCCCTAGGATTAAGAGTTTAGGGTCTTGATATCAGCATTTCCACTCCAAAGGCTCAGGGTTTGATCTCTGGCTGAAAACAGAGATTCCACAGGTAGTTTGTTAAGACATTAAATGGGATAAAAACAAATACCTAAAAATGAGAAACAAAAGATGTACCCCAGGAAAATGGCAATTTAAAAATCAGGCAAATAATAACTAAAATAATGGATTATACACATATACATATATACCCATAAGCAAAATAAAAACAGCCCCCCCCCAAAAAAAAAATAATAAGGTACAATAGATTGACTTGGTGAACAAAAGAAACCAAAATGATATCCACCAGCTAAGAACAAAACTAGCTAAAGAACAAAATTAACTAAAGTACCAACTGGAAAATAAAACTAAAGAAATGTGCCAACTGGGGAAAAAAGCAACAGAAACAAAGCAAACTGAAAATATGATGAGAAAAAGAAAAGAAAGAAAGAAAAGTAAGAATAGAAATGCAAAGTTAAATAGATGTAGATAAAGAAGACTTATATATATTAAAGATTAACTGCAAGGGGAAAAGAACAGTAGGAAAAGCAAACAGAAATAAATATAGAAAAATTAATAATAAATTTTAAAAATTTAAATTAAAAAAGAGAAATAAAGAAGAAAAAGAAGAAAGGAAAACTCCACAGAACTGTAAAAGGCCAACACAGAGGCAGAATTTTATAGCAGAAAAAAATGTGCGATTGAAAAAAATATTATCAAAGGCTTAAATAGACTTAATAGTACTAATAAAATCTACAACAATGGGGGCAGGGAAGGTAAAGAAAGAAAGCAAACAAATAACAAGCAAAATCCAGAAGAAACTACAGAACAAGTCAAAATGTAAGAATGATAAATGCTTTTCTTGAGTCTCTGCTGTCAGTGTCCTTTCCCTCGCTGGGATTCATAGTCAACCTTGCCTCCCTAAGATGTCCTTCAGACTGTGATCTCTGCACCTGCTGTAGGGGAAGCTCAGGCTCTCATCTGGTCCTACTCTTGTGTGTTCTTGCCTCCAATGTCCACTCTCAGAATTAGTGCGTTTTCTTTTATGAGAATGCACAATGCCCTTTTATATATTTCATAGACACAAAGTGTGCCTATATGATCATGTGGATTTAATCTGCAGTTCATATACCTGGTGTATGATCATAAAGGTGCTGTAACTGCTTAGGTAATGGGAACCCTAAGGCACATGTAGTCCATGCAGGCACATGGACTGCCTTTTTCTAGCCTCTGACAGCTAGTAATCAGAAGGCCTCTTTGTCTAGTTACTCTGTTACTCCGACCATTCAGGCACCTAGAGGGCTTCCCTGCCTGGTGTCCTTTTTTGTTACTTGGTGCATCGGGCACATAAAGGGGACTTCCCTGGTGGCTTAGAGGGCAAAGCATCTGCCTGCAATGCAGGAGACCCAGGTTTGATCCCTGGGTCTGGAAGATCCCCTGGAGAAGGCAACGGCTACCCACTCCAGTACTCTTGCCTGGAAAATCCCATGGATGGAGGAGCCTGGTAGGCTACAGTCCATGGGGCCACAAAGAGTCGGACATGACTGGGCAACTTCACTTTCACTTTCATACACCTGGTGGGAAGGAAGGTTTTATGTCCTCTTCCTTAGTCACACTAACCCTGGGTTTCGATTGTGATTTTATCTCTACCTGTGCTTGTGGGTTGTCCACAGAGGTTTGCTCCTAAGGCTGTCTGAAGGTCTTGCCTCTGCCCAAGTGAGAACTAGGTGTGGATGTTGTGCAGCTGTTTGTGTCACAGGGGCCCTGGAAGCAGCAGGTACTCAGGGAAACTGGTATTTTGGGCAGCTGTAAATATGGTGCTCTAGAAGGTTATGACAACCCACTACAGTGTTCTTGCCGGGAGAATCCCCTGGACAGAGAAGCCTAGCAGGCCACAGTCCACAGGGTTGCAAAGAGTTGGATATGACTGAAGTGACCCCATGTGCACAGATGCAGAACTTTTTCTAGCCTGTGGCAGCTCTGCCCCAGTGAGGATTGAACATGAAGGTGCCACAACTGCTTAGGTCATGGGAACCCTGGCAATGTCAAGTGTGCAGGCACATGGACTGGCTTTTTCTAGCCTCTGATAGTTGGTGATCAGAAGGTTTGTTTGTCCA
This sequence comes from Budorcas taxicolor, assembly GCF_023091745.1. Lineage (NCBI taxonomy): Eukaryota > Metazoa > Chordata > Mammalia > Artiodactyla > Bovidae > Budorcas > Budorcas taxicolor. The sequence continues at coordinate 16,992,612 of NC_068931.1, read as the reverse complement.
GTCCTTCTTTGTTACTCCAACCATTCAGACACTTAGAGGGCTCCTCTGACTGGGGCCCTTTTCTGTTACTTGGCATGTCAGGTACATAAAGGGGCCCCCATGGCTGGGGTCTGATTCTGGGTTTTGGTATGTCAGGCACTAAGCAGTATCCCCTTGCTTCCAATGGCTGTCTGGTTTTCCTTCACAGGCATTTCCCATCACAGTCTCTTCCCTGACATTCCCTTGGGCCATTTCCTTGCAGTCAGCAGCAAACCTCACCTTGGGATGGCTCCATAATCCCTACAGTCCAGTTCCCAGCCACTATGCCTTTTAGGGGACCCACATACTTTTACAGGGTATGTATGACTGTGTCAAGGATTGTCTGATTCTCACTCCATTTAGGGTGCCACAGATCAACTGCTTTACTTTCAGCCTCAAATGTTTCTCTTCTGAACCAAACTGTTGCTTTGATATAGGGATTGGACCCCTGCTTCAACTTCCCCACCTGCTGAGGGCAGGTACATTCCCACTAGCTCTCCTCTTCCCACCCCCCCCCCCACCTCCTTTGTTCTACCAAGTTTTGTGTGGTTCTATACATTCTTTCCCTTTGGCCAGGGATTCTTGCCCATTCTTAGCTGGTGTTCTGCAAGCACTTCTGTGTCTGAAGGTGTATTCCTGATGTATCTATGGAGAGACATGTACTTCACATCCACCTACTCTGCCGCCATCTTGCTCCCCCTCAAGAGGGCTTTCTTATCTCTCTTTTTTATTCTCTGGAACTCTCCATTCAGTTAGGTTTATCTTTTTCTTTCTCCCTTGCCTTTTGTGTCTCTTCCTTTCTCAGCTATTTGTAATGCCTCTTCAGACAACCACTTTGCTTACTTGCATTTCTTTTTCTTTGGGATGATTTTGTTCACTACTTCCTGTACAATGTTATGAACTTCTGTCCATAGTTCTTCAGGCACAGTGTCTACCAGAGCTAATCCCTTGAAGTTATTCATCACCTCCACTGTATAATCTTAACGAATTTGATTTAGGTCATATCTGAATGGCCAAGTTATTTTCCCTACTTTCTTCAATTTAAGCCTGAAATTTGCAATCAGGATCTCATGATCTGAGCCAGTCAGCTTTAGATTTTTTGTTTTTCTTTTTTCTTTTTTTTTCCTTTTGCTGACTGTATAGAGCTTCTCCATCTTTGGCTGCAAAGAATGTAATCAATCTGATTTTGGTATTGAACACCTGGTGATTCCACGTGTAGAGTCATCTTTTGTGTTACTGGAAGAGGGGGTTTGAGCTAGTGTGTTCTCTTGGCAAAACTTCACTAGCCTTTTTATTGCTTCGTTTTGAACTTCAAGGCCTGTTACTCCAGGTATCTCTTGACTTCCTATTTTTCATTCAAAGCCCCTATGATAAAAAGGACATCTTTTTGTTGTTGTTAGTTCTAGAAGGTCTTGTAGGTCTTCATAGAACTAGTCGGCTCCATCTTTTTCAGCATTAGTTCTTGGGGCAAAAAGACTTGGATTACTGTGATAGTGAATGGCTTGCCTTGGCAATGAACTGAGATCATTCTGCCATTTATGAGATTATAGCTGAGTGTTGCTTTTCAGTCTCTTTTGTTGACTATGAAAGCTATTCCATTTCTTCTAAGGGATTCTTACCTGCTATTGTGTATATTCAATATACAAGTCATCTGAATTAAATTCACCATTCCCATCCATTTTTTTCACTTATTCCTAAGGTGTCGATGTTTACTCTTGCTGTCTCCTGCTTGACCACATCCAATTTACCTTGGTTTATGGACCTAATGTTCCAGGTTCCTATGCAATATTGTTCTTTGCAGCACTGGACTTTACTTTCACTACCAGACACATCCACAACTAAGCATCATTTCTGCTTTTCTCCAGCTTCTTCATTCTTTCTGGAGCTATTAGTAATTGTCCTTTGCTCTTCTGTAGTAGCATACCGGACACTTTCTGCCCTGGGGGAGCTATATTCTGGTGTCATATCTTTATGTTATGCTTTTATACTATTCATGGGGTTCCTGTGGCAAGAATACTTGAGTGATTTGTCATTTTCTCCTCTAGTGGACCACATTTTGTCAACACTGTCCACTATGACCTGTCCATCTTGGGTGGCCCTGCATGGCATGACTCATGGCTTCATTGAGTTATGCAAGCCCCTTCACCATGGCAAGGCTGTGATCTATAAAGTAGAATATCCTCAAGATCCTTAGTTAAAAAATTATGCACAGTGATATTTAAGTCCTCTTTCATTTCTTTCTATCACTGTCATTATTATAACTCATGGAGTGGTATTGGCTTGGTGCTGCTTCTGTTTAGTTGCTATGTCATGCCCAACCCTTTGAGACACCATGGACTATCGCCCATCAGGCTCCTAGGTCCATGGTATTTCCCAGGCAAGAATACTGCCATTTGCTTCCCCAGGGTATCTTCCTGACCCAGGGATGGAACTTGCATCTCCCGCTTGGCAGGAAGATTCTTTACCACTGAGTCACCTGGGAAGCCCAGTAATGGTTTACTTTGGCTAAAAAGTGAGGCAATACATACCTTGATTTGAAAACAACACGTTACTACTTGTCACATTACTTTGAGGAATTATTGATTTTAGAGATGAGGAATCTGACATTGCTTATCAACTTGGAAAACTCTGAGAATTTAGAACAAAAATTCAAACAGAGGCTTACCTAACTAGAGTTCCCCTAATCTTATCATAGCTTCCTCCTAACCTGTTTCAGGATTCCTCAAAAAATAAGAGTTCAAAAAAGAGGAAAATGTCTTGGGTATCCTGGATGGCCATTGATAGAGTAGAAATTGAATGGCATTTCAGGAATAAGCTGTCTCATTAGCAGCAAGGGTGAAAAGCAGGGGGAAGACAATTTGAGTAATGACTTGTTGTCAAGAACAAGCCTAAGATGTGGGAGAGCAAATTTAAAGAGCATGCATAATGGAGTAGAAAAGCATAAACCAACATAATTTGGAAATATTTAATATAAAATCCTGGCCTTCACTTTTTGTCTCTTTCCTCTTGCCTTCCCTTATTCAACTTGTAATACAGCACGACAAAGTACATTAGAAATTACAGCAAAAGTCTGTGCCGTATTTATGGAACCAAGGTAACATTGAGATACAGAAAGGGAAAAAACAACTAAAGAGAAAACTGAACAGGAAGATAATCTTGTAGTCTAACCTTGCTCAGAGAAAGTGATCTTCGTGATCTGCAAGGCTTCGTCAGAAAGAGAAAGCTAAAAATAGAAAGTGTGGGTTAAATGAGTGGGATATATAGCTTAAAAAGTAAAATTAAATGAAGGACTCCAAGCTTGTAGCTTTAGAAAGCTCTGTCTGCCACAAGATCTGAACGAATAAATTACATCAAGCCATTTTAGTGTTTTCTTTATTTGGAGGGAGTACAGTATGGCTTGATTTGGAGTGACCTGTATTTAAAAGCCTGGGCATTCTTGGAAGAGAATGGTTCTATTATTTCATTATTCACTCCTCTTCCTCCTCCTTAAATTAAAATACAAAGCAGAAACCTTTATACAATCCAACTTCTCAACTTCTGTCCTTCTTTTCTCAACACAAGACAGCCATCCATCCTGATCTCGCTCCATCCCTGGATTTCATGTTTTTCTGGCTTCTTTCTTTTCTACTCAAAGAGTTTAAATATGTGGAGGCAGCGCTGGAGATTTTGAAGCCAAGGTTGAGAAGTAGTTAAATCCTGCAGCTCCATCAATTGTTCTCTATGAATTTTTAGCTCACACCAATAACATGATTCAGTAGGCACACAGCTACCATGACTCCAAAGTACACATTGTAGTGCTTGGTTAAACACAGCCACATACACACATCAAAAAGCTACAAATGACAAAATAAAACATTTTGTTTAATTTGAATTGAAGTGACACACTCCTCTGGATCATGAAAGCCTGAGGTTGAATTCTAAAGAATTCTAAGGTAGCAAATAGATTTGCCCAGAAGAAAGGGAAGGAAAAGGAGGGAGAAGGTGGTCACATATACACTTTATGCCCATTCGACATTTCATGAAGAGGGCTCATGGAGGAATTTTGATAGCCAACTTGTACTGTTATCAGATGCCACATATTAAACACAAATTAACGAATTTGTAGTAAGCAACATTCTAGAAAACTTGTTGAAAACAGAGAACTAGATCCTCATGTCACTTGGCTGATTTTGCCATGTATTTGAGGAAGAAAGTAGAATTTTTCTAAATAAGACTTTGATATTTCAAGGGGTGTATCTGTGAAAAGGTTTGAGAATTTGAGATTAGCAGATACAAACTATTATGTGTAGGGTGGATAAACAACAAGCTTCTGCTGAGAGCATAGGGAGCTGTATTCAATATCCTGTGATAAACCATAACAAAAAATATGAAAAATATTATATATATGCACAATTCAATCTCTTTGATGTATGTTAGTCACTTAGTAATGACTCTTTGCAACCCCATGGACTGTAGCCTACCAGGCTCTTCTGTCCATGGAATTCTCCAAGTAAAAATACTGGACTGGGTAGTCATTCCCTTCTCCTGGGGAATCTTCCTAACCTAGGGATCAAACCTGGATCTCCTGTATTGCAGGCAGATTCTTTACCATCTGAGCCACCAGGGAAGCTGTATACTTTGCTGTATAGCAGAAATTAAAACAGCACTGTAAATCAACTATATGTCAATAAAATTAAAAAAAAAAAAAAAGACTTCTTTGGTATTGCCATGAGCAGTTCTATTCTATCTACAACTCTTTGTCTTTTTTTTTTTTTTTAATTTCTATTACATTTGAGAATGTTCCAGTCCTCCAAGGAGCAATCCCCAGCCCATTATGCCCTAGGTACTAACCTCTTAAATATTTTTTGAAAAGAAAAACATTTTAGATGAAATATTTGCTTCATGTTTCTTTTTCTACCAAATCATTCGTATAGAAAGTTCTGGCCCTCTGACCATAGCCAGAAACCACATGAGATTGTTGAACACTTAAAATGTTGCTGGAATGAATTGAAAGTGCTGAAGAACTACACAACAGATTTTAAAGATAATACTAAGCAAAAAAAATACAAGCATCTTATTAATAATTCTTTATATGAAGATTAATGGAGATTAATATTCAGAAAATTTGTGCTTCATGACAAATTTTCTGAATCCTTTTATGTCTAGCCATGTGTTTATGTGTTGAGTATTTCTTCATCCTTGTCTCTATTTTTCTCACTATCTAAAAAACTTTTCCAAAGGTAGTCTCTGATCTCTTGGCTTCAAAGCAATCTACGTTCTAAGGACTTGCAATGTTAAGTCTTTAGGTCATAATTCTTCACAAAATTTGAAACAACTATATCCAGATTCTTATTGAACATATTTTCCTAAAAGATATTCCATAGATATCATACATATAACTATAATCCTTTACACACACATGGGCCCAGTTACGTAAGCATAACCAAATTATTTCAGTCTTCTCATTCATAGCAAATGACACTGTGCAGTAATCAATTTCTCAATTCAGACATCTAAAATTCTTCCTCAATTCCTTTCTACAGATCATGTAATTACAAGTCTTGATTTTTGTCCCTTCAAAATGTTTTACCAACCTGACTATTCATTTCCATTTCTAATAGAATCAGTTTTGTTTGAACATCCACAGTTTTGCTCTATGGCTTTTTCTTCAGCAGACTTCCTGTTTTTACTCTTGTTCCTTTCCAATCCATTTCTTGCAGCCAAAAGGAAGAGTAGTTGGTATAAAATGCAATATTTTGGTGAAAATCTTTTAACTAGTCTCAAAATAATTACAGACTCCTCAAAACGTCTTATCTGTCTCATTGTAACATGATACCATTCAGCCTCTCCCATCCTGTCTCATACCATATATAGTATTGCACACTCTAATCTAGTTCCTCATAAAAATCATTCATTTTTTTAGCCTCTTCTAAGAATCTCCAATCTCTTTTCTGCCTTTGGGTTTTAACCCTTTTACTTTATAGACTCTGCCATGGGTCTTTGCATGACTGGTTCCTTTACCATAGATTTCATTTGGATATCACCTACTCGGAGATGTCTCTCTCTGCTGACCACTCAGTCTCAGATAGCAGATAGCTCCCAATACTACAATATTCTTTATTAGCTATCACAAAACTGTTTTCTCTCAGAATTTTGTGCAATTTTTTCCTTTTACCTTATGTATTGCTTTTCTCTGCACAATATTAGCTCTAATATGACAAAGGCCATAACTGTCTTTAAGATCACTGTCTTCTGGCCTGTGTATAATGTCTGACATATGAAAAGTGTTCAAAAAAGGTAGAATGAATAAATACGTGGATAACGAGCTTATTTCATTCTATAAATTCAAGTTTTATAATTTTTGACTAAAAATAGCAAGTGTCATCATATTTTTAAAGCTTCTCTTGAATAGTAGGAAACCTAAAGGAGAATGATACATTTGCATTTATCATCAGTATATTCAAAGAAGTAGAGAAAATTTCAGCAGAGAGATAAATATCTAAGTCTAGAACATTGAATGATTTTTTATTTTAAAATTGTGGAAATACACTTTTTTCAACTATGGAACTATACATTCACTATAATTGGAAATGATCATTTAATTCTGAGGCCATTATTTGAGAAATATGGGAGAAAATGTGGGCTTCCCATTGTAACCTGTCTATACATCACTATAGAAATCTCTCACACTGTATTTTCAGTCATTTATTTACATACTCCTTGCCCAACCATTAGAAACAAAGAAAAACCTTAATGAAACAATGAAAATAAGATGAGAAAATTTTTAATAAATAGAACTGAATCCTTATTATTTGAATACTGTTTAAGATTCAATTTTGAAACTTGAAGAATTTAGCTAGAAAAAATTTAAAAGAATGAGAAAAATGGGTCTTTGGTGGTATACGAAATCAGTAGGTTATAGCTTCCACTCATACCAAAGATAAGAAAGCAATTAATCAAGACTGAGTTATAGAAACAATATAGATGTGTGTTAGACTTGTATAGATGTCAGTTTTTCTTGATGATACTGCCCATTAAGAAGAAGAAATTGGAAACTGGAAATACTGTATTAAAAATTCTGTGAAATAGCTGTATTTTTTATAAAGATTTCAACCAGCCAGTTTTATTCAGAAGCTGAACTTTTTTTTTTTTTGTAGTTAATTTAAAGGAATCACCAATCTCAATGAGTCATAAAGCATTTGTACAGCTATTGTTAAAATGAGTAAAATGTCTTCAAACTACTGAGCTTGCTGTTTGAGCCTAATTCTAATCTGTTTTAAAAATGTTCTTTCTTTCCTCTACCTTGAAACTTGAATGGAGGTGGGTGGAGAAAGACATGCCAGGAATTAAGATACTGATTTTGCAAATTCTTATAAGAATTGTGATTCAGTTCTTCAGAAAAATCAGCACAAATGAGGTAATTTCTTTAAACTAAAAGTTATATAGCTGTAATTTGCATTCCATTAATCTGGTATTTTAAAGTTTCCTTTCTCCTTTCTTTCCAAACTGTCATATCACATTATCATGTTAGAAAAATGTTATTTCTTGCTAAATATTGCAGAACTTTAGAATTAGAAGAGAAATTACAGCTACTCTTATCAAACACTCTCCGTTTTTCAAATGTGACTGTAGAAGCCAGAGATTTACATGGACAGCAAGGATGTGGCTCACATAGTGGTAGTGCCCATTCTAACCAGGGATTATATCTGGAAGAGCTCTTAGGGGCCATAAAGTTTCATTAATGAATTCAGTGGAAAGATATGAAGCAACAGCACATGTTGGAGCTGCCAGAAAGTACAACCCCATATGCATCAGTTGTCCACTGAGCAAATATTTCACAGGTGTAAGAAATTGGGTATCTAACTTCATGCCCTGAGATCATACCATATACCAGTGATATATCATATTGACTATTTTAGCTCCTTCAATATTTATGTTGAAAGTGTATTGGAAGAAGTTCTACTTTAAACCACTGACAAGTCATTTATTTTGTATATTCTTTTATGTCAGTTCATTTGGGCTCAGAGAAAATACAGATCTACATCTTGAACTAAAGTATACAGATATTTTCCTTTGCTTTGGGAACTTATTTTTTTGTAACAGCACTTTTAAAATATATTATATACTTTATTATTATTTGAAGATATATGATAAATGATAATGGGAATTGAGATAGTTGCATATGCTACTCAACAGCAGAAAAAAAATATATATATATATAATTGCTTTTCAAAATATTCCTGAGCAAGCAATTTTTATTGCTTCCCATTAACTGACCTCTGCTTCAGTCTGATAGATTGCTTTATTGTACCACCTACCATATGCTTATCAACCTTAAGCCATACTTTGCAGGATTCCAACAACTTCCTTGACTGTTGCCTCAAAGTCTACTTCTCTAGGAGGCTTATCCCATCACCCATTCCTTGTGAAAGCTGCACTGCTTTCTGGTGAGTCTTCTCCTGCCAGCTTCCCCTAAATGACCTTCACCCCCCATCTCGTTTATACCATAGCATTTAGCACTCCTGTGTTTTTCTGTTTGTAGAATTCTTGAGGATAGTAAACACATGCCCCATTTCAGGATATTTTCCACATTGTCTAGTCTACTTTTAGGCACTTGATCAAAGTTTAATAGATAAAACTGATCAAATTTTAAAATAAAGAATCCTAAGTCTCAAAGAAATTCTGGCAAGAAACACACAATCTCATTCTTTCGACAGCTTGAAAAGCTGTGAAGACCTGGTAGGCAGTTAGCTGGCTGAAGCTGACACTATTGAGTGGACACTTGGGATTAGAATCGAGTCTCCTGAGTGCTAAGACAACACTTATTTCACTATCCTCCACCTTTCTCACAATACTGAGATCATTAAGAACGGAAGAAAGAGTAGCGTGTCTTGAAGAACTGACACACACTCTTGCCTGGATGCAAGATACCAGAGCTAGGCATCCAGAATGTCAGCTCTTAGCTGCTTCAAAACACTACCATCTGAAATAAAGCAACAGGCAGCAAGGAAAGCTGTCAAGTCCCAATTTGCAGTTTCTAGTAAAGATCACAGCAAAAAATAGACTCCAGCTTCAACTTGTCTTTATTTCAACTCCTCAAGGGCTCAGCACTAGCTAACTGCTGGAATTCTGCACAAGCATGTTGACCAGCTTTATGCTTGCTTCTCCTCCTGCCTGGTTACCCAATTAGTTCCTTGTTAACCACACACCTGCAGCGTCTCTCCCCTCAGGCTCTATTCCTCTCTGTGTAACCTTTAACCCCTTCTGTACACACTGTTTAAAATACTATTAAGGTACCCCTATGGATGCCTGAGAGAAAACTTGGTGCCCCCTTGGTTGTCAAAGTAATTAGCTTACAGGGACATCTCATCTAATATAACTGTAAAATCAGGAATAGATCAAACTCCCCTGCCTGTGAAAGCTGCTGGGAATGCAAATGCAACCCATCCAGGTAATCAGGTAACACAGCAAAACATAGAAAACATAGAACATCAGAAGCAAGATTCCCAGAGGTTCAGTCAAAGGAAGTACAGAAAAAAAAAAAAAAAAAAAAAAATTGTTTGTTTGATTTTAAACCTTTCTGAATACCAGAAAGAAAATCTCCTGGAAAGCCAGAAGAAGGAGAATAAGTCAAGGAAAAATATCCTGGTGCTGTGCTGAAGACTTTTTTCACAGCTGCTCATACTTTAGTGGACACCCAAAATGTGCACGGGTATGAAGAAGGAATGAATGAGATTGTTAACTGAGGAAGTTAAGGGAACCCAGTGTAGGGAGGACACGCACTTCTAGAAGTGCCAGTCTATCACCAACTCATGTGTCTGCTCACAGGCAGAATCGGCTTACAAATTGGAACCTAGCATTTGCCCTCTTTTTTGAGAACTTCCAAACAATAAAATGCCACTCCGTATTGTTTCCACTTTCAGATTCCACGATCTGAAAATCTTCACCTGCAAGAAATACATAGCTTTCCATCTTCATTAGAGAAGAAAAAGATTCCAACTGTAATAAGCAAAATAACTAGGCCGTCATTAAAAAAAAAAAAAAAATGAAACCTACAGAAGCCTAAGATAATTTAAGAAGAAACCTGGCTATTTCAAATAAGAAAAACTTGCAAATATGATTTCAGAGTCATGTGGAATTATAATCAATTAAAAATGGAAGAGAGAAGTACTAGAAAACAAATGCAAAAGTCTCATCAGTTTTCAAAAAGGAGAAAAGGGTAGGTTGTGAAAATTTTAGCTCAAAGGTTTTGAATTGTAACTAGCAAGATTATCTAATTGATTATTCAGTAATTGATTTGTCTGTATCCAATATATCAAGAAGTGAAAAATAGAAACTGTTTTTTCATCAAAAAAAAATAACTCTTGCTAAAGTAATCTTTTAATTTATTTTTAATCCTCTTGCTAGACTTCAGGATCTGGAAGTTTCAATGTGTGTGTCTATGCTCAGTCAGTCGTGTCTGACTCTTTACTACCCCATGGACTGTAACCTGCCAGACTTCTGTCCATGGAGTTCTCCAGGCAAGAATACTGGAGCGGATTGCCATTCCTTTCTCCAGAGGGTCTTCCTGACCTAGGGATCAAACCTAGGTCTCTTGCATTGTGGAGAGATTCTTTACCATTTGAGCCACCAGAATCACTGTTTCAACGCATTACTAGATTTCATCAAAGTTGTGTAGAGCATTTGAATAAAGTCAGTGCCTATTTGAACCTTGTTTCTTAAAGGATAAATGTCTATCCAGAGAGATTTTAGAGCTGTATTGCTTCTTTCAAAATGTAGGTGTCAAATGCCTACTGTGTGCTAGAATTTGAGAAAACAGCAGAGAGAAAGATCCCTATTGGCAAAGGCAGGCCCTCCTTTGCCTTCATGGAGAATATATGTTTGACTTATCAAAAAGTGGATGGAGAAATAGAAAATTATTATTAAATCATTAGATTTTACAAAGTCAAGTGAATAATTAAATCATCACATCAAAGACTTCAGGGTAAAAAGATTAGGCTAGAATGTTGCTTCATACCTGAAAACAAACTATTTAATAAGGTTAAATACAAATCTGAAAATCTATTTAAAACCAGAGTTAGGGATGTCTCTTGACATCTTGAAGTTTTGGAGACTCCAAGATTAGAAGAGGTTAGAATGTGATTTAACTTTTAAAATAATTAACAAATTCTAAATTGTATAAATAAAGGTAAAGTTTAAGTGTCCAAAATAGGGAAATTTAATGACACTAGATAGATCAACTTGGAACTTTTCCTTGTTCTTGGGCCATTACAGTTTTAAAGAAAAATAACATTAGGAATAATTTAGATGAGGTAAATCCTGACAGTAAAACATTTGGAAATTCTGTTGTATAAGAATAAATTGAAACATTTTGATAAGAAAATAAAAAAGAGTGATACTTGTTTACCAAAAGAATAATGTAATTGTTTAGACAGAACATTAGAAAGATACAAAGTTGGTGCTGGTAAGGAAAAGCCAGATAAAATAAGAAGAAAGTGTTGGTCATTCGCTTGTGTCTGACTCTTTGTGACTCCAATGGACTGTAGCCCACCAGGATCCTCTGTCATGGAATTCTCCAGGCAAGAATAGTAGAGTGAAGAGCCATTCCCGTCTCCATGGGTTCTTTCTGATCCTAGTAGAGAGCCTAGGTATCCTGCACTACAAGGCAGATTATTTACCATCTGAGCCACCAGGGAAGCCCAAGAAGAGACGGCTGATGTGGTAGATACTAAAAGTGATCAAGTATACTCTGAATGGCAGCTTTTCAAGAATATTTTAGAAATAACTTTTTAAGTAGGAAAAAAAAAAAAAAAAAGCCTAAGTGATATCTAAAATTCCTTCTGTTTTTAAGATCTAAATCTGTGAGACTATAACAGAAATATTTTTTTCTGCATATTAGGCTTCAGATGAATGGTTCCTCCTGAATTACTATTTTATAACCACAAGTGATGAACAGTTATTAAGTGGGAATGGTTTCTCCAATTTCTCTTGCGTTGATCTATGGATATTATCATGTTAGAGTCCAAATCCAATAATAAGAGAACTTAGCATCTCAATCAAGCCACATTTTACCTTGTTTACTGTGCTCAAAAAAATATATTTTTTATTAGCTTATTCCTCCTATTACAAATATTGATGCTGTCTCTGATTTTTTCTAAATACAATTCAGATCATTTCATTCTAGCTACATTTTCAATTCTGGATCTATTAAGCTTTCAGTTTTGCTTTTATTTTTATTTCTTTAAATTATGAAAGTATGCTAACACATTTACAAGACACTTGAAAAATACAGCAAAAAGGTGCATATCATTCCATTATATATTAGAATTATTTAAGTAGATAAATTAAGAATTTTATTTGGAATTTCAATACCAAACTCTCAAAATTTAATAAAATGAATAGTCAGAAATGTAGAACGATATTTGTTATTCAGTTGCTGAGTCATGTCCAACTCTTTGCAACCCCACGGACTACAGCACACCAGGCTTCCCCGTCCTTCACTACCTCCCAGCACTCTGGACATGTGCTCATGTGCTCTGGACATGTGCTCAAACTCATATCCATTGAACTGATAATGCCATCCAACCATCACATCCTCTGCCGCCCCCTTCTCCTCTTGCCCTCAATCTTTCCCAGCATCAGGGTTTTTTCCAATGTGTCAGCTCTTCGCATCAGGTGACCAAAGTAATGAAGCTTCAGCTTCAACATCAGTTTCTCCAATGAGTATTCAGGGTTGAGTTCCTTTAGGATTGACTGGTTTGATCTCCTTGCTGTCCACAGGACTGTCAAGAGTCTTCTCCAGCATCAAAATTTGAAAACATCAGTTCTTTGGTGCTCAGCCTTCTTTATGGTCCAATGCAGGAGACCTGAGTTTGATCCTTTGGTTGTGAAGATTCCCTTATGGAAGGGTGTGGCAGACCCCTCCAGTATACTTGCCTGGAGATTCCCTATAGACAGAGGAGCCTAGCAAGCCACAATCCACAGGATCACAAAGAGTTGGACATGACTGAGAGACTAAGTACAGGGCAGCACTCACATCCTTACATGACTGCTGGAAAAAACATAGCTTTGAGTTTTTGTCAATGAACCTTTTCAGCAAAGTGATATCTCTACTTTTTAATACACTGCTTAAGTTTGTCATATCTTTCCTTCCAAGCAGCAAGCATCTTTTAATTTCATGGCTGCAGTCAGTGTCCACAGTGATTTTGGAGCCCAAAAATAGAAAATCTGCCACTGTTTCATTTGTTTTTTTTTTTCCCATCAATTTGCCATGAAGTGATGGGACCAGATGCCATGAACTTAGTTTTTAGAATGTTAAATTTTAAGCCAGCTTCTTCCTTCTCCCTTTCACCTTTATCAGGAAGGTTTTTTTTTGTTTTTGTTTTTTGTTTTTTTTTAGTTCCTCTTCACCATCTGGCATTAGTGTAATATCATCTCCACAATTGAGGTTGCTGATATTTTAATCTTGATTCCACCTTGGGATTCATCCAGCCTGGCATTTTGCATTATATATTTTGAATGTAAGTTAAGTAAGCAGGATGACAATATACATTCTTGATTTACTCCTTTCCCAATTTTGAACCAGCTCTTTGTAACGTGTCCAGTTCTAACTGCTACTTCTTGACCTGCATACAGGTTTTTTAGGAGACAGATAAGGTGGTCTGGTATTCCCATCTCTTGAAGAATTTCCCACAGTTTGTTGTGATCCACACAGTCACAAGTTTTCATGTAATCAATGAAGCAGAAGTAAATATGTTTTCTGGAATTCTCTTGCTTTTTTTATGATGCAAAAGATATTGGGAAATTTGATATCTGGTTCCTGTGCCTTCGCTAAATCTAGCTTGTACATCTGGAATTTTCAGTTTATGCAATGTTGAAGCCTGGCTTGAAGGCTTTTGAGTACTACCTTTCTAACATGTGAAATGTGTGCAGCTGTGTGGTAGTTTGCACATCTTTGGCGTTGCCCTTTTTCGAGATAGAAATGAAAACTTACTATTTCAAATCCTGTGGCCATTGCTAAATTTTCCAAATTTTCTGGCATATTGAGTGTAACAACTTAACAGCATCATCTTTTAGGATTTGAAATAGTTCAACTGGAATGTCATCCCCTCCACCTGTTTTGTCTATAATAATGTTTACTGTCGTGTTGGAGAAAACTCCTTGGACTGCAAGTCTTTAGAATTCATTCTAAAGGAGATCAGTCCTGGGTGTTCTTTGGAAGGAATGATGCTAAAGCTGAAACTCCAGTACTTTGGCCACATCATGCGAAGAGTTGACTCATTGGAAAAGACTGATGCTGGGAGGGATTGGGGGCAGGAGGAAAAGGGGACAATAGACGATGAGATGGCTGGATGGCATCACTGATTCGATGGATGTGAGTCTGAGTGAACTCCGGGAGTTGGTGATGGACAGGGAGGCCTGGTGTGCTGCAATTCATGGTGTCACAAAGAGTCGGACACTACTGAGCAACTGAATTGAACTGAACTGAAGGCTCATAGACTTCACACTCTAGGATGTCTGGCTTTAGCTGAGTGACGACACCATCATGGCAATCTGGGTCATTAAACTTTTTTGTAGTTCTGTGTGTTCTTGCCACTTGTTAATATCTTCAGCTTATTTTTGATCCTTACTGTTTCTCTCCTTTATAGTGCATATCTTTGCATGAAATTTTCCTGTGGTGTCTTTAATTTTTTTGAAGAGATCTCTAGTTTTTCCCCAATTCCATTGTTTTCTTCTACTTCTTTATATTATTCACTTAGGAAAGCTTTCTTATGTCTCCTTGCTATTCTTTGGAACTCTGTGTTCAGTTGGGTTTATCTTTCCCTTTCTCTTTTGCCTTTCACTTCTCTTCTTTTCTCAGCTATTTGTACTGCCTCTTCAGACAACCTTTTTGCCTTCTTGCATTTCCTTTTCTTTGGGAAGATTTTGGTCATTATCTGTTCAATGTTAGTACCCTCTATCCATAGTTCTTCAGGTGCTCCGTCTACATCTATTTCTAATCCTGGAATCTATTTGTCACTTTCACTGTATAATTAAAAGGAATATAATTTAGGTCATCTCTGAATGGCCTAGCAGTTTTTCCTCTACTTTCTTCAATTTAAGTCTGAATTTTGCAATAACAAACTCATGATCTGAACTACAGCCTATTCCAAGTCTTCATCTTCAGCTGTAAAGACTACAATCAATCTGATTTCCATATTGATAATCTGGTGATGTCTCTGTGTAGAGTTTTCTCTTGTGTAGGTGGAGGAGGATATGACCAATGTATTTTCTTGGCAAAACTCTGTTAGCCTTTACCCTGCTTCATTTTGAAGACTACAGTAGATCTGAAAATCACTACGAACCAAGTCAACATAATTAAGATTTGTACAATGTCCACATAACAGTAGGATACAAATCCTATTTAAGTTACCATAGACTCTAAACTAGGAGACACCAGAGCATATCCAGGGACATAAAACAAGGTGCAAAAATTTCATGATCTGAAAGTATTAAAACCATACAGAGTTTAATTTCTTATCACTGTGGAAATATATTTGTAACACAACAAAAATAAAAAGAGAACTTATCAAAATTTGTTGCCTGAAGCTGAAGCTGATCAATACAATTAAATACAATGTAGACTTGTGAATAAGGTATGAAAACAAATAATGGACACTAGCATAAAATTTTATGAAATATAAACAAAGTCTGTAATTTAGTTAATAATACTGCATTGCATGCTAATTTCTCTTTTTTTTTACAATGTAAGATTTATATATTTATGTACATATATGTATATATATATATATACACACACTCAGAATTGGATTAGAGATTTCAAGCCTCATTCAAAATAAATTATTTTTAAAATCACTAAGATAAGTGTCCAGACTTTTAGCAATAATACCAGAAGCCAGAATAAATAGAACTGTATCAAAGCAAAAACTTTACAGACAAGCAAAAGTCAAGAGAATTCAGTATCACCAAAGCAGTTTTACAACAAATGCTAACAGAACTTCTGTAGGTAGGAAACACAGGAAAAGGAAAAGAGTTACATAAAATAAAGTGAAAACAAGAAAATGATAATAGGATCATCCAAGCTTACAGTTTCTTTTAATCTTTAATGTGTATTGTACTCAGAATCATTCCAAACTTGCCGTAGTTTACGATGTTTTAGAGTAGTTCTAGTTTATGATGTTTTAGAGTAGTTCTGGTGATATGATGTTAATTTTCAGGTTTGTTGGAATTCAAATTCCAGAGATTCTCTGGAGTACTTTCTCCACAGACTGACTTTCTGTCTCCTGCAAGAGAATAGCAGAGATTGTCTCTGGCCTGTGTTTAGTGGAGGGAGCCTTCTAGGGTCTCTTTATTCTATCCTCTAGGAGTATTTGTTACCTAACCCTGTGTATTTCCAGGCTTTGAGATACAGATATGCTTGTTTTTTTCTTAAATTATTGCCTCAGAAGAAGTGCAACTACTTAGTCAGTTTCCAGTAGTCCATCTGTTATTCATTCTCTGACATTTTGTTGACATCAATAGTCTGAAGTCATTTCCTATCTTGTTCTTCTTATATCTTCATTTTATTGTGTTGTGTTTTCAGAAGGAAATAGGAGAAATGTTTCCCTATACTGGTAGTTTTAACTAGAAGCTGTATCTTTTTTAAAGTCTTTCTTTTTTATTTTTTTCCCCCATTTCAAACACTTGAATTTTAGTTGCTGTTGTTCATTTGACCATATATTGCTTATTAGTTTTTAATTTTCTTTTTTAATGTTAAAGTCAAGGAATGATGGGCAAATGAATCCAAATTCCAATAGTGTATTTCTCTGTTCAGGGGAAATTATATATGGTAATAGTTTTGTTTTTTTTTTTAATATTTAATATTTCCTAGATATTACAACTGTACCATTTTCTATGAGAATATCTAATTAAAATGACCCCAATAACTTTTTTATTCCACATTTTCCATTACTGTGTATTTTTAAAATAATTTAAAGAAAATGGTTAACTCAACAAAATTAATTACCTTAGTTTTTATATTAAAAAATTCAGAGTGCATTTTTGAATTAAAGTATTGAGAAGAATGGCTATAAACTAAAATATTGCATCATGGAGTGAAATTTTACTGAGAATAAAGTGCTATAAAAAATATAAATCAAAGTGACTGAAATTTAGGAGTCAGGCTATGTGAAAGTCAAAGTGCTTCTTTAAAGATATTTGTTAAGAGTTTAAGAACCAGGATATTGCCTGCAATTGCAAGGGGTTATGAAGTTAAGGCCTGACAGGCTTGACTCAAATGACTTAGACTTTAAACAACTAACCTTCACAGTCTAACTTCCAGAATTTGGTGAGAGGGTCTCCCTTGGGAAAATTGTATCAAGCTCTACTCTTGTTTACACGTTCTTCATAATAATCCCTAGATTTGTCCTTGGTGGGGACTGGAGGCTGTGGAAATCCAGAGGAGGATTATTATTAGCATTGTTATTTAAAAACAGAGTAAACAAATACCAATGAATTCACTGCAGGGAGTATAAGGCCTTGAGCTTTGAGATATGAGGATTCAAATGGGATTTTCAAAATTATATTGCTGGTTTTGTTAACAGAACAGACATGTATTAAAAAAAAAAAAATGATGTAAGGTGCTGAATGGTATTCTCTAAAGCAGCTCTCACCACACCCTCCAAAAGTGAATATTCTCAATTTACAGGGCACATTTTTGTGACATTTTTATAACTTATGCTAGTTCAAGTCCATTTCATCTTGCTTGATTTTATCCATTCTATCCCACTTTATCTCATGACAAGTCACTCAGATTTCCCTAAGCCTAAGTCATTAACCTTTGAGATAAACATTTTTAGAATTTATTAGTGGTACTTAATATATTTAAATTAGCAGTTAAATTTCTGTAACTGAACCCATCTCCTTTTATGTATATGCAACTGTGTCTTATGCAGCCTTAAGTTTTCCTCTCTGGACTTCTCAGAGATATCTGATAGTTCATTTGTTGTTTAGTTACTAATTCATTTTCAACTATTTTCAGGACACCATCGACTGTAGCCTGACGTGTTCCACTGTCCATGGAAGTTCCCAGACAAGAATACTGGAGGAGGTTGCCATCTCCTTCTCTAGGGGCTTTTCCTGACCCAGGAATCGAATCTGCATCTCCTGCATTGGCAAGTGGATTCTTTACTGTTGAGTCACCAGGGAAGCCTAATATTTCATTAAGTAGCTTTAAATATAACATTTGTTGATTTTTTGTTGTTGTTTATAAACAACAACAAATTTATCCTCATGGTAAGAAAAGAAAAATGCAGTAAAATGCATGAAAATAAAGCTACCGATAATCTAATGATTTTCAAAAATCCAATTGTTGCAAGAAAAAAAATGGAGCTGGAGATCATGATCACATCCAAGGTCACATCTGAGTCCCTGGGACAGCTGTCAAATGTGGGTTCTTGGCTGACTTCATGCAGGAAAGGATTCAAGAGGGGACCATAGGAAAGTGAAAGAAGATACACACTCTATAGAAAGGGTCTGGGACATCTCAAAAGGTGAGAGTCACCAGGTTACAGGGTTGTCAGTTTTCATGCTGCTGTTTAGCTACTAAGTCATGTCTGACTCTTTGTGACCCCACACTGTAGCCTGCCAGACTCCTCTGTCCACAGGATTTCTCAGGGAAGAATATTGGAGTGATTTGCCATTTCCTTCTCTAAAAGAATCTTCCTGACCCAGGGATGGAATCCAGGTCTCCAGCATTGACAGGTAGGTTCTTTACCACTAGCACCACCTGGGAAGCCTGTGTATATCTTAGCTTGACCAAAAAGTTTGCTTGGATTTTTCTGTAGGAAGTTATGAACCCAAACAAATTTTGTGGCCAACCCAATATTTACTTTTTCTACAACAATTCAGAGAAAGTTACATACAGTATGTCATTTAAGTTGAAATTCTCCACAGCACCTTTCTATAAACAGGGATCTACAGTGCTTCCTGGTAGCTCAATGTTAAAGAGTCCGTCTTCCCATGTAGGAAACACAGAAGATGAGGGTTTATTTCTTGGGTTGGGAAGATCCCCTGGAGAAGGAAATGGAAACCCACTCTAGTATTCTTGCCTGGAAAATCCCATGGTTGGAGAAGGCTGATGAGCTACAGTCTACAGGGTCACAAAGAGTCAGACATGACTTAGTCACTAAGCACAACTATAGTGCAGTAAGTCAAGGAATTTTAATATTGATAAGAATATTATCTAATCAATAGCCCATAGTCAAATTTCACCAATAATCTCAATAATATTCTTTACACTGACCTTATTTCCAGGCTCTAAATCATATTATACCTTGAATTTAGTACCATGATAGGACTCACTAGGCCTTTTAATCCGAAACTGCTTTGCATCTCTTTTTTTGTGTTTCATCAAATAGTTTAAAAAATACAAACAGCATTGGCCTGTCCCTTACTTGAATTTCCTCACAATTAGATTTGGGTTACTAACTTGTCAAGGATACAATAAAGTACTAGACACTACAGAATATTGATTTCCCATTATTAGTCATATTAACTTGGATCATTTGGCTAAAGTGTGTCTTCCATGTTGATTTAAATTTTATTTTTCTTTGAAAAAATGCTTTAGTGAGGAGATGGTTTGAGTTTATCTAAATATCCAGTTCCTCATCAAATGTTTGCCTCTGTTGATAATTCATAATGAAATAATTGTCTATGATGATTACAAAGTGGTGATTTTTCTAATCCCACCATGCTTTCTACATTTATTAGCACTTTTTGTGCTATAAGATAGAACTTTCCTTTCATTATATCTGTATATTTATTTGTCTATTTATGTGTTCCTTACAAAGAAAAGGCAGAGGAATCAGATATCAAATTGCCAACATCTATTGAATCATAGAAAAAGCAAGAGAGTTTCAGAAAAACATCTCCTGCATTTTCGACTGTGCCAAAGTCTTTGTGTGGATCGTAAAAAAATAGAAAATTCTTCAAGAAATTGGAATTCTGGACCACCTTACTTGCCTCCTGAGGAAGCTGTATTCAGGTCAAGAAATGTCAGTTAGAACCAGACATGGAACAATGGACTGGTTCCAAATTGGGAAAGGAGTCCCTCAAGGCTGTGTATTGTCACTCTGACTATTCAATTTATATGCAGAGTACATCATGCGGAATGCCAGGCTGGATGAAGGACAAACTGGAATCAAGATTGCAGGGAGAAATATCAATAACCTCAGATATTCAGATGACACCACTCTTAAAGAGCCTCTTGATGAAAGTGAAAGAGGAGAGTGAAAAAGCTGGCTTAACACTAAACATTCAAAAATGAAGATAATGTCATCTGGTCCTACCACTTCATGGCAAATAGATGGGGAAACAATGGAAACAGTGAGAGACTTTATTTTCTTGGACTCCAAAATCACTGCAGATTGTGACTGCAGCTATGAAATTAAAAGACTTGCTCCTTGGAATAAAAGCTGTGACAAACTGAGACAGCATATTCAAAAGCAGAGACATTACTTTGCCAGCAAAAGTCCGTCTAGTCAAAGCTATGGTTTTTCCAGTAGTCATGTTCGGTTGTGACAGTTGGACTATAAAGAAAGCTGAGCACCAAATAACTGTTGCTTTTGAACTATGACATTGTAGAAGACTCTTGAGAGTCCCTTGGACTGCAAGGAGATCAAACCAGTTAATGCTAAAGAAAATCAGTCTTGAATATTCTTTAGAAGGACTAATGCTGAAGCTGAAATACCAATACTTTGGCCACCTGATGGGAAGAACTGATTCATTGGAAAAAACCCTGATGCTGGGAAAGATTGAAGGCAGGAGGAGAAGGGGACCACAAAGGATGAGATTGTTGGATGGCATCTCTGACTTGATCGAGATGAGTTTGAGTATGCTCTGGGAGTTGGTGATGGACAGGTAACCCTGGTGTGCTACAGTCCATGGGGTCTCAAAGAGTCAGATACAATTGAGCAATTGAACTGAACTGAACTCTCAGTAATAAATCATGGATTTTTTACTTACGAGATGAATATTTTATGGCTTTTTCAGGTAACCTTCTTTCAGATAGAGTTTTCCTGAAGTTCGTGGATGAAATTCAGCCAAGTTACTTTCCAGAAAAGCCAGGTTTGGAACTTCTATCACTTGTGTACTGCAATGCTTAGTGGTCGTGGTTTAGTTGCTAAGTTGTATCTGACTCTTGCGACTCCTTGTGTTGTAGCATGCCAGGCTCCTCTGTTCTTGGGATTGTCCAGGCAAGAATGGGTGAGTGGGTTGCCATTTCCTTCTCCAGGGGATCTTCCCGACCCTGGAATTGAACCTGGATCTCCTGTACTGGAAGCAGATTCTTTACCGACTGAACTGTAAAGACATTCTTAAAATGCGTACCTCACTTATTTTCTGGTATTTGAGAGTGATCAATACAATGAGTGAAACATGGAAATCGATGGACATTTTATTTACTAACAAATTGCAAGTAAATTTTTTTTTCATACTTACATTAGTATGCTCACTTTTGTCTTTTTTCTTCTGGACTATTGATATTTTTCTGACTGATTTTTAAAGGATGTGTACTTTGACATACAATTAAAATATATTTTCCTGACAATCATACTTGTCAATATTTACAAAAGGTCCTGCAGCTCAGGAAGTTTCTCTAACCCTCCTTTTAGAAAATTATCAAGAGGATGGCCAGACTCCAATCTACCTGTCTGAAACCCAACCCCTTGTGTCTTATTTGTTGTTTGCAACATGATTTCTTGTGCAGACAGAAGCCTCTGTTGGCACGTCACCTGACTGCTCATTTGTGCTTTACCCCTGGACAGTGTAACTCCAATTAGCTTCAACTCTGTTCTGTAGCCTGAGGATAAGTCCTGTTTTAAGTCCCTTATTCCCTCAAGGTACAATAGCCTTGGGTTCTGCCTGTCTTGAAGGGAAATTCTGACAAGTAGAAGATACATTTCGAAGAATACACATTGTATTTGCATTCCAACCAAACCTGTGGTGCTTCATTTAGATTAGAAGTTCTCAGCATAGAAGTTCTCTGAGAGCTTCTCATGTGGTCAGCAAGATCAAGATAGTTCTCATAATAAAATTAAGATTCCATCTTTCTCCTTCACTCTCATTCTTTCACAAGTATACAGTGGAATTTTCCAGAGGCTATTTGATTTCTGATATGGCAACAAATTGGAGATAAAACACATATGAGAACCCAGCCATCTTCTGTTCAATCACTAAACAAAACTACAAAATGTAAAACAATGATGCTCTTCTCACTGGAATTGGCTTAAAAAAAAAAAAAAAGTAGTCATTCTGCATTAAAATATGCTGCTAACATTAGTGGAGAAGGCAATGGCACCCCACTCCAGTACTCTTGCCTGAAAAATCCCATGGATAGAGGAGCCTGGTAGGCTGCAGTCCATGGGGTCGCTAAGAGTTGGACACGACTGAACGACGACTTCCCTTTCACTTTTCACTTTCATGCATTGGAGAAGGAAATGGCAACCAACTCCAGTGTTCTTGCCTGGAGAATCCCAGGGACGGGGGAGCCTGGTGGGCTTCTGTCTATGGGGTCGCACATAGTCAGACACGACTGAAATGACTTGGCAGTAGCAGCTAATGTTAGGATTTAATTGATTTTTTTACATTTATATTTTTAATAAATTAATTTTTAAGTTTAATATCTAACATGTTAAATATAAAACCCACATGAGTGAATGAAATTAACAGTTAGGATTTTAAATGAAAAACAATTCTGTCACCTTTCTGCTGAAAAGCCATCTATAACTACACGGCACATATAAATTCTTAGTAAAATTGTGAGAACTCTACACTGGGTGAACTGACTTATGCCTGCACGAGTAGCCTCTACTCAACTCACTTTCTCTCTGGAAGTGCTATTTACACTGGTCTTCTTTCAGATCCTCCAAGGAGCCAGTTTCTCTTCAACTAGAGGAGCTTTACAGACGTTCCCTTCGTCAGGAACATCCCCCTAATGTCTTGCATGGTACCTCATCTCTCTTCCTTGGAGATACCATTTCTGGATTACTGTCCAGTCTTTAATTATGTTTTCTTTCTCTCTCCCTCTCTCTCTCTCTCTCTTTTTTTTTCTTTTAACACCTTTTCCAAATAGACCTTGTTAATTTAATAAGCATACATCAGGGAACACAATGACTTGAAGAAAACAAGTTCTTGGGCATGGCTGATACTCCCTGAGTAACTGTACTGCTTTACTATTTACTGCTCTCTCTGGTTTCCCATTCTTTTCCCAAATCTGAAGAAGAGAGAATTCATTCTCTTATCAGTTTCATCAAAATTTCATATTTTAATTTTTTTTTTTTTTGTAATGTTATGCTGTGCTTAGTCGTTCAGTCACATTCAAGTGTTCCAACCCTATGGACTGTAGCCCTGGGAATTCTCCAGGCAAGAATACTGGAGTAGGTTGTCATGCCCTCCTACAGGGGACCTTCCCAACCCAGGGATCCAATCCAGGTCTCCCACATTGCAGGCAGATTCTTTGCCATCTGAGCCACGAGGGAAACCCAAGAAATACTGGAGTTTCTGTAATGTTAGCTATGGTTAATGAGAGAGTTCTAATATTCCCCCACAGTTGATACCCTCTGTATAGTTTTTCTAAGTATATTTATTTATTTACACTGAATTGCAAGTGCCTAGAGACAGGAAAAAATACATATATATATATATATATATATATATATATGCCAAACACACGCATGCCCACACACAGTCATCATACACAGAAATACTTAGAAATACAAGTTATCCTACCTAAGATCATGTCATCTGGTCCCATCACTTCATGGCAAATACATAGGGAAACAATGGATATAGTGACAAACTTTATTTTCTTGGGCTCTAAAGTCACTGCAGATGGTGACTGCAGCCATGAAATGAAAAGATGCTTACTCCTTGGAAAAAAAAAAAAGCTATGACCAACCTAGACAGCATATTAAAAAGCAGAAACATTACTTTGCCAACAAAGGTCCATCTAGTCAAAACTATGGTTTTTCCAGTTGTCATGTATGGATGTGACAGTTGGACCATAAAGAAGGCTGAGTGCCAAATAATTGATCTTTTTGAACTATGGTGTTGAAGAAGACTCTTGAGAGTCCCCTGGACAGCAAGGAGATCAAATGAGTCAATCCTAAAGAAAATGAATTCTGAATATTCATTGGAAGGACTAATGATGAAGATGAAGCTCCAATATTTTGGAGCTTCACCTGATGTGAAGAGTCAACTCATTAGAAAAGAGCTGATGCTGGGAAAGATTGAAGACAGGAGAAGGGGATGACAAAGAATGAGATGGTTGGATGGCTTTACTGACTCGATGGACATGAGTTTGAGCAAACTCCAAGAGATGGTGAAGGACAGGGAAGCCCGGCGTGCTGCAGTCCATGGGATGGCAAAGAGTCAGACACTACCAAAGATCAATAACAACAAGTGATGATTTGCAATCATTTATGTATAAAAATCTAAATACTGACAATATGCCATTTGTGTTTAGACCTGTTTCCATTATGACCATTATGAAGCATTTGTTAATTGACAAGTGAAGTCAATGAAAATTTGTAATGGATAAGTCTGGGATACTATGATAAAGAAAGGGTAAACAGATGTGCCAAAATTCTTGCTGGATTTTTCACTTCTGAAATAAATAGGTAGTTTAAATGGATCTATAAAAGAAGACATGGCTTGGAAGATTGAAAGGAGGGAGTAAAGCCACTGGAGGACACATTTTATTAAAGCCATGATTAAAGATGCAGAGAATTCTCTGATTTGTTTGTAGATATCTCAGGGTACTTGGAATTGACTAGGATTTCTACACTTAGAAATAATATGGAAGTATCAGACAAGTAGATCAACTGCCACCACAGAGAGTTACAGATCCACTTTGAAGAAGAAAATGTCAATTTTCAACCCTCTTTCTTTCTGTTACACTCCTCAGTTTTTCATTCAAGAAGGCATATGCAGACAGAAAATTCAGTGCTTTTATGGTATCTGAAGTCATTTTAATCATGGAAGATTTGCCGAACCCATTTCTATTAAGGTGTACATAACTTTGGTGCACATTAACTTCTAGAAAAAAATTTGTTTTGAAAAGCAGATTTGAATACCTGAGGGGTGTATGATTGCTATACAAGACGACGGTGATGGCAAATAAAACTCTAGTGACAAGTTCTTCCTAACTCTCTCAAATGACATGTACAGGTACTATTCTTCATCCTTTGCTTTCTACAGTACAGAACTTTAACCAAGTGGCAGGCAAACACACTACTTGTGAACTGAGCATAATGATATGTTTGTTCAAACTGCTTTCTCTATGTTATAGGTCCTATATGGTAGTAGGAAAAGGTTTTTGAGTCCAGCAGAAGTGAGAGTGGGTCCTGCTTCACTCCCTTCCCACCTTGAGCTCCCTACATTCTCACTGATACTGTTTCCTCATCTGGAAATGAGAATAATAGATACTTGTGAAAATTAGAGATGACAAAAATGCACATAGTGGGCACTTGTATGTTAGCTAGTTTGAGGGATATTATAGTTGTACAATAGATATCACAATTACATAAATGTGACTGATCAATAATTATAGATCTTTATATACAACATCTGATTCTGCCTCTGTACATAACATATTAGATATATTATGCATAGCATATATACTGCCCTCATTTCCTTTTCTGTATTTGTTCATCTAAGCTGTCTATGCAGTTACAGCATTTCCCAATCAGAAGGGACAGTGGCCACAGACATTGGGAAGGTCATCTTTGTGCCTACCAGCTGCTATCAGCTCTATGTTTAATTAAATTCAAGGTCCATATTAAATAAAACTTCCTCCTTGATATTGTTATCAATACCATCCGTTGGTTATAACACTGGATTCCCACAACACCTTTTCACATGTCTATTTTATTTTGATAATTGAACACTTTTTAATTAACCTGTTTCCCATGTTACAATTTTCATATGCCATCTCTCCCAAATAAACTCTAATCATTTTGAAAACAGGGGGTATGTCATACTTCTTTCATAACTCATAATGTCAAGGGAAATACCTGCATATGAAAGATACTTCAAAATATTTGTTGAATTTTATTGAAATGAATGTGCTAGGAATGAGAATGACACTGACATTACTCTCCAATCACAAACTGGCCCTCTTTTCACTCCTGCCTCTGCTGGCTCTGTACCTAGTAAGTGACCCACGTGCATTGGCCATTGGTTTTGTGATTGTGCCATCATGCCAGAATAGAAAGAACTTGTTTTTTCTCATGTTCAGTACAATCAGCTCTCCTTTTCTGAAGTGGAATAAGTTTCCTGGTATGATTGCTTTTGAAGAGGAAAATTTCTATGAGAAAAAGCTGGAAAGAGTTCACTCCTGCTCTAACTGCATTTTTTAATCATCACTGTTTGCTCCTCCAGTGCGTCTGCCCATTTCCAAAGCCAGGTTTGTGATTTTGATGCACCATCATGGCTAAATACAGTATATCATTTCAGCAGGCTCTTCACATTGTGTTATTGTTAATGATGCTTTTTATTTACCAGAACCATAGGCAATATGATATTACTCTCATTCAGTGAGCCCAGCAGGAGACTTTTTAAAAGTGTAATGCATTTGCTCTAATGTCTCTGATCAGGTGGATCCAGGCTGGAAGTACTCCAAGTCGGATAATTACATTTTCGCTACCTATAATTTCCACCACCTTTTTGAGAGCTTGTCGCATTCTTCTCTTTTCACACTTCAAACGTATGTGGTGTTTGCCGAACACTATTTTAAAAAGAAAATAAAATCAGCCAGTCTTAACATCCAAGAGGTAAGGAAAAGTTATGGAGAGGTTAATGGAGAGGTCAGAATAGATGCTTGAAGGGACATCCTTGAACTTTGTCTTTATTTTTCTTCATTTCTTCAAAATCCATATCCTTTTTTACCCTTTTGTCATGACCTCATATTCTCTCACTTTTAGACAGACAACATTCTCATGCTATTATGGCTTTCCCAATAATAAGAGGAAGTGATCTAGTAGGATTATCCTTACTGAAGCACACACGTTATTCTTCATAACTTGTCCAAAGGAATTTAAACTTTATACATGAAAACTACTGGAAGAAGCAAGGTGTCACACAAAGGGACTGATTTCCAAAGGCTGGAAATGAGAGACTGTGTCCTGTGAAAAAAGAGATCCTCCCTGTGGGGAGTGCAGTGCATGCACCTAAATTCCCTCTCATGCTTACACGCTGGAACTCCACTGATTTTCAAGGTAAAAGGAAATACTAGATTCTACATTTCATTGTCTCTAATAGGTTACATTAGCATACAAGGCTCTTTGCACAGAGGTATGACAGGGTCAGGAAGAAAGTTTTTAATGTGTCTAATAGAAGAGTTCTTAGAGGCAACCATTTTTTAAAGAGTAAAAGCATCTCAAGTCAAATGATGAAGGTGAATGACTAAACTGAGTAATAATATCTGAGTACAAAAAGGTACTACCTTGAGATTCATAAAGTAAGACTAATTTTCAATCCTGCCTGATAGAATTAGAAAAGACGCCATGGCAGGGTATCAATCCTTGTATCATAGTTACATGAAGGGACAGCTTTTAAAGGTAAACTCTTCCTTGAGTGAGTAATGCCCATTTCAATAGTGTGTCATATTTTTGTTTTTAATGGATATACATGATGTGCTGTTACTCCTTTCATATGTCTCCCTTCCCTTTGGAGGACTTGGGTGCCCACAGCATCCCTATAATCCATGTCAGCCTATCCAGATGCCTCCCCCTCAGAGTCACATGCAGTTCACCATCTAGGCAATTGCTCAGCTGACAATGAGAGCAGACCAGTGTAATGAAGGAGCCCAGCATGTATTTATGGAACATCAATTTAATCTGTAATATTATAGCTGTCAATGTTATCAGGTGTAGGCTTTATTTTATATGTTTTCCCTTTTCTCCTTTTTCCTATGCCTTGATTTTGTTAATTATATGCAGGTTTATGAGGGAGTTTGCTGTAGATTTAATTTGGTCACCTATCTTTGCTTTCCTGATATCACAGTTTAACATTTGGGCTTATATGCAAAGTTGCCATTTTTTTTGTTTGTTTTTTGATCACCTGGTTTAACAGTCATTGCTTGTGAGTTTCACGGATTTCTTGTTGCACTGGCAGTAAATTTGACTCATATTCTCAGTCTAGCATCTTATGCTTGTAATACTGGTGTGGGTTACTGTGACCTTTGAACACCATCATCCCATGACTTCTGGTATATCCTAGTTGGTTTCAGTACCACAAAAACAGCCCATTAATGACATATCTGAAATCTTTGCCTTGAAATGTCTTCCCATTCTACGACTCTCTTTGACAGTCAGAATTCTTCTGAATTTATTTCTACTGCCTTTTCTAATGTCACCATTTGAGTAAATGTCGCCATTTTTTTAAAGCATGATTCACCAGCCTTCCAACTTTGGTCATCACATTTTCCTTCAGAAGTTGTATCCATACTTATAGAGTTAGTCCTACTAGACTAACTGTGACTAAACAGTCCTAGTACCACCACTAGTTCTACTATTCTACTAGTTTACTATCCTCTAGAGCAAGGGCTGAGGAAGTTTTTAAATAAGACCCCAGATAGTAAATGTATTATACTTTGTGGGCTGCATCAGGTCTTTTTTGGTCAATCTTTTGCTTATTATTATTTGTATTTTTCTGTTGTTGATTTATTATTACAACTCTTTGAAAATGTTAAAAAAAAATGTGGTATAGGCCATTCAAAAAAATTGTACTGATTCTTGTACTAAATACCAAAGGAAGGAAAAATAATGGATTCTTATTCTGTATATAGGTCAAGAAGACTGAGGAGAGATGATGAATCATTGCCATTAAAAATTAAAGAGATAAAATGGTGACTTTAGAATAAGTAACTTTACTAGGAAAATTACTTTTTTAGTAAATGCAGTTACTTTCTAACTTTTTTGTTTTGTGTGACTTTTCTTTTTATCTTCTGCTTCAAACAGAGTCAATATACCCTTGGCCTTCTACAAAGAATTTAAATAGTCCCAAGTGCCTGTTATTTTCTTTCATATCAAGTAGAATGTGTTTGTAGTTTCTCCTTAGAGAATAAACCCATCTTCAGTTGACTTGTATTTGGACTGGACTTCATGAATAGGCTGTGTTGAATAAGGCACTTTACAAGCCATGAGATAAGACGACCTTTCAAAATGCTTTTCACACTCCTGGTGTTCCCACTCTTCTCAAGTTACTATTTTAGATCTTGAAGGGTTTTGTTTTCTCTTTGCAAATTCATATTTAATGGAAGATATTAACACCATAACCTGTATTATCTGTCACTTGGCTTAGGCATATTGGCAGAAAGATCTTTTGGAGAAGTCTTTGCAGAAGAGAAAATGTAACAAAGTGAAAGAAAAGAGGGATGCAGGACTGTCCTGAGAAGGAGATGGGGAAATAACCAGCAAACAATATATGACCAAGCATTTGCTCCTCTGAAATTTCTTCAAGAATCTCCATTTCTTAGTAAGGATTATTGGTTACAAACTATCATAAATTTACTGCTATCCAGAACAGTGAAGCCCAGGAAGGACCATTACATTCCAGAGACACTTTTGTGTCTTTGTAGCTATTGAAAGAGCCAAAGACAGTCTACCACCAATCTGCTACCTGGGAAATCTCTGCTGTTCTCCACCAAATTCAGGAAAAAGAATAACCTGGTAAAGAAAACTTTTCCTTCTTAACTTATTGAATAAATAAGCCAGAAAACACACCCAGACATACCCAAGCAGAGGGAGAAATTTTCTTGGCTCATGAAACATCTCCAAAGAATAAAAATATGAATTTATATTACTAAACTTCAAAGGGCATGGATGTGGTAAAATAATGGAGGCATGTGACTGAAAAGGGATTCTGATTTTTACAATATGGGGTAGGCAATTTGAAGAGCTCATTTGAAATTTCTAAGACTATATATTCAGTGTCTATTTCAATAATTTGAGTTATTTGTTACCATTTTAAAAATTCAACTAGTGTTTCAGGCTGTCTTTCAGTTTTCTGTGCTTCTTTCGGTACCTAGCATAGGAATTGTCCATTGCATAGATTCAAGGTGATATGTTGAAAAATTGATTAAATTTTATTCCAAAGCTATGCTTGAACTTCATAAATCTCTTCCATCTCAAATTTGTTGTTCTGAATACATGAAAAATAAAAAAGGCGATGTACCCTACTTTGCCCTGCCTCAGTCATTCATTGTCCTTGCATCAAGTACAGAGATTTACTTTGTTTAATCAGCCCCAATCAAACAATCTCTCTAACCAATTAACCTTTCAGGTTATTTCCCTCTTATTTCTGAAAATTTGTCTTCAGCTGTCTTATTCCAAGGTGTTCAGAAAGAGCCGAAGTGATACAGTGGGGTAGTGTAGCAAACATATGGAAAAGGGAAAAAGGCGGTAATTTAATTCGTAGAAATATGAAGAATACCATATATCCTCCAACTCTGACACTGTAAACACACACACACATAATCTTCCTTATAGTTATCTGTCCTGAAATTCTAACCAATAGACAGATATTCATGCATTTAGAATGCTCACATCTCAGGTCCTAATCAGGTGAATAATACCTAGAAAATACATTGTCAAGCAGGTTGAAGCTAAAGGGAGAAATACTGCAGACATTTCACAAGGTATAAGAAAGAGGAATGGAGTGGGGACTTGGCAATATGATAAAGTATTCCTTTTGTTGATAGTCCCTCATTAAATGTATCTTATGACAACATGTTTTAAAATATTAGGCATTTGCAATGTTTTCTGGTATCCATTTAGCATAAATGGCATTAAAATGAAGTTGCTCAGTTGTGTTCCAAGTCTGTGACCCTATGTGACTGTAGCCTGCTAGGCTCCTCTGTCCATGAGATTTTCCCAGCAAGAATACTAGAGTGGGTTGCCATGCCCTGCTCCAGGGATTCTTCCTGACACAGGGATCAAACCTGCACCTTCAGTGACTCTGCATTGCAGGCCGATTGTTTACCCCCTGAGCCACCAAGGAAGTCCTCAAAATGTTACATATTAAAATGTGTGTGTGTGTGTGTGTGTGTGTGTGTGTGTGTGTATTTTAATTAGTGAAAAAAGACAATGTGAAAGGAACAGAAGCAGCCTTCCTGGTTTCATAACTATTTTGAAGAAACAGTACAATATGCTTTTTTAAAAAGACCCAATAAAATGGCATTTCTCTATGTTTGTATGACATGAGGTCACTTTGCTCCATAACTTAAAGCTAAAAATTTTAGATTTAAATTTTTAAAGCTTTCAAATTTCTGTCTGCATTGACAATCTCACCACTCTGAGACATTCCAACTTAGTTTATCATTGTTTTATGGTTAGACATTTTTGTTGGGAATTCTAAAGCTTTGGGAACATAATAAAGACGGAAAATCCAGGGAGCATTCTCTTCCATGATAGCAAAACTCCAAGATGATGCTCATCAAATAATTGTGAGCCTTGAAAAACATTCAAAAGTCACAGTTTTCAATGATATGTAGAATAATTCAATCTAACATCAGCATTACATCTGTGGTAGATAATTTTCAGCAGTAAAATGCCATCGTCTCTCTTTAACTTGGGGGTGTTGGAGGTTTTCGTCTCCATTTCACCAGACAGAGTACAAAACATTGTGACATGCTTAATATTTCTTCCGCCAAGATGTCCACTCCGATTCCTCACCCTTTACAGAGTTGTTGATTTCATCCTGCATTTAGCTGCCAAAAAAGCGATTGCGTGTGCAGCACCAGTAACAAAGTGAAAATGAATTATGCATCAGAAGAAACTGCATTTGAGTAAAAAAACTTAGACTTCAGCATCTTCAAATTACAATATGATTTAAGAAGGAATACATTTAAGGAGATAGCAATGGACTGAGGTGAAGGGGTCAGCATTGGCCCGGTTTAATATAATTTAGTTTTCAATTATTTATTTTTTAAAGAGCTACTAAGCACACTGAATCTCTTTAATGGCAATGTCAAAAGTATGGAGACTGGAGAAAAGCCATGAATAATAGTGACAGATTGTTATGCATGGTAATGTTATAGGGCTTCTGCAAAGGGAAGCGTTCACTGGAGCAGGGAGAACCGACAGGGAGCAGCCTGCTGTGAAAGCAGGGATGTGGCTCCTTTCCCAGGGCTGTGAGGACAACTGAACTCCACTTCCCCTGACATCTAACAGGCTTTGTCAAAGAGGCCATTAAACCAGTATGTCTATATGAATCCTGTACTCCTCTTTTGACAGGTGGAACATATAATTGCTTGTTTAAATTGTCCACCTTTAATTTTATTGACAGTAAAAAAGATTCAGTAAATCTTTCCTTACACATTTTAAGAAACCATGCAGTGACTAGAACAGTAAAAAGTGCCTTGAAAACATGGGGCAACAATTTGCCCATCCTTCAGGAAACTAGTCATCAAGGGAAGAGATTAGAACCAATAGTTCAAAATATAGACTATATAAATGTTGAAGAATCAGGTGCAAATGAAAATCATTTATTAATATACAGGAAGAAGGAAAGGATTGTAGTAAAGCAGAAGAAGTTGGTCTCAAATTACGGATTCCCATGTTTACTAATCAATTTGCCAAGAGTTCTGCTCCCCTCAGCCCATTATTCACATTTACTCTCTTGCAAAAACATCACTGACTGAGAAGAAACCCTCACCACTGTGGTGTTTCTCACCTATGGGACAGCACTTCACTTCTCCAATAACCACTCTCACTTGGGTAGAGCAAATCTCTGGCTCTGCTGAGTAGTCACTCTGCCACACCTACAGAGTCCTTTGGACACTAGAGGTATTAGGATTTTCATTCTCTCCCATTTCCATACCGTTTCTTACTCCTCCTTCTCTGTTTCAGAACAACTTGCCACACCAGCCTAGTCTTTCCTGGCTCAGTGCCAAGTAACAAAGGCAGTGTCATATGGAAAAAAAGAGAAAACAGAATTGGAAGGCAGGAAACCAGATTTCTAGTCTTGGCTCCTACATATTTATTTAGACAACTTTAAGACTTTGTTTCTTCAACTTTTAACTGAACAGATTGGTTAAATCAGTGGTTTAAAAGCATATACATACACACTATACTCATACACACACATGCACACAGACATAGACATATATAGGTGTACATATATATTCTTTTAGTAACAAAAATATTCATCTTTTCAAAGTGTTTTTTTTTTTTTTTTTTTTTTTTTTTTTCAAAATCCCCAAGTATTTTGATAGAAGTAGAGGCAAGAATGAGGAGGAGTGGTGCTCAACATCCTCCCCATTCCTAACTGTACTTCCTGAGAGTTCTATAGGACAGAACTATAGTCTCCTGGGACTTCCCTGAGTTTCAAAGAACAGGAATGAACAGTCACAAATTAGAGAACTCTCTGTCCTAATATCTATAGGCTGGCACAATTTCTTGCAAGCTATCAACTTCTTGGGTTTCCTGCATACTATAAAACATTTTACTCCTAACCATTATTATCTTAAGCTCCATTCTACTACCATCCGTACTTGTTCTTTAAGCAAAACATGGTGAGGAAAAAAAGCTAAAAGTAAAGAAATATTAATGAAGAATGTTTATCCAGAATGAAAAGTTTTCCTTTACCTTTCCAGTTCTGGATGATCTAATCATTAAACTGACATAAGATAGATTCACAGGAAAAATAAATTAATGTTGCCTGTATGAGGGCTCTATTAGAATACAAAGCCCACATGCAGTCAAATAATCCAGGCTTCTGTGCCTTTTTGAGTTAAGGAGAGGGAGTTGAAGTTAAACAGTTTGAAGGGGAAGAAAGACAATTTACATGAAAATGTGAAGAGCAAAGAGTAAGCAGATGTTTACCATACCATTCAGGGACAAAGGGACACAGAATTTGTTGTTAACAAACAGGCGTTGTTAGTTTCTACCAGTAGACCAGAGCTAGTTCTAGATAGCTATCCCTACTGACAGTTCTCTTCCTGTTCTCTTTTATAAATTGTTTTCAGGCAGTTAAAGGAAAGGTAAAAGGTCTTCCTGAATCTTTTATTTCTTAAAAATAATCAGCCTAAAAAAATCCTGATGCCAGTGAGAAATATTTGGAGGTGGTAAAGTTTTCCCCCTTTATAAGAGGAAGGAGAAGTGGGTAAAGGGTGCATCCATTTACCACTTCACTACGGATCAAGTGCCAGGCGCAAGTGACTGGCCACTGAAAGTATTTATTTCAATTTCTTTTTCACAATTATGCATGAAAAAGGCAATGCTTTTCTGTTTTTCATATATTCTGTTTTGGGGGAAGATTGCCAAACATGTGGTACTTAAGCCAAGTCCCCCCAAAACTGAGTTCCTCCATTTTACGCTTAACCTCTATATCTAAAACTTTTTATTTTCTTTCTTATAATGTAAGCATTGCCCTCAAAATTGAGAAGTATCAAAAAAAAGGGGAGATTGAAAACAAGAAGGACCCTCTGGGGGCATCCTGGGAACAAAATCCCCTCCATATACCCCATTTCTTGCCTGTAGAAAAAGGCTGTAGTCTCCTGGGTCTTCCCTGAGTTTCAGAGAGCAGGCACAACAGTTACAAGTTAGGGAGGTGAACAAATGCAGAGAGAGGAAAAGCAATGACAATAGTTCAGTGATAAAAGAAAGTTCTAGTTCCTTCTCAAGAGATGTACATAACAATCTCAGGAATATCTTTGAGTTCTTCCGAAATTAAACCTCCTGCCTTCTACCACCCAGGTGCAGGACACTGAGTCTAAAAGCATAGAATCTAGAATGGCTGGAACTGGAAGGCTGATGAAGGAGATTCCTGAAACACCATCCTGTTATTTCAACACCCATCCTGCAGCCGTCATGTTGTAGCCACACGTTCTGGGAAACAAACTCACTTAGAAGGACAATACAGATAGTGGAGTTCAGTTTATTAAACTTGTGGGCCCAACACAGAGTCTCCTCTTAGCCAAGGCTGACCAGTTTTTGTGAAAACCTTATATACCCTAATTGTACATGTCCAAACTAAGATCATGGCATCTGGTCTCATCACTTCATGGCAAATAGATGGGGAAACAATGGTGGATTTATTTTTTCTGGGCTCCAAAATCACTGCAGATGGTGATTGCAGCCATGAAATTAAAAGACACTTAAACCTTTGAAGGAAAGTTATGACTTTCCAGACAGCATATTAAAAACCAGAGACATTACTTTGCCAACAAAGGTCTGTCTAGTCCCAGGGATGGCAGAGCCTGGTGGGCAGTCTATGGGGTCACACAGAGTCAGACAGGACTGAAGTGACTTAGTAGCAGCAGCAGCAGTCAAGGCTATGCTTTTTATAGTGGTCATGTATGGATGTGAGAGTTGGACTATAAAGAAAGCTGAGTGCCAAAGAATTGATGCTTTTGAACTGTAGTGTTGGAGAAGACCCTTGAGAGTCCCTTGGACTGCAAGGAGATCCAACCAGTCCAAAGGAGATCAGTCTTGGGTGTTCATTGGAGGGACTGATGCTAAAGCTGAAACTCCAATACTTTGGCCACCTGATGCGAAGAGCTGACTCATTTGAAAAGACCCTGATGTTGGTGAAGATTGAGGGCAGGAGGAGAAGGGGACGGCAGAGAATGAGATGGCTGGATGGCATCACTGACTCGATGGACATGGGTTTGGGTAGACTCCAGGAGTTGGTGATGGACATGGAGGCCTGACATGCTGCGGTTCATGGGGTCGCAAAGAGTAGGACACGACTGAGTGACTGAACTGAACTGACACCCTCCTCCCCAAATTCCCTGAAACTAGTCTGAACAAATTAAAAGAAAGATACAATGAAAATTAAGTTGTGATTAATATGCCTTAAGCCTAGGTAGTTAAGAGTGGACAATTATCAATAGGCCTGTGTAATACCGCAATAAGCATAATAGAATGCATGATTCTATTTGTTTACACAGAATAATTAAAGTATTCTTTTAGGGGTCTGGAGAATCTAGGTACGAGCCCTGGGGCTCTTCCTTCCAGTCTCCACAGATATTGGACTTACAGCTCAAAGTCCACAGTACAGCCCAAGATGGAGTCCTGCTTTCAAAATGGTGCCTGTTCTGTCTGTTTCCTCCTTCAGCCACACCCAAATATAGCCTTTAAAAACACTTTCCTAAAAACCATGGGGAGGTTGATTCTTTTGAGTAATACGCTCCCCCTCCCCATACTCCTTGTGGTAAGTTGCTTCAGTCATGTCTGATTCTTTGTTACCCGATGGATCACCAGGCTCCTCTGTCCATGGAGTTCCCCATACTGCTTGGTGCCCTGCCAAGAAAGGCTCTACTTTCTTTATCACAGCCCAATAACAGTACTTGGTTTTGTTGCATGGTGGGCAAGTGGACCCAATGTTTGGTTCTGTAACAATGCTGAAAAAACATCTCTACTTAATTGTGAAAATATGTGACAGTAGCAAAAATGGAGCTGAAAGCAAAACTAAGTTCTTCATCTCAAAGAAAGATGGGGCTCTACTGACTTTTTAAAAACATTTTATTTTGTATTACGGTATAGCCAATTATGCAGAGTACATCATGAGAAACACTGTGCTGGAAGAAGCACAAGCTGGAATCAAGATTGTTGGGAGAAATATCAATAACCTCAGATATGCATATGACACCGCCCTTATGACAGAAAGTGAAGAGGAACTCAAAAGCCTCTTGATGAAAGTGAAAGTGGAGAGTGAAAAAGTTGGCTTAAAGCTCAACATTCAAAAAATAAGATCATGGCATCTGGTCCCATCACTTCATGGGAAATAGATGGGAAAAGAGTGGAAACAGTGGCAGACTTTAATTTTTTGGGCCCCCAAATCACTGTAGATGGTGATTGCAGCCATGAAATTAAAAGATGCTTACTCATTGGAAGGAAAGTTACGACCAACCTAGACAGCATATTCAAAAGCAGAAATATTACCTTGCCAACAAAGGTCCATCTAGTCAAGGTTATGGTTTTTCCAGTCGTCATGTATGGATGTGAGACTTGGACTGTGAAGAAAGCTGAGCACCAAGGAATTGATGCTTTTGAACTGTGGTGTTGGAGAAGACTCTTGAGAGTCCCTTGGACTGCAAGGAGATCCAACCAGTCCATTCTGAAGGAGATCAGCTCTGGGTGTTCTTTGGAAGGAATGATGCTAAAGCTGAAACTCCAGTACTTTGGCCACCTCACGCGAAGAGCTGATTCGTTGGAAAAGACTCTGATGCTGGGAGGGATTGGGGGCAGGAGGAGAAGGGAACGACAGAGGATGAGATGGCTGGATGGCATCACCAACTCAATGACACGAGATTGAGTGAACTCCAGGAGATGGTGATGGACAGGGAGGCCTTGTGTGCTGAAATTCATGGGGTCGCAAAGAGTTGGACACGACTGAGCAACTGAACTGAACTGAACTGAACTGAATTTTAAAAAAAGGAATCATTCTTACTAAGCAAAAAGAAATATATATGTTTATAGGTATGCGGAGTACATCTTGAGAAACGCTGGTCTGGAGGAAGCACAAGCTGGACTCAAGATTGCTGGGAGAAATACCAATAACCTCAGATAAGCAGGTGATACCACCCTTATGGCAGAAAGTGAAAAAGAACTAAAGAGCCTCTTGAAAGCGAAAGAGGAGAGTGAAATGGTTGGCTTAAATGTCAACATTCAGAAAACTAAGATCATTCCATTCAGTCCCATCACTTTCTGGCAAATAGATGAGGAAACAGTGGAAACAGTGTCAGACTTTATTTTTTTGGGCTCCAAAATCACTGCAGATGGTGACTGCAGCCATGAAATTAAATGACACTTAAACTTTGGAAGGAAAGTTATGACTATCCTAGACAGCATGTTAAAAAGCAGAGACAATACTTGGCCAATAAAGGCCTGTCTATCAAGGCTATGGTTTTTCCAGTGGTCATGTATGGATGTGAGAGCTGGACTGTGAAGAAAGCTGAGTGCCGAAGAATTGATGCTTTAGAACTATGGTGTTGGAGAAGACTCTTGAGAGTCCCTTGGACTGCAAGGAGATCCAACCAGTACATTCTAAAGGAGGATAGTCCTGGGTGTTCATTGGAAGTACTGATGCTGAAGCTGAAACGCAAGTACTTTGGCCACCTGATGCGAAGAACTGACTCATTTGAAAAGACCCTGATGTTGGGAAAGATTGAGGGCAGGAGGAGAAGGGGATGGCAAAGGATGAGATGGTTGGATGGCATCACCAACTCGATGCACATGGGTTTGGGTAGACTCCGGGAGTTGGTGATGGACAGGGAGGCCTGGCATGCTGCGGTTCATGGGATCACAAAGAGTCAGACACGACTGAGTGACTGAACTGAACTGAACTGATACATGTGAGG
The DNA here is from genome assembly GCF_023091745.1 of Budorcas taxicolor. Lineage (NCBI taxonomy): Eukaryota > Metazoa > Chordata > Mammalia > Artiodactyla > Bovidae > Budorcas > Budorcas taxicolor. The sequence goes on along the minus strand of NC_068931.1, from coordinate 16,954,271 downwards.
AAATGAGAGAAAATGCACCTTCATCTTAATCAGTTAATTATTTCTCAGGATACAATGCAACCTGTCAAAGGTAACTTCAGTTGAGTTAAGGGGGACTTTGGGATCTTCTCTGAATTAATGATGCCCAAATCATATTCTCCAAGATTCTCTTGAATGACACACTTTTTTTTTTACCTCTTAAACAGAGAAAATTATTCTATACAATCTGGAGAGTCATTGGGGGAGAGATGCAGCTACTCTTACCCAATGATCACCATCTAGTATTATAACCAGAAGAATGTAATGATCAGATATCACATTGTCAATCTGATTTTTCTGTTCTCTCTTAATAATTCACCCCTCTCCCCTCTCCTTGGATGAAGACCAGGGAAAAGGTTATTAAATATTTCAAATAATTCTTGTTTTTTTATTTTATTTTTATATAAAACTTTTCCAGAAAGTTTTTCTGTATTTTATAGTATGGGTAGAGATGCCCCTTCCCAAGTCAGTTTGACATAAGGATCTGCTTGTTAGAGAGAACTTTGTCGTTTAAGAGAATCACAGTTTTAAAAAAAATAATAAAACATAAATAAAATATGGAAAACAAATAAATATATAAAAATAGAAAGTCACAGTGACAGAAAAACATGTTTCTTGTTACTATTATAAAATTCCTCAATGTGACCACATAATTCATGAGGAGGTTATGGCATCACCTTCAAAATAGGTAGCCTGTCTTGAAGCATAAATCTGGCCTCGAAATTTGCAGACCACTGCAAAACCAACCAAAATGTTTGATTTTGTGATGTTGATTGTCCTTCTCTTGTGATGATATAAATGAAGGATGCTGAATCACTGAAAAACATTAATGCTTATCCAATAAAATACTTACATTTGCAGATTTTAAAGATAAAAGAAAGAAAAATTATGGAATTTCCTAAACAAAGTCAAATGAAATATCTTCAGTTTAAGAAAATAGAAAGAAAGACAATACAGTGTGTCAACTGAAAAAAGGTTCACAACCTAAATTTGAGCTATGTTTTATTCAGCAGAAAGTTTTTAGACTTAAGCTTGAGAGGCAGCATCTCAAGGAACCCTGAGAGAACTACTCCAAGGAGGTAAAGGATAGAGCTGGGTTTTATATGTTTTGCCAGAAAGGGAAGGTAGTCTGAATATAAAGTTATTGTTAATTAAAGAAAACTAGATATCCCAAGTTAAGAAATTTAGTGTTTTTCTATGAATGGGAAGATTCAAGAGTCTGGACTCACTGAAATCATTCCTTCTATATCAATCAATCAATCAATCTTCAGGGCTCACCATAGGAAGTAACTGCAATCTGATGGCTGCTAAATTGTAGGTATTCTTCTGCTTTTTGAGTTTCCTTAGGAGTCACCAGATCACACTCGAGGGCTGCAATTGCTGACGATTATGACATCCTTGTTTACTCATATGTCTATAACATCCTTGTTTACTGATATGACAGGAAATAATCCATTTTTCAAATACAATACGAAGGATTGTACAATACAATAAAATTACACGAGCATTTGGGTAAAACATGTAGCTCTTCCCCTGTTGAAGGTTTTTGATCTTGTTGTTTTTCTCTTGTCTTTCTCTATAAAGAGATTTATTCACATTATCAAAATCTGTTAGAATTACATCTCCACTCCATATGCTAAATCTCACCTGTTCAGATTAGGGACTAGTTTTTATTCTCCAATTACTCATTTTTCATTAAGACAAGGAGAGTATTTACATATTTGTATGGTACAAATCTAGCCAGTCAACGGTAGAATTGATACTGATCATGATGACTTTTAAAGTTACTGAGGCAGATGATATCCTTGTCAGTGTCCTAAGGATTTAAGAGGTGGAGTCTATGATACTATTGATATAGTGAGGTTGGCCATAAGTGCTGAATTCAACTCCTGAAAATAGATTGTCATGAGATGGCAACATTAGAAAATTTTGTTGTTTTTGGTGCTTGAGGAAGTGATGGGTATGAGGAAGTGTGAAAATTTGCCTTTTCTCCTTTGCTCTATCTTTTGAGGGCTTCTTTCATCAGCATATTTTTTAAAAAATGCTTTGAATGCAGATGGCTACTTCCTGCTGAGCTAGTCAAAGTGCATTACATACATTATCTCTCATTTGTCCTCCTTTAATCCTCAGTGTTTGATAGATGTCAAAGGAATCAAATGACTGTCCTTTTATTTTTAATTTAAGAAGAGATTGGAGTTACACAAAAGAAAAGTACAGAAGAGTAATTTTTCCAAGATGGCAGTCAACTTTGGAATTCACTTATAATCCAGGAAAAGAAAGGACAAAAAACCGTATTTGATTCCCTTACTATTGTTCACCAGTAGTCTACTTACCTTTTTTCAAAACCTGAAAAGGCTACTCTTCTTGTTTTTCTTGTTTTGAAGTGGGCTTCTAGTTCGTGAAAACTAAACACAAGTGATCTCACTTTCTGGCTGAAAAGATCCTCCTTGTTTGTCCAGCTCTTCTCCATCAGTGGGTACTTAGACCAGAGCCATTGCAGCTCTGAGAGAAAACACACACACAGATGGAGTATCCATGTGAAAGAGGAACATAAAGTCACAGAATTGGGGGATTATTTGTTATACCACATATAGTTAGTTTATTTTTACTAATACATACTATTTTACTAATATTTAAACATAATGAAATGATAACCTTCTACTACTTAAAATGTATTTGCAATCAAAAAGTGTGCAAATGAACAAAAAGGTACATCCTCATCAGGCAAATAAGTTAATTCCAATAATGTAGATTTCTACAAATCAATGAAGTAAGTATATGTTGCTACAGGGTATTATTCCTAGTATTTTTCTATACTAACAGCAATAAATTGTGATGAATTTTCTTGATGTAAAAACAATACATGCAAATTGAAAATAACTATGGAATACAAAGAAAGCACAAATAAGAAAATAAAAGTAATCTATTCCTCCACACCCAGAGAAAACAGCTCTTCTTATCTGGGGGCAGTTTATAGCAATTTTTAGAAAAATGAATATTAGTGGTAGTTACCCTTCTTTCTGGTTCCTGCAACAAAAACTAAAACGCTGAAAAGATACCAGAAAAGAAAGCCATCCACATGTATTCTAGCTCTGACTTGAACATTAGTTCAGAGACTTTACAAAGCTGTTAAAATCTCACTAATTTATTTGTTTGTGGTTGACATTTCTATTTCTGTTGCTCTTCTTGAGATTTCAATTTCATAACCTTTGCTTATGCTTTTATTATTTGTCTCTAAGTTCAATCCACTAAAAACAATTAGCTAGAAGTCAAGCCATCAAATGATTAATTCCCCAAATTACTATTTCACCAATGTTGTAATAGATTAAAGGTGAATCTATAAGAATTTCACCAGGAATACTTGAAAAATAGTTATAAAAGTTTATTTTACTATCAATAAAAATGCTGACATTTACTTTTCTGTTTTATTTTTCTTTCATGTTTTTTTAGCTTTCATTTTGCTTAGTCGCTCGGTCATGTCCAACTCTTTGCAACCACATGGACTGTATTCCATCAGGTTCCTCTGTCCGTGCGGATTCTCCAGGCAAGAATAATGGAGTGGGTCGCCTTGCCCTTCTCCAGGATCTTCCCAACCCAGGGATTGAACTGGGGATTCCTGCATTGCACGTGGATTCTTTAGTAGCTGAGCTACCAGGGAAGCTCAAGATTTCACTGGTGACTGCCCAATTTTTTTCATTTTTTGTTTGTTTTATCAACCTTTTTTTTCTTAGCAGAAGAATTATTGTGATTTTCAAGCAGCCTGATACTTTAAAAGTTTGCAGCTATATTTAATAAATTTAATAATTGTGGTTGTAATCATAGTGAGGGTGAGTCAGTCAGTCAGTTCAGTCGCTCAGTCATGCCCGACTCTTTGTGACTCCATGAATCGCAGCACGTCGGGCCTTCCTGTCCATTACCAACTCCCAGAGTTCACTCAGACTCATATTCATTGAGTCAGTAATGCCATCCAGCCATCTCATCCTCTGTCCTCCCCTTCTCCTCCTGCCCCCAACCCCTCCAAGCATCAGAGTCTTTTCCAAGGAGTCAACTCTTCACATGAGGTGGCCAAAGTACTGGAGTTTCAGCTTTAGCATCATTCCTTCCAAAGAAATCCCAGGGCTGATCTCATTCAGAATGGACTGGTTGGATCTCCTTGCAGTCCAAGGGACTCTCAAGGGTCTTCTCCAACACCACAGGTCAAAAGCATCAATTCTTCGATGCTCAGCCTTCCTCACAGTCCAACTCTCACATCCATACATGACCACAGGAAAAACCATAGCCTTGACTAGACGGACCTTAGTCGGCAAAGTAATGTCTCTGCTTTTGAATATGCTATCCAGGTTGGTCATAACTTTTCTTCCAAGGAGTAAGCATCTTTTAATTTCATGGCTGCAGTCACCATCTACAGTGATTTTGGAGCCCAGAAAAATAGTCTGAACCTGTTTCCAGTTTCCCCATCTATTTCCTATGAAGTGATGGGACCAGATGCTATGATCTTTCTTTTCTGAATGTTGAGCTTTAAGCCAACTTTTTCACTCTTCCACTTTCACTTTCATCGAGACTTTTTAGTTTCTCTTCACTTTCTGCCATAAGGGTGGTGTCATCTGTGTATCTGAGGTGGTGGTACTTGTTATTATTTCTGGAAATATTTGCTTCCTCTTTTGAGTGATTAAAATCTTTGTTGGAGCTTTGTGGAAACTACTAATTACCAAGAGAAATTAGTCCAAGTGTGTTAGCTAGCACTCAAAATTTAGTAACTTTTAATGTGAGAAGTTTTCTGGCTACTTCCTTCAAATATTTTTGAAATTAAAAATAATTAAATTCAACACTTAAGTAAAATATATTTTAAATTAACAATCATATTTAGCTAAATTTTAAGTTTAGGTTTATATTTGCATAATTGAAAATTAATTTTTCAAATTCTTTAAATTTAAATAATTTTAACTTAATTATACATTAAAATTAATTTGGTTTTATTGTAATTCAAATTATATAAAGATTTAATACTGATTTGAATCATTAGAAATATAACTTCTCTGAAATAGTCTAGTTGAGGAATTCAAGAATAAAAGAATTCAAAAATAAAATTCTAAAATATTTAACTTTTAAAAGCCAAAAGTCTGTTAAAAAATTCTTACAAGAATTAGAGGTAGCTCAGACAGTCCATGTAAAATGCCAAAATCTTAATAGGAGAGACTTTTCTAGAGAAAAAGTGGAAGCACTGTGAGGAAATTATTGATTGACTCATTGATAGCTTACAGTTTAGTTAACTGTTCATGACTAAACTTTCTAGAGTTTTGATTTTGTATTATCAAGACATTTGCAGACTTAGATTTTGGTTTGCTTAGGTAAGCCACCATGGCCATATCAGTCTAATGGCCTCTGCATTTAATTAATTTAACAAAATATTGATCTATTTTATAATTTTATTATGTTTAGCTTATTTCACTATTTTTGTAAATGTTTCAAGCCAAGTATAGTTAATATTCAGAAAAAGTGGATTTAATTATCATTAAATTGAAATTCCTATTAAAACTTCTGGAAGCAGCAATTAAAACTATTAGCATATTGTATTCTTGGTTAATGGATTCTTTGTTGAATTGCTTCATTATCTCCTTTCCCAGTTTCCATCACCCTTTAAACTGAAATTTACCACCAAATGCCCAACTATCAAACAAAGTAGAGAACAATAGCAGCAACAATGAAACTAGATTGGATTGTTTCAGTTCCTACCTAATAAAACACAACATGGGACACAATGTTTAGACCAGTTTGATAATGCATTACTTAATTGCATAGAACTGCTTCCCATCTAAAGTGACTTGCTTCATGCACTTACTGTTCTCACCTGGTTCTGGAAATTTTGCTCATCATATGTATTCAGCATTCTTGTAAAAGATCCTTTTGTATCTGGTATATATACTGGTAGTTGGGGACATAGGCTCTGTTTATCAGGGGCTTATCATAAATTGTGGAGAAAAAACAATAAAAAGACATGCAAAATTCTTACATAATGTGTTTTCTATTTTAACTGAAGTTGTTTATGAAGCATAATGAAGAATCAAATATCACTTTTCTTTTATTTTTTACTATAAAGAAGTGGGTTTTTTAATTTTTATTTTTACTTTATTTTTCTTTACAATACTGTATTGGTTTTGCCATACATTGACATGAATCAGCCACGGGTGTACATGAGTTCCTAATCCTGAACCCTCCTCCCACCTTCCACCTCATATCATCTCTCTGGATCATCCCCGTGCACCAGCCCCAAGCATCCTGTATCCTGTATTGAACATAGACAGGCGATTCATTTCTTACATGATAGTATACATGTTTCAATGCCATTCTCCCAAATCATCCCACACTCTCCCTCTCCCACAGGGTCCAAAAGTCCACTCTAAACATCTGGAGCCGATTATACAGAGTGAAGTAAGCCAGAAAGAAAAAACACCAATACAGTATAGAAAGATGGTAATGATAATCCTGTATGCGAGACAGCAAAAGAGACACAGATGTTCAAATATCACTTTTCAACAAACCCTTCCATCCTCCCGTGTTTATTGACTCCCTTCAGTGTATCATTTCTCCTATGACATCAAGGCATTTTGGACATTTTGCTCCTCTAGCTTGGTCCTTCCTTGGCATCTCCATACTTAGTTTTGTCTTTCTCTTGTTTGAGGATGCTTTTCCTGCTATCCTTCTACTCTATGATTAGATATCGTCATTGTAAACAGGACTTACCTAATGACCCTCTCTAAATTAGCCAATATACCATTCAACTAATCTCTATTATATCACTGTTTTAAAACATGGTTTTGTTGTTTCTGTTCAGTTGCTCAGCCATGTCCAACTCTGTGATGCCAAGGACTGCAATACATCAGGATTCCCTGTCCTTCACTATCTCCCAGAGTTTATATCTGGTATAGATACTATTAGTTGAGGTCATGGGACAGTTGCTAAAACTCACGTCCATTGAACTGGTGATCCCAACCAACCATTTCATCTTTTTCTCTTGCCGTCAATCTTTTTCAGCATCAGGGTCTTTTTCAATGAGTGGGCTCATCACATCAGCTAGCCAAAGTACTGGAGCTTCAGTTTCAGCATCAGTCGTTCCAATGAATACTCATGGCTGATATCATTTAGGACTGATTGGCTTGATCTTGCTGTCCAAGGGACTCTCAAGACTCTTCAACACCACAGTTCAAAAGCTTGGGTTGTTTTGTGCTCAGTTTTCTTTATGGCCTAACTCTCACATCCATACATGACTACTGGAAAAATCATAGCTTTGACTAGATGGAGCTTTGTCAGCAAAGTGATGTCTCTGCTTTTTAATATGCTGTTTGGCTTTTATTTCAAGGAGCAAGTGTCTTTTAATTTCTTTCCCGCAGTTACCATCTGCAGGGATTTTGTAGCCCAAGAAAATAAAGTTTGTTATTGTTTCCATTTTTTCCCCATCTATTTGCCATGAAGTCACTGGACCTTAGTTTTTTGAATGTTGAGTCTAACGCCAGCTTTTTCACTATCCTCTTTCACCTTCATCAAGACAAGAGGATATTTAATTCCTCTTTGTTTTTTTCCATTAGTGTGATCTGAACCATCAGCATATCTGAGTTTATTGATATGTCTCCTGGCAATCTTGATCCCATCTTAAGCTTCATCCAACCCCACATTTTGCATGATGTGTTCTGCATATAAGTTAAATAAGCAGGATGACAACATACAGCCTTGATGTACTCCTTTCCCAATTTTGAACCAGTCTGTTGTTCCATGTCCTGTTTTAAATGCTGCTTCTTGACCCACATACAGGTTTCTCAGAAAGAGGGTAGAATAGTCTGGTATTCTCATCTCTTTAAGAATTCCCCACAGTTTGTGGTGATCCACACAGTGAAAAGCTTTAACGTAGTCAATGAAGCGGTAGTAGATGTTTTTCTGGAATTCTCTTGTTTTTTCTAAGATCCAAAGGATGTTGGCAATTTGATCTCTGGTTCCTCTGCCTTTTCTAAATTCAGCTTGTTTATCTGGAAATTTTCATTTCACACAGTGCTGAAACTTTGCTTAAAATATTTTGTGCATTACTTTGCTAGCATGTGAAATGACTGAAATTGTATGATAGTTTGAACATTCTTTGGCATTGCCTTTCTTTGGGATTGGAATGAAAACTGAACTTTCCCAGGTCTGTGGCCACTGCTGAGTTTTCCAAATTTGTTGGCATATTGAGTAAAACACTTTAATAGCATCATCTTTCAGGATTTGAAATAGCTCAGCTGGACTTCTGTCACCTCCACTAGTTTTGGTCATAGTAATGTTTCCCATGACCCACTTGAATTCACACTCCATTATGTCTGGCTCTAGGTGACTGATCACACAATTGTGGTTATGCAAGTCATTAGGACCTTTTTTGTACAGTTCTTCTGTGTATTCTTGCCACCTCATCTAAATACCTTCTGCTTCTGTTAGGTCCATACTGTTTCTATCCTTTATCATGCCCATCTTTGCTTGAAGTGTTCCCTTGTTATCTCTAATTTTCTTGAAGAGATCTCTCAACTTTCCCATTCTATTGTTTTCCTTTATTTCTTTGTGTTATTCACTTAGGAAGGCTTTCTTATCTCTCTTTGTAATTCTTTGAAACTCTGCATTCAAATGAGTATGTCTTTCCTTTTCTTCTTTGCCTTTCATTTCTCTTCTCAGTTTTGTAAGGCCTTCTCAGACAATCATTTTGTCTCTTTGTATTTCTTTTTCTTGTGGATAATTTTTATCACCACCTCCTGTACAATGTCATGAACCTCTGTCCATAGTTCTTCAAGGACTCTATCTATCAGATCTAAACTGGTCAACCACTTGTAAAAGAATGAAACTAAATCACTTTCTAACACCGCACACAAAAATAAACTCAAAATGGATTAAAGATCTAAATGTAAGACCAGAAACTATAAAACTCCTAGAGGAGAATATAGGCAAAACACTCTCCGAAATAAATCACAGCAGGATCCTCTATGATCCACCTCCCAGAATACTGGAAATAAAAGCAAAAGTAAACAAATGGGATCTAATTAAAATTAAAAGCTTCTGCACAACAAAGGAAAATATAAGCAAGGTGAAAAGACAGTCTTCTGAATGGGAGAAAATAATAGCAAATGAAGCAACTGACCAACAACTAATCTCAAAAACATACAAGCAACCCCTGCAGCTCAATTCCAGAAAAATAAACGACCCAATCAAAAGATGGGCCAAAGAACTAAATAGACATTTCTCCAAAGAAGACATACGGATGGCTAACAAACACATGAAAAGATGCTCAACATCACTCATTATTAGAGAAATGCAAATCAAAACCACAATGAGGTACCACTTCACACCAGTCAGAATGTCTGCGATCCAAAAATCTGCAAGCAATAAATGCTGGAGAGGGTGTGGAGAAAAGGGAACCCTCCTACACTGTTGGTGGGAATGGAAACTAGTACAGCCACTGTGGAGAACAGTGTGGAGATTCCTTAAAAAATTGCAAATAGAACTACCTTATGACCCAGCAATCCCACTGCTGGGCATACACACCGAGGAAACCAGAAATGAAAGAGACACATGTACCCCAATGTTCATCACAGCACTGTTATAATAGCCAGGACATGGAAACAACCTAGATGTCCATCAGCAGATGAATGGATAAGAAAGCTGTGGTACATATACACAATGGAGTATTACTCAGCCGTTAAAAAGAATACATTTGAATCAGTTCTGATGAGATGGATGAAACTGGAGCCGATTATACAGAGTGAAGTAAGCCAGAAAGAAAAACACCAATACAGTATACTAACACATATATATGGAATTTAGAAAGATGGCAATGACGACCTTGTATGCAAGACAGCAAAAAATACACAGATGTGTATAACGGACTTTTGGACTCTGAGGGAGAGGGAGAGAGTGGGATGATTTGGGACAATGGCATTGTAACATGTATAGTATCATGTAAGAATTGAATCGCCAGTCTATGTCCAACGCAGGATACAGCATGCTTCGTGCTGGTACATGGTGATGACCCAGAGAGATGTTATGGGGAGGGAGGTGGGAGGGGGGTTCATGTTTGGGAACACATATATACCCGTGGTGGATTCATGTCAATGTATGGCAAAACCTATAAAGTATTGTAAAGTAAAATAAAGTAAAAATAAAAAAAAATAAAAATAAAATAAAAGTAAAAAAATAAAAAATAAAAAAAAATAAATAAATAAAAATAAAATAAAATAAATCTACTTGTGACTTCCACTGCATAATTGTAAGGGGTTTGATTTAGGTTATGCCTGAATGGTCTAGTGGTTTTCCCTACTTTCTTCAATTTAAGTCTGAGTTTTGCAATAAGGAGTTCATGATCTGAGTCACAGTCAGCTTCTGGTCTTGTTTCTGCTGATTTTATATATGGCTTTTCCATCTTTGGCTGCAAACAACATAATCAATCTAATTTCAGTTTTGACAATCTGGTCATGTCCCTGTGTGGAGCTGCCTCTTGCATTGTTGGAAAAAGGTGTTTGCTATGACCAGTTCATTCTCTTGGCAAAACTCTGTTAGTCTTTTCCTTGCTTCATTATGTACTCCAAGGCCAAACTTGCCTGTTACTCCAAGTATCTCTTGACTTCCCACTTTTGCATTCCAGTCCCCTCTGGTGAAAAAGACATCTTTTTTGGTGTTAGATCTAGAAGGCCTTGTAGGTCTTCATAGAACAGTTCAACTTGGTCTTCTTAGGCATTAATGGTTGGGGTATAGATTTGGATTGCTGTGATGTTGAATTATTTGCCTTAGAAATGAATCTAGATGATTCTGTTGTTTATGAGATTACATCCAAATACTGTTTTTCAGACTCTTTTGTTGACTATAAGGGTTAATTCGTTCCTTCTAAGGGATTCTTGCCCACAGTAGTAGATAAAATGGTCATTGGAACTTAATTCACCCATTCCCATCCATTTTAGTTCACTGATTCCTAAAATGTTGATGTTCACTCTTGCCATCTCCTGTTTGACCACATCCAATTTACCTTGACTCATGGACCTCCCATTCTAGGTTCCTATGCAATATTGTTCTTTATGACATCAGACTTTACTTTCACCACCAGACATATTCACAACTAGGCATCATTTCTTCTTTGGCTCAGGCTTTTCATTCATCCTAAATGAGGAGCTATTTCTTGACTCTTCTCCAGTAGCATATTGGGCACCTAGCAACTTGGGAGGTTCATCTTTTACTGTCACTTTTTTTTTTTTTTTTTTTGCCTTTTCATATTGTTCATGGGATTCTCAAGGCAAGAGTGCTAAAGAGGTTTGCCATTCCCTTCACCAGTGGAGCACACATTGTCAGAACTCTTCAACATTTCCAGTCCTTCTTGAGTGGCTTTACACTGCATGGCTCATAGTTTCTTTAAGTTGTACAAAACTGATCCATGTGATCATTATGGTTAGTTTTCTGTGATTGTGGCTTTCATTCTGTCTGCCCTCTGATAGGTGAGGATAAGAGGCTTACATAAACTTCCTGATGGAAGGGACTGGCTGTGGGGAAAACCAGGCCCTGCTCTGGTTGTCAGGGCCATGCTCTGTAAAATTTTAACCCAATTTTCTGCTGGTGGGTGGGGCTGTGTTCCCTCCTTGTAGTTTGCCCTGAGGCCTCCTATGGATAATTTGTTTTATCAATCTGCTTATTTATTGATTCATATGTTCTGTCTTACCTCATTGGAACTTTTTTTGAATTTGCCACATGACTTGTAGGATCTTTGTTCCACGACCAGGGATCCAACCCAGGCCCACAACAGTGAAAGCGCTGAATCTTAACCACTTCACCACTAGGGAATTCCTCACACCTTACTGGAATTTAAGCTCCATCAGAAGAGTGATATTTTCTTATTTTCATCTATTTTTTCCAGAGGCATTTTAGACCATAATTACATTTTCTATTCTTTGGATGGGGCTTCCCTGGTGGCTCAGAGGTTAAAGCATCTGCCTGCAATGTTGGAGACCTGGGTTCGATCCCTGGGTTGGGAAGATCCCCTGGAGAAGGAAATGGCAACCCACTCCAGTATTCTTGCCTGGAGAATCCCATGGACAGAGGAGCCTGGTGGGCTACAGTCCACGGGGTCGCAAAGAGGATATTTAATTTGCATACACATTTATTGATCTACATATATTTTAATTAATTTATTCAATAAATACTTATTGAGCAATTGAACAATTATTATATACCAGGGAATTTTTTTTTTTTTTTTTTTTTGGTTTAGGGACAGGAGGAATGCAAAATCAAACCTCTGTCCTTAAGAATATTGGAGTTCAGAGGTGGAGACAGACATGAAACAGATAAGTAATAGACAGCATTTGAGATGGTGATTAGTGCTATGGAGAAATATAGAACATAGAAGCTAGAAAGGAGTTGTTATCTTTATTAAGAAAGGAAGATCTTATGGAAAACGTAAATTTTAAGTGGAACCCTGACTAAGTATTTACAGTGATTAAAATAAGATGTACATTGTAGATTTTAAACAGAGAAGTGAATCAATCTGCCTCCTTTTTTAAAAAAAACATTTTGGCTCTTGGATTGAATAAACCCTGTGGGGAGGCAGGATCCAGTGGAAATAAGGAAACTAAGGTAGGAAGTATATAATGGTCTACATAATAGGTGTCATTGCCAGGAACCAGAATATGACCAGTGTAGATAAGGAGAAATGATCAGATTCTATATATACTTTGAAGATACAGTATATGGAATTTGCTCATGGCATTAATGTACACTGTGGAAAAAGAGAGGAGTTAGGATAACACAGATTTTTGGCCTGATCCATTAGAATGATGGAATTAAAGGCTATGAAAAGAACAATTCTGAGAGAAGGGAAGAAATTGGAAATAGGTTTGGGGCTTGTTAAACTTAAAATGCCTGTAAGACATCCAGGTGGAAATGTCAAACAGTTTGGTTATACAAATTAAAATTCAGATAATTCACCCATTCATCTTAATAAATACTCACTAATTATTTCTGCTGTGTCAGAAATTGTGATGAAATGTTGTAACTACTAATTTGAAAAATATACTATCCCTATGTTTTAGGAATTTTCAGTTTAAAGGGGAAAAAAATGAGCAAGGATTTCCAATAAATAGGATAAAAGTTTCCCTGATACTCCAGGAATATGTAGCAATGGTAGGAAAGTTTTATTTGGTATTGGGTTAAGAAAAGAGGGTTGGGAGAGCTGATGCTTTGGCAGAGATTTGAATGGTATTTAAGTTAACCATATTGAGGGTGGGATCTAGAATGTTCCTTGCTGATTTTCAAGTACAGCTCATATCTCATTTCCATGACACTTTCCCATAAACTCATGCCAAGCATAAAGTATTTCTTGAAATTAAGCAAAACAAAGGGAATATGGATTTGACTTTGGGATTTTTATTTACAAAATAAATTCTTCAAGATAGGATATATTATACAGCTTACAGAATAATTTTTTAAATAATTATAAAATGTTATCCCTATACTTCATTTTGCAGTTTTTTCAAAGGTTTAATATTATCACAGTGAGGTGAATGAATGTTGTGATGTGCCCAGATCCTCTTTTAGGATTATAGTTTCAATTTTCCCAGCTCCTTGTAGCAGTCCCTTCTCTAGAAGTTGCCCTATAATGAAATGAATCCATTACCCAAGGTGAGCACTCCTCCCCAGGGTCAGCACACATCTAATGAATGTCAGAGCACAAATGCCTGTCATTGCAGGTTGAGTCAAGACACCTCTGAAGAGCCAGCTCATCTCCAGAATTCTCCATATGATTGGTTGGGTGTTCTGTTAACACTACCTCAAAGTTGAATTTCTCTTTCAGTCCAATTCTGCTTTTTTCATTTGATTAAAGGTTTTGTTCCTAAACATACTACCAAATAAACCTCTTGTAAGCCAATTTTTGACTTACAGTCTACTTTCTGGTAACTGTCTGTGGCAGACAGTGATATTCACATCATCCACAATATAGATCCATTTAGTAAATCTCAGTTAAACTCCCCGATTAGAATTAAGAATGTCCACTTTACTGAAATCACTATTATAACTTTGGAGTAAACCAATAGAAATATTCCTCATCTCCAAATTCTGCCAAACTCACATGTACCCTAAATTATGAGTGTGTGATTTTAATTTTGAATACCTCACCACTGGATGAATGTATAGTAATTGATGGGAAAGAATGACCTATACAGCATCTAGTTCAGAGACTGTGCCAAATCCTCCCATAGTTTTTGAGCTTCTCAGTCAGGCTTTGAAATTTTAGAAACATCCTTTTTAGGAAGAGCAACTAGAGAGAATCCAGAAGAGGAGAAAGATGATCTAAATTATGGAAAGTCAGGCAATCAATCTCACGTATATAAAAGATTTAAAGAGGATGCAATTTCTTGTTTGTTTGTTTGTTTAAGCTATCATGTCTTTTTATCCTTCTTTAATCCGAAACATTTCCAAAATCTTTCTTGGTTATCATGATGATATCGTATAGTGCACCTGTCTCCCCCTTTTCTTTTCAGTTTCTTTCTTTTTAATTGGAGGATAACTGCTTTACCATGTTGTGTTGGTTCTGCCATATAACAATTCACATAATTCACATCATCTCCTTCTGAAAAACCTCATTGTTGAGGCTCCCTCCACCTCCCATTCCACCCCTCTAGGTAGTCATGGAGTATCAGGCCAGGCTCCCTGTGTTATATAGCAGTTTCCCACTAGTTATCTATTTTACATATGATAGTGTATATACATCAGTGCTACTTTCTCAATTCATCTTATCCAAAAGAGGATGCAGTTTTAGCACTAAGAGTATGAAGCAACTTTGGACATATAAAGATACAGGAATAAAAGTGATGAAGAAGCAGGTTTTGCTCTTTGGCAACAGAGTTATCTCACAGTTACAAAAACATATTAACTGTAGTAAAGTGACACAAAGCCAAGGAAGTTGTGGAAAGATACTTGAATTGTGCTGAGGTCCAAACAGCTGACAGTCAAGGCCTTGTCCAGCTTTGATTTTTTCACCATAGTAGGCTTGGACAAGAAAGGGTCTCAGTTTGAAAAGCATATCAGAGCAACATGGTAATTTATATAGAAAGAGAAACATGTGTACTAGATATATTCATATTAAATAAAGGAAGAGATAAATCTGTATACTAGTTTTAACAGTTGTTGATATGGATGAAAATATTCTATGATGAGACAGCAACATAGCCTTGGTTTATTTACTTTTACAGTTTTAGAGAAATACACTGTATGCCAGAGGACAATGTATTTATCATTTTCTTTGTGGAAAAACAAAACAACAACAACAAAAAAAAACAACAAGCATTATTCTGTTGTTAGTGCATGCAGTGTTGCTATGTATATTTTTGTGCATGTCATCAAGTGTACACGTGGAAGAATTTCCCTAGGACATACAACTAAGGATGGTGTATGTGGGTCACAAGATGTGAGTTATCTATTTTAATAGAAAATGCTAAATTGATTACTAAAGTGATTGTATCCATACTCATTCCCACCAGCAATATGTAAAAACCAGTTACTCCCAGACAACATCAACACTTGCCTGTCTTACTGATTTTCTATTACTGTGTTGGGTGTGAAATACTCCCTTATAGAGATTTTACATTTCAGTGTCGATTATTTACAAATTCAGGATTTTTCCATACAATCATGTGATGTCCCTTCCTCTTTTGTGAAATGCCAACTAATTGCCCATACTGTGTGTGTGTGTGTGTTTTAAAATATATATTTCTCTAAATAAACTTCTTCCATATATTTTTCCTAATAAGTAATAGTTCTTTATATATTCTATATTTAATCTTCTTTAATTTTATGCATATGAAATATCTTCCTGCAGTGAGTGTTATGTTTTTATTACTTATGTAATAACCTTTTGAAAAATGAAAATGTTAATTTTAATATATTTATATTTATTGATTCTTTCATGGTTACACATATTGGATCTTGTTTAAGAAATTATTTTCTATGCTAAGGTCTTTAAGATGTTACTCTCTAATATTCTGCAATTTTGTCTTTACTAGTTAGACATTTACATTTAATTTTTTAACCTACCTAATGATTCCTGTTAGTAGTGTTAGGTAGAGATCCAAAAACATTTTTTAATGAACAATTGATTGTCCTGTGCTTAGTCACTCAGTTGTGTCCGACTCTTTGCGGCTGCATGGACTGTAGCCTGCCACAATCCTTTGTCCATGGAGATTCTCTAGGCAAGAATACTGGAGTGGGTTACCATGCCCTCCTCCAGGGGATATTCCCAACAGAGGGATGGAATCAGATCTCCCACATTACAGGAGGGTTTTTTACCATCTGAGCCACCAGGGAAGGTCCTCTGTCCATTGAGTTTTCCAGGTCAAAATATTGGAGTGAGTAGCCATTCCCTTCTCCAGGGGATCTTCTCCACCCAGGGATCAAACCAGAGTCTCCTGCATTGCAGGTGGATTCTTTACAATCTGAGCCATATACCTGGGATTAATCAACTTCCCTCGAGATGCTGTTGGTCTAACTTAGAAGGGTTCTTCCTCTTATCTCACTTGCATTCTCTCCCTAAATTAATTTCTATAACTTCACAATACATTTTGATATTTGGTAATATTTGAACTATTCTTGATATCTGCAGTGTACTGTTTATTCTTATACTTTGCTTTCCATACATATTTTAGAATCAATTCAATCGCTTCTCAGCCTTTTGGCTAAATTCAAGTGTAGAATCAACTTACTATTTTTTTTTTAATGCTGTCAGAATTTTTCCTGAAATTTATCTGGGGTAAAATTACATTCTTTCACTATTGTTTCTTCTTATTTATGAGCATGGTATATGACTCCATTTGTTTAACTATTTTAATGTCTTTCAGTAAAGCTCTATACATTTTTTCATAAAAGGCTTGCAAATTCTGTACTTTAAAAAGATTCATACTTTATTACCTTTACTTTTGGTGATTTTATATTGTTTTATCTTTTTTTCCCCAAAATATTTTTTTTACAGAAATGCAATTTATTGCATATACTAATTCTTAGTATTGAGAAACTTGCTAAATTATCTCATTAATATTTTTCATAGACAAATGTCCTTAGGAATGGCAATCTGACCATTTAAAAGGAAAGTTTAAAAGCCTATGAGAAATGGAGGCAAAGAAGAAAAAAAAAAGAACTTGAAGATACATAAGCGTTCCAGTCAACATCATTCTAGTGATGGAAAAATTTGCAATAAAATTCTCATAAATGGATTTTCACAAATTGAGTTTTTGTATTTTTCACTGGGATGTGTCTACTGCTAAGAAATTGTGTTCCGCCTTGTTCAGATACCAGGTTCTTTTCTTGCTGGAATGATGCTTTGGGGTTTATGATAGAAAAGTAAAATTTAACACCTTTCCCCTAACCTTCATCCCTTCTTCAAGATAAACTGCTATGTTTGATCCTCTTCCTAAAGTTCCTATTGACAGGACACCAATCATTTTATTTGCATACCACTTTCTTTTTATTATTATTATTTTTTTTAATTTTAAAATCTTTAATTCTTACATGTGTTCCCAAACATGAACCCCCCTCCCACCTCCCTCCCCGTAACATCTCTGTGGGTCATTCTTTCACAGGACTAAAAGTGCTTTACAGAACTAGTAACATCCAAGTTCCCAACGTAGACGGACAGATTATTTGTTCAAAAGGCAAGCTTATCAAGTCTACACTGCTTACCTTTCTGTGTGCAGAGTTGTATTGGCTGTCTTTGAAATGAGGGGAGCATCGGGTGTCCCTGGCACTTGACAAGCAGAGGTGCTGTAGATGTCTCTTCCAGGCCCTTTGGAGCAGCAGGCTGTGGGCTCCTTGTATCTGAAAGGCCATATGAACCTGCTGGGAAGAGGATGTGCCAGTTCTCCAGTGGTGTTTCATAGGGAATTCACTACCATGAGACTCAACTCCTTGGGTTGAAATTTATCAAGGAGTACTAATCACTCTAGGGGCTGTACTTGGTAACCAAGTCCCAGGGGTTAGGTAATGTCAAGTAATACCAGATACAAGTGTCTTTTTTTTATTATCAAAAATTATAATCTTTCTTTGGCCCTTCTTAAGTGTGGCTCTTCCACTCTGGTCAGGCTTACCTTTTCAGTTTCTCTGTAGGCATTTCATCTTCTTTTTTATGCTTTCCCAGGTGACCTTTTTTTTTTTTTTTTAAATCATTATTAACACACTGTTCTTGCTTTTCCAGTAATCAGATTACATGGGCATGACTTCTATTTCAATAATTCAAACTAAATTCATGTTCCTTTAGATTTTTAGTTTATGCATATATACATATATGTTGTAGTATCTATATAACTCCTAATATTGGGCTAGAAAAATTCAATCATGTTAATTTATGTTTGAGCCCTGCAGGCAAGCTGTATAATCATAGTATAATATGTATATCACTACACATGCATACATATCATTAAATATTAAAATATCACATACAATTGTTATATTATTCTTTATATGTTGCTTGACAAAATTTTCTTACTATTTATGCTTATGCTATTCCTGTTAAAGTGTTAAATACTTGAAGGCAGATGACATACATCTTTCTTCCTTAATTTATCATAGGTTTATAGTAAAGAAATATATTTGTATATGCATCTATATCAGAGTATATAATAATTTTTGAGTAACTAGAGTAACTGAGAAATATAATTTTAGCTTACAGGTTCTATTTAGTAGAATGTATCTACATGAAGTTTATATATGCTTGTATACATGTGATGCATACACATTATAGTCACTTAGCAAGTGATTATAAGTATCTATATATGTATACAAATGGATACATGCAATCTATATCATTATTTTATAATAATCAAGAAATTAGGTCCTTACACTGTAAAAACATTATGTAAATATAAAAGTTACACAAAGGTTTTTTTCTCACAATAATGTAAATCTAAGATTAAGAATATATCTCAATAGCTCTTAAGAAAATATATGCATAATTTATGTTTGATTTCAGTAGATTTACTCTCTAGGAAAACATAATCCAACGGTTTTCACTAAAGAAATATGTTATGGCTTGGAAAAAATATATTTTTAGTATCTAACTTGTACAAATAGTTCCCTCACAACAAACCCTTCTATTAGCATGTACATTTATAGTCATAAAACAACCTTTAAGCCACATTTTACTAAGCCCTAAAGCAGATGAAAATCAAATGCAGATGTGGAATGGGAGCCAAACAGATGCTGAAAAACCCTGTCAATATCCTAAAGGAATCTATTCCCTATCAGAGAGAAACTTAATTTCTACTATAAAGAATTTGATTATGTATTGTTATACAAAATGTGATTAATGTTTTGTGGTGATTAATCAACTGCAAAATATATAATTATGCCATCTGTATTTTTCCAGCTTCTTGTCACTTACAAATTCTGCAGGGGAGTAGGGAGGTGGGGTGTTGAGAACTTGTGGCATTTAGAGAGCTTTAAACCCACAGAAGACTCATCTGGGGAACTGAACAACTTGCAGACCTGATGCTAATTCTAATGAAAAAGGAATAAGATCATAAACAAAGAGACCCCCAAAGCCCTGCTGGCTCCCTGCAGAACAGAAGACTATGAAAAGGGAGGCCACTACCTCCTAGACACATCAAAAACTAGTTCCCATGGTTAAATTGCCATTTGTTTTTCATTCCAATAACAGGTTACAAACTTCATCTTGACTAGTGAAAGTAATCGCATCAGTGCCAGGCAAGGATCCGTCCTTTATTTCAATACATCAATAAAATAAATATTTTTTGCATCTCTATTCTACTACAATCCAAGATGTAAGACTGCAATTAAGGTTTATGCTGCAACCCATATGCATTCCTTCCTAAAACTTGAAACTGTTAGAGTTGTATTTACACATGTGTCCCAGCTGGAAAAAAAGTTTCAATATAGTTGTGAGCTGCTTATTAAGTTGAATTCTGCAGAAAACCTCAGGTTTTAATACATCATTTTGACCTAGATAATGCTAGATAATATGTTTCATTGATTTATTTTTTTCATTTTACTATTGTTTTGGGGGGGAGCATTATGTAGAAACAGTTTAAAATGAGTTCTGCTTCAAATTCCCAGTGGTTTTCAGTATTAATAAGAGTAGCATCTACTTGTATGCTGAAGAGTAGCACAGGGAGATGTAGTGATTTTCTCAAAGAATGTTTCTTTAACTCTGGATATATGTAAGAATTGTATGGAATTTATATTTTAAACATAAAGTCTAGCTTACACCTGCAGAGATTAATTGTCCTGGCATGCAATCTAAGCATTGATATTTTTAGAAGTTTCCAGATGATATCCCTTGGACAGCAAGGATATCAAACAAGTCAATCCTAAAGGAAATCAACACTGAATATTCTTTGGAAGAACTGATGCTGAAGCTCCTGATGCAAAGAAACAAATCACTGGGAAAGACACTGATGCTGGGAAAGATGAAGGCAGGAGGAAAAGGGGATGACAGAAGATGAGATTGTTGAATAGCATCCCTGATTTAATGGACATGAGTTTGAACAAACTCTGGGAGATAATAGAATCTGCCTGCAATGCAGGAGACCTGTGTTTGATCCCTGGGTTGGGAAGATCCCCTGGAGAAGGAAATGGAAACCCATTCCAGTATTCTTGTCTGGAGAATTCCATGGACAGAGGAGTCTGACAGACTACAATCTATGGGATCACTGAAAGTTGGACACAACTGAGCAGCTGTCACTCACACTCTCTGGGAGATAGTTAAGGACAGGTAAGCCTGGGGTCCATGCTGCCCTCCGTGGAGTGGCAAAAAGTTGAACATGACTGAGTGACCAAACAATGACAAAAACAACACAAGATGATTTCCAGGTAATGTCTTCTAGAATGAATATCCAATAAGCCAGTGGCTCAAGTGTGGTCCTCAGACCATCAGTTAAGCAGCACCTGAAAACTTGTTAAAAATGTAAATTATCAACTTTCATTACACACATATTAAGTTTGAAAATCTGGCATGAGATCCAGTGGACTAGAATGCAGTAAGTTCTACAGGTAACTTGAATATAAGCTATTTTTCCTCAAACTTTAGACTGCATTAAAATCAGAATTTCTGATATAGTACATTCGGTGTGAGGCTGGAGAATCTGTATTGCTAACTATTTTCAATGTGATGCTGATTCTACTAATTGAGGGATTGCTGTTTGGATACTGCAAGTCTAAAATGTTGCAACAAATATAAGCCAAGACTAAGATATATATATATATATATATATATATATATATATATACACATATATATATGTGTATATATATATTGTTATTGTTCAGTCACCCAGTCATGCCCAACTCTGCAACTCCATGTTGTTTAATGTTGTATATTGTCCGTCTTAATTTAAGAATTACTCCTTTGTCAAAGATAACCTTTGTAAAACCTTTAATTTCAAACTCCCACAGGTGATACCCTCCCAGTCTCATTCCTGATTCTAGAACAAAAGCTAAGTGTGCACAGGCATTCATTGATTTTGTTCATTACTGAATGTGGGTTTAGCTCTCAATAAACACTTATGCATGAGAGAGAAAATGAGAGAATATTTTGTTTGAGATTATCAGGAAATTTAGTCAAGCAAAAGATTCACTTATTCTTTTCAGCTGTTGTTTTACTTAACTGACAGGTTGTTTTGAAATAATATTGACTAAGTGTATTTTGCTTAAAATATTGAATCTATCTAATTTAGCAACCGGCCACAAGCAGACATCTTTTGACCAGGTTTCCCGGATCTGAACCAAAAAAATCATGAAACTGAACAATTATTTTTCACACATAGTTTGTAGAGGGAAAATTTCCTTCTGGAGAGAAGGAAGAAAATAATGTATGGACTTAAAGATTTAGGAAAAGAGAAGGGGAACTATTCTCTGTGATAGGTCATTACACAACCAGTCTCAAAAACACTGCTCTCACTACATAGGGTTCCTGTACACTGCTTTCAGAGGGATCTGGCTCAAAACTGTAACAAAACTGTTTCTGGGAGTTGAGAGCAAGAAGTTGATTGTTCAATATGCCATTTCTACCTGTGTATAATAGAGGGTTTTTTGCATATTTTACAAAAATTTCAGAAGATGTCAGATTCTGCCAAATTTAGCATATTTCCTCAAGATGTCAAAAAGACTAGATTTATCAATTTTTGTGATCTGGATCATATGCTAAAGTTATTAGTCTATCAAAAATTTACAAAACTAAACAAGAAGCAAGAATGCTGGTGTGGGTTGCCATTTCCTTCTCCAAGGGAACAATATTCTAAATGCTGGCAAATGGCTTTATCACACATCAGTTCAGTTCAGTTCAGTTCAGTTCCTCAGGCGTGTCCAACTCTTTACAACCCCATGGACTACAGCACACCAGGCTTCCCTGTCCATCACCACTCCTGCAGCTTGCTCAAACTCATGTCCATCAAGTCAGTTATGCCACCCAATCATCTTGTCCTCTTCCGTCCCCTTCTCCTCCTGGCTTTAACCTTTCCCAGTATCAGGGTCTTTTCCAGTGAGTCAGTTCTTCCCATCAGGTGGCCAAATTACTGGAGTTTCAGCTTCAGCATCAGTCCTTCCAATGATATTCAGGATTGATTTCCTTTAGGATTGACTGGTTTGATTTCCTTGCAGTCCAAGAGTCTTCTCCAACATCATATTTCAAAAGCATCAATTCTTTGACACTCAGCTTTCTTTATAGTGCAACACTCTCATCCATACATAACTACTGGAAAAATCATAGCTTTGTCTAGACAGATCTATATCAGCAAAGTAATGTCTCTGCTTCTTAATATGCTGTCTAGGTTGATCATAGCTTTTCTTTCAAGGAGCAAGTGTCTTTTAATTTCATGGCTGCAGTCACCATCTGCAGTCACTTTGGAGCTCCCCAAAATAAAACCTCTCACTATTTCCATTGTTTCCCCATCTATTTGCCATGAAGTCATGGAACCGGATGCCATGATCTTAGTTTTTTGAATATTAATCTTTAAACCACTTTTTTTCACTCTCCTCTTTTGCTTTTGTCAAGAGGCTCTTTAGTGCTTTTTCACTTTCTGCCTTAAGGGTGGTGTCATCTGTGTATCTCATGCTATTTATATTTCTCGCAGCAATCTTGATTCCAGCTTGTGCTTCAGCCAACCTGGCGTTTCACATGATGTACTCTGCATATAAGCTAAATAAGCAGGTTGACAATATATAGCCTTGATGTACTCCTTTCCCAATTTGAAACCAGTCTGTTGTTCCATGTCCAGTTCTAACTGTTGCTTCTTGACCTGCAGATTTCTCAGGAGCCCATAAGGAACATTAAAAAAAAAAAAAAAAAAAAAGCAGGTTATTCTTTTGGAATTTGGAGATGACTCCCCCCACCCAAAATGAAAGTATTGTTTAGTAGAAAGAGAACAGAATCAGGGAAATATAGCCACTATTTTCTAATAATGCCAAATGGAGTATAATCTATAAAAATATTAAATCACTTTGCTGAAACCAATATAGTATTGTAAATAAACTATACTCTATTTTAAAACGAATCAGAATTCAATTACATGGGAAAAATACTTAAAGAAAAAATTATAAAATAGAACCATTCCAACAAAACTTGAATGTACAATAAACTATTTCAAAGAGTTTATAATAGTAAAGTAAAACATATGGACTTCTCTAGAGGAACAATCAGTAAAGAATCCACCTGAAATGAAGATGACCACCTGAAATACAGGAGACCTGTGTTCAATTCTTGGGTCATGAAAATTCCTTGTAGAATGAAATGGCAACCCACTTCAGTATTCTTGCCTGGGAAATTCTATGGACAGAGGAGCCTGGCAGTCTACAGTGTATGGGGGTAGTAAATAAAATTAAATATAAAATGGGTTTTAATGTAGAGTAACGGCAGATACATAATTAAAATTTTAAAGGAAAAGAAATGAGAAAAAGATTAAAACAAGCTTTATTGTCAGAACTAGATATAGACTTGACTCTGCATAAATTAAGTCACTGATCTTTAGAAGCACAACTGTGCAAAGGGCTAGAAAAGATATAACAATCAGGTGTTATCACAGATTGATGGTGTAATATTTCCAATTTCTATGTCTTTTTGAAACGAAATGTCTTTGAATTCCAGAAAATTCAAAATATTGACTGAGAGAAGAACTTATAATCTGTACATATTTGAGAAAGAAATTAAGAAGTACTATTTGTATAGGTACAGATTTATTTTGAAAACTGTTGGGCGAAAAATGAAAGCTGCAGAAGGGTAAGAACAGAATGAAAATACTTATGCAGAGTTTAAAGCACATGATGTATGGTTCGTGAACATATTAGAGTGAGACAGCTCTCAATGTGAAAGTGGAGAATGTGTGGAGAAAGGAATGCAGGGAGGAGTCCCGTAAAAATTGACAAAAGTTACATGAAATCTTAATTTCTGGAGGCCCATTAGATCATTTTATTTTTTTGAATAACATGATCTTTACAAATTTGAAGAAGTAAAGAAAGTGACATTATATAGTTTTGTCTCAGAGTGGAGGAGAATAGAATATTGTGTTAATTTCATCATTTATGTGGATAATTGTTTACCTTTTGTGAGCGGAGTACCAGGTTGGATGGACATTATAGTCAGATGGATACATTTCTGTTTTCAAAGAGTTTGCAAATTCAAAGCCCTGCCTGATGTAGGAAAAGTGAAGGAGGGTGAAATTCTAGGTAAACATTTTTATTTCTTATCATTTTGTAAATAATTCCAGTTTCAGTCAACTGTGATCTCCTTGTGATCTCATTTTAATATCACAGTAAAAAGAATTCAACTCCAGGAAAATCAAAGTATATTAATTTTCACTTATTGGTTAAATGTTATTTCTCTGTGTTCTGACCATTACCAGTTCTTTGTAAAAATAATCACTGATGCTTTGTTACAGAACTTCAACTTTCCAAAGATACCATAGCAGGGTAACCAATTAAAGGAGATCATTAAGGAAATATATTGCAATTAAGTTTATATTCAGCAGATAGGCCTTGTTGCTAGATAAGAGGAATCTTTTAAATGTGGACTATTCATTTATTTTTACATTTTATCATGTTGATTATCACAGCATGAGGCATTCTTTTAGATTAAAAACGTTGTGAAACGTTAAATTTAAAAATGAAAAAGTCAATATGCACAATTAAACAATTATCACTTTCAACCTAGACTCACAAATGAAAATAAATAGGTAAGACAAGAGCATATAAACACTTAGGGGGTCTCAGTTATACTCACTGCCTCTGTAGCAGCTCCATTAACTTGAAACCTTGGGTTGTTATTAAGAAATTACAGTCTTGCCTCAGGAAAGGAGTAAAGTTATGCTTGTTCATAAGCCTGAGCTATATCTTCTTCATCATAAGAACAGGGATTCTCCCTTCAAATGTGGAGTAGATACGTGTTTTAACGTGTAGTTGTTGTTCATTTGCTAAGTTGTGTCCAACTCTATGCAAGCCCATGGATTCCAGGTTTCCCTATCCTTCACCGTCTTCTGGAGTTTGCTCAAACTCTTATCCATTGAGTTGGTAATTCCATTCAACCATCTTGGCCTCTACCATCTCCTCCTCCTGCCTTCCATCTTTCCCAGCATCAAGGTCTTTTCCAGTGAGTCAGCTCTTTGCATCAGATTGCCAAAGTATTGGAGCTTCAGCTTCAGCATCAGTCCTTTCATTGAATATTCAGTACTGATTTCCTTTAGGATTGACTGGTTTGATCTCCTTGCAGTCCAAGGAATTCTCAAGAGTCTTTTCCAGCACCACAGTTTGAAAGCATGAATTCTTCAATTTGTTAATGTGGTGAATTACATTGATTGATTTGTGGATATTGAAGAATCCTTGCATCCCTGGGATAAAGCCCACTTGGTCATGGTGTATGATCTTTTTAATGTGTTGCTGGATTCTGATTCCTAGAATTTTTTTAAGGACTTTTGCATCTATGTTCATCAGTGATATTGGCCTGTAGTTTTCTTTCCTTGTGGCATCTTTGTCAGGTTTTGGTATTAGGGTGATGGTGGCCTCATAGAATGTGTTTGGAAGTTTACCTTCGTCTGTAATTTTCTGGAAGAGTTTGAGTAGGATAGGTGTTAACTGTGGGAGGGGGGTTCAGGGTTAGGAACTCATGTACACCTGTGGTGGATTCATGTCAATGTATGGCAAAACCAATACAGTATTGTGAAGTAAAAAAATAAAATAAAATAAATAAATTTTAAAAAAATAAAATAAAATTTGAAAAAAAAAAAAAAAGCATCAATTCTTCTGTGCTCAAGTTCTTTATGGTCCAACTCTCAAAACCATACATGACTACCAAAAAAAAAAAAAAAAAAGGAGTTTTAACCTGTGACATTTAACACATGCACAATCTACCTCTCTTTCTTTCAAAATGTACTTTCAAATTCTATTAGCTTTCTAAGTTTGCACCTCAAGGCAAAGTCTATGTCTCAAATATACAGCAATGACAGAGAAAATATAAAAGAAGAACCATACCAAGCCACCTTACCTGTCTCCTGACAAACCTGCATGTGGGTCAAGAAGCAACAGTCAGAAGCTTACATGGAACAACCAACTGATTCAAAATTGGGAAAGGAGCACAACAAGGCTGTATATTATGGCCTTGTTTATTTAACTGAAATGAGGAGTTATTTGTTCAGTAGCTAAGTAACCTGTGACTCGTTGTGAGCCCATGCACTGCAGCATGCAGGGCTACCCTGTTCTTCACTGTCTCCTATAGTTTGCTCAGATTTATCTACATTGAGTCAGTGATGTTATCTGAAAATGCTGGGCTGGATGAATCACAAGCTAGAATCAAGATTGCCAATTTGATTGAGAAATATCAACAACTTTAGTTATGCAGAGGATACCACACTAATGGAAGAAAGTGAAGAGGAACTAAACAACCTCTTCAGGGTGAATGAGGAGAGGGAAAAAGCTGGCTTAAAGCTCAACAATCAAAAAACTAAGATCATGGCACCTAGTCCCAACACTTCATGGCAAAAGATGGGGAAAAAGTGGAAGGTGTGACAAATTATATTGTCTTGGGCTCCAAAATCACTGTGAACAGTGACTGCAGCCATGAAATTAAAAGACACTCACTCCTTGGAAGGAAAGTTATGGCAAAATTAGACAGCATATTAAAAAGCTGACAAAAATCTGTATAGTCAAAGCTATGGCTTTTCCAGGAGTTATGTATGGATGTGAAAGTTGGACCATAAAGAAAGCTGAGCACTGAAGATCTGATGCTTTCAAATTGGTTGTCAGAGAATACTCTTCAGAGTATCTTCTACTGCAAGGGCATCCTAAAAGAAATCAACCATGAATATTCATTGGAAGGACTGATGCTGAGGCTGAAGCTCCAATAGTTTGGCCCCCTGATGCAAAGAGTTTTCTCATTGGAAAAGACTCATGCTGGGAAAGATTGAAGCCAAAAGGACAAGGGGGCAGCAGATGATGAGATGGTTAGATATCATCACTAATTCAATGGACATGAGTTTGAACAAACTCTGGGAAATAGTGAATGACAGGGAAATCTGGTGTGCTTGAGTCCTTGGGGTTGCAAAGAGTTAGATATGACTTAGAGACTGAACACACACACAAGCAACAGTAATGGCAACAAAAAAGCTCTTTATATAGGCTCCAAAACCAGATTATACATATTTGTGGGCCAGAGATGGAATACTGAAGACAACAGTGAGCACAGCTGTGATGTCAGGCTTGTTGGTCTCTGAGATGGTCAGTAGATAGTGGTGAAGACGTGCAGTAATGATGGAGCATCTGCTTGAAGCCACCCAGAGGATAGTGGTAAGAAGAGTCTACTGTGAAATGGGTTTGAAAAGGCAGAAACTTAAGAATCTAGGAAACCTGAAGATGAGGTCAAAACTATATGATCTGCAAACACAACAAACAACAGTTGGAGGGATGATAGGAAGCACATAAAAACAGCTTAACAGGAAACAGATATGAACCATTACTATAAGGACTGAGGTCCAGTAAGGAGAGGGGCAACTCAAAGTCATGAGGCAAAGACAGGTAAGAAAAGCGAGAATGGACTGAGAAAAGGATAGATAAACAATACACACACACACACACACACACACACACACACACACACACACACACACACAGAGTTTCTCCCTCAAAAGTAGCATTTCTTGCAAAATGGCAAACCGATTGAAAGATTAAAGATATATAGTAATGAATTTTTGGGGAAAAGAATGTATCCAGATACATTAATTTTGTATAAAAGTCTTGGAATAGTTTTAATACGCTAAATCACCACACAATACAATTTAAATCTCTCTGTTGCAAAGACATGTTTTGTTTAGTATGCCTTTTAATTTTGTTAAATTTTGTTTGACTTTGTTAAAAGACAACAAATGGCAGAAAAAATATTTTAAATGTATCTAAGTGACAGACAGATTAAGACAGATCTTAAGGAAAAAACTTTATGAGGAGGTGGTCCTAAGATGGCAGAGGAGGGAGACCACTTTCTCCCCTAAAAATTCATCAAAAGAACATTTAAACCCTGAGTAATTTCCAAAAAACAACTTCTGAATGCTGGCAGAGGACATCAGGCACCCAGAAAAGCAGCCCATTGTCTTTGAAAGGAGGTAGGAAAAAATATAAAAGACAAAAAGAGACACAAAAGAGGTAGGGACAGAGCTCCATCCCGGGAAGGGAGTCTTAAAAAGAGAGAAGTTTCCAAACACCAGGAAACACTCTCACTGCTGAGTCTGTGGTGAGTCTTGGAGCCACAGAGGGCAACATAACTGGGAGGAAAAATAAATAAATAATTAAACCCCACAGATTACATGCCCAACGGTAACTCCCCCAGAGGAGAAGCAATGCAGACTCCTGCACCCACCACTAGCAAGTAAGGCCTGGGCAGGGAGGTGTGGACTGTATTGCTTAGAGTAAGGACCAGGCCTGAATGTCCAGAAGGCAATTCCCTCAAGGAAATAACTTGGGCTAGCAAACCAGACTGTGGGGTAGCTACCACGTGAAAATCCCTAACCTAAGACACCACCAGGCCCACTCACAGAACAAAGGATTGACTAGAGCTACGTGAAAAGCCCTAACCTAAGACACCATCAGGCCCGCTCACAGAAAAAAGGACTGAACAGAGCTAGCTGGCTACAGACCATCCCCCTTCAGTGACAGGCAACCAGAGCTGGAAGGGGGCAATCACAGCCCCAGAGAGGCATTATCTACCAAACTGCAAGCAGGATTCTCTGCTAACCAAGACTTCTTGGGGTTCTGGACAGTCAACATCTGCCTGAGAAGGTGCGCCGGTTGTACACCCAGAAAACCGAGTGGCAGGGACTGGGGAGGTAAGTCGCAGCAACTGTGCTCACCAAACACTTCATCACCTGAGCTGCTCAGACCTGGGAAGGGCACTAAATGCAGGCCCAACCGATTCTGCACCTCTGAGGACTACCTGAGTGCCTGAACCTGAGCGGCTTAGACCTGGGAGGTGCATGCAGCCCAGGGCCAGCCTTGGATGGCTTCTGGAAGAGCAACCTAGAGCATGAGCAGTGTGGCCAGGGAAGGCACACGCGCCGGGAGCTGGGGCATACCCAGTGTAGCTGAGACACTGAGAGCACACGCCAGTGTTATTTGTTTGCAGCATTCCTCCTTCCCCACAGCGTGACTGAACAAGTCAGCTGAAAAAAGTGTCCACCTGCCTTGTGTCAGGGCAGAAATCAGACATTGAAGATACAGCAAATAGAAGAAGCTAAAACAGAGGGAACTGCCTTGGAAGTGACAGGTGCAAAAGGTTAAAACTCTGTAGTTAGTACCGACTACATAGGAAGGGGCTTATAGATCTTGAAAAGTATAAGCTGGACCAATGAACTATCCAAAAATGAACTGACCCCACACTGCCCACAGCAACACCAGAGAAAGTCCTAGATATATTTTTACTATCATTTTTTTTTAATTTTTTAAAAAATTTTAAGTCCTCTATTATTTCTTTAATTTTCATTTTCATAACCTACTATTACTTTGCAAAAAAAAAAACAAACCTATTTTTAAAAGCAAACTTCATATATATATCTTTTTTTAAATTTTTGTGATTCTTTAATATTGTATTTTTGAAAATCCAACCTCTACCCTAGATTTTTAATCTTTGCTTTTGGGTATTTGTTATCAATTTTGTACCTTTAAGAACCCAATCTTCAGTACCTATTTTTACTTGGGAGTGAGATTACTGGCTTGACTACTTTCTCTCCCTTTGTACTCTCCTTTTTCTCCACCAAGTCGCCTTTATCTCCTCCCTCCCCCTTCTCTTCTCTACCCAACTCTGTGAATCTTTCTGTGTGTTCCAGACAGTGGGGAATACTTAGGGAACTGATTATTGGCTGGATCTGTCTCTCTCCTTTTGATTACCACCTTTGTTCTCCTGTGCCACCTCTATCTCCTTCCTCCCTCTTCTCTTCTCTGTATAACTCCGTGAACATCTCTGAGCAGTCCAGACTGTGGAGTGCACACAAGGAAGTGATTACTGGCTAGCTTACTCTCTCCTTTTGATTCCACCTCATCTCATTCGGGTCACCTCTAACTCCCTCCTCCCTCTTCTCTTCTCCATGTAACTCTGTGAACCTCTCTGGGTGTTCCTCATTGTGGAGAAACTTTTCATCTTTAACCTGATGTTTTATCAATGGTGCTGTATACATGGAGAAGCCTTGAGGCTACTGTAAAAATAAGACTAAAAACTAGAAGCAGGAGGCTTAAGTCCAAATCCTGAGAACACCAGAGAACTCCTAACCCCAGGGAACAATAATTGACAGGAGCTCATCAAACGCCTCCATACCTACACTGAAACCAAGCACCACCCAAGGGCCAACAAGTTCCAGAGCAAGATATACCATGCAAATTCTCAAGCAACACAGGAACACAGCCCTGAACTTCAATATACAGGCTGTCCAAAGTCATTCCAAACCCAGTGACATCTCACAACTCATTACTGGACACTTCATTGCACTCCAGAGAGAAGAAATCCAGCTCCACCCACCAGAACTCTGACACAAGCTTCCCTAACTAGGAAACCTTGACAAGCCACCCATACAATCCCACCCACAGTGAGGAAACTCCACAATAAAGGAAACTCCACAAACTGCCAAAATACAGAAAGGCCACCCCAAACACAGCAATATAAACAGGATGAAGAGACAGAGGAATACGCAGCAGGTAAAGGAACAGGATAAATGCCCACCAAACCAAACAAAAGAGGAAGAGAGAGAGAGAATCTACCTGATAAAGAATTCTGAATAGTGATTCAAAATCTTGAAATCTAAATGGAATCATAGATAGCCTGGAGACAAGGATTGAGAAGATGGATGAAAGGTTTAACAAGGACCTAGAAGAAATAAAAAAGAGTCAGTATATAATGAATAATGCAATAAATGAGATAAAAAACACTTTGGAGGGAAGAAATAGTAGAATAATGGAGGCAGAAGATAAGATTAGTGAAGTAGAAGATAGAATGGTAGAAATAAATGAATCAGAGAGGAAAAAAGAAAAACGAATTAAGAGAAACAAGGAAATTTTCAGAGACCACCAGGAAATATTAAACACTCCAACATTCAAATCATAGGAGTCCCAGAAGAAGACAAAAAGAAAGGCCATGAGAAAATACTTGAGGAGATAATAGTTGAAAACTTCCCTAAAATGGGGAAGGAAATAATCACCGAAGTCCAAGAAACTCAGAGAGTGCTAAACAGGATAAACCCAAGGCGAAACACCCCAAGACACATATTAATCGAATTAACAAAGATCAAACACAAAGAACAAATATTAAAAGCAGCAAGGGAAAAACAACAAATAACACACAAGGGGATTCCCATAAGGATAACAGCTGATCTTTCAATAAAAACTCTTCAGGCCAGGAGGGAATGGCAGGACATACTTAAAGTGATGAAAGAAAATAACCTATACCCAGATTACAGTACCAGCAAGGATCTCATTCAAATATGAAGGAGAAATCAAAAGCTTTACAGACAAGCAAAAGTAGAGAGAATTCAGCACCACCAAACCAGCTCTCCAACAAATGCTAAAGGATCTTCTCTAGATGGGAAACACAAAAAGGGTATATAAACTCGAACCCAAAACAATAAAGTAAATGGCAAAAGCATCATGCTGCTGCTGCTGCTAAGTCACTTCAGTCGTGTCCAACTCTGTGCGACCCCATGGATGGCACCCACCAGGCTCTGCCGTTCCTGGGATTTTCCAGGCAAGAACAATGGAGTGGGTTGCCATTGTTTCTACAATGAGTGAAAATGAAAAGTGAAAATGAAGTCATTCAGTCATATCTGACTAGTAGCAACTCCATGGACTGCAACCTACCAAGCTCCTCTGTCCAGGAGATTTTCCATTGCCTTCTCCAAAAGGGATCATACTTATCAATAATAACCTTAAACATGAATGGGTTGAATGCCCCAACCAAAAGACAAAGACAGGCTGAATGGATACAAAAACAAGACCCCTATATATGTTGTCTACAAGAGACCAACCTCAAAACAGGGGACACATACAGACTGAAAGTGAAGGTCTGGAAAAAGATATTCCAAGCAAATAGAAACCAAAAGAAAGCAGGAGTAGCAATACTCATATCAGATAAAATAGACTTTAAAACAAAGGCTGTGAAAAGAGACAAAGAAAGACACTACATAATGATAAAAGGATCAATCCAAGAAGAAGACATGACAACTATAAACATATATGCACCCAACATAGGAACACCACAATATGTAAGACAAATGCTAACAAGTATGAAAGGGGAAATTAACAATAACACAACAATTGTGGGAGAATTTAATACCCCACTCACACCTATGGATATATCAACTAAACAGAAAATTAACAAGGACACACAAACTGTTCAGTTCAGTCGCTCATCATGTCCGACTCTTTGTGACCCCATGAATAGCAGCATGCCAGGCCTCCCTGTCCGTCACCAACTCCCGGAGTTCACTCAGATTCAAGTCCATTGAGTCAGTGATGCCATCCAGCCATCTCCTCCTCTGTCATCCACTTCTCCTCCTGCCCCCAATCCCTTCCAGCATCAGAGTCTTTTCCAATGAGTCAACTCTTTACATGAGGTGGCTAAAGTACTGGAGTTTCAGCTTTAGCATCATTCCTTCCAAAGAAATCCCAGGGCTCATCTCATTCAGAATGGACTGGTTGAATCTCCTTGCACACAAGGGACTCTCAAGAGTCTTCTCCAACACCACAGCTCAAAAGCATCAATTCTTCAGGGCTCAGCCTTCTTCACAGTCCAACTCTCACATCCATACATGACCACAGGAAAAACCATAGCCTTGACTAGACGGACCTTAGTCGGCAAAGTAATGTCTCTGCTTTTCAATATGCTATCTAGGTTGGTCATAACATTTCTTCCAAGGAGTAAGCGTCTTTTAATTTCATGGATGCAGTCACCATCTGCAGTGATTCTGGAGCCCCCCAAAATAAAGTCTGACACTGTTTCCACTGTTTCCCCATCTATTTCCCATCAAATGATGGGATTGGATGCCATGATCTTCGTTTTCTGAATGTTGACCTTTAAGCCAACTTTTTCACTGTCCTCTTCCGCTTTCATCAAGAGGATTTTGAGTTCCTCTTCACTTTCTACCATATGCCTGGTGTCATCTGCATATCTGAGGTTATTGATATTTCTCCCGACAATCTTGATTTCAGCTTGTGCTTCTTCCAGTTCATCATTTCTCATGATGTACCCTGCATATAAGTTAAATAACCAGGTTGACAATATACAGCCTTGATGTACTCCTCTTCCTATCTGAAACCAGTTTGTTGTTTCATGCCCAGTTCTAACTGTTGCTTCCTGACCTGCATACAGATTTCTCAAGAGGCAGGGCAGGTGGTCCGGTATTCCCATCTCTTTCAGAATTTTCCACAGTTTATTGTGATCCATACAGTCAAAGGCTCTGGCATAGTGAATAAAGCAGAAATAGATGTTATTCTGGAACTCTCTTACTTTTTCGCATGATCCAGCAGATGTTGGCAATTTGATCTCTGGTTCCTCTGCCTTTTCTAAAACCAGCTTGAACATCTGGGAGTTCACGGTTCACATATTGCTGAAGCCTGGCTTGGAGAACTTTGAGCATTACTTTACTAGCATGTGAGATGAGTTCAATTAGGTGGTAGTTTGAGCATTCTTTGGCATTGTCTTTCTTTGGAATTGGAACGAAAACTGACCTCTTCCAGTCCTGTGACCACTGCTGAGTTTTCCAAATTTGCTGGCATATTGAGTGCAGCACTTTCACAACATCATCTTTCAGGATTTGAAATAGCTCCACTGGAATGTCATCACCTCTACTAGCTTTGTTCATAGTGATGCTTGCTAAGGCCCACTTGACTTCACATTCCATGATGTCTGGCTCTAGGTGAGTGATCACACCATCGTGATTATCTGGGTTGTGAAGATCTTTTTTGTATAGTTCTTCTGTGTATTCTTGTCAACTCTTCTTAATATCTTCTGCTTCTCTTAGGTCCAGACCATTTCTGTCCTTTATCGAGCCCATCTTTGCAGGAAATGTTCCCTTGGTATCTCTAATTTTCTTGAAGAGATCTCTAGTCTTTCCCTTTCTGTTCTTTTCCTCTATTTCTTTGCATTGATCGCTGAAGAAGGTTTTCTTTTCTCTTGCTATTCTTTAGAACTCTCTATTTAGATGCTTATATCTTTCCTTTTCTCCTTTATTTTATGCCTCTCTTCTTTTCACAGCTATTTCTAAGGCCTCCCCAGACAGCCATTTTGCTGTTTTGGATTTCTTTCCATGGGGAGATTCTTGATCCCTGTCTCCTGTACAATGTCACGAACCTCATTCCATAGTTCATCAGGCACTCTATCTATCAGATCTAGTCCCTTAAAACTATTTCTCACTTCCACTGTATAATCATAAGGGATTTGATTTAGGTCATACCTGAATGGTCTAGCAGTTTTCCCTACTTTCTTCAATTTGAGTCTGAATTTGGTAATAAGGAGTTCATGATCTGAGCCACAGTCAGCTCCTGGTCTTGTTTTTGTTGACTGTATAGAACTTCTCCATCTTTGGCTACAAAGAATATAATCAGTCTGATTTCGGTGTTGACCATCTGGTGATGTCCATGTGTAGAGTCTTCTCTTGTGTTGTTGGAAGTGGGTGTTTTCTATGACCAGTGCATTTTCTTGGCACAACTCTATTATTCTTTGCCCTGCTTCATTCCATATTCCAAGGCTGAATGTGCCTGTTACTCCAGGTGTTTCTTGACTTCCTACTTTTGCATTCCAGTCCCCTATAATGAAAAGGACATCTTTTTTGGGTGTTAGTTCTAAAAGGTCTTGTAGGTCTTCATAGAACTGTTCAAATTCAGCTTCTTCAGCGTTACTAGTTGGGGCATAGACTTGGGTTACTGTGATATTGAATGCTTTGTCTTGGAGATGAACAGAGTTCATTCTGTTGTTTTTGAGATTGCATCCAAGTACTGCATTTTGGACACTTTTGTTGACCGTGATGGCTACTCCATTTCTTCTCAGGGATTCCTGCCTGCAGTTGTAGATATAATGGTCATCTGAGTTAAATTCACCCATTCCAGTCCATTTTAATTTGCTGATTCCTAGAATGTCAACGTTCAATCTTGTCATCTCTTGTTTGATCACTTCCAATTTGCCTTGATTCATGGACTTGACCTTCCAGGTTCCTATGCAATATTGCTCTTTACAGCATTGTACCTTGCTTCTATCACCAGTCACATCCACAGCTGGATATTGTTTTTGCTTTGGCTCCATCCCTTCATTCTTTGTGGAGTTATTTCTCCACTGATCTCCAGTAGTGTGTTGGGCACCTACTGACCTGGGGAGTTCCTCTTTCAGTATCCTATCATTTGCTTTTTTGCACTGTTCATGGGGTTCTCAAGGCAAGAATACTGAAGTTGTTTGCCATTCCCTTCTCCAGTGAACCACACTCTGTCAGACCTCTTCACCATGACCTGCCCATCTTAGGTTGCCCTGCCGGCGTGGCTTAGTTTCATTGAGCTAGACAAAGCTGTAGTCTTAGTGTGATTAGATTGACTAGTTTTCTGTGAGTATGGTTTCAGTGTGTCTGCCCTCTGAAGCCCTCTTGCAAAAACTATCATCTTACTTGGGTTTCTCTTACCTTGGACGTGGGTGTCTCTTCACGGCTCCTCCAGCAAAGCGCAGCCACTGCCCCTTACCTTGGATGAAGGGTATCTCCTCACCACCACCGTTCCTGATCTTCAACGTGGGATAGCTCCTCTAGGACCTCCTGCACCCGCACACCCTTAAATGACACAATAGACCAGTTAGACCTAATTGATATCTATAGGACATTTCACCCCAAAACAATGGATTTCACCTTTTTCTCAAGTACTCACGGAACCTTCTCCAGGATAGATCACATCCTGGGCCATAAATCTAGCCTTGGTAAATTAAAAAAAAAAAAAAAATGAAATCATTCCAAGCATCTTTTCTGACCACAATGCAATAAGATTAGATCTCAATTACAGGAGAAAAACTATTAAATATTGCAACATATGGAGGCTGAACAACACACTGTTGAATAACCAACAAATCACAGAAGAAATCAAAAAAGAAATCAAAATATGCATAGAAACAAATGAAAATAAAACCACAACAACCCAAAACCGGTGGGACACTATAAAACTAGTTCTAAGGGGAACGTTCATGGCAATACAGGCATATCTCAAGAAACAAGAAAAAAGTGAAATAAATAACCTAACTCTACACTTAGAGCAACTAGAAAAGGAAGAAATGAAGAACACCAGTGTTAGTAGAAGGAAAGAAATTTTAAAAATTAGGGCAGAAATTAATGCAAAAGAAACAAAAGAGACCATAGCAAAAATCAGCAAACCCAAAAGCTGGTTCTTTGAAAGGATAAATAAAATTGACAAATGATTAGTCAGACTCATCAAGAAACAAAGGGAGAAAAATCAAATTGATAAAACTAGAAATGAAAATGGAGAGATCACAACAGAAAACACAGAAATACCAAGGATCATAAGAGACTACTATCTGCAATTATATGCCAATAAAATGGACAACTTGGAAGAAATGGACAAATTCTTAGAAAAGTACAACTTTCCAAAACTGAACCAGGAAGAAATAGAAAATCTTAACAGACCCATCACAAGCACAGAAATTGAAACTGTAATCAGAAATATTCCAGCAAACAAAAGCCCAGGTCCAGACAGCTTCACAGCTGAATTCTACTGAAAATTTAGAGAAGAGCTAACACCTATACTACTCAAAATCTTTCAGAAAATTGCAAAGGAAGGTAAACTTCCAATCTCATTCTATGAGGCCACCATCACCCTAATACCAAAACCTGACAAAGATACCACAAAAAAAAAAAGAAAACTACAGGCCAATATCACTGATGAACATAGATGCAAAATTCCTTAACATGCTTCTATCAGTCAGAATCCAACAACATATTAAAAAGATCATACACCATAACCAAGTGGGCTTTATCCCAGTGATGCAAGGATTCTTCAATGTCCACAAATCAATGTAATTCACCACATTAACAAATTGAAAAATAAAAGCCATATAATTATCTCAATAGATACAGAGAAAACCTTTGACAAAATTCAACATCCATTTATGATAAAAAAAAACTCTCCAGAAAGCAGGAATAGAAGGAACATACCTCAAGATAATAAAAGCTATATATAACAAATGCACAGCACACATTATCCACAGCAAACACAGCAAATGGTGAAAAATTGAAAGAATTTCCCCTAAAGTCAGGAACAAGACCATGGTGCCCACTCTCACCACTACTATTCAACATAGTTTTGGAAGTTTTGGCCACAGCAATCAAAGCAGAAAGAGAAATAAAAGGAATCCAAGTTGGAAAAGAAGAAGTAAAACTCTGTTTGCAGATGACATGATCCTCTACATAGAAAACCCTAAAGACTCCACCAGAAAATTACTAGAGCTAATCAATGAATATAGTAAAGTTACAGGATATAAAATCAACACACAGAAATCCCTTGCATTCCTATACACTAATAATGAGAAAGTAGAAAGAGAAGTTAATGAAAAAATTCCATTCACCATTGCAATGAAAAGAATAAAATACTTAGGAATATATCTACCTAAAGAAATTAAAGACCTTTATATAGAAAACTATAAAACACTGGTGAAAGAAATCAAAGAGGACACTAATAGATGGAGAAATGTACCATGTTCATGGATCAGAAGAATCAATATAGTGAAAATGAGTATACTACCCAAAGCAATATACAGATTCAATGTAATCCCTATCAAGCTACCAATGGTATTTTTCACAGAGGTAGAACAAATAATTTCACAATTTGTATGGAAATACAAAAAACCTTGAATAGCCAAAGCAATCTTGAGAAAGAAGAATGGAACTGAAGAAATCAACCTGCCTGACTTCATGCTCTACAACAAAGCCACAGTCATCAAGACAGTATGGTACTGGCACAAAGATAGAAATATAGATCAATGGAACAAAATAGAAAGCCCAGAGATAAACCCATGCACCTATGGACACCTTATATTTAACAAAAGAGGCAAGAATATACAGTGGAGAAAAGACTACCTCTTTAACAAGTGGTGCTGGGAAAACTAGTCAACCGCTTGTAAAAGAATGAAATTAGAACACTTTCTAACACCATACACAAAAATAAACTCAAAGTGGATTAAAGATCTAAACATAAGACTAGAAACTATAAAACTCCTAGAGGAGAACATAGGCAAAACACTCTCCGACATAAATCACAGAAGGATCCTCTATGACCCACCTCCCAGAATATTGGAAACAAAAGCAAGAATAAACAAATGGGACCTAATTAAAATTAAAAGCTTCTGCACAACAAAGGAAACTATAAGCAAGGTGAAAAGACAGCCTTCTGAATGGGAGAAAATAATAGCAAATGAAGCAACTGACAAACAACAAATCTCAAAAACATACAAGCAAGTCCTGCAGCTCAATTCCAAACAAATAAATGATGCAATCAAAAAATGGGCCAAAGAACTAAACAGACATTTCTCCAAAGAAGACATACAGATGGCTAACAAACACATGAAAAGATGTTCCACATCGCTCATTATCAGAGAAATGCAAATCAAAACCACAATGAGGTACCATTTCATGCCAGTCACAATGGCTGTGATCCAAAAGTCTACAAGCAATAAATGCTGGAGAGGGTGTGGAGAAAAGGGAACCCTCCTACACTGTTGGTGGGAATGCAAACTAGTACAGCCACTTTGGAGAACAGTGTGGAGATTCCTTAAAAAACTGGAAATAGAACTGCCTTATGACCCAGGAATCCCACTGCTGGGCATACATACCAAGGAAACCAGAATTGAAAGAGACACGTGTACCCCAATGTTCATCGCAGCACTGTTTATAATAGCCAGGACATGGAAGCAACCTAGATGTCCATCAGCAGATGAATGGATAAGAAAGCTGTGGTACATATACACAATGGAATATTACTCAGACATTAAAACGAATATATTTGAATCAGTTCTAATGAGGTGGATCAAACTGGAGCTAATTATACAGAGTGAAGTAAGCCAGAAAGAAAAACACCAATACAGTATACTAACACATATATAATGATTTTAGAAAGATGGTAATGATAACCCTGTATGTGAGACAGCAAAAGAGACACAGATATATAGAACAGTCTTTTGGACTCTGTGGGAGAGGGAGAAGGTGGGATGATTTGGGAGAATGACTTTGAAACATGTATAATATCATATAAGAAACAAATCGCCAGTCCAGGTTCGATGCATCATACTGGATGCTTGGGGCTGGAGCAATGAGATGACCCAGAGGGATGGTATGGGGAGGGAGGTGGAAGGGGGGTTCAGGATGGGGAACACATGTACACCTGTGACAGATTCATGTTGATGTATGACAAAACCAATACAACATTGTAAAGTGAAAGAAAAAAAATAAAGTTTATGAGCACAGTACGTGAAAGAGGAAAAAAAATGTTCATTAAAGACATGAAATAAGTGCAGCTTAAATATTATTGAGAAAATAAAAATAAAATACTTCACCTGCATCAAATTACCAAAAGTTAAAATGTCTTGTCAATACCATGTACTGGACATAGCATTCCCTTTGATAGCCAAATAAAGGACTCATAGGTAAAGTACCTATTTTGTGTTTGTGTGTGTGTGTGAATGTGCTAAGTCACTTCAGTCATGTATGACTCATTGTGACCCTATAGACCATAACCCACCAGGCTCCTCTGTCAATTGGGATTCTCCAGGCATGAATACTGGAGTGGGTTGCCACGGTCTCCTCCAGGGGATCCTCCCAATTCAGGGATCTTCCACATTGGTAGGTGGGTTTCTTTACCAATAGTGCCACCTGGGAAGCTCAATATTACCTACCTATACTTTAAAAAACCCAATACTATAATATCAAACTATTATAATATCTCAAAGTTAGAATATGAAAGAAAGAATAAAGGAAAGTATTTCTAATATGATTGCATAATTTCATACATAAATGCTTGGACAGTCATCATCATGTCAGTCAGGCATCTGTATCACTGTGAAATGGACAACATTGAATCCACACCAATCCTGCTATATTTGCTGAATAATTTAATTACCATGGGTATTTTTGTCATTAGTGATATGTTTCTTTAAAGTAGTGACTTTTGTGCATATACCTTCCCACACATACACAAAAAAAAATACTTATCTCTACAGTTTACACAATGATCCTAGTCACTAAAAATTCAACATAGGTTAAACTAGATAAAATTTTCTCTGGATTCACATGGAAACTAAAATATGTGATAGCCCGGATAATTACACACAAATTTGAGTTGTTTTCTCTTATTTCTATGAATGTTCAGTTATGCTTTCAAAATTTGTTTGAGGAACAAAATGAATTTTCTCATGGGGGAGTGTCAAATCCAGGGTTGTTGTTCAGCCTCTCAGTCATGTCTCACCCTTTGCAAGCCCAGGGACTGCAGCACTCAAGGCTTCCCTATCCTTCACCATCTCCCAAAGCTTGCTCAACCTCATGTCCATTGAATTGGCGATGCCATCCAAACTTCTAGTCTTCTGTCATCCCCTTCTGTCTTCCATCTTTCCCAGAATCAAGGTCTTTTCCAATGAGTCAGATCTTTGCATTAGGTGGCCAAAGTACTGGAGCTTCAGCTTTGGCATCAGTCACCTCATATTCCTGAACCCTACCACCTTAAGAGCAGTAGCACTTTCCAATAGTTAGGACAATCAAAAATTTCATCACAAATTTCAAATGTCCCTCACAATATAGTACAAAAGTCTATGAGAAGTTCTGACTACAGCAAAAGGGACTATTTTAGTGATATATATTTGTGCAACTCACAGGGCAGAATTTATAATAAATTTTAAGGTTTCATTCTCTAAGACCAAACAATTCCTCTCACAAGTGTACACTCCAGAGAAAGCCTATCCTAGTACATGGGGAAGAATGTATGTGAGTGATTACTGCAGCACAGAGAAAAGCTGAAACTATCTAAATGTCTATAAACTGGAGAAGGATTAAATAAATTGTGACATGTTCTTGCATGTTCTTGCAATGGACTATCCAATATACATATAAATGATAGAACTACAGATATGAATTGATTAATTTCAAAAGCATAATATTAATAAAAAAGTTGTAGAGGGTATTTTACAGAAGGATGTCAATTGCATGCATTAAAAATATGAAAGCAATAGATTGCATTGTTAACTACAAATATATACTTAACAAACAAACAATAATTCATACCAGTATTTAGAGAGGCTTCTCTACCAGAAATGGATGGAGCAGAGTTTACAATGTTACATTCTTTAGGAAAAAATTCAAAGCGGATGTTTGTTTTTAACCTACTATTTTATCAGAGTGTGTCTTATGTTATTCTCCATATTTAGGTACATTAAAAAAAAAATCACATTCTTTTCATTTAACAGTCAATGTTTCTTTCAAGGCAAAGGGTTTTTATTGGTGACAGAAAAGGTTATTTTTTCCATAAATTTTTACAGTATACTTTACATGATTTCTTACAAAGAAATTTTTCCCACATGCCTCTTTGGATGGCCTCATTTCCTTCCTGCTTTATATGAAATCCATGCTATT
Source organism: Budorcas taxicolor (assembly GCF_023091745.1). Classification (NCBI taxonomy): domain Eukaryota; kingdom Metazoa; phylum Chordata; class Mammalia; order Artiodactyla; family Bovidae; genus Budorcas; species Budorcas taxicolor. The sequence goes on along the minus strand of NC_068931.1, from coordinate 16,912,101 downwards.
TGATGGGATAAAAATATGTTTCATTCATACATTTCTCTCTCTCTCTCTTTATTTTTAGCTTCTAGCATAAATTCTAGGCTTCCCAGGTGGCTCAGTGGGTAAAGAATCTATCTGCAATGGAGGAGATGTGGATTTGATACCTGGGTCAAGAAGATCCCCTGGAGGAGAGCATGGCAACCCACTCCAGTATTCTAGCCTGGAGAATCCCATGGACAAATGAATCTGGTGGGCTAGAGTCCATAGGGTCCCAAACAGTCAGAGCTGTGCTAAGCAGAGCACACACATAATTTCTAGCTTCCATGTCATATATGAGAAAAAAAATTGACATTAAAGGATAGATTTTGTATAAAAATAAACAAATGCTATAGAAGAAATTACTTCACCTGTGCCAGGGACTGTATTTAAGAAAATATTTATACTGAAAAAAACAAAATTCTGCTAGAATAGATGTGTTTTCTATACTTTCACAAGATTTAAAAAAACAAAAAGTATTTCCTAGGTTATTTATAACTTACTCATATTTTCTTCTTCTTCTTTTTTTTTTAATCACAAAGGTTCCCTGCAAGGAATTAAAAATAAGGGTAGTATTTAAAGCTCTGCACAGCTACTGAAAAATTTTATTTCATTTTTGAGCTTTGCATAATGGCATACTAGCAGAGATCTCACAATAACATCACGAAAACCATGAGGCAGTTACTTTTCAAACACAAACCTCTGTGTAGAGTGGGGCAACTGGAGTAAGAACTAGCATATGAGAATGACTCAGCATCAAGAGGAGGAAAAAAAATTCCATTCATGTTATCTTACTTATGATTGTGGGTTGGTTAAGTCAATTTCAATTTAAATTATTTGTATTAACTTACTTTCCACAAACACTAAAGCTATAACCAGCTAGACGTTTACAATACTTTGAGGGGGACAAAACTAGTTACTAAAGTGAAATTCTGGAACTCAAATTATGCAAGTCTCTTCAGAACTGCCTCATGCAAAAGAATGCCAAAATAATCCCCATTGTTGCTTAGGTATGCTATTTATTGAAAATATTCAATAAATTTTGTTGAATAAATAGATTAATTGGATTTGTCACAGTAGGGCATCATGCTTCATTTAGCCCAAGAATCGGCTACCATCAGTAGCATCAGATGTTGCTTTATAGTTGCAGGACTATCTATCATAATGACAATTCAGAGATTAGCTTTATCTATGAAAAATACCCATTTCTATTAAATCTCATTATGCATTGTCCTCACTGATTTATCTAAAATTTCATTAAGGTATTTCCTGTTCCAGTGTATAATAAAATCTCTTTATTAACCCTAAATTTATTACTTTAAAAATGTTAGAGAAAGATTCTCTGACTAGAGTAGTCCATGAAACTGTCATTTATATATTCTTTCCGTGTACCAGTTTTAAACTTAAAGCCTTATCCATAATTTTCAATCTTAAGTCAATCACTGATTTCTTCATTTGGTTGATCAATCAGGCAATGAATGTTTATTTAGCACCACTGTATGTAACGCACCATCATAGTTGCTGGGAATAAGTCAGTGACAAAACGCACATCAGACTCTGCCCCCATGGGGCTATTCTGAACAGGAGAATAAACTGCAGGAAAAAAAAAATGACCTGCTATCTATCTATATAAAAATCTATCTATGTATACCTAATTATGCCAGACCATTTGAAGTGCTGAGGAGAAACTAAAGCAGAAGTGCCCAACAGGAAGTGTTGCATGGGGGGAGTGGGATGAGGGTGATCACAGGTAAGTTACAGCTTTACGCAAAATGACCAGGGAAGGCATTATGGAGTATGTGAATATTGGAGGGAAGGTGGGAAAAAAAGGAGAAGGTGAACCTATGAGAAGAGCTTTCCAGGTAGCAGAGTTAGCAAGTGCAAAGATGTGCTGTGCCTGGTAACTTCAAAGACCAGAGATAATGCCAGACTGGAGACCTCAGGGGTTTGTCGGAAACTATAAAGTCACTATCACTTTCTATGATCTTCATTTCAGCTCCCTTCACCACGACTTTTGTTAAGTTATAAAAACCAGCACTGCAAGGATTCATTCTGCTTTCTTATATAAACAGTACAGGAATTTTAGGACAATTTGTTTTCATCCTTGAAGTTTAATCTTCTTTTACCATCCACCTTTCCCACTTCCTTCCTCCCACAATTTTATAGCATGCATTTTTCTTAAAGTTTGCATGATTTGAAATATTTCTGACCTCTTCAAGTTTTATATACTACTGTCAATGTTAAAGCAGATTATATCCACATACAAAAAGACAAATGAACATTACTAAAGGAAAATTAGGGTATCTGAATTCCACTTGTTGTATGAATTCCACTTGGTCACATTATACTCAGACTAAATAAAATGTTTAAATAAATGGATAAAAGTAAGAACTGAATCAATCAGTACATCAGACAGTTAATTTTTTAAATACGCAACTTGACTATGGTGCAGATAATCCCTAATCTATATGCAATTGTTTTTCAGAGAGGACTCATCTAATCAAAATATATCCCTTGGTTATAGAAGCTCTTGTGCTGTATTAGACATAACAAACTAAGGAAACTCAAAACCTAATTCAGAAGTCCCTCCTAGACAGTATTATTTGTAAGATTTCATGCTCAGTCAATTAATTATAAAACAGGGGTGAAAGCACTATGTCTCTATTTTAGCCCATTCATTGTTGTTGTTCAGTCACCCAGTCGTGTCCAATTCTTTGTGACCCATGGACTACAGCACACCAGGCTTTCCTGTCTTTCACCATCTCCCAAAGTTTGCTCAAGTTCATGTTCATTGCATCAGTGATGCCATTCAGCCATCTCCCCTCTTCTCTGCCTTCAGTCTTTAAAGCAACAGGGACTTTTCCAATTAGTCAGCTGTTCACATCAGATGACTAAAATGCTGGAGCTTCAGCATCAGTCCTTCCAACACGTATTCAAGGCTGATTTCCCTGAAGACTGACTAGTTTGATCTTCGTGCTGTCCAAGGGCCTTTCAGGAGTCTTCTCCAGCACCCCAGTTTGAAGGAATAAATTCTTTGGTGCTCTGCCTAATGTACAGTCCAGCTTTCACAATCATGTGACCACAGGGAAGAGCATAGCCTTGACAATACGGAACTTTATCAGCAGAGTAATGTCTCTGCTTTTTAGCACATTGTCTAGGTTTGTCATAGCTTTTGTACCAAGAAGCAGTTGACTTCTGATTTCATGGCTGCAGTCATCACCCACAGTGATTTTAGAGCCCAAGAAGAGGAAATCTGTCACTACTTCCACCTTTCCCCCTTCTATTTGCCATGAAGCAAAGGGGCCAGATATCATGATCTTAGCATTTTTTTTCTTTGTTTTTAATATTTATATTTAAGCTGGTTCTTTCACTCTCCTCCTTCACCCTCATCAAGAAATTCTTTAGTTCCTCTTCATTTTCTGCCATTAGAGTGCTTTCATCACATGTCTGAGGTTATTGATGTTTCTCCCTATCTTGATTCCATTCATACAGGTTTCTCAGGGGACAGGTAAAATGGTCTGGAGTTCCCATTTCTTTAAGAGCTTTCCACAGTTTGTTATGATCCACACATTCAAAGCTTTAGTGTAGTCAATGAAACAGAGGCAGATGTTTTTCTGGAATTCCCTTGTGATCCAGCGAATGTTGGCAGTTTGATCTCTGATTCCCATTCCTTTTCTAAATCCAGCTTGGACATCTGGGATTTCTTGGTTCATATAATGCTAAAGTCTAGCATGCAAGATTTTAAGCATGCCCTTAAAATCTAGCATGAGAGATGAGTGCAATTGTTTAATGGTCAGCACATTCTTTACTACTACCCTTCTTAGAAATTGGGATGAGGATTGACCTTTTCCAGTCCTGTGGCCACTGCTGGATCTTCCAGTGCTGCCATATTGAATTCACCACTTTGATGGCAACATCCTTTAGTGTTCTGAATATACTTCTACTGGAATTCCATCGCATCCACTAGCTTTATTAACAGCAGTGCTTCCTAAGGCCCACTTGACTTCACAGTCCAGAATGTCTGTCTCTAGGTGACTGACCACACCATGGTAGAAATATGGTTCATCAAGACGTTTTTGTACAGTTCTTCTGTGTATTCTTTCCCTCTCTTCTTCACCTCTTCAGAATCTACTAGGTCCATTCATATATTCTTTCAAAGCTGTTTTAAATAACTGCATATATGAAATATGTTCTATCTCATACTATTAGCTACTTTTCATTTTTTCATTTTTTCAGTTTCAATTGCTTTTCTAACTACATTAACATTATATTCATACCTGCATAAAATCCTTCTGATTAGTTCCTGAAAAGAGTCCTGTTAATTTTTTACTTTATTTATATTTTATTACATAAAATATAATAATATGTTTAATTGTACAGTTCAATACTTTTCACCAAATGTGGTGGTAATCACTGTCACATAATGAAATATTTCATCACCCAAAATGATCTTTAAGTCCCTTCTCAGTCAATCATCATCCAATACTAGCCCCAGGTAATTGCTGCTTTGCTTTCTATCCCTACAGATTAAATTTGTCTTTTCTAGAGCTCCACATAAATGAAATGATACATTTTGTGCTCTTTGTGTCTGGATCCTTGAGCATGTCTGCTGCTGCTGCTGCTGCTAAGTCACTTCAGTTGTGTCCGACTCTGTGTGACCCCATAGACAGAAGCCCACCAGGCTCCCCCGTCCCTGGGATTCTTCAGGCAAGAACACTGGAGTGGGTTGCCATTTCCTTCTCCAATGCATGAAAGTGAAAGGTGAAAGTGAAGTCACTCAGTCGTGTTCGACTCTTGGTGACCCCATGGACTGCAGCCTACTAGGCTCCTCCGTCCATGGGATTTTCCAGGCAAGATTAGCTAGTAGTTTCTATTTCCAAGTGATGTGTCATTGCATATCACAATTTATTTATTTATTCATCCATTGATGTACATTGTTAGGATTGTTTTCAATTTGGAGCTATCATGAATAAAGCTTCTTTAAATAATCATATGCAAACATTTATGTGAACATATTTTCATTTATCTTCCACTTAACAATATAATTGTTTTATTTTGTGAATCAAATGCTTAAAATTAAAAAAAAAATAACTTTTTTCAAAAAAGCTGAAACATTTTAAATTTTAACCAGCAATTCATAAATTTTAGTTGCTGTATATTCTCACTAACATATGTCATTTGTGTGTGTGTTGTGTATTAATTTTGTCATTCTAATGAGTATGTAGGAATAACTCTCTATGGATTTATATTTCCTTCAAGCTAATGTTTTTGGGTTTCTTTTCATGTGTTTTTGGTATTTGTATATTTTTATATCGGATATGTATTTTTAATTCTTTTACTTATTTTAAAAATTGAGCCTGTATAGTTATTTGGGAGTTAAAAAATTTTAATATGATTTCTGGGTATTAGTTATGTGCCATATATATGTGGCACATATTTTTTCCCAGTCTGTGATTTGCTTTTTATTTCATAATGGTGTTTTTCATCTTTAGTAAACATTAGTTTATTATATTTGTCTTTTATGATTAGTTCTATCTGGGCTCTATAGAAGATATATCTGCTCTCCACAGGGACATAAACATTTTCTTCTCCTTTAAAAAAAAATGTATTGAAATACAGATGCTTTACAATGTTGTGTTATTTTGTCCAGTAAACATTTTCCTATTTTTTTCTTTTCCCCTGCAAGATTTATAATATGAATTTTTACATTTAGATTCATTATCTGAGTTAATTTTTCTTTTATGCTGCCAGATAAAGTTTGAGATTCTTATTTTTCACACACACACATAAAGATATAGATGTAGATGAATACATAGATACAGCAAGATAATTCCAGAAAAACATCTACTTCTGCTTCATGAATTATGCTAAAGCCTTTCATTCTGTAGATCACAACAAACTGTGAAAAATTCTTAAAGAGGTGGGAATACCAGACCACCTTGCCTGCCTCCTGAGAAACCTGTATGCATGTCAAGAAGCAACAGTTAGAACCAGATATGGAAAAATGGACTGGTCCCAAATTGTGAAAGGAGTACATCAAGGCTGTATACTGTCACCCTGCTTATTAAACTTATAGGCAGAATACACCATGTGAAATGCCAGGCTGGAGGAAGCACAGCTGAAATCAAGATTCCTAGGAGAAATATCAATAACCTCAGATTTGCAGATGACACTACCATTATGGCAGAAAGCAAAGAGGAACAAAAGAGCTTCTTGGTGATGCTAAAAGAGGAGAGTGGAAAAAGCTGTTTTAAAATTCAACATTAAAAAAACTAAGACCATGGCATCTTGTCCCATCATTTCATGGCAAAATGATGGAGAAACGATGGAAATAGATTTTATTTTCTTAGGCTCCAAAATCACTGCAGATGGTGACTGCAGCCACAAAATTAAAAGATATTTGCTCCTTGTAAGAAATGCTATGACCAACCTAGACAGCATATTAAAAAGCAGAGACATTACTTTGCCAACAGAAGTCTGTCTAGCTAAAGCTATGGTTTTTCCAGTCATCATGTATGGATTTGAGAGTTGGACTATAACGAAGGCTGATGCTTGTGAACTTTGCTGTTGAAGACTCTTGACAGTCCCTTGGACTACAAGAAGATCAAACCAGTCAATCCTAAAGGAAATCAGTCCTAAATATTCACTGGAGGAAGTGATGCTGACCAATACTTTGGCCACTTCAAAGAGTTGACTCAATGGAAAAGACCATGATTCTGAGAAAGATTGAAGGCAGGAGGTGAAGGGAATGACAGAGGGCTAAAATGTTGGATGACATCACCAAGTCAATAGACATGAGTTTGAGGAAACTCTGGGAGATTATGAAGGACAGGGAAGCCTGACATTCTGCAGTCCATGGGGTCTCAAAGAATTGTATATGACTGAGTGATTGACAACAATAGTAGTCAATAGTCAAAGCTATGTCATTTCTAGTAGTCATGTATGAACATGACAGTTGAACCATAAAGAGGGCTGAGTGCTGAAGAATTGATGCTTTCGAATTGTGATGCTGGAGAAGACTCTTAAGAGTCCCTTGGACTGCAAGGAGATTGAACCAGTCAATCCTAAAGGAAATCAGTCCTGAATATTCATTGAAAGGACTGATGTTGAAGCTGAAAGTACAATACTTTGGCCACCTCATGCAAAAAGCTAATTTATTGGAAAAAAAAACTTGATACTGGAAAAGATGGAAGGAAAGAGGAGAAGGGGTTGACAGAGGTTATGATGGTTGGATGGCATCACTGGCTCAATGAACATGAAACTGAGCCTAGTCCAGGAGATAGTGAAGGATAGGGAAGCCTGACATGCTGCAATCCATTGAGTTGCAAAGAATCAGGCATGATTTAGTTACTGAACAGCAACAAAAATGTGTTTATGTGTGTATGTGTGTGTGTATATATATATATATATATATATTCCTACATTATTTGTTGTAAAGATGCTTTTCCTTAGTGAATCACCTTGGCACTTTAAGTGAAAATCAATTGACCATGCATATAGGGGTCTGAACTCATATGTACAAGGTAAATTGAGAGCTTGAATCTATATTCTGTTCCACTGATAATGTATGTATTCCTACTTTAAGAATACTTTGTACTATTTACTATTACAATAAGTCTTCAAATAAGAAAAAAATCTCCAACATTGTTCTTTTTGGTATTGTTTTGACTATTCCAAACATTTTCATTTCCACATAAATTTTAAAATCAGCTCATCAAATTCTAAAAATTCCTGTAGGATTTTATTAGGGATTAAGTCCATGAGATCACAAAAATGTGTCCAAGACTGGGCAACTGCACACTCACTCATTCACTTTGACACATGAGTGACTTTGGGAAAGATGTGTAAAGATGCCCAATAGTCCATGAAAATGGTATGTCTCTCCATTTGTGTATATATTTTTTTTAGGATTTCTCAGATTTTATAATTATCAGTGTACATGGCTTGCAAATCTTTTGTTGCAGTTATCCTTTTTTATTTATTTTTAATATTTTAGGGGCTTCCCTGGTAGCTCAGCTGGTAAAGAATCTGTCTGCAATGCAGGAGACCCCGGTTTGATTCCTGGGTCTTGAAGATATGCAGGAGAAGGGATAGGCTACCCACTCCAGTATTCTTGGGCTTCCCTGGTGGTCCATCAGTGAACATGGCTTGAAAAATTTTTTAACATTTATCCTTAAAGTTTTTCATTTTTATTTTGATATTATAAGTTTCATTAATTCATTGATATTGCAATGCAGTTGATTTTTATATGCTGAGATTTAAAGTTTTCTCTGCTACTATATAGCAGGTAATTCCATATTCTATTGTTACTTCATACAATAATTGGAACCCCATAGTCATCTTTTGTTTTTTTTTTTCCTTTTAATTGTTAATATTAAATATATACAATATAATCTAAGATTATGGTACTTAAAATAATAGTCTTCTAATCCAAGAATAAGGGATATTTTTTCAAGCTTTTTAAAATATTTTCAGTAGACTTTTAAAATATGATTAATAATTTTTACACTTTGCACTATTAATTTGATATTCATAAGTCAGTTTTCATTCCAATCCCAAAGAAAGGCAATGCCAAAGAATGCTCAAACTACCACACAATTCCACTCATCTCACATGCTAGTAAAGTAATGCTCAAAATTTTCCAAGCCAGGCTTCAGCAATACGTGAGCCGTGAACTTCCTGATGTTCAAGCTGGTTTAGAAAAGGCAGAGGAACTAGAGATCAAATTGCCAACATCTGCTGGATCATCAAAAAAGCAAGAGAGTTCCAGAAAATCATCTATCTCTGCTGTATTGACTATGCCAAAGCCTTTGACTGTGTGGATCACAATAAACTGTGGAAAATTCTGAAAGAGATGGGAATATTAGACCACCTGACCTGCCTCATGAGATATTTGTATGCAGGTCGTGAAGCAACAGTTAGAACTGGACATGGAACAACAGACTGGTTTTAAATAGGAAAAGGAGCATGTCAAGGCTGTATATTGTCACCCTGGTTATTTAACTTCTATGCAGAGTACATCATGAGAAATGCTGGACTGGAAGAAACACAAGCGGGAATCAAGATTGCCGGGAGAAATATCAATAACCTCAGATATGCAGATGACACCACCCTTATGGCAGAAAGTGAAGAGGAGCTAAAAAGCCACTTGAGGAAACTGAAAGAAGAGAGTGTAAAAGTTGGCTTAAAGCTCAACATTCAGAAAATGAAGATCATGGCATCTGGTCCCATCACTTCATGGGAAATAGATGGGGAAACAGTAGAAACAGTGTCAGACTTTATTTTTGGGGGCTCCAAATCACTGCAGATGGTGATTGCAGCCATGAAATTAAAAGACGCTTATTCCTTGAAAGAAAAGTTATGACCAATCTAGATAGCATATTCAAAAGCAGAGACATTACTTTGCCAACTAAGGTCCGTCTAGTCAAGGCTATGGTTTTCCAGTGGTCATGTATGGATGTGAGAGTTGGACTGTGAAGAAGGCTGAGTGCTGAAGAATTGATGCTTTTGAACTGTGGTGTTGGAGAAGACTCTTGAGAGTCCCTTGGACTGCAAAGAGATTCAACCAGTCCATTCTGAAGGAGATCAACCCTTGGATTTCTTTGGAAGGAATGATGCTAAAGCTGAAAATCCAGTACTTTGGCCACCTCATGAGAAGTGTTGACTCATTGGAAAAGACTCTGATGCTGGGAGGGATTGGGGGCAGGAGGAGAAGGGGATGACAGAGGATGATATGGCTGGATGGCATCACCGACTTGATGGACATGAGTCTGAGTGAACTCTGGGAGTTGATGACGGACAGGGAGGCCTGGCATGCTGCGATTCATGGGGTTGCAAAGTGTCGGACACGACTAAGCCACTGAAATGAACTGAACTGAACTGACAGTGCTATGTAATTAACTATTAGGATGACAAGTGGTAATATGTTTAATATTCTTTATGTAAAACTTGCAATTTTTGACTTTTACGTTAACAATCAGGAGTGAATATACATCAAGATCAGTTTTGCTTTGTTTTGGAGGAGAAGTGGCTCCTTATTGCCTAACTCTATCCTTCTTTCCTTCATACTGATATAAGTAATTTTTTAATTATACATACCAATAGATTATTGAGCATCCATATCTTGTGTGCTATTTGGAACAATTATATTTCATTTCATAATTATGCAATTTTCCTGAGAATTTTAAATTTTTGTATAGAATTGATTAAAATATTTTCCATATTGAACATATATTTTCTTATATTGTTGTTTGATTGCTAAGTCATGTCCAAATCTTTGTGACCCCATGAACTGCACTACTTCAGACTGCTCTGTCCCTCACTGTTTACGGAATATTGCTCAGATTCATGTCTATTGAGTCAGTGATACTATCTAATCATATCATCCTCTGCTCCCCACTTCTCCTTTTGCCTTCCATCTTTCCCAGCATCAGGGTCTTTTCCAATGAGTTGAATCATCGAATCAGGGGCCTAAGTATTGGAACTTCAGCATCAGACCTTCCAATGAATATGCAAGGTTGATTTCTTTTAGGATTGACTAATTGGAGCTAATAGTAATCCAAGGGACTCTCAAGAGTCTTCTCCAGCATAACCATTTGAAAACCTCAGTTCTTCAGTACTCAGCCTTCTTTATGTTCCAACTTTCACATTCATACATGACTACTGGAATAACCATACCTTTGACTAAACAGACCTTTGTTGGTAAAGTGTTGTCTCTGTTAAAGGGCTATGCTGTTTAGGTTTGTCATAGCTTTTTCCCCAAGGAGCCACAGTCTTTTAATTTCATGGCTACAGTCATCTTCCACAGTGATTTTTGAGCCCAAGAAAAGAAACTGCCACTGTTTCCACATTTTCCCCTTCTATTTGCTGTGAAGTGATGGGAGCAGTTGCCATGATCTTAGTTTTCCAAATATTGAGTTTTAAGCCAGCTTTTTCACCCTCCTCTTTCACCCTCATCAAGAGACTCTTTAGTCCCTCCTCACTCTCTGCTATTAGAGTGATATCATCCACATTTCTGAGATTTTTGATATTTCCTCAGCAATCTGGATTCCAGCTTATGATTCATCCATCCTGGCATTTCACATGATGTATTCTACATGTTAGTTAAATAAGCAGGGTGACAATATACAGTCTTGTTATACTTCTTTCCTAATTTGGAACCAGTCAGTTGTTCCATGACTGGTTCTCATCATTGCTTCTTGACCTGCTTAGGTTTCTCAGGAGACAAGTAAGATGGTCTGGTATTTTTATCTCTTGAAGAATTTTGTTGTCATCCACACAGTCAGATGTTTTAGTGGTCAATGAAGCAAAAGTAGTAAAAAGAAAAAGACAGAAAGAAAATTCTGGAATTCTCTTGTTTTCTCTATGATTCAATGAATGTTGCCAATTTGATTTTTGGTTCCTCTGCCTTTTGTAAATCCAGCTTGTCTGGAAGTTCTTGGCTCACATACCACTGAAGCCTAGCTTGAAGGATTTTGTGCATTACCTTCCTAACATGAAAAACGATTTTTCTTTGGATGGTTTTAGTCACCTTCTCCTGTACAATGGTGTGAACCTCTGTCCAAAGTTCTTCAAGCACTCTACCTCCAAATCTAACTCCTTGAAGCTGTTTGTCACCTCCACTATATACTCTTAAGGGATTTGATTTAGGTCACACCACAATGACCTAGGTTGGTTTTTTTTTTTTACTTTCTACATTTTAAGCTTGTGTTTTGCAATAAGAAGCTAAAAATCTGAGCCACAGTTAGCCCCAGCCCTAGGTCTTGATTTTTGTTTGTTTGTTTTTTCTTATGTATCTGTGATTATTTTTCTATTAACATATCTGATAGTGTGCATTCTTTTTTCCCCTTTTCTTAATTCAATTTATTCATTTCATATGTTATCTTTTCTTATGTTCATTCTTTATTCTCCTTGTTATCTTTCTGAGTTTACAGCCTAATCAATTTGTTTTCATTAATTATTTTACTGATAACTTCATTTAAGGTTATTAATGTTTTCTGAGAAAATATTTAAGTCTCTAATTATATCCCATCTTTAGTACCAGTCTTTTGTGCCTGCAATTAGTTATTCCCCTCTCCCCTTCACACCCACCTCTAGTTTCGGTACACTTGCTGATCAAGAAGTTTGGCAATAGCAACACCATCTATCAAGAAACATCATAATCACTAAACTGGTTGCACTAGAATCTTATATGCACTAGTTTTGAATACAGTTAATGCATAAGTCATTTCACAGATTGGATGATGTGATGGAGATAGTGGCGAGAATGCATAGAACTCACCTTTTCTAGTGTTTTATAAGTTAAAAATAAAATGATTAAAAATAATTTAGAGAGTTCTCTGGTAGTCTACTGGTAAGGAGTTTTGGCTTTCACTGCCAAGGCCCAGGGTTTAATCTATGGTCAAGGAACTGGGATCCTAAAAGTCACACAGTGTGGTCAAAAAGAAAGAAAGAAGATAAGTTAATTTCTCATGTTTGAAAAATTCAAAATGATAAAGCTGAGAGAGTTTATATATATTTTAATGGGCATTAACTAAAAAGCCTCTTGATGAAAGTGAAAGAGAAGAGTGAAAAAGTTGTGTTAAAGCTCAACATTCAGAAAATGAAGATCATGGCATCTGGTCCCATCACTTCATGGGAAATAGATGGGGAAACAGTGGAAACAGTGTCAGACTTTCTTTCTTTTTTTTTTTTTTAATTTTTATTTTTACTTTATTTAACTTTACGATGCTGTATTGGTTTTGCCATACATTGACATGAATCCACCATGGGTGTACATTTCTAATCACTGCAGATGGTGATTGCAGCCATGAAATTAAAAGACTCTGACTCCTTGGAAGAAAAGTTATGACCAACCAAGATAGCATATTCAAAAGCAGAGACATTACTTTGCCAACAAATGTCCATCTAGTCAAGGCTATGGTTCTTCCAGTGGTCATGTATAGATGTGAGAGTTGGACTGTGAAGAAAGCTGAGCACTGAAGAATTGATGCTTTTGAAATGTGGTGTTGGAGAAGACTCCTGAGAGTCCCTTGGACTGCAAGGAGATCCAACCAGTCCATTCTAAAAGGAGATCAGGCCTGGGTGTTTTTGGAAGGAATGATGCTAAAGCTGAAACTCCAGTACTTTGACCACCTCATGTGAAGAGTTGACTCATTGGAAAAGACTCTGATGCTGGGAGGGATTGGGGGCAGGAGGAGAAGGGGACGACAGAGGATGAGATGGCTGGATGGCATCACCAACTCAACGGACATGAGTTTAAGTAAACTCTGGGAGTTGGTGATAGACAGGGAGGCCTGGCATGCTGCGATTCATGGGGTCACAAAGAATCAGATATGACTGAGCGAATGAACTGAACTGAACTGACTGAACTTTTAGAATTCAACATCAGTATTTACCAATTTTATGTAAATGATGCTTTTATCTTCCATCCTGGAAATTTACAGCCCCGTATGACTATTTGTATTCTTATGTTGATGAATGCTTCAGGTATGAGCCATCTCTTCTACTGAACCATGAATAGTTGGAATACTTTAATTTGAAAAATCACACAATAAGATTGTAACACATTGAAAACTAGTATGGAAATAATGATAGAATATATTTCTGAAAGAGGAAGAATGGCTTAGGTTACGGAAACCATTCTAGAGAGTTAAAAGAGAGCTGCTAGTGAAAGCAGGAAAACGACAACCAAATCCCCAAATCAGTGTTAAAAAAAAAGAAAAGAAATCTGCCATTATTAATGTTAGCAACAAACAAAACGTGAATTCATGTCTACTTGAGTTTTAAACTCTCCTGGAGATAATTAACAAATATTTCTCTCCACAGCAACATTCTTTTTATTCTCAGACCAGCAGGTAACTCCTTTTTCCAAGAAATAGGTCTAATTCCTTCTGCATGGCAAAAGAGCTCATGGGAAAAAAATGCACCTTAATCTCTCTTTTTCAATTACATCTACCTACTCCCAGCAGGCTTCACCCAAACAAGTCCAAGGATTCTAAACAAGATGTTTTCCTCTTGAACATGTCCAACTTGGCTCAGACTCCCTGCAGTGCAGTTCCAATATGATTCAATATGATTCTGGAATCAAATCAACTGATTTGTGTTTCTGTATTCTCACCTATTATAAGCAAGTTTCCAACCTCACAAGGCAAATTTCTGATTTACCTGTGTACTTTAAAAAGCACAATAGATGAGAGATTCTTGTATACATTAAATTCATCCACTAAACTGAAAGCAGAAAATTGAGACAGTGTAAGAGATAATCATCTATAATTTGTATATATTAGTAAATTATAATTGTACCTTACTATCCCAGACTAAGTAGGCTGAAAGTTTATATTGATAATCTGTATGTGCACACTTATTTTAAAATAATATCAAATAGTGGCCTACTAATAATTGTATTTTAAATAATTCATAACAGTAAATTAAAATTCTTTCCTCTTTATGTCTTTAGTAGCTCATAGGATTACTCATGGGGGCTTGCCTGATGGTTCAGTGGTAAAGAATTGGCCTGAAATGCAGGAGACCCTGGGGATGCAAATTCGATCCCTGGGTTGGGAAGATCTCCTGAAGGAGGACAAGGCAACCTATCCTAGTATTCTTGCCTGGAGAATCCCATGGACAGAGGAGCCTAGCAGGCTACAGTCCATTGGGTTGCAAACAGCCAGACATGACTGAAGTGACTCAACATACACACAGGATTACTTATAGACACAGCAAAAAGGCCTATCTTAGGTCACATGGTCCCAAAATATGGTCCCAAGTACCGAACTATGCTAGATCACTGATCCATACCTCACACAATGTAAGTCAGTTGTTAATGACTATAGTATTATAACCAACAAGCCAATAGATGTACCAGATTGCAGGATTACCAGTGCAGTCAGATCAAATGAGCCTAAACTAAAGAAGAGTATCTTTGGGATTCAACAGGCCATATCAGTGTTTCCCATTTTCTCCTTGACTGCTGCTGCTGCTGCTAAGCGCTTCAGTCCTGTCCAACTCTGTGCGATCCCATAGACGGCAGCCCACCAGGCTCCAGGCAAGAACACTGGAGTGGCTTGCCATTTCCTTTTCCAATGCATGAAAGTGAAAGGTGAAAGTGAAGTCGCTCAGTCGTGTCTGACTCTTTGCGACCCCATGGACTGCAGCCTACCAGGCGCCTCCATCCATGGGATTTCCCAGGCAAGAGTACTGGAGTAGGGTGCCATTGCCGTCTCCTGTTCTCCTTGACTAAAATACTATAAAAATATATGCAGCAAAATACAATGACACAAAAATAATATTTTATTAAATTATTGGCAACATATCAAGGATGCATTTTCCTTTTGCAATGTGTATGTTACCACTGTAATTATAACTAAATATATATTTCATTTATAGCTATCCATATAACATGTTGGTTATTCATCTGTCAATGAATCTTTAGGTTATTTCTGTGTCTTGGCTACTGTGCATAATCCTGCAATGAACATGAGGGTGCAGATGTCTTATTGATGTAATGAGTTTATTTTCTTCAGATATATACCCATAAGTAGAACAATGGGCCATATGTTAATTTCACTTTTAATTCATAGGAATCTGCCTACTGTTTTTCATAGTAACCAGAACAATTTACATTCCCATCAATGGTGTAAAAGGATTCATTTTCCTTTACAGCCTCACCAGCAATTTCTTCTTCTTCTTTTTTTAATACTGTAAGCATTGCAATAGGTGTGAAGTTATATTTCATTGTGGTTGTGATTTGCATTTCACTGATGATTAGAATGTTGAACATCTTTTCATGTATTTGTTAGCCATTTGCATGTCTCTTTTAGAAAAATGTTTATTCAGGTTCTTTTCCTATTTTTACATCAGATTATAGATTAACTATTGCTATTGATTTGGAGCTTCCCTGGTGGCTCAGTGGTAAAAAATCTGCCTGCAATGCAAGAGACAAGGATTCGATCCCTGAGTTGATAGGGTCCCCTGGAGGAGGGCATCACAACCCATTCCAGTATTCTTGCTGGGAGAATTTCATGGGTCTTAACTTTCATTCTATTAATGTAATATATTACATTATTATTCTTTTTTTCTTTTTCTTTTTTTTTTTTGCATATGTTGAACCATCCTTGCATTCCAGGGATAAATTTCACTTGATCATGGTATATAATTCTTTTAATGTGTTGTTGAATTCAGTTTCATCAGTATATTTTTTAGAATTTTTACAACTATATTCATCAGGATTATTGTCTAATCGTTTTCTTTTCTTGTATTGTCTTATTCTGTCTTGTTATGTTCAGGGTAATTCCTTGCAAAATGAGTTTGGGAGTGCTCCATCTTCTTCAAGCTTCTTCAAGTATTTGAAAAGGATTGATATTAGTTCTTTTTACAGTGCTTAGTAGAATTCACCAATGAACCCAATCTGGTTTTGGACTTTTCTTTTTTGCTACGTTCTTGATTATTTATGTTGGAGAGGGCAATGGCACCCCACTCCAGTACTCTTGCCTGGGAAATTGCATGGATGGAGGAGCCTGGAAAGCTGCAGTCCAGGGGGTTCCTGAGGGTTGGACATGACTGAGTGACTTCACTTTCACTTTTCACTTTCATGTATTGGAAAAGGAAATGGCAACCTACTCCAGTCCTTTTGCTCATTATTGGTTTGTACAGATTTTCCATTTCTTCATGATTCAGACTAGCTAAGTACTGTTTCTAGAAATCTATCCATTTCTTCTAGGTTATGCAATGATGATAGTTTCAACAATCTTTTATATTTCTGTGGTGTCAGTTTTAATGTCTCCTCTTTCATTTCTGATTTTTTTAATCATCTCTTTATTTCTAATTGTAATTAAAGGCTTGTCAATTTAATTTGTCCTTTCCAGCTTAATTTTGTTGGTCTCTTTTGTTGTTATTCTAGTCTCTCTCTCTTTTTTAAACTTAAATTTCTGACCTAATCTATCTTATTTCCTTCTTTCTGCTTTCTTTGGTCATAATTTATTCTCTTTTTTCCCCCAGTTCCTTGATATATAAAGCTAGTTTGGCTATTTGAACTCTTTATTTTTTCTTAATGTAAGTATTT
Organism: Budorcas taxicolor; assembly: GCF_023091745.1. Taxonomy (NCBI): domain Eukaryota; kingdom Metazoa; phylum Chordata; class Mammalia; order Artiodactyla; family Bovidae; genus Budorcas; species Budorcas taxicolor. Next base: position 16,895,027 of record NC_068931.1, on the reverse strand, counting down.
ATAACTACAAGATCCCCCTTTATAATTACTTTTACTGCTTCTTATAAGTTTTGGTTCATTTTGTCTACATTTTTGTTTATTTCAAGATAATTTTTTTTTAAATTTCCCTTTGATTTCTTCTTTGACCCATTGGCTGTTCAGGAATATGATATTTAATTTTCACATATAAGCAATTTTTTTTTAAATCCACTCTTTTGTTGACTTCTAGTTAATGAGATCTCCATCTCTTTGATATGGCCACTGTTAACCTTGTCATTCAAATCACAACTAAATATTCTGGTTGGGACAGGAAAGAAGTGGGTCTTTTTGTATCCTACATAGCTGGGGAAACTCTTTCACACACTTTCATCTTTCCTTGTAGAAGAAATTGCAGGGGTTTGTAAAACAAGGTATCTCTTGGTACTGAATTGGACCTCCTTAAGTAGAAATTATGAAGGAAAAGTGAAAATCTTATTCTAATCAATGCATTTAATCTCAATTTTTTAAAAAAATCTTTTATTTTCTTTCTCCTCATCTATGTGCTAAATGTCTCTTAGAAATCTTGAAATCGAACAAAGACACCCTTGTAAAGAGACTATTATCAAAATCAGTGTTCTTTATGAAAAAGATGTCAGGAAGTTCTTATTGCCATGATAATGGCATTACTCTCTCATATGTGATGTTTATTCATGGAAAGTAGAAATATAGGGGTAAGAAAACATACAGCTTATTACTGTGCTACTATAATACTGATGGGGCTTCCCCCGTAACTAAGTTGGCAAAGAATCTGCCTGCAGTGCAGGAGATCTGGGTTTGATCCATGAGATGGGAAGATCATTTGGAAAAGGAAGTGGCAACCCACTCCAGTATTCTTGCCTGGAGAATCCCATGGGCAGAGGAGCCTGGCAGGCTACATTCCATGAGGTCTCAAGAGTCAGACCCAACTCAGTGACTGAATTACCACCACCACCAATACTGGTAGGACTGCGTGTAGCATTTTGCTGAAAGATCTCTCTTACATAAACTTTATCATTGACATGACTTTATAGTATAAACTTCTGTTTGGAACCTGGAGTAAGTTCGCTATCAAAATATACCTACCACAGTGGTTCAGGGGTAAAGAACTGCCTACCAATGCAGGAGACAAAACAAAGGCATGTTTGATTTCTGTGTCCAGAGGATCCCCTGAAGGAGGAAATGGAAACCCAGTCTAGTATTATTGTCTGGAAAATTCCATGGACAAAGGAGTTTAATGGATTACAGTCTATGGGGCTGCAAAGAGTTGGAGATGACTGAGCACAGTTCTGGTATATTTAATGTCAAAGTAACACACAAAAATTATGAGCAGAAATTCAAGTCACTCCATCTTTACCAAAATTTTGTTATTGATGTTCAATTCCTCAGTCGTGTCTGACTCTTTGTGATCACATGGACTGAACATGGCCAGGCTTCCCTATAATTCACCATCTCCAAGATTTTGTTCAAATTCATATCAAGTGAGTTGGTGATGTCATCTAAACAACTCATCCTCTGTTGTCCTCTTTACATTCTGTCTTCAATCTTTCCCAGCATCAGGGTCTTTTCCAATGAGTCATTTCTTCAATTCAGGTGGCCAAAGTATTGGAGCTTCAGCTTGAGCATCAGTATTTCCAATGAATATTCAGAACTGATTTCCTTCAGGAATGACTGGTCTGATCTCCTAGCATTTCAAGGGATTTTAGAGAGTTTTCTCCAACATCACAGGTCAAAAATATCAGTTCTACAGCACTCAGCTTTCTTTATAGTCCAACTCTCACATCCATACATGACTACTAGAAAAACCGTAGCTTTGACTAGATGGACTTTTGTTGGCAAAGTAATGTCTCTGCTTTTTAATATGCTGTCTAAGTCTGTCATAGTTTTGTTTCCAAGGAGCCAAGTTCTTTTAGTTGCATGGCTGCAGTTACCATCTGCAGTGATTTTGGAGCGCAAGAAAATAAAGACTGCCACTGTTTCCATTGTTTCCCAATCTATTTGCCATGAAGTCATGGGACCAGATACCATGATCTTTGTTTTCTTGACTGTTGAGTTTTAAGCCAGCTTTTTCACTCTCCTCTTTCACTTCATCAAGAGGCTCTTTAGTTCCTCTTCACTTGGTGCTATTAGGGTGGTGTCATCTGCATATCTGAGGTTATTGATATTTCTCTCAGCAATCTTGATTCCAGCTTGTGCTTCATCCAGTCCAGCATTTTGCATTAACTTATAAGTTAAATAAACAGAGTGACATTGTACAGACTTGATGTACTCATTTCCCAATTTTGAATCAGTCCATTGATCCATGTCCAGTTCTAATTGTTGCTTCTTGATGTACATACATATTCCTCAGGATACAGATAAAGTGGTCTGGTATTCTCATCCCTTGAAGAATTTTCCACAATTGTTGTGATTGACACATTCAAAGGCTTTAGCGTACTGAATGAAGGCGATGTAGAGGTTTTGCTGGAATGCTCTTGCTTTTTCTATGATACAATGGATGTTGGCAATTTGGCCTCTGATTCCTCTGTCTTTTCTAAATCCAATTGAATATCTGGAAATTCTTAATTTTGAAGTAATTTTGAAGCCTAGCTTCAAAAACACTAATATGCTAGCATGTGAAATGACTGTAACTGGGCAGTAGTTTGAACATTCTTTTCCAATGAATCAACTCTTCGCATGAGGTGGCCAAAGTACTGGAGTTTCAGCTTTAGCATCATTCCTTCCAAAGAAATCCCAGGGTTGATCTCCTTCAGAATGGACTGGTTGGATCTCCTTGCAGTCCAAGGGACTCTCAAGAGTCTTCTCCAACACCACAGTTCAAAAGCATCAATTCTTTGGTGCTCTGCCTTCTTCACAGTACAACTCTCACATCCATATATGACCACAGGAAAAACCATAGCCTTGACTAGATGGACCTTAGTCAGCAAAGTAATGTCTCTGCTTTTGAATATACTATCTAGGTTCGTCATAATTTTTCTACCAAGAAGTAAGCCTCTTTTAATTTCATGGCTGCAATCACCATCTGCAGTGATTTTGGAGCCCAAAAAAATAAAGTCTGACACTGTTTCCACTGTTTCCCCATCTATTTCCCGTGAAGTGATGGGACCAGATGCCATGATCTGAATGTTGAGCTTTAAGCCAACTTTTCCACTCTCCTCTTTCACTTTCATCAAGAGGCTTTTGGGAGGGATTGGGAACAGGAGGAGAAGGGGACGACAGAGGATGAGATGGCTGGATGGCATCACTGACTCGGTGGACGTGAGTCTGAGTGAACTCCGGGAGCTGGTGATGGACGGGGAAGCCTGACGTGCTGTGATTCATGGGGTCGCAAAAAGTTAGACACGACTGAGCGACTGAACTGAACTGAACTGAACTTGAGCATTCTTTGGCATTGCCTTTCTTTGCGGTTGGAATGAAAACTGATCTTTTCCAGTGTGGCGGCCATGCTGAGTTTTCCAAATGTACTGGCATATTGAGTGTACCATGTTCACAGCATCATCTTTTAGGATTTGAAATAGCTCAGCTAGAATTTCATCACCTTGGCTAGTTTTGTCCCTAGTGATGCTTCCTAGGGTCCACTTAACTTTGCATTCCAGGATGTCTGGCTCTAGTTGAGTGATCACACCATCTAGGTTATCTGGGTCATGAAGACCTTTTTTGGTTAGTTCCTCTGTGTATTCTTTCCACCTTTTCTTAATATCTTCTGCTTCTGTTAGGTCCATACCGTTCATGTTTTTTATTGTGCCCATCTTGGCATGAAACGTTTCCTTGTTACCTCTAATTTTCTTGAAGATATCTCTAGTCTTTCCCATTCTATTGTTTTTCTCTAGTTCTTTGCATTGTTCACTTAGGAAGGCTTTCTAATCTCTTTTCTCTTCCTTGGAACTGTATTCAGATGAATATGTCTTTCATTTTCTCCTTTGCCTTTAGCTCCTCTTCTTTTCTAAGCTATTTATAAGGCCTCGTCAGTCAACCACTTTGCCTTTTGGCATTCCTTTTTCCCGGTGTTGTTTTTAGTCATTGCCCCCTGTACAATGTTATGGACCTCCATCCATAATTCTTCAGGCACTCTGTCTATCCGATATAATCCCTTCAATATATTTGTCACTTCCTCTGTGTAATCATAAGTTACATGATTTAGGTCATACCTGAATGGCCTAGTGGTTTTCCGTATTTTATTCAATTTATGTCTGAATTTTGCAATAAGGAGTAAGTGATCTGAGCATTAGTCAGTTCTCAGCCTTGTTTTTGCTGACTGTATAGAGTTTCTCCATCTTCAGCTCAAAGAATATTATCAATCTGATTTTAGTATTGACCATCTGGTGATGTCCATGTGTAGAGTTGTTTCTTGTTTTCTTGGAAGACGGTGTTTACTATGACCAGTGCGTTCTCTTGGTAAAACTCTGTTAGCCTTTGCTCTGCTTTATTTTATACCTCAAAGCCAAACTTGTCTGTTACTCCCAGTATCTCTTAACTTCCTACATTTGCATTCCATTTCCCTATAATAAAAGGACACTTTTTTTTTTTTTTTTTTTTCCGGTGTTAGCTCTAAAAGATCTAAATCAAATCCCTTATCATTACACAGTGGAAGTGACAAATAGATTCAAGGGATTAGATCTGATAGACAGACTGCCTGAAGACCTATGGATGGAAGTTGTGACATTGTATGGGAGGCAGGGGCAAAGACCATCCGCAAGAAAAAGAAATGCAAAAAGGCAAAATGGTTATCTGAAGAGGCCTTACAAAGAGGTGTGAAAAGAAGAAAAGTAAAAAGCAAAGGAGAAAAGGAAAAATATACCCACTGGAATGCAGAGTCCCAAAGAATAGCAAGGAGAGATAAGAAATCGTTTCTCAGTGATCAATGCAGAGAAATAGAGGAAAACAATAGAAAGGGAAAATTAGAGATCCTTTCAAGAAAATTAGAGATACCAAGGGAATATTTCATGCAAATATGGGCACAGTCAAAGACAGAAACAGTATGGACCTAACAGAAGCAGAAGATATTAAGAAGAGATGGCAAGAATACACAGAAGAACTATCCACCAAAAAAAAAAAAAAAACTTCATGACCCAGATAGTCATGATGGTGTGATCACTCTCCTAGAGCCACACAGCCAGGAATGTGAAGTCAAGGAAGCACCATTATCAACAAAGCTAGTGGAGGTGATTCAATTCCAGTTGAGCTGTTTCAAATCATGGAAGATGATGCTGTGAAAGTGCTGCACTCAATATGGCAGCAAATTTGGAAGACTCAGCAGTGGCCACAGGACTGGAAAAGGTCAGTTTTCATTCCAATTCAAAGAAAGGCAATACCAAAGAATGCTCATCTCACATGCCAGCAAAATAATGCTCAAAATTCTCCAAGCTAGTTTTCAACAGTGTGTAAACTGAACCTCCAGATGTTCAAGCTGGATTTAGAAAAAGCAGTGGAACCAGACATCAAATTGCCAACATCTGTTGTATCATCAAAAAAGCAAGAAAGTTCCAGAAAGACATCTCCTTCTGCTTTATTGACTATGCCAAAGTCTTTGACTGTGTGGATCACAAAAAAACTGTGGACAATTCCTAAACAGATGGGAATATCAGACCATCTAACCTGCCTCCTGAGAAATCTGTATGCAGGTCAAGAAGCAACAGTTAGAACTGGACATGGAACAACAGACTGGCTGCAAATCGGGAAAGGAGTATGTCAAGGCTGTATACTGTCACCCTGATTATTTAACTTATATTCAGAGTGCATCATGAGAAACGCTGGACTGGATGAAGCACAAGCTGGAATCAAGATTGCCAGGAAAAATATCAATAACTTCAGATATTTAAATGACACCACACTTATTGCAGAAAGCAAAGAACTAAAGAGCTTCTTGATGAAAATGAAAGAGGAGAGTGAAAAAATTGGCTTAAAATGCAACATTCTGAAAACTAAGTTCATGGCATCTGGTCCCCTCACTTCATGACAAATAGGTGTGAAAACAATGGAAACAGTGGCAGTCTTTATTTTCTTGGGCTCCAAAATCACTGCAGATTGGGGCTGCAGCCATGCACCTAAAAGATCCTTGCTCCTTGGAAGAAAAGCTATGACCAACCTAGACAGTGTGTTAAAAAACAGAGACATTACTTTGGTAACAAATGTCTGTGTCTTCAAAGCTATGGATATCTAGTCATGTATGGATGTGAGAGTTGAGCATTAAAGACAGCTGAGCACTGAAGAATTGATGCTTTAGAACTGTGGTGTTGGAGATCATTCTTGAGACTCCCTTGGACAGCAAGATCAAACCAGTCCATCCTGAAGGAAATCAGTCTTGAATATTCATTGGACAGGCTTATGCTGAAGCTGAAACTAATACTTTGGCCAACTGATGCAAAGAAGTGATTCATTTGAAAAGACCCTGATGCTGGGAAAGAATGAAGGCAGTAGAAGAAGGGGACAACAGAGGATGAGATGGTTGGATGGCATCATCAGGTCAATGGACATGAGTTTGAGTAAACTCCAGGAGTTGGTGATGGGCAGGGAAACCTTGAGTGCTGTAGTCCATGGGTTCGCAGAGTCAGACTTGACTGAGCAACTGAACAGAACTGAACTGAACTAGAGGATCTTGTGGGTCTTCATAAAACTGTTCAAATTCAGCGTCTTTGGCATTAGTGGTTGGGGACCAGACTTGGATTACTATAGTGTTGAATGGTTTGACTGGCAAATGAATAGACATCATTTTGCTGTTTTTCAGATTGTATTGAAGTACTGCATTTCGGACTCTCTTGTTGACTATAAGGGCTACTCCATTTATTCTATCAGATTCTTGTCCTCAGTAGTTGATATAATGGTCATGTGAATTAAGTTCACTAATTTCAGTCCATTCTAGTTCACTGATTCCTAAAATGTCGATATTCACTCTTACTGCCTCCTGTTTGACCACTTCCAATTTACCTTGATTCTCGGACCTAGCATTCCAAGTTCCTATACAATATTGTTATTTACAGCATTGGACTTTGTCTCTACCTCCAGACATATCCACAACTGGGCTTGCTTCCACAGTCGCTCAGCCTCTTCATTCCTCCTGGAGCTATTTCTCAGCTCTTCCCCATTAGCATATTGGTCATCTACCAACCTGAGCAGTTCACCTTTCACTGCCATATATTTTTGTCTTTTCATACAGCTCATGGGGTCCTCAAGGCAAGAGTACTGAAGTGGTTTGCCATTCCCTTCACCCGTGGACCACATATTGTCAGAACTCTCCACCATGTCATCCTTTTTGAGTGGCCCACCACAGCATGACTGATATTTTCATTGAGTTTGAAATGGCTGTGATCCATGTGATCAGTTTGGTTAATTTTCTATGATTGTAGTTTGCATTCTGTCTGCCCTCTGGGGGATACCAATAAAAGTCTTGTGGAAACTTTCTGATGGTAGGGACTGGCTGTAGGGAAAACTGCATCTTGCTTTGGTGGGTGAGGCCATGCTCAGTAAGTCTTTAATCCAATTTTCCACTGATGTGTGGGGCTGTGCTCCCTCCTGAAGTTTGGCATGAGGCCAAACTATGGTAGGGATAATAGCTGTAATGTCAACCTCCTTCAGAAGGACTTAAGCTAGTACACTGAGGCTCTCAGGACTGTTGTAGTCAGACCCCGCAGCAGGCCACTGTCAACTCACACCTGCAACATAGACTCTGGGACACTCACAGGCAAGCCTGACTCAGTCTCTTGTAGGGTCAGTACTTCTTTCTCCTGGGTTTTGGTGCACACAGGTTTTGTTTTGCCCTCCAAGAAAATGTGGGTTTTATTTTTCTAGAAAAGTGGAATCTAATTATGATCTTTCATTATAAATCAATAACTGAAAAAATTACTCTTTAAAGGCAGACATTTAGTCTTTATTAGAGAAGATTATGGAAAGATGCCTTTCCAACCGTCTCAATAGTTCTCTGACTATCTGTAATTGGAGGCATTCTATATTTGTGGATGCTGTTGGCATATAATTGATTTAAATACTTTTTTTAATTTGAAAATTGAGGGATATTTCTTAACCTTATTTTGTTTCTTTAGTTTCTTACTATCTATATTGATAGAGCAGCTATTAGATAGTTCTGGAGATATGAGTAACCCCTGATTATTTTAAATGTAATTTACAAATGACTTTACCTCATATATGTACAAAGCTTACTGTTACCAGAACATCTGTTATTTCCTTTCAGTTGCATAAGAGTATATATATTTAAAGCTGGTTCACATTTTTATTTTAATTAGGCAAAACTGTTGAGAAACCTTTGAATCTTCCTGTCCACTGAAACTCTTTTAGATGGCTCATTAAATGACACATTAATTATTTTTAAGTTAGTCAACAGATTTATTTCACTGGTCTCTGTTTTCAACAGAGACATGTAATACTGTGGGGAAAAGGAAATTCAATTATATACACATTCTGTTTGCCATTTCCATCCAATTGTGGCTATTTATTTATTTTTTAAAAAAATTTATTTTATTATTTTTTTCAACCCATCAGTATTTTATTTATTTTTTATTATTTTTTTAATTTTTATTTTTACTTTATTTTACTTTCAGTACTTTACAATACTGTATTGATTTTGCCATACATTGACATTAATCCACCTTGGGTGTACATGAGTTTCCAAATATGAACCCCCCTCCCACCTCCCACCCCATATCATCTCTCTGGATCTTCCCCGTGCACCAGCCCCAAGCATCCTGTATCCTGCATCAAACATAGACTGGCGATTCGTTTCTTACATGATAGTATACATGTTTCAATGCTATTCTCCCAAATCATCCCACCCTCTCCCTCTCCCTCAGAGTCCAAAGAAGCTAGATCAACTTCATATACTTGGATCAAGTACATGAACTTATATGAAATACTCATTTTTAAATAACTGGTGAGATTTTATAAAGCCTGTTCATTCAAGTCAGCAACTAAATTGTGCCATTATAGAGTTTTGAATCATATATACCTGCAGCTTAGTGCTAATTTGGATACAGCTGTTTATATATCTATACTATTCTGATAATAATTTTAATTTAAAGTGTGAAAAACAAAATATTTTAGTTTAGAAAGATCTTTTTTAACAATTTTGTTTTACCATTCCAAAATATACTTTTTTTTTAAGTTGAGAAAATTAAGATAAAGCAATGAGTCAAAGATAGTAAAAACAGCAGCTCATCTATAATGAGAATTTACATTTAGCTTTTTTAGTCTTTTTTTAATATAAATTTAATTATTTTAATTGGAGATTAATTACTTTACAATATTATATTGGTTTTGCCATACATCAACATGAATCTGCCACAGGTATGCACGTGTTCCCCATCCTGAACCCTCCTCCCTCTTCCCTCCTCATACCATCCCTCTGGGTCGTCTCAGTGCACCAGACCCAAGCATCCAGTATCATGCGTCGAACCTGAACTGGTGATTCATTTCATATATATTATCATACATGTTTCAATGCCATTCTCCCAAATCATCCCACCCTCTCCCTCTCCCTCTCCCTCTCCCAAAGAGTCCAAAAGACTGTTCTATACATCTGTGTCTCTTTTGCTATCTCACATACAGGGTTATCATTACCATCTTTCTAAATTCCATATATATGCATTACTATACTGTATTGGTGTTTTTCTTTATGGCTTACTTCACTCTGTATAATAAGCTCCAGTTTGATCCACCTCATTAGAACTGATTCAAATATATTCTTTTTAATGTCTGAGTAACATTCCATTGTGTATATGTACCAGCTTTCTTATCCATTCATCCTCTGATGGACATCTAGGTTGCTTCCATGTCCTGGCTATTATAAACAGTGCTGCGATGAACATTGGGGTACACGTGTCTCTTTCAATTCTGGTTTCCTCGGTGTGTATGCCCAGCAGTGGGATTCCTGGGTCATAAGGCAGTTCTATTTCCAGTATTTTTAAGGAATCTCCACACTGTTCTCCAAAGTGGCTGTACTAGTTTGCATTCCCACCAACAATGTAAGAGGGTTCCCTTTTCTCCACACCTTCTCCAGCATTTATTGCTTGTAGACTTTTGGATCACAGCCATTGTGACTGGGATGAAATGGTACCTCATTGTGGTTTTGATTTGCATTTCTCTGATAATGAGTGATGTTGAACATCTTTTCATGTGTTTGTTAGCCATCTGTATGTCTTCTTTGGAGAAATGTCTGTTTAGTTCTTTGGCCCATTTTTTGATTGAGTCATTTATTTTTCTGGAATTGAGCTGCAGGAGTTGCTTGTGTATTTTTGAGATTAGCTGTTTGTCAGTTGCTTCATTTGCTATTATTTTCTCCCATTCAGAAGGCTGTCTTTTCACCTTGCTTATAGTTTTCTTTGTTATGCAGAAGCTTTTAAGTTTAATTAGATCCCATTTGTTTATTTTTGCTTTTATTTCCAATATTCTGGGAGGCGGGTCATAGAGGATCCTTCTGTGATTTATGTCAGAGAGTGTTTTGCTTATTTTCTCCTCTAGGAGTTTTATAGTTTCTGGTCTTACATTTAGATCTTTAATCCATTTTGAGTTTATTTTTGTGTATGGTGTTGTTCAGTCTTTATTTCCTCTCCTGTCAATTATATTCAGTTCAACATGACATAATATATTTTCCTCCAGTATTTTCTACTTCCCATTACTAACTCATAAATAATACATATAGATTTATATTTCTAATTGTAAACCGCTTTTGCATTCCTCATGGTGCCTAGCATAGAGCTTACTAAGCTGTATGCTATTATGTATTTGTCACATGAAAATTCTCTTAAAAACCTTATTAGTGTGGGAGAACTGTGTGGGATCTCATAAGAATTCATGTTTCATGTTTTTCTGCTTGTTTTCAAGACACAATGATTGAGATTATACTCACTGTTTACCTCTAAGGAGCCAGCCATTGCCTCATTACCCTTTAACTTTACTTTGTCCTCTTAATGATAATTCATAATTTTCTGAATTCTATGTAACTAGAAAACCTACATGAATATCTGAAAAAATTTATACAGCTATATTATAATATCCCAGAGACTTTATCTTGACATTTGATTTTCTTCTAGAACAACCAGTGTTACTTTCATTACAAATCTTATGAGTTTTATAACTTTCATTACAATGTGAATTCACAGAAATTTGAGGATGAGGAAGTAAAATCATTAGTTATATCTTCAGGGGATAACTATGGTCATACCTAGGAAACTATGATAACCTACAAAAACCTTGTAAAGTTGTCATAAAATGATACCTAGGACACTTTAAATGACTTATGAAAAAGAAATTCTGCCAAGCAGCAATACCTTTGGTAACTTAGGGTATAAAACACACTGTGTTTAGGGAAGAAACACTTAAATGACAGCACAGACATAGAGTGTAGTGCTTCCTGCTAAACTGAAGTAGCACCATTAAAAGCTGCAGACCATAAAAAGGGCAGACTAAGCATGATGGTAGAGGATACTTCCTCAGCCCCTTGGAAAAAAGTTAATTGTCTGTGCTTTTTATAAATAATGTGATATTGAAGCAAAAACGTCTCCATTTTATCTTTTTAGTCTCTACAACACAATCTATAATTCAGGTCCTGATGATTTTTCTATGATATTTAATTATTGTCTTTCCAAACCTTTAGCTGTCCCCTTGCCAAAATTCTCCTTCTTCCATCACCTACATATATAAAAGTGCCTCGCAGTTGGGTGAGTGTGGTTATCTCATTGTTGTTTTTAGAGCTCTGCCACTGTCCACAAGGAAAGTAATTCTCAGCCTTGTGGGCTCTTCCTCAGCAGAAACCACAGCTTCCCATCCTTCCATTCTACGACTCACCATGAACAATTTAGGTCTTCCCTCTGTTCATCTGATATACCTCATTTTCCCTGTTCCATTGAGGACTTTTTTTTTTTCTATTTTGTTCCTGGAACACACTCTTTTCCCCCAAGATTATCTGGATCATCTTTTTTCCATCTTAAAAACCTACTGAAAATGGTGAGTCATATTGATTGAAACATCAAAATCCATACACAGTGTAAACTTTGGGTGATATGGCATAATGCTAAAAATTTGGCAAATGTAAGAGTGGACACAATATAAGACTTTGAGTAATTGATAACTTATTTAAGACTTTATTTTGCCCTCTTTGAAAAGAGAAAATTCCAGGGAACTAGTATGAACACTGATTAAAATAAAATTAAGGATGAGTGGCCTATGTGTTAGGGGTCACAGACAGTCTTAGGGTGCAATTGAATATTGAGAATAATATGAAGAACACCTGATCAAACTCTTTTAAAAGTCTTTTGTTAGATAAGAGTGTCTTTTTTAATTGAGATATTATTTTCAACCTCCCAAAAGTGAAGAATTTTACAGTCTATTTTAATATTAAGTACTATCTTTTAGACCATAGGTGAGGAAGAGTGGGAAGAGAAAGATAAATAGAAAGGAGGAAGTTTACTTGTTTACATATCTATCTCTCTCTATTATTTATATATTCATCAGTAGACTCTTAGAGAGAGAGGAAGAGAACCCCAGAGAGAGAGAACACAGCAGGTTCCAGGATTACAGAGGCAGCTCTCAGAATTTCTTGCCTGAATGTATGCAGAAGAGAGACCTGTTCCTCCTTCCAAACTAAATTGCATCATTTGCAATTGAAGTATTAATGATGGACCATTCTAAACTCTAGGATTTAATAAATGAGTCTTGTTGGAAAAGCTAGAGAATTAGACGGTAGCAATGCACTAAACAAGGAAAGAATTCAGAGAATTGCAATTAGAACTGATTGAAAACTCTCTATAATTGTCATATAAAATTATTTTTTGAACCCAGATCAGCACAGAATTACTAGGAAGCATCAACTATTGATACCCAAGAGGATAATTAAAAGAGAAAATCTATTGTACCAAGTCTACTGATTTTTGCTAAATTTTTGATGAGTAATGATAAATGTTAGTACCTGTAAATCTTACTGTGTCTGATATAGTTTATTATATGTTTACTTAAGCCAAATGTTTATCAATTTGCATGGACATTTCACTCTAGTTAAAAGACATATGAATACCACTGTTATCATGATAAGGTGCTGAAAGAAATAATGCCCATAGATTCAGTTTCTTAAAAATATGTGAACTCAGAGGATCTGGTTAAAGATGGTGGAGTAGAAGGATCTGCACTCATCTCCTGCAAGAGCAACAAAATTGCAACTAGCTGTTGAATGATCTTTGACAGGAGGACGCTGGAATCAATCAAGAAAATATATCCCATGTCCAAGGACAAATAATAAGCCACAGAGAGATGGTGGGAGGGGCATGATCACAATAAAATCAAATACCATACCTGCCACAAACTAGTGACCCACAAACTCGAGAACAATGGTACCAAAGAAGTTCTCCCACTGTTGTGAAGACTCAGAACCTCATGTGAGGCTTCCCAGCCTGAGGACCCAACAAAGGGACTGGGAATCTGACTTTGAAGCATAATGGGATGTGATTACAAGACTTCCATAGGACTGGGAGAAGCAGAGACTCCAGACTCAGAGGGCATAAATAAAATCTTGTTAGCACAAACACTCAGAGGAAAGGATCAGTAAATCCACAGGAAAGTGAATCAAACCTACCTGTTACCTATTGTGAAGGTGTGGATCAGCAGGGCCTCACAGGCAGCAACTTTCTACGAAGGTTCTCTTAGGTTTAAGTACTCTTGGACATCTGGTTAATCTCACCATAGAGCACATAGACTCCAGGGCTGGGTTACCTCAGGGCAAATAACTACTAGGGAGGGAGGGCAAACTCACCCATCAGCAGATAATTGGATTAAAGCTTTACTGAGCAAGGCCTTGCCCATCAGAGCAGTTCAGTTCAGTTCAGTCACTCAGTCATGTCCGACTCTTTGCAACCCCATGAATCGCAGCACGCCAGGCCTCCCTGTCCATCACCATCTCCCGGAGTTCACTCAGACTCACGTCCATCGAGTCCATGATGCCATCCAGCCATCTCATCCTCGGTCATCCCCTTCTCCTCCTGCCTCCAATCCCTCCCAGCATCCGAGTCTTTTCCAATGAGTTAACTCTTCGCCTGAGGTGGCCAAAGTACTGGAGCTTCAGCTTTAGCGTCATTCCTTCCAAAGAAATCCAAGGGTTGATCTCCTTCAGAATGGACTGGTTGGATCTCCTTGCAGCCCAAGGGACTCTCAAGAGTCTTCTCCAACACCACAGTTCAAACACATCAATTCTTCAACGCTCAGTCTTCTTCACCATCCAACTCGCACATCCATATGTGACTACAGGAAAAACCATAGCCTTGACTAGACGGACCTTAGTCGGCAAAGTAATGTCTCTGCTTTTGAATATACTATCTAGGTTGATCATAACTTTTCTTCCAAGGAGTAAGCATCTTTTAATTTCATGGCTGCAATCACCATCTGCAGTGATTTTGGAGCCCAAAAAATAAAGTCTGACACTGTTTATACTGTTTCCCCATCTATTTCCCATGAAGTGATAGGGCCAGATGCCATGCTCTTCGTTTTCTGAATGTTGAGCTTTAAGCCAACTTTCTCACTCTCCTCTTTCACTTTCATCGAGAGGCTTTTTAGCTTCTCTTCACTTTCTGCCATATGCCTGGTGTCATCTGCATATCTGAGGTTATTGATATTTCTCCCGGCAATCTTGATTCCAGCTTGTGTTTCTTCCAGTCCAGCGTTTCTCATGATGTACTCTGCATATAAGTGAAATAAGCAGAGTGACAATATACAGCCTTGACATACTCCTTTTTCTATCTGGAACAAGTCTGTTGTCCCATGTCCAGTTCTAACTGTTGCTTCCTGAGCTGCATACAGATTTCTCAAGAGGCAGGTCTGGTGGTCTGGTATTCCCACCTCTTTCAGAATTTTCCACAGTTTATTGTGATCCACACAGTCAAAGCCTTTGGCATAGTCAATAAAGCAGAAATAGATGTTTTTCTGGAATGCTCTTGCTTTTTCCATGATCCAGTGCATGTTGACAATTTGATCTCTGGTTCCTCTGCCTTTTCTAAAACCAGCTTGAACATCAGGGAGTTCGCGGTTCACATATTGCTGAAGTCTGGCTTGGAGAATTTTGAGCATTACTTTACTAGCATGTGAGATGAGTACAATTGTGTGGTAGTTTGAGCATTCTTTTGCATTGCTTTTCTTTGGTATTGTAAGGAAAACTGACCTTTTCCGATCCTGTGGCCACTGATGAGTTTTCCAAATTTGCTGGCATATTGAGTGAAGCACTTTCACAGCATCATCTTTCAGGATTTGAAATAGCTCAACTAGAATGCCATCACCTCCACTAGCTTTGTTCATAGTGATGCTTTCTAAGGCCCACTTGACTTCACATTCCAGGATGTCTGGCTCTAGATTAGTGATCACATCATCATGATTATCTGAGTCGTGAAGATCTTTTCTGTACAGTTCTCCGTGTATTCTTGCCACCTCTTCTTAATATCTTCTGCTTCTGTTAGGTCCAGACCATTTCTGTCCTTTGTCGAGCCCATCTTTGCAGGAAATGTTCCCTTGGTATCTCTCATTTTCTTGAAGAGATCTCTAGTTTTTCCCATTCTGTTGTTTTCCTCTATTTCTTTGCATTGATCACTGAGGAAGGCTTTCTTATCTCTTCTTGCTGTTCTTTGGAACTCTGCATTCAGATGCTTATATCTTTCCTTTTCTCCTTTGCTTTCTGCCTCTCTTCTTTCCACAGATATTTGTAAGGCCTCCCAAGACAGCCATTTTGCTTTTTTGCATTTCTTTTCCATGGGATGGTCTTGATCCCTGTCTCCTGTGCAATGTCATGAACCTCCATCCATAGTTCATCAGGCACTCTATCTTTCAAATCTAGACCCTTAAATCTATTTCTCACTTCCACTGTATAATCATAAGGGATTTGATTTAGGTCATACCTGAATGGTCTGACGGTTTTCCCTACTTTCTTCAATTTAAGTCTGAATTTGGCAATAAGGAGTTCATGATCTGAGCCACAGTCAGTTCCTGGTCTTGTTTTTTTTTGACTGTATAGAACTTCTCCATCTTTGGCTGCATAGAATATAATCAATCTGATTTCGGTGTTGACCATCTGGTGATGTCCATGCGTAGTCTTCTCTTGTGTTGTTGGAAGAGGGTGTTTGCTATGACCAGTGCATATTCTTGGCAAAACCCTATTAGTCTTTGCTCCACTTCATTCCAAAGTCCAAGGCCAAATTTGCCTGTTACTCCAGGTGTTTCTTGACTTCCTACTTTTGCATTCCAGTCCCCTATAATGAGAAGGACATCTTTTTGGGGTGTTAGTTCTAAAAAATCTTGTAGGTCTTCATAAAATCATTCAACTTCCACTTCTTCAGCGTTACTGGTTAGGGCATAGAGTAGGATAACTGTGATATTGAATGTTTTGCCTTGGAGATGAACAGAGATCATTCTGTCATTTTTGAGATTGCATCCAAGTACTGCATTTCGGACTCTTTTGTTGACCATGATGGCTACTCCATTTCCTCTCAGGAATTCCTGCCCACAGTAGTAGATATAATGGTCATCTGAGTTAAATTCACCCATTTCAGTCCATTTTAGTTTGCTGATTCCTAGAATGTCGACGTTCATCCTTGCCATCTCTTGTTTGACCACTTCCAATTTGCCTTGATTCATGGACCTGACATTCCAGGTTCCTATGCAATATTGCTCTTTACAGCATCGGACCTTGCTTCTATCACCAGTCACATCCACAACTGGGTATTGTTTTTGCTTTGGCTCCATCCCTTTATTCTTTCTGGAGTTATTTCTCCACTGATCTCCAGTAGCATACTGAGCACCTAATGACCTGGGGAGTTCCTCTTTTGGTATCCTATCATTTTGCCTTTTCATACTGTTCATGGGGTTCTCAAGGCAAGTATACTCAAGTGTCTTGGATTCCCTTCTCCATTGGACCACATTCTGTTAGGCCTCTCCACCATGACCCGCCCGTCTTGGGTTGCCCCGCAGTCATGGCCTGGTTTCATTGAGTTAGACAAGGCTGTGGTCCTAGCGTGATTAAATTGATTAGTTTTCTGTGAATATGGTTGCAGTGTGTCTGCCCTCTGATGCCCTCTTGCAACACTTACCATCTTACTTGGGTTTCTCTTACCTTGAGCGTGGGGTATCTCTTCACGGCTGCTCCAGCAAAGCACAGCCGCTGCTCCTTACCTTGGATGAGGGGTGTCTCCTTACTGCCACCGTTCCTGACCTTCAACGTGGGATAACTCCTCTAGGCCCTCCTGTGCCTGCGCAGCCACCACTCTTGGGTTGCTCCTCCCGGCCACAGGCCCTGGCTCTGGGTGTGGGTGGCTCCTCCCAGCTGCCTCCCCTGGCCTCCAGCTTGGGGTGGCTCCTCAAGGTCACTGCCCCTGGCCTCGGGCACGAGGTGGCTTCTCCCTGCCGCCCCTGACCTCGGACGTGGGGTAGCTCCTCCCAGCCACTGCCACTGACCTCGGACACAGGGTAGCTCCTCTAGGCCATTCCTGTCATCGCAGCCTGGCACTCTAGGCCACTGCCCCTGACCTCAGACATGGGGTAGCTCCTCACAGCTGCCTGCGCTTAGTGAGCCGGCTTGCAGCTGCCTGCCCACCAGAGCAAGACCTAGTTTTTCCCACCAACAATCCCTCCCATCAGGAAGATTACACAAGCATCTTAGCCTCAGCCATCAGAGGACAGACAGAAGAAGCAAGAATACCACAGCAACTAAAAAAAACCACTTACAGAAAGTTAATCAATATGAAAAAGCAGAAAGTTATGCCCCAGATGAAGAGACAAGATAAAACCCCAGGAAAACATCTGAATAAAGTGGAGATAGGCAACCTTCCAGAAATAGAATGCAAAATAATGATAGTGAATATGACTCAGGATCTTGGGAAGTGAATGGAAGCAAAGAGTGAGAAGATGCAAGAAATGTTTAACAAAGACCTAGAAGAACTAAAGGAAAAGCAGAGATGAACAATACACTAGAAGAAATACATACCAGAATAACTGAGGCAGAAAAATGGATAAATATCATGGAGGATCAGATCAGTCAGTTCAGTTCAGTCACTCAGTCATGTCCAACTGTTTGCGACCCCATGAATCACAGCACGCCAGGCCTCCCTGTCCATCACTGACCCCCAGAGTTCACTCAGACTCATGTCCATCGAGTCAGTGATGCCATCCAGCCATCTCATCCTCTCTTGTCCCCTTCTCCTCCTGCCTCCAATCCCCCCTAGCATCAGAGACTTTTCTAAGGAGTCAACTCTTCACATGAGGTGGCCAAAGTATTGGAGTTTCAGCTTCAGCATCATTCCCTCCAAAGAAATCCCAGGGCTGATCTCCTTCAGAATGGGCTGGTTGAATCTCCTTGCAGTCCAAGGGACTCTCAAGGGTCTTCTCCAACACCACAGTTCAAAAGCATCAATTCTTCGACACTCAGATTTCTTCACAGTCCAACTCTCACATCCATACATGACCACTGGAAAAACCATAGCCTTGACTAGACGGACCTTTGTTGGCAAGAATGCTGGAAATCACTGGCACAGAACAGAATATGAATATATATATATGAAAAGAAATAAAGACAGCCACTGGTGACCCACTCCAGTACTCTTGCCTGGAAAATAACGTGGGCAGAAGAGCCTGGTAGGCTGCAGTCCAGGGGGTCACTAAGAACCGGACACAACTGAGAGATTTCACTTTCACTTTTCACTTTCATGCACTGGAGAAGGAAATGGCAACCCAGTCCAGTGTTCTTGCCTGGAGAATCCCATAGATGGCAGCCCACCAGGCTCCCCCATCCCTGTCGCACAGAGTCAGACATGACTGAAGAGACTTAGTAGCAGCAGCAAGAGACCTCTGAGACAACATTAAACACACCAACTTTCACATTTTAGGGGTCCCAGAAGGAGAAGAGAGAGAGAAAGAACTTGAGAAAATATTTGAAGATACAATAACTGAACACTTCCCTAACATGGGAAAGGAAATGATTCACCAAGTCCAGGAAGCACAGAGAGTCCCAGGCAGGATAAACCCAAGGAAGAACACACTGAGACACATAGTAATCAAACTGATAGAAAGTAAAGATAAAGATAAAATAGTAAAACAACAAATAACATACAAGGGAATTCCTCTCAGGGTATCAGCTGATTTCTCAACAGGAACTCTACAAGCCAGTGGGAATGACATTATACATTTAAAGTGAGGAAATGGAAGAACCTACAAACAAGAATACTATAGCCAGCAAGACTCTCCTTAAAACGTGATGGAGCAATCACAGCTTTCAAGACAAACAAAAGTTAAGAGAACTCAGAATATGATCATACATATTCATAATTACCTTAAATGTAAATCAATCAAATGACATAGACTGGCTGAACAGATTAAAACATTTTCAGGTATACACTTCCACTTATCACATCACTCTGCTTGACTCCCCAAATTGTATGTAATTATTTTATATAATCAGGCTAATTATTTTCCCATTATGGCTTGCAATTGTAATTCTCTTTTATTTTTTGTCTGGTTATTCATTGTGAAAACTGATAAACATCTTTTATTATTGTGGTTATGTAACTGTTACTCACATATTATCATTGTATTATGATTGGTCCACAGAAAATTACAGAATTCTATGTCACCTAAACTACCATTTAATAGAAAAGCCTGTAATCAATTTTTAAAATACAGTTACCTATCAGAATTATGTTGGCATTTTTTGAAAAATACAAATGCCCAGATATTACTTTTTTTTTTTTTTTTTTTTTTTGCCCCAAGCTTTAGATATGGTTCTAATGAGTAGTCATGTTTAAAAACAACTGGGATATATAAGGATATTTTACTTTAACAGTTTGCTTCACTTTTTCTATTTCATATTCAGTTCTCCAATTTCATTTAAGTTTTCCAATTTCTCTCTTTTTTTATTTGATGTTCTTTCTCAAGCCTTTCTGAAGTTCACTATAAAAGCTTTGTATACATGTGCAAATAATATATATATATATAATGTATGTGTATGTAAATATATATATATATAGTTTAGAAAATTTATGAATTTTGCCTAAGTAAAAAATTAATGATATTTTGATTCCACTTGCTTGGCTTAATATGAATGGAATACTAGATTTCTAATTAAAAAATAGATATGAAACAAGCAACAAATGTTTGTTGTACAGCATAGGGAACTATATTCAATGTCTTCTAATAGCTTATAATAGAAAATAATTTGAAAAATAGCATATGTGCATATATAAATGAATTAAACACACAAAATAGAATTCTACTTTTTGAAATTTAGTAATATTTATTTTTTTGCCAGTTTCTTTAAATGTCCTAAAAACAAAAGAGTCCAAAATGCAGTATTGGATGCAATCTCAAAAATGACAGAATGATCTCTGTTCGTTTGCAAGGCAAACCATTGAATATCACAGTAATTCAAGTCTAGACCCCAACCAGTAACGCTGAAGAAGCTGAAGTTGAACAGTTCTATGAAGACCTACAAGACATTTTAGAACTAACACCCAAAAAACATGTCCTTTTCATTATAGGGGACTGGAATGCAAAAGTAGGAAGTCAAGAAACACCTGGAGTAACAGGCAAATTTGGCCTTGGAATGTGGAATGAAGCAGGGCAAAGACTAATAGACTTTGCCAAGAAAATGCACCGGTTATAGCAAACACCCTCTTCCAACAACACAAGAGAAGACTCTACATATGGACATCACCAGATGGCCAACACCGAAATCAGATTGATTATATTCTTTGCAGCCAAAGATGGAGAAGCTCTATACAATCAACAAAAACAAGACCGGAAGCTGACTGTGGCTCAGATCATGAACTCCTTATTGCCAAATTCAGACTTAAATTGAAGAAAGTAGGGAAAGCAATAGATCATTCAGATATGACCTAAATCAAATCCCTTATGATTATACAGTGGAAGTGAGAAATAGATTTAAGGGACTAGATCCGATAGATAGAGTGTCTGATGAACTATGGAATGAGGTTTGTGACATTGCACAGGAGACAGGGATCAAGACCATCCCATGGAAAAGAAATGCAAAAAAGCAAAATGGCTGTCTTGGGAGGCCTTACAAATATCTGTGGAAAGAAGAGAGGCAGAAAGCAAAGGAGAAAAGGAAAGATATAAGCATCTGAATGCAGAGTTCCAAAGAACAGCAAGAAGAGATAAGAACGCCTTCCTCAGTGATCAATGCAAAGAAATAGAGGGAAAGAACAGAATGGGAAAGACTAGAGATTTCTTCAAGAAAAGTAGAGATACCAAGGGAACATTTCCTGCAAAGATGGGCTCGATAAAGGACAGAAATGGTCTGGACCTAATAGAAGCAGAAGATATTAAGAAGAGGTGGCAAGATACACAAGAACTGTACAAAAAAAGATCTTCATGACCCAGATAATCATGATGGTGTGATCACTCATCTAGAGCCAGACATCCTGGAATGTGAAGTTAAGTGAGCCTTAGAAAGCATCACTACGAACAAAGCTAGTGGAGGTGATGGAATTCCAGTTGAGCTGTTTCAAATCCTGAAAGACGATGCTGTGAAAGTGCTGTACTCAATATGTCAGCACATTTGGAAAACTCAGCAGTGGCCACAGGATTGGAAAAGGTCAGTTTTCATTACAATACCAAAGAAAGGCAATGCCAAAGAATGCTCAAACTACTGCACAATTGCACCCATCTCACATGCTAGTAAAGTAATGCTCAAAATTCTCCAAGCCAGGCTTCAGCAATACGGGAACCATGAAATTCCTGATGTTCAAGCTGGTTTTAGAAAAGGCAGAGGAACCAGAGATCAAATTGCCAACATTTGCTGCATCATGGAAAAAGCAAGAGCGTTCCAGAAAAACATCTATTTCTGCTTTATTCACTATGCCAAAGCCTTTGACTGTGGATCACAATAAACTGTGGAAAATTCTGAAAGAGGTTGGGAATACCAGACCACCAGACCTGCCTCTTGAGAAATCTGTATGCAGGTCAGGAAGCAACAGTTAGAACTGGACATGGAACAACAGACTGGTTTCAGATAGGAAAAGGAGTATGTCAAGGCTGTATATTGTCACTCTGCTTATTTAACTTATATGCAGAGCACATCATGAGAAACGCTGGACTGGAAGAAACACAAGCTGGAATCAAGTTTGCCAGGAGAAATATCAATAACCTCAGATATACAGATGACACCACCCTTATGGGAGAAAGTGAAGAGGAGCTAAAAAGCCTCTTGATGAAAGTGAAAGAGGAGAGTGAAAAAGTTGGCTTAAAGCTCAACATTCAGAAAACAAAGATCATGGCATCCGGTCCCATCACTCCGTGGGAAATAGATGGGAAAATAGTGCAAACGGTGTCAGACTATTTTTGGGGGCTCCCAAATCACTGCAGATGGTGACTGCCACCAGGAAATTAAAAGACGCTTACTCCTTGGAAGAAAAGTTATGACCAACCCAGCTAACATATTCAGAGAGACATTACTTTGCCTACTAAGATCTGTCTAGTCAAGGCTATGGTTTTTCCTCTGATCATGTATGGATGTAAGAGTTGGACTGTGAAGAAGGCTGAGTGCCAAAGAATTGATGCTTTTGAACTGTGGTGTTGAAGAAGACTCTTGAGAGTCCCTTGTATGCAAGGAGATCCAACCAGTCCATTCTGAAGGAGATCAGTTCTGGTATTTCTTTGGAAGGAATGATGCTAAAGCTGAAACTCCAGTACTTTGGCCACCTCATGTGAAGAGTTGACTCCTTGGAAAAGACTCTGATGCTGGGAGGGATTGGGGGCAGGAGGAGAAGGGGACGACAGAGGATGAGATAGCTGAATGGCATCCCTGACTCAATGGACGTGAGTCTGAGTGAACTGTGGGAGTTGGTGATGGACAGGGAGGCCTGGCGTGCTGCGATTCATGGGGTTGCAAAGAGTTGGACAGGACTGAACGACTGAACTGAACTGAAAAACATCAAATAACTATGTATGAAATACAACATTTTAAATAATTTTTGTGGGATATGATTAATGCAAATTCATTAAATATAAATCTATTATATATAATTTATTCATGACATCATTAAAGATCTGTTCAGTTCAGTCACTCAGTCGTGTCCGACTCTTTGCGACCCCATAAATTGCAGCACGCCTGGCCTCCCTGTCTATCACCATTTCCCGGGATGCTCCTTTTCTTTTTTCTTCATTTCATAAAGAGTATTCTCAGAGAAACGTTAATATGTCTCACTATGATTACATTTGTTTTCTTTTCTCTTATATTTCTTCTGATTTTTACTTTATATATCTTGTTTCTTTGTTGTCAAGGTGCTAATGGTTGATGATGTCTATCTTCTTTGTGCCTTTTATCATTAAAAATATTCATTTTTGTTTTATTAAAAATATGAACTTAGTGCATCTTATTTAACAATATAAGTAAGGCAAACCCACTAAAGGCTGTCCAAATGAGGACAATGGCTCTTCCAAAAACAAACAACCAATGAGGCTCTTCCAGGATGGCAGAAGAGAGTAGATAATAACCATCTTAGTATACTACACATGACCAACATGTAATTTTGACAGTTGATAAATTTGTATTAAGCATGTTGTTTAACCCATAAGTATTTATATAACACTAGGAAAGGAACTGAGGGAAATACACCTAAAAAAGGGAGCTATTCCATAGTATGTAGATATACTAATATGCAGCCCCTCCATGGAGGACTCAGATCAGAACTCCATTGAAATTCTTAATTTCCTTGGGACCCAGGGTTATAGAGTCTCTCAGACAAAGGCACAAACCTCAAAGCAACAAATTAAATACATGGGATACATCATAAATCCTGGAAGTAGACATCTCCAGATAGAAAGCAAGCTATATTATGCCTAGGTACTTCAAAGCCTTGTATCTTGGGCTTCTGTAGGGAAAGAGAAAATTAGCCAAGATGGCAGGTTCAGGCTCTCTCGCCTCATATTTTGTAAATAATAACTATGTAATGACTGTGTAACAGTTGAAATCATTTATAGCAATGCACATGTGCGTCATGAGATACTCAGTCACAAACTACTTTGTGCTATGATACAGATACTCCACCTAGAAAGTGGCAGCATTTATGGCTACATCACAGCTCTGTCTCTTGGGTTAGCCATTAGAGGAGAGAATATAGCATGTCTATTGCCATGGCCACTGCATCAGCCAGGAGAGAATACTATTATGGCTGTTGGGTCAGCCCAGAGAGAGGTTGTGTTGTGTTAGGTTATGCTATGGCTGCTGCATTCAGCCAGGAAAGAATAAATGTGTCTGCAATTCCTACAGCTCCTCCACTGCTTATCCTCTTAGCTTGTGCTTTGCCTACCCTGGGCTCAGTGAATAGTGTGCACAGTGAGATACAACAATTGCAGGTGCAGCAATACACCTTCCCAGGTGGCATTAGTGGCAAAGAACTTACCTGCCAGTGAAGGAGATATGGAGGTGCAGGTTCAGTCTCTGGTTTGGGAAGATCCCCTGGAGGAAGGCGTGGCAACCCACTTCAGGCTTCTTGCCTGGAGAATCCCATGGACAGAGCAGCCTGGCAGGCTGCACTCCACAAGGTCACACAAAATTGGACACGAGTGAACACACACAGCACCTAATTTACCCGTCACCTTTATAAACACCAAGGATGATTAAATATAAGTAGAAAATGTACAGCTGGAGTAAGTTCAAGCTGTAATCAACACTGCCAGAAGAAATACCGTAACTTCAGATATACAGGTGATGCCACTCTAATGGCAGAAAGCTAAAAGGAACTAGAGTCTCTTGATGAAGGTGAAAGAGGAGAGTGAAAAAGCTAGCTTAACAATAATCAAAGACACTAAGGTCATGGCATCTGGTCCCATCACTTCATGGCAAATCGATGTAAAAACAATGGAAACAGTGACAGACGTTACTTTCTGGACCCCAAAATTGTTGCTGACAGTGACTGTGTCCATGAAATTAAAAGATGCTTGCTACTTGGAAGAAAAGCTATGACAAACATAAACAGTGTATTAAAAAGCAGTGTCATTACTTTGCTGGCAAAGGTCCGTATAGTTAAAGCTATGTTTTTTCCACTAGTCCTATATGCATGTGAGAGTTGGACTATAAATGAGGGTGAGTGCTGAAGAGTTGATGCATTTGAACACTGGTTCTGGAGAAGAATGTTGAGAACACCTTGTACAGCAAGGAGATCAAACAAGTCAATCCTAAGCAAAATCAACCCTGAATATTCATTGGAAGGACTGATGCTGAAGCTCCAACACTTTGGCCACCTCTTTCGAAGAGCTGACTCATTGGAAAAGACCCTGATGTTGGGAAAGATAGAAGACAGGAGGAGAAGGGGATGACAGAGGATGAGATGGTTGGATGGCATCACTGACTCAATCAAGATGAGTTTGAGCAAACTCCAGGAGATGGTGAAGAACAGGGAAGCCTAGAATGGTGAGGGACAGGGAAGCCTGGTATGACCCCATATGTCCATGGGGATCACAAACAGTTGGACATGACTGAGTGACTGAACGAAAACAAACTTGATTTTATATCTTTCTAGTTATCATAGACCATGGTGCTAGTAGCTCAGTCATTTCTAACTCTTTGTGACACCATGGACTATTGCCTGCCAGGCTCCTCTGTCCATGAAATTCTCCAGGCAAGAATACTGGAGTGGTTTACCATTTCCTTCTCCAGGAAATCTTTCCAACCTAGGACTGAACCCAGGTCTCCTGAATTACAAGCAGATTCTTTACTATCTGTGCTATCAGAAAAGCCCCACCATAGATCATAGGGCTAATTATAATTAATCTGAGGTTTGTGTAAGGTTTAGGATACCAAGAAATAAATAAGGAAGATAGGTTGGACTGATAAAACAATGCTGAGGTAGTGTTGGAGTCAACACTAATTAAAACTGATAGTCTAGACAATGCCTAGAAACTTTCTAACTACAATTTTTTTCCTCTACCATGCCCTCCTGGAGCTTTCCAATGACCAAATATCATTTACACCAAGACATTAGAATCATGAGGATCATGAAATTTAGATTTGATTAAGATATTGGCGATCTAATTTAGTGATTTACAACTTATATTTCTCAGAGATTGTCTTTCACCCCAATCTGTTTCTTGGAAAAGTTCTTCCCCAAACCCCACCCAAAAACAGCAAAAATATGTAGGGGTAGCCAGCTAGGTTTTTCTTCTGTTTTCAGGAATAAAAAAGAAAAATTTACTTTTATGCATTTTTATAATAAATTACTAAGATATTTCTAAAACATTTCCTAAAAATCTTTGGAAAATCACTGATTGAATATCATATTCCAACTTGAATATCCTTCTGATCAACTCTGGCTATTAGTTAGTGAGACAGCAGATTAAAGTTTTAAGTGGCATTACAAAGGGGACTGATTATTTTAAGTGAACATTATATTGACACTATCTGACTTGAAGGACCATTATTACTTATAACCTTTCTATTTTTCTTCAATCAAAATATTGCTATGCAAATTTATAAGAAACATGTATGTATAAAAATGTAGATATAGTTTCATCATATATTGTCTTAATTTTTGTTTGCCCTTTTTGAAACTCAGGTTCCATCCCTGGGTGGGGAAGATCCCTTGGAGAAAGAAATGGCAACCCACTCCAATATTCTTGCCTGGGAAATTCAATGGCTACAGGAGCCTGGAAGGCTATAGTCCATGGGGCCAGAGTCATACATGACTGAGCATGCAAGCATGTCCTTTATATATTCCTTATATTTAAGGCTTTCATTGTGTACAGTCATAGCTAAGTAGACAATTACAACAGTAATTGCCACAGATTAAATTTTTGATAAATATGGGTTGTTATTATATATATATATAACAAATATGACACATTATGATATTGAAAGTGAGTGAAAGTCACATAGTTGTGATTGACTCTCTGTGACCCCATGGTCCATGGAATTTTCCAGGCCAGAATACTGGAGTAGGTAGCCCATTCCCTCCTCCAGGGGATCTCCCAACACAGGGATCAAACCCAGGTTTCTTATATTGCAGGTGGATTCTTTACCAGCTGAGCCACAAGGGAAGCCCAAGAATACTGGAGTGGGTAGGCTATCCCTTCTCCAGTGGATCTTCCTGACCCAGGAATTGAACTGGGGTCCCCAGCATTGCAGGCAGATTCTTTACCAAATGAGCTATCAGGGAAGACCATTATAACATTAAGGTTATAATGTTTCTCAATTTCTAAAATCATTTTATATAACACAATTTGTGATAATGAACTGTAAATGCTCATGTTTCATGTCTATCTTCTACACAATTAACTATTATTTTTTAGCTAGCAAATATTTCATTCATTACAAAGGATAACACATTACCCCATTATTAGTGATATCAGCATCACTCTCTTCTGACTTGTTAGTGAATAACTAGAGAAGTAAGTGCTTAACTAATTCAAGGCATTCACTCACAGGTTTTTTGTTTGTTTGTTTGTTTGTTTTTCCCTTCATTTCATGAAGACTGACATTCAGGAAAGTCTCCATGTTCTGATCACAATTTGAGAATTTTTTACACAAAACCAACCCAGAGTTCACCCAAGAGCTCAGCAGAATTGTGTCCTCTTAACTAATGTACTGAAAATGAAGGCCTGAGCTAGCCTAAGCTCCCTCTTATGAGTATTCATTAATGCTTCCACAGATTGAAAGTTGGAAAAAAAAAGTGTGGCCACAAGAGACGCAGAGAAGCTCAAAGAAGAGCACAAAAGAGGCAGAGAAAAAGTTCTCTCTCTTTTTTTTAAATGCACTGTAGATTTTCTTCCATTAAAGAGTTCCTGTTACAGCCCTCATATAAAGTAGGCATAGGGTAATATGTGTGGCTTGTAGATGAATATTCTCTGAATACTCTGTTCACCATGTCCTTCCTTGAAGTTGTCTTTTTTTAATATACAAAAAAAAAGAATTGATGCTTTTGAACTGTGGTGTTGGAGAAGACTCTTGAGAGTCGCTTGGACTGCAAGGAGATCCAACCAGTACACCCTAAAGGAGATCAGTCCTGGGTGTTCATTGGAAGGACTGATGTTGAAGCTGAAGCTCCAACACTTTGGCCACCTGATGCAAAGAGCTGACTCATTGGGAAAGACTCTGATACTGGGAAAGATTGAGTGTGGAGGACAAGGGGATGACAGAGGATGAGATGGTTGGATGGCATCACTGACTCAATGGACATTAGTTTGGGTAAACTATCGGAGCTGATGATGGACAGGGAGGCCTGGCATGCTGCAGTTCATGGGGTTGCAAAGAGTCAGACACGATTGAGTGACTGAACTGAACTGAATTATTATAGTGGCAAGAATACACAGAACTATACAAAAAAGGTCTTCATGCCCCAAATGACCATGATGGTGTGATCACTCACATAGTGCCAGACATCCTGGAATGTGAAGTCTAGTGAGCCTTAGGAAGCATCACTATGAGCAAAGATAGTGAAGGTGATGGAATTCCAGTTTAGCTGTTTCAAATCTTGAAAGATGATGGTGTGAAAGTGCTGCACTGAATATGCCAACAAATTTGGAATACTCAGCAGTGGCCAGAGGACTGGAAAAGGCCAGTCATTCCAATTCCAAAGAAAGCTAATCCCAAAAAATGTTCAAACTACTGCACAATTGCACTCAACACACATGTTACCAAAGTAATGCTCAAAATTCTCCAAGCTAGGCTTCAACAGAACATGAACAGAGAACATTGATATGTTCAAGCTGAATTTAGAACAGGTAGAGGAACCAGAGATAAAATTGTCAACATCCACTGAATCATAGAAAAAGCAAGAGAGTTCCAAAAAGACTTCTACTTTTGCTTTGACTACGCTAAAGTCTTTGATTGTGTGGGTCACAACAAACGGGCAAATTCTTAAAAAGATGAGAATATCAGACCACCTCACCTGATTCCTGAGAAATCTGCATACAGGTCAAGAAGCAACAGTTAGAACCAGACATGGAACAACAGACTGATTCCAAATTGGGAAAGGAGTACCTCAAGACTTTGTATTGTTACCCTGGTTATTTAACTTATATGCAGAGTACATCATGGGAAATGCCAGGCTGGATGAAGCACAAGCTGGAATCAAGGTTGCCTGGAGAAATACCAATTACCTCATACATGCAGATGACACCACCTTTATGGCCAAAAGAGAAGAGAAATTAGAGAGCCAATTGATGAAAGTGAAAGAGAAGAATGAAAAAGCTTGCTTAAAACTCAACATTCAAAAAACGAAGATTATGGCATCTGGTCCCATCACTTCATGGCAAATAGATGGGGAAATAATGGAAACAGTGAGATATTTCATTTTGGGGGTCTCCAAATTCATTGTACATAGTGACTGCAGCCATGAAATTAACACTTGGAAGAAAAGCTATGACCAACCTAGACAGCATATTTAAAAAGCAGACATTATGTTGCCAGCAGAGGTCCATCTAATGAAAGCTATCATTTATCCAATAGTCATGCATGGATTTGAGAGTTGGACCACAAAGAAAACTGAGTACCAAAAAACTGATTCTCTTAAACTGTGCTGTTGGAGGAAACTGTTGAGAGCCCTTTGGACTGTAAGCAGATTATGTCAGTCAATCCTAAAACAATCAATCTTGAATATTCATTGGAAGAACTGATGCTGAAGGTGAAGCTCCAATACTTTGGTTGGCCATGTGATGCAAAGAACTGACTCTTTGGAAAAGACCCTGATCCTGGGAAAGATTGAAGGCCGGAGGAGAAAGGGATGACAGAGGATGAGATGGCTGAGTTGAGGGAGTTTGTAATTTCCTCAGTTCTGTTGCTCCGTGGCAAAAATTTGAAGTGATGGTCAGACCAGTTTTACAGCTCCATGTTACAGCTCAGCTTTATTTAGCACGCTAGGGAAAATACATCCTGGAGGCATGAGGGTGGCCTACCCAAAAGATGGAAGAAAACAGAAGCCTGTAGCTCAATTTTGACTCCTCTTTTTATATATTTTTCCTCCTTCCCCTGAGCCTGAGGTATTTTAATTGGGCTAACCAGGAGGGCTGTTTGTTTTACCTGATGTTCTCAATCCAGTCCTTGTACCTTCCTTTGTTATATTTTCACAGGCTTTTCCCTTGTCTTTTTGCTACTACCATTTTGGACTCCTTTTTTTCCTATTCTAACTACCTAACACTTGGATGGCATCACCAACTCGATGGACATGAGTTTGAGCAAGATCTTGGATCTGGTGATGAATAGAAAAGCCTGGCATGCTGCAGTCCATGGGGTTGCAAAAAGTCAGACAGGACTAAGTGACTGAACTGAACTGAATTGGTTTTTCTATTAGATCCTAGTTTTGGTGATATAAAGTTCTATTATTTTTCTGTTGATCAATCATGATATAATGGTATTAAGTGAATAATAATTACATAGTCACAATAGTAAAAGATGTTTATCATTTTAGACAATCAATAGCCAGATTAAAAAGATAATTATAGTCACAAGCCATAATGGGAATATGATTAACTTAATGATATAAAATAATTACATACAATTGGGGGGGGGGATCAAGCCAAGTCATGTGGTAAGTGGAATTACATATATGCAAATGTTTTCATCTGATCAGATAATCTGTCTCTTGGTTGGTGCATTTGAATTTTGGGTAATTATCAATATGTATGATGATCCTATTGGGTTTCCCTGTTAGCTCAGCTGGTAAAGAATCTGACTGTGATGCTGGAGACCCTGGTTCTATTTTTAGGTTGGGAAGATCCCTTGGAGAAAGGAAAGGCTACCCACTCCAGTATTCTTGGGCTTCTCTGGTGGCTTAGATTGTAAAGAATCTATAATACCAGAAACATGGGTTCAATCCCTGGATTGGGAAGATCCCCTGGAGGAGGGCATGACAACCCACTTCAGTATTCTTGCCTGGAGAACCCCCATAGACATAGGAACCTAGCAGACTGCAGTCCATGTAGTCACAAAGAGTTGGACACGACTGAGCAACTAAGCACAGCACTGCACATGATCCATTTACCATTTTCTTAATTGTTTTGGGTTTATTTTCTGTAAGTCTTTCCTTTTCTTGTATTTCCTGCCTAGAGAAGTTTCTTTAGCATTTGTTAAATCTGGTATGTGGGTGCAGCATTCTCTTAACTTTTGCTTGTCTGGAAAGCTTTTGATTTCTCCATCAAATTTCAAGAAGAGTCTTGCTGGGTACGGTATTCTAAGTTGTAGGTTCTTCCTTTTCATCACTTTAATTATATCATCCCATTCCCTTCTGACTTATAGCGTTTCTACAAATTGAAAAATCTATCAGTTGAGAAATCAATTTATCAGAAATCAGCTGATAGCTTGAAAGGAGTTCCCTTGTATGTCATTTGTTGTTTTTCCCTTGCTGCTTTTAATGTTTTATCTCTGTCTTAATTTTTGTCAGCTTGATTACTATGTGTCTTGGTATGTTCCTCGTTGGGTTTATCCTGCCTGGGACTCTCTGTGCTTCCTGGACTTAGTTGATTATTTCCTTTCCCATGTTAAGGACATTTTCAATTATTATTTCTTCAAATATCTTCTCAGGTCCTTTTTCCCCCTCTTCTCCTTCTGTGACCCCTATAATGTGAATATTGGTGTATTTAATGTCTTAGAGGTCTCTTAGACTGTCTTCATTTCTTCTCTCTTTTTCTTTCTATATTCTGTTCTGTGGCAGAGATTTCTGATATTCTGTCCTCCAGGTTATTTTTCTGTTCTTCTGCCTTAGTTATTCTGCTATTGATTCCTTCTCTTATATTACTCATCTCTGGATTTTTGGTTTTAATTCTTCTAGGTCTTTGGTAAACATTTCTCGCATCTTCTCAATCTTTGCCTCCATTCTCTTTTTGAGATCTTGAATCATATTTGCTTTCATTATTTTGCATTCTTTTTTTCTGGAAGGTTGTCCGTCTCCACTTCATTTAGTTATTTTTCTGGGGTATTATCTTATCCCTTCATCTGGGGCATAACTTTCAGTTTTTTTCATGCTGATTAACTTTCTGTAATATGGTTTTTATTGCAGCCACTGTGGGACTGTGCTTCTGTCTGCCCCCTGATGGCTGATGCTAAGAGTCTTGTGTAAACTTCCTGATGGGAGGGACTGGTGGTGGAAAAATGGGTTTGCTCTGACAGGCTGGGCCTTGTTTAGAAAAGCTTTAATCCAATTATCTGTTAACAGGTGAGGTTGCTGCTCCCTCCTTGGTAGTTTTTTTTCCTGAGGCGACCCAGCCCTGGAGTCTATGGTAGGTTCCATGGCAAATTCCAAGAAGGTTTAGGCCAAGACGGATCTCTTGGGACCTAAACACTGGAAGTGCCTCCATCCCTGTGGTGAGCCCTTGCCAATTCATACCTCCACAGGAGGCCCTCCAACACTAGCAGGTATTTTTGTTTCAGTCTCCTGTGGGGTCACTGCTCCTCTCCTCTGGTCTTGGTGCCTACAAAATTTTGTTTGTTCCCTCAAGGACTGTAATTTGTGTTTCCCCCAGTCCTCTGGAAGTCCTTTAATCAAACCCCACTGGCATTCAAGGCCAGATTTCCTGGTGATTCCTTGACCCTTTCTCGGATCCCCAGGCTGGAAAGCCTGACGTGGGTTTCAGAACCTTCACAACAGTGGGAGAACTTATTTGGTATTATTGTTCTCCACTCTGTGGGTCACCCCCACCTGGTGGGTGTAGGATTTGATTTTATCAAATACATCCCTCCTACTCTCTCGCTAGAACTTCTTGTCTTTGGACATAGAGTATGTTTTTTGGTGGGTTCCAGTAAACTCCTGTCAATGGTTGTTCAAAAGCTAGTTGCAATTTTGATGCTTTGCAAGAGGAGATTAGCGCACGTCCTTCTACTCTGCCATCTTGAACCGGAAGACCATGTCTTAACTTTTCATCTGTGTGTCTTTATATCTGAAGAGAGATTTTGTGTGCAGCATATACATGAGTATTACTTTTTATATACTCAACTACACTGTATCTTTTTATTGGAGAATTTAGTTCATTTACATTTAATATAATTATTGATGAATATGTACTTATTCTGATTTTGATATTAGTTTTCTGGCTGCATTGGTGTTCCTCTGTTTACTTCTTCCTCTTCTTCTTCTTCTTCTTTTTTTTTTTTTACTACTTTCTGCCCATGTAGGTAGATGACTTTCTTTAGTGGTACACTTAGATTTGTTTCTCATTTTCTCTTGTGTATGTACTGTAAGTTTGGCTTTCAACTTACTTTGAGATTATATATAAAATTTATATTTTTAACAGTCTACTTCATTTAGATGAGTTAGGTTTGAACATATCCTAAAGCTCTACATTCTACTCCCTCCTTCATATTTTATTTTTTTGTTGTCATATTTTATATCTTTTTATCTTATGGATCTCTTTTGCTTGTCTGGAAAACTCTCCCATACTCTCAGGCAGCAGCTTTTTTAAGAATGCATATATATACTGATCTGTAAGCACCACTGGTCACAAAAATAAGGAAGTCTGAAGATGTTTACTGAGGAGCAGTTGAAAAATTGAGGCTCTACAGGACTCGCTAAGCTCCTTTCTGGAAGTTCAAATCAGTCTGACTGAGATTTTTTTATTATTATTATTATTTTTTTTTTCTGGCAGAGTTTTCTACTCTATAAAGTTATTCTATGCAATAAGTATTTTGCATTCAGATATCCTAAGATTCTTGTATAAATATACACCTCTGAAAATGCTTTCATTTGTATAATCTTAATAACTACTGATGTCTTTTTTCATGATTTAATTATTCCTCTAGTGCTAACAGAAGAGTGATTTTCCAATTACTTCACTTTTCCTACATTCATTAGTTGTCATTCTATTAAAAGCTGAGTTTTATCTGCCTGTCTTTTTCTTTCTTTCCTTCTTTCTTCCTAGTGGGTTCTGTGGATTTCTATTTTATCCAATGATTTAGGATACAAATTTAAAAGTTTCTCAAATTGCTTTTTAGTTTGGGGTTACTAAAAACCTTTTAAGTCTAGCTTCTTTTTCCCTTTCATTTACCTTCTTTATTATTTGAGCATTTTTTTTCTTTTTTACATTTTGGCCAAGAAAAATGGTACAAGCTTATTCTATACTTTCCTTCTACTTCTCTCTGCTTTTTTTTTTTTTTGCTGGAAATGTTATATGGAAATTAAGATTTGGACATTCAGTGTTCTTGCTGATACTGGAATGTCATTGCTCCAAGTCATTTCAGAGAAGAGAGTTAAAAAGCAAGTGTTAGTACACATACACACATTTATATCTATATATAAAAGTTATATATAATATATATATATATATATATATATATATATATACACACATTACTTCTATACATATCTCAGTTCAGTTCAGTTCAGTTCAGTCACTCAGTCGTGTCCATCTCTTTGCGACCCCATGAATCACAGCACGCTAGGCCTCCCTGTCCATCACCAACTCCCAGAGTTCACTCAGACTTATGTTCATTGAGTCAGTGATGCCATCCAGACATCTTATCCTCTGTCGTCCCCTTCTCCTCCTGCCCCCAATCCCTCCCAGTATCAGAGTCTTTTCCAATGAGTCATCTGTTTGCATGAGATGGCCAAAGTATTGGAGTTTCAGCTTCAGCATCATTCCCTCCAAAGAAATCCAAGGGCTGATCTCCTTCAGAATGGACCTATCTATATACATCTAAATTTAATTTGTTGTTCAGTTGCTAAGTTGTGTCCAACTCTTTGTGAAGCCATGGACTGCAGAATACCAAGCTTCCTTGTCCTTCACCATCTCCTGAAGTTTGCTCAAACTCATTTCCATTGAGTTGGTGATTTAGAAAAGCATATATAAATATGAATATATACATAAATATAAATGTTTTATATATATATATATATATATACATGTATATATATATATCTCAGAGTTGTATATGTGTAAGCGTATGACCTTGTAGCAATATCTTCAATTCTGATCCTATATTTCAGGTTCATTATAATTTTGTTTTTCTTTTCCTATATCTTGGCTCCCCAGTTCAACACTGTGAAGCCCCCAATCTAACTCTTACCTGCATGGGCTTCAAAGGCACCAGACCATGTCTTCAGCTTGCTGGATCCTGTCATCCTTCTTTATATGGGTCCTACTGTTGCTGCTGCTGCTGCTAAGTAGCTTAAGTAGTGTCCAACTCTGTGTGACCACAGAGATGGCAGCCCACCCAGCTCCCCCGTCCCAGGGATTCTCCAGCCAAGAACACTGGAGTGGGATGCCATTTCCTTTTCCAATGCTTCAAAGTGAAAAGTGAAAGTGAAGTCGCTCAGTCGTGTCCAACTCCTAGCGACCCCATGGACTGCAGCCTTTCAAGCTCCTCCGTCCATGGGATTTGCCAGGCAAGAGTACTGGAGTGGGTTGCCATTGCCTACTGTTGCTAGTTTCACTGAAAGGGGGAGAGATTGCGCTATACTTTTTTTTTTTTTTTAATTTCATGTTTCTACATATACGTTTCTTTTCATTGCTATGGAAAGCTTTTGAGAGGAACAGTTACATCTTAAAACTTCAGTGTCTCACTTAAAAATGTCCAGCACAATGTCTTACTCCAAATTTTGTAACTGGAAGCCTGCGAGCTGAATTCTACTGAAACACATTTTGTTTAGCCTCTTTATAAAACAAAATAATACATTTTAAAGTAAATAAAATGTATTTAAAGATAAACAAAATATTGTGTTTTATAAACCAAAATTAATTAGTTTGTTTAAAAATATATTTTATGGAAATTTTACACATAGGTATCAATTTCTGACTTCTTTCAAAATAAAAATTATGATATCAGTGAATTTATACTCATGCATGAGAGG
Organism: Budorcas taxicolor; assembly: GCF_023091745.1. NCBI lineage: Eukaryota > Metazoa > Chordata > Mammalia > Artiodactyla > Bovidae > Budorcas > Budorcas taxicolor. The sequence goes on along the minus strand of NC_068931.1, from coordinate 16,859,277 downwards.
GAAAAAAAAAATGAGTAACTGCATCTATATGTAGAAGGACATTTACAAAATGTTCAGCTTAGATTTCCTCCCTATTTGTCTCATTGACTACCTGGCACTTGAAGGAATTTGAGTTTATATCCTGATACACAGGAGGTATTGGTTGAAGTTACAGATATTGGTTAGTTAACTGATAATGCAAGATAAAATTTGGAGTTCCAAGTCAACTGAGTCAACCTTTTCTAATAAAGCCCTGACAACTTTTCTTTGCTGTTTATTCCATTACATCTTCCACTTTTACCTAAATTCAGAAATCTGGTCACTGCCATTTATGAATTATAGTAATTTCATCAAAGACTATTACTTACAGTTTTCTAAAAGTGGAGAAGAGTGTGCCAGAACCATTAGTTTCAGGGGAATAAAAATTGTTCATTCATAGTTTTGTGTGTGTGGTCTATGAGCTGTAAAGACCACTTAAGGTCACTGCTTCATACAATATTAGGTAAACATTTAAGAGGTAAATACTTTTATCCATCTTTTCTTCCAGCAAAGAAATAGACCATGAAAACTCCAGAGAACTGGCTTGATATATGTTTTCACTTTATTATTTTCCCTGAGCTGAGTTCTCAGTAATACTCTCATGTAGATGCAGGTAAGTGAACCATGCTCTGTGTGATGGAAAAAAGGCAGATATATCTGGGAAACTATATCTCATATATATATATATGACAGAGAGAGACAGAGAGAGAGAGAGACAGAGAAATTTCTTTCTCTGTTCATGAGAAAGGCATTAATCTCCAGGAAAATTATCATCTATTCATTTGTGAATTTATAGGTAAGTTGGAAAGAGAGAGTAAGTAAAGTCAATAAAACATATGTATTAAAATAATTTTAAAAGCAAAGGCATTACTTTACTGACAAATGTTCATATAGTCAAAGCTATTTTTTTTACAGTAGCCATGTACGGATAGGAGAGTTGGAGCATTAAGAAGGCTGCACATTAAAACACTGATGCTTTCAAATTGTGCTGGAGAAGACTCTAGAGAGTCCCTTGGACTGCAAAGAGATCAAACCACTCCATCCAAAAGGAAATCGATCGTGAATAGTCATTGAAAGGACTGATGCTGAAGCTCTAATACTTTGGTTATTTGACGTCAAGAGCTGATTCATCGGAAAAGACCTTGATCCTGGGAAAGATGGGAGGCAAAAGGAGAAGGGGGCAGCAGAGAATGAGATGGTTAGCATCAGTGCCCCAACGAACATGAATTTGAGCAAACTCTGGGAGATGGTGAAAGACAGGGAATCCTGGCATGCTGCAGTTCATGCAAGGCGTTAGACATGACTTAGGGACTGAACAACAGCAAAATATGTAATACTATATACTAAAAACTCAATGATTGTATACCATTTCCATTACTTATAGGTATTTCTCTGCTAACTGTAGGTAAATATCACATTAAAAAAAGGAAAAAAAAGCCCTATATTTTCCAATATGTTTGTTGATGGTAGATCAGTTAATGTTAAGTTAACTTGATAAATCCCAGTCAATAGTGAGTCTACCTCAAAAAATCAGAATGAAAATTTGTTGATGGTAAGGTTGAGTATTTTTTGTTTATTTTTATTTCCTGTGTCAATTATTCACTCATATCCATGAAATGTCACTGAATTGTATATTACATATTAGAATGGTCGAACTTCTCTCCTATTTAATGGAATTACTTTTCCTAGGTGACTCTTTCTCTTTTACTTATAGTTTTCATACACAAAATTTTAAAAATTTAAGTTGTTAAATAGTTATTTTTTTTTATTCCCTATGATTCACATACTAATTCTGAATTGAAATTCATGGGGAACCTGTTCTTGCTAATTTAATAAAGAATCAAGTACACCTCAGAGAAGCAAACTCTTCAACTTCTTCTTACACAGACAGACACACAGACATCAACATAATTCTCATATTGTGTCTTAAAACTGCCAGGGCAGTATTGAAGGTGAAAAAGAGGAAACCCAGGACATGTCTCTGCCCATTAACAAAATTAAAGGCTTTACTTTTTCCTGGGAGAATGTGATTTAAGAGCTAATCAGCACCATGACCCTTGCACATTATCTAAGAAAGTAGAAATTACTGGCTACTGAATCTGGTCTTGGAAGCTCCAGAGGGAATCTCTGCAGGCCCTCTGATAACTTTTTAATGCCAGCTTGAATATTCCTTCTTATGTAACTGGGTTTGTTTGCTATACATAAAAAGGGGCAGCTAGCTGATCATCTGCCTGTTTTTGTATGTGTTTGAGTAGAACAGTTTACTTGTGCAGACAAAGTTTCTTGCGTTTAGTTTTGTCTACTCTGTTGGCAAGGACTCGAACTGCTCTATTTGCTTTACACAGTCCCATTAAATTATTCAATGGCATTCACATTCATATGTCTTTAGAACCTTGGTTCCAAAATGAGTCATATTCAAAAGAAAGACATTATTTTTAGGGCATTGAAATCAGAAACAGTATCATAAAGAAAATAATTCTAAAAGTAAATTTTAATTCATTCATTAGGGCACAAAAATCTTTTCTCCAAGTTCTATAAATAAATTACTCTTATCAAGGGAAATCTATCAGTGGAATAAAACAAATATTTTTCCCAGTTTCATTGAGGTCTAAGATGAGGGCAAGAAAAATACTGTGAAGGACAAAGATATCTGAATGCTGTCAACATTTCTTTCCTTTGGGAAAATCTATATGAAGTTGCCAGTGTAACTTCTATCCTTTTGAGACCAACACTTAGGGCTCTGAACGAGAATCTTGTAAATATCCCATTTGTTCATATATATATATATATATATATATATATATATATATATATATATAAAATACTGAAGAATTTCCATCATATTAATTCATATGGAGAATATAAATATTACAGAAATCCAATGGATACTATGGGTAAATAACTTAATTAGAAAATGTAAGCACACACACGCACACACACACACAAAACAGGTGACTGGCATGAATAAAACAACTGTTTTGGTACTTGCCACGGTACACTGGAATGTGATCCTGCCTTTATATGTGCTATATCTTAGAGTTAAAGGACTGATCATGTAAGAAGTACTCTCATTTAGAATATTGCAGTATGGTAGTCACATTTTTCAGTCAAAAGTAGTTAGGTTAGTCTGTATAACTGTGGAAATCTTTGGTCCACATGGTCAAATAACTACCCAGGCAAATACCGTCTCTATTTCAAAATGAAGTTTAAAAAGATCATCAACGATAAAGTCAAAACATTACCCAATTACAGGAAAGTGAAAATGGAAATCTTAGGATTATTCCCATGATCATGATTCCCTCTCTAACATTTATTTGTGCCCAAACACTTTGTTTCAGGACACATTCACAAGGCACTGTTTTTCTCTTTTCCAGTCAATTTGGTGATTCACATTCTCTTTTCATTTCATCTCAGTTCAGTTGCTTACTCGTGTCTGAATCTTTGTGACCCATGGATTGCAACATGCCATGCCTCCCTGTCCATCACCACCTCTTGGAGTTTACTCAAACTCATGTTCATTGAGTCAGCGATGCCATCCAGCCATCTCATCCTCTCTCATCACTTTCACCTCCCACCTTCAATTTTTCCCAGCATCAGTTCAGTTCAGTTCAGTCACTCAGTCATGTCCGACTCTTTGTGACCCCATGAACTGAAGCATGCCAGGCCTCCCTGTTCAACACCATCTCCCGGAGTTCACTCAAACTCACGTCCATGAAGTCAGTGATGCCATCCAGCCTTCTCATCCTCTGTTGTCTCCTTCTCTTCCTGCCCCCAATCCCTCCAAGCATCAGAGTCTTTTCCAATGAGTCTACTCTTTGCATGAGGTGGCCAAAGTACTGGAGTTTCAGCTTTAGCATCATTCCTTACAAAGAACACCCAGGACTGATCTCCTTTAGAATGGACTGATTGGATCTCCTTGCAGTCCAAGGGAAGAGTCTTTTCAAATTAGTCAGTTCTTTGCATCAGGTGGCCAAAGTACTGGAGCTACAGCATCAACATCAGTCCTTCCAATGAATATTCAGGACTGATTTCCTTTAGGATGGACTGGTTGAACCTCCTTGCAGACCAAGGGACTCTCAAGAGTCTTCTCCAACACCACAGTTTAAAGCATCAATTTTTCCCCACTCAGGTTTCTTTATAGTCGAACTCTCACATCCATACATGACTACTGGAAAAACCATAGCCTTGATTAGATGGACCTTTGTTGGCAAAGTAATGTCTCTGTTTTTTAATATGCTGCCTAGGTTGGTCATAACTTTCCTTCCATGGAGTAAGGGTCTTTTAATTTCATGGCTGCAGTCACCATCGAGCCCCGCAAAAAAAAGTCTGCCACTGTTTCCACTGTTTCCCCATCTATTTGCCATGAAGTAATGGGACAAGATGCCATGATGTTAGTTTTCTGAATGTTGAGCTTTAAGTCAGCTCTTTCACTCTCCTCTTTCATTTTCATCAAGAGGCTCTTTAGTTCTTCTTCACTTTCTACCATAACGATGGTGTCATCTGCATTTCTGAGGTTATTGATATTTCTCCTGGCAATCTTGATTCCAGCTTGTGCTTTATGCAGCCCAGCGTTTCTCATGATATACTCTGCATATAAGTTGAATAAGCAGGGTAACAATATACAGCCTTGACATACTCCTTTTCCTATTTGGAACCAGTCTGTTGTTCCATGTCCAGTTCTAACTGTTGCTTCCTGACCTGCATACAGATTTCTCAGGAAGCAGGTAAGGTGGCCTGGTACTCCCATCTCTTTCAGTATTTTCCAGTTTATTGTGGTCCACACAGTCAAAGGCTTTGGCATAGTCAATACAGTAGAGATAGATGATTTTATGGAACTCTCTTGCTTTTCCATGATCCAGCTGATGTTGGCAATTTGATCTCTGGTTCCTCTGCTTTTTCTAAATGCAGATTGAACATCTGGAAGTTCACATATTGCTGAAATCTGGCTTGAAGAATTTTGAGCATTACTTTACTAGTGTTTGAGATGAGTGCAATCATGTGGTAGTTTGAACATTCTTTGACATTGCCTCTCTTTGGGATTGGAATGAAAACTGACCTTTTCCAGCCCTGTGGCCACTGCTGAGTTGTCCACGTTTCCTGGCATATTGAGTGCACCACTTTCACAGCATAATATTTTAGGATTTGAAATAGCTCAGCTGGAATTCCATCACCTCCACTAGCTTTGCTTGTAGTGGTGCCTCCTAAGGCCCACTTGACTTCACATTCCAGGATGTTGGCTCTAGGTGAGTGATCACACCATCATGATTATCTGGATCATGAAGATCTTTTATGTACAGTTCTGTGTATTCTTGCCACCTTTTCTTAATATCTTCTGCTTCTATTAGGTCCATACCATTTCTGTCCTTTATTGAGCCCATATTTGCATGAAATATCTCCTTGTTATCTCTAGTTTTCTTGAAGTGATCTCTAGTCTTTCCCATTCTTTTTCCCCCTCTATTTCTTTGCACTGATCACTGAGGATGGCTTTCTTGTCTCTCCTTGCTATTTTTGGAACTCTGCATTCAAATGGGTATATCTTTCCTTTTCTCCTTTGCCTTTTGCTTCTCGTCTTTTCACAGCTATTGGTAAGGCCTCCTTTGACAGCCATTTTGCTTTTTTGCATTTCTTTATTTCGGGATGGTCTTGATCCCTGTCTTCTGTACAGTGTCATGAAGCTCCGTCCATAATTCATCAGGCACTCTATCAGATCTAGTCCCTTAAATCTATTTCTCACCTCTACTGTATTATCATAAGTGATGTGACTTAGGTCATACCTGAATGGCTGAGTAGTTTTCCCTACTTTCTTCAATTTAAGTCTGAATTTGGCAATAAGTTCATGATCTGAGCCAGTCAGCTCCTGGTCTTGTTTTTGCTGACTGTATAGAGCTTCTCCAATTTTGGCCACAAAGAATATAATCAATCTGATATTGTTGTTGACCATCTGGTGATGTTCATATGTATGTAGTCTTCTCTTGTGCTGGAAGAAGATGTTTGTTATCACCAATGTGTTTTCTTGGCAAAACTCTATTAGCCTTTGCCTTGCTTTATTCTGTACTCCAAGCTCAAATTTGCCTGTTACTCCAGGTGTTTCTTGTATTCCAGTCCTCTATAGTGAAAAAGACATCTTTTGTGGGTGTTAATTGTAAAACGCCTTCTAGATCTTCACAGAACTTTTTTTTATAATTTATTTTTTTTCTGTTTTTTTTTTTTTTAAATTTTTATTTTTACTTTATTTTACTTTACAATACTGTATTGGTTTTGCCATACATTGACATGAATCCACCACGGGTGTACATGAGTTCCCAAACATGAACCCCCCTCCCACCTCCCACCCCATATCATCCCCCTGATCATCCCCGTGCACCTGCCCCAAGCATCCTGTATCCTGCATTGAACATAGACTGGCAATTCGTTTCTTACATGATAGTTCATAGAACTTTTTAAAGTTCTACTTCTTTAGCATTAGTGGTTGGGGCATAGACTTGGATTATAGTAATACTGAATGGTTTGCCTTGGAAACGAACAGAGATCATTCTGACGCTTTTGAGATTGCATCCAAATACTGCATTTTGAACTCTTTTTTTGACTATGATGGCTACTTCATTTCTTCTAAGGTATTCTTTCCCACAGTATTAGATATAATGATCATCTGAGTTAATTTCATCCATTCCAGTTCATTTTAATTCTCTGATTCCTAAAATGTTGACGTTCACTCTTGCCACTCTTGCCATCAAAAGGAAAATTTGATTGATTCCAATTTGCCTTAATTCATGAACCTAACATTCAAAGTTCCTATGTAATATTGATGTTTACAGCATCAGACCTTGCTTCCATCACCAGTCATATCCACAACTGGGTGTTGCTTTTGCTTTTTCTCTATCTCTTCATTCTTTCTGCAGTTATTTCTCCACTGATCTCCAGTAGCATATTGGGCACCTAAATGACCTGGGAGTTCATCTTTCAATATCCTATAATTTTGCCTTTTCATACTGTTCTTGGGGTTCTCAAGGCAAGAATACTGAAGTGGTTTGCCATTCCCTTCTCCAGTAGGCCACATTTTGTCAGAAGTCTCCACCATGAGCCATCTGTCTTGGGTGGCCCTACACAGCATGGCTCATAGTTTCATCGACTTAGACAAGGCTGTTGTCTAATGTATAAATGTATAATATGTTTTCTTTTACTAATTTACAATTATATTGCACAGTATAATAGAAGAGTATATCAGGAAACGTTGCTTTTCTATACTTAGATCGTGGAAATCAGTTATTTTTTCCTTTGACCTCCTGAAGACATGATTCACTTACCAGTATAAGTACATTAGCAGTGTACAATGCAATGAACTGGGTTTAGAACACTATAATATAATTATAAATAAATAAAATTGGGCTGAAATATACTAAATCCCAAGTCAAAGACCCAGTGTCATGTGTGCAAGTCACCTTAATGTGATTAATCACTTCATCTACCTGAATTTGAATTTCATTTTGAAAAAATTCCTAGCAACATTTTAGGATGAATGAATTGATCTAAAAATACCCTTTAAATTACAAAAATTTTGGTTCAAATCCAAAAACTAAATTATTATATGTAGGTGGCTATTGAGGTGAGTGCTTGAGAATTAGAAGGTATCCTACATTGAAGAAACTTAGGTGATAGAAAGGAGAAAAATTTTGTCTTCAAGACTGTTGGGAAAACATCATGAAGAAAGTTGATTGTGCATCAAGGAAGAATTAGAAACTAATCTGAGAGAGCCAGAAACATTACAGAAAATGACTTGACATAGCCAAAGAATGTTCAAACTACCCTACAATTGTGCTCATTTCACATGCTAGCAACATAAGGCTTGATATTCTTCAATGTAGGCTCCAACAGTATATGAACAGAGAATTCCAGACGTACAAACTGGATTTAGAAAAGGGGAAAAAAAAAACAGAGATCAAATTGTCAACACCCACTGGATAATAAAAAATGCAGGAAAATTCCAGAAAAACATCTACTTATGCTTCATGGACTACGAAGACTTTGACTGTGTGGTCCATGACAAACTGGGAAATTCTTCAAGAGATGGAAATACCAGACCACCTTGCCTGTCTCCTACGAAACCTATATGTGAAACAGGAAGTGACAGTAAATACAGACATGGAACAATGAACTGGTTCAAACTTGAAAAAGGAGTACATCAAGACTGTATATCATTACCCTGCTAGTTTAACTTATATGCAGAGAACATCATATGAAATGCCAGGCTGCAAGAATCACAAACTGGAATCCAGATTCCCAAGAGAAATATCAATAACCACTCTAATGGCAGAAAGTGAAGAGTAATTAAGAGCTTGTTGGTGATGGTGAAAGAGGAGAGTGAAAAAGCTGGCTTAACTCAACATTCAAAAAACTGAGATCATGAAATCTGGTCCCATCACTTCATGGCCAATTGCTGGGAGCCAGCGTGAGGAATGCCACCCATAACAAGGTCATGCGGCAGAGCTCTGATGGCAAGGCTAATCAGACCTCAGGTTATCCCCCTGGAATTTCCTGAGCATCCACCCCCCAGAAAATAAGAATCTGCCTACTTTTCCACTCTTTTGATATTCTCTGGAAAAAGTCAAATCAGGGCTTTAGCCTTCTGCATTTGAAAGGGTTGTTTCTGTTAAAACCCCCTCTGATAACTCTCTAGCTTCCCTAACATGTTCCCCCGGACCTCTTACAGCTGTGAATTACTTGCAGCCCCCCAACCACGAGAGGCACAAAGCTTAAAGCATCTTAAAGATACAGAGCCTTTTCTAAAGAGTTTAAAATCATATTGGTAAAGGGTTTTCATTGTTGACTCAATGACTGCTGCCAGGCCTCCATATTCTTTATCTTTTAGGCACCTGGGAGGATATTAATCAATGTAAACAGGATATGGAAAAAGATATATAACAGTTTTGATGTTAGCAACACTAGACTTTTGAGTTAATTACTTTTCTTTTTGTTATATATCACTGCACTTCTCTTGTGTCCTTGCTATGTAAGAATGTAATTTTATTTAGCACTTTCTGAGAATGGCACCAGACTTTGGGAAGATCAACACAAATAAGTCTTCTGGTTGACAAACCCTTATCAGAAAAAAGGCTGTAAAATCTTAATTGGCCCTTTTGGCCAGAAGATGATCTAAATCACCTAAGACTTGTGTATACAATTAGGTATGCAGAGAGAAAAGTCTAGTTTTGATAAGAGTCTGGACTGCTAACACTGCATAACTTTGTGTTACCCATTGATCTCCATGTTTTACCAAAAGTATAAAAGGCCTTCTGAATAATAGAGGACGGAGCCAGTCGCTGGACTGGTTTCCCCCATGTCTCTCTCTCTCACTACTTTTCTCCCTTTCCCTCCCTCTCTTCTTCACTTTAATTTCAGGCTGAATTCCCATCTGGGGCACAGAGGCTCGCCAAGTCTACTTACTTGCCCTGACTGTTAAGACCCATGCGAAACGGAGCCTAGGGCGAGGCACCCTTAGATATTCAAGCGAGCGCCGGTGGCCTAACGTAGATGGTGCAAATTCCTTGTCTGGAATTTTATTGGTCTTCCACGTAATTCAAGTTATTCAGCCCTCTTTCTCCACTTAATTTTCCTACTACACTACTTCTTCCTAATCTAATCTTATATTTCTATATTAATAAATAAATAAGATTTCCTCGCTGACTCCGTCCACCCTTAGAATTCCCTGGATCCACCGGGGCTGGACCCCAGCAGCCCATAGATGAGAGAAACTTGGAAACAGTGTCAGATTTTGTCTTCTTGGGTTCCAAAATCACTGCATATGGTGATTGCAACCAGAAAATTAAAAGACATTTATTCCGTGGAGAAAAGCTATGGCAAACCATTTTGTTGTTCAGTTGCTTTGCTGTGTCCACTCTTTATGATTCCATGGACTGCAGCATGTCGGGCTTTCCTGTCTTTCACTACCTCAGAGTTTGCTTAGACTCGTGTACACAGAGTCCATAATACCATCCAAACAACTTGTCCTATGTTGTCCCCTTCTCCTCTTGCCTTCAATCTTTCCCAACATCAGGGTCTTTTCCAATGAGTCACCTCTTCACATCTGGTGGCTAAAGTATTGGAGCTTCAGCTTCAGCATCAGTCCTTTCAGGAATATTATGGGTGATTTCCTCAGGATTGACTGTGATCTCCTTGCTGACTCTCAAGAGTCTTCTTCAGCACCACAGTTTGAAATCATCATGTCTTTGGGGCTCAGCCTTTTTTATGGTCTAACTCGCTCATTGGTACATGACTACTGGAAAAGCCATAGCTTTGATTATATGCACCTTACAGACTTTTGCTGACAAAATGATGCCAATGCTTAATACACTGTCTAGGTTTCTCAAAACTCTTCTTCCAAAGATCAGTGTCTTTAAAGTTCATGGTTGCAGTCACTGTCCTCAGTGATTATGGAGCCCAGGGAAATAGTTTATCACGGTTTCTATTGTTTCCCCACCTATTTGCCATAAAGTGATGGGGCTAGATGCCATGATCTTAGTTTTCTTGAAAGTTGAGTTTTAAACCACCTTTTTCACTCACCCTTCTCTTTCATATTCATAAAGAGGTTGTCAGTTCTTCACTTTCTGTCTTTAGGATGATGTCATCTGTATATTTAAAGTTATTGATATTTCACCCAGTAATCTTGATCCCAGCTTGAACTTCATCCAGCCCAATATTTTACATGATGTACTCTGCATATAGGGGCTTCCCTGGTAGCTCAGCTGGTAGAAAATCTGCCTGCAATTCTTTGTAAATCCTACTCCTACCTCCTACCAAAGTAGGAAACTTTGGTTCGATTCCTGTGTTGGGAACATCCCCTGAAGAAGGGATAGGCTATTCACTCCAGTATTCTTGGATTTCCAATAGTGGCTCCGAGGGTAAAGAATTCACCAGCATTGAGGCAGACCTGGGTTCAATCCCTGGGTTGAGAAGATCCCCTGGAGGAGGACATGGCAAACCACCCCAGTATTCTTGCCTGGAGTGTCCCCATGGATGGAAGACCCTGGGGGGCAACAGTCCATAGTGCCACAAAGAGTCAGATGTGACTGAGCAACTAAGCACACAGCACAGCAACTAAGCACACAACACAGCACTCTGTATATAGGTTAAATAAATGGGGTGACAATGTTCAGACTTGACATACTTCTTTCTCAGTTTGGAACCTGTCCATTGTTCCACTTCTGGCTCTAACTATTTTTTCTTGATCTGTGTACAGGTTCCTCAGGAGGCAGGTAAGGTGTTCCGGTATTCCCATCTCTTGAAGAATTTTCCACAGTTTGTTGTGATCCACACAGTCAAAGCCTTTAGCATAGTCAGTGAAGCAGAAATAAATGTGATTCCTGGAATTCTCTTGTTTTTTCTTTGATCCAACAGATGTTGTTATTTTAATCTCTGTTCCCTTGCTTTTTCTAAATCCAGCTGGTACAACTGGAAGTTTGTGGTTCCTGTATTGTTGAAGCTTAGCTTGAAGATTTTGAGCATTACCTTCCTGGCCTGTAAAATAAGCACAATTGTGCTGTAGTTTGAATGTTATTTGGCATTGCCCTTATTTGTGATTGGAATGAAAACTGAACTTTCCCAGTCCTGTGGCCACTGCTGATTTTTCTAAATTTGTTGGCATGGTGAGTGTCTTTTATTGTGCTCATCTTTGCATGAAATCTTCCCTCAGTCTCTAATTTTCTTGAAGTGATCTCTAGTCTTTACCATTCTATTGTTTCCTTCCCTGCATTGTTCACTTAAGAAGGCTTTCTTATCTCTCCTTGATATTCTTTGAAACTCTGCATTCAATTGGGTATATCTTTCATTCTACTTTGCCTTTCACTTTTCTTCTTTTCTCATCTATTTGTAAGGGCCCCTCGGGCCACCATATTGCCTTCTTGCATTTCTTTTCCTTGGGGATGACTTTAGTCACCACTTCCTGTAGTGTTACAAACCTCTGTCCATAGTTTTATTAGGCACTCTGCCTATGAGATCTAATGCCTTGAGCCTATTTGTCACTTCCGCTGTATAATCATAAGGGATTTGATTTCGGTCATACCTGAATAGTTTAGTGTTTTTCCCTACTTTCTTCTATGAAAGCTTGAATTTAGCAATAAGAAGCTCATGATATGAGCCACAGTCAGCTCCTGGTCTTTTTTTTGCTGAATATATAGAGCTTCTCCATTTTGGGGTACAAAGAATATAATCATTCTGGCATCAGTATTAACTATCTGCTGATGTCCATGTGTAGTCATTTCTTGTGTTGTTTGAAGAGGGTGTTTGGTATGACTAGTGTGTTCTCTAAGCAAAACTCTGTTAGACTTTGACCTACTTCATTTTATATTCCAAGACCAAACATGCCTGTTACTCCAGGTATCTCTTGACTTCCTATGTTTGCCTTCCAGTCCCCTATGATGAGAAGGACTTTTTTTTTTTTTTTTTTTTTTTGGTGTTAGTTCTAGAAGGTCTTGTAGATCTTCATAGAACGATTAACTTAATTTTCTTTGGCATTAGGTGTTGGGACACAAACTTTGATTTCTGTGATGTTGAATGGCTTGAAAAGGAACTGAGATCATTCTGTCACTTTTAAGGTTGCACCCAAATACTGTATTTTGTTTGATTGGTTTTTGCTATGAGGGTTATTGTGTTTCTTCTAAGGGATTTTTGCCCATTTCAGAAGATATAATGGTTATCTGAATTAAAGGCACCCATTTCTGTCTATTTTAGTTCACTAATTCCTAAAATATCAATGGTCCCTCTTGTCATCTCCTGTTTGACTGCTTTCAATTTATCTTGATTCATGGACTTAACATTCCAGGTTCCTATGCAATATTGTTCTTTATCACATCAGATTTTATTTTCACCACCAGACATATACCTTACTGGACATCATTTTCACGTTGGTTCAATCTCTTCATTTCTTCTGGACTTATTTCCCCACTCTTCTCCTATGGGACTCTGATCTGGGGGATTCATCTTTCAGTGTCATATCTTTTTGCCTTTTCATACTCTTCATGGGGTTCTCAAGGCAAGAATACTGAAGTGGTTTGCCATTCCCTTCTCCAGTGCATCATATTTGTCAGAACTCTCCACCATGACCTGTCAGTCTTGGGCCATACATGGCATGGCTCATATTTTCATTGAGTTACATAAGGCCATGACACATGTAATCATGTTGGTTTGTTTTCTGTGATTGTGGTATTTATTCTGTCTACCCTCTGACAAACCTAAACAGTGTATTAAAAAGCAGAGACATCTCTTTGCTGACAAATGTCTGTATAGTCAAAGCTATGTTTGTTTGTTTGTTTGTTTTTCCCTGCAATCAGGCATGAATGTGAGAGTTGGACCATAGAGAAAGCTGAATGCTGAAAATTTGATAATTTTGAATTGTGGTGGTGGAGAAGATTCTTGATAGTCCTTTGGACAACAAGGTAATCAAAGAAGTCAATCTTAAAGGAAATCAACTCTGAATATTCATTGGAAGGACTGATGCTGAAGCTGAATCTCCAATACTTTATCCCCCAGATGTAAAGAGCCAACTCAATGGGAAAGACCCTGATGCTTGGAAAGATTGAAGGCAGGAGGAGGCCTGAGCAACAGAAAATGAGATGGTCAGATGGCATCACTGACTCAATGGACATGAGTTTGAGAAAACTCTGGAAGATATTGAAGGAGCCTGGTGTGCTGAAGTCCATGGGATCATAAATAGGTGGACATTAGTGACTGAACAACAACAATTAGAGAAAATACATGTTGAAAAATTAGTTTTATTATTATTATATTGAGAAGAAGTTGTATTCTAATGAATTTAAATTAGCAATTTGTCTTATGCTAGTACACATTACATAGTGCCAGGGATAAAATATGAGTATTATAGTGCTTTGTAATTTTAATTAAAACACCTCCAAGAGCTGAAATCTCAAGGAGATAGAGACAATACCAAGACAACAGAATCTTCAATCTTTCAAAGGAAAAATAATACAATAAAACTCATTCAACTCAAACCATAAGATTTCTGTTCGAATATCTAAATAATTGTTCTGATTATAAGTTTAAGAGAAAAAATAGAAATGAGATATATTGCATCTTTCTTTTACTGCTAAATTTCATTTGAAATGTATAATTTTGCATCTAGTAACTTTTATTCAAATCACCTGGCTTTCAAACAGGTAAAATAGTAACTAATCAGTTAATGTCATGGAAAGTGGTCAAAATTTAAAAGACAGCAACGAAGCTGAATAAATATGCCCAGTCTTCAGGAAAAAGTCAGGTGAATAAATAACCACCTGGTTATTGTCAACAGTGACCTAATCTATCTTTGGCTCCCAGTAGCTCAGTGGTAGCGTGTCTCCCTCCCAATGTAGGAGATGCAGGAGACTTGGTTTCAATCCTTGAGTCAGGAAGATCCCCTGGAGGGGGAAATGGTGACCCACTCCAGTATTCTTGCTTGGAGAATCCCATGGACAGAGGATCCTTGAAGACTATTGTCCATGGAGTCACAAAAACTCAGACATGATTTAGTGACTGAACAATCTATCTTTGCTCATATGTATAGATCATTGAACACTTAATGGATGGGTTAACCAGAATTATTATATATTACAAAGCTGAAGGAATTCACTGTATATCCAGAGAATGGATATTCTAAGAGAGGGGATCATTTAGAAAGAGAGAAAGAGAGAGGATTTGGGGATAAATATATAATACTGTTTCATTCCAGTGTCAAACCATTAAAGTAAGAATATAATATGTTAACTCCATTTATTTGCAAAATAGGTTTTGCCAGAGACAGTATTGCGAAGGATATATTCATTATATTGTGGTACCAAAAATCATTCAGTAGGAAAATGTAGAGGTACGGTTGGTGAACAAACTACAGAGAGCAATTCTTTTAATTCTTTCTTTTTCTTCTATGTGGTTTTTACTTCACTTTTACTTTTATTATCATCACTGATATCAAAGAATGTGGAAGAGCACTAAAACTTGCTAACATTTGAAGCTGTAATTCTTTTGGACATAGTTTTAAAACTGGTTAGTGATGAGGACTGTAATTTCTAATACCAACTGACACTTCTTCCTCCACCTTTCATGCATTCAAAGGGTTCTGGGCTCCAATCTGCTCTTAGGTATTGTTGAAGGCTGTCTTTAAAAATAGCTGATAGTTATATCACCCTCAGCAGTGTTTGGCCTTCAATGGTAGCAAGTGGAAACACACCTACAAGTACTAAGCAAGAAGAAAGAGTTTGGCTTTAGAAAACCCTCTGTAAGTAGCTCAGGTAAAGTCAAAGAATGTTCATCCTCTAAAAAAAAGAGAGCTATACCATTTAATAGAAAAATCTGTAATCACTTTTTAAAATCCAGATGCATATCAGAATTCTCTCGGAATATTTTGAAAAACACAAATGCCCAGGAAATGCTTTTTTTTTTTTTTTTATTTTCTTTTTGCCAGAGCTCCAGATATGTTTCTAATGAGCAAGCATGTTTAAAAAAACTGGACTATATGATAAATTTTTCCTTTTATCTAGTTTGTTTTTCTATATCTTATTAAGTACTCCCATTTCATTTAGCTTATGTTTTCAAACTTCTCCATATCTTTTTTGTTGTTGCTGTTCTTTCTCAAGCCATCAAGTGTAGTAGGAAAGCTTTTGTATATATATATAACATATACTATATATATATATATATATTTTTAAACTTATGAATTTTTGCCTAACTCAAAAAATTATGCCATTTTGATTCTACTTGTTTGACTTAGTATGAATAGAATGCTAGATTTCTAATAAAAAAATAGATATGTAACAAGCAACAAAGGTTCACTGTATAGCATCAGGAATTATAGTCAGTATCTTGTAATAGCTTATTATGAAAAACAATTTCAAAAATAATATATGTTTCTGTATAACTAAATCACCTTGCTCTGCACCTGAAACATTGTAAGTCAACTATACCTCAATAAATACATATATATTTTAAAAAAGGACTATATGGGGATATTTTACTTTTATCTAGTTTGTTTCACTTTTTCTGTTTCATATTTAATGCTCCAGTTTCATTTAGTTTATGTTTTCCAACTTATCCATCTTTTTTTTTGATGCTTTTCTCAAATCTTTATTAAACATAGTAGTAGAAAAGCTTTTGTGTACATATAATATATACATATATATATTTTAGAAAACTTCTGAATTTTTGCCTAATTAAAAAATGTATGACATTTTGATTCCATTTGTTTGACTTAATATAAATAGAATGCTAGACTCCTAATTTAAAAATATATAGATATACACAACAAACAACAATGATTTACTGTATAGCACAGGGAACTATAGTCCATCTTGTAATCAACTATAATGAAAAACAATTTCAAAAATACCATCTATGCATATATATATAATTGAATCATATAAACAAAAAATAATTGTACTCTGAAATTTAGTAATGCATGCTTTTTGCCAGTTTTTCAAAGTATCTTATGAACATCTAATAAAAACATATGATACAAAATTTTAAATATATTTAGATGTAGGATATGATTAATATAAATTAATTAAATATAAATCTCTTATATTAAAAAGAAACTAACCTCAATGACTTATTTCCTACTGTTGACAAATTTAGAAATCAGTGCACTAAAATGGACAAGAATGGGTTAATTTAATTCAAATGACCATTATATCATTAATCTGAAGCAGAAGATATTAAGAAGACATGACAAGAATACACAGAAAAACAATAAAAAGGAGATCATAATGATCCAGATAACTATGATGGTGTGATCACTCACCAAGAGCCAGACACCCTGGAGTGTAAGTCAAGTGGGACTTAGGAAACGTCACTCTGAGCAAAGCTAGTGGAGGTGATAGAATTCCAGCTGAGTTATTACAAGTCCCAAAAGATGATTCTGTGAAAGTGCTGCAATCAATATGCCAGCAAATTTGGAAAACTCATTAGTGGCCATGGGACTAGAAAATGTCAGTTTTCATTCCAATCCCAAAGAAAGGCAATGCCAAAGAATGCTCAAACTACCACACAATTCCACTCATCTCACATGCTAGTAAAGTAATGCTCAAAATTCTCCAAGCCAGGCTTCAGCAATACCTGAATTGTAAAATTCCAGATGTTTAAGTTGGATTTAGAAAAGGCAGATGAACCAGAGATCAAACTGCCAACATCCATTGAATCATAGGAAAAGCAACAGAATTCTAGAAAAACATCTACTTCTGCTTCATTGACTACACTAAAGCCTTTGACTGTGTGGATCACAGCAAACTTCTTCAAAATTCACAGCAAAATTCTTCAAGAGATAGGAATACCAGACCACCTGAACTGCCTCCTGAGAAATTTGTATGAATGTCAAGAAGCAACAGTTAGAACTGGACATGGAACAGGAGACTTGTTCAAAATCAGGAAACAGTACATCAAGTATGTATATTGTCACCCTGCTTATTTAACTTATATGCAGAGTATATCATGCAAAATGCTGGGCTGGATGAAGCACAAGCTGGAACCAAGATTGCCAGGAAAGACATCAATAACCTCAGATATGCAGATGGCACCACCCTATAGCAGAAGGTGAAGAACTAAGAACCTCTTAATGAAAGTGAAAAAGGAGAGTGAAAAAGCTGGCTTAAAACTCAGCTTTCAAAAAACTAAGACCATGGCATCTGGTCCCATCACTTCATGGCAATTAGATTGGGAAGCAATGGAAACAGTGAGAGACTTTATTTTATAGGACTCCAAAATCACTACAGATAGTGACAACAGCCATAAAATTAATAGGCACTGGCTCCTTAGAAGAGAAACTATGACAAACTTCAACAGCATATTAAAAAGCAGAGATATTTCTTTGGCAACAAAGGTCCTTCTAATCAAAGCAATGATTTTTCCAGTAGTCATGTATGGATTTGAGAGTTGGAACATAAAGAAAGCTCAACACCAAAGAACTGTTGCTTTTGAACTCTGGTGTTGGAGAAGACTCTTGAGAATCCTTTAGACTGCAAGGAGATCAAACCAGTTCACCTAAAGGAAATCAGTCCTGAATATTCATTGGAAGGATTGATGCTGAAGCTGAAGCTCCAGTGCTTTGTCCACCTGATGTGAAGAATTGACTCATTGGAAAAGACCCTGATGTTGAAAAAGATTGAGGGCAGGAAGAAAGGGGAATGACAGAGGATGAGATGGTTGGATGGCATCACCTACTCAGTTGACATGGGTTTAAGCAAACTTCGCAAGTTGATGATGGACAGGGAAGCCTGGGGGGTTCCCTGCAGTCCATTGGGGTCACAAAGAGTTGGACATGACTGAGCAGTTGAACTGAATTGTACTGAACTGGGCTGTGGTGTTATTTGCTGTGGAGAAGCTCAGATTATTAAACATTAATTTAGCTGAGAACTACAGAAGACCCCCAAGAGATCTTCCCTTGGGAAATAAGACTGACCTTTTGTGACAGAAATGAACACTGATGATTCACAAATATTCATTTTTGGAGTTGAATTTTCTCTTCAAAATATATATTGAAATTATCACCCCAGTGCCCCTGTGTATGACTGTACTTGGGAATAGAATTGTGGAAGATGTAATTAGTTAAGTTGAAGTAATGTTGAAGTGTCATTGACCCTTAACTGAATATCATTTGTGTTTTTATGAGAAGAAAGAAATTTGGACCCAGACAAGCACAAAAACAAGACAAATATGGACAATGTGAAAAGAGAGAAGAGGTCCATTTGAGGTTGATAGGAGAGATTGGAATTATGCTGCTGAAAGCCATGAACATCTACTGTTACTAGAAGCTGGAAAAAGGAAGGAAAGGCCCTCCTGTGGAGGTTTTAAAAGGAGCATGATCCTATCAACACCTTGAATTGGGAATTCCAGACTTCAAACTGCAAAGAATATACACTTCTCTAACTAAGCACTCAGTTTATAGTGCTCTATGATGGCAATCTTACAAAATAAAGCCACTTTATGGTACTGCATTATCTTTGTGATATTCAAGTTCCTGTGCTGGTTTCATGAGTTCATATAAGAGAAAGCAAAAGCTTATTGCAGGGAGAAGATATTTCTTTTTTTTTTTTTTTTTTTTTACATGTGTCTGAGGTGTAGAAAGTGGCACTGCCATTGATAAATATGAAATCAATTGGTATGCCATTGATAAATATGAAATCATTTGCATATACATTGGTATAATGCATATTACACAAAATGTAGAATTATAAGTAATCCTTGCATTCTGAAACTTTCTACTATTGATTTAATGTCTAAGTGGTCTTGTAGAACACCTGTAACACAAAGTTTAAGATAATTTTCATATTATCATTCTGGTGATGTTTACTTTTATATCAACACATGGATAACTGTGAACTAGACTTCCATTTTCTAGTTTTAACATTTGAAGTTCAGGTTAGAAAACATAATTTTTTTTTACAAATGAAAAGATTATAGTAGCCATGTCTCATGCCTTTCAATATATACAGCATTCTTTATAGATCAAAGTATTCAATAATTGCTGATCTTTGCTTTTCAACAAATTTAGCTTACAGAATCAAAATTGCTGTGTTAAACTAGATTTTAGGGGCAATTATCTATTGCATAACTTTTACTCTATTCATCACACAATAATGATATTGTAAAAATATGGAGAAAATATATGTATTTAACTGAAATATTTTATTTTGCAATTACTTGATGTTGTTCAGTAAAATTGTCATGTTCATAAAAAGAATTGAGAGTTTTTAATGAAATATACATTTAGCTGTAATCTGGATGATGGGATACAAGTATTGACCAAATTATCTTTTCTACAAGTGTTTGACTATAGATTTCCTAGATTTAGATAATATATGTCATGTTTTAATGTATTTAATGCATTTATTATAACATGAACATATAAGTGTTTTAACAAACTTGAAAGGTAAAGTAAACATAGAGATTTATTGTCAGATAAAATTACATTAATGAATTAGTTATGGATTTAGAGGGAGGAGAGATTATTATTATACTATTCAGATTATTGTAATGGGATAAATGTTTATAAAGAGGATTGCAAATGCCTTAGATACAGAGAAACTGGAGGAGTTTTGACATCTTTGGGTAAATCTTCCAGTTTTTATTATAATTTTGAGATAGTAACTATAGTGAGTAGTGAAGGAGTAATGATGGAGACTAGCCCTGTCACAGAACACCAAAATGCAGGCATTCCTGGGCACATTAAAATCTGTGAGGAGAACATGAGCTCAGAGAGAATTCTAGACAGTCTCTTACTTACACTAAGACCTAGGCAATGAAAGTCTTTTGCTGAGAAGATACAGTAGATTTTAGAGAGAATAGCTTGAGGATACCAAGGATGAACTGAATATGAAGGTAGAACAGAAGAAAAAAGATAAAATTTCCAGGCACTCAGATCCCAAACTCTGCCAAAGGGAGAGTTGAAATTCGATCCTCAAATTAATTAAAGTACTTGCAAATTCGAATTTAATGTAAGTAAGAACAGAGACAGTCAGCCTTGTCTAACTCAATGAAACCAAGCCATGCCTGCGGGGCAACCCAAGATGGGCGGGTCATGGTGGAGAGGTCTGACAGAGCCTGGTCCACTGGAGAAGGGAATGGCAAGCCACTTCAGTATTCTTGCCTTGATAACCCCATGAACAGAATGAGAGGCAAAATGACAGGATACTGAAAGAGGAACTTCCCAGGTCAGTAGGTGCCCAATATGCTACTGAGAAATAACTCCAGAAAGAATGTAGGGATGGAGCCAAAGCAAAAACAATACCCAGTTGTGGATGTGACTGGTGATAGAAGCAAGATCCAATGCTGTAAAGAGCAATATTGCATAGGAACCTGGAATGTCAGGTCCATGAATCAAGGCAAATTGGAGGTGGTCAAACAAGAGATGGCAAGGGTGAACGTCGATATTCTAGGAATCAGCGAACTAAAATGGAATGGAATGGGTGACTTTAACTCAGATGACCATTATATCTACTACTGCAGGCAGGAATCCCTCAGAAGAAATGGAGTAGCCATCATGGTCAACAAAAGAGGCTGAAATACAGTACTTGGATGCAATCTCACAAACGACAGAACAATCTCTGTTCGTCATCAAGGCAAACCATTGAATATCAGTTATTCAAATCTATGCCTAAACCAGTAATGCTGAAGAAGCTGAAGTTGAATGGTTTTATGAAGACCTACAAGACGTTTTAGAACTAACACCAAAAAAAGGTACCCTTTTCATTATAGGGGACTGGAATGCAAAAGTAGGAAGTCAAGAAACACCTGGAGTAACAGGCAAATTCGGCCTTGGAATGTGGAATGAAGCAGGGCAAAGACTAACAGAGTTTTGCCAAGAATGCACTGGTCATAGCAAACACCCTCTTCCAACAACACAAGAGAAGACTCTACACATGGACATCATCAGATGGTCAACACTGAAATCAGATTGATTATATTCTTCGCAGCCAAAGATGGAGAAGCTCTATACAGTCAAGAAAAACAAGACCGGGAGCTGACTGTGGCTCAGATCCTGAACTCCTTATTACCAAATTCAGACTGAAATTGAAGAAAGTAGGGAAAACCGCTAGATCATTCAGGTATGACCTAAATCACATCCTTTATGTTTATACAGTGGAAGTGAGAAATAGATATAAGGGCCTAGATCTGACAGATAGAGTGCCTGATGAACTATGGACAGAGGTTTGTGAAATTGTACAGGAGACAGGGATCAAGACAATCCCCATGGAAAGGAAATGCAAAACAGCAAAATGGCTGTCTGGGGAGGCCTTACAAATAGCTGTGAAAAGAAGAGAGGCGAAAAGCAAAGGAGAACAAGAAAGATATAAGCGTGTGAATGCAGAGTTCCAAACAATAGCAAGAAGAGATAAGAAAGCCTTCTTCAGTGGTCAATGCCAAAAAATAGAGGAAAACAACAGAATGGGAAAGACTAGAGATCTCTTCAAGAAAATTAGAGATACCAAGGGAACATTTCATGCAAAGATGGGCTCAATAAATGATAGAAATGGTCTGGACCTACCAGAAGCAGACAATATTAAGAAGAGGTGGCAAGAATACACGGAAGAACTGTATTAAAAAGATCTTCATGACCCAGATAATCATGATGATGTGATCACTAATCTAGAGCCAGAATTCTTGGAAAGTGAAGTCAAGTGGGCCTTAGAAAGCATCACTACGAACAAAGCTAGTGTTGGTGATGAATTTCAGTTGAGCTGTTTCAAATCCTGAAAGATGATGCTGTGAAAGTGCTGCACTGAATATGCCAGCAAATTTGGAAAATGCAGCAGTGGCCACAGGACTGGAAAAGGTCAGTTTTCATTCCAATCCCAAAGAAAGACAATGCCAAAGAATGCTCAAACTACTGCACAATTGCACTCATCTCACATGCTAGTAAAGTAACGCTCAAAATTCTCCAAGCCAGGCTTCAGCAATACGTGAACCATGAACTCCCTGATGTTCAAGCTGGTTTTAGAAAAGGCAGAGGAACCAGGGATCAAATTGCCAACATCCGCTGGATCATGGAAAAAGCAACAGAGTTCCAGAAAAACATCTCTTTCTGCTTTATTGACTATGCCAAAGCCTTTGACTGTGTGGATCACAATAAACTGTGGAAAATTCGGAAAGAGATGGGAATACCAGACCACCTAATCTGCCTCTTGAGAAATCTGTATGCAGGTCAGGAAGCAACAGTTAGAACTGGACATGGAACAACAGACTGGTTCCAAATAGGAAAAGGGGTACGTCAAGGCTGTGTATTGTCACCCCGCTTATTTAACTTATATGCAGAGTACATCATGAGAAACGCTGGACTGGAAGAAACACAAGCTGGAATCAAGGTTGCCGGGAGTAATATCAATAACCCCAGATATGCAGATGACACCACTCTTATGGCAGAAAGTGAAGAGGAGCTAAAAAGCCTCTTGATGAAAGTAAAAGTGGAGAGTGAAAAAGTTGTCTTAAAACTCAACATTCAGAAAACGAAGATCATGGCCTCTGGTCCCATCACTTCCTGGGAAATAGATGGGGAAACTGTGGAAATAGTCTTAAACTTTATTTTTTGGGGCTCCAAAATCACTGTAGATGGTGACTGCAGCCATGAAATTAAAGGACGCTTACTCCTTGGAAGAAAAGTTATGACCAACCTAGATAGCATATTCAAAAGCAGAGACATTACTTTGCCTACTAAGGTCCGCCTAGTCAAGGCTATGGTTTTTCCAGTGGTCATGTATGGATGTGAGAGTTGGACTGTGAAGGCTGAAGGCCGAAGAATTGATGCTTTTGAACTGTGGTGTTGGAGAAGACCCTTGAGTGTCCCTTGGACTGCAAGGAGATCCAACCAGTCCATTCTGAAGGAGATCAGCCCTGGGATTTCTTTGGAAGGAATGATGCTAACACTGAAACTCTAGTACTTTGGCCACCTCATGTGGAGAGTTGACTCATTGGAATAGACTTTGATGCTGAGAGGGATTGAGGGCAGGAGAAGAAGGGGACCACCAAGGATGAGATGGCTGTATGGCATCACTGACTCGATGAACGTGAATCTGAGTGAACTCCAGGTGTTGATGATGGACACGGAGGTTTGGTGTGCTGCCATTCATGGGGTTGCAAAGAGTCGGACACGACTGAGCGACTGAACTGACTGAACTGAAGAACAGAGAGTAGACCGTGCTCAACCATAGAATAGATCAGACAAAAACCAGACCAAGCACAGCAAACTAGATTGACTCAACAACCTCTCCCTCATGGTGCCAATCTAAACAAAAAATAGGCATACACTTGCATAGATAAAAATTATATACTTTATTATTTCCAGTCTTTTTCACATAATGCCTGTGTTCAACCAAAATTATGAGGGAAGAAAAAGTGTGACCAGTCATTAAAAGTCAAAATGATCAGTAGAAACAGAAGCACTCATGTTGAAATTATCAAAGATGAACTTTAAAACAATAAGTACAATAAAGAATATAAGAAAGAATGTGTATAGAAAAATAAGATAAAATTAGAAATTTTGGCTAAAAATTATAGAAAGAAAAAACTGGCATCAGAGAGAAAGAATAAGTTTGATGAGTTTATTAGCAGAATGGATATAGCACAAGAAAAAGTTAGTGAATCTGAGGACAGAACATTTGAAATTATTCAAAAAGGAAAAAACAAAACAAAACAAAAATAGAAAACATAGTATCTGTGAAAAACAAATAAGTCAGCCTAAAATTTGTTTATTTGGAGACCCAGAAGCATCAAAAGAAGAGGAAATGGGGTGAAAATATATATATATAGGAAGAAATATTGGCTGAATTTGATGAAATACATCAAATTATAGATTAAAGAAATTCAGATTCAGTGCACCCCACACATGATTAAAACAAATTAACCACACAACATAAAGATAAAGAGAAAATCTTAAAAGTAATTAGCCTCCAATTAAAATAAATAAATCTAAATTTTAAAAAAAGTTTCCTGAGATAAAGACTTATTTACAGAAAATAAGGAAAATGGATGAGATGTCATGAGCGAGAATAGAATGAAGGCAGAAAACAAATGTAAATGTGTTTTGAAAGTGCTGAGTAAAATGAAGAAAAAGAATAAAAGGGAAGGAAGAGAAGAAAAAGCAATTTACACACTTGATTTCAAATATATAAGTTATTAAAATAAAGTGGTTTGAAAATCCCCCAAGCAACCAAACCAGTTGAGCCCTGAAGCAAAATTGATGCTGCTACTGCTTAGTTACTTCAGTCATGTGCGATTCTGTGTGACCCTAAAAAAACTGTAGCCTGCCTGGCTCCTATGTCCACGGAATTCTCCAAGCAAGAAAAATAGAATGGGTTGCCATGCCCTCTTCCAGGGGACTTAACAACCCAAGTATAGAACCCAGGTCCACCACGTTGCAGGTGGATTCTTTACCAGCTGAGCTACCAGGGAAGTCCCTTTAGCAAATTAAACCTACCTTATTTTATGAACATTAGGAAAGCTTTGGTTATTCCTTGTTCCTCTGATGACCAAAAAATGTTATCTTCCTAAAATGGTATAAGATAATCATTTTAACCCCCACCTCCACAAATAGAAACCCTCATTGTAATCCAAGTTTTGTAAAAGATAAACAACTTTCTCATTTTCACTTTATAGATTATCCTGTAACATTTTGCCCCTCACCTTCACATCAGTTTTGAATTTGAAGACTCGCAGTTTGCAAACTGTATTTTTGTGCACAATTACCTCTTTCTTACTAAACACTACTTTACTGGCCTAGTTTTAATTTTACTGTTTCTGAAATTTTGACATTGTAAAGGCAGTGTGGTACTGGCTGAAGAAAATGTTCAGGGACTTGGATTTCATAGAATTCTTAGGTGCAATATCAAAAACAATTCATAAAAAAAAAAAAAACTAATAAAAAAAGAAAAACAAGCCATCAGAAAGAAAGACAAGCCACAACTTAGGAGAAATTATTTGCAGATCATATATCTAATAAATGACTTGCATACAGAAAGCATAAAAGTTTTTTTTTAACTAAATAATCAGAGAAAAAAATCAAATAAAAAAGATCTGCATAGAGATTTGCACAGTCAATAAAGTAGTTGTTAGGAATGGCTGCTAAGCACATCAGAAGAGTCATAAGATTTTTAGCAATTATGAAAATAAAAAAGTAAAACAGGATTCCACTTCTCACCCAACTAGTATAACCATACTCATAAAATACAGACTACAAGTATATGTATAAAAGTTACAACTTCTTTCTGTGTGTGCACTAATTTGCTTCAGTCATGTCTGACACTTTGAGATCCTGTGAATTTTAGTTCCCCAGGCTCCTCTGTCCATGGAATTCCCCAGGCAAGAATACTGGTGTAGGTTGCCATGCCTTCCTCCAGTGGAACTTCCCAACACAAGGATCGAGTGCATGTCTCTTACGTCTCCTACACTGACAGATGGGTTCTTTACCACTAGTGCCTATATTGATGGTTAATGGAAATGTTAAATTGGATAGCCAGTTTGTAATCTGATAGCTTTTTGAAAATTAAGCAGAAATTTACCATTATGACCCAGCAACTCCACACCTGGGAATCTGCCAAGAGCAGTTAGGTATGCAAAGGCTTTCATTGGAGCATTATTCACAATAGCCCCAGATTAGAACCAATCCCAATGTGCATCAAATGATGAAAGTATAAGCAAAATGTTTTATATAATTGATCACAATTGATCAATAAATAAAGAACAAAATACTAACATATACAATAAGGATAAACCTCAAAATCATTATCTTAAGTGAAGAAGACAGAGTATAAGACTACATATAACTTCATTATTTCATTTTTATGAAACTACCGGAAAAAAAAAAATAAAACATAGAAAAACATATGCATAGAGAAAGCATGTAAATGACTGTTTATAGCTAGAGATAGAGACAAAGATTAAGAAATTTTTGATGTTATATCTGTCCTGTCTACAGGAGTAAGGAGTGGCAGCTCATGTGTTGGTTTTTGTCATTTTTTATTATATGCAATATGAAGCTCTTGCATTAAGTGGTTTTACTTCTGGAAATGGCACTCTACTTCTGAAGCATGATTCCCACACTGTTCAGGTTCAGGATTATTAGAATTGTGTTTGTGTGATTCCTTGGCTTTCCACTACTCTCCTGATCTTTCTTTCCATACTGAAATTCTTTTAAAAATCACCCAAATATATACGCACTGCAACATATATCAGTATGAGGTAATTTGCATTAAAAAAATCTCATCTTATTTGTGAAGCAAGTTTCTTTTAACATATCAAAGCACATGCTCTTGCTGAATCCATCTGAGCTCTTTTCAAAGACTTATTCCAAGCAAAGTACTTTCATTTAAAAAATGAATATTTCCTATACCCAAGTTAACTTTTTGTGTTGAGCTGAAGTAATAAAAAATATCAGCTCAATGGGAAATTTGAGGAGAAATTATATAGCAAATCTAGGAAGATTAAATAGGAAATGACTCTCTAAGTTTGATGTATGGCATTAATGATGTAGCTCACTGGCTGAGAGGGACAGTTATTTCTTAGCATTTTGTTATGAGGAAACCAGTGACGGCTTCAATGCTTGAACTGTGAAATATTTAAACAGACTTTGAGTTTTTCTATAATAATCACCTTTTAATTACTTTAAAAATGTACAGCTTTGCTGCCAAGAAGAAAATTCACCCTTGTGGTAGCCAATACTTTACCATCACTTCCAATTTTCCTGTTCATGACTTTGATTATGTAAATAGAAACATTTGGTCCATCTTCATTTTTACCTTATGACTTAATGGCAGATAATGACAATAGATTTAAATCTTGACATCCAGTGGAAAAATAAACTCAGGCTGATTTCAAAGGACTAGCTATATATATATATAGCCATTATCAAATGCTAAGTGATATGTCCAGAGTGTATAGATCTTAAGCACAGTTCAAGGTTTTAAAGAAATAAAACTTCCTTTAGGTTGCAATAGTATGAAAAGATGTAATAGAATATCTAAGCAAGCAGAAACCTAGGAAATTGATAGGAACTTTGGTGGGGATGAAGGAGAAACTGGCAAACCTCCCCAGTATACTTGCTATGAGAATCCCATGAACTGTATAAAAAAGCAAAAAGATATGATACCCAAAGGAGAAGAACCTTGGGTCTGAAGGTGTCCTATACGCTACTGGGGAAGAGCAGAGGACAACTACTAATAGCTCCAGAGAGAATGAAGCAGTTGGCCAGAGCAGAAATGATGCTAGGTTGTGGATGTGTTTCATGGTGAAAGTAAAGTCTGATGCTGTGAAGAACAGTATTGCATAGGAATCTGGGATAATAGGTCCATGAATCAAGGTAAGTTGGATGTGGTCAAGCAGGAGATACCAAGAGTAAACATCAACATCCTAGGAATCAGTGAATTAAAATGGATGGGAATGGGTGAATTTAATTCAGATGACCATTACATATACCATGGGCAAGAATCCCTAGATGAAATGGAATAACCCTTATAATTAACAAAAGACTTTGAAACCCTTATAATTAACAGTACTTTGGTGTAACCTCAAAAATGACAGAATGATCTCAGTTTGTTTCCAAGGCAAATCATTCAGCATCACAGTAAGTCAAGTCTATGCCCCAATCACTTATGCTGAAGGCGCTGAAGTTGATCAGTTCTATGAAGACCTCCTAGAACTAATGCTAAAAAATATATCCTATTCATCATAGGGGATTGGAATGTAAAGGCAGGAAATCAAGAAATACCTGGAGTAACAGGCAAGTTTGGTCTTGGAATACAAAATGAAGCAGGGGAAAGGTTAACAAAATTTTGCCAAGAGAGCTCACTGGTCATAGCAAACACTCTTTTTAAATAACATAAGGGACAACTTTGGCATAGTCAATAAAACATAAATGGATGTTTTTCTGGAACTCTCTTGCTATATTGATGATCCAGCGGATGTTGGCAATTTGATCTCTGGTTCCTCTGTCTTTTCTAAACCAGCTTGAACATCTGAGAGTTCACAGTTCACATATTGCTGAAGCCTGGCTTGGAGAATTTTGAGCATTACTTTACTAGCGTGTGAGATGAGTACAATTGTGCGGTAGTTTGAGCATTCTTTAGCATTGCCTTTCTTTGGGATTGGAATGAAAACTGACCTTTTCCAGTCCTGTGGCCACTGCTTAGTTTTCCAAATTTGCTGGCGTATTTAGTGCAGCACTTTCATAGCATCATCATTATTTCTCCACTGATTTCCAGTAGCATATTGGGCACTTACTGACCTGGGGAGTTCCTCTTTCAGTATCCTATCATTTTGCCTTTTCATGCTGTTCATGAGGTTCTCTACGGAAGAATACTGAAATGGTTTGCCATTCCCTTTTCCAGTGGACCACATTGTGTCAGACCTTTCCACCATGCCCGCCTGTCTTGGGTGGCCCCACAGGACATGGCTTAGTTTCATTGAGTTAGACAAAGCTGTGGTCCTAGTGTGATTATATTGACTAGTTTTCTGTGATTATGGTTTCAGTGTGTCTGCCTTCTTGCAACACCTACTGTCTTACTTGGGTTTCTTTTACCTTGGATGTGGGGTATCTGTTCATGGCTGCTCCAGCAAAGCGCAGCCACTGCTCCTTACCTTGGATGAGGGGTGGATCACAATAAACTGGAAAATTCTGAAAGAGATGGGAATACCAGACCACCTGCCCTGCCTCTTGAGAAACCTATTTTCAGATCAGGAAGCAACAGTTAGAACTGGACATGGAACAAGAGACTGGTTCCAAATAGGAAAAGGAGTAAGTCAAGGCTGTACATTGTCACCCTGCTAACAATGGCAACCCACTCCAGTACTCTTGTCTGGAAAAACCTATGGGCACTGGAGCCAGGTAGGCTGCAGTCCATGGGGTCGCTAGGAGTCGGACACGACTGAGTGACTTCACTTTCACTTTTCACTTTCATGCATTGGAGAAGGAAATGGCAATCCACTCCAGTGTTCTTGCCTGGAGAATCCCAGGGATGGCAGAGCCTTGTCTCTGGGGTCCCACAGAGTTGGACACAACTGAAGTGACTTAGCAGTAGCACCAGCAGAGTACATCATGAGAAACGCTGGGCTGGAAGAAGCACAAGCTGGAATCAAGATTGCCGGGAGAAATATCAATAACCTCAGATATGCAGATAACATCACCCTTATGGCAGGGCTGGATGAGTTACATTTGGAATCAAGATTGCTGGGAGAAATGCCAACTATTTCAGATATGTGAAGGATACCACTCTAATGCAGAAAGCAAAGAGAAACTAAAAAACCTCTTGATGAGCATGAATGTGGAAAATGAAAAAGACTAAAAAGCAAACAAAAGAAAACAAACAAATAAAAACTAAGATCATGGCATCAGGCCCCATCATTTCATGGTAAATAGAAGGGGAAAATGTGGAAGCAGTAACATATTTCCTCTTCTTGAGCTCTAAAATTGCTGCAGATTGTGACTGCATCAAGAAATTAGAAGATGCTTGCTCCTTGGCAGGAGAGCTATGAAAACCTAGACAAGTGTGTTAAAAAGCAAAGACATCATTTTATTACCAAAGGTCTGTATAGTCAAACCTATGGTCTTTCCAGACGTCACATATGGTTGTGAGAGATGGACCATAAAGAAGACAGAGTACCAAAGAATTACTACTTTTGA
The DNA here is from genome assembly GCF_023091745.1 of Budorcas taxicolor. Taxonomy (NCBI): domain Eukaryota; kingdom Metazoa; phylum Chordata; class Mammalia; order Artiodactyla; family Bovidae; genus Budorcas; species Budorcas taxicolor. The sequence goes on along the minus strand of NC_068931.1, from coordinate 16,829,123 downwards.
ACTGTGATGCTAGAGAAGACTCTTGAGAGTCCCTTGGATATCAAAGAGATCAAGTCAGTCAATGTTAAAGGAAATAAACCTGAATATTTGGACTGTGAAGAAGGCTGAGCGCCGAAGAATTGATGCGTTTGAACTGTGGTGTTGGAGAAGGTCCCTTGGACTGCAGGGAGATCCAACCAGTCCATTCTGAAGGAGACCAACCCTGGGATTTCTTTGGAAGGAATGATGCTAAAGCTGAAGCTCCAGTACTTTGGCCACCTCATGTGAAGAGTTGACTCATTGGAAAAGACTCTGATGCTGGGAGGGATTGGGGGCAGGAGGAGAAGGGGACGACCCAGGATGAGTTGGCTGGATGGCATCACGGACTCGATGGACGAGAGTCTGAGTGAACTCTGGGAGATGGTGATGGACAGGGAGGCCTGGTGTGCTGCAATTCATGGGGTCGCAAAGAGTTGGACACAACTGAGCTACTGAAATGAACTGAACTGAACTGATTCATTGGAAGGACTGATGCTGAAGCTGAAACTCCAATACTTTGGCCACCTGATGTGATGAGTCAACTCGTTGGAAAAGATCCTGATGCTGGGAAAGATTGAAAATAGAATGAAAAGAGGGCAACAGAAGATGAGATGGTTGGATGGCATCAATAATGAATGGACATGAAGTTGGACAAATTGTAGGAGATGGTTGGGGACAGGGTGTGCTGGTGTGCTGCAGTCCATGGTGTCATGACTTGGTGTCTGAACACACACAAAAAAGTTCAGTTCAGTTCAGTCATTTAGTCATGTCTGACTCTTTGCAACCCCATGAGCTGCAGCACGCCAGGCTTCCCTGTCCATTACCAACTCCCAGAGTCTATTCAAAATCATTCCCATCGCGTTGGTGATGCAATTAAACCATCTCATCCTCAGTCATCCCCTTCTCCTCCTGCCTTCAATCTTTCCCAGCATCAGGGTCTAAAAATATTTCATGCAGTAAACAAATAGCACACTTCAATCATAATATTCTACACTACTACTCCTAATCTATCACACTCTGAAAGTAGTGAGGGGAGAAATTTGATGTTGAAATAATTAGAACAACGACAACAAAAAATGGCCCTGGGGGAAATGGGGAGATGCAAGTCAAAGCACGAGTAAGTTATATAAACCTAATGTACTGGTGACTATAGTTAATAATAATGTATTATATACTTAAAATTTTGCTAAGAGAGTAAATTCCAAGTGTTCTCACCACACCAAAAATAGGTGACGGGTATGGGTATGTTAACTAGCTTGATTATAGTAATCATCTCACAATGCATCTCACAATGGTAAAACATCATATTGCATATTTGTCAAATTCTAGCAATAAAGGTGCTAATTATTACAGAAAATAAATGAAAATCTTATGTTAAGTTTTATTCCTTTACGTCTAGGAATTCATCTGTGTCTAAGTTCTGTATTTTTCAAATGAAAATCATGATCTAAGTTACCTGTGAAATGTGGTATATTGTACAGGAAGAATAAGAAATCTTTTTTCCTCTATCCAATTTAAGTTCTTTCCCTACAGCCCTAGAAATTTCACTGGGGAAAAGTAGATTAACAAGAGAAAAATAGACCTTGACACATGCAGCCTGCACTTATACATAAGAGCACTCAGTTATGAGTAATTCAGAGTTGGTTAGAACTTTTAAAATATTATTTCGAGGTAAAAGAAGGACTTCTGTGTTGGGGAAGCAAGTTATAGGGAGAAGATGAGAAAAAGTTTGGTAAACTAGGCTTGTTTAGTAATATTCATGTTGCAAATTTAAGCCATTATGTTTCTCATTGATAAATTATTAATTTCTCCATATTCAAGTCAGGGAGAAGGCGACATCTTTACAAATGGAAATCTCTTTAAAAACATGTAAATTTTCTTTACAAAAGGAAAACTTGTGCCCTGGTTTTAGAGCTTTTCCTGCCTCTGTTGGTTTTCAAAGTCTTTTAGTTCAAAATAATCTGTAAACCAAATAGGCATATTTGAGATGGCATATTCTGGTGCCTTTCATTATATTAGAGCTCTGTATGAAGGCATAGTGAATATCTGGGGATTTTAATTCATCTTTCATTATCTCATCCTCTTTGGGGAGTAAAGATTTGTGGGTTAAAAGTATATCTTTCTTTCTAGTTTGCAAACTTCTGAATTTTGAATGAAGAAGAGAATAAGAAAGTAGCTAATATTTATGTACATATAACATGCATAGTGGTCCCTAAAGAAAGCAGTCTACCTTCTATATATACTTCTTTTCTTCCATCCTTTCTGCTTCTTCTTTTTTTCTTTCTCCCTCTTTTCTTTCTTTTTCTTCTTTTTTTTTCTGTCTTTCTCCCTCTCCTTCTTTTCTTATCAAAAATTAGAAAAAGTTCAGATATCATTTATTAAGTGTGCTCATCTAGGCATCTGCTGACTTGGACTTTATCTTAAATATAGGCATTTTGCAAACATGTTTGTAAGGTGGAATATTTGTCTTCTTAAAATAACAAACAGTTTTGAAAGGTAGAAATAGCTATTTCCATGCCAAAAATACTTTGTTATGCTCATTAACAATCACTTTTTACTGTTGCTTTAATGAAAAAGCTAGACTAACATTACATAATATGAACTCAATTGTGAAACCAAGATGTGAGAACTTGCTCACATAACTTGCTCCATAATTTGCCTATTGTGAGATCTAAAGAAGTCATAACTGGCAAATTTTATCCCTCATAATTGAGCTGCTGAGACATAGCTATATTTTCTCTCTTTACAACAGAAAATATGGAAATATCCATAACATAGATGAGCCACAGCCACCTTCATGATTATATCAAAGAAGAATTCTACAGGATTTGCTTTTGCTTTTCAGCAAATATTAACTTAATAACTTCCTTTAATTAAGTCTTTCTATTTGCCTCTATTCTGCTTGGCTCACTCTATCTTCTATTTTTGGGAATAAAAAAGGTATTTTAAGCAAATTATAGGTAATGTTTAAGAATCCATATGCTAATATAATTGGTTAGTACATCCAGTGACTGTTTGCCTGAGAGAGACATGCCTGCAATCAGCAAAGTTTTGTCTTTTCAGTCACAGTAACTTCAACTGCAGATCCCTTTGCTCTTTGGGCCATGCCAAGCTTGCAACCTCCTTGAAGTCAGAAAAAATTGGACTAGGACTCTCTGACATAAAGATAGGATTGAGTAGTTTACCAATCTAGGTCATAAGGAAGAAATCTGCCATACCTCTTTGGAACGCCCTTTACGTGGATCAACTTAACTACCTTTTCTATATTCTTTAGCACTATGATTTGGTAATACTTTGACCAGTTGGGAGATAGCCATGACTTTCACTTTTCTTTTGCCAATATTTAAATCTTGTCCTTTTCAGCTGCTGGCCAAGGTGTTAGCTGTCTGTGAAACTGTAAATATCCCATCCAATATGAAGTTCACAATATATCTTGGGGATTTCACACCCTGGTTATAGCAGTCACTTGCTCCAAAGATGTGCAGTCAGAAGTAATGGAGTTTGGTCCAGCTCCTTGCAGTTGAGATATTAGTGATAGTCCTAAGCTTTTGTCTCATTCACAGTGTGTGATTTAAGAGATGATGCTTTTGTTTGTTTTGTTTAAACTTTGTTTTTTACTTTGAACTTATAGACCTGCAGAAGATTTATTAAAAAATAGTACAGAGCTTCACCATATACCTTCACCTAGTCTCTCCTAATGTTAACATGACCATGATATTGGCAGAGTACTATTCATCTTCTACAGGCTTTATTTGAATTCCGTCAGAGTTTATACTAATTTTTTTCTATTCCAGATTGAAATCAGGATCCTGATTTACATTTAGTTACTATGACTCTATAGTCTCCTTCCATCTGTGATAGTTATTCCATCTTTCCTTGTTTTACATCACTTTGACACTTTTGAAAATTATCAGTCAAGAATTTTGCAGAATATTTCTTCATTTTGGTTTGTCTGATGCTTATTATGATTAGACTGGGGTTATGGATTTTAGGAAAGCATAGCAAAGAGATGAAGTGTCCTTCCATCACACCATGTCAATAGGTAAACTCTATCATGACTTAGAACTGGTGATGCTAACTTTGCAATTTGGCTGAAGTGACATCTGTTAGGTTTCACCACTGTAATTTTTTTTTTTTCTTGACTTTCTTTATAAATCAATCACAGAGTCCAGCCCACATTTAAAAGAAAATAAATTAAGGTGAATTAAGTTTGCTTTCTAAAGTGAATAATATTGAAAAAACTGGAGTATCTATGTTAAGATCATGACAGTAATTAATGTTTGGGGGAATCATTTGAGTCTATGGAAAATATCCTATTACTCTATTTTTCTACTTTCACGGAAGTCAAGTTGAGGGATGGGCAACATTCTTAAGCCAGAAGGACATAAACGAGTAGAACTTTTCTCTTCCATTTTCAGCTTTTTGAAAATTAACTATTCTCTTGTTTTACTCTGCTTTGAAATGCTTTCCAGTGTCTTAACTAATTTTTATAATATATTCTATTTAAATTTTTATAATTACTATCTGTGGCAATGTTCATATATCCACTTCACTTTTTTGTCATTACCAGTGCTTTCAAGGCTCAATTGATTTGATTGGTTTGTTTGATCTATTCATAATGATGACACTCAATCCCCCCAACATAAATATAAAATTTCACATAATATGTTAACTAAAGGATGAGCTTAATCATTTAATGACCTTAAATGATTAAAAAAATATTTCAGTGATGACAAGTGTAGTCATTCCCAACACACCATTTCTTAGTTAATTCAGATACATGATATTTTATTTTCCATAAATTATTAATATAATACTGTAAGTGTTAGCCAGTGAAAACTTAATCAAGTTTGTAAATATAAAAACATACTGCTTTTCTTAGCTTTTGTTTCATTCTGAATTTTTGACTAGCTCTTTTAGTATAAATACATTTGGTTACACTAACATGAATGTTCGGGGCTCTTTCATTTCCCAATATGTTGTGATTATGGACATTTTCAGTCTTGCTGTTGGTGTGGATTTCAAAATTAACAACTGTATGCAGATAACATGAGAATGTGTTTCCAGAGGTTGATGTGATTCTTTGACTTGAAACGAGCAAATTTACCAGATTATAAAGCAATGCACGTAAGTACTTTTGGCCCCCTTTAGAAACAACTAGATTGCATCACAGGTACAGTGATCCAGCTGACTGTTGTTAAAAACTTATGATGAATTCCTATGCATTCATGTATGTGTGAATCTGTGTTAGCACACATGTGTGTAGATGTATACATGTGTACGTGTGTGTGTGTGTGTGTGTGTTTGATGAGAAATAAAAAAAAAGGAACAGTTCAAGGAATAAAGGAGGAGAAAAAAAGGGTTGGGAAGGAAATGGTAAAGAAAAGTTAAATCAAACCAATCAAAAAACCACTGAGTAGCTACTCTGCACAAGAAAATCAACCAGCAAGTGAGGTGAATATAAAGTCCAGGCCAGAAGTTCCCTCATTTCAGTGGGCAATGTTCAGGTAACTAATTTGAACAGTCCTTTCTAGACACAGAGCAGCGATTTTCAAATTGTGGTAATATTATATTCACAGGTCTTAGAGGAGGCTGGGGAGCCAAATAGGGCTCTTGGGTCTAACTCCTTCTTCAAGCAGAGAGCTTTATTTTCATCTGTTTTGCACAGCTGACATCAGAGTAAAATGCTTTGAATAAAGAGTTCCTTTAAGAAAAAAAGGAAAATGATTCCATTATTTTGACCTCCTAGAAGGCAGAGATAGCAGATAGCAGCACTTTGAAAAGGATGTTGCAAAAATAATTCAATTACACTGGTAATTGTAAGTTATGAGGGAAATATGTAGAAAATAAATATAATGAGCAATTATGATATTAATAACAATAAAACATCCTCACAGTTTACAACTTTAAAAATTATTATTTATTTTTGTTGCATTAGATCTTCATGACTGTGCACAGGATTTTCCTAATTGAGGTGCATGGGGCCTACACTTCACTGTGGTGCATGGGCTTCTGATTGGGGTAGCTTCTCTAGTAGAGCACAGGCTCTTTGCTACACAGGATCGGTAGTTGTGGTGCAGGGGCTTAGTTGCCCCACAGCATGTGGGATCTTCTGGGAGCAGATTTTGAAGCTGTGTCCTGTGCATTATAAGGCAGATTCTTATCCGCTCGACCACCAGGAAAGACCCAAATGGTTTTATTAACAAGACATTGTTACAATATGATATTTATCAATATTAACAATATTACAATATGGTACTGATAAATATTAGACTGTACCAGTTATTTCACTCACCTAGAGCCAGACATCAGAGAGTGTGAAGTTAAGTGGGCTTTAGGAAACATCACTATGAACAAAATTAGTGGAGGTGATAGAATTCCAGCTGAGTTATTTTAAATCCTAAAAGATGATACTGTTAAAGTGCTGCACTCGATATGCCAGCAAATTTGGAAAACTCAGCAGTGGCCACGGGACTGGAAAAGTTTAGTTTTCATTCCAATCCCAAAGAAAGGAAATGCCAAAGAATGTTCAAAGTACCACACAATTGCACTCATTTCATACACTACCAAAGTAATTCTCAAAGTTCTCCAAGCTAGGCTTCAACAGTATGTGAACCAAGAACATCCAGATGTGCAAGCTGGATTTAGACAAAGCAGAAGAACCAGAGATCAAATTGCCAACACCCGCTGAATCACAGAAAAAAAACAAGAGAATTTCAGAAGACTATCTACTTCTGCTTCATTAACTATGCTAAAGCCTTTGACCCGTGTGGATCACAACAAACTATCGAAAATTCTTCAAGAGATGGGAATACCAGATCCCCTTATCTGCCTCTCTGAGAAATCTGTATACAGGTCAGGAAGCAACAGTTAGAACTGGACATGGAACAATGGACTGGTTCCAAATTCGGAAAGGAGTATGTCAAGGTTGTATATTTTCATCCTTCCTATTTAATTTATATGCAGAGTACATCATGCGAAATGGCAGGCTAGATGAAGCACAAGCTGGAATCAAGGTTACCAGGAGAAATATCAATAATCTCAGATATGCAGATGACACAACCCTTATAGCAGAAATTAAAGAAGAACTAAAGAGCTTTTTAATGAAAGTGAAAGAGGAGAGTGAAGAAGCTGGCTGAAGCTGAAAAAGAAAGAGGAGAGTGGAGAAGAAAGTTGAAAGGGCTCAGCTTTCAAAAAACTAAGACCATGGCATCTGGTCCCATCAGTTCAGTTCAGTTCAGTTCAGTTCAGTCGCTCAGTTATGTCTGACTCTTTGTGACCCCCTTGCTTGCAGCAAGCAAGGCTTCCCTGTCCATCACCAACTCCTGGAGCTTGCTCAAACTCATGTCCATCGAGTTGGTGATGCCAAACAACCATCTCAGCCTCTGTTATCCTCTTCTCCTCCTGCTTTTTATCTTTACAAGCATCAGGGTATTTTCAAATGAGTCAGATCTTCACATCAGGTGGCTAAATTATTGAAGTTTCAGCTTCAGCATCAGTCCTTCCAATGAATATTCAGGACTGATTTCCTTTAGGATTGATTGGTTTGTCCTCTTTGTAGTCCAAGGGACTCTCAAGAGACTTCAACACCACAGTTCAAAAGCATCAACTCTTTGGCACTCGGCTTTCTTTATGGTCCAACTCTCAGATCCTTACATGACTACTGGAAAAAAAAAAAAAAAAAAACAAAAATATAGCTTTGACTAGACAGACATTTGTCAGCAAAGTAATATCTTAGCTTTTTAATATGCTGTCTAGGTTGGTCATAGCTTTCTTCCAAAGAGCAAACATCTTTTAATTTTATGGCTGCAGCCTCCATCTGCAGTGATTTTGGAGCCCAAGAAAATAAAAGTCTGTCACTGTTTCCATTGTTTCTCCATCTATTTTCCATGAAGTGATAGAACGAGATGCCATGATCTTAGTGTTTTGAATTTTGAATTTTAAGCCAGCTTTTTCACTCTCCTCTTTCACCTTCATCAAGAGGCTCTTTAGTCCTCTTCACTTTCTGGTCCCATCACTTATAACTAAATAGTAAAGTCAGGGATTGGTTATGCAAATTTAAATATCCTAATTATTTTAAAATATTGTAAAATTTTATGGCACAGGAGACATTTGAATTATTCCTGGATCATGGGTTCAAAGGTAATGAGAAGATACTGGTCAATGTTATTGTTGTTGTTTAGTCTCTAAGTCATGTCCAACTCTTTTGTGATCCCATGGCCTGTAGCCTGTCCATGGGATTTTCTTCTCTGTCCATGGGATTTTCCAGCCAAGAATACTGGAATTGGTTGCCATTTCTTTCTCCGGGGGATCTTCTCAACCTAAGGATTGAGCTCCTGTTTCCTGTCTTAAGAGGTGAGGTTCTTTTTTTTTTTTTTTTTTTACCACTGAGACTGCAGGGAAGCCTTACAGGTTGATTATTGATTTTCATTGCCTCATAATGGCAACCCACTCCAGTACTCTTGCCTGGAAAACCCCATGGATGAAGGGGCCTTGGTAGGCTGCAGTCCATGGAGTCGCTAAGAGTCGGACTTGACTGAGCTTCTTCATTTTCATTTTTAACTTTCATGCATTGGAGAAGGAAATGGCAACCCATTCCAGTGTTCTTGCCTGGAGAATCCCAGGGATGGGGGAGCCTGGTGAGCTGCTGACTATGGGGTCGCAAAGAGTTGGATACCACTGAAGCGACTTAGCATCATCAGCAGCATAATTACGAAATTTTTTCTTGTATATACATATATAGTGTAAAGCTTTCTAAATAAAGACCATATTTCCAAAAGAACTTTTCATCATACCTGTGTTTGATCTTGTTAATATACTTTGACTGTTGAAAAAGAACTTAGAATCATGACAACCTTACATATCTGTCCCTTACATCATGCATAATACTATGTGTTGCTAGAGGGCAGGATAGAATTGTATGAAGATCACAGAAGTTGCACCTTTGTTTCAGAAATCAAACTTAGGAAGTGAAGCCTGAGAACTGAGTAGCCCTATTGCATGAGTTTATATGCCAAGGCTTCATTTATTCCTAATGGGGCCATCAACGCCTTTTGTGATCTCAGTAATTAAAAAGCCATTTTGATTCCTCTGATTATGGACTTCCTAAAAGCTGGCTGCTAAGTCATAAAAGAAATAGAAAGATGCTTTGGAGAACTAATGGCTACCCGTGTGTGCTGAGTCAGTCATCAATTTTATGGGAAGCTATGCTGACTTATGCAGGACTGTTTTATGCCTCTGAGATGATCTATTGTAACATGTTGATTGCTTTATTCTGGGCATCATTTCCCTAAAGAGACATGGGCCATTTGTATAGTTTTACAAAATTAATTCTATATGGGAAAAGAGAGAAATCTTAGATGGAGCAACAATAGAAATTCTAAAATGAAACAATGTATGTGGAGATCTAAATAAAGTAGAAAATAAAGTAGAAAAGGGAGGGTTTCTGTGGTATTGTAGTTGAATATAGACTGGTGACTCCATGATGGACAGCAACTGTATAATCACATTTTCTGGAAAAGAGTAGAATAATTTAAGGATTTTCCTTGGAAATACTAGTTTATCCCACTTATTACCCTCCCACCCATTTCCAATTTTATTTATGTCTTTTTTAATGAATGCCATAGAGCACTGAAAACAAGTAAAAAAGGTAAGATAGGCCAAAACCTTAAAGCAACATGAATCGCCATGATGGATTTCATTAATTAGAAATTAAATTAAAGACACCAACCTGTGAAAAAGTGTACCTCTGGAGGTTGTTCCAGGACAGTGTCTGTTCTAATTTCAGAAGTTAATTTGACAGAAATGTTGAAGGTATTGTGTGTAAGAGAAATATGGTGACCTAGAATAAAAATCACAGTGGGAAAAAAAAGAAGCTTTGTATCAATTTCCTTTCCAGTACATGCTTTGATTAAACAAGCACCAAAAAGCCATATTTGGCACACTGCTGAAGTTCCTTGTATATAAAAAGCTAAAAAGGTTTTCTGTTCATTGTTCAGCCTAGGAGCTAGGTGTGGATATTTAGCTGATTTTTTTTTTTTTTTTTTTTTTTTAAATTTTGAGAGTTCCCCTTCTGAATAAGCTCTTCTGAATCACAAGATTCTTTGATGAACAAATAATAAGAGGGAAGAAGGTGGGAATAGAGTGGCAGAAGAATGAGGAACAAAGAGGAGAATCTTAATAGTTTTTAAGAAAAAATGAAAGTGTTAGAGGCTAAGCCATGTCCAACTTTTTGAGACCCCATGGACTGTAGCCCACCAGGCTCCTCTCTCCTTGGAATTCTACAGGCAAGAATACTGGAGTGGGTTGCCATCCCCTTCTCTAGGGGATCATCCTTACCCAGGGATTGAACTTGGACCTCTCACATCGCAGACAGATTTTTTACCATCTGAGCCACAGGGAAATAATTATTCTCTAAGTCTATATTAATTATTATGTGCTCAGTTAAAGCAAATGCAACCACAATTAACCAGAGTTCAATTATCTAGAAATTCATATATAGTGAAACGATTTTTTGGGGGAAATTTCTCTTTATTAAAAATCTTATTTATTTTTGGCTGTGCTGAGTTTTCCTTGCTGTGTGTGGGTTTTCTCTGGTTGCAGTGAGTGGGGGCTTTCCTCTAGCTGTGGTGCATGGGCTTCTCATTGAGGTGGCTTCTCTTGTTACAGAGCATGGGGCTTCTATATTTGTGGCCCACAGCCTTAGTTGCTTCATGACATGTGGAATCTTCCTGGACCAGGAATCAGTTGAACCTGTGCCTCTTGCTTTAAAATGTGAATTCTTAACCACTGGACCACCAGGGAAGTCTGAAGCATTTTTTTTTTTTTTTTTTTTAATTCACTCTAGTTCCTTGGATAAGCTGAGAATATTTTTTTTTCCTTTCTTTCTCTTCATTTTACTTTCATTTTTTTAATTTTTTTGTTGTTGGAGGATAATTGCTTTAAATGAAATAACAATAATGACATCAACAGAACAGCAGCACCATCAACAAGATTCCGGTTTTCCTTTACTGTGATCTTCCTTGACACCTCCATTTTCTACCCTGTTATTTGTCCTGGGAAGTTGGCCCAGGTGACTGTATCACTTAGACATCCTTGTTCTCATGATATAAGTGGGTTTCCACCAATACAAGTTACTTGTTGTTCATTGTTCAGTCACTAACTCGTGTCCAACTCTTTGCAACCCCACGAACTGCAGCATGCCAGGCTTCCCTGTCCTTTTCTATCTCCTGGAGTCTGCTCAAACTCATGTCCATTGAGTCACCAATGTGATCCAAACAACTCATCCTCTGTCAATGAGATGCTACTAGCAGGTGATTAAATGGCAGGAAGAGAGTCACGTTAGGATACTTTCCCTCATAGTTCTTTCCCTATGTCACAGTGATTTTTGCATTTGTTGCCTCTTCTATGGCACAGTTTCTGTTGGGCAGCTTCTCTTCTTTGGTCCAACTTTACAAACATTATTAGTCTTATTTAGTCTTATTGCTTTCTTCTGCACTGTTTTAACATTCTTGTAAGAAATACAAGTATGGTTTTCATCAGGTTCTTAATAAATAAGATATCTTTCATATCTATTAAATATCTTTATAAGAAACAAATTAGACTAGAAGGAAGGAAATGTTAATTCTATGTTCAATACTTCAAGTATACCAATTCCATTAAAAGCATTTTTTCTCAATCTTCCTGCTGTAAATGGAGAAGAATCAATGAGTCCCAGCTCCTGTCATGGGATAGAGAGCCTCTAAAGATGGTTAGACTCTCCACCCTGCTTTGTATGTACTTGCAGCTCTTCTTATGTTGAAATCTAAACTGTGTCTGTAACTCCTTTGACTAACAATATAAAAAAAGTGAACGTCTTGGACTTCTAAGCAAGGTAAAAATAAGTTTTAACCTTCAACTATGTATAAATTGCAGAATATCCTGGTGGAGAGAGAGACCAAGTAAAGAAGACCTAGACAGTGAAATATGTCATAAAAATAGAAGCCAACCAAAGGCACTCTCAGGTGCCAGATGTCTAGCTCTCTGATGCTGTCTGCCATTTTGCTCTAACTGTATGAGAGACCTTGAGAAAGACTAATAGAGAAACCTCCAAGTTGGCTCCAGCCAACACACAAATTTGTGAGATGTAATAAAATGTCTGTGGTTCAAGCTACTACACTTTGGGGTAATTCATAATGCAGCATTAGGTAACTATAGTATTATATATTCCACTTACTAGCAGTGTGACTGTGAAAGGTATTTCTGCCTCATGAGGCTCAATTTTCCCATTTTCAAAATGTAAATGACATTAGTTAAATATATTATGCTACTTTGAAATCTAAGCTAAAGATGAAGTAAAATTTTTAAAGTAATCATTTAGCATAGAGCTTAGGACAAAGGAAAAATAATTTTTTCTTGTTGCTATCATTATCACTACATTTTTTTTTTTTAAATTTTTACCTTTTCTACCTAGAAAAGTAGGTCTTGGAATTCCAATGTGGCTTAGCGGTAAAGAATCTGTCTATCAACGCAGGAGACAAAGGAGACTTGGCCTTGATCCCTCGGTCAGGAAGATCTCCTGGAGAAGGAAATGGCAACCTACTCCAATATTCTTCCCTGGGAAATCCCATGGACAGAGAAGCCTGGTGAGCTACAGTGCATGGGGTTGCAAAGACTCACATAGGACTGAGCAACTGAGCACTAGCATGAGCAAGGAGGTCTTAGGGTTAATAACAAAGTACAAAATGGATTAAGATAGTCATAGTCTCAGAAAAGGACTACAGGGATAGGAAAAAGGGAGTGATTAAATCTAAGGCAGAAGTAAAACAGAAAAAAAAAAAAAAACATATAAAATGATTTTCTTGTTTTGTTATTTAGTCGTTCAGTCTTCTCTGAATTTTTTCAACTCCAAGGACTATAGTCCTCCAGATTCCTCTGTCCATGGGATTTCCCACACAAGGATATGGGAGTGGATTACCATTTCCTACTACAGGTGATCTTCCCTGGGATAGAACCCAGGTCTCCTGTAAGTTTCATGCATTGCAGGTGGATTTTTTAGCACTGAGCCACCTTGAATCTACTTAAATGAGACTTGAATGATGACAGTTTGATTGGGAAAGACAAGTCTGGGAGGGAAAAAAAAAAAAAAAACGTTGTTGACAAATGTAGAAACCAGGACTTATGGATACCAATGCATGAGATATTTTGAATGTTAAAGGAAATGGGTGAAGTTATAGGTAGATGGAGAAAAGACATGAGGGATGAGGGTATGAGTGTTGGTGTGAGACCAGGTCGTAAGAAGGCTGGAACGATTGTGAGACTTGTATATTTTACTCTAGACAGTGGAACATATCCTGGAAGCACAGAGATGTTGCAAAGTAGGTAAAAGCTCTCAGCTGTGTGAACAGTGGATTGAATTAGAAAGAGATTAAAGATGTAGAGGTAAGGGTAACAAGTAGAGAGTGTCTGGAATTAAAGCAGCAGAAAAGCAAGTGGACAATTATTCTTGATATTCAGACATATTTTGAGGTAACATTGGTACAATTTGGCACCCACTGCATGAAGAAGATAAGCAAAAAAGGGAAGGAAAAGTGGTTCTCAATTTTCCATACTGCGGCATTTGCTAAGACAGGGAATACAAAGGAAGGGGTAAGAATATTTTCTAATATATAAGAAGGGTATGAGTAAGAAGGATAAAGTAGTCATCATTCTTTACTGAGTACTTAATATGGGCTAGATACTTTCACAAAAGCCTTTAAATATAAAAGTTTTTCTAATTATTTAAAATAATTATATGGATAATGCCACTATTTCAATTAGATTGTTACTTGAACAAGATATTTATGGCTTGAATTGCAAGGGCTTATAATTTTTAAGTCCATATATATTTCTTATTTAGAAGTTGGATATAAACCTCAGAATAAGAATGGAAAGGCAGATAGATATAGATAATGTTGCAGCAATCTTGGGAATAGGTGAGAATGGGTAGAGTAAGAAATGAGGATCTCAAAGACAGAATTCTTTCAAATATCAGCAGTTAAAAACTCAGAAGCAGCTGAGTTATTGTGTAAGTAAAGGCAGTACTGACACAGAGGCAGAGATCAGAAGAGAAGGAAGGCTAGTGGAATGGGAGGGAAATAGAAGAGGGCAAACCAGAAGAAGGGAACTGACGCACAAATGATACACTGAGGAGGTCAAGGAATGAAAAGTGACCATTAGGTTGATAGCTAGGAGATATAAATAGTTGGAACCATCTGGAAAATCTTAGTGACCCAGCTAGGATCCCCTACCCCCATAATTAGCTAGACTTTACATAGCAGGGAGGAAGGAAGAGGACACTCTAGTTTTGGGTTGTGGAATTAATAAAGTTACAATAGTAGAAAAGTAGGAAGGAGATAAGGAGTTGTGTTATTACAAACTCATCTTCTAGGCAGGCAGGTTTTCACCATTCTGGTTTCTGTTTTGCTTTAAATCAGGTGACTTTTTCCTGCATGAAGAAAGACCACATTGTCCACCGAAATTATTTGACAGTGGTTATACAGGGTTAAGGCTTCCCTGGTGGCTCAGAGGTTAAAGCGTCTGCCTCTAATGCAGGAGACCGGGGTTCGATCCCTGGGTCAGGAAGGTCCTCTGGAGAAGGAAATGGCAACCCACTCCAGTATTCTTGCCTGGAGAATCCCATGGATGGAGGAGCCTGGTGGGCTACAGTCCATGGGATTGCAAAAAGGCAGAAATGACTGAGTGACTTTTAACTATACAGGGTTAAGCCATGTCAAGAAATGTGAAGGGCTGAGACTTTACCCTAATGGTAAACTTACAGTTTTGACTGCTACTCTCATATGAATGTTGGCAGAAGGCATAAGACTATTGGGTCAAAGGCAAACGATCTTCTTAAATATGTCAATAGCAATAGTTAGAATATCAGCATTTTCTTATGCTAGTTCCCTGAGCCCCACTTCCCATACAACATTGCAAAGAGGGCCCGGTGACTCCTATGTATACAATGGGCCGCATTTCAGTAAAGATGTTCTGAGTTCAGGGAATTCAGATGTTTTATAACAGGTGGTATGTACTTAGATCTTGTTTCCAAAGGGAAACCTTAATTCATTGTATTGAGCAATTTGCCCCAGAAGGAGATACTATATCTCCCAAGGCAAAAAGCAAATCTGCTCTGAAGTAACACACCTGAGCTTCTAAGGCTGTTGAACAGATAATCTGGAAAAAAAAAGTACTCAGCCCCTCTCCTTGTAAAATATACAGACATATGAGAGACCCATGGAGAAGTGTCTCACAACAAGCCGATGAAGCTTCCAATCCTGAATTCTTGGTTGTCCCAAGTAAAGAAAATGACTATCAGTACAATTTGTATATATAAAATTCATATAGATCCAGAGACCCAATATCATTCATATACCAATACATCTACTGTTAGCATACAAATTAATTTGTATAATTTGTTTATAAACCCTGTACTTCTATGTTTTAAAATCTTTTGCATTCATAAGTGTTTAATATTTCATTTGACAGTACAAACAATTTTTGAGGTCTATATGGAGAAGTGGGCCTCCCAGGTGAAACGGTGGTAAAGAATCTACCTGCCAATACAAGAGATGTGGGTTCGGTCCTTGGGAGAGATTCCCCTGGAGAAATGGCAATCCACTCCAGTATACTTGCCTAAAAAATTTCCATGGACAGAGGAGCCTGGCAGGCTACAATCCATGTGGTTGCAAAGAGTTAGGACTGAAGGGACAGCATGCACGCACACATGTAATCGCACAATAAAAAATATGTTATGAATTAAAATTTTATTCTTATTTTATTCGTTTGGTTTTGGCTATGCTAGATCTTGGTTGCTGGGTGGACTTTTCTCTAGTTGTGTAGAGTGGGGGTCTGGTCTATAGTTGTGGTGCAGGGGCTTCTCATTGTGATGGCTTCTCTTATTGCAGAGCACAGGCTCTAGAGCACACAGGGTTCAGTGGTTGCTGCCTGTGGGCTCAGTAGTTGAAGTTACTAGGCTCTAGAGCACAGGCTCGATAATCGTGATGAATGGACTTAGTTGCTACACAGCATATGGAATCTTCCCAGACCAGATATTGAACCTCTGACTCCTGTATTGGCAGGCAGATATGTTACCACTCAACTCCTATTCTTATTTTAAATTTTAACACTTTTGACTTATAGGCTCATCATGGAGAAATTGCATTCCAGAAAATTCTGTTTGTTTTTACTTTTCTCCATCTACAAACACCTTCCTTATGCTCCTATTTCTAAAGCAATGACTTATTGAAATATTTTTAAATGCTCACTTTAAAGAATTTCAATTTTTAATATTTCATGTAAGACCAAGTCAAATTTTATGACTCAAAAGTTGAGATTTTGAGGTCTCTTTAAAATTCAAATACTTAAAAATCTAACTGAAGTGCCTTTGTTCTTTCAGTAATATCATATACAAATCTATAGGTGGAGGATAGAGATTGGGTCATTCCTTTTGTAAGTGATCTGAATACATCAATGGAGAAAATCAGCAGCCAGATGTTAGATTCTGCTTAAACTGTGAAGCAGCAGCTTCAATTAATTTGATGGAGAATTGAGTCCTTACAATGACTCAACAAATGTTTGATTTCTGAAGTCTGTTACAAGAAGGGTAACTGTCTTTGCATGTATGCCTGAAATTCAGCAACTAATATTATAAATCCTTTAAATTGGAAAAAAACAAACAAACAAAAAAAAAAAACAAATAAAGTAATGGTAGCTGTCCTCCACATCATGAGGTATGGCTATTGTCCAAATCCTTAGGCATACATGCAGCTACCAATATAGAATCTATATTTGGAGACCACTGACTTGTGAAAAGGACTTTTTCTAAAATGAGTACTCTAGTGTTCTACAGAGGCAGTTACATCATTGCAAGCCTCCTTCCACCCTGCTCTATTTCCTATGACATCCTGCTTCTTGTCTGATAGTCCTAAAATGCCGGTTGCCTCATGTTATCACCCTACTTTCTAATTGTCTCTAGTTCACCATTGCTTACCTAATAAAGCTCAAGCTTCAAAGTCATTCCCATCACAATTAGCACACAACACAAGCGTATCCTATTTGACTTTCTAACCCTGTGTCCTCTTTTTCATGATGTGGCTCCATTACAAAACATAAATTCACATTCATGCAATGTTCAATCAAACATCCATCTTTATTTTCATGCATAGGAATACTATCACCCATAGTCCATAGTTATGGGGATTTCAACATTGTGATAAATCATTTTCTCAAGAGAGACATCTCTTTGACCTGTGTTTACTAGCTGTCTCCTATAATCTTAAAAATAATAATTAATCAGTTTATGTATGTTTTTGGTTTTAAAACTATTTCTTATATTACTGATTTTCTCAGCTGAAGTCATTATCACCCATTAAACAGCTCAAAATAGCTTTCTAGTTTAATTAACACAGACTTCTGAAAACTTATTTTACTTATTTTTTTGTTTTCCGATCTGTATTAAAGTTAACTAAATATACATTAATGTACACATATTACAAATCTTATCTTAAAATTTTTTCTCACAAATGAACACACGCAGCTAACCAATTCCTAAGATACACAACATCAGCATTTCAGAAGTCCTCTTCACATTCTCTTCCAACATTTCAAACATAGCACCCCAAAATTAAGATTTTTGTTGTTCAGTCACTAGGTTGTGTCAAGATCTTTGCGATCCCATGAACTGTAGCACACCAGGCTACACTACTTCGTGGACCTCATCATCTCCTGAAAGACTGTGATTCCTTTCAGATTGAATAAATAGCCAGTTCTGGGATGTCTTCTTCCATTTTCCCTTCAAAACTTTCTTTATTCAGTTTTCTGTGTTTTATTTCATTCTGTAATTCATATAGAAGTGCAGATTTTTTTTGTCTCAACTTTTACTTTATACTTTTGAACTTCTTATCTTCTATTTTAAACTTTGGAGAATAATTTTTTGACACATTTTATTACACTTTTCTTTAAAACTAGTAATTGTATTTTTATTTCAAAATATTTTATTGTTCTTTCATTCTTTTTCTTTTGCATTATATTGTTTTTAATGGGATGCCCATATATTCTGAAGTCTATGTGAGAATATTAAAATAAATATGTTTTTAGTATTTTCAGTTCTTTTTTTAACCCTCACAGATTTACTTTTTCTTTAAAGGGTCACTTTTCTATTGTTTTGCTCATTCCTTTTCCCACAAACATTTTCTAAGTTTTTCTTAATTATATTTAAGGAAACAAGTAAACAACAGTAGAAAATCTACCTGTGATTTAGACCAAAATTTGTTGAATAACTTATTTTCTTTCAGAATGCATAGACCAGGAGCTAATATTTATCATTTCAGATTCTTAATTGCCAGAAATGTATAAATATGTTTTACATCTAAATGCCATCATCAGAGAATTATTTTATGATCTGATATACAAAATTCACTCTACTTATGAATAAGATAAACATCCTTAGTCTTTGTTATTGTAGCAGTGATGAGTTTTTTGAATGTTTATTTGCCTTGTTTTCTTGTTCTTGAGCAGCAAGCCCTGATTGAAGTTTCTAATTTCCTCAGCTCCTGAAACTGCAGTAATTTCAATGCAGGATTTTGGTGTTTTAGTGGCACCAGGTAACTGGCAAAAGCAAACTAAATTTTCTGTAAATAATAATACTAATGATGATAATAATAGTCCTAGACCCTAATAATAGTTTCTATAATTTTACATTGAATGTCTGACTCAGTCAAGAATAATCAGATACATAAGAAAAAAGGTGTTAAATTGTATGGATCTAATAATATAGCTTCAAAAAATAAGAAGTAAATATGAAGCTAGAATTGGAAATAATTTCATGCAATTCCTCATAGAGTAACCAAAGAAAAAATATTATTAAAAGATAGAAGTTTTAAAGAACACAGTTAGTATACTCAACTTTTATAACACTGCACTGGACAACTGCTGAATAGACACTTTTGTCAGGGACATAAAGTAGGTTTTACAATTCTCAAATAATTTAAATCAAAATCTTAGCAGTGTTTTCTCCATATATGTCTCTGTTATACACAGTTTGCCATACAGTTATTTGCTATATACAGTTGTAAAACTTATATGGGTATGCAAAGTAGCAAGAATTGTGGAGACATTTGAAGGAGAATAAGGAAAATAAGGAAACTTGCTCTACCAAATATCAGTAATTATTATAAGATTAAGCTGATTGACTGTTAATGTCATAATCCCAACATCGGTTATTCATGTTTAATCCTATTTTCAGTCTCTATGTGTAAGCAATATTCTTAATAGAAAATTACAGGAGGAAGAAAAAAATAGATGGATATAATAATTTAGGAATAGAGAAATAGAATAAAATAGAGACCTCACAATGAGTTATTTAACACCTGATTTAATAAAAAAGTGGAGATTTTCGACAACAGAAAAATACAGTAGTTCCATCAAATGGTGCTGGAATTATTAGACATTTACATGAAAAAAGTCATGATATTTACTTCATACCATATAGAAAAATTAATTTCAGATTAATACATTTAAATGAGAACACAAAACAATACACCCTTTGCAATAAAACAAGAGAAAATCTCCAAATCTCCAAGGCTTTGATATAGAAAAAAACACTTTTTTTCAACAGGATGCACAAAATAACCATTCTTCAGCCCCAAAAGGAGACTGACATATGGAACTAAATCAAAAGTGAATGTATCCATTAAAAGACACAATTAGAGGACAAAAAGACAAAACGCAAAATGGAAAAATACCATCAGGAACACAGACTGTCAGGAACACGTTAACCACAAAGGACTGAAGTCTGAGTAAATAATACACACTTACATGTTAATAAAATAAATCCATTAAAACAAAAACAAGCATGATAATTAAACAAACATTTCAGAAAATATATTAAAAATTTCCAAAAGAGGCCCAAGCTGCTCAATTATATTAGTCATCAGACATTCAAACTACACTCCCAACAAGGAAATTCTTTGATAAAAATGATATTTAGAGCACTTTTCTGTAGGTATTATGTTCCTAAATATGAAAATTTTTCATTAAAAAAGGAAAATACAGAACTAAATATAATTGCCTGGAGTTAAAATGTTTTCAACCTGAGGGTGAGAATCATACAGAAAATCAATAGAAAATATGAAGACACATGGTAATGGGTAGTTCAAAAAATAGATGGCCTGAAATTATAAGCCCTAAGTTCTACAATGATACAATATTTCCATCAGTATATAAAAATGGGCACATTGTGCACTCATTGGACACTATATTTTACATTGTCTTTTAAATAAAAAATATTTTATATTGGAATTTAGTTGATTAACGATGTTGTGCTAGCAGGTGTATAACTAAATGATTCAGGTATACGTATACATGCATCTATTCTTTTTTCAAATTCTTTCTATTCCTTTATTTTAGATTTGAGTTCAGCATATATATTTCTGTGCTTGTTGTAAATGTTAAACAGGATTATATGCAGTAAGTGTTAGATAAGCATGTGGATTGAAATGGGAAAATAGAACAATGCATCAAACATTTATACCTTTTCCAATTTTATTTTGTGTTAGCTTCGGTATTTTATACTGTTTGCAAAAGAGGATGGAGGAAGATAGGATGTTTAGAAAAAGAATAAGTGCAATTCTTTCATGGCTCACAATACTGATAATTCAGGGTTCAGTTTACATTCTTTAAAGCCAAATTAAAAAAAAAATCTTTTAAGTTGAGGGTAAAATGATATTGTCAAAAGTGGCTCTGCAATTTCATGGAAACCGTTTGATATTAAAAGAGAGTATGTCAATAGGAAATTAATATTTAGCTGATGTCTGTTTCCTTTAAATATATATATCATATATATTTATATATATACATCAATATATATATAAATATATATATAATATATATATATTTACATCAAGAGAAGCCAAAGTATTACAAAACAAGAAATTCTTTTGTTTGCAAGAACTATACCCAAATCTATTAGGTAAATTAACAAATACAATAGCAGCAAGTTCTTTGCACTTCCTTTCACCTCTTATCCAGCTGTATTGTATCCTAATCAAGATCTATTTCTTGATTATTTATTATTATAATCCTATTATTATCATTTGTTTTTAGAAACTCAATATAGTAAATCCTAAAAAGATGGGAATACCAGACCACCTGACCTGCCTCTTGAGAAATCTGTATGCAGGTCAGGAAGCAACAGTTAGAACTGGACATGGAACAACAGACTGGTTTCAAATAGGAAAAGGAGTACGTCCAGGCTGTGTATTGTCACCCTGCTTATTTAACTTCTTGGCAGAGTACATCATGAGAACCGCTGGACTGGAAGAAACACAAGCTGGAATCAAGATTGCCGGGAAAAATATCAATAACCTCAGAAGTGCAGATGACACCACTCTTATAGAAGAAAGTGAAGAGAAGCTAAAAAGCCTCTTGATGAAAGTGAAAGAGGAGAGCGAAAAAGTTGGCCTAAAGATCAACATTCAGAAAACGAAGGTCTTGGCATCCGGTCCCATCACTTCATGGGAAATAGATGGGGAAACAGTATAAACAGTGTCAGACTTTATTTTTTTGCACTCCAGAATCACTGCAGATGGTGACTACAGCCATGAATTTAAAAGACGCTTACTCCTTGGAAGAAAAGTTATGACCAACCTAGATAGCATATTCAAAAGCAGAGGCATTACTTTGCCGACTAAGGTCCGTCTAGTCAAGGCTATGGTTTTTCCTGTGGTCATGTATGGATGTGCGAGTTGGACTGTGAAGAAGGCTGAGCGCTGAAGAATTGATGCTTTTGAACTGCGGTGTTGGAGAAGACTTGAAAGTCCTTTGGACTGCAAGGAGATCCAACCAGTCCATTCTGAAGGAGATCCACCCTGGGATTTCTTTGGAAGGAATGATGCTAAAGCTGAAACTCCAGTACTTTGGTCACCGCATGAGAAGAATTGACTCATTGGAGAAGACTCTGATGCTGGGAGGGATTGGGGGCAGGAAGAGAAGGGGACGACCAAGGATGAGATGGCTGGATGGCATCACTGACTCGATGAATGTGAGTCTGAGTGAACTCCAGGAGATGGTGATGGACAGGGAGGCCTGGTGTGCTGCGATTCATGGGGTCGCACAGAGTCGGACACGACTGAGCGACTGAACTGAATTGAACTGAATAATAAATATCACATTATTGTTAATGATATAATCAAGAATACCAAAAACAATAAAACATATATAAAAGAGTTTCAGATGGTGATGGCTAGCTGGTCATTCTGGAATGCCCAGAAAAGAATTATTTATTACCTTAAAACAGCTGAAATAGAACAAAACTTCTGAGAAGGAGGATTTCAGGGGTGTTTATTTGGGTTCCTGAGTCTGGCTTTCCTGCAGCTCTATTCTTTGAAGCAGTTCACTCCCACACCCTCTGTGCACACTCTTTATGATCTCCTGATACACCAATTAAGTCCTACATCTGCCATGGCCAAAGTTCCATCTCATCAATTGCCACCTTTAACACTCTCAAAATCTCAGGGGAATATCTGTGCCCAGAGAATCAACACAACATGGCAGCTGTCCACAGGCGTCTGAATTGCTAAGACAAAAGTACCATTTTACAAAAACACATTTATCTTCTTCTTCTTGGGGTTAGCAGGGCATCCGTTGTCAGCCTAGGTAAACATATTTACCTTTGTGGCACTGGGTAGAAGAGCTTCTTTCCCCTAGATAATGATCAATGGCTGAAAAGGATTAGAATAAGACACACAGTCTGTGATTATTTTGTTTGTTTGTTTTGAAACGGGACATGAATGAGGGAGGGCAGAAGCGGGGCTGGGAGGTGGATTCTGCTCTGTATCTTACAGGACCAGAACGGAGTGTTAGAGAGCTGTTGCTGGATCATGCCTCTTTTAAAGTTTAGAACTGAAGGTCATGAGACCCAGAGCATTGCAACCATTTCCAATCATAGCCCATGCATGTGCATTTTCATTATCAGAAGACTACCGCTGTCAAGATGACAGACCTCTTAGTGAAAGCACCATAATCACGTCTAAGTCAGATGAGAAATGGGACTATTTCATTTAATTTTTTAAAAGTGAATTCATAATAGTCATTAGTTATGGTCCACAGACTATGGAGATCGTGTGTAAGTTATCACTCCTAATCAGGGAATATATCCTGAGAAATTAAATCCTAAATTGTCAGAATTTCCAAAATTTAATCTGTCACACCAAATTTGCACTGATGTGCACCAAGCTCATTCCTGTATTATAACTCTAGGCCCTCTAACTTTTTCATTTCTTATACTTTTTCCTAGTTCATTGACTTGAGACAAAACAGAATGCAATAATCAGTAAAAATACTTGAGTCATGTTATAAACAGTATTCATTTCTGAAATAAATATACATAGCCAGACTCTCTGTATTATTTTTATTGCTATCTGTGATTTTGGACACATTTTCTGAGATCTTTTGATTCAATTTTCTTTTTTTGGTTTTCTTTCAACTATAATATGTGTTTTGAAATACTATCTAACATAGAACATCTTTGTGAGGATCAATGTAGATCATTCAGTATGAGGGCTGACACTTGTACCCATAAGTCATTGCTGTTGTTTTTATTATCATCACATAATTCCACACTCATTATTAACTCATATCTCCATTCTATAGGTCCTACAGTTCCTAGTTCACTTTTTCTTTTATGTTCTCAAAGGGGAATCACATAGTCAAATCATTGGATCATAACTGTGTTGAACATGCTTACTAGGGCCAATTACAAGGAATAGTGACTAAAGTAGTATCAAATTAAAATGGTTAAATAATAGATTAAGAAAAAAAAATGTGGCAAAATGTTGATTAGCAATTTCTTGGTTAGTAGGATTTTGATTGCTTTTAATTTCTTTCACTGTATTTTCCTGCATCTCATTATTATCTGCCCCCCACTCAGGAATTGTTTTTTGTTTTTGTTTTTTTTTTTAGGAAAAAAGGAAAGAAAAAAAAAAACACTTTTTGTAAAAGAAAATACATGTAGCAAATGGCATGGAATTTATAACATTACTCAACTTATCCTTTGTAAAAAGTAATAAATTTTCCTAGAAGTCAAATTTAAGGATAAAATAAAATGCATAGTATTCTAGGTAGAACGATATCCATTTGCAAAAGCATGTGAATTAAACCACAGTTTTTACTTAGAAGGTGAATATTTATTAAGTCAAAGTTTGAGAAATAAACTAAATGGGAATTTTCACTCTTCAATATTATTTCTGGTTGTTATTGGATAGAATGTCATCATGTCCCCTGGCTTCTCTTGGAAACTATATAAAAATATTTATACTCAATTGATGGTTTACTTTGAGATGACTACAGGTCAGAAAATTTTATTTCTTCATAAACAAAGTTGATAAGTTTCCTATTCTTGCATCCCACATTTTATTTTCTGATTTTATTTTATTGTTTTGATGCCTGTTTCCAAAAGTATTTATGGAAACAATATTGACTTGTTGATTCATTTGTGTACTGGCTACAAAATTATGTATTAAATACCTCTCATATTCCAGCTACCATACCCAGGTGTTGAAGAAAATAACGATGTTCAAAATATATACCCTTTAATAAAAAATTTAATATCAAATGAGTTATAACAACAAATATTTAAGTCACTGAGATGAATTACAATAAGGAGATTACTACCTTGTAAAAACACAATGGTTTCTAGAAATTCATTTGCAATATTTGCTATAACATTTAAAAGCAAGAATAGACCTTTGAGATTTAAAACCACAACAAAAAAATCTTTTGATTTGCATTTAACTTCACCTTGAAGTTTAGACAATTTACCCAAGGGATTTAGAGACATAATTTATAAATCACTCAATAATTTCTCAAATAGACTGTTTTGTATGAAATATTTATATGAAGCAATTTTTTTCTGAAAGTAAGAGTCATACATAGGCATTTCTTGGTTTCCACAAGATAGTTCATCTTAATTCAAATATTTCAGTGTACCCCCACCACCTATAGTCCCAAACATCTGCAAAGTGTCCTGAGTAAAAAATAGTAAAAAAGCATTAACATTTAAATGAATTAGAAACATTAAATATTGGCTGCTTTGAAACAACTGAAGATATTATAAAATACTGCACAGTAGAATATCTCCAAGTGTCAACAATATTAGAGAGATTAATTACTGAGTTTAAGGAAAATTACTGGGGTAAGTTGAGATGAGTCTTGGTAAATTAATTCTATTTCTATATATGTTAAAAAGGAATCCTGTCTCTATTGTCATATCCCTCTCTTTAACAAAAGGACATTTACTTTCCTACGTAATCTTGATTTCTGAAACACTCTGCTTATATCTAGGAAAGATTGGTCATCTAGTCTATGCACTATTATAAGTCTTTCAAAATATTTCAAAACTGTGTTTATCACAGGGCTGAGTCAGAAGGTTAGCCAGACTCAGAGGAGAGCTTGAATTTCCATTATCATGTTTCTCTTTACACGAACTTGCCGACAAGCTCTCATTTGAGAAAGGAGAGATGTTTGCTGCCATAGAATGATAAAATTTTGTAACCTGCACTTTATATTTTGTTTCTTCCCTTCCTCTCCCTTTACTTATTTGGGAGCATTTCATCTAAATCATTGCTAGTTGGACAGTCCTTTGTGAATCATAATATGTTCTGATACCACTATCAGTGAAAATGGTGCTGTCAACATTTATGTCAATGCTGAGGTTGTAATTTTTGACAGTAATGTTTCTGGGCTTGATCTAAAACTCTCTGTTCAGGTTGACAGAGCTGCCTGTCAGAGTTCCTTCTGCGTGACACTTTTAAGTGACTAAGGACTTGGTGGGACTCACTGTAAGAAAAACATCTAAGTCCATGACTCATCTGAAAACACTGTCCATGTTACCAACTGAAAAATGAATAAATAAGAGCAAGGATTTGGGTCAGCCGAAAGTTTTTGTATAAAGTTTATAAATATCTGTGGAAATAAAATATACCAATAGTGACTTTTTCCTGAAGGTTGGATTGGTGAAGAATATTGGTATTGCTTCTCTTTCAAACAGTACTTTTCAAACAATATTTTATTTCTTGCTTGGCATTACAAAATTATATGCTAAAATTTTATGACTTTTATGATTAATATGCTTCATTTGGAAACTTATGCTATTCATACTCATCACTATACCCTAAATGTGTTGTGTTCCTTCCTTCATTCATGTTTTTGGTCAAATATTTCATCCTCCAGAAGTATTTCCACTTCTCTGTAACTATAAAATTAGCAAAATTTAAGGAACTATAAGATTACCAGAAAACTAGAAGTTGGTACATTCATATATTACTTTTGAACTGTGAACTGGTATAAGCCTTTTCAAAAGCAATTCAGGATTATAAAACAACAGCTAGGAGGGTGGAATGTGTACACACACTGTATATATACCCATATATTTGCCAATAATTCTACAACTGGGAATACAATCTAACAGGATAATTCAAAACAAGATAAAAGCTGCATGCACCAAAGCATTCATTGCAACATTATTTATAAAGCTAAAATTGGTTAGAAGTAAATATCCAATAAAAAGGGCTAATGGAGAAGGCGATGGCACCCCACTCCAGTACTCTTGCCTGGAAAGTTCCATGGACAGAGGAGCCTGATAGGCTGCAGTCCATGAGGTTGTGAAGAGTCAGATACAACTGAGCAACTTCCCTTTCACTTTTCACTTTCATGCATTGGAGAAGGAAATGGCAACCCATTCCAGTATTCTTGCCTGGAGAATTCCAGGGACGGGGAAGCCTGGTGGGCTGCCGTCTATGGGGTCACACAGAGTCAGACACGACTGAAGTGACAGCAGGGAAGCATGTCATATTACTTCAAACTGACGAAATCATAGATAATATTAAAAGGCATTAACCTCACTTTATTATTTTCTACCTTTGTGTCCACACATCCTCAATCTTTCTTTTGAACTGCTTCTTCTGGTAAAGTCCAAATATAAACATCATCTAACCATTTATGCACTATTCTGAGTTATGCAGTACCACTGAGAATCATTCCATGATATTACACTTCCAACTATATTATGAGAATGACTTGAGTAGAAACATAAACCCTTTGTGGATAAGAGCTGTGTCTTTTATCACTGCATTCCAGAGCCTAGAATATTACAGACTATCAGTAAACCTGAATTATTCCACTTTGAACATAAATGGCTCTTGTTTTTTGGTAAGTAACAAAAGCAAAATATCAAAGAATATTTACATTATTATAAAATATTTAAATGTATTAATTATAAGAGCAAGGAGTCAAGGTGTACAAAGAAGAATGAAAATTATACCAAAACTAGATTGCTGTGATTATCAATAATTTATATTTATCATTTCTTTCACTGTTGTTATAAATACAAATTTAAAAAGTGATACTATGGTCAATACTTAATTGTATATAACAAATTTATGAATTATGAGTCAAATTGTCTAAAATGAAAATGCTATTTAACATTTTTAAACATTTTTCATATTCTGTATGTCTATGACATCTAAGAATTGGGCCTCTTGAATAAGTAAATTTATTTGAGATCTAGCTTCTTAATCTACATAATGAAGATAATACCAGTGGGACACTATTTATTATAGTAGTAAAAATATTTACTAAATGTGCATTCAAATAGCATGAAGGAGCTCTTTAGTAATAGAAACTAACCAAAAAACAAGAAAAAAAAAAAAAACTTTCAAGTAAACAACCTAATCTTACACCTAATATAACTGAAAAAAAAGAAAAAAAAAAGAAGAAGAAGGATAACAACAGCAAAACCAAGGTTAGTAGAAGGAGAGTAGTAGTAGAAAGAAATAAGTAGTAAAGTTGAGCACAGGAATAAATAAAATAAAGATTAAAAATATAACAAAAAAGATCAAAGAAACTAAGAGCTGATTTCTTGAAAAGATTAAAAAAAAAAAAAACCTTGGGCCAGACTCATTAAAACAAACAAACAAAAAAAAGACAAAAGAATCAAACTATATATATATGTGTGTGTACATATATATGCATATATATGTGTATATATATGTATATATATATATATATATATAAAGAATAATTACAATGGACAGCACAGAAATACAAAGGATCACAAGAGATTACTATGAGCAATTGCATGACAGAAAAATGGATAACAGAAGAAACGGATAAATTCCTAGAGTACCAAGGATGATCAGGACAAAACACAAAATGAGAAAAATTTCATTACCTGTAATGAAATTGAATTAGTAATAAAAATAAAACAAACAAGCCAAAAAAAAAAGCAACAACAAAAACAAAAAACAAAAGTTCAGGACCAGAGGTTTTCACTAGATAATTCTATCAACCATTTAAAGAAGAGTTAACTACTATTTTTCTTAAACTATTCAAAAAATGGAAAAAAGGAAAAACTGCTTCTGAATTCATTCTAAGAGACCAACATTATCTTGATACCAAAATTAAATAAAGACATTTCCAAAAGAAAAAACAAAATTATAGACCGATATATTTGATGAATGTGTTACTATATGAAATATCCTTAACAAAACAAAAATCCTTAACAAAGCAAAAAATCCTTAACAGAACAAAACAAAACAAAACAAAAACCTTATCAAATCTAATTAAACAATATACCAAAAGGGTCATACATGTTCATCAAATGTGATTAGTTCCAAGGATGCAAAAATGGGTGGATGAAGCATAAGCTGGAATCAAGATTGCTGGGAGAAATGTCAGTAACCTCAGATAAGCAGATGATGCCACCCTAGTGGCAGAAAATGAAGAAGAACTTAAGAGTCTCTAGATGAAGATGAAAGAGGAGAGTGAAAAGCTGGCTTAAAACTCAACATTCAGAAACAAAGATCATAGCATCTGGTCCTGTAACTTCATGGCAAATAGATAGGGTAACAATGGAAACAGTGACAGACTTTATTTTCTTGGGCTCCAGAATCATTGTGGATGGTGATTGCAGCCATGAAATTAAAAGATGCTTGAGAGTCCCTTTGACAGAAAGGAGACCAAACCAGTCAATCTTGAAGGAAATCAGTCCTGAATATTCATTGTAAGGACTGATGCTAAAGCTGAAACTCCAATACTTTGGCCACCTGATGTTAAGAGCAGACTCACTGTTAAAGACCCTGATGCTAGGAAACGTTGAAGGAAGGAGAAGGGACCAACAGAGGGTAAGATGGTTGAATGGCATCACCAACTCAATGGACATGAGTTTGAGCAAATTCCAGGAGATAGTGAAGGGCAGAGGAGTCTGGTGTGCTACCATTCATAAGGATGCAAAATGTCAGACATGACTGAGCAACTGAACAACAGCAGACTGTAAATCAATTAAGGTGCTACACATCATTGCCAGGTTGAAGAATAAAAATCTTATGATCATCTTCAATAGATTCAGAAAAATCTTTTGATAAAATTCAGCATTCATTTATTACAGAAACTCAACAAGATGTGTATAGAAGCAACATGCCTCAACATAATAAAGATCATGACAAATGTACAATTAACATCATGTTCAATGGTAAGAAGCTGAAATCATTTCCTCTAAAATCAGGAACTAAACAAGGGTACTCACTCTTACCACGTTTATTCAACATAGTAGTAGGAATCCTAGCCACAACAATCAGCCAAGAAAAAGAAATAAAAGGAACCCAAATTGGAAAGGAACAATAAAACTCTTACTGTTTACAGATGACATAGTACTATACATAGAAAATCATAAAGATGCTCAGAGAAGGCAATGGCACCCCACTCCAGTATTCTTGCCTGGAAAATCCCATGGACGGAGAAGCCTGGAGGCTCAGTCCATGGGGTCGCTGAGGGTCGGACACGACTGAGCGACTTCACTTTCACTTTTCACTTTCACGTATTGAAGAAGGAAATGGCAACCCACTCCAGCGTTCTTGCCTGGAGAACCCCAGGGATGGGGGAGCCTGGTGGGCTGCCATCTATGGTGTCGCACAGAGTCAGACACGACTGAAGTGACTTAGCAGTAACAATAAAGATGCTAAAAGAAATTAGAAATAATAATTGAATTCACTAAAGTTCACCATTGCCTTCTCCTTCATTAAAATTGCAGAATATAAAATTATATGCATAAATCTCTTTTATTTCCATATACTAACAATAAGCTATCAGAAACAGTTTAAGAAAATAATTTCATTTACAATCACAAAAAAATAATAAAATACTTAGGAATAAACCTAACCAAAGACATAAAAGTCTTGTATTTATAAAATTAGAAGACATTAATAAAGGAAATCAAAGAGGACAGACATACACACACAAAGGAAAGATACACCATACTCATGAATTGGAAGGATTAATATTATTAAAATGATCATGCTATTCTGCAAAAGCAATCTGCAGAATCAATTAAGTTTCTGTCAAAAAAGAATGGCATTTTTCATACTACAACAAATAATTCTAAAATTTGTATGGACACACAAAGGACCCTGAATAGCCAAACTATTCTTGAGAAAGAAGAACAAAACTGGAGATACCAGGTTCCCTGATTTCAAACTATACCTCAAAGCTACAGTCAACAAATGGTATGGTATATTCACTAAAACAGGCAAACTGATCAATGAAATGAAATAGAAAACCCTGAAATGTAACCACATTTAAATGGTCAGCTGATCTATGACAAAGTAGGCAAAAATATACAATTGTAAAAACAGTCTCTTCAATAAACGTTGATGGGAAAAATGGATAGCTATATGGCAAAATAATCAAACTAGATGAATTTCTCATACCATATACAAAAATAAAGTCAAAATGAGTTAAATACTTAAATGTATGACCTGAAAACCTAAAACTCTTAGAAGAAACCAAAGGCAGTATGCTTTTTAATATCAGTCTAATCAATTTTTTCACTATGTCTTCTCAGGCAGGAGAAACAAAAGCAAAAAGTAAACAATGGTACTCCATCAAACTAACAAGTTTTTTCACAGCCAAGGAAACTATCAATCAAATGAAAAGACTGTCTATTGAATGTGTGAAGATATTTGGAAATGGCATATCCAATAAATAATTAATATTCTAAATATATAAATAACTTATACAACTCAACATAAAAAACAAACAAACCAAAAGCAAACCAACTGAAAAATGATCAGAGAACATGAATAGACATTCTTTTTTCAAAAAAGACATACAGATGGTCAGCAGGCAATGAAAAGATGCTCAATAACGCTAATTATCATGGAAATGCACATCAAAATGACAATGAGACATCACCTCAAACCTGTAAGAATAATTATTATAAAAGGAAAAAAAAAGACAATCAATAAATAACAAGCTTTGGATAGGATATGGGGAAAAAAATAGACCCTAGTACACTGTTGGTAGGAATGTAATTTTTATGGGAATTAAAAAAAGAAAATAAACTATGGAGGTTCCTCAAAAAACTAAGAAGAGAACTACCATATAATCCAGAAATTCCACTTTCTGAAGAAAATAAAACTAAATCCTAGAAATATATGAATATTTATGTTCACTGTAGCATTTCTTTTTCATAAAAATTAAGATATGGAAGCAACCGAAGTGTACATCATTGACGAATGGATAAAGAAGGTGTGGTAAATATATATACAATGGAATTGGACAGTATCTTGCTAAGTAAAATAAGTCAGACAGAGAAAGAAAATTTTCCTGTAATTTCACATATAAATGAAATCAATAAAACAAGTCAAGAAAATAAACAGAACAACAGAACCGTAGATATAGATAGCAGGTGATTGCCAGAGGAGAAAGTAATGGGGGTGGCAGGGGGTGTGGAGAAATAGGTCAGGAAGACTAAGAGGAGTAAACTTCTGGATAGACAATAAATGAGTCAAGGGGATAAAATGCACAGCATGTGGAATGTAGTAAATAATACTATGGTGATGGATAGTAACTAGACTAATTAAGGTGATCATTTTACAATGTATCAAAACATTGAATCACTATGTTCTGCACCTGGAACGAAAATAGAATTTAAGGCTAATTTTACTTAAAATAGGGATTCCCTGGTATCTCAGGTGGTAAAGGGACTTCCTACAATGTGGGAGACCCAGATTTGATCCCTGGTCCAGGAAGATTCCCTGGAGAAGGAAATAGCAACCCACTCCAGTATTCTCCTCTGGAAAATCCCATGGATGGAGGAGTCTAGCAGGCTCCTTGGTGTTGCTCCATGGGGTTGCAAAGAGTCAGACATGACTGGACAATTAACACTTCCTTACTTATTTAAAGCAACCCAAACAAACAAATTCATAGAAAAAGAGATCAGACCTGTTGTTTACCAGAGATGGAGAGTAGAGGGAATTAAGTGAAGGTAGTCAAAAGGCACACTTCTTGGTGTAAGATATATAAGTACTAGGAATGTAATGTACAACATGATTAATACTATTAAGAACACAGCTTGTTATATATGAAGGTTGTTGGAAGAAAAAATACTAAGAGTTCTCATAAAAATCAATTATTTATTTCCTTTTCTTCTGCAAAGGCTCCATTCACTTTGCAGACAAGTCACTAATATTAGGGCTATTACTCTATGCCTAAATATGTACTTAAGATTTACTACATAAAGACACTGTGTCAGTTGCTCAATAAATATTTGTTGAATGAGCTAAGGACAAATATACAGAATTATATATTCTAAATAAAATCTACAACTTGCATTAAATAATTTAAATATTTCATATCTAAAAGCTACACTGGGACTTTTTGCCAAGTACTAATGACATGCTAGATAGCGAATGATTAAAAAAGTGAAAAGCATAGCCTCGGCCTTCAAGGGTTTGAGATTTTCTTTGGAAGATATACATACATGAACCAAAGGACAAATTTTGTTGTAAAACATGTTACATTACATACTGAGGCTTGCACAAATGCAGTGATTGACTATAACCCTGGGAAATGGCTTCACAGCAGAGATGAACTATAAGAGGGGCATGGTTGATTGAGATATTAAAAAATAATTTCTTTTTTGAGCCGAAAGGACAATGGGACACAAAAATCAGCATGAGAAAGACATTGAGGGAAAGAAGTGTTAATCAGGTCCTGGGCGGCAGTTGGCGCGGGGGGTGGGGGTGGGGGCGGGGGGGGGGGGCAGAAATTCCTGTCACAAAGGAGAGGAAAGTACTGGAGGTTGAATATGGCAGTCATGCCATTCTTTAGGTGGCATACAAATATAAGTGGCAGGGAAGGTTTCTCAGGTGACTAGAGCACAGAGGCAGGGAGCGAGTGCCAGTGACATTTAAAACAGCAAGCGAAAGACAGGTTATGTAGGGAAACGCTTCCCAGGAACAAAAGAGTGAGAATAGGACTGAGATAAATACCAGTTCTGCAGCGGAAGGAAAAAAAAAAAAGGTGCATGCAAAAATCTCATCTTTGACTTTAGTCAAGCTAAAGATATATGTATAGCATTACTGGGCTATGAGACTGCAGCTCTGGGAAGGCAGCTAATTTTGTTTTACATGGTCATTGAATGAGGACGAAGCTTGAATGGAGCTACTGTTGGGCTTAGCTGCAACTAAGTTGGGAAGCTGTTTCCCCACCTATTTGCCATGAAATGATGGGAGAAGATGCCAGGATCTTAGTTTTCTGAATGTTCAGCTTTAAGCCAACTTTTTCACTCTCCTCTTTCACTTTCATCAAGAGGCTCTTTAGTATTTCTTCACTTTCTGCCTTAAGGGTGGTGTCATCTACATATCTGTGGTTATTGATATTTCTCCTGGCAATCTGATTCCAGCCCGTGCTTCATCCAGCCCACCGTTTCTCACGATGTACTCTGCATATAAATTAAATATGCAGGGCGACAATATACAGACTTGGCGTACTTCTTTTCCTATTTGGAACCAGTCTGTTGTGCCATGTCCAGTTCTAACTGTTGCTTCCTGACTTTCACACAGATTTCTCAAGAGGCGGGTCAAGTGGTCTGATATTACCATCTCTTTCAGAATTTTCTACAGTGTGTTGTGATCCACACAGTCAAAGGCTTTGGTATAGTCAATAAAGCAGAAATAGATGTTTTTTTTCCTGGAACTTTCTTGCTTTTTCGATGATCCAGCTGATGTTGGTAATTTGATCTCTGGTTCCTCTGCCTTTTCTAAAGCCAGCTTGAATATCTGGTAGTGCATGTTTCACATACTGTTTAAGCCTGGCTTGGAGAATTTTGAGCATTACTTTACTAGCGTGTGAGATGAGTACAATCATGTGGTAGTTTGAGCATTCTTTGGCACTGCTTTTCTTTGAGATTGGAATGAAAACTGACCTTTCACAGTCCTGTGGCCACTGCTGAGTTTTCCAAATTTGCTGGCATATTGAGTACAGCACTTTCACAGCATCATCTTTTAGTATTTTAAATAGCTCAACTGGAGTTGCATCACCTCCACTCGCTTTGTTCACAGTGATACTTCCTAAGACCCACTTGACTTCACATTCCAGGATGTCTGGCTCTAGGTGCGTGATCATACTGTCATGATTATCTGACATGAAGATATGTTTTGTATAATTCTTCTGTGTATTCTTGCACCTCTTCTTAATATCTTCTGCTTCTGTTAGGTCCATACGATTTCTGTCCTTTATTGTACCCATCTTTGCATGAAATGTTCCTTTGGTATCTCTAATTTTCTTGAAGAGATCTTTAGTCACTTCATGACAAATAGATGGGGAAACTGGAAACAGTGACAGACTTCATTTTTGGGGGGCTCCAAAATCACTGCAGATGGTGACTGCAGCCATGAAATTAAAAGACTCTTGCTCCTTGGAAGAAAAGTTATGACTCACCTAGACAGCATATTAAAAAGCAGAGACATTACTTTGCCAACAAAGTTCCATCTAGTCAAAGCTATGGTTTTTCCAGGAGTCATTTATAGATGTGAGAGTTGGACTATAAAGAAAGATGAGCCCTGTAGAACTGATAGTTTTGAATTATGGTGTTGGAGAAGACTCTTGAGAGTCCCTTGGACTACAAGGAGATCCAACCAGTCCATTCTAGGGCAAATTAATCCTGAATATTCATTGGAGGGACTAATGCTGAAGTTGAAACTCCAATACTTTGGCCACTTGATGCAAAGAACTGACTCATTTGAAAAGACCCTGATGCTGGGAAAGATTGAACAAAGGAGGAGAAGGGGATAACAGAGGATAAGATGGTTGGATGGCATCACCAATTCAATGGACATGAGTTTAAGTAATTTCAGGAGTTGGTGATGGACAGGGAGACCTGGCATGCTGCAGTCCATGGGGTCACAAAGAGTTGGATATGACTGAGGGACTGAACTGAACCTTAATGAGGGAAGCTAGAAAAGTCTGAATTGAAAGAATCTAGTCAAAATTGACATTAATAAGCATGGTTGAGGAATAAAAAGTTTAGAGTTCATTATGATATCTGATACTTAGGATAATGGCAAAAATAAGTTGATGGTATAACTTTTTAGTGTATATCCTTATCTCCACTTAAAATATAAGATCATATTCTGCTTCACTAGTATAGCCCTAGTCATTTTCAACTGGTAATTACAAAACTCCCTCCTCTTCCCAAGGAGAGAGATTCCATTTTGCAAATATACAAATAAATAAAGGCACCAGTGGAGCTAGATCTAAGAGTTTTTATAGAACTGATAAAATTTGATTAAATTCTTCTTTTGCTGTTATTATGTTTTCATCACCTTTGTCATTGTGTCTACACTTCTGAACTCCACTTGGGAGCAGCAGTAACAAGCTATCACAAAACTGGCTTTTCTCACTCTAATTCCAACATGCCAGAAGCAGCAAACACAGGAAATCTCAGGAGAAAACTCCTTGTCATACAATTTACTGCCCAATTTTACAAACCCAAGAGGTTTAGCTACTACTGTTTTCCAGTGTTTCAAAAAGCTTACTAGTTTGGGGCTATTTATCCATAATAAACTCCTAAATATGCAAGATCAAAACCATGGGTTTTCAGCTTAGAGTGGACTGATGAATATTCTTTGATGGTTTCAGGGAAAGAGAGGAGTTCAATATTTAGAAGATGCCATATGATTCTACTTCTCTGTTACTAACTAATATTTATAGTGAAAACTACCATAGCAGGGCTAAAAGAGACCTTGGAGGTAATCTGATTTAATGAGCTCATTTTGCAAAATGGCCTGAAAATGAGTTACCCAAGATCACACAGTTATTTAGGACAAGAATAGAAATGAGACTCTGGGTTTATAGCTCTGCACAGGTATACACTCCATTCAAAAATCGAATTGACTTCACATTAAAAGGAGCCCAAAGCTGTTCTACAAAAGAAGTAAAAGGCATAATATTTTTCCTCAATAGCCTTACTCTGTCTGCAAAATACACGGGGCTAAAGCAGATGATTCTTTTTAACTACATCTGATTCTAACCTGAACTGAATCCACTGAAATAGTAAATGTGTACTCTGGAAAAGTTGTTAAGAGTGGCCTTTAAATTGATCCCTGAAGGATGGCAAAGAGATGTATGGGTAGATATGTGGTTCTTTCTCTACTATAATATGTGAATGAAAGTGTGCAGGCTATGGAATTTTAAAAAATGGGAATGAATATTATGTTGTTGCTCAGTCACTAAGTCATGTCCAACACTTTGCA